>NW_027325358.1:32756382-35176382 GCF_036924035.1 Leuresthes tenuis | reverse complement strand
TTCCTGTTTGCGGAAAAGAAATAACTTTATTAGAACAGTTCTGTCAAAATGCATGGAGTTTATTTGATCAAAATCACATGTTGACTTTTTGTACATTTGGTCATTAACTCAGTAATGCCAAATGTGTGTTTACTGAAGTAAAGCATTGTTCAGGCTTGAATGAAACATGTTTTTTTTGGATTAAAAAGCAAAAGTACAACAACTCCAATAAATACACTAGGTCAAAGGTTGACTATTGTAAATGAGACATAATTTAGTATTCTATCAGGATTGGAATGATAAAAATTTGTAGAATTGACAACAAGCATTATTTATCCTTGAAATTGTGAATGACCACCACTCACTGCATCCATACATTCTTCTGCCCCAGCTGAGCTTCTGTTCCTGTGCTGGGGCAGCTCCCTATGGACTGCCGTTAGGCCAGTCCCCTCGGCCTTCCATGAACCTCGCTACATGGGCATTGCCATCCACAACGAGTTGCTTCTCTCCTCAATGTTCCACATGTTTCGGTAACAAAAATCTCCACAATGTAGGACAGCTAACCTGTTTGCATGTGTAACACCTTAAGCAGCTCATTTATACTCTGCATTTCAAACAGCATACACGAACATGGGATGAGTTTGTGTTTTCTGCCTCTCTCAGGTTCACCTTTCAGTCTCTCCATCCTGACTGGATGCTACTTCTCTCTTTCATGCACACCCATGTCACTATCACAGTGACCCTGGCCCTGCTCTTTGTTCCAAAGGTATTGGACATTTGTATGTCATGTAATGTAATTATATCAATTTGATGATAGAGTAAATACTCAGAAAAGAACATTTTATTGTATCAAAAGATACTTTATCAATTCCTGAAAAGGAAACGATAGTATTTCAATAATAACCAAAAAAAAAAATAACCACATGATATTGATCAAATATTAGTCATTTTAAGCATTGTGTAGAGTTATTGCTGTGGGCAGGAATGACTTCAAATAACATTTGTGGCAGTGGAGCTGAAGAAGCCTTTGACTGAAGATATTTTATAATTTGATCTCTATCTTATGTAGAAGGTTTGTAATATTGCCCTTTATGTTTAGTAACTTGTTCAAAATTGTAGACAAACTCAGTGTTTCCATTTCAGTTAATTGTTCAGGTAAAGTCCCAGGTATCTGTTGTCATCCACCTCCACCTCCCCGTCTTCTCCAGGGATGAAAACACACAGTGGGTCTACATGATGAGATTAACTCGATTATAGTTATAGTTGGGTTACGCTCCTTATCTGACCAAGGGTAATTATCCTTTGTTACATGGCGGTGAATGAATCGAATCACTGGCACAAAGCATGCAATACCACAGTAGATAAATGGCGCTGTACCCATTTCAACTATCGCTAATAGAGCCACTTCCGGTTGATGTCTTCACCACCAACAACAAAACTAAGGGACTTGAGAAAGATGGCGAACGAAGAGCAAGATGAAGCTACATCCCTCTACATCTGTGATGATCTGGTTATGGCATAAACGCGATGCACAACGGCGCATTCTCCATTGTGTTGTTTGTTTCTTTCTGAAGGCGGCGACAACAACAGTAATATCGTCTCCTTCTACTTCCGGGTGACGATCGCGGGAAAAAAATCTCGAGCATGCGCAGAACGCTTGATCCTATACACTGTCGTTTCCAGGCACATTAAGTGGGCAATCGGATCGAGTTATCCCAGGGTCTTAATTCGATTTGATTTCTAGTTGGATTAAGCTTGTTACATGAGCTGAATAACTCAATCATATTGTAATTTAGCCATTAATCCGATCGCCCGCATGTAACTACACTGACAGTTTGGCTCACTATGAGGTGATTCTTTCCACACCATGTAACAAAGGGGTGGATCGGTTCCCTGTACTCAGCCTCTTGTCCATCAGTTAGTGCGGTTACATGCGGGCAATTGGATCGGATTAATGGCTAAATTACAATAAGACTGAGTTATTCAGCTCATGTAACAAGCTTAATCCGACAAGAAATTAAAACCGATCGGGTTACTTGCGATTAAGACCCTGAGATAACTCGATCCGATTGCCCACTTAACGTGCCTGGAGACGACAGTGGATAGGATCGAGCGTTCTGCGCATGCTCGAGATTTTTCCTGCGATCATCACCCGGAAGTCGAAGGAGACAATATTACTGTTGTTGTCGCTGCCGTCAGAAACAAACAAACAACGTTATGGTTATGCCATAACCATGCTCATCACAAATGTAGAGGGACGTAGCTTCATCTTGCTCTTCGTTCGCCATCTTTCTCTTTCCTCTTTCTCTTGCCTTAGTTTTGTTGTTGGTGGTGGTGAAGACGTCAACCGGAAGTGGCTCTATTAGCGATAGTTGAAATGGGTACAGCGCCACTTATCTACTGTGGTATTGCATGCTTTGTGCCAGTGATTCAATTCATTCGCTGCCATATATCCAAGGATAATTACCCTTGCTCAGATAAGGAGCGTAACCCAACTATAACTATAATCGAGTTAATCTCATCATGTAAACCCACTGACTGATACACCCATAGAGTTCTGTAGTCTGGAATATGTAGGATTATGTATTTTATTAAATTATCTCTAGTCTAATGATGGCATCTGAGGAAAAATGTCTTTCAAAAATCTTGAGGTTATCCCTGTCCTGGCTACAAAAAGTTGGTGGGACATCAAAGTTTTTGTGAATTATTCTAGGATCATGAATCTTTGCTTGATTTCCAGCCAGGATACTCACTACATTTTCACATATTTGTGTGTTTCACAGTTTCTCCATGTGTCAAAGCCTGGGAGAGAGGAGATAGCAGCAGAGGTCTATGAAGATGAAGTGGATCTACGACGTTCTGGCTCATACCTCAACAGCAGCTTTCGCTCTGTTTGGAGTGAGCACAGTGTGGACCCGGATGACTTTCGGGTAAACTCTCTTTTCCCCTCAAACCGATGTTATCACTTCACACTGGGACATAATTCAAAAATTGTGGAAGAAATCTTAAAACACACATCAAAAGAAGAAAAATAAATGTTTCTTAAATATTTGATTTATGATTACATGTAGACTCACTTAACCTAATCTTAATGTTATTATAATTCAAATAATGAATTAATAGCAATAAAGTACAATCAATGAGTGAGCAAACAAATGACCTTTCTCCATCCTTTATCCTTTGCCTAACCTAAATTGTGCTCTCCTTACATGTAACATCTTTCCTCTGACTTGTTACTGTCATTGTCTTTTCCTGTCTTCAATCATTCCAACTATCTGTTCAATCCCATCATCAATTCCCTTGCTTCTTCATATGCATCAGGATGAACTGAAGAAGTTATACACCCAGTTAGAAGTCCACAAGACGAAGAAGATGACCACAAACAACCCGCATCTGTCAAAGAAGCGCAGTTCTCGATGTGCACTGGGGAGATCCATTATCAAACGCATTGTTGAGATCCCAGAAACTGTGAGCCGGCAGTGCAGCCGTGAAGAGAAAGATGGATCTTTTCGTAGTAAAGGTACTAATCAGTCTGACTCTTTCAGGCGGCCCCCAGATACTGTTAGTATCAGTTACAGAAGTTCAATAAAATCCCCATCACCATCCATGCGCAAGTCCAAAAGTGATCATCACTATGTCAGGGAACGAGACTCTTCCCTACGCGACTCAACATTAAGGGCCAATTCTGTGAAGAGATCCTCCCAACGATCTGACACAGACTCTTTGGATATTCCACCAGGTGTCTGTAAGTCTGCCAGTGCCCAGAATCTGACAATTGATACCAATCTTCTGCATCCTGATCACACCAGACTTCATAAATCTAGGAGCCTAAGCTCCTCTACTACCCATTCTATCGAGAATATAGCAAAGATCTCCAGATCCAGCACAATGCGGTCGAGACAGAGCATATCCATAAGTGACCAGACACGTAGTGCTCTTCAGTCTGAGTCATTTGATAAGGCTGAGGTTTGTCCTTGGGAAGTGGAGCCAGAACAATTAGGGGAGAAGAACCAGAAGCATGTGACATATGCAAACTCTGAAGATGGTGAGGACAAGACCCCGCCATCCCCACAGGCACTTATCTGTCCCTGGGACCACTTACCACCTGTAGAATATAATCCTAGAGAGCAAAAAGAACCTCAAGGTGACAGTGTGCTCACCAAAGCACCAGTTACTGTGTCTGCAAGTGCACCAGGCTCCCCAAGACCAAAGGTAACAAAGGATCAACGTGTTTTTTCTTTCCGCACCACTACCAATAAGTGGCTTTCTGTTATGGGATCAGTGGATGCAAGCAGTAAGTCCAATAAGGATGTACACTTAAATAGAGAGGATTCTGGTTCACAAAAAAGCCAAGAAAGTAAATATTCCTCCTCTAGTAGACGTCCAAGCATGGAAAAAAGGTCACTACAGAAAATAAGTATGTCAACAACAGATGGAAAACCCTCTCTTGTGAAGCAAAATGCAGTTAGATTGTCTTCTGGGGATTCAACTGACAGAATCCCACGAAGTTTTATAATTCTAAAATCTGCTGTCTGCCCTGGAGAAGTTGATGACAACATCGAACATGCATTTTTGTCAAGGCAGAGCAGCAAACGTAGCAGTATAAGTTCTTGGGACAATGCAAGCAGCTCTAGAACTCCGTCAACTCGTAGAAGAGGTAGTAATCGAATTAGACCAGCCTGTAATGTTTCTGCCTCAGATGTATGTCCATGGGATGGAACTGGTTCTGCCCAACAAGGAGAAGGACCAAAGAAACAACAGAGCATCAAAGCAGATGTCTGTCACCGGGAATCACTGATATCTGAACAATCTAATGTATGCCCATGGGAATGTCAAGAGCAAAGGAATGTTCAAGGACAAGAAAGTGGTCCGACTGAAGTGTGTCCTTGGGGATCAAAGGATATTCCTGCTACTTCTCAAACTACCCTGTCCAAAGATTCACAGACTCAACAATCTTTGAAACATGTAACAGAAGTATGTCCATGGGAGACCGTAGAAACCCCCAAAATTTCAATAAGACAAGATAGTGAATATGCTAATGTTTGTCCTTGGGATGATCAGGGCAAAGCTGAAGGTATGTATGAAAACCTAAATCCTTTGGAGAACAAGGGAACACTAACTGTGCCCCTAAGACAAGAAGCCACAAAGCCTGCCATCTATCCTGGTGCATCCAAAGAGGTCATAAGTAACAACCAATCACACAATATAATATCAACTGCCCTGAATCGAGGTGAACAAGTGTCTAAGACAGTTGAAAGCTGTCCATGGGATTTCTCTGATGCACCTAAAATTATGGAAGATACTTGCCCATGGGAAGGGGATAGCAGAGAGTCTACAAATACATACTTATCTTCACAAATGAATATTAAGGTAGACATTTGTCCCTGGGAAACTGGACATCAAGGCAAAGCAGGTGATTCAGAAAAAGGTACCTCTCCTATAAAAGCTGCTTCCATACAGATTGAAGTGACAGATAACACTAAAGTAAATGTGTGTCCCTGGGAAATGGAGATCCCACAAAAAACTACTGACACTAAAATGCCACAATTGCTGAAAAGACCATTGGATGTTTGTCCCTGGGAGACTGGTGAATCAGAATCAGGAAAACCATCAGATAGTCATGTAAGCCATGCCACAGAGGAGGCAGGTGTAGTCAAAACTGAACACTCAAAACAATTAGAGAAGCCACAAAGACAGGAAAATGTTTCTTCATCCGAGAGGGTTGACTCAAAAGTTATGAAAAAACAAGACAGTACTCATACAGACGTTTGTCCATGGGAGACACAAGAACCAAAGGTTGTGAAAAAACAAGACAGTACTCATACAGACGTTTGTCCATGGGAGACGGAAGAACCAAAAGTTGTGAAAAAACAAGACAGTACTCATACAGACGTTTGTCCATGGGAGACGGAAGAACCAAAAGTTGTGAAAAAACAAGACAGTACTCATACAGACGTTTGTCCATGGGAGACGGAAGAACCAAAAGTTGTGAAAAAACAAGACAGTACTCATACAGACGTTTGTCCATGGGAGACGGAAGAACCAAAAGTTGTGAAAAAACAAGACAGTACTCATACAGACGTTTGTCCATGGGAGACACAAGAACCAAAAGTTGTGAAAAAACAAGACAGTACTCATACAGACGTTTGTCCATGGGAGACGGAAGAACCAAAAGTTGTGAAAAAACAAGACAGTACTCATACAGATGTTTGTCCATGGGAGACGCAAGAACCAAAAGTTGTGAAAAAACAAGACAGTACTCATACAGATGTTTGTCCATGGGAGACGGAAGAACCAAAAGTTGTGAAAAAACAAGACAGTACTCATACAGATGTTTGTCCATGGGAGAATGAAGACAATGTTACAAACAAACAAGACGGCATAATAGAAGTTTCTTATCTATCTGAAAGGGAAGAACCTAGAGCTGCTGGAAAGAATGACAGCAATGGAGAAGACAAAGTTTATGTTTCCTACAGTGACAAAGAGGACACAGTGAACCAGATGCCACTCAGTGTAGAAAACACTCCAGCAGACATAAGCACAGAGCAGACAGATGAGTCTAAAGCAAATTTAGCCTTGGGTCGGCGTGATGCTTTGTGTCCATGGGAGACAGTAAGGAGCCCATCTGGCTCATTCACAGACAATACTTCAGATGTCTTTACATGGGAGCCTGAGAATATTCCAGAGGAAGATGAGGAAGATGATGCAGAGTGTGCTGCTGAGGCTCTTGTATTCCCACCAGATTTGTGATCTAACCCTAGCCAGTATTCATTTTTAACTCATCCTGTAACATCAAAGGGAACATGAAATCTATCAAACCTGTCTGTTGATACCCTGATGACAGACTTAGGGAACTATTTCTAAACTTCCTGAACTACACATGGAATGCAGGATGCCCAGCAAAATATCTTCCCTTCATCTGGCAATTGATTAAAGATTTTAAAGAATTAAAAAATGAAGGTGTACAATAATTAACGAGACACAACTTGAGGGGTGTTTGCCTATCCAGCTAAGACATGGGCAAGTCTGACTATGAAACTGGTTAAAGTAACTTGCTGACTAGACACCATTGGTTGTGCAAACAAGTTTATATTTACTGAAGCACATTTAGTGTACTCATAACATCCCTCATTGACCCAGCAATGAAATTACATGTTGAGTGATGGAAGAGCATCTAAGGCTATTAGATGAGGTCCCCTTTTCCTGCTACTACCCCCCCCCCATTTTAAAATTAAAATCTATCATGTGTCTTTGTATGTTTTAGGTGACAAACCATATGTTTGCTTGTAAAGTATGCCCATGGCTAAGAGGAGTTCATCCCGAAGTCTGAACTTAGATCAGCAGAGCTCAACATCATAAATTTTGTTTAAATTTCATCATGGACTTTGTAGATTAAATGCTCATCTTAAACAGCTCACATCAGATCAATTCAATCAAATTTCATTTTTCACAGTGGAATTAATCACAATTGTTGCAAAAATCTTAAGCAATTTATACTAATTTTAGCTTAACACATTACGACATGAGGAACCCCTTAAGCAGTCTTTGAAAACCTCATCAAAAATGTATTTTCTGAAAAACTCGACAAATTGTCAGTGTTTACAAAGCCCACTATTATAAGTTTAAAAATAATAATAACCTTGGCCACTACTGTAAATATCAAATATTCTAAATAGAAAATGTACCGTTATGTGTCCCTTATCAAATCATGCTTGAGTGTGATACACAAAATTTGCATCTGGTCTTTACAGGTTAAACATCAGACTAAACTTCTTGACTAAATGCTAGTTTTGATTCAATTCAAATGTGAAAAATACAGATTTTACACATTAAAAAAAACATAGAATAATTGCCAAAAACTAAACAAAAATAAAGCTCTATAAGCATAAATAAAAATAACTCTACCCTTTTAAGTCTTTTCTATATCAGAAAAGACTTGAGCCATATAAAAAGCCATTTGCACAATTTTGGAACGAGTTGATTGGACAACAGACTAAAATGGATGGCGTAATTAACAATGGAAACACAATGATTGCAAAAAAAATTGATGAATGCAGCTTTTTTTGAAAACGCTTAAGAGAATGTGACCATGTTCCACATCTATTTCTCATTAGGTTGGCTGTTGATTTTTATTATTTTTTTTGTCAATTATATTTTTAATTAGATTCTTTCTGAAGACAACATGACTTACATTTATTGAAGAGAAGTTGTAATTTCATTGGCACCACACTAATATTGACATTCTTTGAAGTAATGAAATATGGAAGTCTTTCTGCATGAAAGCATTAGCATCTCTTACTAAAAAAAAAGAAATACACACACACACACACATATATACGTTAAAAGGGAATCCAACATTACACTGTCTGATATGAATGCATATTATATTAAATATGTTCCGAGGCATGATTCTTTGCACTTTATCCAAAACTTATATTGCAAAATGTTATGGAATTACAGTCATCAGATTTTCTAGGAATGTTATTAATGTCCATACGAGCAATTACTATGTGAATTCAGTAGTGGTGGTGAACAGTTTTGCTGATGCAGTGTCAGTCTGAAACATTGGTTTCAATCACTCTTACAATATATACTCTTTTTTTGTGTGCCGTAACTGTTGTGTAGAACAGATTAATTGTTGTAACACAATCCATGACAGCAACTGACATGTAGTGGTGTGAGTGAAAGTAGGTGGGACACTTTTTTTTTTTTTGTAATTCCGCATGTCACCATGCAGTATATTCATCACAGAAATAAACCATTAAATTTCTGTAGACACACGCATTTTATTTCTCACACATGCCAATTAAATTTGTCTCATGTGAAAAACAAAAATCTGTGAAAAAAATTAACCTTGAATACAACTGTTGTTTTGGTTGTTGATAAAGATGCAGCTTAAAAAGACGGTTGTCTCTCTAAACTCACCTGCTGCTGTGAGCGTTTCAACAGCCAAAAACTTTCTCAAACAGCACAGAGTGGTAAAAGGAAGTGGTTTCCTGGCCTAATTCGACACCCTGGCCAAAGATTTATAATGTCCTATGGTGATTTAAAACTAAAGACCAGTGTCCCCTGGTGGTCTATTTATACCACTGCACTGCTGCTGGTTTGGGAACTTCAAAATTGAGGGCGTCAAATTCTTGCCATGGCTTCAGCTCTGGACCAGGAATGCAGACCGTCTGAAAGAGTGAGAAGAGCACTGGTGAGTTTCTGCTTCACATTGTAGGAAACTAAAAGGGAATCAGCATTCTATAACATATACATAGTTAAGTTTATGCATAAACTGGACATAACTCTGCCTTTCAGGTAGACATCAGCCACAATATTAAAACCATGGCAGACGTCCTCTGTCCGTACCCCGATGGGTTTGGGTTGTTGTGGCAGCAAGGAGGGAACCTACACAATATTAGCTAGGCAGATTTAATGTTGTTGCATACTGCTGTAGTTCAGGAAATTAAACATGTTTTATTGCTTTTAAATGCAAAATATGAAGACTCTGTGACAATACGCTCTTATTTTAAACATTTGACTCTCACAAAATGGCAAAAGAGGGCATTTAAGCATGTGGTGCACTACAGGCACCAGTTTGATGTTTGTCTGAATGTGTGAACAGTAAGAAAGCATTTCCAGGCAGCAAACTGCTCCATCTGTCAGGAAAATCTGAGGCACAGCAGAGATTGACTCACAAACACAACATGGCTACATACAAGGTAACTGCAAGTTATCTTCTGCTCCTATTTTGTATTTTGCAGACATTGTACACAACCTCAAAGTTAATCAGAATTCTGTGTCGCCTGCGCTTCAACAACTGCAATATTAGTATTTGTTCTTCAATATTTATGAGCTCCAACTGCAAATACAGCTGCTCCACCTCGGTTGCCATTGTTCACTGTCGTTAACTCTGACTGGAAGAAAAAGCAAGAATTCGGCTATAACTCCTGAAACCACACAAACGCACAGCCACACCCCCCTAGCAGCATGGCGGTGAATTGCCGAGCAATGTGTTTCCTCGATGCAGAACTTTGAATGCTCAATGACGCAGAAGCATAAACTGGGCTATAAGATGATCCACAAATGTCACCATCTTTACATATTCCAAAGTATCCAAATGTATGACAGTGATGCAGAACATTCAACCTATAATCTATATAGACATAACCCCATCATCTCCCCCATAAAGAACAAGGAATGCTACAACAAGCAGCATGTCTTGTCTACAACAAGTCCCTGAAAAGCCTGCAGAGTGTTATAAACCAGGTCTGAAGCAGAATTTGATCTGTAACAGTATCTCTATGAGAAAACATGGGCCATTTAAAGAGGATATACAAAGGTATAATAAAGAAAAATGCATCAAAAAGCCTGAAATACCCAACATATTCCATCAAATCTGTTCATGTCATCAATGAAATTAAGTATGCACTGGCCAGTTAATAAAATATTTCTTTAATTTACAAAGCCTTAGCCCTTTTTCTTATGAAAAGATTGTTGTCAGTGATGAATAGTAGAGGATCACCTTAACAACTGGGTCCTTGGCAGGAGCCCATGATGGCACAATTTTCGCATGTAACCGCCATCTGCCATAGGGGTTGATGAGGTGCCGTTCTATGACCAGGTACTCCAAGACGTCCTTCGGCTGCTCCTCACTGCCCAGCAACAGCCGTCCGAAGCGGTCATAGATGGCAAGAGTCTGCAAAGCAAAAAGGAAGAAAGTGGGGCATTCTGTGATAGAAATCCTGATTAGAACTTTAAATACAAACCCCTGAAACTTCTCATGGCTTTTCTTTGTGTCACTCATGAATTGTGTGACCTGAAATGCTTTTTGAAGGTTTTTGATGTAATTCAAAATGGCGGAAAATCCAATATGGCGTAAATGACGTCACAGAGTGTGTTGAACTAGTCTATATTTGCTACATATAGCGCCCCCTAAAAGTCAAAGGTCACCAAAATTCTCAAAGAAGTGGTCATGAGTCTGTGTTAGAAGTTTGAAGTCAAAACATAAAGCGGTCACCGAGATATGGTCTCACTTCCCGTTTGGTGTCGTCGCCACTGAGTTTGATTGGCTGGTACGGACAAACGGAAGTGAAATTAAAAAATCCACACGATAACTTTTGTGCAGCTTGGTCTGAAAAGTCTTTGGGTCAAAATTACAAGGAAATCGTGTCTTCGTGGCTTCGCTGCTAGGCCCCCAATTATACACAAGTAAAAGAAAAAAGCTGAATAGTAGAAGAACTGATGAAAGAGGCCAAAGGCATCGAACCCAAAATGGGAGCAAATTCTAAGTAAAAATGTGTGCATTCTAAAGTCAATACAGCTAAAACTTGTTCTATTTGTTTGCATGCAGGCATAGCACAGCAGGTTTGGTATTAGACTGTAATGGAGAAAACTCAAAACCATAAAAGTCACACCTGCTTAGAGTGCATGCGGACTGTCACCTGCCCATACAAGTTGCCTTTGGTCACCATGTCAGGGCAGCGGGCATGAACAACTCTGGGTACTTCCAGAGACTCGACAAACTTCCAGCGGATAGTCTTGTAACGATTCCCTCTGGTCATCTCCTGAACACAGCACAGAGGAGAGATGGCAGAGAACTCAATGTCTGATTAAACTGAAGAAACCTTTGCAACTTTTAGAGCAAGAACTTACAGGATAACACCTTTCAGTAACCAGCGAATGAAGCTTCTCCTTATTGAACCTGGAAAAAAAAGCAGCAAATGTTCAGCTTCTTCTTGAGAGCCAGAGGTGAGTTTGATCAAGAAAAGAAATCCCAGTGAAAAGAGATTGTTCTGTTTAGTAGCTTTTTCCAATTCCATTTTCAAGTTCAGACATACTGAGCAGACACCATCTTCTAGTGAAGACAAAGAAATGTGTTAAAAAGCTTTAAAAACAGAGTGAGAGAGTGTTTAAGTCATTCAGGCTGTGGTAAATGAAGTAGTGTGTGTCACTGAGTGAAGTGACCAATTGTAAAGCACTACATGAATCGTGCATTTACCATCTATTCTTCAACACATTTAAAACTATTTACTTTTAATGCTCAACTGAAATCTTATTCATATATGAATCAGAACATATCTTCTTTGAGGCAGAAGGTTGTTAAAAGAGTTGAAAGGTTTTAGATTGTGTATAATCTAACTAGAGACAATAACATTTTGATGGGAGTAAACGAACAAAACTCACTTAGCTCGTTACACAACCTAATTTGGTGAAAATGCAACAGGTCCTTTTTATTTGGGTGCTTTCTCTGTTGGGTAGAACTAAAAATACCATCACAATGCACATTTTTTCGCACCATAAATTAAACAGGAAGCGTACGACACACAGTGTTGCTGTGTTCAGTTCCACTGAAACAGATCTATTGTGAGAAAAATTACCTCAAACTGAAGCAGGCTTTTAATTTGAAGTTTGTGGAATGTTTTCTGATTTGAGCCCAAAATAAAACAAATTGATTTGTACTGGTTCAAATCAATTTGCTTTTTAAATCGACAACAGAATCAATATTAATCAGCATGTTCTGCTGCAGATACTGGCTATTACACACTGCTGCTAGCTTCTGCACTACTGGGCTTTCATGTACCTCATAATGATAGCAAATCTAGCAAATATAGAGCAAAATCTTGGAGCTACAGAAAAATGAAGTGATAGAGCAGATGAAGACTGACCCATTTAGATTATCATAAATTACTAATCAGTTTGTCAGTTTAGTTTGTTTTCTAGATTATTTTATCTGTGGAACTGATGGCAGATTCAGTCTATCACACTTCTATGACACATGTCTCACTGCGTGTGTGAGAGTGTTGTGCTGTGTTAGCTGGTTTATCGAGGTGTTGGTTTCCTTACTGTGTCAGAGCATTGTGAGCCTCAGTAAAGATTTCTTGAGCTTGCTCTGCAAAAGCCTTTGTTGAGAACTGAGAGTCATGCTCTTTGATTTTACGAATCCTGGAACAACACAAACATAATACACGTAAATCATCATATCAAAGTGGTTTTGGGTGAGGAAAAAAAGCTTAATGAGGTGGTTAGAAAAACTATGCAATCTGTCTTAATAGCCCTCACCAACAGGAGCGTTAGTCATCTCCTGAAAGACCCAGGAATGTTGGACAACAAAAGTTTCTACAGAGGAACGACATGAAAACAATCTTACGCTAGCTGCGAGGTGGCACTCTGTCGTATCTGCTCAGTTCGTTGTTTTAGGCCTTCTTTGGACAGAGTGGAAAGACGAGCATCACCTTCTGGAGGGATGTAGGGGTCAAAGACTCCCGCTAATGAAGACAACAGGACACGAATGATCAATCAGTATGTACCTTCCAGTCGGGTAAACTTTTCAGAATTATTTGTTTCAATTTGTAACTGCTGTCTAATTACCCAGCATCAGTTCTACACAAATATTTGAGTGAAATATGAAGATATGACTTGACAACCAGTATTATTTCAACATAACATTCATGGCACATAATGTCCCAACTGAAACAGAGAAATTTACACGCAAGCATTAATATCACGCTCGAACACTAACACATTACCCGTGCAGGCAACATTGATGGGCCTCTCAAAGTACTGCTGTCGGAAGACGATGCCTGCCGCTTTAGCCTTGGCCTCTGGGTCCTCCGTCCTCTTCCCCTTTAATCCCACAGCCGGAGGGATAAAGTACCTCTTCTTGGTCCGGACTTGCAAAAAAAGTGGGACGGGATGTTGCACATCCAGAGAGGTGTAAGCATTCTGAGCAGGAGAGGACAAACAAGTTTAACTACCAGATAAGCGTTCACGAAAGGATTTATATATTTACACGAAGTTGCCGAACTCCAGTGATGCTCGAACACTTTTAGCTTTTGATGACACAGTTGAAGGCCGCAATCAGGGGGATTCTTGGAGTTAGTGGATATGTTCATTACACTGATATGTGCTTCTAAACTTTTTTTTTTCTTCTTTTGTTTTGTCCCCTTCCATGCAAAAGGAAAGAATACTAAGTGAAGGGGAAATTGGCCTGGCTCACCTTGTACTTTGGAGCATGAAAGGCATTAATTTCATTTGGGGTTGACAGAATCTGTTCACTCTGATTTTTCCAGAAAGAAGAAGAAATGCCAAAATCTACATTTGAGACAATCACTGTTTAACTCTGAGTCTCATTTGTCTCTACACTGTTGTGTCCCGTTTGGGGACTTGCTAAAAGTCCTGACCTATTCTGTATAATTTCGTATGAGGACTAAAAGCTCGGGAGGATGTATTGTGGAGAGAAAGCCGGAGTATCCGGAGAGAATCGACACCACACATCGCCAGAACATGCAAACTCCTGACGGAAAGAAACCTGGGAGATAAGAACCAGGACCATTCTGCTGCCAAACCACAGTGCTAACCACTACACCACCGTTTAGCACTTCTGAGAATGAATGTGGCTATTCACGTCCTGGCAGACAGCTAACGTCAGTGGAGCTGATACCCCCCAGGATCACATGCAGAGTTCATAACAAGCGAAACAAAAGAATTCCTTCTTCAGTATGTTGACTGTATGCGTGTAAACGTATTAAAGGAGCCAGTACCTTCAACCTGTTACATGTTACTCTGTGGAAGGCTACAAGCGTCCTCCTCATGGACATCGCCATCTTGCCCTCTCAGTCAGGATATTCAAAACAAACTTCCGGTCAACACTTTCAAAATAAAATGCGAATGGTTATTAAACTTTTGATGTGTTGGGCAAGTAAACGTTTGTCTTTGCTTCTCTTATCCTTGTGTTTAGAAGCCTGTACACGCCCCCTTACTGTGAGACGCATAACATCTGATACAGATTTATTGATATATTTAGTTTTTAAAAAATAAGTTGTTGAGATGGGGAGGACTCAAAACTCCGTATAAACTCCATATGCTTAAAACACAAGCAAATGTGCGTCTAACCTACCCCAACTATACTTGCAAGTGCCGCAACTGTTGATGTATGCTTTGCTGTTAACTCATATGATAAAAACAAGAGCATTGAGCCGTTTGTAAAGGCTTTTGATACTGTAGATCACAACTGCTTTGTGGGGGTTTTTATGTTTTTGCTTATTGATAGAAAATGCTACATCTGTCTGATATAGCTGATACTCTTCTACTGGTAGGACTAGGCGCTTCCATCCTTAGGGATTCTGCACAGCACTTACCTTATATGGAGATATGTTTGAGTGGTTTGGGTGTTTAAATGGGAACAAAGGATAGGAGAGGAAAGAGAGAGGGTGAGGAAGGCAGAGTCAGGGAGAGGGGGGTCTACCTCTCCCTGGACACAACCATTAGGTGTGAACAGAGAGGAGAAGAATAGAAGAATAAGAAGGGTCTCTTGTAATTTGTGGAATACCTTCCTTGGAGTTAGGGTGTTAGATGGTGACCACTTAGTTCCCCTGCGACACAGCATCGGTTGTGTACCCTCGCCTCATAGGATGTTTGGGTGTGGGAAGGCCTACCATAGGCTGATCATACCTGGGCGTGTGTCGCTTGGTGGCTGAAATGCAGTATTGGTAGCCCATGCAGCATTGTTTCGTTTCAGCCACAACCAGTGACTGCTTTGTTCACCCACAGTGGAGAGTTCTTTGATTGATTTCCACTGTACCTGCCCTCTGATGGCCAACTCCTTTAGCAGCCTTGTGATGAGATAGGCCACAAAGCCCCTGAAACCCACTTCCACTGGATGCACTCTCACCTTCCAACCTCACTGATCTGCCTCTGCTGCCAGACCGGCGTACTGCAGCTTCTTCCTTTCAAATGCTTCATCGATGATATCCTCCCAGGGGACCATCAGCTCAATGATGAAGACACAGTGGCTGGAGCTGGACCAAAGAACCAGATCTGGACACAAGTTGGTGTTAGCCATTTCAAATGGGAAGGTGAGCTTTTGGTGTAGGTCAACACACATTTTTCAGTCCCTTGCTGTGCCTAGTTGGCCTGCGTAGGAAGGAGAGGGCTTAGTCTGCTTTTCCCCTCCTTCTAGGATGAACAGTATTAACTGTGGCAGGGTATTTAGAGGAGTGGCATTGGTTAATGTTCTTTTCTCTTCGAGTGTTGCTGCCAAGCACATTAAAACTTGATTGTGACACCAAGTGTATCTACCTTGTGTTAAGCTTGCCTTGCAACCCACCAGGATGTGAAGGTTGATGGAGCTGCACAGAGGTGACAAACTGGAGCAGAATGTCATCAGTGGCTCTGATGATTAAGTTTATTCTGTTAGTTTCCATGCTCAATAGGTCATTCCATTTAATCTTATCTTGCTCCACTCCATCCCACTCCATCAAGCAGCTTTGCTGGGTTTGTGAGACTGCTCTGGCACACCTAGCTGCTTCTTTATGGTGTTACACTTCCTTCACCACTAGTTGCCAGCGTTCCTTTGGTGTAGTCCTATTGGTCAACAGCTCCCCTCCAACGACTCATCGTGATGCCCTCATTATTAAACCGGAGTTCTTGGAAGTAGGCTTTGACCACCATTGTATTGCCTCTGGAGTATGGAAGAAGTTGAAAGCGTTCCACAACATTTCATGTGGTACTGATCCAAATATGTTAGCAAAGTCTAGGAAGAATACATGCAGATTTCTCTATTCCTCTTTGGCTGCCTGCAACTTGTGCCAGAGAGTACTTGCATGTTCCAAACATCTGCAAAAAACACCTATTCCTGTCTCCTGCACTGAGGAGTCAATATAGTTGTTGTTCATCAGGAATGTCGACAGTCTTTGGGCCACTACACTGAAAAATACTTTTTTTTCTATGTTAATCTGGTGGAATTGGTCGATGTTTGATGAGTTTTTCTCTTTGAGAATAAGGATCCCTCTTGCTCTACACAACAATCGTGGGGTGACTAGCTTTTCCATGCCACAACCATTAGCTTCAACAGGACGCCTGGGATGTTCTTATATAACTCACATGGAATGCCATTTGGCCCAGAGGCAGACGCTGATCTAGTCCGCTTTACTGTGTACTCAACTTAATTCTTTGTCGACGGCCTTGTGCCTATCTGGTGCTCTGGTGGTCAAATCGGTGGCATATCAGGTGGATTGGTAATTGGTGTGTGTTTCTGCCTGTTAGAGAAAAGTCTTCCTAGGATACTTCTCCAGTTCCTTTTGTTGTATACTGTTCCCTCAGGCTTCTTTGTTCTTTCACAGGTCTATTGCTCTTACGGTCTCCTGGATTTGAGTTGTGCTGGAGGTTGTTTCGATATCCTTAAGTTCTTGCTTCTGGTCTCAGATTTCTCTGCACCATAGGTGCAGATGATCGCCCCAGTCTTTTCTAACTTCCTTTACAAATATCCTTTCTGATCTTCTAGTAGCTGAACAAAGTCTGACTTAATGATTGCCCATTCTGGATTTTGGCATGATTTGGGCCAGGGGATCTCAGGCTTTCTTCCACCCATCTTCTGCTCTTCTGTTGTCTGTGGTTGGATGGACTCTGATCTCTCTAGAATCAATGGTGTTGCATCTGGTTGAGGTTCGACTGAGGTTCTGATACCCTGTGGATTGTGGTACTTTTCCTGTCACCGGGCCCTATCTCTGATGAAGTAGCAGTCATACTTTTCATAGCCATTGTTGGGTGGAGCCTCTTCAGTGTTTATTAATTGGTTCCAGCCAGTATGAGAAGATAACCCATACTGGTCCCGTTGGGGTCTGTTCCCTCCTGCAAGCAGTCTCTCAAGGCCATCACCAGGGTTTCCCTGGTTGTCATCTGTCATTTCACAGCCATCACTGGACTAATTCTAAAGGTAATTCTACTAGTAGGACTGATTGTTTCAATCCCTAACGATTCTGCACAGCACTTACCTTGTATGGAGATGCGTTTGAGTGTTTTTGGGGTGTTTAAATGGGTGATAGATAAGGCTGTTCCTTCAGGTTCAGACATTTATCTCTAACATTTATGTACAAATAATATTCATTTCCCAATTCAGCTCTGTGATATTTATGAGGATTATGCTGATGAAAATAGTCCTTCTCCAAATTACCAAAGACCTCTCTCATTAATTTAGAACATGTTCTAATCTCTTACAAAAAAGACAAAAAGAAAGGTGTCCACTTTACAGGTGCATAAGTGTCACATGGTTATCTAATTTATGTAGCTGAACATTAAAAACCTGAGCTAGAGAGCAAATTGTCCTACAAAACAGACATCAAACATCTTGTTAAAAAATGTCATATATACATTGATAAATAAGTATGTCTGTTTGGATGTCTGAGTAGTACAGAATCACCAACCTATTCTTTAACATGACAAAAACTAAGGAGCTGGTTATTGACTCCAGAACAAACAGAATGGACATCTAGCCACTAATCATTAGTGGGGCCTGAGTCGAGAGGGTCCCAGCTTACAGGTTCTGGATATCGAATTGGAGGATGACATGACCTGGAGCACCAACAAGAAGGAGCTGCTGAAGAAGGTGAAGTAGAGACTGTATTTTCTGAGAATTCTCATAAATAACCACCTTCCCCAAAATCTGCTTCAAGCCTTCTACCACTGTGCCATTGAGAGCATGCTAACATATGGTCATGTGTGTGGTACTGTAGCTGCACATCCTTGGAGAGGAACCCTGTGGAGTGTCCCACAGGGTTGTAAGGGCAGTGGAGAAAACAATTGGCCATGGAACCACCATGGAACAAATCTACACTTATCGCATATCGAATTAAAATATTCCACAGGACCCATCAAACCCAGGTCATTGTCTCTTCCAGCTTTTGTCATACGCAGGAGATACAGAGCAATGAAAGCTTGGACAAACCAGTTAAAAACAGCTTTTATCCAAAAGCAATAATGGCACTGAACTTTTTGCACTTTATCTTTCTGCACTTCCTTCTATGCCTGCACCCTATCTCTACTCTGTCACCTCTGACAGAGTCGGACAAGTGGGTTCCTTCTATGTAGTTTATTGTTAGCTTTTTATATAGCTTGTTATATCTTCATTTGTAAGACGCTTTGGATAAAAGCGTCTGCTAAATACATAAACATAAACTCAAAATAGAACAGCTCCATATTTTTCCATGCTCAAATGTGCAATACGTCCTGCAAATCTGCAATATGTCCTGATACACAAAACATTATTTATCAATTTTATTTTTACTGATTATTCATGTTTTTTATTCTTGTCTTTGCCTTCTCTTATGATGTTCAATTTCGTTGTTCTTTTGCTAAAAAGTGACAATGACAATAAAGATTGATCTTCTCTTGAATGCCTAGCTGAGAGGGAGCTTTTTTCTCTTCCTGAATGAAAAAAATATTTCTTTCAAGACTCATCATATCAACTATACTGGATTATTGAGATTTCGTGTATTTTCTGTTTAATTATTGAGATTGTGTTTTTTATTTAATAAAGCAATTTCTCACTAACATTTCTTAATAAACTGAAACTTTATCACGCCAATGGAATCACCAAGTAAAACACAAAAAATAAAACAGACTGCTGTGAGTTAACGTTATCAATCTCCCTCACGTGTAAATTGGTCCAAAGTGCTGCAAGAAATGCGAAAAATTATTAAACGTAAGCCTACTGTGTAGAGGATAGTGAATGCACTGCCATGCACACATTCTGTATTCACGTTCTGTACGCACGTTGAAACGTGATGACGTTGCGTCTCGTTAATTTGACGCTGATTAAGTAGAGTTGTTTGGGCTTTGAGAGGAGAGAAGTGTAGCTGGCAAGGCTGTAAGGGCTTCAGTTGATGTTGCTGTTCCTGGGCCGCACTGTTTCGCTGTCGTTCGTACGAGGGGTCACTGCCTGCTGTCCATTTTCACTGTCAAGGACCAGTTTGGTCAGCTCCGTGCTAATAAAACTGAGATATATAACTAGTGTGACACACTGCACCGTCTTCGGTAGTATAACCGGCCAAAATACAGGAACCATGCCCGAAAGGAGGCCCTTCGTACGGTTGCCAACAGACGTTTACCCCGTCAACTATGGTTTATCTCTGAAGCCAGACCTGATCGACTTCACTTTCGAGGGCAAGCTGGAAGCACTGGTGGAGGTATGTTGTGTTAAAGCACCTGGCTGCATAAATGGTTGAGTTAATAGTTGTCTAGAGGGTATTTTGTTATGTAATCTGACCAGCTATCATTACCAGTTGCTAGTCAATTTGCTGTATTCTACTGATCACGACAAATTGTTAGCCACTAGCCCGCTAGCTGTCGTTGTTGGGAGGCATTAGCTTAGTCTTAACGTTAGCTGGAGGCTGTAAACTAGTTAAGCGCTCTGACGGGTTCATTCAGCCAAAAGAGACCCATGAATGAAAGAATAACGGCTGTGTATTTCTGTCTGTATCCACATGCTGCTTCCATTCAGCTAGCACAACATTACCTAAGGTTGAGGCAGACTTGCATTCTCATGTTAGCCTAGCCAGCTCTCAGATCATGGACATGAGCCTGCTGGCAGCGTCTGCGCTAAATGTGTTCGTGAGCAGGGTGACATATGTCAGCGACCTTAACCATTGCAACACCGTTGCATTACTTTTAGGAACTATCACATGATTTAGAAGAGATTACGGATGCGGTTAACAAGCCAAGTAGCAGCTAGCTAACGCTGACTAGTGTTTGCTAAATCATGGCAACATCGTGTCTCCCCCTCCCACCCTCTCTTTCTCAGTTTGTCTGTCAGTTTAAGTTCTACCTCATGAACAAGTTATACCTATGCAGGGTACACCCTGAACAGGTCGCCAGTCCATCACTGGGCAACACAGAGACAACCACCCATCCACGCTCACACTCACACTCACTCTTGGACAATTTAAAGTAACCAGTTAACCTGACATGCATGTTTTTTGGCGGTGGGAGGAAGCCGGAGTACACTGAGAGAACCCACGCATACACAGGGGGAACATGCACACTCCACACAGAAAGGCCCCGCCGGGATTTGGACCAGGAACCCTCTTTCTGTGAGGCGACACCATACCACCATGCAGACCCAATTTAATCAAATAAATCATTTTAATCCAATTAATATCATGCCTATTCATAATAAGTTGTATAGGTATCGGAACTCGCCTATTGCAGCAAATCTTTTTTTTTTAAATTTTCTTTTGATCTGCCTTCCTGAGCGTGCACGGACAACAGTGGAAAGGAAACGTTATTTTAACGGAAGAAACCTCCAGCAGAACTAGAACCAGGAAGAGCGGCAATGTGCCTTGACTAGTGGCGGGTTGAGTGGCTAAGACAGAGGGGCCAACTAGCACCATAACACCAGGCCAAAAATACCTGCTGAGAATCCCACATTTGACAGTAAATTCTCTGCCACCACTGCATGATACATTTAAAATGACAACCAGCAAAAGGGACTAATGGAAATATGTTATAAAGTGACTCAAAAACAGGAGATATTTAAATCTAATATGAAAATATACAAATGCTCTTTTCCAAGTTTTAATCATTCAAATGTTTGATTGTAGCATTGTCTTTTGACTAATTCTGAAGATTTTTCTTTTTGTTAATGTTGTCTTTGTTTTTTGCCACTTTAATTAAGTAATATCCTGTTAACTCATTCAAACCTAAAGCTTCGCATAGAAAAGTCCATTCTTAAAACAAGCGTTGAGTGAAAAACGGCCAACTAAAGCTATTTTGTGAAAACTCAATACTGGTCACAGAAAACTTCATTTTTGGACTTCGAAGAACTTGTTAATGTAAAGTAAACATTTATGGGCTAAACTGTAAAATTTTGCTTTTTATGATAGACTTTGCTCTTTGTGTTTATTAGTATTTATAAAAATTGTTGTCTTGAAAACAAGAATGCAGTCTGCAAACATCCCTCCAGGCTTGAAAGGGGAAATGCACAGAAGTTGCATGACCTGTGGGTAATTTATTGAAAGAGTGAAGTAATGTAGCTCTTTGCTGTTTGTCATGTTTCTTAATTACATCCTCTATGTATATGTATTGTGGCTTGTCAGCCTCCGAGTATGACAAACAACAGCACTGAAGCAGCATCATGTATCTGTGACCAGGTTTGCCTTTAACCTATTGGAGTTTATCTCAAAGATAGCTGAATCTTTTCTGTCTCAGCAATCTCACACCCCAGGCTCAGGTTTAATTTTCTGCCATCAGTGCAATTTACATTAGTTATACAAGATTCTAGCTAAATTTAGGTTTCACAGAGAGGCTATGTTTCAGATAATCGCAATCTTTCTCAGACAAAGTGGAATTTAACATTTTGACACAGCAAAGGATTTCAAAGTATAAGTTGAGCTGTTTTGTGTCAATATTTACAGGTTATACAAGCTACAAATCAGATTGTGATGAACTGTGCTGACATCGACATCATCACAGCTTCCTTTGCACCACAGGGAGGAGATGGTGAGGATAATTATTTGTGGTTACCTTATTTGATTAAATTTCTGCTCAGCAGTCCATAAAGTTTCCATTTTTAAAGCTCAGTTTCTGACACTCAGCCATGCCTTCTTGCTCTTGTTTTTAGAAATTAATGCTACAGGATTCAACTATCAAAATGAGGATGAGAAAGTTACCCTGTCATTTCCTAGTGTTCTACAGAACGGTAAGAGGGGACTTCACTCGGTGCTGCTGTTGGTTGTCCCTACTTTTGACACAAGATTTTATCCTCTTCGCTGTTGAAGAATAACAGATTTTCCCCCTTTTGGTCGTGGCTGAACGAACAGTGCAACTTTCTCTGTGCACGCCTCCCCAGGCTCCGGCACGTTGAAGATCGACTTTGTTGGGGAGCTGAATGACAAAATGAAAGGATTCTACAGAAGTAAATATACAACTCCTGCTGGAGAGAACCGGTACGCTGCTGTCACACAGTTTGAGGTGAGTGGATGGCCTCAGGAAGACGGGACGTTTTCTCCTGGGAAAGTGGAATGTGTTGCTCAACTCTCTTGTTGCCTCTGTTGCAACACAGAGAGGCATGATGGTCATGTGACTGCTTGTGATTTTTAGGAATTACCTTAAGACAAAAACCGTATCGTACAATTTGTGCTCATTTTACTCTTAACCTTTTGGTTTCCAACTGTTATATTGTTCAAATGTGTTTCTTGCAAAGTTTATTACGAACCAGGTCAGTCTTGTGTGGCTTCTGACCGGGAAACTTTCATGAAAAGCTGTCAGCTGCTGGATTTCAACCTATATATCAAACATGGCTTTACAGTGTGAAGGCTTGGGGTCTCTTCCAAGAGGAAAACATTGTTTATGCACTTTTAAGTCATGCATTTTCTTGATAGATGAGATGTTTATCTGTCTGCTGTACTGTAAATGTATGAACCATGAGTGTAAAAGTTATTATCAGTGAGCAGTTAAAGTGTAATAATATGGTATAAAATTTGATTCCCATTTACAAAGTGGTAAGTAGAAAGCATTGTTGCTCTTTTTATTGGCACAGGTGCTTGTAACTGTTTCAAGTGGCTGTAAAAGAAGTTGATGTGTAAAGGCATCCATTGCTGAAAAGGGTGACTCATTCCCAATGCCTTACTCAGGTCTGCACAAAGGGAGGTTTTGTGTGATGAATTAAAATGACAGATTGAGGCTGAAATTCAAATGTATCTACTCTGATACGTTCATAATTCAATAATCGGCTAGTTGTAGCATGATGTGGGCATGCTTGTTGATTTTTAGGTCAAATGTGTTGAGTGTTGCACATTTCAGATCTTAATCTATATTGACCAACACAACTTTTCTCTGTGATAAACCAAAAAAACTCTGCTTGGATGCAAACTTGCAGCACCATGCTAAATGTCAGAACAGAGCTGTTTGAGTGGTCCATAGCATGGATTTTTCCATGTAAAATAAACATGCATAGAACTGTGAGGCACTGCACTGTTTGGAATTTTTACTTGTATTCATTTCATTCTGTTTTTCATATGTTTCTTTTTTTCTGCAGTGACAGTGTACAAAGAGGAAGAGGGAAAACTGATCATTTAAGACCTATTTTGATGTTAGATGTGAGCTACAGGCCTCCTTAACATGGTCTGAATACTGTATGGATCAATTTGTGTCCGTCTTCCCTCTGTACCCCTCCAGGCCACAGATGCTCGCAGAGCCTTTCCCTGTTGGGATGAGCCAGCTATCAAAGCCACCTTTGACATCACCCTCATAGTTCCAAAGGACAGAGTAGCTTTGTCAAATATGGTACGTGTCATATGTTCACTCCAGACCCGACACTGTCTGAATTACTCTGCGACATATGTCTTTGTGTTTGTCTTCCTTTGTTTTTCCCTTCTTTTTTCCTAAGAGCTTAAATAACAGAAGCTAGAAAGTGACTGTATTATCTACCGCTACCTAACATTAAACTAAATTTAGGTTTGTCACAATGAGGTTTGTCATTGTACAGCATTGATTAAGGGACACATTGACAGCTTAATTGAATCAGGAAGCGTCAAATTTTTTCTGCAAGTATATTAGAATTTTAACTCCTGCTAGATTTTACAGACTGTGTAAAGTCACAGTTGACATGTACCATTTAGCAGAACTAAAATGGAAAGGATGTATAATTTTGTTCCTGATCACACTCTACTGATGCACTCTTGTTTGCTCATTGCTTAGACTCCAAACAGTCATGTCAAAAACTAATTTGCATCAGGTGTATATGTATCAGCACGTAATGCTGAGCTGTACCCATCTATTTTGATGTCATTTCTTCATATTTAGCCATCGTACTGCATGTTTCTCCTCTCCAGAATGTTATTGATCGAAAGCCATACCCAGAGGACGAGAACCTAGTGGAAGTAAAATTTGCCACCACACCTGTCATGTCCACGTACCTTGTAGCTTTTGTCATTGGTGAATATGACTTTGTGGAGAGCCAGTCCTCAGATGGTGTAACTGTACGTGTCTACACACCAACTGGGAAGGCAGAACAAGGGAAATTTGCATTGGAGGTGAGCATGTTGATGCAATCATCTTGTGTTTTTGGTGCAGAAAATGAAATGTACTGAACAGAGGTGTGTATATATTATATAATTTACAGTCATAACTGGATAAGTAGATACATGAACAGAAAGCTTTAATATTAAGCAGCATTTGTACGATGGCTCATCCACATTTAATCTGCTGCACCTCTGCCGGTCTGCTGGGCACTCTTTCCCGAACCCATTATAGATGACTGAATTATTTTTCTGTTTATTCAGGTTGCAACTAAGACCTTACCTTTCTACAAAGACTACTTCAATGTTCCTTATCCATTACCTAAAATTGATCTCATAGCTATTGCTGATTTTGCTGCCGGTGAGTTTCTCCAAATAATAAATTGATACTTGTAAAATCCTTAGAGAAAATGTTTAGAGTGAAATGCCTTCTTTCTCTTTGCACTCAGGTGCCATGGAAAACTGGGGCCTTGTTACCTACAGGTAAATGTGTTTCTAAACAACATATTTTAAGATTGTAGTAATTTTGAGAGTCAAATTTGGAAAAACTGACACTGTCATATAATTATTAGGTTATTATCTTTTTAATACAAGTCTCAATATGTCTTGAGCTGGTTGCCATTTATGCTATCTTCTGGCTTATGTATAAACTAGTAAACATGAAAATACTCATGTTTGATTGTTTCTGTGCCGTTCAAGGTCTTATTGAGAACATTTCAATTGCTCTATTTTGAGAACAATATTGTTGCAGTTATGCCCTTGTGGTTGACAGCTGTAATGGCTTTTTAATTGCTTTGTGATTAGTTGAATGTGCTGCCACCTGGCAAGTATTAAACTGACATGTAATTAGCATAAAGCAGCACTCTCAATTCATCTACTGATGCCAGCCACCTGCGTGCATGTTTTCTTAATGAACAGCCCAGCAGTTGATGTGGACTTTGGACCGGTGAAGAAACCTGCTGTTTACACACAGGATTTAATCTCAAGTCTGTGTTTTCCAGGGAAACTGCGCTGCTAATCGACCCAAAGAATTCCTGTTCATCATCCAAGCAGTGGGTGGCACTCGTGGTTGGACACGAACTTGCTCACCAGTGGTTCGGAAACTTGGTCACCATGGTAATCCAGCATAACACAATAAAAAACAAAAACAAACAAACAAACAAAAAACATTGCTGTCGTTCACCCAGTACAAACACGATGTGAAAAGCTTTTTTTTTTTTTTTTAAAGCAGAAATTATATACACACACGTGGCAGTGTTTGTATGTTTGTTTTATAATGAGATGCTTGGAGGATGGTGTATCATCTCATATGCATATGTGTTTTTACACACAGGAATGGTGGACCCATCTTTGGCTTAATGAGGGATTTGCATCATGGATTGAATATCTGTGTGTAGACTACTGCTTTCCGGAATACGACATCTGGACCCAGTTTGTCTCAGCCGACTACACTCGTGCTCTTGACTTGGATGCACTGGACAGCAGCCATCCCATAGAGGTGAGCAATGCAGAAAGTCAGCTGGGGTTCACTTCATAAAACTTTGGGATGTTTTCACATGAGACAAAAAGTTTGTACGGTGGTTTGCAAAATTGTCATTGCACTTAATATCTTTGGATACAAATATTCATAAACTATATGATATGTTATAACACAAATTTCCATCAAACCCCCTTTTTGATGTCATGTGCTTCAGGTGAATGTGGGCCATCCATCAGAGGTAGATGAAATCTTTGATGCAATCTCTTACAGTAAAGGAGCATCTGTGATCCGCATGTTGCACAACTACATAGGAGACGAGGTTGGTTGTCCAACTTGGTACCAAGCTTTGGTAGTTCTTTTTTTTTTTTTTTTTTTTTTGCTTTTCTTCATTAAAGTGTTTCTGTATTTGTTGCAGGACTTTAGGAAAGGAATGAACTCCTATCTTTTGAAGTTCCAACACAAAAATGCATCGACAGGTAAGACCATGAAGTATATTGTAAATATTTCCCTGTTGAAGCAGTTGAGCAGATGAATTTCCTGGATCCTTACTCCTCTGATTCCTGGCTTCCTTCCACAGTGGACCTGTGGGACTGTCTGGAACAAGCCAGTGGGAAACCCATTGCCGCAGTGATGAGTTCATGGACCAAGCAAATGGGCTTCCCAATTATTGTAGTTGACCAGGAACAGGTGAGCGCCACTGGAATGCAAACTGTGTAGTCTGCTATAAGACTGAGCACTTTCTTCAGTTTGTGGAAATGCTAGCCCAAAAGCAAACAGGCAACATTAGAAACCTCAGTGGCTGGCTGATTTAAAACTCACATTTCTTTTTTCCTTTTTTTTTTTTTTTTTTGCTTCCTTTCTGGAGGAATAGATTAATCAATTAGATTAACCAGTAGAAATAACATTTAACAGCTTAATTTTGGTTGAAGATGCATCTGGTAGCTGGTTTTCTACTCTATTGATAATCATACACTGATGTTATTTGTAGCAAGGTGATGACCGCATCCTTAAGATATCTCAAAAGAAGTTCTGTGCCAGCGGACCACATAATGGTGAGTGTTAACTGCAGACTCACGTCATATTTACAAAGATCAGCTGGTGCAGACATGGCATCAAATTTTTTTTTTTGTTTGTTACCCCCACTTCTCTATGGTGACTTGTCATTGCCACCCTCATTTGTCTTTTGAACAGGTGAGGATTGCCCAAGTTGGATGGTCCCCATTAGCATTTGTACTAGTGAGGACCCCAAATGCACCAAGATCAAGGTTCTGCTGGACTGCACAGAGACCACTATAACTCTAAGCGATGTTGGCCTGGACCAGTGGATCAAGGTAAGGCCCGGGAATGCAGCAGCTAATGTTTATGGACACCTAAATTATTTAAATGATTTATCCATGGAGGCAACATCCATTTAAGTTTTTGGCTACAAATAAGTTATGTTGAGCAAACAGCTGTACTGTTCATTTGAATGCATTTCTGTGTTCAAGCTTACGTTAGCTTTAAAGCATCTGACAAATACTTGGCAGACAGAGATTAAATAAAGCAATTCTTGTAGCAAAACCTGCTTCCACAATGGAATAACCTCATGGTGGAAACATTAAACTTCTCTTCAGACAGTCTGGTTTTGGGGTGTTTTTCCAGTAATTTCTTTTGCTTTGGAAAGCTCAACTGCTCCAGCATGCAAACAATTTTCCCATTGCCATGACTGTGCATCGTAACAGAGGTAAAAAGAAAAAATGCCAGTTACCAGTGGAAATCACTCTCGTAGCACAGTGTCCAAACCAGTGTAGAAAAATGTTTTTAGAAATATTTTATTTCAGAGAAAAATGCTATGTGGAAAATCTCAATAAGAAACGCCATATAGCCAGAGCTACTGCAGAAAGCTGCCACAAGTGCAGCTGTTTATTTTTCATTTTTATTTTTATGCAGTGAGGTACTCGTGCTCAGTCAGTGTCTTCCCTGCAGCAAACTGCAGTCGGAGTGCTATTAGTTTGGAGAAGCTGAGAGCGGGACGAACAGCCAAGCTAGGCTAATAGTTACTCTGGACTGCAACAAAGGAGCAAGTTTTTGCCATCTAAAATGACTCGAACCAAAACCAACAACTGAAAAATGTTATGTCATTTGAACAAAAGCTATATTGTAGATTTTTACATGGCATCCGTCTTGCTTTAGACAGACGCATTTTCTCAGCTGAAGAAAGTCTGTGTTGCAGCACATCATTGCATGAGGTGGCTGGTCAACATGTCCATCAGTAGCTGTCTCATGTATAGCTGAGTGCTTTTTACTGACCCAGTACAGGTAGATGTCACATCTGATAATTCTTCTGATGATAATAATAACATAATGTAAAGTAGAATTTGTTGAAATAAACATTCAGAGTTAGTGTAGATGTAGCGTTTTGCAATAATTTTTGTGAGGGGAAAGTTTTTCTGCCTTATCAGTGCAAAATTCTGGTTATTTTTGTCAAAAATTATATTTGAAGATCTTTAAACTTAGTGCTATCATAATTATGTTGTTGCGACTCGGCTACACGTGGCTATTAACAGCTGTTGAAAAGTCACATTCAGCTGACACAATTTGCTTTTTGTTGTCCGTTTTCCCATCGTCGACGGGAAGAATCGTTTTTATCGGTGGCAAACGGAACAGTGTGAGGTTTCGGATTTCCTGCACCCATGATTTGACTATGGCAGCAACAGCTGTGGATTGAGCTGAATTAATGAGTCATTTACATCAAATGTAACGTCAAAAGTCCAGGCAGAGTTCATTTGGGAGCTGGGAGGAGCAAGAATGTGATTCATGGCAGACTCACCCTCTCACTGTCAACCACAGTTGCATTTAAACTCACAAAAATAAAAGATTATTCAATAAAACAGAGAGGTTGTGAGTGTAAATGAACATGAATATACACGTTTGACCTCTCTTGGGTGTAACTTTTAAATGACTGCAGCTGTTAATGATGTTGTGGTCTGAATCACAGTTCCTCAGGATGTGAACAGTGTAAACAATGAAGTGAAAATGGATCAGCCTTTGTTCAGCTGCTTACTGTACAAACAGTTCCATTTGGTCCAGTCATGCATCTAACTTGTGAGGGAGACTTTTTAGGTTCCTAACCTCAGTTTCCTTTGTCTTAATGTGTGTAGAAGGATGTCTAAATTTCCAGTTTTCAGGGTGTTGTTGACTATCTCTCAAAGCATTAGTTATGATACAGTGTCATTCACTTCTTACCATGTTGAGTAAAAGAATTATTTGAGAATTGAAAATTATAAAGTTTTGATCACAGCCCAACACAGCTCTCTATGCGCTGTTTACAGATCAACCCTGGTACTGTGGGCTTCTATCGCATCCAGTACAGCTCATCCATGCTGGAGAGTCTGCTTCCAGGCATCAGAGACCTCAGCCTACAGCCTGTGGACCGCCTCGGCCTGCAGAATGACCTCTTCTCCCTTGTAAGACTAATTGACATGAGCATACACACACACACATATGCAAGGTTGTGTAATGATATGCTTAAAGTTGTGTGTGTATATATATATGTGGATCTGTGTGATCTGTACAACCCATGTACAATCCTAATACTGGCGTGCTTGTTTCTGAAGCTAACACTGGGTATCTCTTTAGTCCTTAACAGTGTAGAAAGTCCATTACTTTGCAGTGTAAAGAAATGCATTGTGCTGATTGACAGGCCAGGAATACTATAATAGTAAAAAAATTGAGTTAACTTGGTTTATCAGAGTTGAAAGTACTTGGAGTACTACTCGTTACTAGGAGTTTCATTTCTGTGTCCAGGTGTGCCGTTGTTTGGCTCTGAACTCGGAATAAAAAAATAAATGTAATTTCAGTTTTAAAAGTTGATTCAATATTTCTGTTTTAGCATTGCTTTGATATATGATTAGTAGAAGTTTGATACACAAAATAGTGGATTGTTTTTTTTGTTTTTTTTAAACAGAACAAAAAAAAGACTTCCCATTTCAGAATGCCTTCATTGACAGGTTTGAGTCGACAGTGTCCCCCTGAAATGCTCTTTGAAGTCCAGTGTTTCCACGGACTATGGTTGATGCCTTCCAAAGCAGTATAGACGTGCAATTGATCTCGAAGGGGACCTTGCTGTCGTCAGGTGTATATGGTGCAAAGACACTGCAAGGTCATATTCACTACCTGCACATATTCTCAAGGTCATGTGCAAGTGGTGAGAACATGCCAAAGGAGTCTTGTCTTAGGAGTACATCAGGCTGCAGAACACTGCTCCAAAAAGTCAGTTTGTTGCTAGCAAAGTTATTTTTTTGCTGACTGCCACAAAGGAATGCAAAGGAAACATCCAGCTGCTCAGACTGTGTTGATGTGGTGGAGCAGATCATTAAGAATAGGCAGGATGTGTGTTTAAGTCTGGTTTTGATCTTTTGTGCAAATACAGCTTTTGTTTGGTTTTTCATGGAACTGTTGGTGGATGAGAGCTTAGATGACGGGTGTTTGACAAAAATTTCTGGAGTTGTCCAAAACTTCATCAGAACACATTACCGTACAGTGAAATTTTGTCATCAGATCTGTGAAAATTGGGCTTTTATGAGGAAATGAATGTGCATTTCACTCCTGACTTGGTTGTGTTGCAACACCAACAGACTCTTGATTCATCAAATGGTTTCCATCTTCCTGTCAGCTGCTGTTCAATAGTGATACACATTTATGCTCTGCTGTTATGCAACATTTAACATTATCAAAGGTCTGGAATTTTCCACAAAGTTTATTACAGTCAAATTAGTTGTGCTACGTTGACTAGGAGTAATGTCCAAAGGATCAGGTGGCATCTAGTCATAAATTTCTTTATCAAATTTCAGACAGTTTGCTGTTTTTAAGCCATAGGTTTGATCTAATTTCATCACATTTAACTGAAATAGCAAAGTTTTTGTCAGCCATCATGTTAAAGGCCTTCTGGTAGATGAAAAACAGAGGTCCTCTAAAATAAGGGAAAACATTTGATGTGTAATAAGTCCTCAGGTGGTTAAAAGTAGATGTTCCTTCTAATGTCGCCTCATTTTTAGCGTTATCAACACAATAACACTTACCTCGGCCTGCCTATCAGTCATGACTTGACTTTTTTCCAGACTTTTCATCAACACATATTGACTTCACGGGAAGTTTAGTAGCATATATTTGTCATTCCAGTGTCAACCAGAAGTTGCTCTCAGGTTGTTGAGCAACTGTATCTGAAGCCTCCAGGACAGGTTGTGATGTGACTCAAGTCAGATCAGCACAACTGACCTAAGTTTTGTATCTATTACTTTTTTTTATTTATACAGGTAATCTCATTGGGACACAAATGATTTAATGGGATCAGACTAGACAGTTTAAATGTTTTTAATTTTTATTTTTAATATGTAAACAACAACCGCTTCAGATCCTTTTTTAGTAGGTTAAAGCATCATGTCGATATTCTACATGAATGTGTCCATCTGAGAAATTAAGAGGACCGTGTTTCAAAAAGCTGAAGGTTCAGATTGTTGTGTGGCCTCAGTCCCGCGCAGGGATCATCAGCACAGTGGAGGTGCTGAAGCTGATGGAAGCTTTTGTCAACGAGCCCAACTACACGGTGTGGAGTGACCTCAGCTGCAACTTGGGAGTGTTGTCTTCTCTTCTGTCCCACACCGACTTCTTCGAGGAGATCCAGGAGTTCATCCGGGACCTCTTTACACCCATTGGCCTCAAGCTGGGCTGGGACAGCAAACATGGGGAAGGTGAGAAGAAGGGGCGAGATGTCTGTGATCATGAGCTTCTAGTCTTCTTATTGGTACCAAAGTACTTTTAATTCCTCTTTACATCATCCTTCCATTTTCTATACCAACTTAATCATATTCAGGGTTGTAGGGTTTGTAACATTCACCTGAAGACAATTTGTTAAAGAATTTGAGTACTTATCTCTATTGCAGATATGTCCATATACTGTTTATTTGCACACCTGCCTCTCACTAAATGGCAGCTAGGATAGGCTCCGCCTCCTATCAGTTTGAAAGTAGATGTAGCTACACGGTGGTGTGGTGGTTAGCACTGTAGCCTCATAGCAAAACGGTTCCAGGTTCAAATCCCTGGGGCCTTACTGTGTGTGGTCTCCCTCCAGGTACTCCGGCTTCCACCCACCGCCCCAAAACATCCATTTTAGGTTAATTGGTGACTCTAAATTGACCCTAGGAGTTTGTCTTGCTTGTCTCTGTGTGGCCCTGTGATCGACATGGTGTACACTGCCTCTCACCCAATGGCAACTGGTAGCACGCAACCCTGATTTGGATTAAGCGGGTATAGAAAATGGATGGATGGATGGATGAAACGAAGCTGGTATCCTATTTTTATTTTGACTGTAAAAAAAATTCTGTTGATATCCTGTGATAGTTTAATTTTGCCTTGAAATGAAAGGTCTGTTTGTTTCCACTGTAGCCCTCCTGCTTTGCAGACAAGTTGTGGCAGAGTGACTGAATTGGTCTGTAGAGCATAATGGTCAATAAGGAGGAGGGTTAAACTAAAGGGCTTTTCACAAATGACTTTCAAACAGAATGCTGATGCACCGTTGTTGGGCATCAGTGTCCTGTTTGAAGGTTCAGAGTTTGATTTGGTGGAAGTTTATGCACATCTTAGCCAGCAAGGGACTAAAGAAGCATGCGTCTAAAGGAGAGCTATCGTCATGGAACTCGCTGCTGTAACAAATAATGCTGCCCACGCTCCACTGATTCAGTGATGCTGACTTGATATGTGTGTGTCTGAAGAAGGGCTGAGCCACCTTTGTTTGGCATGTGTGATTTACCAAAGAGGGACAGTGGGGGGTTAAAAAGTGTTTCTTTTATTACCTTTAAGTGAAAATAGCTTAATGTTAAGGTGATTGTTTCCTGCAGGACACCTGGATGCCCTATTAAGAGGTCTGGTTTTGGGGAAGCTTGGCAAGGCAGGACACAAACCCACACTGGAGGAGGCCAGACGGAGATTCAAAGACCATGTAGAAGGCAAGCAGATCCTGCCTGCAGACCTAAGGAGTCCAGTAAGTACACTTGATTTTACTCTCACAATAACAATTATTTCAAATGACAATATTTCATCCAGTATGCTAACAAAATAATAATAAAAAAAAAATCAGCACAATATGTAAAAGGAAAAAAAAAATAAAACACTGTAATTCAACAGAAATTTAAAAAAATATATATATATATTTCCACTGGAGCTCTGATGCAGCCATCCAAATCATGACACTCACAAAGACATCTAGTGGCACAAACGGAATAATCCCCTTATCTAGAAGACCCTCTCTGGATTCCGTGTTTGATTTGTCCTTTCTGGGTTGTGCGACATGATGGAGGAGGGTGATCTTGCTATGTCTATAGATGTAAAATGCTTATCTTAAGATGATGAAATCACAATTCTTATTTTGCAACGCATGCATACATTTTATATTGTATTTCTGCCAGTGGGATTTCAAAGCATAGGCCTTAATGATTAACTGTGTATAAATGACATCACAAACTACAATGACTTTCTGTTAGATATTGCAGAGAAATGTTGGTGAATAGTCATGTTTTTCCAGGTGTATCTAACAGTGCTGAAGCATGGAGACAGTGCTACACTGGACACAATGCTGAAGGTAAGATGGCTGCAGGGATATGTATATTATACTGAAATATTCTTTCTACACTGATGTAAAGACTATATTGAAATTGATATTTCTCTCACTGATGAGCAGTGCAGCTCAAAGTAAAGATGCTGTTTGCACTGAACTTTAGCATTGTAGTGATAGTTTCATATTGGTACAGTGTTTGGGCTTTATGTCGCAATCCAAACGCATGGTGGCAATAGGCATGAGTTCATGCAGTTACTTCTGTGTTTGGTAGAGATTAAAAATTTTGACCACTAATGATTCCTTCAAGCGACTCTTCCCTCTATTCCCTCCCTTCAGCTCCACAAACAAGCAGACATGCAGGAGGAGAAGAATCGCATTGAGCGAGTGCTTGGTGCCATCTCTGCCCCTGACCTCATTCAGAAAGTCCTTACTTTCGCCCTCTCGGTATGTAACCTTGTTAACTCCATACTTGGATTCTTGCAATATTCACAAGATCACATTCCTGTGGAAATCCATCTTGCCAAGCTACAAGATAGTGTGTCCAAGACCAAAAAGTTTAGACCAGTCAGTGTCCTTTACTGGCAGCTAAGGGCAGTCTCTGTAATAAATTATTATGTAATAAATAATTACCAAGCTGACACCACACTAAGTAGGTGAAATCTGCACATCATTGGAGTGGCGTATCTGCCTAAGCATATGCTGAATGCCCCTCTCAGGTCAAGTAGGGCAAGTGGCATATAACGCCCACTTTGACCATATGGCCGATATAAACACAACTGGGTTGCTTCAGTGCCAAGCAACGATGTAGTCCTGAAATCTGAAGGGAATCGGTTAACCTGCTGAGTACGTTGCATTGCAGGATGTACATTAACAAGAGCCACCACAAACACTAAAAAAGTAATGCAACATCCTTTTATTTCCTCTTTGACCTGTCCACCATCTATTTGAGCTGATCCACCACTGCATTTCATTTTGTTGAGTTGGTGCTAACCTGCTTGCCCTGTCCCTGCTTGTCTGGTGTTTCAAGCTGATCAGGCTGCTGTTGTAGCAGTCCTTACAATTTAGTTGTCCCTGTAATTTTGGAACTGCAGCTGGTTTTGGTTGTCTTTGGTCTGCTCTTTGAAGTATGTTGCAGCTGAACAGCCTCTCCAGGACAACCTGCAAGCAGGTGGTGGTTCATGTGCAGCTACACTGAGCTCATTGAGGCTGCAGAACAGATCAAGGATGCCCATAAAGTTAGCCTGTCAAGACGTAACTGATAACTGGCAATGGCAACAGTCAAAGATGGTGCAGTCTGTGTCGTCTTAATTTCACAGATATGTATGCAAAGATCAATATGTATACATACAAGTCTTGACAGACATGCATACATATGTAAATGTACCAGTTACTAGATAGGTATATATACTCTCAAAATTAGTTACCGTTTAGAATCTCAATCTTCAATTGTATTACTTTGTGTTTGTTCTCTGAGTTAAAAATGAATTTTCCTCTCTGGATGTTGTCATGGGCAGGAAGAGGTTCGTCCCCAGGACACGGTGTCAGTAATCGGGGGAGTGGCAGGAAGTAGTAAACAAGGCCGGAAATCTGCGTGGAAGTTTGTCAAGGACAATTGGGATGAGCTTTACAATCGCTACCAGGGAGGCTTCCTCATATCACGGCTCATCAAGGTTAGCGAAAAAGGGAAGGGGAGGAAAAAAAAAATCTCCAAATGCGTCTGATTTGCTTCAGAATTCTGAAGTCAGATGCTACTCTGAGTGTCCATTTACTTCTTTTCCCCAGCACAGTGGAGAATTCAGTTGTTTAAGTTTCACAATGTTATTTTCTTTTAATAGGTGGTAAATGGGTGAAACTCTGCTCTTTAATCAATTCTATTTTTCTTTCTGTCACTGGGTCACATTTGTCTTATTCTTCTCTTTGTAGCTCACAGTCGATGGATTCGGTATCGATAAAATGGCTGTTGAGGTGAAGGTGAGAACAAACAGAAATCTCAAGTCTTTTTCTGACAGAATGTAATATCTCACTACTTAATGTCAACAACAAGTATTCTGTTTAAAAATAAAAAAAATTCTAATTCAAATCATGAGTTTCAGGTTGAACAAACACTTGATGCTGAATTCTGTTGAGCTTTGTTTGACCACTAGGGAGCAGAATGATGCCATCAGAGATTTTGCTCATTGAGTTCAGATGAATATTACTCTTGACAACATCAGCATCTCATGTACAATGTTATTTTTTATCAGCAGTTGCACAGAGCTACCACAAATCCAAACTACCCCTGAGAGCAGTTAATGTTGTTTGCTCTTTAATCACTGCCTTTAATTGACTTTAAGCAAATTCCAGCTACAGCTACTATTTCTAGTAGTTTTTGACCTTTTTACCACTTTTTGCACGTTTTAACCAAACTATATAAAACTTTCTTTTTGTTTTCAGATTCTATACAACTATTTAACTGTTAGTTTCATAATTCAGTGTTTTTAAAAACTACTTATTTATTCCTCAAGAAGTAGTTGGAGTTGTTCCACTTCCAGGTTGACCCATATTTGCTCCAAAACACCTTTTTAGCGTTTCTCCATAGGTAGTCATAGTCAAATCTTAGCTTCTCCTCAAATTGGTAGCTTATACTCACTTAAGGCTCTTGCACAGAATTTATTGAAAGGTGTACAGAGTTGAAGAACATTTTCAGGGTGTTTACTGCATTTTCTTATTTCTTTATCTAAAACTAGCAGCACACAGATAAACTTCACTGCAGCTTTTGGCTGGCCGTGAGTCTGACTTAGTCAAAGATGCAGTACACCGTTGATATGTGGAATAAAATCACACAACAACTGAGCGGACAGATCTGGCAGCATCAAACTGTAGAGCGATCATTAAACGTGACGTGGCTTAAAGAGCACAACTGCAGGATGTAGATGTGACTGTAAATGGTCAGACAAATCAAACTGTCTGCAGGTCAAATCAATCGCTCATCTTAAAATGTATCAATAGGTTCTACTGCTCAGAACAGTCATCTCTGCTTTCACTTCCTCCTTTTATCAATGTAAAATCGGCCGTGCTGCAGTCAAAATAAATAGAGGTTTCTATAGTTTTTTGTTTTGTGCCTTGGTTTAACTAATTTTAAGGAATTCATCATGTTTTGTTTTGTGTTTTAAGTTATGTTTTTTTTTTTCTCCAACTGATTTTATATTGGGTAATCCTAATGCTTTGTATCTGGTGGTGCTGCAGACTGTTCAGAGCAGATTTAATTATAGTTCTACAGAGGAAGATGTAACAGGAATTAATTCATGTTTTTCTTTTTTTTCTTTTTTGTCATTTTAAGCAGAACCTGAGCATTAACCTATCAAAACCAGTGTGACAGTGACTGCTAGAATGTCCAGTGTGGTCAACAGGTTTAATTTCTGACACGATGGCCACATATAGAGAAAAGGAAAGAAGTGCCATCATTTCCAAAAGCTGACGAATGCTCTGAAATAATAAGTCTTCCTCCAAAATGAAATGAGTCTGAAAACAAGTTTTTCTGTCAATGTTGCAGAAACCTTAAGTTGTCTGAGGTGACAGGTTTGGACGTCTCATCATGAGACTGTGCATGATATGACAACATAAGCATGCTGTTGTATGTTTGACTATGAAGCCCTGTAGTCAACTTATGGTGTTGTTAAATGTACTTTCTACATAAATCTGAAAGCAATCAATCTATTTTTAAAGCCTATTTTCCAGAACTTTTTTTTTTCTATTTTTAGATTTTGTATTCTTATTTTTTTTTTCCCCAAACCCATGTGACAAACATTTTGGGGCAGTGTAGTATCTAAGTGCTGGGATTTGTGGTGGCTGTAATGGCTCCTTTTTTTAAAAAAAAAAAATAAAAATTTCTGCCCTTGCAGAGTTTCTTTGAGAGTCATCCGGCGCCAGCTGCTGAGCGCACAGTGCAGCAGTGCTGCGAGAACATCCTGCTCAATGCCGCCTGGCTGAAGCGCGATGCGGACGACATCCACCAATATCTACTGCAGCGCAAAGCACCCCCCGTCTGAGCTGTCCACCCTGCCGCCTCCTCCAGCCTCTCCCCCATCCCACCAGCTCGGACCTCCCAGCATCATAGCTGCCTGGGCCCCTCCTCAGTACAGACCAGAGTGGGAGACCAGTGTACTGAAAGCAGGCTTCATTTCTCAAAACTGTATGAAACAAGAAGACAAAGCCAAGAAAAGATCGGAGTTTTAGAAAGAAGCGGAGACTGTTTCTACATTGACAAACAAAATCCAGTTTAGTCAGACCAGGAATGTAGTTTTACCCCCATTCTGTCAAAGAGCAGAGGACACATCTGCCAGTTAGCACGCAAACGTATCTAACCGGTGCCCAGCAAGGTCCAAGAAATGGCACAAACCTGCTGATACACTCTGCATTACATGCTTCCATATGCACACACTCATCCGCCTCTGCGTCATAGCTGATAAAACTGTGAACCCCCACCCACCCATTTTTCCTGCTGCTGCTCATTTTGAATGCATGAAGTGTTGTTTTTTTCTTTCTTTGTTTACTTCAGCAGCTTCTCATTGCAAACAAACAAATTTCAGGTTTTGTTATTACGTCTCCTACACGTTCCTCCTCTTCCAGGCATTGTAAGTGAAGGTAGAGAGGCAGAATGGGGTTTATAACAGTAGTGTTGTAGTTTCTAACAGCACTGATTCTCTCCATTGCTAATAAACGATTAGGCTGAGGCAAGCAGTCCTAGCATGGTACTACATTGTAAACTGTATAATGCAAGCATTTTGTGCTGATGTTCTTTTAAAAGAAATAATGGAAAAATTCATGAAAACCTGTTTTCACCTGTCCAAAAAGGCCTCTCGAGCTCTGTTCAGAGTTCTTATAGTTTCAGTCATCCAAATTCATATTTAATCCCGTTTCTTTATCCACCTCCCACAATGAAATTAAGCTTCAGGAGGGTTTTTATAAGACATAAGATGCAGTGATTTATTTAAATGTTTAGATAATCTTATATTCTGGGGACGGGGAAAACGATCACAACACTACTTATTGGGGCCTTCTTATTCTGAAGTAACATCATGAAACGCCTCTTCACAGCGTCCGGTGAGGACTGGTCCGGGCGTGACAGATCAATGTTGACTTCGCTGTCGAACTCGGAAGCCTTAAATCGGTCGACTGGTTTGCAGTAAAAGTGGTGATGATAGGCAACTTCCACGTAACGTAAAATATATCTGAGACAGATTATGCAGACTTGTTGAACAAGTATATCTATATAGAATTTACAATTTGATGTGGTTTTTGGAAATGCACCAACCAAGTCATCTAGCCTGTTTTCGAGACACTTTCCCCCTTGAGACATTTGTTGTTTTTCTTTGTTTCTTTTTTTTGTTTTTTTTTTGTTGTTGTTTAAAACTACAGTACGTGTTCATTAAAGTGCAAAAGGATTCCAAAAACAAATTAAGTGAGATCGGTATATGATAATTTTTCTCCTTTTTTTTTTTTTTTTTTTTTTTTTTTTCTTTTTTGTGAGTGTGTTGTAGATGTGCATGTCTGGAGATGGATGGAGATGATCATATTGGGTTAAGAACGGTTCCAGCAGCATTTAAAGGTGATTAATGTGTACATGTAACTGCTAAATCACACAAAAAGAATAAGATGGGTGCCAGATTGACATGATCATAGTGGGGAAGTCGAAACCTTTTGGTTTCATAAAGTTTTTGTGGAAAATGTACAGGCAGCTTTGAGGTTTTTGTTCCTGTAGAGAAGTTCAAAATGTTGTCTCTAAATGAATCAGATTTTTAGTACAACATGTGGAATGTCTTTGTGGGTTTTAAGTCTTAGAAGAGGGAAAGCTGTCCCCCGGGACACCTCTGAAATGTTGCCAAGGCATTTGTAAATATGCACTCTAATAAAGTAACAGTTGATGATGCAGCATGTGTCCCTACAGGACATTTCTCAGGTGTATCAAAGCTTCCCACTGTGCGTCACTTAAGTTATGATTCTGATCGCAGTCGTGTTGGAAGGTGGTTCTGCTGAGAGTAAGGCTGGGCTTACTGAATTAACACTGCATGACTGAATATTGTTTTATTGCAAGTAAAATGTGATCATTTATGTACCTGAACTTTTTTGATTATATGTACAAATTAGGCACTACCTTACCAAGAAATCAAAGTTCTGTGATGGCCGCTGTATCTTTAGTTATTCAACACCCATCATTAGTATTGTTACTGGAAAAGAAATTAAGTAATATGAACAAGAAAGCTTGTGATTTATGGTTAGGGTCCTTTTGGATAGCTCAATTTTAAACCCTCAACACCCACTCTTAAAATAAGAACTCTTAAAATTGCCTGTTTGAAACCAAAGGTTTGATCAGAGAGCAGAAACTATTCATATGGTCGACTGACTTATTGTTTCTCAGACTAACCTTTCACCGAACCTATTTAATTGTTTTTCACGGACACAGTTTTACTCCTGTGTTTTTAACCAGAAGTTTGGTCCCGTGCAGTTTTAGCAAGTTTAAACTGACAACACCCTTGCAGAGATTTTACATTTAGGTATTTTAGTTTGGGGGGGTTCTTGTTTCTATCACATTATTCATGTAAATTTGGCTTTAAATTCTCAAAAACAGTCTGAACGTATGATTCAGTATCTTTGAATGTAAACAAATTTAGTTTTATGTTGAATAAATGTAAGAAAGAAGAATTATGTGATGAACTGCGTAGCTACAACCTTAAAACTTCTCCCACCGACATTACAAATTCTAAAAAAAAAATTAAAAAAAATCTACCGTATCTCTGCTTTATTGGTCATGAAGTGTACATTGTCTGTGGACGATAGGTGGCGCTAGGGCTCCCCTGTAGTGTGTCTACGGAAAAGGAAGCGAAGAAGTGAACTTAGTCGCTGCCATGCTAAATCGAAAATGCTGGCCAGGAAATGACAGCGGTGTAAGTAAATGTAGTACTGTGTTAAGCGACTCAGTACATTTGATACCTAAATTATAGTTTAAGATTTAAGTAATCAGAAGACATAGATTCTGAATTCATGAGCAATTGTTTCTGAAACTGAATAAGTTGGCGGTAACGTTAGCTGGATGATTGTTACCCAAGAAAGTAGCTAGCTATTAGCTCATTCCGTCTGCGCTAAGCACCGTTTCTACTAACGTGTATCTTGCGAAACGTAAATTTAAAACAACATGCGTTAGTTTTAATTTGTTACCGTTTTAATGATGGGTTGTACAATTTGTATCTACGTGTCAGTTGCTATATGAGCAAGTCTAAAACTACGCGAGGTTATCAAAACTGCAAGTATAATAGATGTTTTATTAAGTATGTTCTTTTTTGCTGTTTTAGATTTTTTATTTTATTATTTGAAGCTCATACACTTTGAATAAAAGAGCACATATTAATGCAAGTTGCACACGATCCGGTTAAGTCTTTGCAGTTAACAGTTTGATTTCCTGAGAATCAAAGGTCAGACCGAGCTTAAATGAGACTGAGCTGTTTATTTTTAACTCGGCTTTCTCTGAGCTGTGAGGAGAAGGCGAACAATCCGCACGTCACCCTTTCAATTGAATATGATTGCTCCTCAGTAGCAAACTCCGCTCTGTGAGATGTTGTACACCTGAACTAACTGATGTTTGTGTGCTTTTTACTGTATTTTTACTTTCAGACTAAGCAACCCTTCAGATAATCATAGGATTGTATCTACTTGTTGTTTGGATTTTAGGTTGCAGCTATAAAGGGGATTTGATGTTCTTCCTTATTTCTCTTATACAGAAATCCTCTGAGAGGACCAACCCCAACAAGTAATCAACCGTGTTTGTCAGTTTATCTAAAGTTGTCCTGCATTTGCTGCACAAGCTGTCTTAAATTGTTTCTAATCAAATTTTTAAAAACGAGGCCCAGAGGTCACCCTGAGCAAAGTGTGTTTCTGTCTTCCATGAAATCAGGCCTTCCTTACCGGGGGTTTGAAATGTTTATGCTTGTTAGATTATAGAACATTGTCAGAGTTATCCTTTCACTGAGCAAATCATTAATTGCCAATTGAAAATTAGTAAGACAAAAGTCAAGGTTATTCTTTCTTTTTGTTTTTTGTAACATTACATTGTATAATGGAATTACATGAGTAGTCCCTCTGTGCTACAAAAAGTCTTTCTTTCACGAACAATGAATTCACAGAAACAAAACACGAACAGCTTTTCATGAGCTAAGTTCTTGGGAGAAGCAGAGAAATGTGGTCTGATGGACCAAAATGAGAACACGGGAGTGCTTTGTGGTGCATTGTTGGACAATCCCGGGGAACAGGTGTCGTATTATAGGGATGATCAGTAAATGGTCAGATGGTGGTGGAAGTAAAAGCACACAGTATTTGGGCTAATAAAAGACTAATCTGTCCAACTGAGGCACAGTAAAGGGCCTCATGCTGACAAACGTTTTTCAGTCCAGGAATGCTTCACACCAGAGTTCAGCGACACTTACTGAACAGTTTGCTTACGATAGTTTTCTCTGATTATTCAAGAGGGTCAACCTCACAATGCTATTATACGTTTAGACCCCAATAATAAGGCTCTTCATAATTTCATAATCATCTTTACTGTTGTGAGATCTTAGCATCCCACCCCCACTGCACCTCTTCTGTGCTGTGGTGAGATATACTCTCCACAGATATCAGTTAAAGTGACACTAATCGCTTGCTGTGTCTGCATTACCTTTGTATTTGTATCAGAACCCCTCTTTTGACAAAGCAGTTTTTAGTGCCACTCTGCCGCTTTGTCTTTCCTGTTCATTTTTAGGACGTAGAAAATCACACTGCTTTCTGTGCACTGTCCTGTGTTTCAGGCTGTCTGGCTGAATGACAGATGCCTTCACCATGATGCTGAGCTGCAGCGTGCTGGTCGTCGCCCTCTTGCTGTCGCAAGCCAGAAGCTTTCTGAGCCCCACAGAGGATGATGGCATCCCCGACGAGTGGGTGTTGCTCCATGTGGTTCAGGGCCATATTGGGGCCGGAAACTATAGCTATCTACGTCTCAACCATGATGGGAGAATCATCCTGCACATGCAGAGCCTTAAGGGGGATGCAGACCTGTATGTGTCAGATAAAACCCTGCATCCAAGCTTCGACACCTACAAGTTGCAGTCGGCCACCTGCGGCCACGATGTGGTGGTGGTTCCGGGAGATTTCACAAGGCCGGTTGGCATTGGAATTTACGGCCACCCATCTCACCTGGAGAGCGAGTTTGAAATGCGAGTGTTTTATGATCAGACAGTGTGGCAGGACCCATTTCATAAGGGCTCATATGCTTCTGAAGACGAACACAAGGAAAGGAAGTCTGCTCAAGCAGCAGAGGACGACTTTCAGGAAGAAGAGTCGATCCTTTGGACTATTCTGATTGGACTTTTGAAGATAATACTTGAAATTTTGTTTTGAAAATAATTTCCTTTGTTGCTGCTGTGATGCAGGGGTTTGGGTCTGCTCTTGGCTCAGTCAGCCACGACAGTTCAAGAAAGCTTTTTTTCCTTTCATTCTGTAGAGAGGTAGAGAAATTAGTGTACTAAACCACAGGAGAATTTTGTTTGCAATCAAACATACACATATAACAGTTTGGTTTTAATTGTATAAATTGCAGTTTAAATGGTGTTTGATCACTGCTGAATTTTTGGGTGTAGCCTGACCAATCGGACGCGTTTCACCAGGTTCCACCTGCGTATGGTAGATTATAAGCTGGGGAGCAGCTAGTGGTCTGATTTGGAGTCTATAAACATAAGAGCAGGAAGCAACTATTTCAAGTCTTTTATGACAGAATTGGTGTCATCGGTTACAATAATCATCTCTGCTCCTCCATTGGCTCTGAATGGGTCCCATTGTAAAGCAACTGCATTGAATAATGCAAAGTTTAAATCTGTTATCATGGTTCTGAGCACAAATACACTCAGAATTTATGTTAAAGTGGATTAAAATTCAGGGTTAATTTGTAACTGTAACAAAATTGTTGCTAAGTTAGATATATTCTTTCTTTACCTGTGCTTTCATTCTGTTATCAAATTCTGCTCTATAGGTTTTTCATCATTTTCTAACAGCCTCCACAGTGTCCATCAGAAAAATTAAGCTTTTTTTTTTTTTTTTTCTAAAGAAAAGAGCTTTCAGGATTTTTGGAGGAAGCCAAGCTATCGCACTGGCAAATTCCCAAAATTTGACATTGGGGACTGCATCATGTCTTCTGATCTGATTTTATTTACTTTTCTGATATATTTCATGGTAACAGAGGAACAAAGTAGCCATCACTAATACATAAGGCCTGTTGAGCACTTAATTGGAAGCACACTGAGACCTGCAACCTTGACGGTGGGAGCTTTCCAAAGTTGATCTGTTGGTTTTGTTCAGTTCTGGGGAATGAACAGAAACTGTCATGAAGACGTGAGACTTTTTTTGTAACAGAAGATGTCACAGCATGTGGTGCTAGTAAATAATGGTTGCACACTGAAGGGGCGTTAAAGTAACATTTATAACTCTGTTAGCATAAATCTCAAATCATGAAATTTGAATGAAACCACCTTCGTAACATGTCAGTACCACCAGGGTCTGTGTGCTAGTCTTTTTGAGATACATGTTTGAACATAAAGAAGACTATGCTTTGTTTATTCAGACTCCAAATGAGAAACCTCTGGCTCATGCTTACATGTTCACACCAAAAGCAACATTTTATTTGGTTTTGCCTGTTGTACACACTACTGATTTAAAAAATTTTTTTTTAAACTTATCACTGAGCAGAAATGTTCAACAGTGCCTTCGGATGAGTCCTAGGAACAGTTTGAGCCATTTTCCTGTTTCTAGACTATTCAGTCAGGTTTCAAAATAAACTTTTACATCTTTAGTCTTGAATCTTTGTTTCTGAACGATTGTTGTCTGGAAACAGTGAAACCAAGTTCTCTTTACATCAATTTTATCTAAACAGAAGCAACTACAGAAAAACTCAAAAGGCTGCAGCACAGGCTAAGTAGGCTTAATAACTGTCATGGGCCTTAATCTTTAAGAGGGTCACAGTTCTGCTACATGTTCATACAGTGAAACGGTCATATTATTTGATACACAAGTAACAGACGAACAACTCTGCTTTGCAGAAGTTTATTCACAAGAGTAAACCCAGAGAACGAATAAGCAAAATTTGAATCATGTTCAGAGTCATAGTCCAGATTTAATGGACTTAATGACAGTCATGTTTGTTATATCTATACGAAAAAACTGTCGTCAGTCTGTGATGACACAGTCCTCGTCATGCAAGTCTGGGAGCAAGCTCGATGCTGTTGATTCTTAGCACCGTCTGTGGTTGGACAATGATTTTTTTGCGCTGGAACCGGTGTCTTTTCCAGAACCGCATGTGGACTTTGGGCCAAGATTCTGTCTTTTCGATCACGGTGGCGTCGACCCTGACCAGCTCCTTCCCCAGCAGAGGCCTGCCGATCAGGGTGAAATCCTCCGATCCGACCAGCAATACTTTCTCCATCCGGATCCGCTCCCCGCACTCCGCATCGATGTGGTTCTCGATCAGGATCAAATCCTCATGGCTGACCTTCCACTGGCGGCCGGCGAAGTGCACCACTGCAAACAGTCGACCGAAGTCCTGCCCGTGGATCCGCTGGTTGACTGTGCTTACTACCGCGGCGTGACGGCTCTGCTCCTCCTCCGCCCCCGACCACGGAGGCCGCGACAGCGATGTGCGGGTCAGCAGGTCCCCACTGACTGTGGTCTGAGTTCGGACAGCACCGACGAACAGGTTGGGGTGTCTATGTAAAAGCATACTGCATGTCCTCCACATACCCGCACATACCCTGCTCGCCGCCATCTTTACAGGAAGTAATCCTACTATCACCGCGCATGCGTCACCTCTCAGCCATCTGATTTCTACGAACAGAAAAGGAAGATTGTACATATTACAAAGTGAATTCATTTAGCTTGTAAACCAACGAGTCATTTAAGGTCTACACAGCTTGAAGTGTAGGTGCAGTAGGCAGGAGAACTTTCTCAGGATTACCTCTAATTTTCTGACGCTTTTTAATTAATTTTACTGTTATTAACTATTAAACACAGAACGCCTCTGTTAAAGTTTATCTAAGTTGGAATAATGAGATAGTATTTTGAAATTCTGATTTAGATCACAAAGTATGTAATATGTAAATATTTCTGTGTTTATCTTATTGTATCATTTTATTATTGTTACCAAACATTTTTTGTGGTTAATTACAAAGAAAATGTAGTCTTATTTCAAAATTCTGAATCTTTATCTCAAATCTCTGACACATTATCTCCTAATTAACATTATCTCAAAACCTTGACTAAATATTTCTAAACGTATGTAATACCTAAAAAATCCGACTGTGTCTCAAAGCTTCGCTTCCAAGTGAAAAAGTGTGCACAATTACAAGGCAACTTAGGTAAGGTGAAATAGGCCAGAAAGAGATTTAACTGACTGAACAGTCAAAAATGGTCAAATGCCATATGTGACATTCGTGAAAGGCAATGACAACCAGACAATGACGTTTTAATTGAAATAGTTAACAGGATCACAAAAAGCCTCTGGAGAGTAAACGTAATTAAGAAAAGCTTCAGAAATCCTCCAGAACCGCAGTGTACCTGGATTTTAATTAATTAATCCATCCATTTTCTAGGGTACACCCTGGACAGGACGCCTGTCCATAACAGGGCTACACAGAGACAAACGAGACAAACAGCCAGCCACACTCACATTCAATCCTAGCGTCAATTTAGTGTCACCATTCATCCCAACGTGCATGTTTTTGAGCGGTGGAAGGAAGCCGGAGTACCTGGGAGAAGATGCAAACTCCACACAGAAAGGCCCCAGCTGGGATTTCAACCAGGAACCCTCTTCCTGTGAGGTGACGGTGCTAACCACTATATCACTGCACAGCCTGCTTTCAATTCCATTCAATTCAATTCAGTTGTGCTTTATTAATCCACAGTTGGTAATGATGAACAACGCACAAATAATTATTTATTTAAATTCATTATGGTGGGTTTCGAGTTCATCCATTTCACCAGCAATAAAACCTCATCTTTTTCAAATTAGAGAAGTATGTCATCAATTTGGACCTGAAACCAAGGGCGTAACCATGGTTTAGACATTGGGGGGGTCCAAGAAAAACAAAATTGTTGAGTGCATTATCTACAATTCTTTATTCATATATGAAAAATTGGACATTTAGAACATAGTTTAGAGGACTACATTGACCATGTAAATTCACATCTAAAGGAATAGTGTAATTTCTCGGAGACAGTGACTGCCCCCCCACTTTGTTTTGGTTAGTTGCTTACTGTTTACTGACCTTAAACACACCTACCAATTACAATTCTGCTCTTCCAGTAGTTCTGTAGCAAATAGGACAGCTTCCAATGGAAAACGACCAAATACCCAAAGCATGTTTATGGAAATATTTTAATAAGGACAACTAATGATGTAACAAATTACAGACTTTTCCTTTAACAAAAAATGTGCTGAGGACTTTTAAGTCCAGGTTCATTTCTATTGTGTCAATGTCTCAAAATGTGCATTAACAATGAAAAGTCTAATAGTCTAATGTTATTTTTGTTTTAAGTTTTTTTTATTTTGAAAGGGGGCGGAAGTTTATTTTGTTGATTCTGTGTTGGATTTCCTGTTCTGGTACAATCTGCTCTGTTGAGCTTGGCGCGATTGAGCAGCGGCTCCGTCAAAAGTAGAAGTCCAACGTAAAGATAACGAGAGCCGGTGCTGAGGTATTGGTATTTTGTCAATATTTGGGGGGACACGACCCCCCCAAAGAATGCGTGGTTACGCCATAGCCTGAAACACATCCAGTCTTCCTTCTACTGAATGTTTGCATCCTTCCTGAATATCTTTGTGCGAACACAATTTAAAACGAAGCAATAATAACAAAATAAAATAGAAAACTAGGAACATTGATAAGAGAGACTTAGACTTAGACTTAGACTTCCTTTATTGTCATTGCACAAAAAACACAAGGTGAATCTTGACAACGAAATGTCGTTACTTGGCTACCAGTGTAACAGAGCTAGACCTTATTCCTATACAATAAATATGTTTTCTATAACTAAGAGCTAACTATATGCAGGGTAAATAAGTATATATATATTCATGTATATTGCACTAAGTTATTGATATATTGCACTAATTGTCAAAAGAAACATTAAATATTGCACTGAGTTATTGCAAAGAGAAACATTAAATATTGCACTATAACAATTGCACTTAAGAGAACTAGAAAAGAATTTCACAGTCAGAGTAAAGTAAGTGCCAAGGAGTCCCCAGGTTCATGTTGAAGACAAAACTAGACTAACTAAGGTGCGTGTATTGTCCATGTCCATGGGGGGTGGTTTTTGTAGTGTCTGTGTGTGTGTTTAGGGGTGGAGGAGTGTTATGTGGCGTTAAGCAGTCTGATGGCCAGGGGGAAGAAACTGTTCAGTAGTCTGGTCGTTCTGCAGGAGATGCTGCGGAACCTTCTGCCGGACGCCAGGGGGGAAAACAGTCCATGGTTGGGGTGGGTGGGGTCGGAGAGGATCTGGTGAGCCCGGGATAGGCAGCGTCTGTCCGCGATGTTCTTGATGCAGGGGAGCGGAGCCCCCGTGATCTTCTCCCCTGTCCTCACCACCCTCTGTAGAGACTTCCAGTCAGAGGCCCTGCAGCTCCCAGACCAGATGGAGATGTAGCTGGTCAGCAGGCTCTCGATGGTCCCTCTGTAGAAGGTCTGAAGGATGGGGGGCGGGAGGGATGCTCTCTTCATCCGACGCAGGAAGTGCAGGCGCTGCTGGCCCTTCTTCACCAGTGAGGAGATGTGGGGTGACCAGCTGAGGTTGTCAGTGATGTGCACCCCCAGGAACTTGGTGCTGCTGACGACCTCCACAGCTGAGTCGTTGATAAGGAGGGGTGTGTGGGTGGGTCTAGATTTCCTGAAGTCAACGATAATTTCCTTGGTCTTGTTGACATTCAGGATCAGGTTGTTCCCTCTGCACCAGTCCACCAGATGCCGCACCTCCTCCCTGTATGCCGCCTCGTTGTTGTCCCGGATGAGGCCCACTACTGTGGTGTCGTCCGCGTACTTCAGGATGTGGTTGGACCTGAGGCGTGGACGGCAGTCGTGGGTCATCAGGGTGAACAGCAGGGGGCTCAGGACACAGCCCTGGGGGGTGCCGGTGTTCAGGGTGATGACGTCGGAGGTGTTGTTCCCCACTCTGACAGCCTGGGTTCTGTCAGTGAGGAAGTCCAGCAGCCAGTTGCAGAGGGGGGTGTTTATTCCTAAGGGGCCCAGTTTGCCTACCAGGTCCTGGGGGATGATCGTGTTGAAAGCTGAGCTGAAGTCCAGGAACAGCATCCGCACGTGGGTGTTCTTCTCTTCCAGGTGCTCCAGGCTCAGGTGAAGAGCAGTGGAGACTGCATCCTCAGCACTGCGCTTGGACTGGTATGCAAACTGGAACGGGTCGTGTGATGGGGGCAGCGTGGAGATAATGTGGTCCTTAACAAGTCTTTCGAAGCACTTCATGATGGAGGATGTGAGTGCGACGGGGCGGAAGTCGTTAAGGCATGTGATGGTGGTTGTCTTCGGGACCGGAACGACAGTGGCAGACTTGAAGCACCGTGGGACGACGGCCTGGTCCAGGGACGTGTTGAAGATGTCCGTGAGCACGTGGGTCAGCTGGTCCGAGCATTCTTTGATCAACCGACCTGGAATGCTGTCGGGACCTGCCGCTTTCCGCGCGTTGACCTTCCTCAGAACTTTCCGCACTGCTGATGCTTCTAGTCTGAGCGCCTGTTCGTCGGGGTGTGGTGTCGCTTTCCTCGCAGGGTTGGAGTTCAGCTCCTCAAATCTTCCGAAGAAGTTGTTGAGCTCATTGAGGAAGCTGGTGTCGTTCTGGCAGGATGAGGATGTGGGTTTGTAGTCTGTGACAGACTGGATGCCCTGCCACAGTTTCCTCGTGTCTTTGGAGTCTTGGAAGAGACCTTGGATTTTCCGGCTGTGGGCTCGCTTGGCGTCTCTGATGGCCCGGTTCAGGTTAGCCCTAGCAGACCTGAGAGCCGCAGAATCACCAGATTTGAACGCAGCATTTCGTTCTCTCAGCTTCGCTCGCACCTCCTTGGTCATCCAGGGTTTCTGGTTTGCCCGAGTGACTATTGTTTTTGTTACTGTCTCTTTTTCCATGCACCAACTGATGTAGTCGGACACCGATGCAGCATACTCCTCCACGTTGGTGCGCTGGTTGTCTGTTGCAGCCTCCTTGAAGATGCTCCATTCAGTGCACTCAAAACAGTCCTGCAGTGCAGACATCGCTCCCTCAGGCCATACTCGCACCTTCTTCACTGCCGGTTTTTCTCTGATGAGCCGGGGCTGGTATGCAGGAATTAGCATGACAGAGAGATGGTCTGAGGAGCCCAGGTGGGGGCGGGGGGCTGCTCTGTAGGCCTTCTTTACGTTGGTGTAAACAAGGTCCAGCTTGTTCGCCCCTCTTGTAGCGAAGTCCACGTGTTGGTAAAAGTTTGGAAGCACAGTCTTCATGTTGGCCTGGTTGAAGTCGCCAGCAACAATAAAAACCCCTTCCGGCTGTGTGGCTTGCATGTCCGTGATGTTATGGTAGAGAACACTGAGGGCTTGCTTCGTGTTGGCGCTGGGTGGGATGTAAACAGCAACAATGGTGACGCTGGTGAACTCACGTGGCAGGTAAAAGGGTCGGCATCTCACAGTCAGGAGTTCAATGTCTGCAGAGCAGTGACTGGAGACCCAGGAAGCGTTGTTACACCAGCTGTTCTTCGTGTAGATGCAAACGCCCCCCCCTCGAGTTTTACCTGTGAGAGCGCTGCTTCTGTCGGCTCTAAATGTTGTTAGCCCGTCCAGGCTAACTGCGCTATCTGGGACCGATGCACTGAGCCATGTTTCAGTGAGGACAATGGCACAGCAGTTTCTTGTTTCAAGCTTTGAATGTAAGAAGAGTGACCAGCCAGTCCAAACCTCTCCCAAAGATGCTTCCTGTAGTAAATTTGCATGGTAAAGTTGGAAAAGAAACCTATTTTACTTTGTTAGTAAAACGATTTATATAATAACTAACGTAAACTGCTGCAGAGTTTGTAAAGCTTGCAATGTGTCCCTATACGAAGACTCAGCATCGATGTGCTGTATATTGTTTGGTGTTTAGTTAAAGAGAGTCGTGTTAAGCTTCATCCGTGAATTCATTTTTAATAAACATGTTTTTTGTAGAGGAGATATTCTCATGTCCCCATAAATTAAGTTTTGGAGGAAACTGAAATGATATGCTTGGAATTTACGGAAACACTTGAACTCAGCAATGAAATGCCTCCATTTTGAGTAGTTCCTCCTGTTTCCGGGTTTCCGAGAAGAACCGATAAAACAGTGTCAGCGGGGAGTATGGCACTGCTTGCAGGTCAGGAGTGTGGGTAAAGTTTGCCCTAGCTATCTGAAACTGTTAGTAAGTGGTACTGAAACGCGTTCAGTAGTTTGTTTTCTGCTCTTCGTTATCAAGTTGTGGTTTTTTTCAGACGACGTTTGCAGGTACGAGGACTGCGTTGACACTGACAGCTGAAAAGTAAACAGCTCTGTGCTAACTGTCTAGCCTAGCTGGTAAACTGACGATAGCTAGCTAATGTTAGCCGGCTAACCTGCAAGTCTTTTTTTAAGTTACATCACCGCGAATTGCTAGTACCCTCCCATCCTAATTTTCTTCCTCATATTGCTTCGAAAAAGGATTGCCACAACAGCACTTTCCATTCATGTTGTTTGGGAAGACGGGACTCCTAGACATCCTCTTCTTAGAACCAGGGTGAGTCAAAACTGTTTAAGCTAACTTAACTCCACCTAAGTTCCAGCTAGCTACTGTCAGGTATGTTGTTGCTCTACCTGGGAGCGGCTACACAACCTGTCTCGGCCTGACAAATCCAGTTTCACTAAGTTGTATGTCAAAGTTTGCATGCCTCTGCTCGCCCGAAACGCTTCATATGTACAAGAGGTTACATTTACTATTTAAAAGTATCAAGGTATCACAGAAGAATTGCTTCAATACAAGCAAAATTATTACGTTCCAGTTTGTGCTATATAAAGGAGCATCAGGTAAAGCTTTTGTAGCTATCACAAAAATACGGTTCCTGTTTTGTTCCAGATGTTATGCCTGACCAACAATCCAATTATCCAAATTGACAGTCCAAATATTCAAAGTTTATGTGCTTCAAGAGAATCATTATTTACATTTGAGAAGACTGTAACCTCAATTTATTTGACATTTTTGGAGTGAAAAAACTAATTTAATTGACATCGTAGACACTGATTAATAATCAGTTACATGGGGCCCAAACTCATTGTTTTTTTTTTCTTTCGCCACTATTATTATGTGTTGTTGTTCACCACAAGATAAATCAGAATCTGAATACTTTAATGATCTCCGAGGGGGGGATTCTTTTGTTACAGCTGCACCCATTTAAAGAGCAAAGTTAAACCAAGTTTAAAAAAAAAAAGATATCCTTAATAAATGATCATTTTAAACTGACATGTAAACATCCAAGTTCAGAAATCTGGCCATCGTTTCCTCAGAAATCCTAAAAAAAAAATGGGGTGGCTGTAGGTCAGGAGGAACAGCAGTCGTCTACCACTTGGAAGGTTAATCCATGGCTTCCCCGGGCCACGTGTTGAAGTGTTGTGTGAAAAGACACGGAACTCCACATTGCCTCCAAACAGTTCATCAGTGCGGGGAAAAGCACACTGCGTACCCTAACACTGGATAGACTAAGCAGTGCTATGTGAGTGTGTGAATGCGGCTTGTTGTGTAAAAGCGTTTTGAGTGGTCAGTGAGACTAGAAAGGCGTTGGATAACTACAGTCCATTTACCATTTAAGTTTGCAGTACTGTAGTTCAGTGTTATTCCTTAATCACAAAAGCATCCAACTTCCTCTTACAGCCTCCCTCTCTGGCTGTGCAGCCTCACACTGGTGGTGTGGGGAAATAAGTTTCCAATCATCCCATTCTTTACCAAGACAACACGTCACATTGATCTTGATTGATAGCGGACAAACGTTAATACCTCTTGGTTTTAACAGGGCATTACTACAAGTAGTGTGAATGTTTTTGTGTTACTGGATGTGTGCTGGAAATCCCATGTTTTTTTTATATTGTAATTGAGTATTTCTTTAATATGATATTCAGAACTTGCATACAAACTGTAATACTCTCTAAGCTTAGATTTGATCAGTTTTGTAAGTTATGCCTGGACATGATATTAATTGGCAGCTGTGTTAGTTAAAGAAGAGCATCAAACGGCTCTTTGTTTAGGTCTTCAGAACTGATGTTTTCCTTCACATATCACATAAAATGGAATCAAAATAAGGGTCGTTGGGCTATTGGAAATTAAAATTTTCATTTCATGAACATTATTAGTGAGATAATAAGAGGTTTAATACACACACTTTCATTTTAGCTGGCCTGTTTTTTTTTCCTTTGCCTTCACTGCTTGAACACAAATACTAAAGCATCTTTTGAACCCCAGCTCTCAGTTTCAGTCTCTACTTTTGTGCTTTTCTGTATAAACCATGTCACTGGCTGACTAGCTCGCTCGCTCAGTGAGATTCCTTTGACCTCCCTCGACAAAAACCTGCTCTAACGCTCACCTAGGTTGGGGGCGGGTTGAGGAGGCCTACACTGCCTGAATGAGCCAACAATGGGCCCAAGATGGCTAACTGGTTTGGGGAGATCCAGTGACCTCAAATACTCGTGTGCAGTGCTGTCACATTTGGAGCAGTTTCAGCTACTGGTCTATGATGTGCAGGTCTGTCGTGTTTTAAATGAGTAAACACAAATACCGCTGTAAGTCACATTTAAATAGAAATTGTGTGAAGACCAAGTATGTTTATAGGTTTATAGGTATTTGCATTTTTATACACCTGTGACACTAAAATACTTAGTTTTGCCTGACCTTTTTGTCTCACAACAAGGGTGGCGCAGCCTCAAAGTTTTAAAGTCAAATAGTGTGTCTTATCGTTGTTGGCGGCTCACAGCTCATCAGAGGAGATATGACCCTCGGTAAAATCCACTTGATTTAAAGTTCCTTGATCTAGTGTTGAATGCACCTGTGGTGTTTGCATGTGCAAGGCGGTAAAACATAGTCTAACATTAGTCTGTCAAAGCGACATTAATGCTCCTCATGCTTTATTCAGTTGGAGCTATGATGGGGATGGAGAAAACTATGAGGTGCATGTGCGATATCTCAAGTTAGTATAATGCTGTTGTTTATTAATTTATACATGTTATCTGTCAGATTCCTCCTAAAAAAAAAACGCTTGTTTGTCAAATTAGAACCCAATACTAATGTGCAAGGCCAGTCCCTATGGTAGTGCAGCAGTTCCGATGGCGTGTTAAAGCGATATTTAAGTATTACTGGGCTCAAACTAGTAACATTGCTGTCACGTAATGTTATGACAAAGCACCTCTGGTCATTCAGATTTGACGGTGACCCTTTTAGTTGCCCTCTTATAAATAGAAAGCACTGCTTGTGCTAAAGTGGCAAAAGATCATATATATTAGCCAGTAACACAGCCGTTCCTTTCAGCGAACCAACAAAGTTCAGATCTCCAACAATAAGGTGGGTTAATTTTTAAAATACAGTCGGATCAGTTTTATCAGAGTGTGTGTCTGCCTTTTGTGGAACTTCTGAAGTTTTATGAGGAGCAGGACAGCAAATCTTTGCTCAAAAAAATGAAGGCTGGGAAGCTACCTGCGGTTCCTGAACAACTTTTTTTTTTTTTTTTTTAAGTAAAAAGATAATCTCTTTTTTTTCCTGATTCTATAAAAGTTCTGAGTAACAGGTTATTGCATTTATAATTTTCCCTCTGTCTGACTATTTTCGGGGGTGTTGGTGTACCGAGGCACAGGTAAATTTCATTGGTGTGTGCTTAATTGAGAAGGAGCACAGTGAAACTCTTCCAGCTTGTAGTTTTTTCTCCAACACAGCAGCCATGTGAACACCCATAGCTAATGTTGGTACTCAAATGTTTGTTCTCTCCTGTCCTCTTAGTAGATCGTGACATTTTTCACAATTTGAAACTGTGACAGTAGTTTAAAAATGAGAAGCTATCATGTTTGGACATTTTACATTTGATTTACCAAAGAGTACACAGTGTGTTGAATAGTTGGGCATTGACATCATTAAAAAGAACAGATGAAATTAAATCTCAGTAAAACTGTTTTCCCTTTACAGTTCTGCAGCTGATGTCTCAGTGGTCTTTATTTCTGATTGCTGTACAGAGTGTGCTACACATTGGTGATACATGAGTCGGCTGCCCAAGTATACAAAAGGCTGGCCAAACATATTTCATAATCCACTTGCATATTTTTATTTCTACAATCCAAAGCAGTGAAATGTACTTATTTAAAGCTACATGCAGAACTTGGATTCAGCATCTGGCCCTTTTCTGTCACACGAAACATCAGCCCCTCACTGCTTAACGCAAACACTCTGAATTCAGACACAGACACAGTAGGAACACTTGTTACTTTTACCAGCTAGGTTTAGTAACTTTTAGATGTATTGTCAGAACCATTCAGCATCTTTTTACAAAAAGTGATCAGCAGTAAACGTATCAACCTTAAACAAACCCTCATACTGCTTCTCTCTGCTGTAGTCAGAGAGGGGGAAACCTCGTATCGCCACTTTACCAAATATAAAAATACAGACTTAAATGTGGCAGCTGACTACGCAACCATGTTGTTCTGTTAGTGGCCGAATGGACAAGGACCACACAACAGCTGATGGGCGTTTAGTTGAAACATGTATAACAGTTCATGAAAATATTATATTTCCCCAAATAGAAGATATTATTTACTTCAACTGGTTAAGGTATTACGAATGCTTTTTAATGCTTCCAGACAAAATCTGGAACAGTACACACATGCCTCTTTTCTACTTTCCGTTGTGTTCATATGTTCATTCCCATATGAAGCTTGATAATCAGGACTAGTGAGCGTATCAAATTAAAACTCCTTCAGGACTTTGTAGTAGGTATCGGCCATTACTGAAAATCTAATCAATATCAGTAAAACGTTGTCCATATAAATAGAAATTTTTAAAGTCAGACTCTAAAACAGTAAATAAGATGGACCAACATATTTAACTGATAATTAGATTGAAATCTTAACTTGGCTACCATCCAATGTGTGGCTGTTGTTACACCTCAGTATTTCTGTTGATGGTGCAAACACAACTGAAAAAAAACATTATTTAAAAAGGTATGCTGTCCTGAATGGCGCCCACAGTCTTCACAATCCCCAACAAGCTCCAAAGAAGTGTTTGTTCCAAGTATTCTGTGTTTCCACCATGGTATAAAGACTGGAGAGAATAGAAGTAAAAGCAACGTTTCTCTTCTTTGTGTCAGAACTGCAGGTCTGTTTGGCTGTGATGGTTGGGGGTGGTGCTGCAATTGTTACTTAATATATTATACATGTTCTTGGTTAAATTCACACATGATCTACCAATCTGGCACCTTCTGGCAGAGCTGTATGTCTCAACCTACTCTACAATGAAATTAAATGAAAAATGATGTCATTACAGAGGTGTTATTTACCTTATCTGGTGATAGTAGATTTGTACATCTCCTCATTTGCCATGTCAAGCACTATTATTTTAAAGATTTAATTTTGTTTTAGGAGTCAGAGTGTGTCGTGCCAGAGGAGACGGTGAAGTCACCTGCCTTTATCAAACAACTCCCAACTGAGAGACAGGATGCCTATTCCTCCACCTCCTCCCCCTGGACCCCCGCCTCCCCCAACCTTTAATGTGGTGAGTGACTTGCTTAAAGACAGCGTAGCTGGTCTTTGATAGATTATGTGAACTTGGTTTGACTCAAATGACATTACTTTCTGTCAAATCCGTGGTGTTGTTGCTCATTAAGTATAAGAAACTCAGTCTGAAGGCTGTGCGTCATTTCCACATTTTTGTGTTCTTGCCATCAGAAATGGTTAATTATAGCAAAATATACTGTTAGAGATACTGCAGCCAAAATATGACGGTACCTGGATGACTGCCAGCAGCGATAAACAAAGTGTATGACTCATACTAGCAGTGTCAGGAGGAGCTTATGCCTACCTTGTGGTCAGCTGGTAGATGCCAGCATGAACCCCGAGTCCACACTTTAGCTGTAAAAGTGCAAGGTGCGACCCATGATGCCCACACAGAGATATCTTCCAAAAACATTCCCTTCGTTGTGGTGGCCAGTGATGTGGCCATGCCTCAAATCGAATGACAGATCACCTCAGAGGGGTATGATGTACCTTCTGCCTTTCACTGTAGGCACATAAGGCTGACAGAAAAGGTGTGGGACTCATTCATGTGGCAGAAGAAATGCAGTCTTTAGTGACACATCTTTCAATGTCACCCCTATCTATCATAGCTATGCCTCTTGTCAGGCATGTGTCTGCGCTTCTCACACGGTCTGAGTGAAGCATGAGAGAGCTTAGAATTTTAAAGGCCATCCTCAAAAAGAAGATTTTCTTCTCACTGAGGCTGGCAAAATAGTGCAATTAATGCATGGGTCAGTCAGGACCTTCCTATGGTAACTCGTACCAAAAACACTTGGTCATCCTTAAACTGAGGTTTAGCTCCAGTCTCACTCAGAATAGGATATCAAGGACTGCGACTATGCCACCGAGTGCTAGTCAGAGTGGTGTGTTACCCCTTTTCCACAAAATCACTTCCAGGGCTGGTTCGGGGTCAGTGCTTAGTTTGGAACCGGATTTTCTGTTTCCACTGACAAAGAACTGGCTCTAGGCCAGAAAAAATGGTTCCAGGGTAGCATCAGCTCTTTGCTGGGCTAGAGGAAAGAACTGCTTATGTCGGCAGGGGGGGTTTTGTTAAGACCAACAACAATAGTAAGACCGCAATAGGCTACTGGCAACTTAAAAATCGCCAGTAGCCTATTATGTTTGTGAATTTGTGACGATTCCAGCAGGGACACAACTCCGGCTAACGTTGGCTCATGACAAAAGCTAACATAACCATCTCACATTCAGTGTAAGTAAGAGTCAAAACATTATTACTGTAAATTCCAGACTGTAAGCCGCTACTTTTTTTTCCCAGGTTTTGAGCACCGCGGCTTATGATACAGTGCAGCTGTTTTTTTTTGCTTGTTTTTTTTTCATGCTGCCAAAACATTTTGCTTCGTAACATTAGACCAATAAAATTAACGACTAGTACACAATGGTCCACTGAAATTGTACGATAAATCAAACACACTTAGATCAATGCGATCAATGACTTTTCCTGGTAGGCTACTGTCTTTTTTTGTTTTTTACCAGGACTGTTTGGGGGAAAAAAAGCATTTGCATTATGTATTTGTTTATGTTACCATACAGATTTAATTAAAAGTTTAAAAATCCTCACGTGTTACATCTTTCCATGTAAATATCTCATATTAAGCTTAGTTTATGCTTCTCCATAACGTCGACGTGACGCCGTCATCGAGCATTCAAAGTTCTGCGTCGAGGGAACGCGTTGCTCTGCAGTTCACCATGCTGCTAGGGGGGTGTGGCTGTGTGTTTGTGTGGCTTCAGGGGTTGGAGCCGAATCCTTGCTTTTTCTTCCGGTCACAGTTTACAACAGTAAACAATAGCAACCGAGGTGGAGAAGCTGTATTTGCAGTTGGAGCTCAACAATATTTTTTAAGAACAAATACTTATATTGCAAATGTTGAAGCGCAGGCGACAGAGAAGACGTTTGCGGAGGTGGTCTGTATGACCACTAAACTGGTCGAGGCTGAACGGGTGACTTTACAACACTGGTTCACCCACTGAGGGACCTGGATGAACAAATATACTTTCGAATGTCAACGGACCGATTTGACGAGCTTTTTCACCGTGGACAGCCATTAAGACCGGAAAAGGCAACTGCTGGAAATTACATTCTGAGCGGACCAATCGCAGCCCTTACGGTCCGCGTCAGGCTACAGCGGAGGGGTCCATGTCGACGTTGTAGCTACGCCGTGGAAATGACGGAGAAGCATAAACTACGCATAAACTACACCCGTGGCTTATAATTAGGTGCGACCTATACAAGTACAAAATGGATTTTCTTTTTAAAATTACAGGGTGCAGCTTATATTCAGGTGCGTTCTATAGTCCAGAATTTACAGTAGGTTATTACCTGTCTCCTAGAACGTAATCGTCCACTCAAAACCTGTCGATCAACACAAACATATTGGATATGCCGTTTTCTGATCCCAATGAAGCACAGAAGCAAGTTTGCAAGTTGAACGATTTGTGAACCAGCACCAGCACTGGCCCCGAACCAGCCCTATATGTGTAGCTGCAGCAACCTACTTGCTTTGACATTACACACCATACCTGCAACTATACTGCTTCCTAAAGTAATACTCTGGCTAATTAAGCCAAGCGAGGTAAGTGGCTCAGCAACAAAACAGGATTAGAACAGTCCAAAGAATGTTTGTATGTTTCAGTATTTGTGATGAAAGTCGCCAACAGTCAGACTACCCTGCTGCAAGACCGTGTGCATGAATTATGCTCTCACGAAGCAAGACTAGAAGATCCAGATGAGAGCTGCAGACAGCTGCTCCTAACTGACATCTGCTCAAAACTTCAGGATAGTAAAGCAGAAGGCGAGGTAGGATACAACCTTGGACAACTAGCTATACTCTGACAAATGACAAAAACACCAAAAACAGTTTGCTTACCTCCCTTGGGCCTACAAGTAGAATATAGAATAAAGATCTGTGGTCAATTAACCTATGAATAATGGCATTCTAACAGCAAGAATATGAAAGGGACTATGTAGGCTGCTGCATGCTTCATTTATAGCAAGAATGCAGAAGTATCCTGCACTGACTGCAAAGGGACAAATCTACTTTGTTTACTGAAACTGGCAGCCAGAACAAGGTCAAAGTATTTTATGTTGTAGTTCAGACTAGACAAAACTGAGGTGTGATTGCATCTGTGTTAACTTGTTCCACAGGCGAACACAACTCCTCCCAAACTGAACTCCTCTGAGACAAAGGGCAGAGGAGCGCTGCTGTCGGACATCTGTAAAGGCGCCAAGCTGAAGAAGACCACTGTGGTTAATGACCGGAGCGCCCCGATTATTGAGAGTGAGTTGCAACATGTTTGTTAAATTCACAGACATGCACTCAAACTCCAACTGATCTTCTCCCTGTGAGTTTGATCAAAATCTGCTCAAAAACTAAAAACTGTACCCACAGACATGTCAGCAGCAGGAGTTAATGTGCTCTGTATTTATGGAATGAGGAAACAAGGAAAAACTCTACAGTATGAGCTTGACAGCTGTTTCTTAATTTAGGAAGTACTAGTCTCAGAACATATAAAATTCTGATGCACTGCGGAGGAGAGAATTTTTACAAATTTAAAGGCATAAATTCTTATATCTTAACTGTTTTCCAATATTCTTAGAAACAGTTTTTCCACTAGCAGCACTCGTGCTCCCAACTGAAAAAAGGAGTACTACTGAAAACACGATCATATTTTTGACTACATTACTGTTATATGTTTTGATCAAAACAGATCAGTTACAGAAATGTCACAAAGCAGTTGTAAACAAGAAAAAAAACTTTTTTTTAACACAAAAATCACCTAATATTAAACCCATCCTTTGGAATAAGAGTGTTTGTTATCTCTGTAGGTTAAAACAGTAATGTCAGTAATGATGTTAAGAGGAATAAATGTTAATGTGTGGAGCTGCATGTTGAGTCCAGTTATTTGGCTCACACATACTGTTGTTTCTGACTTTCTGAATAGCTCTGTTATTTGAATAATTTGGAGCCTAACAGCGAAGCTGCAAAGGCACTTATTGTGTTAGTAGCTTTTCCTTTTATTATTATTATTATTATTATTATTATTCCTCTACTTTCTGCTGCAGTGGAAGTCTATGGCAGCCCCTAGAACGCTATGGTAAAAAGTTTTTGAAATTTGGCTCACATATTCAGGACAGTGCCATTAGCAAAGTCAAGAATTTTTATGCCCAAACAGTGAAATCTCTAGCGCCACTAACACGTCAAAGTTTGAAGTCCATTCAGGTGTATAACTTTGGACTCGTTGGTCCAAATTTCACAAATGAGGTACGTTGCAATCTTTGGATCATGATGAGTCCAACACACATTATGACGTCAATTTCCGCCAAACTCGATTTTCCGCCATTTTGGATTTTTTTGAAAACGGAAAAAAGATTTCAGCGGTCACAAATTTTGACCAGTTGGCACAGACTATCTTTGGACCAATCCGCACAAAAGTTAGATGGATTTTTTTGGTATATTTAGCAAAAATGCATTTTTGCTCATATTTCTGGACCCGTTGCTCCAAATTTCACAAATGGTACTGTTGGAATCCTTGGATCAAGATGAGTTCATCGCACTATAAGACATAATTTGCACCATATTGGATTTTCCACCATTTTGAATTTTATCAAAATCCTTCAAAAAGTATTTCGGGTCACCCAGATTGTCTGATTTCCACAGGATTTGACACATGGAATCTTCAGACCAAGCCTCATAAAAGTTATCATGTGCATTTTTTAAGTTTGCTTCCGTTTGTCCGTAGCAGCCAATCAAACTCAGCACCAATATGCCAAACAGGAAGTGAGGCCATATCTCTGTGATGCATTGATGCATCGATGCCAAACTTGGTGTATGGATTCATAATGCCTTCCTGAGCAGCCATAGGCTTACCTGCTATGCTGCCAGGCCCCCCCATCGCTGCTTGCAGCTATATTTCTGAATAAAATCTGTGAATGGCAGCTCTCCCTTTACACTGTTTGGATGGAATGCCTTTTGTCATCATTTCAGTCTCTTCTGCAGACTGATTCCTGCCTGCTATTGACAGACACACTGCAGGTCAACAGTGTAGTTTATGCATCAGTTATGTTGCCTTCTCGGGTGTCTCATGTTTGAAGTTTGTGGTCAAGTCAGCAAATTGTTATCCCTGCAAATGTTGGGCCAGAGTGACGATGCTCCTACTTTTGTCTTTATCTTATCTTTACTGCATGACAGGGGTGTGTGTGTGGGTGTGTGTGTGTTGGCTGTCTGGTCTGCAGATGCTGTGTCAATGGACACAGAAAATATGACAAAACTGGTACAGATGAAAATGAATATCTAGTCTATATATCTAAAATATTTAGATTCTCTTCAGATACTGAAATTTAGATTAGTACCTGTTTATTTTCATTTTTTGACAAACTCTACTGTTTTTGGCTTCCAGTGTCTGTTCAGTCCAGAGACGAAGATAAAGTTGAAAGTCCTGGAAAAGCTGTGTTTTACCTTGACTTTGGAGTCTGTTAAACTTCTAATAGTATCCTGTTAATTTTTTTTCTTTTCTTGAATGCCTTGTAATGGTTATAAAACAAAACTTTAGGCTTTGCAAATTGTTCATACATATGAAAGCTTTTTGGACATGGGCCCATGTCTTATGAAGGTCTATCCATGTTATAAGACAATAAATTCATGATGCAGTGTAGTCCTGTGCTAACAAACATTGATTCTAGGCTATTGGAGCAGTTTAGGAATGTTCAGTAATCATCAATAAACCTGTGTCATTAAAATGTTTGAAAATGATTTGTGATAAAAAAATTTCCAGATTATCATTTCGGGTTATGGTTAGGGTATTGTTTTCCATCCAAAGTTCTGAAGAAGATGTTGTCTTGTAGAGAATTTGTATAAAAACAAAGAAATAAAATGTTGATTTTTAAAAAGAAAAAAAAAAAAGCTTTAATTTAGGACGTATAGTAGCTCTTCTGTGCCTGTACATCAGGGTTCAGATACCTTACTGCTCTCCAAGTACCTGAATATTGAAACACATTTCTTGTTCATATATGCCTCTATTGACATGTCTCATCTCTCCATCAGAATCTGGTGGAGGAGGAGGAGGCGGAGGCAGTGGTGGAGGTTTTGGAGGTGGAGGGCCAATGGGAATGGGGGGTCTTTTCCAAGGAGGTGTGCCTAAATTACGCCCAGTTGGAGGTAAAAGCTCCTTTTTTTTGTCTTTTATATCATCAGTTCCTTTACATTTGAACCAAATTTTGAACATTTTTATTTAAGTTTGCACCATTTTTTTAAGCTTTGGTTATTAATGAATTAATTGGCACAGGGAGCTGAATGTGGACATGATTTTTCTCTGATCTTTAAAACCTTTATCTTTTTATATATAAAAATAATGTGTATGTGTGCATATACATGTATATTTCATTTTGCTAAACCACTCTACAATACTGTTTCAGAGCAGTTTGGGTGATGTTCATGACAATACGGGAAGTTATGAGCTTGCTTTAGGGCAGTACTCCTGGGCCAACAGCCCTACTGTTGAAATGCAAAGAAGGTTTTGGCTCTGAGCTTCAAGCCCTGGGCAACATGCTCATGTGGGCTCGATGATTGCGCTCGTCTGCATTTTCCTGATAAATAAACATGTGTGACGTTAAGAAGTGCTGCTTTCTTTGGTGTGTGCAAGTCTTAAAATTTGGAAAAAGAGGCAAGATGAGGAGAAAATTATGATTGCTTAATTTCTCAGACATTTTCTTGTTATTGAGTAGTTCATCAGTTTTTAGCTGTGAACTATGTTGCCTATTCTTTGAGAGCTTTAAGAGATGTACTACACATTACCTGTTCTCCTCCAGATGCTGGTGGATCAGTAGGCAGATCTGCTCTGCGGCCTCCAGGCTCCCGGCCCACAGCGCCTCGCCCCCCCACAGGCCGTTCCACCTCACCTTCCCCAGGCAGCAAGCCCTCTCCACCGGAGCACCAACGCTCTCACCGGCCATCACTACCGGACATCTCCCGCCCCTCCAGCAGCAGCAGTAGCAGCTCTTCCTCAGGCAGCGGGATGAAGCACAGCACCTCTGCACCACCCCCTCCTCCACCCTTTATTAGAGGGGGCCGTGGTAATGCTCCACCAACTCCTAACCAGAAAGCACCTGCTCCACCTTCTACATCCTCCTCTTACAGCAGAGAGAAACCCCTCCCACCAACACCCGGCAGAGGCCCCACCCCTCCTAGCACCATGAGGCAGCCTCAGTCTTCCAGCGGACCAGCAAGTGGTGGCACTTCTGCACCACCACCTCCTCCTCCACCATACAGACCACACCCATCAGGTGGCATCTCAAATGGGCCTTCTCATGTAGATGGAGGTGGGGCTCCACATCTTCCTCAGAGACACAACTCCCTTCACAAAAAAACCACATCAGGAGGTGGCAGCCAAGGACGCAGCCATGCCCCACCACCACCTCCGTCACCATCTCCATCCTCTCAGCAGGTCAGCAGACCACCACCACCTGCTAGACAGCCACCTGGGCGCAGAGCAGGTACGTCCATCATGTGAACGCACACAGCTGTCATTTATTCCTCGTTTTGCCTTTAATTTGTGCTTAAAAAAATGCAAGGTTGATAGAAAGGGACACACTAATCAGTTGCAACTAGTTTGCTTTAAAATGTCCAGTTTGTGGCCCACAATTCTGAATCTGTTGGTACATTTTTGACAAAATGACTGATTTTAGCTGGAGACAAGTGTTTTAGCTTTAAATAATTATTTGAATTGTTTACTCCACCGTGAGCTAAACCTTACCATCTATAAAGTAATCCATTGATCATTTGGACTGAACCTTGGATCATTTTTTTTTCCACTTGTTATCTCTGTCCTCCAAATTGCAGTCAGTCTATAAAGTAGCACAATGTACTAAACCTAGTTTCCACATGACTCCTACTCTCAGTCCAATCTAAATAGAGCTGAAGGTTTCTTTGGGTCTCTGCAACATATAAATCTCACCTCTTTTGATCATAGCATGCAAACCAGGTCTCTGCACAAGAAATGTGAGGGAGTGGGGCTTTAAACACAAACTGACCCAGTTTGACATAAGCTTCTCTATCTTTTAGATTTCAAACAAGTGAATTTGTAGCTCCCTTGAAATGTGTTCATAACCTGAATTCAGAGTGAACTCACCAAACAGGAAGGCGCTTGTTAGCTGAAGTGATTCTCCACAAGGTCTCCTGGTTTCTCTGCATTCCTGAGGCCCTGTGGAATATTCCGGTACCCTTCACATTGACTCTCTCTGCTTTTGTCCCTAGTTTACAATAAGTTGTTACATCTTGGCAATTTATTTATTTACTTCTTTTTTTCTTAAGATTGTACTGTTTTGTGATATGTATTTTTTGTTAGGTAGGGGTGGGGGGGTCAGAGACAGAGTAGATGCCAGCCAGTGAGTGCATGTGTGAGAGCTAAAAGCGAACGGTCTTCTTCCTTCCTTCCTTCTCCAGCGACACACACATTCAGACTTTCTCAGCAGAACAGGGACTTCTCATAAAATCTAATAAAGCAGCATTTTGCAACAAGGTTCTGTGAAGGTTTGTGGAAGTATGGATAAGTTTATTTGTGCTTAAATCAGTAACCAATGTGAAACAATTGATGATTAGATTTTATTTCTCTGATTTACTTTATTTTCTCTGACTGGCCACAGTCTCTTCCTCTCTGTTTGAATAAAGCTGCTGTATCTTGTAGCACAAAGATGGGTCAAAAGGAAGCATTGGAGTTTGGAATATGCATGTTCCTGAAGACATGACTCAATCAGTGCGGTTACATGGGTGCCATCGGATTAATGGCTAAAGACTGAGTTATTCACTTCATGTCGACACCGTAATCTGACAAGAAATTGGATCGGATCGGGTTACTCGCGATCGAATTAAGACCCCGGGATAATTCAATCCAAATGCCCACTGAACATGCACGTAGAGAACAGTGGATCGGATCAAGCGTTCTGCACATGCTCGAGATTTTTTCCTGAGATCGTCACCCGGAAGTCAAAGGAGACGATATTACTGTTGTTGTCCCCGCCGTCAGAAAGAAACAAACAACGTGATGGAGAATGCGCTGTTGTGCATCGCGTTTATTCCATAACCAGCTCATCATAAACTAAATGTAGAGGGACGTAGCTTCATCTTGCTCTTCGTTCGCCATCTTTCTCGAATGCCTGAATTTGTTGTTGTTGTTGTTGGTGGTGGTGAAGACGTCAACAGGAAGTGGCTCTATTAGCGATAGTTGAAATGGGTACAGCGCCACCTATCGTACTGGGGTATGACCTGCTTTGTGCCAGTGATTCGATTCATTCACCGCCATATATCCAAGGATAATTACCTTTGCTCAGATAAGGAGCAGAACAACTATAGCTATAATCCGGTTAATCTCATGTAGACCCACTGAGTGAAACACAATATTCTGCTGTCCAAACTTATTTTATCTGATTCCTCATTCCCAATGATGATCAGGTGAGGAAATGGGTTAAACTTACTCCTTTGCTTTCCATTTAGTTAATTTCCTGCATGTGTGTCATCTGATTTTTAACTCATCTGTATTTGGATTCTTCTTTTTGCGGGACTTTGGAAAGTTTAATCAGCTGCTACCACATATAAGCAACTTTCCCGCTGGCATGGTTACACATCATGTCACACATGGATATTAAACGTGTTAGAATTCTTAACAGAAATCATTCCAGCCTCGCAGCAACCAAAACGGCTTAGAAAAATGTTTCTGTTGATAAAAAACAAACACAATTTGAGAAAGACACAATTGGTCATTGCAGCAGGTCGCTATTAGTGTGGCGCCAGTTTTGTGAAAGATTATGTTAAAATGCATGTGAAGTGCTGTGCTTGTACTCTGTACAGTACACAGCTTCCCATGATTTCCGTACCAACTGGCTAAATGTGACTATCTGTCGAGTTTTCTATTGAATTATTTTCAAAAGGTAGTTTTTCAGGCTCGTATTTGTTACCCCACTTTCCATTTTGTTTGTCCAGCTTTTTTTGCAGTCTTTCTGAAATCTACAGTATTCGATTTCAAAATGACTTCATGCAAATTTCAGAGGACACTACAAAATATGAATTAATGAATTAAATGATAAGATAATGGATTAATTGACTCATGCAAACACACATTTAAGCACACTTCCAAAACAGAAGTCACAATGATGAGAACAAAAAATTTAGAATAAAGTCCTGCGTACATTGAAGGTCTGATACTCTTTAAAGGTTGAAGCAAATAAAGGTCTGGGACTCTCCATAACTTCCTCAAGGCAAAGATCAATCCAGCACTGTTTGTCTGCCCATGTATCAGCTATTGGCTTTTTCATGCTCAAAACTAGCTGATTATGTTGGTCATGGTTTACGTGTTGTCTACACAGCTCCTCAGGTGCCTTCTTCTGGGTCTCGTAATGGTGGACGGGAGGTTCCTCCTCCTCCGCCTCCATATCGTGGCCACAGCTCCGTGGCCTCAGAGCCCCACAGCCGAGTGGGGAAACCACAGCCTCCTCCCTCCTCTTCTTCCATCTCCTCATCTTCCCGGACCCCAGCTGGACCTCCTCCTCCTCCCCCGCCCATCCGAAATGGTCACTCCACCAGCTCTTCCTCCAGGTCCATCATAGGTGAGTTGAGACAAGTCTCCTCTGTGTTACATAATTCCTCCCTGTTCATAATTTCCCCCTTGACACAGTCATGTTTTGCACTGTATTAGCTTCACTGAACAAATAGGAATTTTGAGAGAGATTTGATTGGATTACCCCAGATGATCCCCTCCTGTTATTAAAAGGCAAACCGTAAGATGACACGTTACACAAAAAGTGATTTAAGAAGAGAAACAGTGGGCAAGAATATAAACACCAATAACAATACAATGAATTTGTTTCTCCAGTTTTAGATTTTACAGGCACTGCCATATCAATGTCATCATTCTGCTTTGTAATGAAACCTGTTGATATACTCCTGATGTTTACAGGACTGCTTTGTATCATCACTAGCAGAAGATTTCCATCATTACAACAGCAGTGTAATCCATGTTAAGTTAGTCACCATAAATTCTAACCTTATCGTTATCATTTCTGTCTCACTGATGAAGCCTCAGCAAGACAATTTGCCACATTTTGCTAAACTGTATTTCCCTATAAGCAGGAAACAGAGGATTGGAGGATCTATTGGAGCCAGACTCTGGCCCATTTAAGCTTTATTAAGAAATAATTTTTAGTGGGATTCCTCTTAGATGGTGTGAGGTGCCAGAACACTCGAGACCAAAAGGTGGAGTGTTCTATAAAGACCCTTTCTCTAAAGACAGCAGCACACACTCTCTACTTCCAGAGAAGTGGTGCTTGTGATGGGTTTGCTTCTAACTGCAAGTTTCTTTTAAATTTTAGTGCATGAATATATAACATTGAAATAAATGTAGTACGTCTAAAAAAAATCTGAAATTTAACTTTGAGATAACAGGATTATGGAAAGTATCTTCTCTTCTCTTACGCTCACAACGCCTTGCAGTTAATGTGGCATTTTCAGAGGAATTCCAGGAACCACTGAGGTTTTCAGGGTTTGATGTGTATGTTTAAGGATAATGTGGTGTCCAATGCTTCTGGATCTTTTTCTGTCCTTCTGCAGTTGCCAGACACTTCTGCTAAAATCTGAGAAAACACAAATTTCCACCATCTCTAATGGTTTGTTTTTGTTTAATATCGAAGGTCGGAGTTATCTGCATAGCACAGAATGCTGTGAATCCTACTAAAATCTCTTTTGAATTCTATCAGTTGTTCTGCTGTTGAGCTACTTTGTTTGCGATCTTGATGTGATGGAGCACATAATGGCGAGCAGCCATGTGTAGTCAAATCTGCTGCAGCAATGCAAACAAGGCTTTCTGTTTCCTGTTCTACTAGACAAATCAGGAGAGCAGAGTCAGTTCCTAGAATGCGGTCCAGGACACAGAATTTAAGAAAAGAATAGTAGCTGTTTATGCAGTGGAATGTATAGACTCCTAATTCACAGTTAGTTCCTGTTTTGTTGCTGGCTACAATGGGGAATTAGAAAAAAACTCACTCACTAAACCACTCGGTATGTTTACATGCACACTTAAGTTGAGCTATGATTAAAGCTTGCTTAGACCTCCCCTTGTCCCAGTATCAGTCTATTTACCAAAGTATGTCTGACTTCACTTCGATCGATTCTTCTTCTTCCTGCTGATTTAATACCACAGCCCAAAATTATTAGCCAGTGTGAAACTGGCACAAGGTTTAACGTTGAATTAGACAACTTCACAGCTCTGAACATTTCTTACATACTTTGACCTTTACTAACACACCTTTTTCTGTGTGTGTTAGTCTGACTTTGAGAAATTAAATTTTGTACAATTTTAGTCCGACCAACATGTTTCCATGTACTGTACTTTTACTGGAAGTATCACAATAATTTGGTTTACATGATGATGGGAAAACAACCAGCTCAGCTGATCTCATCTTTGAAGGACTTTTTATTCAATCAAGAGGTCCAACCTTATAAGTGAGAAACCTCAACTATTTCCCAAAAGATAGTTTTTGATCCTGGAAGTTTGAATATGTATGATTTTCACATCAGTTGTGGCTTATTGTCTGGAAAAAATTATGTCCTTGTCAAGCCACCACTGTTCCTCTTTGGCAGATCGACTCCCCAGTCATGCATCGCTGTATTCTTACACACATCACAGGATCAGCTAAGTGACATCAGTTCAACGTCAGTTAGAGCTGTGTGTTCTGATCAATTTCTACTTCCTGGGCCACAATTCTGTGGCTCATGCCAATTTTACCGACACAGAATCTGATGTACTTTAACTGGACCATCAAATTTCTGGTCATGCTTAATGAAGCTGAAAATCAGGTCAAGCGATCAGTTTGTGTGCAGTTTGAGATATCTGCTAGTCGTCACGTATTGTGCTACTTTTCCTCCTTTCATATCTACCAGTCTGCCAGAATTTGCAGCCATTTCTTTTGCTCAAAGTTTGTTATGATTGTATTGACTGGTTCAGCCTGGAAACGGAATCCTTCTGGATTGTATTTTTTTTTTTTCTCCCCTCAGATGATTTTGAATCCAGGTTCAGCTTTCACCCCATTGAGGATCTTCCACCTCCAGAGGACTACAGGCCCTTTAGCAAGGTCTACCCCAGCAAAAACAACAAGGGTACGAATTTAGTCACATCTTTACATCTTCTTATTTACAGCATGTGTGTATATATATATATATATATATATATATATATATATATATAAGTAACCCCTGCCTCTCTCTTCCGCCTGCAGCCATTAGAGGAGCACCCCCAGCACCGCCAGTGGGCAGGTGAACAGATTTCAACTCAGGAATTGAACTCTGTTGACCGATCGGGCTGGAGGGGTGAAGAAGCACTCGAATCACAAACACACTACATGCACTAACACTAAACCACCACAGTGGTGAATACAAAGTAAAGGTTTGACACTACTCAGCGTATGTCTTTGCACGAGAACAAAAACCACTGAAGGAGGCGAGAATCGCACTCAACTTCTCCTCTGATGGGATGGCGAAGCCTCTGTTTGACACAACATATCAAGACCAAACTCTGAACACTTCAACAAATGCTGCATTCCACCTCTTTTTATGCATATTCATGATGATAATGATAGTTGTGATTTTCTCAATTCTTGATAACTCTTCTTTCTTTTTTTGTGACGTTTTCGGTGTCAGCATTGATTTTGAAGGGGGGTCAGCACAATAAATGAAAACTTTCAGTGTTTCTGCAAAACTTAATGCCACAAATGTGGGGCTTGATGATGGTGATGTTTTGATTGGTTGTTGTTGTCATTAGCCATTCCAGCAGTGCCAGTTCAGGGTGTTTGCTTTTTTTTTTTTTTTTTAACCCATTCTCCTTCAGTGTGCCAGATGCAGGCAGAGTTGCATGAACTGTGCAGATGATTTTGAATATTGTCACGATTACAAACAGTGCTGGAAAACTTGCAAAGTTCTGAGAAGGCTGGCCTGCTTGTTTTTACATTTAAGAGGTTTTGTTTTCTTGCTTATTCACCCTCCACCTCCCTTTATTTCAGGCGGTTTATATTTCCATTTTCAGGCGATGTTGCCCGGCAGCTTAACTGCTAAACCGAAACACTGTGCACGATGCTGTTTATACACTAATAAGAATTCTTTCACGTAGATTGAACGTAAAAAACGGAAAATGCTGAAATGTTCTCTCATGTTTTTGATAAACTGTATTTGTGCATGACAAACACGCTGTGGGGTCTGAGTGGGCTACACAGTTTAGTTCAACATTAATGATTTGTTTACTGAACCAAGTTAAGATGATTTAGCTGCAGATTCTCAGTGGTTTGGAGGAGTTTACAAGGGATCTTTCTCTTTTTTTTTTTCCAAAATCTTCTTCCTGGGAAGTTGATCTAAAAGCTATTAATATTCCTACTTTTGCTGCTGGTGGCCTTTTTTAAAGGACTGTATGGCCAGAAAGATACATTGTTATTTAATTGCTATGCAAAGGAGCAGTTTGTGTTGATTGTAGCAGCTAACCAGACGTGAACACTTAAGTGCCAGAAAACTGATAGAGGTTCTTTATTCTACTTTTTTTAATGAATCATTATGCTTCACTTTAAGACACTAAAGACATCACATTTAGACTCCTCTACCAGGCAGGGGGAAAAAGAGAGGCGATGGAGTCATATTGTGCATCATGCATCGCCCCCTGCTGGTCTTTGCCTTACACAAACCTGTTGTCACCCTCATGTACCAGTGCTTTTATTTTGATTGTTTTTCTGGGGGGTGATGTCATCAGAGTAAATAAGAAACAAGTCTATTTGAAAATTCAATAAATATTGTATATTTACACTAAGGAATATGGTAATCATAGCTATTGATCTATTTTTATGTTGTAAAAAGTTTGTAATATAGGAAAATAAAATGATTAAGAGCTATAACAATGTTCCAGTAGAGCAGACTGTCTGCAGCACCTCTCTGGATGTTTGGCCAAACGGGTGAATGAGCTACATGGATGTATGTTAGTTTTCTACCAACATATGTTTGGGGCTTCTGATATCTAGAAATCCATTTGGTGAATAATTTAAAGAGGTGAGTGATGAATACACACAACAATGGACATACACTTTCTTCTCTAGAAGTTCACTCATTGAGACACACAGGTGACCTTTGGCTTTGCGTCTTCATGTTGTCACCTCGCCCACTGAAGAGCAACAACCCTGTGTCATTTCATGTTAATCAACCATGTTTTTTATAATTTGAAATCATTTGAAATAAATATATTCCTGTTGGGGAAAAAGGGTACCTGATGCATTGTCTTATTTGTTCTTTTAGCTTATGTCGATTTTAATAGTTCTGTACAACAAACCATGCTCAGAAAAAACATTTGAGTGCTTTGCTGCGCTCAGTCAGTGAGTTACAGTCCAATAATCCTTCCAAAAAATCTGACCTGTTCGGTGCTTCCTCTGAAGTAAAGTTCATGTTGCGGCGGTGCATGTTCAGGTTACTGTTGGAGCTTCATCTGCACATCACCAGGCTATGATGTTTACCATGTTTTTGTGGCTTTTTTTTTTTTTTTTTTTTACCTTTACTCTAAAATGTTACTTTATAAGAAATTATTGGATCACAAACTTTTATTTTTGGGGCCAGTCTACGGGCTTAAATTTGTCTCAAAAATAATCGATCTACAAATACGCCTTGAGTCACAGACGTGTTTTGCTATCCACAAATAAAAAAAATTCTATTTGTAACTTGTGTGTTGGTTTTTACAAATGTGTATTTTTTTAAATATATAATTTTCTATTTGTAAAACAAAAATTTTTGTGACATTCTTTCTGCAATTTCTCACAGATCCACAAACAAATAGTTCATTATTCACAAAGCAGTATCCAGTGGATGCATTCCACCTGTTTTTTTTGTGTGGAGGAACTTGACTGGCCTTTTTCCAACTGACAATGGTGGCCTCAGAGCTTTAGGTGCTAATTCACTTTGCTGCAAATCACCGGAGGTTCTGAAAGTCTAAAGCTACTACACCACCATATAGTGCGATGATAATAAGATCCTGTCATTTATATCAAATCAAAGAGAGTATCATGGCACACAGATGATTGTTTTCATCAACTGTTAAGTCATTTGAAAACCTTTATATGTGATTGTTACCCAGGAAAATCATCTAAATATTTCGACAACAATATAATTGCATATCCAATTTGTGTGTTTTTAAAAATTATTTTCATGTTTTCACAAGTATCAAGAAGCTGAGAAGACGGAAGGGTCAAGAAAATGGCACTGAACTGGAGATGAAGACCATCCAGCCAGAGGTGATGGTTGGTGCTTAGAGTGACCTCAGTGAATGGTCTGAGGGGGCGGCTGTTTCTCAGGAGGAAGCATGATCATCTGCCTGTGGTTGTGCATTTGTGAGGTCAGACACTGATATTGGACGAGAAGGCCTGGCTCGCAGTCTCTGCTCTAATTCATGCCAAAGGTGTTCTACCAGGTGGTGGGCAGGACTCTGTGCAGGCAATCAAGTTCTTCCACACTAAACTCGCTCATCCATGTCTTTATGGACCTTGCTTTGTGTATATAAATTAAAGTTTCTTTATTTCTTATAGATCTGTATCTATGAACTTTTGCTCATTTGAAGATGGCTTGATAAAAGGCTTTACAACTGTTCTTGAGTCTTTTTTGTTAGAAAGTGTATTTAATTGTTCATCTGACATTTTAAAAAAAAAGACAACAATTTTGGCATTGGTAGGAGATACTGTTAACATCGAAATTGAATTTCACAGTAAGTGCGTACCTAATTGTAATTGTATCAGGATCGCTCATTTTGGAAACCCAATAATCGGTATTCCTTTTATGTGGCTATGATTTCAAAGGTCTGCAATCCCTGTAACAGCCTCGTAATGAGAGCTACATCCTGTAAGTACTGCTTTCAGCTACCATATTTGACATGCAGGAACAAATATGGTAGGCAAGACCCCCTTACCCTATCTGCCTACCTGTAAGTCACTTTGGATAAAAGTGTCTGCCAAATGCATAAACACGTCTGCACACTCAGACCTAAAACAGTGGCCAAGTAATCCCAACTCCAACTAGTCTTTTGGTAGTCTGATTGCATCCACAAATGAGCTGATACAACTGAGTGCTATTCTAGTACCAAAGTACAATATTCTAGAATTATAATATAGTGATGACTATTAAAAAAAACAAATGTGACCATTAAACCCGATTAGAACAAATAATTACACTGTGTCCCACTTCCCACTTTAACATTGAACTTCAACACATCACAAGAACAAAGGCAAAGACGGGGGACAAGTATAAGAACCCAAATCAGAATCGAGGTAAACACAAGAAACTTGTGCTAAAGAAAAAAATGGACCAGACTCAGTAAATAATTCCCTATCATCCACATATAGACCAGTGAGCAGTGCTGGCCAATGTGTCATTGGGCTCATCAGGTGGGAACCTCCTTTCATCAATGTTTCGTCTTGTTGGGCATACAACACCTAAAACAAAAATGGTGTAAAAAAGGACTCTCTGAAAAATGATATAATGGATCATGTGGTGGTATGAATTTCCAGAAGCCAGTTATAATGAACTAGTATGTCTGTCTTTGATTCTTTTTATTTACTTCAAAGCTCTCTTTAGGTTTTTCCAACAACAATTGATCAAATATGACAGGTGGCAGATTTCTAATTCCACCTCACATAAGATCTATGGAGGTTGTATTCTTCTTTAAAACAAACTCCAAGTGCCTCTTAAATCTTGCACGATTGGCTTTATTATTCATCATAGCTGTAGCATTAGCATCCTCTGTATGTGTGCATCTGTTTTTTCTTTTTTTTGGTTTGGACTTCATTGTTAATTTACTGTACTCAATAGTGCAAATCACTTTTTGAAAATATTAATACTTTGAGCTTTTTGTTTTTACTAGAAATGCTAGTCATTTAATATCACAGTGTGATGCACTCATATCTGCATTCAGCATTTAGATGCATATAATCCACTTCAGAACTCTTAAAGTGCACAAATATTTTTCATATTCCAAAATATATCAATTCAATCTTGTAAAATTAATTATACATTTCAGAGGCTTTAATCTGCTCATACTAGAAGTGCCATTTAAGTTTAAATGAAGCTAAAGATCTAAGATATATGTATATTCTTGTAGCTGATCATATGGTATGACACAAACAGAGACTCTCAGAGATAGCTGCTATATGTACTCTTTTTTACTTTGTCAGGTTAAGTTTGAGGTTGAATTTTGGGGCCATTGAGGTTCTCTCCTGAAAGTTAACCTTTGACGAAATTGTGGATTTCACAATGTGACTTGGAGTTCTAGATGCTGTAAATTCAGGACATTTCTTTTTTTAAAATTTGTATAATTTCACCTTCATAAGTGTTTACATGAGTCGGAAGTTCAGTGGTACGTTAGATATTGCGTCACTGTCAAGATGAATGATATTAAAAAAGAAAAACACTATGTTTAACGGTAACGTAACAAAACAGCTATAAGGTTCCCGGGAAAATTAATCCGCCAAAACGGTGTTGTATTGAAACTCCCGCCACCGATAATTTCCTGCTAAAGCAACGCTGACGTAACATCCGTCCAGAGCACTGAAGCAATGAGCATCGCAGAAGTTATTGCTCTGACCAATCAGAGAATAGCAGCGGGAGAGCCAGCTGGAGAGGAGATTTGGCGCAAGTCTAGTATCAGAGCACCGGTGTCGTCCGACTGAAAAAGAAGCACATAAAGCTTTAAACTGAGGAGATACTACGCTTTGAACTCAAAGGACTTCTTTCAACTTTTCAGTGAGGTACGTGTATCTCCAGGTCGCTCATTTAAAGGCTAAAGTTAGTTAATCGAAGGGCGGAAGTCTGATAATCCGTGGGGTTGCTGGTTTAGTTTCTATAATACATTTGCTAAGTAAATTATTATTCAAAATGTTGGTAAAACTTATATGTCACAGTTTAAGTTAATTCAGCAGATGTGTTTTTGACCAACCAAAAGTCATCATAATGTTGTAATGTTGCCGACGCCGATTCTTGGCGCCATATTTCCTGTTCATTCCTGTTCACTAATGTAGCTTATAGTTTTAGGTTGTTCTGTTTAAAATGAAGATTTGTTGATTTTTAATAAGAAACTACATCGAGTTCACTGAAACCTTTCAGGTAAATGATGCCAGAATAACCGAATTTTAGTACTCTGAGCACTCTTTAAGGAGCGTATTTCTGTTCGAACAGAAGAGCGTGGAAAGGCTCTGATGATTTACAGTGCGTTTGTAACAAATATGGAAACCAGGGTTAAGAGGTTGAGTTATTTCTCATCAGATGCATAGAGCTTAGTGTAATCCTCATCATCTGTGGTTGGACATGGATGGAAATTGCTTTGCAAGAACCGGATAAAAACAATCACCAAAGAAGCCAATAAACCAAATTCTCACAATTGCATCAGATTTTCACTAAACACTTTGTATTAAATTCAGGTATTTGAATGTTGATTTCTGGGTCTTGTATCATTAATCATGTGCCATCTTTTGTTTCACAGAGAACCCAAAATGCCCAACACTCGTTCTCAGGGCCAAGCTCAGCCCACACTGCAGTTCCAGCGACGAAAATCCTGCAGAGTGGCCCCTCGCTCCAAGACCCCCCAGTCCCAGAGCTCTCTGGTTCTACCACCAACCGAGCCCAAGCCTCAGCCCCTCGCTCTGACCCGAATTGGGCCCCTTTCCTCGAAACACCCTGCTGGTTTGGCCACCTCTCTGTTACCCAGACGCCTCAGTGACGGGCCCCCATGTGTTTCCCCAGAGCAGGAGGGTACCCCCCCATCCCCCCTTTCGCCCAGACGCCCAGTATCTCAGCCTCCACAACCACCCTCTTCCCCGACTCTCCAAACACGGCTCCCACTTAGCCCTCGAAAGCGCACTGGTGAGAGATTGACCCGTCCTCCATAAGAAAGGCTAATTGAACTCCAAATAGAAATCAGTCTTCCTGTCACTGACAGGATGTCTAGGAAATTCAAGCATTATTGTATTTTCTTTCTCAAGGTGATGATAATGGCTGCAACCTCGGCTCTTCACCACCAAAACAGAACAGACCCTCTCTGGCCTCGCCACGAAAGCTGGGCTTTGATGAAAACTCACCGGTCTTGCCGCGCAGACAGCTGGTTCAGACCTCTCCACGACGACCATGTTCTGGGAGTCCCGTCCCTCACAATCAGGAGAGGAGGCTGCCAGTCGCTTGGCTGTTTGCAGAAAGTAAGCACTCCCAGGTGTCTGCGCTGTTGAAAGACACTCAGTTGTGGTTTTGGAGAGATCTTATCAGCAGAGAATATGAAGTCAGTTTTCTAATTGCCACACAGAATATTTTAATGTTTGGAATAAAAGCATAATGAGCGTTGTCTTGTTTGTCCCTGTGGTCCATTGGCAGCATTACTAACCTGCAAACTCTCTTTCTCTCACAGAGTCCAGGTTTCAGAGTGTGAAACAGGCGCTCCATACTGCCATCCCTGAGCGCTTCTTGTCCCGTGAGTCTGAGCAGGCATCCATCCGGTCCTTCCTGGAGGAGAAGGTCCTGCAGCACCGTGCTGGCAGCCTCTACATCTCAGGAGCCCCAGGGACTGGGAAGACAGCCTGCCTCAACTGTGTGCTACAGGAAATGAGGGTGAGAGGCAGTTAGGCGGCCTTTAGTGGTGCCCGGTGAAAACTTTGGGTCATCGCAGATATGTGGAAGTTAGAGCTGGAGATCCAACAACTTTTATGGTTTCCATGTAGACAGTACCTGGCTCTTTAGTTGAAGATTTGTTATGCATCTTTTTGAGCTTTGTTTGAGTTTTTACTCTCAAACGACTCATAGTTTGACCATTTTGCTCACGAGGGTTGTTATTTCATCACTAATCGGTGTGCTGCTGTCTCGTTAGGCTGAGCTGTCATCGGTGCAGACGGTGACGGTGAACTGCATGAGTCTGCGGAGTTCCCACGCCATCTTCCCACTGCTGGCTGACAAGCTGAAAGCGTCTGGTGGACAGAACGGCCTGCAGAGGTTCCTGATGGTCCCGGGGCCCACTATGTGAGTTACCAATCTCTGTTTCATTGTACACATGCTTAAGAACGATTTATTATAATCATAGTCTGTTGAATATGTAAAATGGCAATACAACCTGTAGACATGACTGTACTGTGAGCAATAATGAAACATCTGTTTCCTTCTCAGACTTCTTGTTCTGGATGAGATGGATCAGCTGGACAGCAAAGCTCAGGACGTCCTCTACACCATCTTTGAATGGCCATACCTGCCAAAGTCTCGTCTCTGCCTCATTGGTAAGACCTCAACCCAAAAAAATGTCTGGGCTTCTCCATACACACCTGTGTGTCTGGTTTTGTCACTTGGAGCGAAAAATCTTAGGATCTGCAGGCTGTGATAATGTGGGTTTACTGCAGCAACTTCTGTTCTTTGTTTTTGTAAAATGTATATGATCTCTCAGATCGCTCATTAATTTTGTTTTTATTATCATTTCTCAAAATGTAACACAAAAGTAACACAAAGACAGAAAAGATTAGCCTGCAAACTAAAATGCACGTTATTCACATCTGTTCATATTTTTTTCACTGACTTGTAGACGTGTATATATAGATTAAAGTCTAGGTTTTATTTTTCAGTCAGTCCTGTGTGCAGATGTCTAACCAAACTGTGATTATGTGCAGGTGTTGCCAATGCTCTGGACCTGACGGACCGCATCCTGCCCAGACTGCAGGCTCGACCTCACTGTCGCCCCCAGCTACTCCACTTCTCTCCCTACAGCCGGCAGGAGCTCACCGCCATCGTACAAGACAGACTCACACAGGTAAACACTTAATTTGTGATTTTTATTTTTTTTCAACCTGATTCACCGTTTGTGCTCAGGAGTTTTGTTTTTTTCCTCAGGCATCAGCTGATGGGATCCTGGATGCCTCCGCGGTCCAGTTCTGTGCCAGGAAAGTGTCGGCTGTCTCTGGAGATGCTAGAAAAGCTCTGGACATCTGCAGGTAAACATGTTGGATCACAATGAATGCTGTTAGGCAAAAAAAGAAAGAAATCCCAGACTTCATATAGATTCAGATGTTTTTTTTTGTTTTCTCAGGAGAGCAGTTGAAATTGTTGAGGCTGATCAGAGAAAAAAGGGAGCTGCTTCAAAAAGTGAAACTAAAGGTAAGTTCAGTCGTGAACTTAAAAAAAAATTTAATTGCAACTTAATGACTGACGCACTGATTTTAGAAGCTGTACAGACTAACGGATAAAAAGCTGATCTGAACTAGTGAACACTGTTGCTGAAACTTTTGTTTCTGGTTTGTCTGCAGCGTCTCGGGTCAGCCTCCCGCAGGTTGCACAGGTGCTATCGGAGGTATATGGTGACAGAATGGTGACTCAGAGCAGCGGCTCAGAGGGAGAGAGTTTCCCACTGCAGCAAAAGCTACTGGTCTGCTGCCTCCTGCTGCTCATCCGCAATGGAAAGAGTAAAGAGATCGGCCTGGGAAAGGTGAGATTACATGGATGCTTTCTTAAAGACGATCAGATCAGGTCCTGTTGGATAATTATTCGAGTGTTACATGTGAGTGCAAGGTAAATTCAGAGTTGTTTGTTGCAGCTCCATGAGGTGTACAGTCGTTTGTGCGCTCAGAGGCAGGTGTCCCGAGTTGGTCAGGGCGAGTGTTTGTCACTCTGCAGTCTGCTGGAGAGTCGAGGAATCTTCGCTCTGAAGAAAGCCAAAGAGGCTCGTCTCACTAAGGTACATGAGGCTGATTAATTTCCAATGCAATTCCACAGTTTTCAGAAGGCGAAACGTGACATTCAAGTTTGTTAATGCAGGTGTTTCTGAAGATTGAAGAGAAAGACGTAGAAAACGCTCTGAAGGACCGAACGTTGCTGGGCAGCATCCTCGCTGCAGGACTCCCCTCATGATGCCTTATTTGTTTTATATCTTGGATTTTTAAGTCTAACAATTTGCTTCTTTTTTTTTTTTTGCTGGGGATTTTTTGTTTTAATGAAATGTTTTAGTGCAAAATCTTTTTGTTTTTTCCCCAAAAAGACTTTTTTGAGAAATGTTGGACTCGCATCAGTTAAAAAGAACAGCATCTGTTTCAGTTTAATTTTGAAACGTTTAAGTTTTGTGCTGTAAATAAACAAGTGTACAGACATTTTAATCTGGTGTGCTTTTAAAGGGAAATTCTTATTTTTAAGGCACACATATTGTAGTTTTTGCAGCCACACATTTCAGAGCACATTCATTTAGTTTTCATTACTGTCCTTGAACAGAACGCCTCTGCACATGCTGAAATGTTTTGATGATAGAAAAGTAGCTGGTGTTGCAAAGGGATGTGATTTCCAAGTTAATTTGTTTTAAAGAGATTAAATGTTCCAGAAATATCACCTTTGGAAAATAATCTGCAGATATGTGGGTGGAGCTACAAAACCAGCGACACCATCCACCTGAACATCACCTGATTGGATTAAAGATTAAAACCTCACAAAGGTGCAGGTCAGGGTGATTTTCTTGATTTGAGCCCCTCACAGCCAATGGGCACACAGATCTGAATGAAAGCAACAAAGGTTTTCAATTCTATGTCAGGGTGAATAATGTGAGGCCTGCTGGATTTTTATGGTCAAGTTTGAATTTTACAAATGTTATGAAGCTTGAGCTACAATATGAATCGGATATCTGAGGAGAAACAGGTGGTACTTTCAGAAGCACTTGATGACAACAATACTATCTGTGATGGGAAGATTTCAAAAGCTGCTGATGGGAAAACGAAGGGAAAGAATTAAGAGTTCGGCACTGCTCTGAGGGAAACGCGAATGTTTCATCCACATTTAAATGAGGAATCTTCCTCACATACCAGAGTAAGTCATGGAGTTCCACAGAAAGCTTGGACTGATTTTTGTACAAGCTTCCATTAAATCTTATGAGACAGCATGGCAAAAATTTCCATTGGTATGCTGATGATACTCGGCTATACTTATCTATAAAACCAATCAGTTTGTTAGACTACAAGCATGTCTTAAAGACAAAGACTCGGATGAGTTTTCTGCTCTTAAATTCAGACAAAGCTGAAGTTGTTGCCTTTGGTCTAGCTGTATAGTTACTCTAGATAGCATTTCCTTGGCTTCTAGTACTACTGTAAGGAAAGTGAGTTATGTTTTGACCAGGATCTGACCTTTAACTCATATAAAACAGGTTTCTAAGACTTCGTAATATTGTTAAAATAAGGAACATCCTGTCTCAGACCAGAAAGCCTGGTCCAACAAGGGTTACAACTGTGGAGAAATGGTGTTTGATAGGAACATAAACAACTCAAATCAGATTTTATTCAAATAATTTATTCACAGCAACACCTTAAAGTGGATGAAAATATATTTTGTGCATGTTTTCAAATACAAATACAGTGACCAAAAATGTAAACATCAGTTGAACTAAAATATAATAAAATATTTTAATGGATAATAAACATATATTATCTTCTGCCAGTAGACCACAGCAGGAAATAACACTTTCTCCAAAACAGTAGCCTTGTGTTTTTCATCATTTCCCCTTTTTAAATCACTTGTTCAAGAACAGTTTAAATACTTTCTTTTGATTGTCTGAACATTCTTATGCTCAATAATCAACTTATTGGTTATTATTCGTTAATAAGTTTAATATAATGGCTGAAACAGGGAGGAATCTGACAGATCACAGCAAATGCCATCTGAACAGGATGTTTAAAAGCAGAGTCACTATCACTTGTGTCAGCTGTGTTAAAAATCAACCCCCTGAGCTTCAAATATTTGGTTTCAATCAAAAGTGAAACGAGTTCAGTTTGAGACAGCACACCCAGCTGAAAGGATACATAGTGCTTATAAACTTAGGTCTTAATTTATTCCTTCATAAAAGATGAACTTTACAATCAACTTGACTTTCTGACAGCTGAAGTCTCAACATTTTTATTTCCATTTTGACCATATTAGATTTGATCAAATGCATCCTTTTCCAATGAACAATGTGAGAAACTGCCAGGGAATTGTTTCTTCTTTTTAAATATTTTTTGTTTCTTTTACTCTGAAGATGGCAAAGTTGTAAAGTATGAACACATTTAAATTAATCTTTTTAAGAATAAACGTAACCTTCTTCACCACATAAGAACAACACAAGCTATTTCCAACTGAGAGAGAAATATTGCACATTTACACATGAGAGCTTATAAAAAGCACTTGACTGAAAAAGTAATATGCAAATATTTTAATAATTTGAAGTAAAACAACTTGAAACTTGAAAATAAGAATCACTTCTCAGCTTCAAGCCTCCCAAAGGTGTGAGAAATGTAGTTCAAACCTTTGATCAGACTAGACTTCAGCCCTCCCGCGTCCCTGAATCGGATTAAGCAGGTTTAGAAATTGGATGTATGGATGTTTGATCAAACAAAGAGACCAACACAAAATCATCACTAGCTAATTAAACTTAAAATACTTGATAAAGACTTCAAAAGCAGAATTTCTGCCTGTAATGGAGCTTTCTTACAGAGTGGTAGTGCTAGTTTTATTTCAGTAAAAGTTTAGAGCACTTCTTTCTGTGGTAAACATGGTGTGTTCTTTCAGACTGGGCATTTTCAAAATGACAAGAGGTTTCTTGTCTCACAGCAAAGTGAAGAAAAACCCTGTTAAATGAAGAATCAATTCATATGTGTGCACATTCAGACTGAGGAGGATCAGCTGCGGTGGAATAAGGACACATTCCCACTGAATTTAGAAGCATTCAGTTACATAAAGGAGATTAGCCCTCAGAGTGGTTCACAAAGTGGGACAATGACATCACTCACATATTTACAATGTTTAGTTACATCACCAATCAAAAACAAAACTTTTTTCTTCACTATGACATCAAAAACTTGCAGCTTTCACTTTTCATCACAACCTGTCAGTCTTGCTGATGGATACATTTAAAACCTAAATGTCAAGTACGTGATACAAACAGTTAAAAGTTGAATTACATTAGCTATCAACATTCCTTAGCTCATCCCAGCTCAGGATATAAACGCAGGACTGAAAGAGTAAGCTTATTTCAGGGTATCCAGTAGAATCCTCCAGACTTAATTTCAACAGTGTCATAATCTATTAGTAATAATAGATTATTACTAAATTGGATCAAACTTTTTTAACTGAAATCTTTTATCCAGGCAAAATGCCATCTTGTAAACAATTTAGAGACAAGACGACCGCCATGTATGGCTCTATTTTTCCTTGAACATTTGTAAGACGTTGGAGGAAACCCTGAAATATAAAGATGTACATTTTTTGTTTGATGTATGTCCTTCAAGCCAAAGAGTCTCAAAGACTTTGATTGAAAGAAACACTATGTCAGAGTTTGTGACATTTGGTGCTGAAGTTTCAAACTGAAACCAACTTAATGCTCACCACCTCACCCTACCTTTTAAAGCTTTAAGGGAAAAACAAAGATGGCTATGAAAAACACCAACTAAATTCTAAAATGATTCAACAGTCACGAGATTTAAGTTAAGTGAGGTTCATTTATAGCAAAGTTTGCAAGCTTATGTCATTTTTATTGAGAAAATACATTACATACTCATCTGATTTGATAAAGCATGTGTTCCCATTAATCATCCAGCAGTAGTCTCTTCTAATCTAAAAAAATTAAAAATACTCAGATATCAAAAATATTCCAGTTTGGTCCTTTCTGTTGCCTTTGAGTTGTAAACATTCAGGTGCCTTGAGAACTGAAAAACCTGAAGCTGACTTTAAGGAGATTAACAGCTAAATCACAGAAATATATTTTCTGTCATGTTGAAAAATAAAGAACATTCAGAAAGTGATATGGAGTGATTTTTTTAAAGGTATGTCGAAAAGCTGAGTAAGATTTATTCTAGAATTTCAGCCGTCTGTTCATCATCAAAAGCAAACTGCTTCTACAGAACTAGAAAAACACAAAGTGGTTCACCGCTTCTAAAACTAAAAACTTTTAACTCGTTCAGCACACTGAATCGCTGCCGTCACGTTAAAAACGGACGAACACACCTTTATGCTGTAGGGTTTTATGGGATTCATTCAGCTTATGCAGATCTGTTCAACCAGACGTGTACATATGTCATTAAATGAAAATTAAAACAATCATCTATGGGGAGCTTTTAATTTGTGTGTTTCATATATGTGCAAAAAAGTGAATGTGGTCAAGAAAAAAAAGTGTTTCCTCCTAAACAGCAGCGATTCACTCTGAAAAACACTGCAGCTACAAGACAGCACTGCTTCTGTTGTCTCATTATTTCATTATTGCATTGTATAGAATGTAGAATAAAGTAAAGAAGTGGGCAAGGTTATACTGGGCCATCATGGGCCTAAAAGTCAATGTTCTGATAAGTAACTGTATGGATAAACTGAGTGTTTTCAGGGGTCATGTTGAATTGTCTTTTTTGCTTAGGTTCCTATTGGAATAAAATCAGCCATCAAAGAGCTGGTCCAATTGTTCCGATGCTGAGGAAAGGAGCTTCAGAGTTTCTTGTAGAATTTCCATTGCACAGGACAGGTACATGTTCACTGTCCGCGGTTCATATTTGTAACTATTGTAGTTATATCAACTGTTGGACCAGATTTCAGCTTTTAAAGCTGCAATGACTAATATTTGGTCAGTTGAAGATAACAGACTTTATCATTATGACCGATGCTGTTCACCTGCTGGTCTCTGCTGTGTCTGTATGTTGGGTATGGTGGATTTCTACAGCTGTTTTATCTGCAGCGCACAAAACAGTAAGGCTGTAATCAGAGTGATAAACAGCTGAAACTATACAGTTTCTCTGTAATGCACAGAGAATCTGTAGAATCAACTGATACTATCCTGTAGGTTCAGTACACTGTCTATTTGTGCACGGTTACATTTCTGTAGGACTAAACTCTAGTGCAAAAGCTGAAACAGAAAGAGTCAAGCTCTCATGCATATGTCCTCTGTTTTACTTATCATGGAGTCAAACATCAGCTCAGCATTTGAACCTGATGGAATAAGTCAAACTAAACCTAATGTGACTTTTAAAAATCATGTTCTTATCAGTGACAATGTTGCAGTTGTTGTACGTTTCTTTCTGTATCAGCACCTCTGCCTACTTCTTGACTTTAAGACATGTGTTTCAGTCTGTTTTCAGCTGATAACAGTTCACACCTGATTTTAACCTCTTGTTAAAGAAACATGTTTTCAAAGGTCTGTGGTTCCCGTCTCTACCTGAGGCGGGCTGAGAAGCAGCGCATGTACTCTGTCATCCAGCGGTCATCTACCACTGTCAACTGCGACTGCCTCATCTTCTCCAGGTCAGCTGATCGAGCCCGCCGACGGTCTAGGTTGGAGCTCTGCTTGTCGGACTCCCGCCGAGTCTGCACACAGGCGTTGGATGTGTGGCTCTGTGAAACCAGAGAGGGGGTTTGTTTCTGAAAAGCACACCAGTGGTTTATTATTAATGCTTGCAGAGAGTTTAGTGACACAGCTCCACTGCTCTAGTGTCCTGTGAATGCTGTTCCAAGGAGTCAGATTGTTCTGACTTTTAATTTCACATCTGAGGCTGTCACAGGGAGATATGTCAATTTAGTTCAAATAACAGTTTGATTAGCACTAAAGAAACAGACTAACAATACTTAAGGTTTTTCTAATATTATATATGCAACGTTCTAAAAGAATACAAGCATATAAATGAGGGCTGTAAGGAAAAGTACACAAGAAACAAATCTTTCATTATCATACCTATGATGTAACACCAGTTTAAACCTATAATATTCTCTTTTTGTTGAGCCACCTGAAAGACATCACAGGCCCCCAGCTGGACCCCCTGCAGTTTGCATATCAGGCAAACAGGTCAGTGGATGATGCAATCAACTTGAGACTGCATTACATCCTGCAACACCTCGACTCCCCAGGGACATATGCAAGGATCCTGTTTGTGGACTTCAGCTCAGCGTTCAACACCATCATCCCAGACATCCTCCACTCCAAACTCACCCAGCTCACCGTCCCAGCCTCCACCTGTCAGTGGATCACCAACTTCCTGACAGACAGGAGGCAACAGGTAAGGCTGGGAAAAATCCCATCCAGCATCCGGACAATCAGCACAGGCGCCCCCCAGGGATGTGTGCTCTCCCCACTGCTGTTCTCGCTTTACACCAACGACTGCACCTCGAGAGACCCATCTGTCAAACTTCTGAAGTTTGCAGACGACACAACGGTCATCGGCCTCATCCGGGATGGTGACGAGTCTGCATACAGGCAGGAGGTGGAACAGCTGGCCCTCTGGTGTGATCAGAACAATCTGAAGCTGAACACGCTCAAAACTGTGGAGATGGCAGTGGACTTCAGGAGCAACCCCCCCACACTGCCCCCCATCACCATTCTTAATAACTCTGTGTCTGCTGTAGAAACCTTCAGGTTTCTGGGATCTACCATCTCCCAGGACCTAAAGTGGGCACCCAACATCGACTCCATAGTCAAAAAGGCCCAGCAGAGGATGTACGTCCTGCGTCAGCTCAAGAAGTTCAACCTGCCCCAGGAGCTGATGATCCAGTTCTACACTGCAATAGTCCAGTCTGTTCTCTGCATCTCCATCATCGTTTGGTTTGGATCACCCACCAAACAAGACAGGAACAGACTGAAATGGACAATCAGGACTGCAGAGAGAATCATTGGCGTTAACCTGCCCTCCATCCAGGACTTATACACATCCAGAGTCAGGAAAAGGGCAGGTAACGTCTCTGCAGACCCATCACACCCCGGACACAATCTGTTTGAACTTCTCCCCTCTGGCAGGCGTTACACCAAAACATCCAGATACAAAAACAGTTTCTTCCCCCAGGCCGTCACACTGATGAACACTTGATCAGTCACCCAGTGTTAGTAACCCCCTGATTCTAAAATCAATCTTTCACTTTGCACTTTCTCATAATGTCTTATCATGCTCAATATACTCAATATACTGCCTGTACATCAGTGTTTCTCAATTCCGGTTCTCATGACCCACTGCCCTGCATGTTTTCGATGTTTCCTTCCTCCACCACACCTGATTCAAATGATGAGCTCATCATCAAGCTCTGCAGTGGCCTGATAAGGAGCCATTCATTTGAATCAGGTGTGGTGGAGGAAGGAAACATCGAAAACATGCAGGGCGGTGGGTCATGAGGACCGGAATTGAGAAACACTGCTGTACATAAACGAACAGGATAATCCTCACTGTAAATAACATAACATGTATATACTGGTATATATAGGCCGGACCTCTGAACACTCCACTGACATATTTTTATACCTTTCTTAACTTATTGTTTTTTGTTGTCCTTGTTCTTTCTAGTTGAATGTTTGTTATGTACAGCGTGAGCTAAGAAAAAACCAGAGTCAGATTCCTTGTGTGTTCACATACAAGGCCAATAAAGCTAATTCTGATTCTGATTCAGATTTTTTCAATAAATTCTTTGTTTTATTGACTTTTTCCAGAGCATCTCTTGAAAGGCTTTTAAAGAAACAAAGTCACTAAGACTAACACAAATATCACCTCAATCTCTCGCTCAGTCCAGTCCAATTGGCTGGATGGCCTCAGGTGTTTCTTTGTGCTGACAGGTGGTTGACTCTTGGCTCGTGGTGGCTTTTTGAATACAGCTTGTGTGTTGTCTTGAGAACTGTTCCGTTGTCCTGACTCAGAGCGAGGGGTGCGACGACAGTGACGTGTTCGTGGTGCTCTGTTCAGCGGCTCTCCATCAGAAGAAGCAGAGTCAGCCGGTCCGTTGTCTGTCCCAGTGTCATCTGAGGGTCCACTGGTGTTCAGAGCCACCTTCACTGAACCTCTATTGGCCTCATTCACACCATTTTCTACAACTTCTGTTTCACAAGACAGACAAAAATGTAGCGGCAGAGAAGATAATTTTATTTTGATCTTTTAACAGAAAACAGCAACCGGCTGCACTGCTCATAAACTGAATCCGGTCATATCACAGGACAGTTTTACAGTTTCTCTGGTGTTTCTTCAGTTGAAAGCCACATACCCATTTAACATTTTTTGTTACAACGTTCTTGCAGTTTATACCTGCCATCTGTCTACTTGTTCCTTATGTGATTTCAGTGTAACTATATGAAATAGATATATGAAATGATCATTGGTGTTAACCTGCCCTCCACCCAGGACTTACACACATCCAGAGTCAGGAAAAAGGCAGGTAATATAATAGATATATGAAATGATCTACAGCGCAACATTCATTGGAGGTTTAGCTGACGATTCAGCCGTCTTCCAACATTTCAGCATTTTTAGTGCCAAATGTTTCACCAGACTTTTCATCCTGTTTGATCTTCACTGAAGGAAGAGAAACATGTGGGGGTCTTTTGGCACTAAAGCATTTGCAACTATGAATGATATTTGCTTAACTTAGATACACCAGGCTGCTTGAATATCTAATTATGCCGTTAACATTGGAATACATAGTATGAGGGCTGTGGATTTTTTCCCCATCTCTCAAAGTCAAAGCATGTAAAGGAGATTTATCTTCATAGACAGTATAAACAGGAGGAATCAGTGTGGGCGAAAAAAAAAACATTAGAAAAGAACAGAAGTGCACTTCACTGCTGTTTAAAGCTACACTTCAGGCTTAATTTGGTTAAGGTCAGCTTGAAATCAAAGTAAATGTAACTCATTCAAATCCCTGGATTCTGTGGGATGTATATATATACACACATATATGTGTGTATGTATATATTGACCTCATCAGAGGTCATGAGGTGGGGGGCTGCTACATCCCAGTCTGGTAGCTGCCACAACACAAAATGGCTGCATGGGCTTTAAACCACATTACCCAGAAGCCCTCATAACAGTGACAGGTGTGGTTGCTTAAGCCACCTGATTAAAAGAGGGTTGGATAGCAAGGAGCTAGGAGCTGGAAAGAGCTGTTCACACATAGTACAAGAGAACTACTGATCTGCAGGGAAGCACCACTGTATTATCATTTACCGAAACAAGGGGGAAAGCCCTTGAAATTACTGCAGCATGAAAATGTGGACTGTATTCTTCCTTCTGACGTATAAAGTGGACTGAGATGGTTTAGTTGCCTTTGTTTGAGGTCCAAATGTTCCATGATCTCAGTTAAACCACTCCCTTAGTTCTTGGTGTAGCAATAAAACTCTTTTTGTTTCTGATATCCTGATCAGTTTGTTGATTTTCTCCTTGCCTCTCTCTCTCTTGGATACTCCCCCAGCAAGCCTGTATTAACAGTGGCTTAACCACATGTTTATGCTTTTGATTTAAGAAGGGACATGACAACTTAGTTGTATTATTGTCCCAGATTTAGTGATATATGCTGATTTTCATGTGCAGTCCATGGCAAGTTGATGCCATATCGAATATCAAAAGTAATTACAAAACACAAAATCATAGAGAAATATTTAAACCATAGCATAACAACAAAAACAAGCAGGTACAAATGTTGAATGAAACTGCAGAGAAGCTGGTGTCCTGACATTATGCATACTGCAGTGTTAGAGGAGACACTGGAAGTCTGTCATATCTGGGCCCAGTCTCTGCACAGGGAGAAGTATTCCCACCTGATCACTGCAACTTTAGGCTAAATATTTTTAGCATCACAGTTCTCTGAGGTAAACCGGCCTGCGGCCCTAATACTGTCAGAATGATGCTTACACAAAAACACAAACACACTCTTCCTGGGGTCAAGTTAAACACAAGTGAAATAGAGGAGCATATATATGCGATCCTTAATTTAATGTTTAACTCTTCCTATTTGTTCTTTTTCATCTCTGTAAATTCATGTCACATATACAAACCCCAATAAAGTTCAACCTGAACTGTTAACATTTCATCTGCCAAAAGAAGCAGAAACGTGAATAAAAGCAGCTTTATTGTGAATTCAGCTGTTTAAATATACACTTCCACTTACACAAAAAGATGGAACTCTGGAGCATGTACAGTCTGTTTGAGTGTATACATGCAGGAGGGATTTGGTACCCAGCCACAAAATCTGAGTGTGTTTTACAGTTTCAGTCAGTCTAATGTATACGTGCATTTTAAAGGCCAGTTTTGGTCAGACAGCACTGCAAGGCTGTGTTTAAAAATGTCAAAAATCAGATGTCGTGTATGAGGTGATGCAACATGCCCCTGTCTGATAATCCAACACCATCTTGCTTTTTATTTTTATTCCAGCACCAATTCTATTCTGTTTACACTATTTAAGACAGAGAAAAGCATCAGTTTCTCACATTTGAAAATCTGAAATGACATCCCAACAACTGATTGTTTTTTTTACCTGTTTTAGAACTCAAACTCTGTTAGGCTATCACCAGTTCTGTTGTATATTTTTTTTAACACTTTCCTCACCTGTGGGTATTGCAGCATCTACAACCGGCACCTTTCCTGTTCCCACCTCAGTCTCCCTGTCCTCAGAGAGACGCTCCGGCTCCGGACTGGTCTTCAACTCTGACAGCCTCTGCTTGACCTCCAGGGATGTGGTCAGTGGCGGTGGGAGAGACAGAGGAGCCACTTTATTCCGGGTCAGCCTTGGTGTGGACCATCCGCTGGAGTTGGAACCGCTGTCCCAGCCCTCCCAGAACCAAGGCTTGTGGGAATGTTCCATCACTCGCCGAGTCAGACGGTACTTCAGAGAATCCTCGTAACTTTTAGAAAATGTTTCCCATTTTGGATCCCTGAACTTCTTCATGTATTCTGTCCTAGCTTTTTTGGTCACCATGGTTCTTGGTATTGCTTGTTTTTGGTCCCAATCTCTGTGGAAATGAAAAAAGACTTGAAATACTGACATAAAAAACCCCACAATTTTCCCAATGTAGTCTAATTATTATTATGTTAACTGTCATTTTTATTACCATGTTAACTGTAATTTTTATTACCATGTTAACTGTAATTTTTATTATTATGTTAACTGTAATTATCATTATGTTAATTGTCTGTACTTTAAGTATCAACATATGACAACAAATCTATGATAAATATGATGAATTTCCATAGTTTATTACCTACAGTTGGTCATTGGTTAGTAAAATAACTTAAATTGCAAATCTTTTAGAATTCATCTTGTCTTCTGTGATACAATTAAAGGCAGACAAATATATTATGAACAAACAAGCAAAAAAACAAAAAACAAACATGTCCTGCAGGCTTCTACAGGGACTTGGATTGAATGACTAATAGTAGGAAGCCTCTGCTCCACACCAACTAATAGTAGTCAGGTGTGGAGCTGAGGCTGTTTAAAATCAGCTAAATTCAAATTTCATCAGATCGATATGCTAAACATCCTCTTATTAGCACCGAGCACAAACTATAGAGATGATGAGCCTGATGAGTAAACAGTTACGAGAGCTCATCCCTCTTAGGATGAACTCTTGTAACATTGTGTCCGTACAAGAGTTGCTGTTGGTATTTTAATCAATTAGTTGACTCAGAGTTAGCATTTTCACACTGACATTTATTTAAACAAGACAAAGAAATAATCAGCAAACTTCTCATTAATGAACTTTGCTGATTGATGCAACTGTAGTGTGTTTAAGACCTTTCCTTAAAAATATTGGGACACTGTGTAGATTGCAAATGAAATTAGAATGTAATGATTTATAGATCACCAAGGCCCACAAATCAACTTGAAATTAAAAGGTGGGATGAGTACCGATGCCATAGGCTGCCCCACCTATCATTCAAGCACACAAGTTCCAAAAACCCTCCTCTTAATGGAAAAATTCTTACCCAAATCCTATTCTCACAAGTCAGTGAGCAATTGCAACCTGATCACCTGTTGAACTTTCTGAGTTGGTTTTGTGTTTCTTCAGACAGACCGTATCAATCCTTAGTGCCCAGCAGCAGTGTCACATTTCATTGTGGCTCAGATGTCCACAAGGACACTTTGGTTCATTTTTCAACAGCCACATGTCCAACACAGATTTATGTAACAACAGTTACTCCATGGTTGTTGTTTATTGTTTTTACATCACATGAAGCACTTTGAGTTGGCTCTGTGGGATTAAAATGTGCTGTGCAAATGAGCGTTAATGGCTTCAAAACGTCATCCACAGCTGTCTGACCTCCTTCACTGAAACTGTCACAATCTAAAAACATATAATCCATTTTAGTGCAAATTTTTATTATAGTGCCCTATCACAGCGAAAGTCATTTCAGGGCATAATATAAAGAAAGGAAACAAGTTCAAATCAAGTGCCATTAAATCCAGTCCAATATCAGCTAACTGGTTGTAATTCTATTCCTATAGCAGCACCTAGTGACATACCTCTGCAAGGTGTGGTCTACCTGTAATAAGCCCCGCCCACCTCTCCGTCCACCACAGATTACCTCGGTGCAGAGGAGGATTGAGGCTTATTACAGCTTTACTACTGACTGTAGCCAAATTATTACTCATACTACACAACTGACAACGCAGGGTCTATTTTAGCCAGGCGTTCTTCCACCTACATTTCTGTCTTTCTTTCTCTAATCAACATTTAAATACCTGCAACCTCTGGTGAACATGTTCATGAATAATTCACTTCTTTTGAGATGGCCTACATCTTATCAAAGGACAACACAGGAACTGTATGTATTCCCAGTTCACTGTCAAATTATAGCTCATTTTCAAACGTTACATTTTTCCCACATCCTAAATACACACGCTGTGTGCCTATTGCTTTAAAGGCTTAATATTCCACAGTCACACCCGACCTGATCGTATTTACGAGATTTCAGCGTACCTGCTGCACAAAAAGCGCATGAAAAGAAAAAAACACGAAACAATGAAATAAACAGTGTGCGTATAAGAATTTGAGTGACACCGTGTGAAAACAGGCTACAGCCATGTTCACTGCCGTTACTCTTCTCACCTGCCTGCTGCTGCGTTTGCAAACACACGGAGGTGTAAATACAAAGCCTGGCTGGATATTTAACATATATGTTAACTCACCAAGATGTCGTTGCACTGGGGTCCAATTTTTAAACCCCGTCTGTCCCTCCGCTTCAGCAATCAGATGGCGAGCATTGCCCCACTGACTGACGGCAAAAACCTTTAGATGATCCACAAACTAAGTCAGCAACAATGTTACATAACTTCCAGCTTTCATTTTCAGAATAAAACTGATCAGAGGTAAACTCGCTGCTTTTGGAGAGACCGTAAGCTCAAACAGCCACCGGCAGTGCCATTTTTAGTTGCCACTGCCACGATTTGAGCACAAGTATACTGGAAAGAATTTCCCTTTATTTGTATAATTCAGCCACGCCCATTTCATACATAACTAATTCGATTCAACTCCGTTTTATTTATATTCAAGGCCGTAACTACCATAGAGGACACCGAAGTCGTGTCCTCGGTATTCTTATTTATTAATTTTTTTTGCTTAAATTGTGGTGATTTTATATTTGAAGAGCCAAAGAGTGGCGTGGCTGTTTAATAAATCAGTGGTTCAGTTTGGGCATCAACATGCACTGTCTTTGGTAACTGTCACACACAAGTCTGACGTTGATATTGTTAGTCAGTCAGTCACACCAGTCACTGGAAGAGGAGCACATCAAGCTAAAAATGTAGGTGGAGAGCAGTTTAAGTGATAGATGACTGTGAGAAAAAAAAAAAAGCATTTTAATGTGGAGATATTTTTATTGCAGCCCAGCATACTCGGATAGCAAGGAAACATGAATCATAGTTTAATTTTGGTTAACTCGTCAGTACCGGTCGTCAATCAATTTCCACCGGTTGAGTCAACATTCATTTTGCGATTGAAATGTCAGCGACGTCTTTGTTTGAAAATTAAACGTTTATTCAGTGTTGATTTCTCAATGTTGGATGCTGAATCTGTTATATATTTCTGCCGGAGCACAACGCAGCAACACTGCACAGAGCAGATTGTGCGGGACAGGAAGTCGTGCGCAGAAACAAAATAAAACACCCGGTTAATTTTCAAAATAATAATAATAAAAATAGTTTTCTGTGGTAACTTGCCCTTACTTCATGAATCACCATAATGGTCCTTCAAGAAGCCTCAGAATGCCCCATTTTTACCTCAAATTTCAAAAGCTCTGCACCGCCCTCAAGGTTTTTTAGATTTCTGACACATCTGAAAACATGATGTTGAAATGGAATATTGTTTTAATTTCTATTAGTATTTGACTGTGTTTATAGATTCAAGATTCAAGAGTTTTATTTGTCCCATATATAATCATACATAGTACAATGTGTAGTGAAATTTTCTTTTTACCTGCTACCAAGAATTAAGGATAAGAATTTAAATACAAATATGTCGAATAAAAAAAACCTTGGCACAATAATTCCACACAAAATAAGAAAATAAGAAAAATGCTTCAGTAAAAAAGTGTCGAGTGTAGGGTATTAAAATATAAGTGTAAAAATTTACAATATTAACAATATCATTGACGTTAGCATTAAGGTGCAGGTGAGTGAGATAGTCCAGTTTTTTATATTCTACACTAAAGGGAAAACAGGATAGGGAGGAAAAGGCTGAGACAAACCAAGCTCATCTTTGGGCCAAGCAGCAAGAAGAGGAGCAGTGATAGAGGGAGAGCAGGTACTATAAAAGGAAGAGACTATGCCAGACCTGTATACGTTTTAAAATTCAGATGTTTAAAGCATGATAATTGAAGTATTGTGTAAGATTATAATAGAAATGTGTTCAAAAGCTGACTTTCTTTGATAAAAGTGAACAGATTAGGCACTACCATCAATATGATAGTGTAATAGGGCTTGGTTATCTATTTTAAATACTGAAGGAAATATGAAGCATTTGTATATATTATCCCTCTGTACAAGGACAGTTCATTCCTTTTTATTCCTGATCCATGACTTGATGAAATTCATTCTCCAGTATTACAATGTAACTCATTTGCAAATAATTTAGGATGAGGGTGATGTTCTCTGATAAGAAACAAAATAAATAAGCCTAAAAGTCATTATGATGTTGTTTTTGTTCCTTTAAGACTCTGAAAATGGCCAGATTTAAATAACGGAATTAAAAAAATTCCAGGGGAGCATGCCCCTGAACCCAACTAGAAGTTCTGACTCATGACCTCAGCATTGTTTGGGCCCTGCGTACGGCCCTGAGCACAGTGTTATCAAAGTTGGCTCAGCTCTGTATGCGGCACTTTATTCAAGCCGAAGACTGTGGAGTTGGGAGGTTTTGCCAACAGTAGAGGATCAAATGGATTTATGAGATATTGTTACAAATTATTTAAAATATTTTTCCTTGGTGTAATTTTTAAAAAAAGTTTCAAATGTAAAACTGTTACCCAGGTTACAGATCCTAAAGTAAACTAAAGAAATACAATCATTTCAAATAATAATTAATTTGTTTTAAAAGGTTTTTGTATTAAATGTGTTTTTTTGCTTATTCTGTAACTTATTGAGATGTGTTTCAAAAGTTAAAACCTAGCAGTTAAATGGCTCCTTTTGATCTTCATCTTAGTGTTTTTAGGGGAATATTAAAACTTAAAGTTGCTTAAATCATACTTAAATCTGTTTACTAAGTGCAATGTAACAAACTTATAGGTTGATAACACCTGAAATGTATGGGTTTTACACCTACTTATTCATTTGTTTAAGGTAAAAAGTTAACTTAAAAAGTCAATTTAAAAGTTTAAATTAGTGAAAAAAACTTGATAAAAAATTAGCTTAAATGAAAGAACACAGAACTTACTTTTTAACTTAAAGGTTACAAATGAAATAGGTTGAGAGTAAATTGAACTTGACACAGGTTGTGGATGTGTATTGTCATTGTTTTAAGTTCAGTTAACTGTTGGCTTCACAACTTTATGAGGTGGTGGTTATTGTCTCTGCCCTCCATCACCCAACAGGAGGAAGTGCTGATTAATGCAGGCCAGCCTCTGAAGTCTTTCTGGCTCTGGTGTCGGAGTTGATTCAGAAACACTTACTTCTGATCTGCTCGTCCTGCAGGGTAAGGGTAAGTTAAATTAAAATACAGCAGAGCCATCACAATAACCAAAGACACTTTCCACCCCAGTAACTGTCTGTTTTGGCTGCTGAACTCAAGAATATTAATATTTTTCTGTACATTTCTAGCTTTTTATTTCTTGTTTTATTGTTAAAACCCATTTTTTGAACAGTCGAAGGAGTGACTCAGGGTTAGATTGAACTTCATGTTATACATGTATAACTGACCATGTCACAAATAAACTCTCTTTGGGTCTTTATCACACTTTGTTTTAGGTTTTTATTTAAAATGATCTCTTAATGGAAAAAAAAAAAAACCCCACACTTTTCACACAAAGCACACTTTTCCCCATCTTCATTTGCTTGTGTAACTCGTTTCTTCTGATCCTACAAAGCAGTATCAGAAAAGTCACTACATGCCAGCAAATGACAAAAAAGGTCACTGAGCTGACATCAGGACTCTGAGGAAAAAGTACCTCAGTAGCTTAGATGGAAATTGAATTTGTACATGTTTTTGTAAAAATATCACTGAAGATACAGAAATGCAAACATATTTATTTAGAAAACAGCACAATTCAAACAAATCTTGAACATTGTTAGAATGTGAAGCTAAGCTGAAGTGCAGCAGGCTTTAATGGGAGAGGAGGCAGCCACAGAGTTCAGATCATCTAAACTGTCACATCTGAGCTTGAAGATAATGTTCATAATTGGCTCGTAGGAGAAATTCAAAATAGGGCTTTGATTTTAAACTGCTCAGCTCATCCAGCTCCAGCAGCTCTTTGACATCAGGCAGGTAAGTCTGCAGAGGAACACCTGGAAAATAGGGGGTTCATTTCTTAATGATTACTTGGGAGAATAACCTTCGTACAAGCAGAGTTTTGATTCAGTCCAGATCACAAACTGCCAACGTGACAGACAAAGTCTGTGTGTATATTTGGTGGATGCTTCAAGTTGTGCGAGCAATGTCATGCATATTAATATCTCAGAATGAGTACTGACACATTTCTCAAACCATAATATAGGCATACAGCAAAATCCTAGAACTATGAAGATCATCACACATCAGAATAGTAATAGAATAGCAGCCCCTTATCTCGAAATCTTTCTCGAAAGCTTTCCTTACTTGGTAAGAATCTGTCTTAGATCTTAATTTTAGATTTTCAAAGTGAGATGATTTTGTTGCTTACAATGGGAATCTAATGGTTTTTTTAGATAAACTATTAGCTTGAGGGCCTTGTCTGTACTTCCGTTTCCACAGCATAGACGGCCTTGGTAACATTTCTTACCTTCTTGTATGAGTTCGAGGAGGATCTTGATAAAGATGCTGTTCTTGGCTGCTTCCAGAGGATCATCGTTCCCATCAGCAGAGGACCAGCTGAGAATCAGGCAGCAAAGAAGGCAGATAACTTGTGAAAAGCAGCAACAATTACAGACTGGGTTATGACATTTTTTAACTAGTGTTTTAATCAAACTGTTTAAAAAACAGTTTATGCAAAAAACAACTTCTACTTTGTTTTAGTTAGAATCAATACCAAAAATCAAAAGCCTCTTTAATTTAAGTAAAACTCCCATCTAACTAGATAAACACAGACATAAAAGATCTTACTCATCTCTCCTAAGTGCTTTGCCAAAGATCTCACATTTGAGTGAGTCGATGTCCACATCGTCCTCCTGTAACATGAACCCAGATAATGCACATGAGTTAACATTATTCTGGCATCAAGCAGTCCATAAATAACAGCAGAACATTACCTCTTCTATGTACTCCAGCAGGTCCAGAGCCTTTTTGAAATCGTACTCATTGGCTCGTCTGTTGTCGTCACAGATGTACAGCTGGTGAGGAGGGAGGAAACATTTAAGTTGTTCTGGGCTTATTTTGTCCATATAAGGTTTAACAAAATCTTGTTTTCTTCTTTTAGTTAAAGGCCTCAAAAACACAAACAAATTTGTTTCCAGAAATTCATTTTTGTGTAAATCACTCAAGTTCATGAGGAGGTAATGCAATGCAAATGATACTAATAACTATAACTGCCTCTCCAGTAATGTTTAAGTCAGCTACTGTTAGCAGTTTCAGTTGAGACAACTCTCCTGGATAGTGACACGTACCGTGCTTGCACTTTCATCCAATCAAAACATGAAACCTGCTGTGTGCCTACTACCTCTTAGTTTTTGCTGAGTTAATTCAGTGGACAGTTGGCCGTTAGACGAGTTCTCATTGTGGAAATTATCTGTATTACTTCACTGAAATACAACAAGCGAGCCTGTTCGCCTCCAGATGGGGTGTGACTGAAATGTTTTTAAATTCTGTGTATTTGTACCTACATTCACATGTAGCCAGATCCAACATACACACCAGGAGTGAATATGTTTGACAGACACCAGACCCCACATTGCAGCTGACGTGTCTGTGGGGATCTTCTCACCTGTATGAGGTTGTGAGCAGAGAGCAGAGGCATGGTGTCAGGGTTCTGCTGTTTCTCCTCCAGGAGCTGTCTGGGCAGAGTCTCTTGATGAAGCAGGAAGCGCTCCTGCTCCCCAATATCTGATCAAGCACATCAATGATAACATCAAGTCTACTTACAGGCAAAGTTCGAAAAGACAAATCAGTCTTAGGTGTTACAAAGTGTCATGCGTGGAAATGATGTCATGTATTTTCTGTGGAAAATGAAAAAGTTGTCAAACAAACACCAAACAGGAAATTAATTAGATTACACAATGAAACTGTCTGGAATTAAAAACAGTAAAACAGGAGGCGATTGGTGTACAATATCCTCCATATAAATGTACTTAGCAACAGGCTTAGTTAAATTCAGGTGGTGCCTTTTTTTTGGACAGGCAGTGTATAAGACCAATACAGTTCAGATCTTTGAGAGTTGAATTCAATAACTAAACTTCTTTTAAGAAGGTGTCTATGAAGACAGCATCGCTGTGTGCTGCAACATGTTTCCTTAGATGATAACAACATTTCCACTTCACACTGCTGTGCGTTTTTTGGATTATAGAAATGATTAACAACTCGTTTGTGTTTTCACCATCGATTTGTTTGGTGAGCTTGTCCTCGGGCAGGTCTGAGGCCAGGGCAGTCAGCTTACTGAGAGCCAGCAATGTCTTCTTCTTTACAAAGTAACGTGTCTCCATGTTGGCCTGGCTATAGAGAGTCCTGTGGGCCTGCAGAGACAGAGCAGAAAATTAAGAAATTATTCTTTAATCAAACTGACAACAAAACAAAGCTGACAGGGCATTTTTATTGTCAATATACTTTATCTGCTGAGAGAGAAAAGAGAGAAAAGAAAGACTTTCCAGCCGTTCCTGACAGCAAATTATTGGCTTGATTTATAGGAGCCCTTAGCCAAATCAAGCTGAGATCAGTAACAGTGTAAGAGTGTGTTTAATATAAAACAGTCTTTTTGTCACCCAGAACATTATATAATATGGAAGGACAGAATGAACCACATGAATGGGACAAACAAAGACGTATTATTAATATTAGAACGTGAAAAGTATTTGTGAGAGCTAAAGACTGCACCAAACAGATGTGTGTGCGAGTTGCGTACACTCTGATAGTCGTGGATGTGGATGTGGTGCAGCCAGCTCAGGTGTTGGTGAGCCTGCAGGAAGCTGGCCAGTTGGTGGTGCTGTGCAGCCGGCTGGGACAACAGCTTACCCCTCTTCCCCTTCTCCATGTACCAACGAAACAGGAAGTCAGCAAAGTTCTAGAAGACAGAATAGGACAAAAAAAAAAAAAACCCAGAGTGGCCTATTTATGATTGTGTTTCCTGTTTTGGTATGTCCATTTAAACATTGTTTGATAATTTCAGACATTTTGAGGAGGTAAAGTATACAGAGAGACATAAGTGTGTTGGCTAGAGTGCTCTGAAAGGAATGGTGTGGGGTGATGGCAGACTTAAACTGACTGGGTCATTTAGATCTCAGCCAATGAAATTTGAGGTTTGACTTTGACACCAACAAAACACTAATACACCACTGCTCCCTATTTAGAGACTGTATAGAAATGATCAAGACACTGAACCCCATGTTGCCTACCGATGCATCCATCGGTGTATGCGTATACGCATATAACGGGAGTGAATGGGGCATAGACAATACCGGCTTTCTACACCCGGGTCTCTTGGGATAAAGTCATCGCTGCGTGCCACTGCAGCACAGCTTATTTATGCCATGCTCCGTGACGGTCGGCTATCTTCACATGTGTAGAAAGTGCCCAATAACAACAACACGGCAGCTCTGAACTAACAGTGCAATAGTACACGTTCATTCATTCATTCATTCGTCTTAAAGTATTGGAGAAATAAAGACAGATAATGCCTTATTTAGAGGCTGTATTGTCTATGCCCCATTCACTCCCGTTATATGGATGTACGTGGATCTTGAGTGATCCAAATATCTTCCGAAGGACGCCGACTTTTACCAAAATGTTAAGGAGTAGATGAACGTATTTTATGCCAGAAACAAGGTCCAAGTTTAAAAAAAAAGGAACTTCCCCTCTAAGATCTTTCTGCTTTTGACACATCAATGGACTAGTTTACTAAAATTTGTGTGGAAGTTTTGGCACTAGGGTGAAACACATATCCCAATTCACTTTGGGATTTTAATCTTTAATGTTAAAGAGACCTTTTTTAAACATTACTTCAGGTGAGCAAAACCCCTAAAAAGTACTGTAAATATGTCGAAAATAATATGCTCACCATACGAGACCAAATACATTTGTCAAAGTCTTGGCTGAGATGATTGAATTTTGCAAATTTGCAACACAGGACTTCAAAATCTATAAGAAAGGTGTACCTGGTCAGCAAACTTGGCCATATAGTGCTGCAGTCGGCTCTGGTTGTCAGTCTGCTCACACATCTGAACCAGAATGTCAAAGTCACAGTACTTCTCAGCCAACGCTGCCACCCACTGGTACTGACCCAGCTCCACTACAACACACAGCAGACACAATCACGACATAAAACCTATACACAAAAATTTGAAACTTTGACAAAGCTCAGTTTTTATGATATTTCTGAAAGTGGCTGAGGTTTGGCTATATTTCATTATAGTCCACTTACACAGTGGTGCCAGCAGCTCTGAGCGGCGCTGACTATACTCCATCTCCAGGCTGTTGTAACGCTCCTGTTGGGACCCTGGGGGCCTCTGCTGTTGCAGGGAAGTCAACTGGGCCACATAGCCACCCAAGTAGATGTCCAACAGTGCCACCAGCTGTTCACAGACGACACTGCGCAACTCTGAGTCAGCATGTTGGTAGACTGAGCGCAAGATTATGTCATGCTGGCGGGAAATGATGGTGCGAACACCTCCAACACCACTTGATGCTGGAGGAAAGAGAAGGTGACAGTAAAAGTGTTAATAATATAGTCCACATCAACAGGCACTTTCACAAATCCAAATCCCAAATTGTAAACACAATTCAAACAGGCTTTGGCTCTTATAGAAGATGAACAGACATTACCTGTCCAAGGGACATACTCAGGCTCAGCAGCATAACTTTCAGGGGCTCTGTACATGGAAGCCTTTGTTTCTCTGTACTGACCAGCAGCCTGAAGCATGTCCTGCGCACACACACACACAGTACAAGTTCTAATACATTACTACAGTTTAACATACCTCTCTGATGTTACTACTTTCGTCTTCCCTCTCTGGTGGCACACGTCACCCTTCATCAAACGACAAACGGAGATTTTACCTTGATGATGTTGTTTACTGTGAGGACCACCTTGGCCCACTGCACTGAGTCAGCCAAGTTCTCCTTTAGACTCTGCTCCTCCTCTTCCAGCAGACAGTCAAACACAGAGGAGATCTGGGACACCTGTGAAAGCAACATGACAACAAGTAAACAGCCATCCAATTTCCAAACTACTCCTTCGCAACAGAGACACAAACCTCTCTGAAGAAAACGTCAGCTACAGTGAGGCTGAGCGACACCGAGGTGTTGCTCCTCTGCAGCGTGGTGCTGATGGCCCGGTTCACCAGCTCAGCATGTTTGGTGTGGTAGTTTTTCAGTACCATGGCTGCCTGCAGCTTCTCAGCATGCTCACAAAGCAGCAGACGTGTTGCCATGGGAGATGAACGCACGGTCACCTGACTGAGCCGGTCCAGCAGACCCACCTGGCAGGAGAGGGTGAAATCAGAGTCATGATGACACTTGTGTGTTTGTTTTCCTATAGTTGAATATAAAATGCCTAGTTGTTGTTGTTTTGGTTTGAGTTTGTGCCACTCTCAATCTTTTTTTAACTAATTCCATCTATATAAAATGGAAAATGGTGCTCATTAATGAAATCTGCTTGTAAGAATTTTGTCAGGATTAAATTATCTCTGGGGCTGATTTCAGTGCTTCTGATAAGATGGGCTGCAGAGAAAAAAAAAACAAAAAAAACTTTCAAATGCCCTTTTACAAGTTAGAACAATAAACTGAGCCCAGACAGGCCTGCAACTTTCCAAAAGATCAAGTAGGAATTAATTTAGATAAACAACAATTCTATGAAACATTTGAATGTAAATCTTTCCGTCTTGTCAGTGATGGTGCTTTTGGGTGCAAAGGACTTGCTGCAGCTGACTTTGCTGAACTCCAGAAAGTTGTGTTCCTGACTGTAAAGCTTTGCACAGATGGCTAATTAAAGTTGTCGCTGAGGTGTAGACTCTAGAATGCATCTTTACCTGGAGCAGAAAGTCCATGAAACAACCGTGGGCCTTCATCTTGTCCTCCAGTTGGTGGAGGATGATGAGGGAGGTCAGAGGAAAGCCAGCACACTCTGAAACAATCAAAACAAAAGAAAGATAAGAACAAGTTTGAGGCTGACACTAGCTGTGAGTTTGTCTGCATGTTTACAATAGCTACATGTTACATAATCATGGCTTTAAGTCCTACTGTTACTCCACAGAAAATAATTGTTGGGTTTATACTGTTAAGGGACAAGTTAGTCATTTGAGCCCAGCTCCTTCTCTCCTCCCCTCACCATCAGGGACAGACTCAGCCCAGCGAGGATCTGAGGCCGGGTAATCGTCCACCAGGTCCAGGTTGATCTGAGTCACAATGCTGTCCAGCTCAGTTCCCTCCTCTCCATCACTGTCAGCGGGGAAGAGCTCATCTGTGATTGTCTGAGCTCCCATCAGGTCATTGCTGACAAAACAAGGACAAATAAATTCATCATTTCATTGCAAAATTGGTTATGACCATTTAAAAGAAAAGATTAAGTTTAGTCACAATGCTCAATTAAAGATTTTCAGGAAATGTAACTGTTTACCAGAAGACTAAAGATCGTAGAATGATGCATAAATGTAGACTGATCGTGTTTTCTGCTTCTGGATGAGCTCAAATAATCAAGAAACGCTAATATCACTGACTTTTTGCACAAACTGATGCACAGTAGTAAACCAGAGGGAACCGAATGGTATCAGGAAACAATCTCAGTTCCATATTTTGCTCTTTAAAAATCAATCTGCAAACTTTTCTATCGACTTACCGACAGAATTGCAGGAAGGCAGCCTTCAGGAGTTTAGTCTTGTCCTCCTGGGGAACAGGCTCTGCCCTGGTTGGAGTCTCCATGACAGAAACCTTAAACAGCCACAAAAATTTGATAAAATCGTGGTTAACAAGCATTTCTTTGTTTATTTTAAGACTTATTTTTCCTCACTGCAAGGCCAAAGAGTGAATTGTTATGGGAGGTAGGAGTCTTGATAAAGGCTGAAGCTGTACGGGCCCATAACCTGAACCAATATTCTTATTTATCTGGATTTGGGCCGTATTCTCGGATCACAGTAGGAGGCAACAGAACATGGTTAGTGTAAAATATGTTCTGGAAATGCACAGTTTGGTTTAAAGCACCAGGGCTCAAGACAATTACTTCCTGTGAAGTCTTCAGACAATGACTTGCTCTATGGGCTCAGATGAATATTAGGTGAAAGTTTTTACTACAGAGTTAGAAGGGTAACTACTGTACGGTCTGACTGAACAAAAAAGTCTCCTGGTAAATGTCTAAGAAAGTGTAGGACTGTAGTTCATGTGTGAAAAAGTCTTCACTCTGCAATTTTACCTCTGGTGCTGCAGCCAGTGAAGAGCAGAGCGAGTCCTCCATGGTCTCCGGCAGGATGGAGGCAGTCTCTCTGGCAACCACTGCAACCAGGCCGTTGTTCTGGGAGAAAAATACTGGCAGATTGGCACAGCAGCCTCCTCCATATATGCCGTCACCTGAGCAGACAGAGGTCAGCATGGATTATTCATTCTTTGGGTTCTACCCTTCAGTTTTCAATTTTGTTAGATGATGGACATCAGGCTTGAAACTGATATATACACATAAGTTGTGGTCTTAAGGGGTAAAAGATACAATCACCATCAGTGCTATACTAAATATCACATTATGCAATTAAATGTATAATTTCTCCTTTGATCCCTCGTTATTTTCAAAAGCCAAACAGTCTTTTATCATCATGTCAAGTGTTAATAATGCACAGACAAGAAGCAATGTGTTAGCATCTGAGCATCGAAAACAAAGCGCTGCCACCTCTCACCTGGTAAGTTAAAACTGATTTTCTCATCTGGTGGAGCGCCCCTGCTGGTGCCTGTTGAGCAGGTGAACACCAGCTCCTTGTTGTACAGGAAGGCGGTGGAGCTGGGGGAGCGAGGCATCACCAGGCGTGTGGCCTGCAGGGCCTCTTCGCTCTGAGACAACGACACATCAGAACACATTTCAAATTATGTTGTGCATCACAAAACATTAGGAAAGTATAAATGCAAAACAATTGCGTCAGAATTTTTTTCTCTACATTTAAGCAAAAATCGAATTATTTAGTCATGCGAGTGGTTTCAACTTCTTTCTTTTCTACAGCCATTAAAGTCTAACAAAGGTCAGTGGAATTTCAGTTGTGTTGCCCAAAGCAATGCTTGATGGTTAACTTCTGGACTTCCTGCCAGGGGCCCTCTTTCTAAAGATAAAACACCATAAACTGTTTCGATAGGGTTTATGTTTCTTTAGTGGACCCAGAACAGAAATTACATTTCCATTATTTTTCACACTTCCATCTTTGGTGATCTAAGCAGTACTGATACAAACAATTCTCCTCTGATGTACTGATGCAGAGCCTCTACAGGTTTATATCTAAAAATTGCATAAGGACAACAAAGTGGGTGGTTACACTGAAAAAAACATGGAGTCAATAAATTAAGCTCTTGATCCTGAGACAGACTTAAACAGAATGTGAATCACCCTCTGCAGCACAAGGATGGGGACTGACCTGGAATTGACAGTTATACTTTGTCACCTCTACGGTGAACTGCTCAGAGATGGAGGCCCCATTATCCTGCAGGGTGACGAGGCAGAAGTAGGCCAGGCAGGGAGTGTCTGAGGGATTCCAGGCTGCAGCAGAAACCACCAGGCCGGCTCTGAAGTCACACAGCACAGAGTCGGAGTCAGACCAGATGCACATAAAGCATTGGGAAATAGATTTTACTCATGAATTGGCTTCAAAGAGCAGCTTCAAAGTCAAAGCTGTCTTGGCTGTCAGTTAGACATAACTGGTATCATGGTGGTAATGATCGTTTTTGTTAACCAGGTTTTCTTCTTCAGACTCAATGAAAAGAGAAGCTGACTACATGACTAACTTCAGTCATGATGAACTGGTTGATATAATAACAAAAACACAGCACCAAGCTGAAGAAAATTCAGTCTATACATCTTTAAAATGGTTTGTACGGATTATGTTCTTGATACAGCACAGATGTGTTTACATTTTGTGCTACCATGTCTTCACAGAGAAAACTGTCAGGAAACATTAGTCAAAGACCAACAGTTCTGTAGCCTTTGGAGCAGGTTACGTGTTCAGCACAAGTTACCATGGTGATTCAGGTTAAAAGAGAGCAACGTACATAACAATGAACTCTCACTTTATGCTTAGGACACTTCTATCCCTTTAATCTTGCCTAGTGCGTCCCCAACAGACAGAAAAGAAGATACTGCTTAAGCTTAAAATTCAACTAACAAGTCAGTCATTTTAGATGAAAGTCTGAAAGAAGAAGAATCGTGAAATTGCTATGACTAAACGAAGAAAAATAGATTTTCTTTTTAAACATCCAATAATCACATTGATAAATACATGGATCAGGACAGTTCCATTCATTGTGATGGAACACAAACAAGTAGTCTACAATGACCACTTACAGTCACATGAAAAAGAAAGTACATTCTTTTAAAAAGAACTTGACTGAATGGGGAAGCGTGGGCGTATGTTTTTATGTGTACAATCATTTTTTAAATCATGACAGTTTAGAGAGCTGTTGTGCATGTCTATCCAGCTCTGCAGGTTACACTCACACACACTTTTACACACAGACAAACACACTCACTGGCTGAGCTTCATGTCCAGGTATGCCACATTTGCCATCTCCTTCATCTCCTCGTAATTGCTCTCTGACCCCTGGTGAAAGAAACCTCAGTCAGAAAAATAAGAATTGTTTTAAGTCTGGCTTACATTGAATTTGGTTTCTAACAGTTTAACTTATCTCAGAACATAAAGCAAACTTTTAACAACTCTGTGTATTAAAGTGGTGGCCACTGTGTGGAAGGTCAGACCCAGAAATATTTACATGTTCTTTGCTGAATGCAGTCACATGTGTTGGTCACACATGAACATCAATAGAAATAGAGCCGTGTACTCTGGTGTTCATCTCGTTATCACTGATGCAAAATATGTCTAAAGGCTCATTTACACTCCTGTGACGTACGTAAATAGGTACGTTTGTTTCAAACACTGTCAGAGTTCAGAGTTAATTTTCGAGTTCCAATGTCGGCTTCAGACAATAGCAAACATGGTGACAATGGAAGAGATCATGATAATGTACCTTGACCGAAAGAATCATGAAAAGAGCCAGCGCAGTACATGACAGCGGTCTGAGTGGCCATTAGATACATTGCAGCATGTTGATGGAGTTCAACACTGTCCCCACAACTTCTAGTAGTACTGGTCCAGTCATATATTTTGTCATTGTAGTTTTCTTAAAATCTCGTCTCGTCTTGTGAGCTGATCATTACCCTTTTAAGATATTAGCAGAGACATTGTAGGACTATTGTCCTTGAATAACTTTTATAGCAGATGGTTATTCAAGTATCTAAGGCAGAGATCATTTGTGTGTTATAAGTACCTTGCTTGTTAGCACTAATAATTGTGGAGTTGCACTCAATGATAAAAGCCAGTTTCAACATTAACACAGTCAGAATGATTCAAAGTGTAATCAGACTGAAATATCTAGGGCCCAGTTTCACTTGAGGTCTGTACATCTCACATGGACGTGTGTTTTTTTCTTTTCTGCAGAAAAGTGCAGAAAGATAATGCATCATTTCATTTTCTACTCTTTCAGTCACAGGAACAAATGACAAAAAAGTTCATCCAACCATGACTTAAATGTACAGTAAAAGTAGATTGCCAATAACAAAAACACTTCAAGGTCAACAGTAGTGATGCTGATATTGTGTGTACCATCATGCTAAACCCATACTGCACAGTCTGCACTTACCCAGATTGAATCAGTGATGCTCTCAGTCAGAGCTCTGCGGGTATCCCAGCTGAAGATCTGGTGCTCTGAGCTTTCGTCCATCTCCCATTTACTTAGACTGGAAGAGGTCAGTGTGTACAGGCAGCTGGTTCCCCCCTCCCACAGCACACTGTGGAGCTGAGCAAATAATACACAGTAATGAATCCCTGTAGCACAGTGCAATGCTGACGCTCAGTTTGTCAAAAAGTTACATATATTGACTCATCTTTGACTTAACTGTTTTTTCTGTTTGTTTTTTTAGGAGCAGTCCAGATTTGCTGCCCTGCATCTGTGTCAATGCCCCCAGAACATCAGAAATCTGAATATAGTTTGTCGTAAAAAATGCTATCTGACCAATCTGAATCATTAGAAAAACTATCCACTTTTAATCATCTTTCAAATAAAGTGGAATACTGACCTCTAACCAGCACGACAGCGTTTGAAAATGATTCAACTGCAGACTGAGCCCTCTCTGCAGTACTTCAATATTAAATGCTGCTACTGAGAAGTAATACAAACCCAAATACTACAGAAAAATAATTTATTTGGACTCACTGTGTCATTCGCTGGAGGGGAGAGGATGCCAAACAGGCTGGAAACACGGCGTCCAATGCCAGACAGCATGCCCTGACCCTGCAGCAGAGGCCGATACTGTAGCCTCTCTGAAGAGTCTGCGCTTGCCCTCAACATTTGACTCCTAACTGACGATATGACGAAGCTTCCACCCTGGGAGAGAAGAGGAAAGTCAGGCAGACAAACAGAGCATCAGAAAAAATAGGGGTGGAAGTTAGGATTTAAGCTGAAGATTCAAACAGTAACGGGAAAAAAAAGACAAAACAAAACAAACGTATATCGAAAAATGTGATGTTTCTGATTCAGATGTTCAAGTAAATAAAAGTAAAATAAAAATGGTGGACTAAAAAAAATTACACAGATTAACTAATAGCTGTTTTATCAGATATACCTAACACACCCACTGCCACATTCAACATTCTTAGCTGTAATTCGGGCTTTCTGAAGATCTACTCACTCTGACAGCAACAACAAAGTTGCAGAGATCTCCCAAATCCAAATCTGATTCTGTGTAGTTGCCCTCATGAGCCAGGCTTGGCCAGAAACGAGCTGTACCTTCCACGGCCAGCGCCAAGACAGAGATGGACTGAACAGGGGCCAGCTCCAGAGAAGTGGAGGATGTCACAGCCACCAGGTCTGCTGTGTAGTTGTACTCACTGCTGGGCAGCTGCAGCTCCTTACACACTGACAGCTTTAAGAAAACACTAAGTTCAGTTTGTTGTTCACAACTCCTCCTGAGAGAGTCACATTTTTTCTTTTATATCTATCATCAGCATAATACTAAAAGATAAACAGCTTCCCTCATCCTTCGGTTGCTTTTTATTTGAGAAGATTTAATTTACACTCGCACAAACGCATCATACTATGACAGTTGAGAGCCTGAAACCAGTACATGTCTCTCCATGTATCATGAAACCATTGGTTGGTGCATGCTTATGTATTGTACCTTGGCAACAGGAGTCTTACAGATCTTCCAAATGATCAATCTCTCTCCACAAATCATCCAGGCCCAGCCGCTCTCATTCACCTTCACGGAGATCTGATCATCAGCTAGAGGCATTAACACAAACACACATACAAAACTGGTTAGTGCCAACACAAAAAGACATTTAAAACAGAAAAGAAATGAATACATCACAATAAAAACTGTAAATCAGACACATTTAGGCCTAGTGTGGGCTTCTTTGGCACCTCTGGTACAGTTGTGGCTCTGACAAGTGTTATGCGGACCAGCCGTGGCACAAAGTTCATGAGCTGTGCCTATATTGAATCATGGCATCTGTTGTGTGGGCCAAATCTGTGCAGTACAGTAAGTCTTGTGGGGGCCCAGATGTGGCCCAAAGGCCCAATTAATAAGCCAATTTAGGCCATAGCTGGGTATAGGCAGGTAAACTTACCGTCAGCCATGGTCAGTGCCTCCATCACTTTGACAGGCAGGGACGAGCCAAACGTCTGTACATCATAGCAGTTGGTTTCTGCAACTGCGTGGCTCTGTACCCGCGTGGGTGTTGACCTGTGGGAGAGAGACTTCACATATTAAGACTCTCGGTCCCATTGTCTAACTAGAGAGCTGAAACTAGAGAGCAATTAAGTTTATGGCGCTTAAATTTTCCAACATCAGTAATATTAGTGAAGCCGAAAGTATTAGTATGCCAGTGAGGTGGCAAAGAAATATAACTGTAGCCATCATAAAGGGAGAATTTAATGGACCACTAATAGACCAGATTGTACTCGTACAACTTCCTGCTGGGTATATCTACTCACCTCGCCGACAGAGGCGTCCTGCGCGGGGAGAACGGCAGACTGGTGGCCGCTCCGGAGACGCTCTTCCTCGCTGCGGTCCTGCCCTGCTGCCTGCGGGCGGAGCTCGGTGCAGTGCGGGGACTAAACATGCCTGCGGTGCTACCCCGAACGGTTCTGCAGTCGACAAATATGCTAGCACCGTAAAAGCTGACACTGTAATCCAATATGAATTGCCTCTCTCCAAACAGCGCGCGGTTCAGTCGCTTGAATTAAACGTCAATGTTGACGACAGCCCATTATAAAAAAAACTTTATTAACAGCATGAACATTTACAGCCACGAGGAGCCCCTTAGTGGACACGGAGGGAACACTTTAATCTCACATTTGACTAAACTTTTCCTGCATGAAATACATCTTGCTCCATAGCATACACTTTGTTGTCCTTATTTATGTTCCTATTTGACCCATAAGCCAAAAAGCTAGAAATCTGTTATATCTATGTGTGCGCAAAAAAACACTTAAACAATAGGAAACACATGGGAATTCTCAGAATTGGTTAATAAGGTGTGAAGAGAATTGTTTATGGATATCCTTTTTGCCTCGACTATGAGACTTACACCGTGGTTATCTGACCCTCTGGAAGATCAGTAATCTCTCAGTTACACATTAAGATTTAAAATAAAGATATGAAATATTATGAATAATTAATTAAATTTCCAGTAAAAGTACGACTTATTAAAAGGTGCCATCCTGTGTGGCAATCAGTTTGCAAGGCTGTAACTGCTGTGCTAACTTTGCTCTATTTAAAGTAACTGTGGGGTAACAAAAAAAACAATCCTAAAATCTGATATCGACAGGTTAGCCTTGTCATAGCAATACAGGCGGAAATAGCGGACCAGCGAAAGCTATGGCTGCGCAGAAATGAGGGCGGTGAGCTAGCCAGCTAGCAAAAACATACACAATTAATGGAGCCTTTACGGCGGCGGCCGACAACTACGATGGAGCGGCAACGAAAACGAGCGGCGTAGTTTCTGTTGGACACTGGCATGCATTATAACTCAACTTGCTTGATACACAAACTGACGACTAACGGAACAACACGATATGCAGTGAGTAGCTGCTTTCAGCCGGCGGTGCTGCAAACATTACTTAATCCCGCTAAAAGTTTTGAGCTGCCAGGCCCATTGCTAAAGTTAGCCGGTTAGCTCAATGCAGGCTTCCACCTTGACTATGGAAATTAATCAGCTTTTCACAGGGCTCGCTCCAGTTGTTTCGGACTTACAATTAAGCCCAGGGTCTCATTCCCAGTGTCACTTTTTTAAAAAGTCTTTGCTAGAAAACTGGTAGCTAATTGGGAAGGTGCAGTGCACAGAGGTTCACTGTGGGGTTACTGGGGCGATGACAACTTGAAAGCGTGTTTTAGATTATGTACGGTACTAATTGGCAGGATGAGAGATCAAATTAAACGTATGAACTTTCTGTACTAAGACTGTCAAGTGTGTGACATGGGTATGGTCTATGGTTGGTACTCGTCAGGTCATGAAACGGGTTCGCACAGAGCAGATCCAGTATGCTGTGGCTCAGTACCTGAAGAAGAGGCAGTATGTGGACACAGACGGCTCCCTAAAAGGAGCCAAGCTCTTCCAATCAGCTGAAGAGATGGCTGCCAGTTTAACAGGTGAGCAGATGTTAAAAAAACACAATGCTGTTGCACTAATTTTACACACATCGGAACGAATCATAGGGGATTGGTTGAATTAATGTATTTCTCCACTCTGCAACCCTTTCTTTCCTTTCTGAACAGTACAAACAGAGTCGGGTTCTTCCAACGTCATTTCTGCTGGTCCCTGTCAGTCTGACCCACAACAGTACGAGACACAGTTCTCCAGGCTGCGCTCCTTTCTCTCAGGTCTGCATGTTTTCAGCTGAAAATAAATGTGGATTTCCACAATCCAACATAAGTGTGTTGCTCTTTTATGTTAGCATTTAGAATGTCTGCTCTCAGTTAAGAAAGAAGCATCCACCAAGTTATATCAAAGACATTTTCTTTGATTAGAAAACCTTAAGAATCCTGTCTCCTATCAACAGAAGCAGAAATATCCTGGGCTCAAGAGGTGAGCAGCATTCTCTATCCACTGTTTATCTACCTCCACCTGGACATGGTGCGCTTTGGCCTGAAGGGGGCAGTGGATAGTTTTTACAGTCGTTTTCATGACGCCTTTCATCAGGACGGCGAGCAGCGTGCTGTCATAGAACAGCTCCGGCATGTTCTGACAGCACAGGACATTGCAGCCAACCCCAAGCTGAGAGCTTTTCTGGAGCACAAGTATGTGATTCATCTGACGGAGCCGGCTTACAGCTATTTATTGCGTTACCTACAGAGTGAGGACAACGGCGTCCTCTGTAGGGCCCTGAGCACACACCTGCAAGTGGAGGTTACTGTTTCGAGATGTACAGACTACCAGCTGTATGGAGCTGCTGGTGTTTCAACATCTGCCCCAAACTCCACTTCCTCCTGGGTGGGAGTGGATGGAGTAGAGGGTGGGGAGGGGGTGGAGGTTCCTGCAGGGATTCCGCAGAACGAGGCAGCCTTAGACGCTCTGCAGGACTGCATCAAGAAAGTCCGCGAAGGCCCCCCGTCACTCACTACCATTTGTTTTTATGCCTTCCACCACACGGAGCAGATGCTGAACACGGCCGAGGTCTCGGCTGACAGCCGGCTGCTGGCTGCAGGTTTTGACAGCTCTACAGTGAAGCTGTGGAGCCTCCGAGCCAGAAAACTGAAGGCCACACCGCATCAGGCTGACGTATCACGCATCCACCTGGCATGTGATGTTCTGGAGGAGGAAGTGAGTATACTTAGTTTTTGTACTTTTCGAAAACAATGCTGGTTTGAAGGTAGAGCTTTTTGAGGGCACTAACAATTTCAAGGTAGTACTTGAAGCACCGAACAGCATAGATTTGAGCTAGTATTTTCTTTCCACGTTCTTTCAATCAAAAGGATTCCTGTGGGAATGTACCACATTGCTGATTTGATTGCAGCTCAGACCTGCTTTTCAGGCAGCAAGTCAGTGGCTAATTTCCTTTATCTTCCCAAGTCTTTGGACCACCACAGAAACTCAACCACAGTCTGAAGGACATGGTCATGAAACTTCCCAATTGACATAATTAATCTCCAACTGGTAAATGGCTGTGGTCAACAATGTAAATGTATTTTATGTATAAAAAGTTTCCCTATATCATTAACTGGTTTCTTTACTCTGGTAAAATGTGTAAATGCAGTAGTTTTGGATTTTAGAATGTTTGTTGGACAGAACACAGGAAGTCTTTTTGCCTCTTGAAAGCTAAACTTTTTTTTCTGTGGTTTAACAACGATGGACTAAACTGTGAATTAAGAAACCAATTTCAGAAAGGAGCATCAGTTGTGGTCCATCAGCGACATATTGTTTACAATTTGTGTAAGCGCATCATGATAGAACCAACTAATACCAGACGTCTCTCTTTCCAGGCTGATGAAGAGGATGGCTGTGGTAGTGAGATAAAAACGCTGCGAGGTCACAGTGGCCCTGTGTATCGTACCGCCTTCCTGACAGACAGCTCCGGCCTGCTCTCTTGCTCTGAAGACACAACCATCCGATACTGGGACCTGGGCAGTTTCACCAACACTGTGCTCTACCAGGGCCATGCCTACCCGGTATGGGACGTTGATGTGAGCCCCTGCAGCCTTTATTTCGCCAGCTGCTCACATGACCGCACCACCCGTCTTTGGACGTTCTCTCGCACTTACCCACTGCGGCTTTATGCTGGACATCTCTCAGATGTTGACTGCATCAAATTTCACCCAAACTCCAACTACCTGGCCACTGGCTCCACAGACAAGACGGTACGACTATGGAGCACCCAGCAGGGGGCCTCTGTTCGCCTCTTCACTGGCCACCGTGGCCCTGTACTCTCACTTGCTTTTTCACCTAATGGGAAGTACCTGGCTTCTGCTGGGGAGGACCAGCGTGTGAAGCTTTGGGATTTGGCATCAGGCACTTTGTTTAAAGACCTTCGTGGGCACACAGACAGCATCACAAGTCTGTCATTCAGCCCGGACAGTAGCCTAGTGGCATCGTCATCAATGGACAACTCGGTCCGCGTGTGGGATATCCGCAACTCCCACGGTGGGGCACCTGCTGACGGCTCATCCAGTGAGCTGGTGGGACTGTACACTGGAAACACCAGCAATGTGCTCAATGTCCAGTTCATGGCCTGCAATCTACTGCTGGTGACAGGAACAGCACAGGAGAAAGCAGAACAGTAACCACAGCTGTCTGCTTTTTGTGTTTATACTTAGAGAAAAGGTTATGTGTGTCAAATGTTACTTTGAGGATGCTTTCATCACTCAGATTCTTGTTTTCTCTTGTTCATAAATTAAATAAAGTGCCCAAGAGTCTGCTTTTTGTGTTCCTTGTTAGTTGTAGCATAGGGGGAAAACAAACAACTAATTTTGTTTTGTACATTGTCTCATTCTTTTATAAACTGTCTGATATGTTCATTTGAAGATAAGATGTGACCAAACCTTTTTCTTTTTTTTTTTTTTTTTTTTATGAAAGAATGACCCAGTTTATCTTATGCCTGATAATTAAAATGTGAAATGTTTAGTTTGTTGTAGTTCTAGACAGTCCCAATAAAAATAAAAATTCCTTACCGAGAAAATAATATGTCTTGTTTTTTCTTTAATTACTGGTTGTTGTTGAAGTTTTAAGTATAATAAAGCAGCTGAAAAGTGAAGTGAGGATTGAAGATGATGTGCTCAAGAAAAAAAAGAACATTTTACATTTTACACTGTTTGCAACCTGGTTGTGCTTAATGATGGCAAAAAATAAAGTTGAAATGGATTATGTTCTACTTGGATTGTATTCAAACAGCCTGGGAGCTTGTCACTGTTTTTCCATCTGGTAGCCCATGACAAAGAATTTATTAGAACTAATGCTTCAGTGTATTGATTTTGTGATTTTCTTGCATGTATCACCACCTCCGTGGAGTAAGTCTTACCGTATCAACTCATCACTTGTTGTCTTTGCAATCCCCCTTAATGCATTCTGTTCCACTGCCCTCTCACTAAACTGCTTTGCTCGGCTGTATATAAAGTTCACCCAACCTCTACCAGGCACGTTGAAAAATGCAGACACGCATCAATGATCTTCTCAAGTTGTGCAATATATACATATTACATATTTTTGAAAAAGGTGGGCAGAGAATTTCCAGTTTGTCCACAAATGTGTGAGAACATCCTACTGAAGTGTTTAAAAACAATGTTCCTCAAAGAAAGATTGGAATGGATTTGCACATTTGTCCCTCTACAGTGCAGAATATCATAAATGCAATCAAGGAATTGGGGGAATTTCAGTGTGTAAAGGACAAGGGAGCAAGCCTAAGCTGGACACCCTGGATCTCTGATCCCTCAGATGGCACTGCATCAACTGTCATTCATCAATAGCTGATAGAACCACAAGGACAAGGGATTACTGTGGGAAACCACAATACAGCACCACAATACAGAGTTCCATTCACAAATGCCACTTCAAACTTTGTTGAGTTTGCATGTTCACTCCAGTTTCCTCCCACTGCCTGAAAACATACATATCAGGTTAATTTTTTACTCTAAATTGACCCAAGGTTAAGTGTGAGTATGCATGGTTGTTTGTCTCTCTGTGGCCCTGTGATGGACAGGTGATCTGTCTACAATATACCCCTCCTCTCACCCGATGACAGCTGGGATAGACTCCAGCCCCCTGGGACCCTGAGTTTGGTTAAGCGGATGGATGGATGGGTGAAATAAAATGTATTGTTCCAAATCTTTTTCTGATTTGGGGTTTTACAATGTTCTGAAAACACAATAAAAATCTTAAATTTTTTGTGTAGACACAGAAAGCTGTACAATTTCTATTTTAAACTAAAAACAAGAAATCCTGCACAGTGTCTATGTTCTATACACTATTAAGACAAACATGAACCAGGTTCACTTCTTTGTAAGATCAGTTTTCTTAAGATGCATATCTTTACTGAAGTTGTCTTTAAATGACAAGTGGATTTTATCCATTCATCAGAGGGTGTACATTAACTTTTCGAAGAACATTACTGACTAAGAAGCATTGTGGTACATGCATTTTTAGAGAATCAACAACTTACTCAAAAGTTTGATCTTTTAAACTCAGTTGCGGGTAAACAGAGAAGGTAGAGAAACAGCTCAGCATTATCATCGCTATCAACTTTCTTACATTTAGGCTCACAAACATGTTTACCTAGTGCATTCAGCACAACACATTGTTGTTTCCTCACGTTATGACAGGAATGAATCAAGTATCCAGTGAAAGGAATGAGGATTTCCCATCTGACAACATGAAGGAGTGTCAGACTGGCAACACCCTACATCTGTCTGCAGTGCTCAGAGGGAGGTGACAAAGAGATAAAGCTTTCATCTGTGATCATGAATGTTTTGTGAGACAATGGGCCCCTGCGCACAGATATAACAGGTTCCTGCACCAGCTGAAAGGAACATATCCTGTAGTAGTTGTTCTACTTTATTTGTAGTGTCTCTTCATGGTACCTATTTTGTTTTTCTGTATGGAAGTCTTGCTTCTTAAATCTTTGTCCATTTAGTATCTCTTAGTACCTGACTAAATCCTGGACAACAACCAGCTGCTGTGATTTTGTGTCTCTTTTTACAGAATTACATATCAGAATTGTGTGTCTTTTGGTGTGTTTTTCTTTTTTTTCTTTTGCTGGTCCATCTCCTCCAGCGTCTTTGGTGAGACATTCTTAAACCAGCTTAGAGATATGGTCTCTCCAGAGTCCTGGGTCAGCCCCATGGATTCCTCTCAGTAGACCATGTCTAAAACACCTCTCTTTATGAAGCTCGGGGGCAGTGACTCTACTCTAAGCCCCTCCTAGATGACTAAGCTCCTATCACAAAAGGTGAGCCCAGACCCACTTCAGAGTAAGCTAATTTCTGCTGCTTGTATTTGTGATCGCTTGCGATTCTTTTGGTCACAGTTCGTGACCATAAGTGGCTCATTTGTGGCTCATTACTGTGTTGATAAATTGGTATAACATCGCAATCACTGTAGATGCTGCCCCAATCTGCCTATCAGTTTCTAATTCTGTTCTAACCCTACTTGTGAACAAGACAATGAGATACTTAGACTCCCCCATTTGAGGCAGCACACGGTAGCAAAAAAGTAAAATGGAATCTTAAGCCAACCAAGCTGCTAACTGTCCGACTCTTGGTTGTGCCGTCACTGTGGGTCACTGAGCTTAGCATAGAAGTCCAGCAACAATGCACCACACAGGTTCTGATCAGGCAGACCCTTTGTCCTGATCAAACCCCTCCAGGATTCATTGTTTCTGCCTACATGAACAGGTCTTCCTAACCCAGGTGAAGTAACTAGGTTCCTGAACTATCCATCATAAGGGTTATTGAATTACACTTTGTCTAGCAACTCACCCAGAACCAATTTGCCTCAGGACACTCCTTGGGAAAAATGGCTCCTGGAATTCTTGGGGCACTCAAACTACTCCATTGCAAAAAGGTAACGAGTCACTTAGGGATTTATTTTAACAAATTCAAAGCCTCATTTCCAAAAATGTTGTAATACTATTGATTGACCACTGATTTGTTTTATGTTGAAACAAAGAAGTTCTCCTTTTTGTATATATCGGCGCCTATTTAAAGATTTTAACAACACATTATTTTGGTAATTTAAAAAAAAACAACGTTTTTTGTTGTCAGCAGGGATAAATCCTCCTTCAGATCAAGCCCAGAGAGTGAGTTAGTGATGAGGACAAACCAGTTTCTTTCTGGAGGGTGTGCATCAACCAGCCCTACCCACCTGACAGACTGGTCTTTGGATCAGTCACAGAGTAAAACACTCACTCCATCACACCTCGCCACTCACCTCCCTCCTTCGTCTACTCCGCTCACTGAGATTCTGTCTGAAGAAGAGAATGCCCCTGCAATCCACTTTATCCGGCGGGAACTCTGGCTCAATCCAGGCTGAAAACACACAATGGGATGGGAAGTCTTTTGAGCAGCTGCGGCAAGAATGTCTCGAGAAAGGAGTCCTGTTTGAGGATCCAGACTTCCCTGCCACTGACTCCTCGCTCTTCTTCAGCCAGAGTGTTCCTGTCCAGATTGAATGGAAGAGGCCTACGGTATGTGAGCACAGGACAATACAAAGTTAAGATTCTGGATTTTTATTGTGTTATTGGTTGGTGCTGTAGAGGTGACTGCCAGAAAACATCTCAAACTATGCCCTTTTAAAGGTCATAAGTGATCTTTAAATCTGTATACCGAGTCATTTCTAGTCGTAATTACTATATAAACAATCTGAATTAAAGCCAATGAACTGATGCTCCAAAGCTTTACAAGTTGTGGCATCCTAACAGAAAAATACTAATATCATGGCAAATATTAAATCAAGTACAAATAAGTTTCAGTAAAGTTTTATCCCCATCAATAAAATGTAGAAATAGAAAAAACAAACTATCTGAATTTGAAGCTGCAAAACCAGTTCTGCCTGAAAACTGTGTAAATAGTTGGCGTACTCTCTGAGCTCTGAATGAAGACTGTTCACCTGTGTGCTGAAGTGGTATCTGCAGAAAAATGTGCAGTAAGGCAGTTTGCAGCTGCTCATTCGTCATGATCAAAGATTTTATTATCTTTATATTACAATCTTTGTACAAAACTTAGCCAAAGAATGAGTCTGTCACTCATTTTTCCAACTGTCTCTTATGCCATCTTACACTTTGCTCATGTCAACATATCCTTACCTGTTAGCTCACCTAACATAACACACCACTCAAGTTTGTTACAGTTACTACACATTTCTGTCCAGGGCGTTGCCTTAGAATGAATGCTTTAGCTGCCAGCATGTAGTGTGTGCTGTGTATTTTGTGTTGGGTGACTGAGATTTCAAGGTGATTAATATGTATGGAATGTGAACACACCTATCGAAAACATTAGTGTCACCACTCAAGTGTCCTTTTAAAATGTATAAACCTGTTTCTATTCTTGTTTGTTGGCCCTTCTGTAGGAGATTTGCAACAACCCAAAATTCATCGTAGGGGATGCAAACAGGACAGACATTTGCCAAGGACAGCTTGGTTCGTATTCTTTTCAAGTGAACCAGTTGTTTTTCTGTCTTTTGCATGTACATGTTTCACTCTATTATAAATGAGGCACCTGTTTGTCACTGCAGGAGACTGCTGGCTCCTTGCAGCGATCGCCTCCTTGACTCTGAAAAAAAATGCTTTGGCTCGAGTCATCCCTCACAACCAGGACTTCGACCACAGATACGCTGGCATCTTTCACTTCCAGGTACACCATCGGCTGTTAGAACCTCAGAGTAGAAATGGTTTATTTGCTGACATACCCTTTTCACTGAATGTTATGCTCTAAAACAGGATTTGTGACTATTTTATATAATCACTGAGTTACAAAAAAAAAGATGAAACTGTGGAAGAAAGGAACTTCAAGAAACCTGTATATACTTTTCAGCATTGACGGAGCCTTTCCAGATATGCAGGTCACTGATGCACCCCCATACCATCAGATACAGGGATTTAAACTGACAACTGATAGCAAACTGGATGATCCCTCTCCTCTTTAGTCCGGAGGATGCAGCGTCCATGAGAATTTCAAATTTCACAAACCTGGGACAGAAAAACTTTTACTACTTTGTAATGTTGCTATTTCTTCTCACACCTCAATAATGAGCTTCAGGTGTTATAATGCCCCTTCATACCCATGTGAATGTAACTGTGTATTATAGTGCTTGACAAAGGTTTCCCACAGTAGTCTGTTGTCCATGTGGTGCTGTCAGCTACTGATGAATTCCAGTTGGATGGAAGGATAAGAGATACTGTGTGTCCAGCTTATGTTTGCTTCCAGTTTCCTTGAATTGTTTCATTACATTTTGCACTGTAGAGGGAAAAGTATGCAACTCCTTCCCAATCTCTCACTCTCTGTATATTTATATATATATATTTGACCTCATTACTAGCTCTAAATTTCCACCATTCCACCATTTTTTATTTTTATTTTTTTTTTTCTACAACCTGAAATGATTGATTTTTTTTTTTTTTTAGCAAAGAAAGCTAATCAGCTGAGAAATAAAACAGTAAAATGAACCAGTCTTTACTTCCTCTAACAGTTTCTGGACCGTTTAAAAGACTTGAAAAAGAATATAAGGGGTTTCCATTCAATAAGACATTTAAACCGTTTCAACACTTGTTTTAGTTTGTGTTAATGTTCTGAGGTTTCAGGTTATTATTATGTAGCAATCATAATGTTACAGAGAGAACCATTTCATACTATCTTGTTTGATAGCTGTTACACTCGGCTGTTACTGTTGCAGCGAATAAATGTGCCAAAGTAACAAATGTGACCACAAATAAAGAAAAGTTAATTGTATTATCCAATAAGCTTGCAGATTTATTTTTTTTTTTTACATTTTTTACAAAATCAGATAAGGTTAACTTACTTATCATTTGCTAGTTCTGCTGTTTTGTGACCCATTCCGTTATTGTCCCTCAGTTCTGGAAACACAACAAATGGCTGGATGTGGTGGTGGATGACAGACTGCCGACAGTGAGAAATCAACTCATCATGCTTCACTCTGCTTCCAACAATGAGTTCTGGAGCGCCCTGCTGGAGAAAGCCTATGCCAAGTAACATCACTCTCTTCATTTATACCACTGAGTAAAAATCCTGTTTAACTTTTGTTTTTATCACTTTGTCATTTTCACGCTCGGCACTGTGATGTGTTTTCCTATTTCTTCCTTTTTCAAGGATACATGGCAGCTATGAATCCCTGAAGGGTGGCAGCACAATGGAGGCCATGGAGGACTTCACCGGTGGAGTGGGAGAAGTGTATGAAACAAAAAATGCTCCAAACAACTTGTTCTCAATCATGAAGAAGGCCCTGGACCGAGGTTCCATGATGGGCTGCTCTATTGACGTAAATTCTTCCCATGCTCTCATTTTCACAACTTGATTTACAACCATTTCCCAGATATGGTGGGTAGTATGCGCAGGTAATGTGAACCTCTTTGTGTGGTTTGGTTTTCTCTAGATCACTAGCTCTGCAGAGTCTGAGGCCAAGACGAGCACAGGCCTGGTGAAGGGACATGCTTACTCCATCACAGGCCTGGAGGAGGTGAGAGTAACCTCTGAGAGCAAGGAACAAACTCAGATATAGTTAATAATTTCTGACTGGAATCTGTAATTGTGCCTCAGACCTATAAAAAATGACAAATTTACTTAAATTTGTGCTGTAGGAGAGATCACACAGATTCATGAAGATAATTTCAGTACCTGATAAATCCACAAATAACACCACTGTGGTCATTTAGGCAATCTTTATCACCATCATTCATACCTTTAACATGGGATTTTGTTGAGTGAGATTGTACTCAAACGCTTTCAAAGAGAAAAATTAAATGAAAGGAGAAAAAGAAAGCTTTATAATGAAACAGATTTGGAATGTCATGTGCTTTTTATAGTTATAAATTCATTGTGACAACTTCTCTATCTTTTTTTCAGGTGAATTTTCGAGGTCAGACTGTCAAGCTGATCCGAGTCAGAAACCCCTGGGGTCAGGTCGAATGGAACGGCCCCTGGAGTGACAAGTAAATAGAAAAAATGCTTTTAAAATACACAATTCACATACAACACCAAAAGTGCAATTTAAGAAGAAGTTTTTAATCAAAATTTAAATTGACTGTCTTTGATCTTACATTAAGACAATGACTCTCTTTCAAATCATGCTCCCCCCCAAATGATCAGGCTTCTTGTTGTGATCAGACAATGGCAAACACACTGAATTAAATTTATTCTAATGAAAATGATCTGACCTGAATACCCTCAAGCACTTTTTGACCCCTCCAAACAAATCCTTTGACTCACATCGGAGCCCTAACCCCCAAGTTGAGAACAGCTGCTTTAACGCACAATTATAGACAAACAGTCTGGCTAAACTGTGTTTCATGGCTTAAATCAAAACAAAGAAAACTCACTCAGTGCAGGCTGGAAAATCTTTTAAAAAAGGAACAAAATAATGCTTATTGATGCTTATGTTTTGGTAAATGGTTCCATCTGATTGATTCCTGAATGCTAAAGATGTACCAAATCATTTTATGTCCTGTATGTGTCAGATCCAGAGAGTGGGATTATGTGGACAAAGCAGAAAAAAATCGCATCCTGCAAAATTCAACAGAAGACGGTGAATTCTGGTGAGACCACATGAGGGCTTTGATGAAAATGGATGATTAACATCTGTTTTTGTGATTGTGTTTAAGTTTGTCAAATTGAATATCTTCAGTTAATATAGCAGAATTAATATGAGGAATGTAACACTAGTGTGCCTAAAATATCCATGAGGTGTTTGATTTAAGCAAGTTTTAATATCTTACATCTGTCCATCAGAGATTATCTTCATCCATATTAGATTTCATACAACATAACATAGTTTCTAATGGAAACAGTTTTTGTCTGCATGGGCCAATATCACAAATATTTCCACAAACCCCTGTTCTATATTTGTATATGGTGTTTGTGACTCTAGGATGGAGTTTGAGGACTTCAAGAGGAACTACGACAAGGTGGAGATCTGCAACATGACTCCTGACTCCCTGACTGATGACACAAAACGCCAGTGGGAGGTCAATGTGTTTGAGGGAGACTGGATTCGTGGTTCCACCGCTGGAGGCTGCAGGAACTACATCGGTGAGACCAATTTAACACATTGCGTGGCATACTTTGAAATCGTAATGTTCAAATGACACAAATTTTGAGTTTTTTTCTTTGGTCCATATTTCATTTGTTGCTTTTTGGTGCAAAACCATCCTAAACTGGCCGCACTTGTGATCTGCAGACACTTTCTGGACCAATCCACAGTTCAGACTGGAGCTGGTGGATGCCGATGATGATGATGACACGTGCAGTGTGGTGATCGCTCTAATGCAAAAGAACAGGCGAAAGCTCAGGAAAGAAGGCCTGGACTTAGAGACCATCGGCTTTGCTGTGTTTGAGGTCAGAAAGAAAGAAAGAAAGATCTTTGATCCTTTGTATTTCCCTTCTAATAGTTTTACTTTGTATCGTACTATTGAAGTTTCAACACATTGCATCGAAATATATATTAAAGCATTTTTCTGACACTGATATTGTAAAAAAAAAAAAAAGAAACAAACCACTAGGATAGAATTTCTTAGCACTGGCCTTAAGGTTTCCTGTTCAACAATAATAAAATACACTTGACTTAAATGAATAAAAACAGAATTACACTTTTGGTAAATGCTAATTTAGCTGAGAAAATATTTTTTTGTCATAGAAGAGTTGAAGAGCTTCTAAACATCTAATAATAATCTGTTTATCCATATGTGTCTTTCCTCAAGATTTTTTTCAAATAATGATTCTGTAGCAGTAAAAAAAAACAAAAATTCCCATACTTTTTAACACTATTACTGATATGAATATATCATTGAAACATGACTGGAGATTGCATTTTGAAAATGTTTATTCATTTGGTTGAGTCAGAAAATATGCGGCCTAATGCTGATCCCTCGTTTATGAGCAACTTTATTTAAAGCCTTTTGCAGCAGCAGCTTGAGGCACCTGTACCTGAAACTTCTGATAATATTTCTGTGTTGTAGAACATTGTTAAGGCCCTGTGATGGTTTTAAACTCCAAACAAGAAGAACAGACGTCTAAGTTTATGATAATTTATAAGTGAAATCTGCCAAAAGTTGAACCTAGTATCATAGTAGATGTTTGTGTGGTGCACAAAAGTTTGTGAACCCAATGATATCAAAACATTTTTTTTTTAAATTAATTTGACCTTATTATATTTCAGTGACCTTCAATATCTGGTGTGCAGCAATAACTACAACAAAAACTTTCTTGTAACTGTTGATCAGTTGCACATTTGCATTTTACATTCCTGCAAACAGAATGGCTTCAACTGTGGGATGTTGGTGGGTTTCCTCACATGAAAAGATGCTTCAGGTCCTTGACTTTTATTTTATTAGTATTCAGACTTTTTATTTATTCCAAGCCATTAACTATACTCCTCTCCAGTCATTCTTTGGTAGAGTGACTAGTATGATCAGCTTTTCTGTGTTGTTGCTTGACAAACTGTATGTGAAGATTCAGTTCCATGACAGATGAGCCTTTTTTACATTTACGTTTTTCAATGTGTTGGTATGATTCAGAATTTTTTTGTCCTGAAATGTGCAAGCTGACACAGATGTGGTATAAACAACCAAGGAGGCACAAACTTCTATGTCATAAAAGGTTATTTACAGTGGAAATAATCCATGAATATGTCATTTTAGTGAACACAGGCCAATGTCACAAAGACCAGGCAGGTTACCCTGAGCCCATCTGTCACCTTGTTCTGAAAGTGATATTTGTTGGTGGACCTCTCCTGGGAGGGCAGCAATATATTTGACGTTTAATCAGTCAATAAAATATAATATATTTGTGGTTCTTTGGTGTAACTGTGTTGTCTATTTGTTTCAAAATCCAATGATGTTAGGGTGATATTTGTGCAAAAATATGAAAAATTGAGTGTTCTCAATTCTCTACATTGATATGATTAAATGCTGTGTTATTCATTGTAAGCTAAAGGACAAACAGATATGTGTTTGTTTAGTCCAGCTTGGACAAGAGTTTGAATTCCACATGAAATGAACATCTACAGTTCTTTGACTGAATAAATTCCATCTCCTATTGGTCAATCATGGGCACATCAGTCAGGTGCTTGTTTGCCTTTCTGTACTTACATAATCTGTCCTTTTCTATCTGTGTCTCTTCATTCAGGCTCCAGATGATGAAGACCAAATGGGGAAGGATTTCTTTCGCTATAATGCGTCCAAGGCTCGTAGCAGGACCTACATCAACATGCGGGAGGTGTCAGAGCGTTTCACTCTGCCTCCAGGGAAATATCTGCTAGTACCTACCACCTTCCAACCCCACCATGAGGCCAACTTCCTTATCCGCATCTTCTCTGAGAAAAAGGCTGGGGCTATGTGAGTGTTCATATCTGGGTTCAAGAATAAATGCAAAGCTTAATACACCCTGAACATTTTATTTTAGGCAAATAAGCTCCTAAATAATTTCTTCAATGTGGGTTTCATAGAGGTTTTATGATGTCTGAAGTGAACAATTATGTTGTGTCATGCCACCTGGTTTAAGAGCTTTTGGTTTTGATCCACAGAGAGATGGGGAGCAATGTTGATGCTGATCTGCCAGATGTAAGTAAATCACCCAGGCACTGATAATCACCTGTTCAATCAACCATTTAAGTCTGCTTGTACTGATGCTGTGTTATTTCCACCAGCCGCCAATGCCCAGCTCTCCGGAGGAGGAGACAGATGAGGAGAAAGGCCTGCGGAGGCTGTTTGAGCAGCTAGCTGGTGCAGTAAGAAACAATCTTTGGAAGCCTCCCCTTTTAATAGCAGTCAGAGCCAAGCTAGTAAAGAGTGCAGAACAATGCGCAGCTCCAGAGTCAGATATATTTGTCAGTCAGGGTGAGACACTGGGCATCAACAAAGCTTTAAAAGTGAACATAGGACAAGTTGTCACATGAGCTCAGGCATCAGCTTAATGATAAAGTTGGCACAGGATTGTTCTATGTGTAATAAGAAACTGTTCATCATTTGTTACTTTAGTGATAACTTTATGGATCTTTATCTTGAGATTTTCATCCTCCAAGTTTCCAAGTAAATGGTTCATAAAGTTTTAATATTACATCATTTTGAAATTTTGGTAATTTTACAACATAGAGAAACTGTGAATTTATGAATAAACAGTGTTAAAACTTTCATACTTCACCTAGTCAAACAAGAGCTGTTCATTTTACAGTAAAAGGCTCAGATTTGAAAATGTACTGGTAATTGGTAGCAGGATTATATCTAAGTTTAACTTGTCCACTCTACTCTGTCTGCAGGACAAGGCTATCTCTGTAAGAGAGCTTCAGCAGATGCTGAATGGTGTTCTCAGCAGGCGTAAGTATACATTGTTATGATGTATATTGAAAGAGTAGCATAATGCAAACATGGAGAAAATGAGTACATAAGGAACAAATGACTTCATAAATAAAGAAACAACAGATGAAGGAATAGGAAGTCCAACAAGATGAATAACAATAACAAAATTCAAACCAGCAAAAATTTAAAGCAGCTAATCTAGTCAGTACAGTAACTACAACTACGTCTATAAAAGGACAGTATTCCAAGTAACTTTTCTAGTTACAGTGTTGGCACTCAGTATATGTGTAATATCACTGCATGTTGGTATTTTGTTCTGTGCTGTGTCATTATGTTAATCCTCTGACTTCAGGAAAAGAGATCAAGTTTGATGGTCTGAGTCTCAGCACCTGCCACAGTATCATCAACCTGATGGATGTATCCTTATGCTTGTATGAGTTAAGGTCATGATTAAATGTGAGCAGGCACAGCAAGAGGGTTCCAACCTGCTGAAGCTCCTCCTCAATATTTAATTAAGTGGTCAAAGTTTTATTGCTCCCTTTGAAATAATCACTTTAAGCATCATTAAATCGTGAAAAATATCAAGTTTATTTATGTCTCACCACACTGAAGCGAAACTTGGTACATCCAATATCATCTTATCATTGTTTTTGGATCTGGCCCAAGTGTCACTCAACTGAACAGTCAACATTATGGTGTTGACTGTTGATGTGTATGAGTGACTACCTTTACCAATCAGGAATGGATGTATGTGTATTCTGCTGATCTCTTGGTACAGTTCCAAAGACCCACACTACCAGAGCAACTTGCTGAAATACTGTCTGCATCAATAATTTCCTGTTTTACCGTTTATAGTTGTTTTTCTTTCAGTGTGAGATCAAAAAGTACTGTTTTGAAGTAATGGATAAGCTGATTACAAAGATGTTTTTTAAGTTTTGCCTTAACACAGTAAACCAGGTGGACAACACAGGGAAACTGGAGTTCCAAGAGTTTAAGGTCTTCTGGGAAAAGATGAAGAAATGGATTGTACGTATTTATTTGTGTTAAAACTGTAAACCAGTTGTGGTGTTGGAAAGGATAAGGAAAATACTTTCTTGTCATAAAGGAGGTTTCAGGGAAATCTTTGTTATTGCAGATGCTCTTCCTGTCCTTTGACACGGACCGCTCTGGAAAGATGTCATCCTATGAGCTTCGCATTGCTCTCAAAGCTGCAGGTGAGTCACCTGACTCCCATTTAAACTTTGTGCCGAGCTGCTTTTTCTGATATTTTTCTGATAATTTTTATTATAATATTTTTCATCTAATTTCTGACTGACATTGAATTTTTTTTTTGGTTGACAGCTAGTAACAGATTACAGTCATGTAAAAATGCACTTATGCAAGGAATGCTTATAGTTACACAAACATTTTCATCAAAATGCAATATTTAGACTTTGAAAAATATGTAGTCCAGTCAAGGACCACTAACTGTTTATTATGAAGAAGCTATTAACTAAAGACATACAGTTAAAAGCCCCACATAAAGTCAAAAGATTCAGCTGAAAAAACTTATCATTCTTGAACAGAATATATTACATAATGTTTTCGGTATATTTTGATATCTGCATTTTTAATATTTCTATAGATTTTTTGTGCACTCATTATGTTTTTACATAAATGGCATATTTAATTTTCAGTTATTCACAAGATGTCAAATTATCTTTAGAATTAAAGTTATTTAACAACGCAGTCTGTATTTATGATATTAAAAGTAACAAAACAAGGATTGCAGGAGCTCACACAGATAGTTGTATCAGTATTAGCACTACATCCAACAGAAGCATTAGTTTTTTTGTAATGACTTGATATTTAAGAGTAAACCTTATATAGACATTTGGGTTAAAAAGCTAACTACCACTTTGTTCTCTTGAAGGTATGCATTTGAACAACCAGCTCCTGCAGCTGATAGGCTTGAGGTTTGCTGACAACAACTATGACATCGACTTTGACGACTACCTTACCTGCATCGTTCGTCTGGAAAATATGTTCAGTACGTTAAAAAAGACAACATTGACATGAAATCCTCTACAGGGTTTAGAACAAGAAAAATCATTGCCATTAAATGAACTGAGGCTGTATAGTTGTGTTAAAATTAACTATAACACAGTTATTCACTCATTTAAGCTAATTAAAACTGTGTCTCTTATCCAGGAGCTTTCCAGGCCATGGATGAGTGCAAGAGGGGCCGGGTGAACATGAACATCATGCAGGTAAAAGTGCTACTGTGTGCTAAGTCTAATATGATGTGCAACCACTGAATAGTAGTTTCTTTTATGTTCTGTGTTAATCCTATTGTGCAGTTTTATCCAGAACCTGAGATTGTCTTTCTGACTTTTCTTTGCTTCATTCTTCTGCTATAATTAAGTACATTCTCAAACTTGATTTACCCTCATGTCATTGTGTATTAACGTCACTATTCTCCACTTTACGTTATAGTTCCTCATGTTGTCGATGAACGTCTGAGGAGGAGCTGAAAGAAAGCAGGCACTCGCACAGCAAAACACAGTCTTCATTACATTGGCTAAACAGACAGTGATGCAAACAGGCCTTTTTTCTTTTCAATATTTTAGAGTCTTATCACACAGTTGGTTTCCATGCCATTATTTTAACAATTAATGTGAAATGCTGCCTGTGGTAAAGTGTTTATTCCAAAACTTTGACTTGAGCTTTGATACAAATTTTAGTTTCTTTATTCAGGTTACTTTATTTATACCCTGAGGTAAATATTCACTACATGAATTCACTATATCAATGCAAAAACAACAAACAAAAAACTTAATAAAACATTTGTGTTTGTTTCTATTCACAATTCCTTGGATTTTACTTCATTTATGTCTCGGACCGGTAGAACACAGTACACAGATGCAGGGTCTTTCAGAGTAAGATTGTTTATTGGTATAAACCACTGGTGAATCTCCAGAACAGAACCAAAGCAAGAGGCTGTGAAAACCTGGGCACAATCACAATACAACATAAATCTCTCCACGAAGGGAGGCCCTATCTCTTAATACTAGGCTCTCCTTTAACGGAGGAGCAAAGATCTCTATAAACAAAACACAAAAATCTCTCCATTAGCAGAGGAACTATGAAACTTGGACTATAACTTAAATGCAACTCTCCTCTAACGGAGGTACTATGAAATATTAACAAGAAAAAAAACTCTCCCTAACGGAGGAATGAAATTGGCTATGAACTTACCGTGGGCTAAACTATGACAATGGAATAAATTACAAAACAAAGATAGAAGCTGTAGGAGGATCGCTCAATTACAGGCTCAAGGATGCAAGACGATGGTTTCTGTGGTTCAAGGCACTAGAGTGAAGAACATGGAAAGTTACGACACACTGGCACAAGACAAGGGAGACACAGACTATTTGAATATATGAAGAGCCATGGGGAACAGGTGGAAACACTGGAATCAGGGAAGACAATCAGACACTTGACACAAGAGGAAGGACCTGACTGGAGACATCGCTGTGGCATGGAAATGAAAATGAGATCAAGCAGTGTGTTCTTGTCTGTGGTGGCAGAGGTGATCAGCTGTACATATCCCTTAGACTGAAACTGTTCTAGAATTGGCTTTGTTGACCTGAGTAGCTGATTCTCCTTGAAGTCTCCACACACAATAACAGGGTGACAGTCCAACACCTCAAGTGCATCCAAAAGGCTTACCAGGTTCTCCAGCAACGGTCTCAGACTGTAGTCTGGAGGTCTGTACACAGCTGCAATCACTGCACAGAATGGAGCCTCAACCTTCAAAGCCACAAACTCAAGATCAGTCACATTATGCAAATACTGTCTTTCACGCACTTGGATGTGGTTTCTCACATAAACTGCAACTCCACCATCTCCTTTGCTGGCCATCTGAGGATATTTAGTGTAGGACGTGTGTCTGTTGCGTTTGAACATGTTGTAGCCGTCCAGCAACAAAGGAGCCTTGCAGATGAGTCTCTGTCAGACACAGAACATCTGCTAGACACAGCTCATGATGTCTCTTGATGTCACCGATGTGAGATGGTAGTCCCTCTGTGTTGTGATGAGCAAGGGTCAGAGTGTCAGGCCTGTTTACTGTTTCTCTCACCTGAAGAAGAGGCATCATGTGATCCACATGGGCTTGTCTCATGGTCTCGAGCGTTGCAGTCACTTCAGGATTGGCGTATATTTTCTTTTCATCCAAATCCAGTAAATACAGCCCACTGAGAGATGTCACTCTGCTGAGAGCTACATAATCCATATCTGCTTCAAAGATTTTCTGCAGTGACACCACAGCTGCATGTGTTGTGAGGCCCTGGGTTTTATGGACGAGAACGCCAGCCTCACAGGAAACTGTTTATGTACCACTCCATTATGTTTCAGCTTCTCCTCTGCTCTCTCGACGTAAACCAGATTGGCAGATTCTGGAGCTCCACTCTGGTTTCTTGTTACACCGGTCTGATTATCCATCCTCAGGCCCAGCTTAGTGATGTGTTGATCATCCTCAGAAGTCACTATACTCATCAGTGTGGCAAAAGCACCGTTAACCAAACCATTCTGAACATCAAAGTTTCTGGTGAGCATGACACGAGCACCTTCAGCAACTTTCAGAGTGTCTACTAAATCATTTCGACCTCCCTTACATGGTGTGTCTTTTTGTGCCATTCTGCCTGTTTGGGGATCTTTCTGAAAGTCATCTGCATCAATTGTGATAATGTTGGAATGGAACAAAGCCAGTGTTGCTGAGTTGTATTCATCAATCAACTTATTTGTGGGGAAAATGTGCAGAACCTCAGTGGGACAACGAGCTGGTTCAGTGATGGCCTGTGACAACAAATCTCTGTCAGCCCGAGACAGCTCATCTGCCTTTTGTTTCACCCGAATCCTGTTCAGCACGTCTGCAAAGGCAACATCATCTTTCTGTCTCATGATCTCAGTCAGAGTGATCATCTGGAAATGTTCCTGCCACAGGTCAATATCTGCTGGATGGTGTACACAGAGCGGTTTAGACTGTCGCACAGGTGGCAGCTGATAAAAATCTCCAACAGCTAAAACTGACATTCCACCAAACGTTCTCTGACTACCTTTGATCTGTTTCAGTCGTGTGTCCACATAAGCAAAAAGAGGCTTTGAAACCATTGAGATTTCATCGATAATGATGATTTGAGCATTAAACAGTTCAGCTCTGAGTTCATCCAGTTGGTTACCAAGTCCTTGGATTGGTGGTTTCAGACTGCGTGGAAGCTTCAGGAGGGAGTGAAGTGTTGAAGGCTGCAGTTCCAGTGAAAGAAGAGAGTAAAACAGTTGGGTTTGATATGTCAAACTCCTCTGAGTAGAGCTGCAGTTTGCTCAGTATCTTAGATGCCTCTGAGTAAATGCATTTTATCAGGTGTGACTTTCCTGTTCCTGCACTACCGTTGACATAGAAGAAAAACTGCTCTGGATTTAGGCCACACACAATTTTATTGTGCCAGTCTCTGATTACATAGAACACACAGGCCTGCTTCTGGTTCAGGTTCTGATACATCTGTCGTAGCACAGCTGGATCCATAGCGGGGGGTTCTCTGGTGGCTCTCATTTCTGTTACAGCATCAGACTGAGGACAATAGTCGGGCACATTTTCCTGTTCATCGTCTGGCTCTCTTTCCTGCAGTTCATCATCACACTGCAACCTCACAACTTCAGATTCAGGAGAAAGATTACACCATTCATCAATCACATGGTCTCTGCTCTCCTCAAACTCTACAAGTGCATTCTCAATCTCCTCAGTGTTTTTCTCATATTTGTCTCTGTTTGCTTTGACAATACTTTTCACACTCTCAGGACGGTTTGAGCCTGGTAGCAGGACCCAGCCAGAGTTGTAAAAAGACTTGTAGGTTGGAAGATCGGCACTTCGTATTTCATACTCAGATCGGTGAGGAAGGTAAGTCTCAGTAATCTGGCATAAAATTGTTCAGGGTGTTTCTCCTTTGAACAGTGGTAATATCTGATGACAGAGGGCTTATCATTTTTCCTCCTTTGGACAAATCCCAGCTCATTCAGAAGTGGTAAAACACCATCACGCTTTGAGTGGTCTGCACTGACAAACCTGCAGGTAGCAGCAAAATCAGCCGCGCACATCTCCTCATACTGGGGTGTCTCGGGTCTGGCTTTGTATTTGTCACTGAAACTCGTCATCCACACATTACAAGACTCTGACGGGGTGTCCTCCAAGAATGACATGGGGCGACTCATTTTCACTGGATTGTCATCGGTAGGAATGAACAAAACACTGCATGAACACTTTTTCATTTTTATTCCACATGCACAAGTCACACACTCCTGAGCACTGATCTCTCTTTTTTGAGTAAGCCTGCATGACAGCTCTCATCTCATCACACTCATTAACTCTGTCCACGTTGGAATTCTCCATGACAGTTTTCAGGTACTCTGACAGACCACTTTCCTTCATTCTGATGTATTTAGTCAGATATTGTATACACGAGTAAGCATTCAGAATGAAGGACACATCAATGTTACTGTCCCAGGCTTTAAGCAGATGTGGGTTGTACCCGTTTCTCCAGCAGTCTTTGGGATCACGCTTCAGGTAGATTGCAGTCTTTCTGTTCATACTCTGAAGGTACCGTTCATACTCTGCCAGCGTCAAGTTGCATCAAGAGAGGACCTGCTCTAGACTCAAGGAAGCAATTTCAGGTTCACTCAGCAGCTGCAGCAGAGGTCTGAGTTTGCTCTTTGCAGGTCCAGTGTTATCATCCTCACCAGGTCTGGTGATCATTGTGTTTGTGCAGGATGGCTTTGGAAAACCAAAGCCATCCTGCACAAACACATCTTTATGTGGACTTCCTCTGTGCTGAAACTCAACTCTGTAGAAAAAGTCACTTTCCCCAGTGACTGAGCACCTGAGAGCAGCAGATCTCTGAATAGTGCCTCAACACGCCTATCAAACAAACGCATGCAGGTGACGGGGTTGGATCGCAGAATCTCACACTTTACAGTCCAGTCAAGTGATTCAAAATCAACCTGTTCACCTTGCTGTCTCTTTATTGCTTCAATCACTTCAGGCCATCTGAACTCAGCAGCTGAAAATGTGCAGAAGAACGTCGGAGTTCCCAACTGGCAAACAGATCTTTAGTGGTTTTCTCCCAGTATACTGGAGTCCCTCTCAGTGGCTGCATGAATCTGACAGCATCTTTATTTCTCACCAGTCTCTCAACCTCGCGTTTGTCTTGTAACATGCCTGAGGTTATCATGCGTCCATCTCTGGTCATAGTTTTATCCTTTCTCAGCTGTATCGTCATGCTGTTATTAGCCAAGTGTATCTCTGTCACAAACTGTGCAAAGAACAAGTAGTTTGGGTCTCTGGCAAAACGATCATCCACATTAAAAAGCCTTGACTTGAAATATCCGTTTGGACTGACTTTAATGTGTCTAATTTGGTCCAAGTTGTTCGCACCCGTAGGAAATTGTACAGGGAATGATATCAATTCCAAATTTGGAGTCCTGAAGAAGCTAACTGGACTTTTTCTTTGTGCAGGAGCCACAAAATTAAGTGTTATCACTGTAACGGAGGATCTCTTCTGATATGTCAAGAGGCTGAAGGCATGATTCTAAAGCAAACCCTCCATTTGGCAGATGACCTTCATCTACATCAGGAACTGTGCATGGTTAATTTCTGCAGTCTTCAACATGAACATATTTTACTGTCACACTGTGAAACCACATTTGTATTTTTGTCATAATTTGACCGTGTGCAGGTTTGTACCTGGTAGGGAAACGAGGCCTTATGACACACATTGCAGACATAAGTGGGACCAGCCTTAATATTTAACCTGAATATAGATATGGCTTCATTGATCAATCTGTTCTCAACTGTCTCATGTTGCAGACTCTGTGTTTGTCTGGTGTCTGTTTCTTTTAATCTGTTTGTGTTTTCATGCTGTGCACTCTGACGTTGTGCATTAGTCTGTATTTTCTTTTGACATACACGGCGCATTTAATGTTATGCATCATCCTAAATGAATGAATTGAATCATTGTTATTGTATCTGTCTCTCATTAGTTGTTTCATCAGTTCTCTGTGTCTGAGCCTGAATACTCTGTTATTTGCATAACGATGAGTGACATAAGATTTGTCTCTGTTGAAAGGTTGGATTCTCTCTGTAAGAATTCCTGATGTGTTCTTTTAGTCTCTGTCAAAAGGTTGGATTCTCTCTGTAAGAATTCCTGATGTGTTCTTTTAGTCTCTGTCGAAATGTTGGATTCTTTTTGTAAGAATTCCTATGTGTTCTTTTAGTCTCTGTCAAAAGGTTGGATTCTCTCTGTAAGAATTCCTGATGTGTTCTTTTAGTCTCTGTCGAAATGTTGGATTCTTTTTGTAAGAATTCCTATGTGTTCTTTTAGTCTCTGTCAAAAGGTTGGATTCTCTCTGTAAGAATTCCTGATGTGTTCTTTTTGTCTCTGTCAAAATGTTGGATTCTTTTTGTAAGAATTCCTGATGTGTTCTTTTAGTCTCTGTCAAAAGGTTGGATTCTCTCTGCACAGCACTGGCTGCCGTTTATTTTAGTTTTGTATTTTAGATTTCAATTGTATTGAGTTTATTGTTTTAGAGTTGTGTTTGTTTAGTTTTAGAGTTTTAACGTTCTGTCTCTTTTGTTTCTAGTATGGGAGCTGGTGAGGCCCTCCATTCACGGCGTGTGGCAATGCTGGGAGTTCACTGGTGATATGGTTTGTGGTTGCACATTTAGTTAGTGTCTTTATTTGAAGTGTGTTGGATTTGCATTTCTTTTTGATATTCAGTATACTCCCAATGTCCAGTGCGGTGAGTGGTTGGTCTCCCAGCCGTGATAGGACTGTCTATCTTCTTATTTTTAATTTACTGTGTCTTTTAAAGTTTTACTGAATGTAAAATTTCAATTAAATTCAATTCAATTCAATTCAATTCAATTCAATTCAATTCAATTCAATTCAATTCAATTCAATTCAATTCAATTCAATTCAATTCAATTTTATTTATATAGCGCCAGATTACAACAATTGTCATCTCAAGGCACTTAAGTAATATAGTCCAATTCAAGCCAATTGGAATTCAATTCATTGTAATCATGATCCAATTAATTCTTATAGAGCCAATTCAAAAAATTTATATCCTAGCTAAGGAAACCAACAGATTGCACCGAAACGTGTCTTCAGTCCAATCTCCCGTCCTGAGCGTGCCTGTGGCAACTGTGGAAAGGAACGACTCCCTTTTAACAGGAAGAAACCTCTGGCAGAACCAGACTCAGGAAGGGTGGCCATCCGCCTCGACCAGCTGGGGTTTGAGAAGACAGAAAAGAGGGAAAAGAGGGGGGAAAAACACCATAACGCCATTCAAAGGATATCTGTTGGAACAGGGAAACATAGGTTAATAATCACAATAATGTCACATGTACATAAAATCAATTGTGAAATTAATCAGGGGGAAAAAGAGAGCAAAGTGAGGAAAGGTGTGACAGATGAGGTCCCCCAGCAGTCTAAGCCTATAGCAGCTTAACTATGGGATGTTTCAGGATTACCTGAGCCATCCCTAACTATAAGCTTTATCGAAAAGAAAAGTTTTAAGCCTAATCTTAAAAGTGGAAAGGGTGTCTGCTTCCCGGACATTTACTGGCAGCTTATTCCACAAGAGAGGGGCCTGATAACTGAAGGCTCTACCTCCCATTCTACTTTTAGAAACTCTGGGAACAACAAGTAAACCTGCAGTTTGGGAGCGAAGTGCTCTGTTAGGAAAATATCTTACAATTAAATCTTTAAGATATGATGGAGCTCGGTCATTAAGAACTTTATAAGTGAGAAGAAGAATCTTAAATTCTATTCTGAATTTAACAGGGAGCCAATGAAGAGAAGCTAAAACTGGAGAAACATGATCTCTCCTGTTAGTTCTCATCAGAACTCTGGCTGCAGCATTTTGGATCAGCTGGAGGCTTTTCAGAGAATATGTGGGACAGCCCAATAATAAGGAATTACAGTAGTCCAATCTTGAAGTAACAAATGCATGGACTAGTTTCTCTGCATCACCCTGAGACAGGATGTTCCTGATTTTAGCAATATTACGAAGGTGAAAGAAGGCAGTCCTAGAAACCTGTTTTATATGTGCGTCAAATGATAAATTCTGGTCAAAAATAACTCCAAGGTTCCTCACTGTAGAACTAGAAGCCAAGGAAATACCATCTAGAGTAACTATATAACTAGACAATTTCTCCCTGAAGCGCTCAGGTCCAAAGAGAACAACTTCAGTTTTGTCTGAATTTAAAAGCAGACAGTTCTGAGTCATCCAGGTCTTTATGTCTTTAAGACAGGCTTGTAGTCTGACCAACCTGTAGGTTTCATCTGGTTTCATAGATAAGTACAGCTGAGTGTCATCAGCATAACAATGGAAATTTATGCCATGCTGTCTGATAATGTTACCTAATGGAAGCATGTATAAAGTAAAAAGAATCGGTCCAAGCACAGAACCCTGAGGAACTCCATGACTTACTCCAACGTGTGAGGAAGATTCTTCATTTACAAGAACAAACTGGAATCTATCAGATAAATATGACTTAAACCAGCCTAATGCAGTTCCTTTAATCCCAATAACATGTTCAAGTCTCTGTAACAGAATGCTGTGATCGATCGTATCAAATGCAGCACTGAGATCCAACAGGACAAGCACAGAAACAAGTCCGCTATCAGAAGCTAACAGGAGATCATTGGTAACTTTCACCAGTGCCGTTTCTGTGCTATGATGCACTCTGAATCCTGACTGAAACTCTTCAAACAGATTATTTCTATGTAAATGATCACAAAGTTGAACTGCAACTATTTTTTCAAGAACTTTGGACAAAAAAGGGAGATTGGATATAGGTCGATAATTGGCCAACACTTCTGAATCAAGAGTAGGTTTTTTAAGTAAAGGTTTAATTACAGCAACCTTAAAAGTCTGAGGTACATATCCTATCAACAAAGACCGATTGATCAAATCCAAAATGGAAGTGTCAATTAAGGGGAAAACCTCCTTGAACAGTCTGGTTGGGATTGGGTCTAACATACAAGTTGATGGTTTAGAAGAGACTATTGCTGTTGTTAGCTCAGAAAGATCAACTGGACAGAAGCTGTCTAAATACAATTCAGGTTCCAAAGATACTTCTAAAGCTGCTCTACTTGATGATACATCAGTGATAATAATGGGAAGGATTCCATTAATCTTCTCTCTGATAGAAACAATTTTATTGATGAAGAATCTCATGAAATCATCACTGCTGAGAGTTAAAGGAATACATGGCTCAACAGAGCTCGGACTCTTTGTCAGCCTGGCAACAGTGCTGAAAAGAAACCTGGGATTATTCTTATTCTCTTCTATCAATAATGAGTAATAAGCAGTTCTAGCTTTACGAAGTGCTTTCTTATACGTTATTAAACTATCTTTCCAGACTAATTGAGACTCTTCTAAATTAGAGGAACGCCACTGTCTCTCTAGCTTTCTTGTCGTCTGCTTTAACGCACGCAGCTGTGAATTATACCAAGGAGCCAACCTCTTCTGACTGATTACCTTCCTTTTCAGAGGGGCAACATTGTCTAGTGTTGTACGCATTGAAGCTGTAGTGCTGTCAACAAGAGAGTCAAGTTCTACTGGAGTAAAATTTAGGTAGCCGTCCTCTGTCATATCTGCACATGGCAGTGAAGAAAAGGATGATGAAATCAACTCTTTAAATCTGGTTACAGCATTCTCTGACAGACACCTTCTATATGTAGAATTCTTCTCAGAAGCTGTATAATCAACTAATGTAAATTCAAAAGTTATTAAAAAATGGTCAGACAAGACAGGATTATGAGGGAACACTGTTAACTGTTCACTCTCAATGCCATAAGTCAGCACAAGGTCAAGGGTATGATTAAGGCAGTGAGTAGGTCTGTGAACACTTTGAGAAAATCCAATAGAGTCTAATATAGAATTAAAGTTAATATTTAGGCTGTCATTTTCAACATCTACATGAATATTAAAGTCACCCACTACAATGACTTTATCTGTACTCAGCACTAACTGGGATAAAAACTCTGAGAATTCAGATAGAAACTCAGAATAAGGGCCAGGTGGACGATACACAACAACAAACACAAGAGGTTTTTGTGATTTCCACTTTGGGTGGGAAAAACTGAGAATCAGAGATTCAAAAGAGCTAAAACTAATCTTGGGTCTAGGACTGATTAGTAACCCTGATCTGAAGATAGCTGCCACTCCTCCTCCTCTGCCTGTGGTTCTAGGAACATGAACATTTAAATAGTCAGAGGGAGTTGATTCATTAATGCTAACATGATCCTCCTGCTGCAGGACAAATGACTGACCGTTGTGGCCTCCTTAATAGAAGCCCCTGTGAGTACACTAGGTTACATTAGTTGAGGTTTTTCTGTCATCGGTATCTTCTTCAATTTTATCCTCTGCTGTTTACCAAACTTTGACAGTTTACAGGAGAGTCCCATCAGTACAGTATCAGAGAGCTTAGTGGAAGCATTGTTTGTTATTGAAGGTGAAATGTTTGATTCATAGGTAGCATCATGTGATGAAAGGAAACTGGATTCAGTTGTTGCTTCTTTTTCAGCACTGGTAGGAGGGAATGTGATGTTTTGTTGTGGAACAGCAGATCTAAGATTGATATCAGTGGACACACCTTCCATTACATAATCGGAAAGATCATCTACAGCAGGGTTTATCACTTCTTCTGTGGAGTTAAACTCATGTGCGGGGGAAGCCTGTGTTAGGAATGTAATTTCAACCTCTCGTTGAACAACATTTGATTTGACATTTCTGGTGAGATGTTCTCAGACTGATCAGTGGCAGTTTGTGTGCGATTCATTGACAGCTTCCTCTAACAGACGAGGTGTATCAAGAGCTGTGTGTCTGTGTCTGAAATGGCTTTTCTCTGGTTGGATGTGTTCACACAGTGAAATGACAGAGGCTTTAGATCATACATACAAGATGACTGGATGTCAAACATTGTGTAGCACAACTTGATCCTGTCACTCAGATGTGTGAATCACAGCAGTACCAAAGTTCAACAGCCTGGGTCACAGTGGCAGTCCATTTTTGTTCCTGGAGTCTGGGTCAAAGTATCCGTACTGACCAGATCTGCATCTGAAAACTGCGACACATAACCCTGCCATGATCAGCAGCCCATACTGTACATCTGATGACAAAAAGCTCAGTCCATGTTCAAGGCTGAGAAGCCTCTCTCCACCTCCCAATATTCCATACACAGACAGCTCCACCTATCATGAAGTCAAGTCCACCTGGTACTTTGACCCTGAGAACGTTGACCCTTCTTTGACATTGTTGCTGAACCTCAAAACTTACTTTATATGATGTCACCGATTATAAGAGTTGCAACTTTTTCACTTCCTTCTGGTCAGAATTACACTCAGTGGTTCTTGGATATTTTATGACAAATAAACAAATATTACACTGCAAAAACTAATGTAACACTGGAATGTAGCAGAAAAGACCTATGAAAATGACAGCTGTATATACACTTCGAAAGTAACTTACAGCACAATATACAATCTTTCAGATATACCGTCAGTATCTGAGTTTACTCAGCCTTTTAAATCTAAACTGTTAGCTTCTACCAGCAGACAGAAATATATCAATGTGGTAGATGGATTTTGTGTTTCAGACAGCTTTAATGAGACCAAGCTGAATTAAAATCTCTGAACCCTCTTTTATATGAAGTGTTGTGATGCAGATCAGGAGCTCAGCAGCAGCAGCGGGATGACAGATGTTTCCGGTAGCTGGATTCCACTTCTGGTCAGTTCAGAACAGACAGTAAACAGACACTCCAATCCTCCTTACAGACGTGTTGTTTTTATTTCAATATGAAGAGATGCAACAACAAACTGAACTAATGTACATACACTGAATGATGCGTTATTGAACACAATATTTAGTGAAGACAAACCTCAGTCAGAGTGGGTCCAAACTGAGCAGCAGCAGCAGTCAGATGATTCTATACAATGCTCTGATACTAGAAATGGATTCTCAGTTCAGGAAAATATTAGTACTTCTATCAATGTGTATTAACCTCAATAGAAAACAGAAACCTAGGGCACTGTATACTATATTTCTGTGTTTGGAGATGGAGATGTTGGTTGATCTCTAAACAAACCTGCTGAGTCAGACTAATTGTTGTTAGATTTTGGAATATCAGCCTTTCAAGTTTAGGTCCAAATGAATCAGTTTACTGAAAAATACTGTCTTCCAGAATCAAAATTCAACTATGTTTTTTTTTTTAGAGTTATCTATTACTCTTGAAATGTTTTTAATCAAATTCAGAGATCTCAGTATGTGTTGAGAGAGAGGGAGATAGGACAGACAGAGCAGGAGAGCTTAGATACTCAGATTCAAACAAGTAGTCAGAAGCCGAGTAAACTGGTAAACCAGGTTTGTGAAGCAGGGGAAACACTGGTTACTGGTAAACCAGGTTTGTGGAGAACTGGAAACACTGGTTACTAGTAAACCAGGTTTGTGAAGCACGGTAAACACTAGTTACTGATTTAACCAGGTTTGTGAAGAACTGGAAACACTGGTTACTGGTAAACCAGGTTTGTGAAACACAGGAAACACTGGTTACTGGTAAACCAGGTTTGTTGAAAGATGGAAAAACTGACAGGAAGCTTCACTTCATATGAAACAGAACAGGTATCAGGAAAAACATCCATCAAGGAAGTAAATCTTGGTCCTCAGCAGTCACAGCAGGAGCAGGGGTCAGAGTTCAGTTAGTCTAAAGAAAGGAGGGAAAGAGAGTTGTGCGTCAAATTCTCCCAGCAGAGGACACAGCAGGTAAATAAGTACAGGTAATGTTCCATGTAATGACATTGCAACTTAGAGTGTGTGTCACTGGGACATGGAGCTGCTGTTGTTGTGCATTTTTCAAACTTTGCTGTTCCATCAGCATCCAGACCATGTAAAAAGAACAGCTGTGCTGTCATTTCAGCTTTATTTCCAGAGAAAATTACTTATGAGACAAAGTTAGAAGCAGCACAAAGTCTCATCTTCTGTCAGATGCCCTGCAGTAAACATCATGTGCTGAGCTGCTGCTAATGGCTGCTTTATTAGTCAATGACTGACACAGCCCACAGGAACAGGACAGTAAAATGGAGATATCCAGAAATCACCATTTGACACATTCATTCAGTATTTCCAGGTGAAAGTATCTGAATACAATAGTTTGTCAGAAAATCTACCAAGTGAAGATGTTTTCTAAAAGCTTCTGTCTTTGTGTTCCTTCATTAAATGTGAGCAGAATATTTATTAGCTCAATAAATGTCAAGGTAAATTATTTTGAAATATGTAACCCAGTATGTGACCTATAGCCTGTTTAACTTTACGATAACTCTGTACTTACCAGCCAAAGCAGGATTGTTAATCTGTCTCTGAGTCTAAGAAAAGACACAGTTGGTTAATGTGCCTGAACCACAGAACACACAAATAACATTAATACACGATCAAATACAGGTGGCTCATGAGCTTTCAATGAAACTCCAATTGAAACTCTCCACTAGAAGAGCAACAGTGTTGTTTTTTTTATACTTAAGCTGCTTCACTACTTTTAAGTTTCGTATAAAATGCATTGTATAACTACCAAATATAGATTATTTTATTAAATGAAATCATATGATAGGTTCTGAATTGTCATAACTTTCACCTTCAGAAAAACCTTGGAAAGAACTGTCTTCTGATAACACCTCATTTCCTATCAGCTTTATAACACTGGTACAGGTGTAAGCTGAATTTATTGTGCTCTTTTGCACCTATTGTGCTGTTTTTAAAAAAAAAATAGTCTTAGCATTTAATATTTTCACAGTGACACTTTATATTAGTGAGAACATTAAATGCTATAAAGTGTGATCTCAGCTGGAGACACCATTAAAACTTTAAATGTGATTCCCATATTTATGCTGCTATAGGCCCAGACTGCTGGGGGAACTCCCATGATGCACCTCTCCTCCCTCTGCTCTCTTCACTCTCCATGTACATATGACATCATTGTTGTCATTAACTTGTGTTTCTCTCTCTCAGCAGGTTTCCCTGGCCTGGTGTTACGGTGCTTGTTGTCCCCTCTTTCCTGTCCCCTCAACCCCCAGCTGGTCAAGGAAGATGGCTGCCCTTCCTGGTTCTGGTTCTGATGGAGGTTTCTTCCTTTTAAAAGGGGGTTATTTTCTTTCCACAGTCACCTTGTGCACGCTCAGGACGGGGGACTGAGTCAAAGAGAAGTTTTGGTGCAATCTGCTGGTTTCCATAGCCTACTTTTTTACTTTTTTGATTTGATGGAATTATCATTGTATTACAATGTATTAGACTGTATCTTTAAAGTGCCTTGCAATGACATCTGTTGTGATTGTGTATTATATACATAAAACTGAATTGAAATGAATAAATTAACATTTACATGTATATATCTGTGTTCTACATTGAACATTCTGTCCAGGGTTTCTTCAAGGAGACCTCCGTCCTCATGATGCACCATCTGACATTCCAGCCTTTCACTAGTATTGCAAGAACTGGACCTGAACTGAAGTGTCTTTATCAGCAGTGAAACTATTGAGTGTGCCATAGCAATACAACTGAATCAAATTTTGAATGTAATTTAATGTAAGATCCTAATTTACAACATCAACCTCAATGAATAATTTACAGCACATATAACTAAAACACAGTAAGAACACAATAAGATATTGTTATTTTCTAACCTATATTTAAAAAAAATAATAAAATAAAATCAAATGATAAAAGTGAATTAATTCTGTCAACTGAGTTATTTCCACTGACTCTATTTTAATTATTCTTTTTCCTGTGAAATTAATATTTACATACTTTTCCAGGGCAGCATCATAAGGTTCCCACAGGTCCTCATCAATGTCGAGATTTAAGTCGTCAGAGAGGAGGAGCCGCATCGCTCCCTCTGTGCTGCTCTCCATCATCCCCAACACCTCCCCGCCAGCAGCCTCACCAGACACGGTCAACATCTGCCAAATGAAAACGCACTTATGTTACATGACATCTTGCAGCCAGATATTAAACCCCTTTATTACCATTTGATTTTTAAATTTAGTTTCTATCATATCACTTGTCATTTCATATCTGTATAATACATTTATTTCAGTGTTGAAAATAACAACCATATATATGGCTTAATGAAATATAGCCAATCCACTGTCATGATCTGCCTAGTACATTCATTATACACAAGAACGTTTATCTGATTGTTTGCCCATTCAACCCATCACATCCCATCTTTTTAAATGTTATCTGCATTAATAACTACACATACTTCCATTATGATACAGGATTTAATTTTAAATTATATGCTAAACATATTTGAACGGATTTGTTCTCGCCACTGTCATGTGTTATTAGGATGTATTGCTATTAACCTCTACTTTGGTATAAGTCGTTGAATGCACACAATCCCTCGCTGCATCCATGCATGACCCTAGTGAGGCTGCAGACTTCCAGCTCCTTAAAGGCAGCTTCACGCCATAAAATCACTGTGATGGAAGCTTTATCCTGTACACAACACAGAATGAGATGTTTTAACAACATAGGCTGCACAATATTCTCTGTCATGGGTAATCTACAAGTGACCAGAGTAAAAATATAAACAGTCTGTGTTACAAACATTGTGGAAGTGAGAGAAGTTTGTTTGAGTTTTTTCTGATTAATGATCCATAAGTTCTTGGTAGTCAGACATGAACTAAATCAACAGTGCTATTTCATGGAGTCAGTTTTGAGTGATTTAGACTGAGTGTCTAATGTTAGCAACATGACAACTATGTACCACGTTTTGGTTAGATCAAATTGTGTGACAACTCTATATTTGATTGATGCTAAAATAGGCTATTTTGTTATTTAAAACCTCAGGGGTTCCCTCCTCTCCCATCCTCACATTCTTGGGTCTTACCTGCTGTAGCTTCAGCTCACAGGAAAAAGAATCCTCTCTTCCACTGCGGACCTTCTTTACATCTGAGAGCTAAGCAAGAACAAGCTAAATCGCCAATTGATCAAATTAGAACTAAACATAGAATTATGACAGCTTTTATGTAAAAGAAAAAAAACCATTTATGATACTGGTCAGATTATACAATGAAGCTACAGAAGATCAGGTTTTTTTCCAAAGGAAATCACAGATTTTTACTGTATTACTCTGTCTACCTAAAAAGTTTCCATCACTGAATTACAACAAGGGAAGACTAAAAACAGCAATTGCTGAGAAAATCAGTGTACGTGTAGTTACACATGTATGTGTAGTGTTATTCAGATGAAAACATACTTGGACAATTTTGCCCTCCAGTGTGAGCAGGCCCTTGGTCCCCTTCACATCCTTAATATTTGTGTGTACGGACAGAGGAGGGCTTTTGCCTCCTCCATAAGCCCATCCCTACACACAGCAGGTGATTGTAGCACTGGTATCACAACACTAACTGCGCCACTGGACCAGTTCTAGGCTCTAAGGAGTGGGGAGCAAGAACAATGACACCAGAGACCGCTGCTTTAAGTAGAAAAGGCCGGCAATTTACTGAATGCAAAACACACCCATAAAATACAGTACATGAAACCAAAAATACCCTGCACGTTCTTAATAATGAGGTAATTATAAATGGAAAAAAAGTATTTCACTCTTTCTTTTTGTTCTTTAGTTCACCTAGTTTATTTTAGTAAATCTAATTTAATTTAATTAGACCTCTAGTCTCTTTTCTCCTAGGTTATTTTAGTCAGACTAATTTGAGTTAATTAGACCAATCTCTTTTCCTAGGTTGCACCTATTTTAGGATTCCTATTTTTCTTCCTGAGTGAACTCTTTTCCTTTCTTTTACTGGTAAGAAAATACCTTCAAAACACAATTAAATCAAAGTGGACCACAATTATTCAAATCACAATTAAGGAAATTAACATATGAAAATAAAAGTATGGCATTTTAATTTAAGTTCAATTTCAAATGTGAGTTCAAGTGTTCTGTTCGATGAAAAGTCTCAGTTCGATTCAGTCCAAAAAATTATAATTTAATCAGTTCTCAGTTCTGTTCAGTTCAAACTAGTTTGTGATATTCCTACCGCTCCGGCAGCGAGTTACCACACGCAGGAGAGTCCCTCACTGATATGATGGAGAAGATGAATTGAAGGTCTGGATCTTGTTCGCCATCTTGAATCCTGTCTGTGAAAGTGCATGCCCGCACATGGCAGACCAATCCTCGCTCCAACCGAGCTTTTTAAATCCTCAAATTACACAAATGAATTCTTCACACTCTTTTATAACATTCACAGTCTTCATAAACTCAAAATATTAACTGGATAATAGTTTATGACAGAGCTTTTCTTTGTAAACAGCTACGTTTTTTTAGCGTTAGCTGTCCGCCAGAAAAAAAAGTACAACACGATGAAAATGCAGGAAAATAAACACAAAACGCAACAAAACCGATGTGGCTTAGTTCTCATAAAATCATGTAAGTCAGTAAGTCATGTTTTTGAACTGTAATATCGAATTTTTCACTGCTCTTTTTCGCTGATTCCTCCTCTGCTCCCTCCCTCAGGTCTGGGGGCCGCAGCGTCACTCAGGTGCTGCGTCAGAGCGTCTGTGTCGTAGTGATGTGTCGTTCGCGAACGATTCTTTCAATATTAACTAATCGTTTATATGACTCGGGAGTAACGAGTAGTCTCAGTGAGTGATTCGTTCGTTTTCACGCAGTACCCTTCCTCCCCATATGACAGGCGGCTGCTGCATAAACTCAGTCAGCACGACAGGAAACAGAAATGATTAATTCATTTCCATGCAGTACCCTCTCTCGCCACATGGCAGGCGGCAGCTGCATAAGCTCAGTCAGCAGGACAGGGAACAGTTTTGATTCGTTCCTCGCACAGGAAACAGTTTTGATTCGTTCACGAGTCAACTCCTCGGGTTACTGCTCCTCGCACAGTAAACAGTATTGATTTGTTCACGAGTCAACTCCTCGGGTTATTGCTCCTCGCACAGGAAACAGTTTTGATTCGTTCACGAGTCAACTCCTCGGGTTACTGCTCCTCGCACAGGAAACAGTTTTGATTCGTTCACGAGTCAACTCCTCGGGTTATGGCTCCTCGCACAGGAAACAGTTTTGATTCGTTCACGAGTCAACTCCTCGGGTTATGGCTCCTCGCACAGGAAACAGTTTTGATTCGTTCACAACTCCACTGCTGGCGGCTGGCGGCTAAAAACACTGTGAGATCGGGATGTAGCCTAGCGACAGGATGTCAATAAATGATGTGGAAAGGAAGCTGAAAGAAGGTCTTTACAGCACAAAGACAAAGCAAGGCAAGTGTGATATTTGGAGAAGGTTCTCAATTGTCCGTGAATCTCTTTATTAATAGCCTATAAAATGACGTGTTTTCTCCTGCGGGACGGGATAAGACACAAAATCAATGCATTTCTTTTATTGTACGGGCATAAAGTTTTGCGGCTGCGGCCGGGGGTGTAACACACACGTTGCGGTGGTAATGGTCAGAAATTCAGCGGGAGCGGGGTGAAGAAAACAGTCCCGCACAGGGCTCTACTGTGGACTGAGAAACGAAGGAGGAAATGAATGATGTCTGATTTGTGATGTTCATTCATTTGTCATGAAATCATAATTAATTAGTGGTCTTCGGTTCTTGTAGATATGTATAGTGTTATGTGTAAATAGATAAATGATAATGTAATAATGTGAATAGATACTTTTGAAAATTATATCAACATATTGATTTTGTGTTATACTCTACCATAAAATAATATAATAATAATGATAAGACACAATAAATGCACTATTTAACATTTTAGGGACCTTAGTTACTTTTTTCTCACTTAATTGTGTTACTAATTGTCAAAATCAATGTGAGTTTTACATTCACTTGTTCTCTACCAGCTGTCACGTGACAGGGCTGAACGATCGTTCTCGTTCGTTAATTTGTCGTGTGACAGCTACTTAGTCAGTGTCGGGCTTTAAACAACAATGGCAGGGAGGATACAGACACAAGTCACCTTATTGTGTGTTTGCTTTCCCAGGTTTTCACATGGTTTGAATTGTTTGTGGCATTTTGTATATTGTACTTTATCAGCTCAGCTGAAGCAAACTGTTTCCTTCAGTGTTTAGAACCGTGGCGTTTTGTGCAACGCCCACAGTAGGGTTACAGCGACCACCTGCTGGAAAAATGAACGAAATGATTCGTTCAATTTACTGTTCGAGAGTAAATGATCCGATTCAGCCAAAAGAGTCAAAGTTCCCAACACTACTGTGTCGCTGGTCCCTTAAAGGGGCAGCAACGTTATTTTCTGTCTACAAACTTTTAATCTTCAACATTAAATTGTTGTATTAATATTTTTAATTAACTCTGATGAATTAATTGACATTAAATGAATCACTTTTAACTTAAGTCATATTTTAACATGGGTTACACAATCTGTTATACAATTCTGTGTCCTTTGTCACTAGAATGTTGCAGCATGGTGACTCTCTGCGCACTCAGTAATTTTTCCCCTCTAACAGTTTTGAGGTGAGTTCCTCAAAAAGAGTTACTTTTGTGACACTCTCCCCATCAGATATAACAGCCACTGTGTTGGTCTTTGATTTTAGCCATAGTGGTGTTACTTCTAAAGTCCCACATTATTACACGTGGTTGCTCTGTGACCATCAACACATGGATGTAAAGGGGAGCAAGTTTGCTGTATGGTCCAGTCCTCACGTTGTGGAGTGCTGCCTTCAAAGCCATTCTTGTCAGGATAGAGGAAAGGTAGGACCCAGATGCAGCTCTTACTTTATAAAAAAAAAAAAAATTTTTTTTACAAAAAACAGGGAGCACAGCAGGAACGAAAGGCGCGGCGGAGCCAGATCAAAGATACTTAACTTTGAAAACAAAACAATGACACAGGACTATGAATAAATTCTATGACAAACCAATGCAAGACTATGAGGCAGGAAAACAAGACTTATCTTCGTGCAGCGAAGCATGGAGGGATAGTGAGGATTCTGCAGTGATTGAAAGTAAACCAGGAAGCTAAATACTGTGAGGAGAGTGATCAGTGACATGAGGTTCAGCTGTGAACAATTAACCAGGTGACTTGAGTGAACTGAACGTGACAGGGGAAAAACATGACTAGAACATAACATGGTTAAACAAACTGACATAACAATACATAAACATGGTCCTGTTGGCCCGGTGACCCGGACATCCCTTCAGGGCAGTGAGGCGAGGTGAAGTCCGCCCGGGCCTCCATGGGCCAGGACCATGAGCCCACTCGGGCTCCTGTGGGCGATGGCGAGGACAAGGTCTTGCCCACCCGGGCATCCAGGTTTGGGGTGGGTGGGACTCCGACCACCACAGCAGGCTTGGTCGTGGGCGAGGCAGCAGGCTTGGTCGTGGCTACAGGCTTGGAGGAACCTGGCAGGACGGCCGGATCAGGCCTGGGACCCGGCAGGATCAGGTGTGGGCTGGGCCGGAGCGGCGATTTCAGCGGGCTGGGCCGGAGCGGCGATCTCACCGGGCTGGGCCGGAGCGGCGATGTCGGGAGATGGAGTGAGAGAGGCAAATGGGGAGATGAGGAGCTCGCGGAGAGCGTACGACTCCTCGTCCGAATCTGCGCCGAACACTTCCACCAACACCTCATGGTGGATGGCTCTCACTCCCTCCCAGACAGCCTGGAGTGCAGCTGTCCCCGGACCGCGTCCCCAGCGGAACACCTCCAGGACCTGGCCCGACAGCGACTACCGCTGGAACATGTCGGCAAAGCATTCTTGCAGGGCGGCGAGTCGGCGCTGTAGCTGCGCCAGAACTGCTGGGTCCATTTCTGGCAGAATCCTTCTGTCAGGATCGAGGAAAGGTAGGATCCAGATGCAGCTCTCTTAGTTCAAAAAAAAATTTATTTACAAAAAACAGGGAGCACAGCAGGAACGAAAGGTGCGGTGGAGCCGGATCAAAGATACTTAACTGTGAAAACAAAACTATGACTAAACAAAGAAACAGGACTGTGAATAAATTCTATGACAAAACAATGCAAGACTATGAGGCAGGAAAACAAGACTTATCTTCGTGCAGCGAAGCATGGAGGGATAGTGAGGATTCTGCAGTGACTGAAAGTAAACCAGGAAGCTAAATACTGTGAGGGGAGTGATCAGTGACATGAGGTGCAGCTGTCAACAATTAACCAGGTGACTTGAGTGAACTGAACGTGACAGGGGAAAAACATGACTAGAACATAACATGGTTAAACAAACTGTGACATAACAATACATAAACATAAACTAATAGTGCAGACTGTGACAATTCTGAAATTACATAAGGGTAACATTAATGACTTATCTGTCTCAGCACTTTTCTATATCAAAGACAACTATCTTAAGCGATGGTATATTTATCTAATTCACATCAATACTGTGCTCATATTTGCTGCGAAAAATAGTTATAAAACTATTTATATATTATTTATATATTAAACTATAACTGCTATTTTGTTTACAAATGCTTAAAAAAGTCTATATTTACTGAGTTGTGTATTTCTCATAAGCGCCCGTGAATATGTTCTTCCAAAATGCTGCGGTTGTAGTTCACAGAATTTAGATGGAAATTACCACTTCCATTTCCCCTACATATGTTGCTGGACAGAATAGTTAATTTTAGCTCTTTTTCGTGGCGTATAAAATGGCTGAGCAAAATATACCTGATGCAAAGCCACTAAGATAGTTTGTTTTATTTTTCAAAACAAACGTAGAGCCCCGACTATTTACACTATTTACATAGATTTTTGTTAAGTGTTATAATTTCATGATGCCCTTACTCCCTGTATTATGTTTGTATGTTTAATCATATTTTTGTCTGTAAGAATTATGGTAGAAACAGGAAGTGACGTCTTCCTCGCTCTCGGTTAATTTCTTTTTCCCGCCATGGATATGATGAATCCCGGTAGTATCTGAGTCGAGCTCTGGTGATATCAGTCTGTATGTGTGCAATAAACATGCCGGTGAGGCTAAAGAGAAAGACTGAGTGGATCCTGCTTATCCTTCAAACGCAACAGAAGACTGCGCATTCCTGACTTAACCTCAACAATTTTTAACTAGAGAGCAGCAACATAACGGTAGATATCGGTCACAATATGACAGTTGCCAGCTATTGGGTACACGTAGTTACAGTTGCCATGAATAAAGAAAATCTGAGTTTCTTGTCATCGAGATAATTGCCTTCCCTAAAATATACCACATATTAACAGTTATAGTTGCCATGATTAAGACTGAACAGACGGTGTCCTGTCACCATAATAATCGATGCAACATTTTTAAGATATGAATTGTTTATTTTTTCAAAGCAAACGTTTAGCCCCGAGTCGGTGATTCAACACTATTTACAGAGATCTTTAGATAGAGAGCCACAATTACTGTTTGACGGCCATTGATGGCCAACAGTCACAGTTGCCATGAAGGCCAAACAAACAGTTTCCTGTCACCGATCCCTTCCCCTAATGAAAATATATATATTATTCACGTTTGCCCTTCAAGCACCTCCCTTTCTCCTTATTTTTACTTTTTTTTTTTTCATTTTTTTCCCCTTGTCCTGTCCAGCATTATGGCAGCAGAATTGTAGTCTGAATACCTTTTATGCCAAACAGATTTGCTTTGCCAAGGGAAGTTTTATAAATGTAAAGCTCCCCTTGCTGCCCATTTATTTATTTTTGTTTACAATATGTAACATGTAATAGAGCTGAACCAGACCAGGGGACAAGGAAAGAAGAAGAGTAAAGAAGAAGAAACAGAACAAAAATAGAAACAAAAACCAGACAACCAGCTGCTACACCTGTAAAAAAACAAAACAGACAACAATCCATGGCCTCTGAGGGGAATCCAGCCTTAGAGCCACCAGGAGCACCTGAAAGCAGACAAGCAGAGAAAAAACAAACACACAAACAAACAAAAACAAGCACAAGTAGCAGCAATTGCATACAACACAGCTGTGGATATAGATGACCTGAGACGACATGATAATACATCAACTGCTTAGCGACCATGCTACTGGACTAATGAATGTGTGTGTGCGTGAACATGCAACACCCATGGCACAGGACCTACATGATAACCGTGCTTAGTTATGAGTGTATAAGTGTACTGAGCCACAATCCACAGCCCCCCCAAGCAATCAGAAGCAGGCAGAGAGGGCCACAAGACCCAGGCCACCAGCAGCCCCCATGGAGCACAGAACCCAGGAAGCCCACCGCAGGGACAACCACGCATCCACCCAGAAGACTGCAGAGGAAGCCCCCGGACAGAGCCCCCATAAGCATAGGGCAGAGGCCCCCCGGGAGCAAGGGGCAACAGCCCACTGACCCCGCCAGGCCCCAGCTACCCAGACATGGGCCGTGCACCGGACCCGGGCCCCAGGAGCCTGAGCGCCCCCAAACCCCCCGGCAGAGGCCCCACCCAATACCCGAGAGGACCAAGAACCCCAGACAGCCACACAGTGGGTCAGCGCCTGCCCCAGCGCCCCTAGCCAAGTGCCCCGGGAGTCAAGACGTGCCCACGGGTGGGTGAAGTCGCGAGCAGCGGGGAGAGGCAACACCGCCCCCCCATCGGGAGAAGCACAAGCAGGCCAGGCGACCGCAAGTCCCAGACCCAGGCTCAATCATCACCACACACACTTGCACATCCCATACATCCACACATCCACATCTCTCCCTCAACTCCGCTGGGGTGTAGCGTAGCGGGCACACCAGGGGGGGCCAGCAGCCACCCAGCCACCACAGACCCCGAACCAGCAGAATGATTAATTAATCCTCCTGGCCCCTCCCGCCCCGAACAGCAACCAGGAAGCAGGGGTGTGAGAAGACCCCTCCCCTCACCCTTCTGGCTCTTCAATATTTTCTATTTATATACTTTCTATTTCTATATTTTTCAACCTTGTAGAACTGGGAGCGCGGCCCTCTGGGCAGCCTACATACCCAAAGAGCCCCGCCCACCAGATGCCACTCAGTGCAACCACCCCCCAAGACCTAATGTGTGTGTGTGTTTGATAAGTAGTGATGTCTAAGGTGTAATTAAAACAAAGTGCAGCCAAGGGGACCACCTACGTGGCCCCATCCACTACACCCCACAGAACACACACGCCCCCAAAACCCCTCATGTGTGAGTGTGTGCTGTGTACAGGAGCCAGAAGGGAGAGAGGTATGGGGATATAGACCGGGGGAGGGCCTGATGTCCTGATGTCCACCAGGCTCGGAGCCTGCAGCGACCATATTCCGAGAGCTACTGTACCCCCAGAAGGTACCCATCCCGCCCCACCCAACCCAACCCCACCCCACCCCACCCCAGAGGACCTCTACAAAAAACAAACAAACAACAAAAAAACAAACAAACCACCCGGTCACACCAGTCGCAGCAGCCCGGGCCTGAGACCCACCATCACCCAGACCCCAACAGGGGAAAAGCACCGCCCCTCCTCACCGCACGTCCCAACACCCTAAAAAAAACAACCACCTGCGGACACATTGGCAGTCCCAGAGCAACAAGCCCGGCACCAGGACCTGCACCAACCCACCCATACTGTGGCGTGTCCAGGGCAACCTAGACCCCCCAGGCACAGGCACACTGGTTAATACACAGATTGTTCTTCGCTTTCCAGTTCATGAGAATAGTTTTCTTTGCGAAACATAACACTGTGAGGATCATGTGTGCTAAACTAATTTCCACGTTGATGTTGTCTAAGTCACCCAGTATGCACAGTGTGGGGCATGCAGGAATGCTACACTTTAGCCATGTTGATAGGTCCGCACAGACTTCAAGCCAGAACTTCTGGACAGGCGCACAAAACCACAAAGCGTGTATATTTTTACTTTTATTAATAAAATTATCACGAGAGGTTTCAGTCTTTCAGTTTGGCTTAAGTCCAAACTTTGTCTGTGTAACCGGCAGACTATTTAGGCGAGCCGGAAAATTCCTTTGTTTTGTATGTGGCTCCACATACTCCACCGCTCTGCAATCCACCACCTGAAAAATTTTAGAAATAACTTTTATATATATATATATATATATATATATATATATATATATATATATATATATATATATATATATATATATATATATATATATATATGCACACACAAGTTTAACATTAAACTTAAAAAAAAAATGCGATCTTACCTTGATATTTCTAGGTGCAGTTGTAGGTGTAGACCTACCTCTTCAGTCTGGACCTGAAGAGGTGTCTTTATTGAGATAAAACGCTCGAGGAGGCTCCAACTGACAGACTGTCATAATACAGACAGATTCTTCAGAAAAAAGTGTTTAACCTGTCCACTATCTTTAACCCATAGGCACAATTTTAGCATTACAACGTAGGTAATTTTGTCCTTTTTCAGCCAATGTGACTTCCATAGCCTTCCCAACTTTACTTTTTTAATTAGAAGCCTCTATATCAAAGGAGTACCTTCCAACTGCCAATCCTTTTTGCATTTCTCTTCAGTTCTTCACTAATTTTCTACCTTAATCCAGCTCCAGGTCCTTTCAAAACTACCTTCCAGGTCTGTTGAAACTTACAATATGGGAAACACACAATTCTTTTTTACATCCAACTGTACATAACTGTCCTCAGAGTGTCCCTTTTCCTTGAGATGTAGGTGAACTGCAGAATCTGAACCTGAAGAGGTGGCTCTCCTATGTTGTGCCATGTTCTTGTGGAGCTGTTGTTTGGTCTCTCCTACATAGAGGTCTGCACTCTCCTTGCTGCGCTGCATACACAACACCACGTTTGTGTATGGGTGGTCTTTTACATCCTCCCTAGTGAAGTTCATGTTGCTGTCCACTAAACTGATACGCTCCGTGAAAGCTTCCAATTCTTGAGTTCTGATTTTGACTCAGGTGTCATCCACATATCTGAGCCAGTGGCTTGGTGTTGTTCCTTTGTATGAGCTCAGTGTTTTGCTTTCCTCTTCCTCCATATAAAGATTAGTCTGAATGGGAGGCACTCGAGATCCAGCCATGTTTATGTGTGCAAAAACTGTCATTGTAACATTTGAAATTGGTTCTGTCGTTCAGTGAGCCATCTTGGAGCAGCCGTTTCCTGACAGTCTCCACTGCCGCTGAAATCGGTATGCAGGTAAAAAAGTGAGGAAACTGCGGTTGCACCAGGGGACAGTTTCAGATGTTTGATCTTCTTCGCAAAGTCTTTGAAGTTCTGTATGTGATGTAGAGCGTTTCCTACCAGGATTGCTAAGGCAGAGGCAAGGTGTTTAATAATGTTATAGGTGACCAAGTTGATACACCTGATAATGGGTCTGAGTGGGACTCCTCAACAGGAATGTTGAGAAGTCCATAGATGCACGGTGTTGCCTCTCCAGGGTAAAAGTCTGTGGTAGAAAGAGTACTCAATGACAGGTAATCTGTGACTTTCTTTTGATAGTTGTTTGTAGGTTCCCTCTTCAGGGCCTCGTAGGTGGTGTTATCACTATTGTGCTTGCACCACTGTTGAATTTTAGTTTTGAACTTTATGACACTTTTGCTGCAACGCATTTGTGTACAAGTAAAATGGAGATTAAACAATGAGCTGAACGTTACTCAGTACACACAGGACAAATTTCTGTGTGTACTGAATACTTGCTAACAAGTACTTGCTAACAACTACCATAGAGGACACCGAGGTCGTGTCCTCTGTATTTTTATTTATTTTTTGCTTTAATTGTGGGGATTTTATATTTGAAGAGCCAAGAGTAGCGCGACTTTTTAATAAAACAATGGCTCAGTTTGGCCATACATGCTGCGCCTCATCAACAACATGCACTGTCTTTGGTAACTGTCACACACAAGTCTGACGTTGATATTGTTACCGTTATTGAGTCAGTCAGTCACACCAGTCACTGGAAGAGGAGCACATCAAGCTAAAAATGTAGGTGGAGAGCAGTTTAAGTCATCATGTCATCATCAGAGTCAGACTCTGAGCCATTTCAATATGCACGGAATTAAGGTGCAGGGCAAAAAGAAAATCATTACATATGGGATTATCATTGTTAAAAACCATGCTGGCCCTCCTTGGCCCAAAGATTTCAGCCAAGAGAACCATGAGTCATTTATTTATACAGGAGGGAGTTGAATGGCATCTTTCATATGTTTGATAATTTTGGTAATGTTCTCATATTCGTCTGAGTGGTTGTCTTCAATTCCAGAGGTCAACATGACGGTGTTAATATCTGACAGCATGTTAAATAGGGCGTTATGTGGGTCTGGTGGCCCATTGACTATGACTGTGAGTTGTCTGTACATATCAGAGCTTGGATATTCAATTCCACACCAATACATGCCTGCATCAGTGGGTTTGACATCAGAGATGGTGATCTGGGCTCCGTTGGAATTTGGAAGTTTTGTTATTGTGAAGCGGGGATTTCTGTTTGGAGCAATGGTTTTGTCATTGGTGGCAACGATCAAATGCCAGTCGTGTGGGCCGCAGGGGTCTCTGCATAGGTATTTGTCATATTTCGCAAAATATGCCTGAGTCCGTCCTGATCGCCAAATTTCAGGGTAAACGAGGCAGGTGAATGTTACACTTTGTCTTGTCAAAGTGACAGTCCTGGCAGATTTGTAGGTGTAAGCCTCCATCAGCTGCGCCAAACATGACAGCATCAGAATCAGGTGATGCATGGTGTAATTTGGTGGAACACGTCTAGTTGGTGTTTGTTGAATCCACAGAGCTAATTCCTCGTGTCGTCCTCTTTGGTGTCTATGTGTCCTTGCACCGTCCGTCCTCCTTGGCCTCTGCTCGTCCTCGTGTCGTCCGTCACCGTCCGTCCTCTTTGGCCTCTGCTCATCCTCGCACAGTCCGTCCTCGTGTCGATCAGGTTGGCAGCTTAGCTCCTACGTTGGCTCAGGGATTTTCCTGCAGTGGATTGCTTGAACCCATGTTGCCCTCTCAGCCATCTTCACAATTGTATGAGTAGTCAGAATGGACCTCGTCACCGTTTGGAATTCCAGTGCTTCCTTCTGAAGTAGTTTCTCACCACCCAGGCTGGAAGTCTGCAGAGTGAGAGAGAGAATAAGTTTTTGCAATATTGTAGCATTTTATCCTCACATAGGCCAGTGGAGGGGAGTGGGCTGGTCACAGGTTTTACTCCTAGAGATGGAGGTCTGCCAAAAATGAATTTTGATTTTAGAGTGCCTTTTCCTTTTGCCACCACAGATCTGATACATCTTGGGAGACCTGCAGCTACGGGATACAGTTTTGAAGAAAAATAAGCTACAGGTTACAGCTTATTTCCATAGTCCTGCAACAACACAAAAGTCATACATCCATCTTTTCCATCTACTGTTTGAGTGAACAGTCTGGTAGGGTCAGGTAGACCCAAAGTTGGAGTGCTTTGTAAGGCAAGTTTTAGTTCAGTGAAAGATTGCTACGCTTCAAGAGTCCATGTGATCTTATGTTGTGCTTGTAGACCTTTGCCATGAATGAGAGAGGCGAGCGGACCTTCAAGAATGGCATGGTTAGAAATGAACTGTCTACAGTAAGAGCACATACCAAGAAATGACATAATCTGTTTCTTTGTGATGGGTTTTGGAAGGTTCTGAATTGCATCAACTCTTTTTGGTGAAAGAGTTTTCCCTTCAGAAGTGATAACATGACCTAAGAAGACAACTTTTTCCTGGACAAATTGAAATTTAAACAAGCTGGCTTTGTGACCAGTTTTAGCCAGATGTTTCAAGAGTTTCACTATGTTGGCTGCTCATTGGTCAGTCTGCAGATCATGAGGTCATCAACATACTGTTACAAAGCAGTGCCTGGGGGGAGAACAAAGGATTCAAGACTGTCTGAGAGCTTCATTGCAAAGGATGGGACTTTCACAGTATCCTTGGCACAGATGTGTGAATGTGTAGCCCCTCCTATTGAAGTTGAAAGCAAACCAGAATTAGCTTCCTGGGTGACCTGAACAACTAAAGGTGTCTGAAAGGTTGACCTCAGATTTTTTTTTTCCATTAGTTGGTTGCATTACCTGCTTGCAAATCCTAAACAAAACGCCATTCGGTTGGTTGATCTTTGCCTCTGATTTTTTTTTACAGGAAACAAGGGTGTGAGAATCATTACATGGAACAAGTACTCCTGCTGCCTTAAGAGACTCAAAGAATGGTGGTATACTATCAATGGCTTTTTGTTTAAGTGAATATTGAGCCTTGCATGGTTTAAAGTCTGATTTTGGAGTGATGACAACATTTTCACAATCTTTGACATCATACTTACCGTTGACTGTTGTTTGAGTGTGCACAAAAGATGTCACCCTTTTTGAGTTGCACTGCAGTGTAGGTGAAAAAAAAATCTATCAGATGTTTCTTGCCTTTTGAGTGCGTTTACACGATTTCATAACTGGGCTCAAATCTTCCCAGCTATCCAATGTGTGTTTTGCTAGTGGGATGTGTGGGACTGAATGGTCCATGATGTACATGTTCCATTGAGCTAGTGTGAGAGACATTGACACAGCACATTTATGTTGTGTCCAATAAATGTGTGTCAATGTGAGTTTGTCAAACCCCTCCCTTAACTAACCTTCCTCATGTAATTTGCCAGTTTCCTGTGACACATGAGAGATACATTACAGGTCCTCTGTTGCCATGAAGTGTTGCAGCTGCTTTCGCTGAAACAAACTCAGGAAAGGTTGTTAATGGTTGCAGTTGCCATTGATATGCATATGTCATGTTCAAGGTGAGGGCTGTGTGGTGGTTAGCACCATCACCTCACAATAAGAGGGTTCTGGGTTCAATCCCCACCTGGGGCCTTTCAACCTGTCCAGGGTGTACCCTGCCTTTCGCCTTTTGGGATACAAATGAAACAGGCCTAATTTGGAATTCTCTTTTTGTTCTTGTAATGGCCACGTCCCTTTCCTGTTGCTCTTTGTATGTGTGTAAGTTGTCTGTCATTCGTTTCAACTTTTTTGCATGCAAATGGAAGTTGTTTCTGCATTGTGTCTCTGCTTCTGCTTTCCACATCTCTAAACATTATTTTTGACCTTCCATAATTTCTAATTTCTTAACAAAAATTTATTTATTTTCTTCTCATTTCTTGTTCTTTTTGCTTCAGTTTTTCTTCTAATTTTTCTATATTCTTTAAACTAAGGAATCCCCCTATTGGGAATCTGAGCTCATTTGTCCATACATTTAAATATTTTAAGCTTTTATCCCCAAATTTCTTTTACATGATTTCCACGATGGGCCCCTCCGGAGGCTGAGCAGCCTCCCAGAGAATCTACTCCCCATTCTGATAGGCCGTAAGGTGAACGCTGTTTTCGTTTCATCCCATTCCACCAAATGCATCTACAGGATCTTTCAATGATAAAAAAAAGTACTTACTCTTATTTCTTTAAATCCGTTTTGTTCGGCACTTTAAATCCTGCGAGGGTCCTGTAGTCACGCTGATTATCTGGTACTATTTTTCAGAAATCGCATTGATATTTTGGTTCCTGCGCAGTTAAATATGGACCGTGAGCCTTGCCGTGCAGTCAAGTGGTCAATTTAGACCAATCCGGTGCTTTCTTTTAGTAAACAGACTGTCAGCTGAAAGCTTCCCTGACCTCGTTCAACCTTACGATAATGAGGAAGACCACCCTAGAAGTTCTCAAAATTGACCCGTTTTGCGTTTTTTCACACCTTGCATCTGAGCGAACTCCTCCTACAGATTTAATACTACTGGCTTCAAACTTGGTCAGGTTACTCTTCAGCCATGGGGGATTAAACGTTAGGATTAAACGAAATTTTCTTCCAAAGTCTGAAGGGTGTGGCCGTGGCCACCTACTGATGGTCAAATAAGTCACTTATAACTTGTCCATACATTGTTTGATCTTCCCCAAACTTCATAGGCTGCAATTGAGCTCCACCCAGAACGCATACATATGACCCAACTTACACATGCTTATGGCGCCACCTACTGGTGCCCAAAAACGTCAATTTTTATGCCTGGCAGTACTACGCCTGGCTGAGATACTCACATCCTGCTCCACACTTGATGGACGGCTGTCCAGCGCATACCCCGATGTGTACACCTGCAAGGGCCCATTCATGGCTGCTTGCAACTTTAATTAGGGCCTGAGCTGTGAAACAGTAAAGGCCCTATTGCAGGGATATCCACATCCGGACCTCAAGGGCCGCTGTCCTGCAGGTTTCAGATGTTTCCCTGCTTCAGCACACCTGATTCAGATCAATGCATCATTAGCAGGCTTGTGCAGAACTTAATCTTTTGAAGAGATCCAATTCATCTGAATCAGGTGTGTTGGAGCAGGGAAACATCTGAAACCTGCAGGATAGCGGCCCTCGAGGACCGACTTTGGACATTCCTGCCCTATTGTATCTGAAGGAGTTAAATTATTATTCTATGTGCATTGGACGCGATTTACGATGCTTTCGGTGCGCGAAAACTCACCAATTTTGGCATGAGTGTCAGGCCTTGTGTACACTACGTCATAGTGAAGTGGCTTCAAAGGGATTCTGTAGCGCCCCCTACTGATTCACTAAATACACGTATCGTCGGGGTTGGTTTTGCATGGCCAGACGAAATTCGCTGCACACCTTCGTCATGCCCAGGGACTTCATGATGCCAGGTCCACAGGAAGTCGGCCATTTTGAATTGAACGTGTAAATTAGTGCCGTTTTGCTTTTTTCCAAACCTCGCATCTGATCGAACTCTTCCTACAGATTTAATGTTAACGGCTTCTAACTTGGTGTGCTTACTCTTCAGCCATGGGGGATTAACAGTTGTGATCCAATTTTCCAAATTCTAAAAGGTGTGTCTGTGGCAGACCCTCAAACTTGCTACTGCTCGCCACAAAACACAAAGTCACTCATAACTTTTGCATACATTGTCCGATTTTCACCAAACTTCAATTCAATTCAATTAAATTTTATTTATATAGCGCCAGATTACAACAATTGTCATCTCAAGGCACTTAAGTAATATAGTCCAATTCAAGCCAATTGGAATTCAATTCATTGTAATCATAATCCAATTAATTCATATAGAGCCAATTCAAAAAATTAATATCCTAGCTAAGGAAACCAAGAGATTGCACCGAAATGTGTCTTCAGTCCAATCTCCCGTCCTGAGCGTGCCTGTGGTAACTGTGGAAAGGAACGACTCCCTTTTAACAGGAAGAAACCTCTGGCAGAACCAGACTCAGGAAGGGTGGCCATCCGCCTCGACCAGCTGGGGTTTGAGAAGACAGAAAAGAGGGAAAAGAGGGGGGAAAACACCATAACACCATTCAAAGGATATCTGTTGGAACAGGGAAACATAGGTTAATAATCACAATAATGTCACATGTACATAAAATCAATTTTGAAATTAAACAGGGGGAAAAAGAGAGCAAAGTGAGGAAAGGTGTGACAGATGAGGTCCCCCAGCAGTCTAAGCCTATAGCAGCTTAACTATGGGATGTTTCAGGATTACCTGAGCCATCCCTAACTATAAGCTTTATCAAAAAGGAAAGTTTTAAGCCTTATCTTAAAGTTAGAGAGGGTGTCTGCTTCCCGGACATTTACTGGCAGCTTATTCCACAAGAGAGGGGCCTGATAACTGAAGGCTCTGCCTCCCATTCTACTTTTAGAAACTCTGGGAACAACAAGTAAACCTGCAGTTTGGGAGCGAAGTGCTCTGTTAGGAAAATATCTTACAATTAAATCTTTAAGATATGATGGAGCTCGGTCATTAAGAACTTTATATGTGAGAAGAAGAATCTTAAATTCTATTCTGAATTTAACAGGGAGCCAATGAAGAGAAGCTAAAACTGGAGAAACATGATCTCTCCTGTTAGTTCTCATCAAAACTCTGGCTGCAGCATTTTGGATCAGCTGGGAGCTTTTCAGAAAAGGGAAGTAACAATCTTGAAGTAACAAATGCATGGTCTAGTTTTTAGGCATCACTCTGAGAGAGGATGTTCCTGATTTTGGAAGTATTACAAAGGTGAAAGAAGGCAGTCCTAGAAACCTGTTCTGTATGTGCGTCAAATTATATTCTGGTCAACAATATCTCCAAGGCTCTCAACTGTAGTACGAGAAGCCAAGGAAATTACATATAGAGTAAGTATATAGCTAGACAATTTCTCCTTGAAGTGCTCAGGTCCAAAGAGAGCAACTTCAGTTTTTAAAATCAACCTATTGGTTTCATAAATAAGTACAGCTGAGTATCATCAGCATAGCAACAAAAATGTATGCCATGCTGTCTAATAATGTCACCTAATGGAAGCATGTATGAAGTAAAAAGAATCGGTCCAAGCACAGATCCCTGTGGAACTCCATAACCTAATCTGGTCTGTGAGGAAGATTCTTCAGTTACAAGAACAAACTGGAGTCTATTAGATAATTATGACTGACACCAGCCTAAAGCAGTTCCTTTAATCTCAATAACACGTTCAAGTCTCTGTAACAGAATTCTGTGATCGATTGTATTAAATGCAGCACCAACAGTACAAGGACAGACACAAGTCTGCTATTAGAGGCTAAAAGGAGATCATTAGTAACTTTCACCAATTGAACGTGTGAAATATTTCAGCATTTCCTGCTGTATCGAATCGAGTCCACTGGTCTATCCTGGTGCAAAAGCTCCCTTAGTCTGTACAATGTTACAGGCTGCACAGTGCCTTTTTCCTCTGTCACACCTTAATGGATGCTTGTGGTCCGGGGAAGCCAGGAGTCTAACCTCTAATCTTCAGATTGCAGGATGACTGCTTCTCGCGCCTATCTTCAGTCACCTGAAATGCTAATGTGAAATAATAATGTCCAAAATGCTCTCTGAGTAATGAGTAAGACTAGAAAAATGCGCTATGAATTCTAATTCTGATTTTTAAGATGAATATTTATTCTTTATTTAGTAACACCTACCAAATCAAAACCTATACACTTTAACCTTCGTGTTGAATCAATTATGACGAAAAACATTGACCTCATGGAAAAATGACTTTCCTTCAGTTGCTCAATACACACAAAGAAAAGGGAATGTAGTATGTGTATATTTTCTGCATATCTTTATATAAAATCTTTAGACTTTGCTCTCAGACCCTAAGAAGAGCAATACTCAGTTTGAAGATATCTGAATGAGTGATTATCAGGAGACAAGAAAGAGAAACACATCATGTACAGGTTGTCTACCCTTACTTTAGTCAGCTGAACAATTTGATCACCATCATTGATTACCACTATTTTAATCTGTAACTATCAGTTGCGAATAATAACACCTGAGACAGCTGTCTAGTCATGCAGACCAATGCAGGCTGTCTGGTCATTTATGGCTAATTTAGAATCAGTAACTGCCCTAACAGTTAAAGTAAAACTTGATTTATTTAAACCCAAAAAAACAAACACAAGGTGCAGCTGAGCCGGATTACAAAAACTTAACTAAGACTATGAAGAAAAAACTTGACTATGACAAAACGGACAAAACAAGACTATGACTATGATCTCTAAACATGGGAACAAACGTGACTGTGACTAGGACTATGAACAATTAACAAGACCAACTTGACACACATGAAAGACGGTGAGGATCTAACCATGAATATGAGGGAACCTGGAAACTAAATACTGAGAGGAGGTGATTAGTGATGGAGTGCAGCTGAGGGGGAAAACACAGGTGAACATAAGCAGAGTTGAGGAAGCCCCCCCCCCCCCCCCCCCTCAACTCCGCTGGGGTGTGGCGCAGCGGGCACACCAGGGGGCCAGCAGCCCCCCAGCCACCACAGACCCCGAACCAGCAGAACAACTCACAACTCACAACAGAAGACTTTTTTGTCTTAAAAAAAAGTCCCACGAACGTGATGGTGTGAACAGGGCAATATATATTTCATGATGGATAGGTCTGGGAAACAAATTCAGCAACTGAGTCTCGGCAGTGAATCAAATGACAAAAACAGACGCTGGGTTTAGAGCTGGAGGGGAGGAAAATGTCTGAAATCTGAAAATGTGAAGTCCTGGAGAGTCATGTGCTAGACATCAGAAAACAGTTTTCAACATGGGATAGTCTTGAGCCTTTCCATATTGAAACAGACGTGTTTGTAATAATAAAACCAAACAGGAGCTGAAATAATTTTTTAACTTTTCAAACGTGAATTATGCAGATTATACACAAGACAAAAGAGTTAGAGGTACAAAGTCTAGATTTGATTACAAGAATAACTTCACATCTTTGTTTTACAAGAGGGACATACACAACAGAATATCTAAAAGACAATGACTTGAAGTGCGTCTTTAGAGATTTAGTCTTGCCAACAATGAAGACCAAAATACCATTTTGGAGTCTTAAAATAGGAACTAGATACCAACTTGATTAGGAAATGACAGTTGAATAATTGGACAGTCAAACAGTAAAGATTGTAAATCATCTGTCACTAGCTTCTTTCACATATCTGTTCCGTTTAATAGGTGAAAAAAGGATGTCCTTACGTAAAGGTGCTGTTTTTCCTCATATTTCACAAATGCCAACTAGAGGAGGTTCAGCCCCACATCACTCTGTCCTTACACAGATCAAGCCAGTGGAGCAGAATCCGCTGAGTGACAACATAGTTGATTAAAGCTGTAAACTCTGTTATGCTGGCTTGATATGTGAAAGTACACACTAGGTGGACGCGTTTTACAACCTTCCTTGCCAGCTCAGAGGCATATTCTCTGTGAATCAGCTACAATCACTCTGTACTTTCACAAATGTAATGATGCACCGTAAAACTGGATCTGTCCTGGCTTGAAAAGTCAGATTGAAAAGAGCCTACTGAGATGGTGAAACTGTTTATATTCCCAGCTGATGAAGAGCAGATGGATTATATTGGCAACATTCAGTGAGATTATTTTGAGACTGTCTTCCTCCTCAAAACATGCTCATGTGGCATTTGTTAATGCCGCCAGATATGGTCAATAACTACATTTGATGAATATGCGACTTATCAAGGTAATGAGAGCAACTAACCCTGATTGAATTTGGTTATTGTCTAAAGCCAACCAGAAAATTATGTTGTATTGTAAAGTGTTGCATTTACATGTTAAATAGGGAACCAGCAAAATGACTTCCATGATGATGATATTGTATACAAAATATTTTTTAGCTCTGAACATGATCGTTCTCTAACCCAAAGAACGTATTTTATTGCCTGAACCCAACCAAAAGCGTTTTAGTGTTGCCATGTTATTGATTGAATGCATGTTGATCTTGATCTCACATCCTTCATTCAAAGAAAGTGCAACAAAGGGCTGAATCACTGTTTTATTTATTTTACAATCCGTATTTAATTATTTCACTTATATTTAAGTAAGAAATAAAATGGCAACAAAAATTGGTGTCAGTCATTGGCCATCATCCATAAACTATATTTTTTAAGATCAGTATCATAATAGGTGCAGCTGTAAAAGCCCTGAAAGGGGCTATATTTGTGAGAAAGATGAGCGGACACAAACACTCTGAACTCATGAGCAGAATAACTGAGATTCAAACAATAAACACAACTCAGTAAATTTACAGTACGGCAATACAAACACCCCAGTAATGTAAAGCAGGCTCCACTACAACACAAGCCACATAACCATTTCTACAATAATTGTAATATGGGATCAGACTACATGCACTATGGTGTGGTAAGCATTTCTAGCAGCTATCTTCCTCATTGTTACACATTTTACCCTGTTACTCGACAATAAACACACTTTTGATTGTAAACTCCTTCGGGATACACATTCATCTAACACCGTTATTAGGTGACATTCATACCCAAAAAGGGGATATTTGTGAGAAAGATGATTAGACACGAACCCTCCTCAACTCATGAGTGTTATAGTCACAGGCATAAGAGCCGGGGACACAGGCGCCAAGTATCTTCTCACATTCATAGTTTCTGCTGTTTGTCGGAGTAATTCTTTTCAGGACACCATTATGAGCCGTATTGAGGAGTATGAACAAAGAAAATGGCCACTTAAACTTAAATGACCACTTGTCGATTATTTTTGTACCATCAATTTAACTAAACAAGTAGTTAAACCTTATTTTGTAGTACTTTACTTGCAGTTCAACTACAAATATTTTTTATCTTTTTGTGGTTGTATTTTTGTAGGATTTCCATTCTAATTTGATCTATTTGACGATGTACAAAATTTAATTTATAAATTAGTCTAAATGCTGTTGTTTTATCCTCTCAACTACTGCCAGTTAAGTTGTTTTTCAACGTCACTGTTTATTTTTATTTAGATTATTCTGGTCATTTTTCAAAGAACTCTTAGTGAGCTAGAATTTATGTTACTTTGTTTTCCCTTTAGCTGTGGCCATTTGTTGAAGCTTATGAAATCCCTCTCACCTGATGCCTTACATACTGTATGCATTTGTCAGATGTGTTTCTCTTCACTGTACTTCTGCATGAGACGGTTGGATCCTCAAAAGCAACAAACACCCTGTTATACTGCTGCATTAAAGAATGTTTACTGTCGCCAAAAAAAAAAAAAAATCAATGAGAAACTCCCTCTAATATTTTGCCATATGCTATTCAGCCAACACTTGCTGGCTTTCAAATTGCGGTTTGTTTAGTCCTTGATGTCACCAACTTGGCAAAAGCATAAACCTGAGGTTTGGTTTTGGTCTGTCGGGACATTGCGTAAGCCATCATTATATGAAGCCTATTGCTTCAGGGGCCTCAGTTACATCATGATTGAACTTTCTTGTGTGGTGCTGATGTTATTTTTGGCAGAGTGGCACTCAGCACCTGAATAGAGAAGGCCTGGTACTGCAATTAGGAAGCAAAGGGAAAAGAAAGAAGGAGAATGGTGAGCTGAAGTGACAGGATCCAGTAGGGTTGTTAAAGTAAAATGGTCCCCGCTGAGGAGTTTAGCAGATTGTCCTTGTAGATGGAAAGAGTGAGGAGTGACTGAAATGGAAAATGAAACAACATCCCAGTCTGGAGAGAATCCCCTTCAATGCTGCTGTGACTGTTCTTACAGATTATGATATTCTTATGGACTGAGAATTAATTTGTAGTCTTTGTTGGATTTCATCTCTTAAATCATCTGCAGCCACAAAACATTTAGCACACGAGAGGTTATGGAAAGGCTTCATTCTGCCATAAACATCATCATGTCAGCCAGTTCACAGACAAAGTTCTCCTCCTATTTGCATTTTCTCTTTTTCTTTAGCATTTCTTCCTTCTAAATTCCATTCATTTCTCTGGTGAAGGCTCTCTTCCTGATGGTAAGTTTTATTAGAAATGCAAGTTGTATTCAAAGATCTGTACTCTGTGTTTGACCCCCATCCCGCCACACACAAAATCACTAATATGGCTGCAGATGTGGCACATCTGGCTCCAGGAGTGAGTCATTATTCTTGGCATGCTCTGATGTTCTTCTCCTCCTCTCTGTCCTCCTCTCCCTGCTGCCATGGCAACTGAGTGTTTGGCAGAAGGTTGTTGGCATTGAGCCAGAGAGACTGAGCAGGAGCTGTAGAGCTCAGGGAGAGAGATTTATTTTTTGTGTGTCTCAGAAATTGTGTTTGACTGTTCTACAACGAGAGATGAACGGTAAAGTGTACACACCAACGAGAGAATGCAAATGAGATAGTGAGGCAATGTGAATGACCTTTCAGCACAGCCACGGTTCCGTCTGACCATAAAGCTGTCTGAATCAAGGCCTCCGGCAGAGCAAAGCTGTGTATGACATCGCAACCGGTCCCATTTGGCATCCGCCACAATTTCCCAGCAGAGCTTGCCTTGGCAGCTGTCCAACCTTTCCCTGCAGGCCCAAAAAGAGGATTAGGATGAAGAGGGGGGAAGAGGGGCAGACATATGGAGAGATGAACAGGAAAAGCAAGCCTTGTTTTTTACTTCTCACTTTGCCACCCGTGCCATCACTGCCATGGCTATTCCAGATTCAAGACATCCAACAGTGTTTTTACTTTGGTTTATTTGACTTTGCCGTTAATTTTTTTGCACAGCACAGTCAAGTGCTGCATCCTGGGGAAAGGGCACAAATGATACGAGACAACAAAGACATCCACTATAAGTGGGTGATTTTTGTATTTCGGTAGTTCCTTTTTTTATTAATATATATAGATTGTAAGATGTTGAGTTTTGAATAAGGAAGTAACACTGACTAGCCAGAAAATGTCAGACACGTTACAATGTGTCTGACATTTTCCATTTATTTCCATCTTCATCCAGAAGTTAATTAAGCAAATATATGATATCCTCTTAAGACTGTTGCATTGCCTAGCTTGTATGTTCAAACAGTTTGAGTGTCTATATTTGCTCTGAAGAACAAAAGCATGAACCAATTTTACTGCTTTGAGGGATTTTACTGTAGCTCACACACACACACACACGCACACACAAAAAAAACACTTTCTTAGAAAAGCTAGAGGTTAACCATTTTCATATTAATGACATAGGTTTTCTTGTCATATTGACATTTGTGCTCAAATGTTCCTTGTAGAATACAGTGCTCTCACACCAGGAATCTCCGAGGAACTCGGTTGGATTGCACAGGGAATGCCGAAAAATTTCACACCTTCATTTGGTTTGGTTCACTTTTATACTGCACCTTTGAAAGCGGACCAAACCGCCTGGACAACGTCATACAGTTACAACAGCTGCAGTACTGCCCCGAACAAGCACTGGCCAGAAAGGAAAATAGCATGAGGAAGAAGAAAAAACCCAGCTCATCAATTGGCCAGGACTGTAAACGGAAATCCACCCCTTCAGTGGGCTTATTCATACCGAAAACAAACAAGCAACTGCAATACATAGTCCTCTGATCATGTATTATAAGCACCTGCGCCTCCTCACAACTCCATGTCCTAACCAGATTCCGAAAGACATTTTTCAGCTTTTTCTTGGTTTACCTCTGCTTCTTCGGTTACATCCTGTTGACTTTTTTTCCTACCTAAAATGCACTGGGCTGTACATTACTGCCTGTCTTTGGTTCACTGGATAGTCCATTTGCATTTCCCACAGTAAGTGATCTGCACCAGGGTTCAATTTTAAGTGAACCGAGTTGTCAGACAAAGCAGAATTCACTTGTTTGGTCTGCATCAGAGTTCAAATGAGCTTTGACACCTGCCAAAACGAAGCGGACTATCCAAGAAAATGTACTCTGATCCGTTTAAAGTTTAAAGCGGACCAAACAGTTCTGGTGTGAAAGTTCTCTAAGTGGGTGATATTGTTTTCACACTAAAAGTCGAGTGATTAAAGAAGATTTTTAAATGTTAATACAAGTGTTAAAACAAGCCAAATGAATATTTTCAAATTGTTGATAGTATTGCGTTTATTCTCAGGGAACTGGAGCAATGTCCATTACCTTCCCAAGGGACAAGAGTGTAAGCCATCACAACTAGAGTTGAACCTGAGAGAATATTGACCCACATTTTTTTGATACATATGATTTCTGACTGCACCACAGATGTCAGACCAACACAGGACTAAGAGAGAGCTGCCAGCTGTCTTCTAGTCGAGTAAAAATCAATCATCCATATATTATTCTCTGTTTATTCGAGGTTTGGTTGTGGAGGCAAAAGGTTCAGGAGAGAAACCCATACATCCCTCTCCCCAGCAACACTCTTCAGCTCGTCTTGGGGGATCCCAAGGCATTCCCAAGCCAGAAGGGATAGATGACCCATCCATCGAGTTCTATGTCTTCCTCGGGTCCTCCTCCCAGTTGGATAACCTCCAAATTATTATTATTATCCCATAATAATGTATAATCCCAGATATCATGTTTGGGAGTCCATGGCTGCTCGTCTCTTTTGCCTCTGCGTGGCCCCGTGATGGTGCCTGGTCCAGAATGTACCTTGCCTCTCACCTGGTGACTGCAGGGATACGCTCCAGCCCCCGACACACTGAATTGGATGAAGTGGGTATGGAAAATTAATTAACAAATTAATGTCATGTTCCCATCAATTCACATCAGAGCCAGAGCTGATATATATACACGCAACCACTGTAGTTATTGGATTAGGGACTGAATGCCTATGGAGTTTGTTCTCGTTGCAGTGAAAACCAGTTGGTAGGAAAGGTTTGTAGGTTTTTTTAACTTTTCTATAAACGGATAAACAGTTTAAGGTTGGAACAGCCATTGAAATTAAAGTTTGTATTGTATCTTTACAAAAAGAACATTGTTCTGACCTTCAGGCACTTACATTTAATTTCATTCATTTATTTTATCGCAGCTTTAGTTCCTGCAGACTTTTATTTTGAAATTGTATTTTTCTATTAAACCGGAAGTATGAAAAAATAGGTAGTTTGGACGAACAGAAAAGACGTTCATGAGACGTTCATGGGTGAGACAGAACTTGAAATAATTTTTTTATCGAAGCGGAGCTGTCTTCATGGAGTTTGTTCTTGCCAGCAGAAACACACAAACAGCCAATCAGCTAACAGATGGGCGGACCGAGCGTGCGAAAACAGCCAATCATATCCCCGGACATCACCAGTAACAGGCAAATGGCCAATCATTCAGCAGCTGTGTAGTTCGGTTGCAGTGGTTGCCATTTGGGTTTGTTTACAAGGTAGTAGCATGCCATGACAAGCCGGGAGGAGAGTATGGAAAATTAGTATGGTAATCCACTGTAGTACTTTCATGTAGGATTTCTAGCAAAGTAGGAACCATTACAACTTGGCACCGTGGGTATTGGGCAACTCTACTTTCAAGGATACAAGAAGTACACTCATCTATATACTTCTAGTCTACTAGTTATATACTTCCAGTCCACATTTTGGTTTATTGAAGTATACTTTAAGTATACATTTATGAACTTATAATTACTAAAGTACTTTTTTCTGATAATTACTTGGCAAATTACTTGTAGCATACTATTTATATTTATGCATTTGTCAGATGGTTTTATCCAAAGTTGCTTACACTGATAGAGTAAAGGGGGTCTTGCCTAAGGACCCTGGCTGGAGGTATTACTTGTCATGCAGGGGATTTGAACACAGGTCACCCACAGGTTACCACTACACTAACAAGTTTGATAAATGTATACAATAGGGGTGTGACGATTCACTCAGCTCTCGAGACGAGATGAGACACGATATTGGGTTCACGAGAACGAGACGAGATGAGATTTTAAGAAAACTACCATGACAAAATATATGAATGGACCAACAGTCTTTTATTTAACCGAGTTGCGCATGCATATTGAAATGTTTTATTATAACTCTTTACATGCATGATCTAAGCATGAGCTTTTAATAAACTTCTTGCCGCGGTGTACGGCATTATTTTCATACGATGCTTGCATATTGTCCGTGTCTTATCAGTCACTCTACTGCCATTTATCATTTCCGCCGGGTACCCAAAATTTTGCCAAACAAACTATTTGAAATTGGCGGGGGCATCTTCAATGGTAATGGCTGCTTGCTGCTTCCCCTTCTTCTCCTCCTCTTCTTCATTTCCTTCTCTTTTTTTTAGGTTCTGGCCGGCTAGATGTAGCAAAGGCGCATTATTACCCCCACAGGTCATAAATAGAAGGTTGGATAGGTCACAAATCTCGCGAGATAGATTTTTAATGTGACGAGAAATATCATCAAGTTTAATCTCGCGAGATCTCGTGATACAAGATCTCACCACAACCCTAGTATATAGCATTTTAAAAGATACCATACAGTGTATATACAAATACTGACATTAAAGGGGAACTCCGGTATTTTTAAACCTAGACCTTATTTCTGGCATGAAATACGTTTATCTAATCACCGAGAACAGTTTGATGAAAGTCGGCGTCCTTTGGAAGATATTTAAGCAGTGCTGCAGCAACGCGCGTCAATGACATCATCCCAGTAGACGAGTGTGTAGAAAGCCCTCTATCAGCCCCCCAACAGCCGCCAATAACAACAACATTGCAGCTATGAGCTAACAGTACAATAGTACACATTCATTAATTCATTCATCTTAAAGTATTGGTGAAATAACAGCAGATAATGGCTTATTTAAAGGGTGCATCGTCTAAGCCCCATTCTCTCTCGTTATATGAATATACGTGGATCTCAAAGAATCTAAATATCTTCCAAAGGACACCGACTTTCACCAAACTGTTCTCGGTGAGTAGATAAACGTATTTAATACCAGAAATAAGGTCTAGGTTTAAAGAGACTGGAGTTCCCCTTTAAAGACATTTAAAAAACAAAGAGCCTCTATGAAATCAAGTCCTTCTTTGCTGAGTCAACAACTTGACTTTATTCTGTACTTGGATCAAGATAAAATAAGTATTAATACTTTGTGGCAGAAATAAGTAAGAAATATACTAAAGTACAAGTATAAGCTTTAGTATTAAATATAAATGTAAGTCTTAGTGTACTTAGTCTTAGACTTTTCTTTATGCTTTTCAGTATAATTATACTTAACTATACTATTCTATATGTGCTATATACTAGTTTATATCAAATATAGTATATAAAAAGTAAACTTCAAGTATACTGCCTCAGTTTTAGTATAAAATAAGTATACTCGTAGTACACTGGATAAACTACTTTTTGCTAAGGGCTGTTTTGATTGAAAGTCTAATTTAGAAAATTGTTTGAGCTTGGATATAAAATCCTCCATTCTGAAACCAGGCAGAGCCAGATCGGAATTTTTTTTTATCATTGCACTTAACTCGCTTATTGTAACCATGGACTCTAAGATTGTGGCAAGCTCGCTGTCACTTACTCTGCAGCTGAAGAGTAACATAAGAATTTATGGACTCACGAGTGCCCCCTACTTTGAGGCAAGAAAACTGCCTTCCTCAACGAATGCTTCTTCACTGCCGTTATAAGATGGCTGAGTACACGAAACAGGTTACACACATGTATTATATACATCAGCTAAACCATGTAAAGTTAGGGGGCATATATTAAAAGTGTTTGAAAGATTTTATTGGTGACATACATAGAGACAGTAACACACTCTCATTGCATGGCAGTGCACAGTTTGTGAGGGATTGCGCAATCCAAGGTGAGGCTGTGCGTCTCTTCCCCGTATTTTAACGAAATGTGAAAATTCCGCGATTTTGAATAAAAATCAAATGGAAAAATCAATTTATAGTTGAAACCATTTGATAAATATAACATTTTAAATTAATTTGTTTATTATATATTTGTTCCATGATGACAGGTGAGGCTATGCCTCTCCTGACCGCATGTCACTGGTTATGTGTGTGGGAACTAGGACGTTAACTAATTAAAGAATTCTGTTGTTTTTTCCTAGTTAGGGTTAGAGTCTTGAATCACTCTCTCTCTTTTGCTATAGATTCTGTGTCTATCAACTGTTGGATCCAGTTCATGTGAAGAGTGAAATAAATCTTCAAACAAAGAATCAGCCATTCTTCATATTCATGGATTTAAGGAGAGTTTAGCTGACTTTATAGTTTGAGTTACCACACTTCAGCGAGGACAGTACAGTGAAAAAGCGTAATTCACTGGAGTATCAACATCTTCAGAAGCAAGATAGAAAAAAAATGGAATTAGCAAGGGTTGACAGTACATCTAGATTCACAAGAAAATCAAAAGGCTCTTACTACTCAACAGCAAGTGCTGCAGTAAAGGCGTGTGCTAAAGTAGAGGCAGCAAGGGCACAAGCTGCATTTGCAGAGGAAGAAGAAAAAGTAAAGGTAGAAAGCGCAGCAAAAGAAGCAGAGCTACAACTAGGAAAACCAAAGTTAGAAGCTGAACTCACTGCACTCACACTTCAAAGAGAGGCAGCTGCAGCTATCACCCAAGCCAAGGTATTAGAGGCAGCTGAAGAAATAGAACTGAAAAGTTCAAATAAGACTGATTAATCTTCACATATAGCTTTGCAAAATAAAAATTGCAACATGCACTATGGAGTATGTTGTAGCACAAGCTGAACATCGCACACCACGCCCATCTGTCCATGCAACACAGCCTGACACAGCATCGTCAAAAGCAAGCTACATCACATGGAATCCTCCAGAGCTGCACAATTCGGAGTAACAAGAAGATGATGAGACCCTTCATAGATCCTCTGGCCATAACACAGAACCAAGACAGCCATTTGTCAACAACTATGCTGAATCCAAGAATGTAACCCACATCAGCACACCTTTCGATGCTGGTCATACAGGTCCACAAGGATGTGTTGCTGATCATATAACACCTAACAAAGCCAGAACCAGCCCCCGCCAGAACACATCCAGGAGCTCACCAGACACCCTCCACCGGGCAAACATGTCGGCCCTCTCGACCAAACAATTGGTCAAGGCTCTGGAGAGCCTGTAACACTGCTGGGTCCATACTGACGAAATCCTTCTGTCAGTATGGCATCCTTCTGTGAGTTCTTGGTGCAGGAGAGGAGGTTTATTCCAAAAGAGCACAAGGCAGAACAAAGGACACGGCTGAGCCAGATTATCAAAAAAAATTAAACTGTGGCAAAAATAACAAGACAAACATGACTATGACTATGACTATGACTATGACTATGACTATGGTACGAAAACCCAAGATTATGATTAAACAAGACCATGGAATACTAACTAGACTGAGGATTTCGTAATGACTGTGAGTAAACCTGGAAACTAAATACTGTGGGGAGGTGATTGGTGACGAGGTGCAGCTGTGGAACAGAAATAGGTGACTTGACTGAAACTAAGTGACGGTGGAAAAAACATGACAAGAAAATAACATGGAACCTGAAAACATGAAAAAGAACCTGAAAACAAGATAATCAAAACATAAAACGTGACAAATTTCAACCAAAGATTACAAGAAGCTGAGGGACCAAGGTGATCTCCTCATGGAACTTCAGGCTGCGAGAGAGGAAGGTTACCTCAAAGGATACAGGAGAAATGGCTTATGGTTGGCTCAAGCTTTAAGAAAGACAACAATGGCTACTTCCCTCTATTTCATTAGTTTGCCGATTTCATCTGTTTTGAGGCATGACGAAGGAATAACCCCTGCTTTCTTCTTCCATGCGGCAGCAGCAGGAGCAGCTTGCAACCAGACAAAGCAAGCTTGAGAAACAATGGAACCAAAATAGCTGTTCACAAGACAGATATCTCTTCAGGTAAAGACTCACCTACAAACTTACCTAAGAAGAAGCCTGATGGGTCAGAGAAAAATCGTCCCATTTAAAAAAAAGCCTCATGCACTGAAGAAATGCAGATTATTGTGTATTCTTGAATGAAGAATGAACATTCTCAAAGAACATGGGATTTGATTCAAGTGCTGCACATCTGCAAAAGACTGTGGGGCAACCATGAAATGCTCAGAGTGCCATAGCGACTAACATTATCCTGCCATGCATTCAGGTCAATCGTCTCAAGTCCACAGAAGGCTGTCATCCCCACCAGACAATAGTGGGGTGGAAGATGAAAACAGCGGCAACAGCACAGCCATAAGATCACTGTACACTCAGGTGTGTGGCCCATGCTGAACAGCAAGATCCTGCTCGAAGATCTGTCTAGTTCAAGTGTATCCTCAAGGTAAATATGAGAAGGCACCTAATGTGTATGTGAACGATCAAAGTAAGAGATCATTGGTTCAATCTGACTTCTCTGAGCTGTTCGGCATCAAAGGCCAGCCATTCCCCTACTCACTCAGGACCTGTGCCCAGCTGGTTGCGACACCAGGCAGGAAAACAGAGGGAATTCAATTTGAATTTCTTGATGGGCAGACTAGGCTAACACTACTGCCGCTAATTGAGTGTAATGACCTACTCAATGATAGCTCTGAAATACCAACACCTGATGCAGCACGCCACCATCCACAACTGCGGAGTGTTGCTCCTTACATACCAGACCTTGACTCCAAGGCGGAAATCTTCATCTTTCAATTCAATTCAATTCAATTTTATTTATATAGCGCCAGATTACAACAATTGTCATCTCAAGGCACTTAAGTAATATAGTCCAATTCAAGCCAATTGGAATTCAATTCATTGTAATCATGATCCAATTAATTCTTATAGAGCCAATTCAAAAAATTTATATCCTAGCTAAGGAAACCAACAGATTGCACCGAAATGTGTCTTCAGTCCAATCTCCCGTCCTGAGCGTGCCTGTGGCAACTGTGGAAAGGAACGACTCCCTTTTAACAGGAAGAAACCTCTGGCAGAACCAGACTCAGGAAGGGTGGCCATCCGCCTCGACCAGCTGGGGTTTGAGAAGACAGAAAAGAGGGAAAAGAGGGGGGAAAAACACCATAACGCCATTCAAAGGATATCTGTTGGAACAGGGAAACATAGGTTAATAATCACAATAATGTCACATGTACATAAAATCAATTGTGAAATTAATCAGGGGGAAAAAGAGAGCAAAGTGAGGAAAGGTGTGACAGATGAGGTCCCCCAGCAGTCTAAGCCTATAGCAGCTTAACTATGGGATGTTTCAGGATTACCTGAGCCATCCCTAACTATAAGCTTTATCGAAAAGAAAAGTTTTAAGCCTAATCTTAAAAGTGGAAAGGGTGTCTGCTTCCCGGACATTTACTGGCACCTTATTCCACAAGAGAGGGGCCTGATAACTGAAGGCTCTGCCTCCCATTCTACTTTTAGAAACTCTGGGAACAACAAGTAAACCTGCAGTTTGGGAGCGAAGTGCTCTGTTAGGAAAATATCTTACAATTAAATCTTTAAGATATGATGGAGCTCGGTCATTAAGAACTTTATAAGTGAGAAGAAGAATCTTAAATTCTATTCTGAATTTAACAGGGAGCCAGTGAAGAGAAGCTAAAACTGGAGAAACATGATCTCTCCTGTTAGTTTTCATCAGAACTCTGGCTGCAGCATTTTGGATCAGCTGGAGGCTTTTCAGAGAATATGTGGGACAGCCCAATAATAAGGAATTACAGTAGTCCAATCTTGAAGTAACAAATGCATGGACTAGTTTCTCTGCATCACCCTGAGACAGGATGTTCCTGATTTTAGCAATATTACGAAGGTGAAAGAAGGCAGTCCTAGAAACCTGTTTTATATGTGCGTCAAATGATAAATTCTGGTCAAAAATAACTCCAAGGTTCCTCACTGTAGAACTAGAAGCCAAGGAAATACCATCTAGAGTAACTATATAACTAGACAATTTCTCCCTGAAGCGCTCAGGTCCAAAGAGAACAACTTCAGTTTTGTCTGAATTTAAAAGCAGACAGTTCTGAGTCATCCAGGTCTTTATGTCTTTAAGACAGGCTTGTAGTCTGACCAACCTGTAGGTTTCATCTGGTTTCATAGATAAGTACAGCTGAGTATCATCAGCATAACAATGGAAATTTATGCCATGCTGTCTGATAATGTTACCTAATGGAAGCATGTATAAAGTAAAAAGAATCGGTCCAAGCACAGAACCCTGAGGAACTCCATGACTTACTCCAACGTGTGAGGAAGATTCTTCATTTACAAGAACAAACTGGAATCTATCAGATAAATATGACTTAAACCAGCCTAATGCAGTTCCTTTAATCCCAATAACATGTTCAAGTCTCTGTAACAGAATGCTGTGATCGATCGTATCAAATGCAGCACTGAGATCCAACAGGACAAGCACAGAAACAAGTCCGCTATCAGAAGCTAACAGGAGATCATTGGTAACTTTCACCAGTGCCGTTTCTGTGCTATGATGCACTCTGAATCCTGACTGAAACTCTTCAAACAGATTATTTCTATGTAAATGATCACAAAGTTGAGCTGCAACTATTTTTTCAAGAACTTTGGACAAAAAAGGGAGATTGGATATAGGTCGATAATTAGCCAACACTTCTGAATCAAGAGTAGGTTTTTTCAGTAAAGGTTTAATTACAGAAACCTTAAAAGTCTGAGGTACATATCCAATCAACAAAGACCGATTGATCAAATCCAAAATGGAAGTGTCAATTAAGGGGAAAACCTCCTTGAACAGTCTGGTTGGGATTGGGTCTAACATACAAGTTGATGGTTTAGAAGAGACTATTGCTGTTGTTAGCTCAGAAAGATCAACTGGACAGAAGCTGTCTAAATACAATTCAGGTTCCAAAGATACTTCTAAAGCTGCTGCACTTGATGATACATCAGTGATAATAATGGGAAGGATTCCATTAATCTTCTCTCTGATAGAAACAATTTTATTGATGAAGAATCTCATGAAATCATCACTGCTGAGAGTTAAAGGAATACATGGCTCAACAGAGCTCGGACTCTTTGTCAGCCTGGCAACAGTGCTGAAAAGAAACCTGGGATTATTCTTATTCTCTTCTATCAATAATGAGTAATAAGCAGTTCTAGCTTTACGAAGTGCTTTCTTATACGTTATTAAACTATCTTTCCAGACTAATTGAGACTCTTCTAAATTAGAGGAACGCCACTGTCTCTCTAGCTTTCTTGTCGTCTGCTTTAACGCACGCAGCTGTGAATTATACCAAGGAGCCAACCTCTTCTGACTGATTACCTTCCTTTTCAGAGGGGCAACATTGTCTAGTGTTGTACGCATTGAAGCTGTAGTGCTGTCAACAAGAGAGTCAAGTTCTTGCTAGGCACAGACATTGTTAGGGTCCATAAAGTAAGACAGCAAGTCAGTGGACCTCATAATACCTCCTTTGCGCAAAGACTGGATTTAGGATGGGACCTAGACGGAGATGTATGCTTAGGGAAGGCACATAAACCAATGGTGAACACATTTAAGGCAAACGTGCTACAGAATGGCCTCAAACCCTGCAAAGGTTTCATGAAGCTCACTGAGGGTGTGTCCTTTGGCGGGGAGCAGAAGAACAAACCCTGCAACGTGTCATTGGAGGCCCTTGGACACAAGGTCTTCGAGGAGACAGATTCTGACAACAAACCTGTACCATCCATTGAGGACACAATCTTTTTGGAAATGATGGATCGAGAGATGGACAGAGACATGTCAAAGACCTGGGTTGCTCCTCTCCCCTTCAGAGTTCCACGGCAACGTCTATCCATCAACTGCAAACAGGTGTTCCCCCACTTCACCTCCTTGGAGAAAACCCTGAGGAGGAAACCAGAGATGAGAGACCAGTTCCTGGAATTCATGAAGAAAATATTTGACAACAGACATGCAGAAGTGGCTCCGCCACTGGAAGAGAATGAAGTCTACCACCCACGAGTGTCACAGTTTATGTTTTGTTTATTATGTTTCAGGTTCTGTCACATTTTGTTCTTCATGTTTTCAGGTTCACTTAGTCTCACTCATGTCACCTGTTTCATTGTCGTCAGCTGCACTCACTCACTAATCACCCTCCTCAGTATTTAGTCTCCCAGTTGGTTCATGTTCATTGCTGAATCCTCCCCTACCCTTCATGATTGTCACAGAAAGCTAAGTCTGGTTTCCTGCCTCATAGTCGTGTTTATTAATCATAGTCTTGTTTTTTCACAGTTACCATTGCCATAGTTTTTCATAGTCTTGTTTGTTCATAGTTAAGTGTTTTTGATTATCCGGCTCAGCCGCGCTTTCTGTTTTTGCCCCTTGTATTTGGAAATAAACCTTTTGAATTTAAAGAACTGCATCTGGATCCTACCTTTCACCACCGTTCCATGACAGAAAGCAATGTTACTTTACTAGTACATCCGCGTGGTGTTTGATTCCAGCTCCAAGTACTTTGGCATGTCACTGAATGATGTTCTTCTCTCAGGCCCAGATTTCAATAAGTCACTCATTGGGGTTGTTGATCCCCTTTCGTGAGGAAGAAGTAGCAGTGATTGCCAACATACAGCAGATGTTTCACTGCTTCCTCGTCCACAGAAACCACAGAAACTACCTGAAGTTCTTGTGGTACAGAGACAATGACATGTCTAAAGACATCATCTGTGGCCATCTACGGACTAAGGAGAGCCATCCAAGAGGGTGCACACAAACATAGAGAAGACACCGTTCAGTTTGTTGAACGTTGCTTCTACATAGATTATGGACTTATATCGGTGCCTAGGGATGCCGGAGCTATCAGCCTATTACAGAGAACGCAGGCATCTCTCAATTAATCGAATCTGAGGCTGCAGTGAACAGCATCTTTGACCCTTTGGGCATAGTTGCACCAGTGACCATTGAAGGAAAAGGTCTCCTAAGAGAACTCGGCTTTGATGCATGTGACTGGGATACACCTCTTCCAGATCAAAAGCTGAAGCAATGGAAGGTCTGATGGCAAGCTGCATATCCTGTGGGCATATACTCCAAAATCACTCTCAAAGCTGTACACCCAGAGTTATGTGTGTTCTCGGACACATCCACAACGGCCATTGGGGTCGTGGCATATCTCAGAACCATTCAAGGTGAGGGACAGATTGAAGTGGGTTTCATCTTAGGGAAGGTTAAACTGGAACCACAGTCCAAACCTACTATCCCTCGGCTGGAGTTGTGTACTGCAGTACTAGCTGTGGAAGTTTCAGAAATCATCCAAGTTGAACTGGACATGAAGCTGAGTGCCATCAAGTTGTTTTGTGATAGCAAAGTAGTGCTTTGATACATTCACAATCAAAGCAAACGGTTCTATGTGTATGTTCACAATCAACTTAGACAAATTTGTCAGTCCACAAGACCTGGCCAATGGTTTTATGTCAACACAGCAGACAACCCGGCTGACCACGCATCCAGGTAATTTCCTGCATCTCAATTGACACAGACAACATGGTTCACCGATCCAACCTTTCTGTACAAACCAAGTCCAACAGACGGAGAAACCAGCCAAACATTTGAACTTGTAAACGCAAAATCAGACCAGGAAATACGCCCTGAATTGAGCAGCTTCCTGACACAGACTCAAAACAGGCTTTACTGCAGACGTTTCCAGTGCTTTTCATCTATGCGCTCCCTCACCAGGGCTATTGCTCTACTCATTTACATAGCCAGAGCTTACAAACACAACAAGTCCACTTGTCTCAAGCCAGACACATTATTATCAGAACTGCTGCACAAAAGAGTTTGCAGCTCTTGAACTTGGGCATACTGTAGCCAGAGACAGTTACCTTCATAAGCTCAGACCTGTTCTTGAAGGTAACCTGATCTGTGTTGCATGCAGATTGAAACACAGACTTGAGCTCATTGGAAAAGACCCCTTTCTTGCCCAAGAACAGTCATGTCTCTCTGCTGTTGGTCAATGTCAATGACAGCTGTATTTATATAGCACATTTAAAGGCCAACGGCCAGCCAAAGTGCTTTACAGGATAAAATAATCAGCAGCAATAAACAATATAAGCAAAGTAGTACAGTAGTATTAGTAGTACAACAAACAAGCAAAAACAGTAAAACAGTGAAAGGCAAACAGATAAAAGATCCAATACAGGTGACTTAACTCAGCCAGGAGGAAAACTGCCCCAATTGCACACAGAAGGATCGATCTGCGAGGTAGGATTTATACCACTCGAGAGCAGAACCTTTAATGCCCACACAGTGCTTGAGGCGTGACAGGGGAATAGTGTGATCCACTGTGTTCCACTGCTATTAGAGCCACTGTTGTGAGATCCAATAGCATTAAAAAGCACAGTTACCTGAATCAAGGTTTAATAGAAGATCATTAATAACTTTTAAAAGAGCTGTTTCAGTACTGTGAAGGGGCTTAAAACCAGACTGAAACCGTTCACTAATGTTTGCCCGATCTAGGATCTCTGCTATTGGTGTGGCAGTATCATGAAGATGTGATCACTGAAGGAGCCCTCAGAGCAGCGGGCTTCTGGGTTATAGTCGGAAAGCGACTTATTGATTCGGTCCTACACAAATGTGTTGTGTGCCGAAAGTTGAGACGAAGAACAGAGGTACAACTAATGGCTGACTTACCTCCAGAACATTTACACACATGTCCACCCTTCACTTATGTTGGTGTGGACATCTTTGGACCTTGGCAAGTCGTCTCCAGGCGTACATGAGGTAGATAGGCACAAAGCAAGAAATGGGCAATGCTTTACTGCTGCATGAGTTCTCGGGCCATGCATATTGAGATAATCAACTCCTTGGATACATCCAGCTGCATTAATGCATTAAGACTTTTCTTTGCCATTCGAGGACCAGCAAGACAGATAAGGTCAGACTGTGGATCAAACTTTATAGCTGCTGCAAAGGAACTGGGAATGAGCCAAAAACAACCTGATGTTACTGTCAAGTTAAGAGGCATGGCACAGAGAACGCAGGAGTCAACTCAGTTAAACTTAGTCCTTTCTTTTAATTGACTTTTGTCATTTTTTGTTGAATAATAAGAAGGTTCAGATCCATCATCAAACTCGTAATATTATGCTTTAAAAGAACATAAGTGGAGAAGTGAAATGAGATACATACCAATCGTGTCTCTGTGCTCCACTGACTCAAACAGCACCCAGGGCAGACGAAGGGCCACCAAAGGGCCACCCAGGTGCTCATCCAAGGTTAATCACCCTAGGACTTCTTGGTTTCCCTTTAAAGACTAACACCAAATGAACACTTGGGCTTTCTACTGCTCTCTGGAACACTCCATGCACCAAATAACCATTCCCCACATCCGCGCAATGAAAAATAAACAGCATATAATGAATAACCCAACAGTCACAGTGCAGAACCTCTTGAGTCAGCACGGGTGCTCATGGGTGTTTAATCCTTCTCACGCACATGGGGGGGTCATGGGAACGCATGATAGGACTGTCAAGGCAGATCCTAGATGCAATCCTGCTACAAGAAAACATACAACTCACCCATGACGTCCTGTGCACACTCATGATGTGGCTGCAATAATAAATACAAATCTCTCTCTTTCCATATATATATAAATTCGCTATATATTGGGAGGGACATTTTGAGCATATCTGAATATTGGGGGGGATATGTATATGTTAATTCCGGCCTTGGTTCAGAGACATTTTTAAGTTAATAGTGACCTTTAAGGTCAGATGGAGAATCTTCTGCCCTTCAGACACTTACGTTTCCTTTGATGCATTTATTTTATTGCACCTTTAGTTCAGGCAGGCTTTTATTTTGAAATGGTATTCTTCCATTAAACCAGAAGTAGGCAAAAATACAGTAGTTTGGACAAACAGAAAAGACGTTCATGCAACCAAGTAAACACTTCTCACCCGTTGATTCCTCAGAAGAGGCATCACTTGTATGTATTAGACATCCATTGTAATTAAATCATTTATGTTGATTTATGCTGTTAAAAACAAAGTTAAAAGGCTATGGATGCTATCGCTAACTTGTTCATGCTAGCTCTTCACTGGTTTCTCATCATCAGTTATCAAGCAGTTATATAGCTCATGTTATGTGTATGGAAACTAGGATGTTAACTAATTAAGTTATTCTGTGTTCTTTCTTATTCTTATTCTGAGTGAAATAAATCTTCAAACAAAGAATCAGCCATTCTTCATATTCATGGACTCAAAGAGAGTTTAGCTGACTGTATAGTTGGAGTTACCACACTTCAGCTATGAAAGATTTCTTATAGTAAACCCACATTTGCTCAAATTTGCCGATTGGTGGTGCCTTATGGTTTTGTTTAAAAATAATTAATTAAACTTGTGCCTGTTTCTGAGACATGTGTCCTCATAACCAAAATATTCCATGTAAGTTTCCCAACTTTAATGAACATCCTACCTGTTTTTTATGATGAGAATAATTCTAAATTAGTTGTGTGCTTAGTGGTGTAGTGGATTGTGCAGGTGCCCCATGTATAGAGGCTACAATGCTCGCTGCAGTTGGCCCCAGTTCAAGTTCTGCCTTAGATGGCTTTTGCTGCGTGTCATTCCCCTTCTCTCTGCCCCCTCTTTCCTGTCTCTTTTCAACTGTCCAGTCCATTAAAAGCATAAAAAGCCTCCCCCAAAAGATTAGTCTTTCATGCACACAGTTAACTATAAAGGCCTTTTGACTGTTTTATCAGTTCTTACATAGATGTGAACAGCACAGAGGAAGGACCAACTGTTAGACAGAGAGAAGCAGTAACAACGACTTAATTTAACAAACAAGCTAATTCAGGCATCAAACAGAAATGTAGTAAAGGCTGGATGATTTGCAAAATCATGCCAAGTCCACAAATGAAATAAAAAATCCAAAAAACTTAACTAACAGTGAAGCACAGGCTACATTCACATGCAGTCACGAAACAAAGAGAGAGACAGAATTATAAAGCCGCTGAGAACTTATAAGGAACAAGACACAAGTGAAACCAAAGCTTGTACAGCAGGCAAGGAAGCAAAGCTACAAAAGACACACAAGAGAAGAAATGAATGACCAAAACAAGGACAAAGAGAGACACAGAAGTCAAATGTTAACAGAGAAAAGCAAAAACAAGAAAGCACTGATGACACAGGTATAAAAGATTAATCTAAACTAAAATGTCAAACCAAAACACAACATGAGATGAATAACTGTAAAAATGCAGATGATAGTTTTTCATCACCTTTTGCTATTAGCACATGGTATTTTCTCAATGAATGTGTAAGTTTATCAGTAAGTGAGTGAATCACTTCCTGTCTGTATCTGTAAAGGACGTGTCTCTCTGATGGAGATGCTTCCAGGCAGGAGGAATCATTGTTCAGAGAGACTCAGAGGACTAGACTCTGCACGCTGTGAAAAGTTTTTTACAGCATGTAAATGAGATTGAGGCGGGTTTCTTGATATGGTAAACAGTCTTTTTGGTCTTATGCCAACAAGCCTGCAGCTAGATGAGATTAAGAAGAAAGCAACAACAATCTCTCAGTAAACAGGAAGCAATTAATTACTGGTTATATCCTGATAATAACAACTACATGTTGATGAGTGGGCAGATTAATGTAATTAACTTCTGCTGACATCCCATATAAGCTGTAGAGATCAATATAGCGTCAATATAGAGCTGGGCGTTATGGGAAAATATCGGGTCCATAACTTTTAGCATCCACTCGAACCCCTTATTTTCCACTGTGCTTATTGGTAGTATGTATTTTGTAATACAATAAGCTACTGCATTTTTATTATCACGATGTCTCTTCGACTTTTTTCATACGGCATGGCGTTGGATAAAGCAGAATCTATGGTCTTCTGCTGCTGCACAGGTGTTGTTATTGGGGGAAGATTAGCACTTGTTCCGGGCTGTGTTTGTCGAAAGATGGATGAATGTATTCTATCGAAGAAAATATATACTATGATTCATATCTCTATCGAGGAAAAGTTATTCCTCAATAATTATTGTTATCGTTTTATCACCCGGGGCTATCTCAATATGAAAAGATTGAAGAAAACAACCTACTAATGGTTAATGTATTCTTAATAAGGTAATTGGGTCAATAAAATTAATTCTCTGTTAAGTAGGAATGCACTTTGATAACATAAAACTGTTTAAATCTTAATATGAAAGGCTCCAACAATACAATGCAGAGTGTTAATGCAGCTAACAAGAGCGCTGCAACCCTGATTTAAATTATACAAAGGAGCCAAAGCACAATGATTCAATTCAATTCAATTCAGTTTTATTTATATAGCGCCAAATTACAACAAATGTCATCTCAAGGCACTGAAATAATATAGTCAAATTCAAGCCAACTGGAATTTAATTAATTGTAATCATAATCCAATGAAATCCAATTAATCAATTTCAAAATAATCCAATTCATTCATGTAGACCCAATGCAAAAACAATATCCTAGCTAAGGAAACTTGTCTCCAGTCCAATCTCCCGTCCTGAGCATGCCTGAGGCGACTGTGGAAAGGAACAACTCCCTTTTAACAGGAAGAAACCTCTGGCAGAACCAGACTCAGGAAGGGTGGCCATCCGCCTCGACCAGGTGGAGTTTGAGAAGACAGAAAAGAGGGGGAAAAAACACCATAACATCATTCAAAGGATACCTGTTGGAACAGGGAAACACAAGTTTAATAACCACAATAATGTAACATGTACATAATATCATTTGAGAAATTAAACAGGGGGAAAAAGAGAGCAAAGTGAGGAAAGGTGTGACAGATGACGTCCCCCAGCAGTCTAAGCCTATAGCAGTTTAACTATGGGCTGTTTGAGGATCACCTGAGCCATCCCTAACTATAAGCTTTATCAAAAGTTTTAAGCCTAATCTTAAAAGTGGAAAGGGTGTCTGCTTCCCCTTACATTTAGTGGCAGCTTATTCCACAAGAGAGGGGCCTGATAACTGAAGGCTCTGCCTCCCATTCTACTTTTAGAAACTCTGGGAACAACAAGTAAACCTGCAGTTTGGGAGCGAAGTGCTCTGTTAGGAAAATATCTTACGATGAGATCTTTAAGATATGATAGAGATCGGTCATTGAGAGCTTTATATGTGAGGAGAAGAATCTTAAATTCTATTCTGAATTTAACAAGGAGCCAATGAAGAGAAGTTAAAACCGGAGAAACATGATCTCTCCTGTTAGTTCTCATCAGAACTCTAGCTGCAGCATTTTGGATCAGCTGGAGGCTTTTCAGAGAATATGTGGGACAGCCCATTAATAAAGAATTACAGTAGTCCAGTCTTGAAGTAACAAATGCATGGAGTCGTTTCTCTGCCTCACCCTGAGACAGGATGTTCCTGATTTTGGCAATATTACGAAGGTGAAAGAAGGCAGTCCTAGAAACCAGTTTTATATGTGCGTCAAATGATAAATTCTGGTCAAAAATAACTCCAAGGTTCCACACTGTAGAACTAGAAGCCAAGGAAATACCATATAGAGTTACTATATAACTAGAAAATTTCTCCCTGAAGCGTTCAGGTCCAAAGAGAACTTCAGTTTTGTCTGATTGTCTAATGATTTAGAAGCAGACAGTTCTGAGTCATCCAGGTTTTTATGTCTTTAAGACATGATCACTCACACATAAAATAAATAATGCCGACTACCTTACAACAAACATGACAATTAAGTAATGGTTATATTTTGCAGTATGTTATTAATCATATCTCAAAGTCAGCATGTTGGATGCGTAGGAAACAGTCAGTTCCTCAAGGGTTTACAGCACCATCATGGCTCACCCTCACCAATTTGACTTCCAGCTTCATAGTTTTCCAATGGTCCAAAGAAGTTGAGGCAGCCTTCATTGAATTTGTCTTTTGTGTCCACTCAACTATTGTCCCAGGCAGACCCATCCAAACAATTCATTGAAAGGGTTGACTCATCAGATCTGGGAGTTGGGGCAGATCTTTCACAAACTTCACCGTTCATAATCTGGACTGACCACAAGAATTTTTTGTATCTCCAATCAGCCAAGTGTCTAAAGTCCCGGCAGGCACGCTGGGCATTATTCTTTGGGAGGTTTGACTTCCTGATTTCCTACCATCCAGGCTCATGAAATGTAAAGCCGGATGCACTATCTTTCCAATTCTTCACTGAAGACTCACCTGAACCAAAGACCACCCTTCCAACATCTTGTGTTATCGCCACCTTGACATGGAAAATTGAGAAGGTGAGACAAGTACAAATACAAGAAACTGATAGGTAATAGTCCACCTAATAATTTCAGTGGGGACACTGATCAAACCTTCAGTGACGTTGAGATTCCTGTTAAGTGTATTTATGTTAAGAGCCTCCTTTAAAACTATCTGGTTCATAGAGAGACCTTCAGAAAATAATTACAGGAAACCAGCTTTAAGTAACTGCCTGCAGGAAAAGCCCCTGTATATTATCTACCAGTTGTCAGCCACAGGACAATCACAGGGAAGTCAATCCAAGTTTTGTCACCTCAGTTCACAAGTCAGTACAGCACTTTGTCAACAATCAAAGATTCAAGTTTACGCAGACCACATCTAACCTGCCTCTCCCTCACTGTGCCACAGACCTACCACTGGAAAACTATTGCCGCACTAAGAACTGGAGCTGTCATTGTGCTCATTTTATTCATATTTGTAAATAAATTACTCACCTTTACCTCCTGCCTAGGTCTTATTCAGGATCCTGCCTACTGGTTAACTTTAAGAGATTCTCTTGACCTCTGCCCATCTTTACTTCTGAGAGATTCCTCCTCTCTAAGGGGCATAAAGGGAAGTACAGAAAGAAGAAGTGCAGTAAACTGTAAGGTTTAGCAGGTTCATCTTCGCCCTCGCCTTCGCCAGTAGGAACCCGGGCGCACTCACATCTCTTCTCGCCTTCGCTAATGGGAACCCAGATGGATTAATGAATCTCTTACAAATAGGCATCATAACTGCCTACTAACAGGGAAACATGAAAATGTACAGCTCAAGCGTCATTTTAAGACTTTCCAAGACACTGTACGTAAAACACCAGGAAAGTAATCATTCCGCCATGAGTCTCGACTGTCACGTCATGGAACCACACCGCCATCTATAGATCGTGGTAGCGAATCTTGGAATTAGAATCATTCTGCATTTTTATACTCCTGTGAATAATCCTGCGACTGCAGCATTAGTACAAATTGAATGTGTGTGTGTGTTACAATGAACCGGAGATCCACGCGCTTTGAATGTGCTTTGGGATGCCGGGATAAGAGAAATGTACTTTTCTTTTGTATCCACAACTGTCCACTTGGGATTCATTTACCAGGCGACCAGAGAACTCCTGGAAGACAGTGACCAATACCTCTTTGATTCGGCTCAAAGTAAGTTCAACCCATGTCTAACCCCCTAAGAACCTCGAGTTCGGCTTTGGTTTGGTAATAATAGGGCCGAGTATTTCATTCATGCAACAAGCTATCCCTATATTTAGCCAGAGGCCGCTATAGAAATATTAAGTCCCATATCTCTTTTGTCCCTGGGCTGTTTAACACGGTGGTGTTAAGTCATTATTACCATATGTCCCGAGCAAACCTTAAAATTGCAGATTTCGTCACTGTTAAATAAATGACCATATATAATCACAATCTGTGTTTCATGTTTCTTAAGTAATTACGGTCAATTCAGAGAAAACTCTATCCTTCAGTAACGACTCTTAGTTGATCAATTTTGATATGTTCCCTCCAACGTGAATGGGGGAGAGATGCCTTGTACAAAAATTTAAAACTTAATTTCATATCTAGAATGCTACACAAACCAGTTCAACCTGTTTTTTTTTTTAACAGGTTTAGCTCACCAGCCCCTCTGACACCCCCATCCCACCACACACCCACACTGTCCCAAATGGCTCAAACCACTCAGCATTTTCCTGTACAGTACCTCTCCCTCTGCCCCGCCTCTCCCTCCTCCTACTCCTCCGCTGAGCACAACTGCAGCAACCCCCTACCAACTGTGACCACAGACCAGGTTAAAAGGCAGCTGGAAAGACTGTAGCTCAGGAGGAAGAGCAGTCGCCCACCAATCGGAAGGTCGGTGGTTCGACTCTGGCTTCCCCGGGCTACATGTCGAAGTGTCCTTGGGCAAGACACTGTCCTTGGGCCCATATCCACTTGGATGGTGGAGGAGACAGTCAGTGCGGTTACATGAGTGCCATCGGATCGAATTAATCTTGCTCTTCGTTCGCCATCTTTCTTGAATGCCTTAGTTTTGTTGTTGGTGGTGGTGAAGACGTCAGCCGGAAGTGGCTCTATTAGCGGTAGTTGAAAGGGGTACAGCGCCACCTATCGTACTGGGGTATGGCATACTTTGTGCCAGTGATTCGATTCATTCACTGATTCATAGACACCACTGACTGTGAGAATCACATTCTTTGATTTCTCCAGTGCCTTTAACGACATTCAATCCATTCACGACTCAGTGATCTTCTGGGTTACTGACTACTTGACAGGCAGGCCACAGTTTGTTGGCCTGGGCAGTGTCCTGTCTGATGTGGTGGTCAGTGACATATGAGATCTGCAGGGAACTGTGCTTTCTCCCTTTCTCTTTACCTTACACATCACTGATCTCCAGTACAACTTTTCAAGTTTACTGATGACTCAGCTGTTGTCAGGTGTATAGGGGAGGGAGAGGAGGGGGAGTGCAGGACACTGGTGGACAACTTTGTCGAGTTGTCTGAACAGAATCACCTGAGGATGAACGTCAGCAAGACCAGAGAGATAGTGATCGACTTCACAGCCACTAAAGATAAGGGGGTGGGGTGGGGAGTGGAGGACTACAAATATCTGGGAGTGGTGATTGGAAACACACTCGAATGGGTATCTAATACTGGGGCTGTCTGCAAGAAAGGGATGAGCAGACTCTATTTCCTGAGGAAGCTGTAATCCTTCAACGTTTGCAGCAAGATGTTGGAGATATTCTATCAGAGTGTTGTTGCCGGCATCATTTTCTTTGCTGCTCTGTGTTGGGGCAGCAGCATCAGAGCCAGTGACACTAACAGACTGGACAAAATCATTAAGAAAACTGGCTATGCACTTGGTCTCAGGTTGCGGTCTTTTGAGACGGTGGTGAAGAGGAGGACACTGAATAAGCTGTTGTCCATTATGGATAAAAAACGGCACCCTCTACATCACACCGTGGTCAGACAGCAGAGCACCTTCTCACACAGGCTGTTTCAGCTCCGCTGTCGAAGGGACAGACACAGGAAATCATTCCTGCCACATGCCATCACACTGTTTAATAAAAGCTGAAAACGCTGGTCATTATTTCTCTATATGCACTTTAGATATATTTACTGTTGAAAATGTTGCTTATTTGTACATCTGTCCAATTACTGCCACTGGTACACTTTAATACTGCACATTTTGTTGTATATATACAGTATTTTTACTTGAATCTTATTTTGTAATTGCAATCTTAAAGGTTGAATTGTATATTTTTATTCATACTACTTAATAGTAGGTGTGTCAGAAAAATTCTCTCAAAATTAGGCTCAGAGTCGCCGGATACAATTAACACAAAACATATGTTTCTTGCAAGAAAGAGACAAGTCCGCACAACCTGTCAGGAAGCTGGCTCAGAGTTGTCTGACTAACAAAATGGTACTATTACTATTTATATTATCAAATATAATATGATAATATATATTGCTGGCCACACAATGTTATGGGAAAAGGACATTACTAGCCATTCAATGTCATGGGACAAGTTCAGACAGTCAAAAACTATTTTGCTTGCTACACAGTGTTATGAGAACCAAAAGATAGGAGGAAGCCTCCCCCCATCACAAAAACCTTTATTCTTGCAGCTTTTCTCATAATATAACTCCATAATTTTTCAAAAATTTCTCTCCTCTTTAGGCTATAAGAAAATAAGGACTAAACACTGTAAAAATTCATCATCTCGTACAAATAATATTGAATCATTTTAAATCTTTAACATAAAAGTATTCCACTGTTCACAGTGCAGAGGAGCAAAAAAACCATTTGCTGTAACTGATGTTCTTATTTATGGGAAAATTCTCCTATGGCCCCATCCCCACTTGGCGACCGATCACTTAATTATTCATTCAGTATCAAAGGTCACGCTCCGAACAGTTGATTCAGATGAATGGCAATGGACATATATGTGATTAATAAACATAAAATGAATACGCAAACATATTAAATGGATATTAAATGAAAAAATGAAAATAAGAATAATGAATAATAAATGAAAATAAGAAAAAAGAAAATCGTGAATAGTCAAACAATAATAATAACAATAATGTAATGCAGTTCATTCAGTCCAGTCCCGTCACCAACACTGCAATCGTCTGCTTCTGACCGAACATCAGTCTGGCTGGGTCTGGAACTGCTAAGCTATCTTGGAAAGAGAGGTTACTAGCACTTCACTTCCATGAAAGAGGTCTTTACCACCCCTTATTCCCTAACTAATCATCTTTTAGAACACTTCAGGATATAATTCAGATATATTTGAATCTCCCTGTATTTGCTGCCCTTGAGTACGAATATAAAAAAAACACGACCTGTCCTTTTAGTTTTATGCTGATGATATACCATTGAGACACAACGAAAGCTCCGCACTCACCAAGTTACTGGACTGTCTAAATTACGTAAAGCAGTGGCTAGGAAAGAACTTCCTGCACTTTAACGACAGCAAAACGGAATATATTCTGTTCGGTACATCTCCACTGTCCAGCACTTTTGCTGAAAACTCGGGCATCCTGACCCCTTCTTTTAAAATACACATAAAAAATCTTGGTGTGATGTTTGACTGCAGGCTAAAATTTGACAAACAGATTAGTTCTGTTGTCAGAACTAGCTTCTTCCATCTCCGTCTCTTGGCCAAAGTGAAGCCTTTTCTTAATCGGCAGGACCTTGAGAAAGCAATCCATGCTTTTATCAGCTCTAGACTGGACTATTGCAATTCCCTGTATGTTGGCCTCTCCCAGTCTTTTATTGGACGTCTTCAACTGGTACAAAACGCTGCTGCCCGATTTTTAACCAGCACGTCCTGACGCGAGCATATCTCCCCTGTCCTTTTGTCGCTCCACTGGCTTCCAGTCCGCTTTACAATTGATTTTAAATTTTTGATGTTTGTTTTTAAGGCCATTAACGGCCTGGCGCCCACCCATCTGTCCAAGATCCGTACCCTGACAGGGCCCTACGCTCCTCAGGCCAGCTTTTACTGGATGTCCCCAGATCTAAATATAAACAGTGGGGTGACCGCTACAGACCTCAACCTTTTTAAGTCAAAGCTGAAGACCCACTTTTTTTAGTCTAGCTTTTAACGGCAACTAGAGAAGTCCTTTGCTCAGGTCATTTAATACACTTGCTTATACTGGTTTTATGTTTGGGGTTGGTTTTATGTGCCATTTTATGTACTATTTTATTAACTATTTTTATGTCTTTGTTTTAATATTTATTTTATGTTGGTTACTGTTTTATGACTTGCATGTAAAACACTTTGGGTACGTTTTGGGCATTGTAAAGGGCTATACAAATAAACTTGATTTGATATTTCTTACAGTGGTTGGAGGCTGTAGATTGTTAAACGTTATTTGGTGGAATAAACTCTTCAAATCAGCTTTTCATTCAATTGGGGTGGAGCGCTTAGCTTCGCCGTCCACCCTTTTGTACACATGTGGATAAAAACTTGTGATTGTTCCACCATCATCTTGGCATGATGGGTCTCTCTTCCAGAATTCCAGACACCTGGTGAGTTACCTGACTTTGAGTCCTGTAGTGGTTCTGCTGATTCAGTTCATTTAACCTGTGGATGAATGTTAGCAGGAAAAAGCAACATATCATCTTTACAATGTTCTATATTCAGGAATTGCCTTTGAATAGGTCCAATTCCCATGTTCATTGGTCTTTCATATGAACGCAAAAATAATCACTAAACAAATCATTGAGAATTCAGTCGGGGTCATTCAAAGTACTTTGAACTTTAAATGTTATATGTATCCTCGTCTCCATCATCCACATGTAGCTTGTTGTCATCATCACCCTCTACCTGTTGATAAATTATGCGGGTACAGTCCCCCAAATCCTGACCGACTCTTCTTTTCTCCATGGCACCCTTTGCCTACTTTTAACCTTGACGGGAGCAGTGGTATCCAAAGCATTTAAAAGACTTGATGTGTAAGAGTTCAACAGATCATCATCATTAGAACACAGAGTATTTTCAAAGCTGATAATTTGCATAAACTGTGTCCTTGTTTGTCATTTCTCAGTGAAGACCAAACTACTGGTTAGGGTGTAACAAACAGGTCAAAGAGAACACAAAAATGATCAGATAAAGCGACATCCATATTTAAAATAACAACACCCTTTGAAATGAGCACATCTAGAGTGTGCCCTCTCCTGTGGGGGGGCTCAGTCACACACTGAGTTAGACGAAACATTTCAAGAAAAGCAGTGAGTTCTTCAGCTTGCTTATTATGGGTTACATCCACATGCACATTCAAGTCCCCTGTTATGACTAAACAGTCAAAAGCAGTGCACACAACTGAAAGCAATTCAGGAAAATCATCAATAAAACAATTCTGTGGTAATTGTTTTGTGGTAACAAAGTATAAAAGATTGTCTTATTTTGTGAGACCCTCGCCACTCTGGTTTTGTTGTGTCATATCTCAGTTAAACATAAAATCAAGATTGTGAGAGGAAAGTATCAAAAGTATTGGTAGACAGGAAAAAGTCAGAAAGCTGTTGGTATACAACTTTTTCTAGGACTTTGCTTGAGAATGGCAGGTTTGATATGGAAATGATAAAAATCTCAGGTTGTAAAACAGCTTTTGCTCAGACAGTTTTTCCTGTGAAAGTAGTAAAGATTTGAAATGCTCTGTTTGTTTATCTGAGATCTTCTGAACTTTAACTCTTTAAGAGAGCTGTTAAATCTTAATTCACAAACTTGTACTTATGTCTAGTTTTAAACATTGTGTTTTTAAATAGATTTATTTTGTACATTACTTTTGTCTTCCCCTTGTCTAGGATTGGGCAATTTTACAATGTTCAAATCTCCCTCAAAACCAAATTTCTTTTTTCATTTGTATAAGTATTTAATATTATCTGGGTATTTTTGAAACATGACTTTAGCACTCCCACTTAAGTCCCTGTTAGCTTTAAAACAGGTATTCCCCATATTTTCCCTCCTGCAGCTAATCAATTTTCAGTGGAGTTAATCTGAGTAACTAGTCAATGAAACACTACTTCTGTCGTTATGTCACCAGCAACAACAGTATGGCTAAACTGCAAAGCTTGCAGCAGCTGTTTCACCACCACTTCAACTCAATCAGAACTACTCAATGAAACATTACTCCCATTGTTACCAGCAACATCAACACACCATCAGCAGCTGTTTCATACTTTATACATACATAACAACAACACTGAACAAACAAAGGTGGATTTACTTATTGCGATCTCCCATCGCAAACTCTCCTAAGAGCGCGGAGTTATTTATTCCTGTAGTCTTCTCACACAGACTCACTCACCTTTACTTGACTGGTTTTATGTTATTTATCATGGGTTAGTCCAACACAACTATACAGTCTTTAGTTAAAGGCTACGTCCATTGATACTAAGCTGTACTCGAAATAGCAACGTTTTTCCTTTAAAAAATAGAAATGCCCCTACTTAGTTAAAGGCCGCTTGGGTACTTAGCTGCACTTGCAAAAATTCACTATTATTTGCAAACGTCTTAATTTAATGAAGTTCAAACTGAATTAGTCAGTAAAACATTACTCGTGTCATTTCACAAACAACAGTATGGCTAAATGCCAAAGTCTGCAGCAGCTACTTCACCACCAACTCATCAATCTGATCTAGTCGGTAAAACATCCCTCGTGTCGTTTCACAAACAACAGTACAGCTAACTGCAAGAGTCTGCAGAAGCCACTTCAACAATTTAACTTAATTGGTGTAACAGTTGTTAGTTAAATAATCACAAATTTTTGCACAATTGATTTTTCTTACTTTAATAATCACACTATTTCTCTCCAACAATAGTAACACACCTTACCATAAAACCACTGGTAAGTCCAACAACAAAGAATCCAGCGAGTCTGGCCACTGATAAAAAAAATAAAGACCTTGTCACCTTTCCCCCAGCCAGTGGCAGTCAGCCTCTATCAGTAACTCCGCTGAGAGGACTTTAGTCAGGAGTCCTGGACTCCCCAGTGCACGATTTCAGCTCCGATCCTGGGTGGTGGAAAGGATATTAGGATCCAGTTCGAAGGACCAAAATGTCAGAAAAATTCTCTCAAAATTAGGCTCAGAGTCGCTGGACACGGTTAACACAAAACATTTATTTCTTGCAAGAAAGAGACAAGTCCGCACAACCTGTCAGGAAGCTGGCTCAGAGTTGTCTGACTCACAAAATGGTACTATTGCTATTTGTGTTATTTATGTTTGCTGGCCACACAATGTTATGGGAAAAGGACATTACTAGCCTTTCATTGTTATGAGAAAAAGAGTTCAGACACTGTGTTATGAGAACCAAAAGATAGGAAGAAGCCTCCCCCCATCACAAAAACCTTTATTCTTGCAGATTTTCTCATAGTATAACTCCATAATTTTTCTAACAAGGTGCTTTGTGCTTCTACGTTTATTTCACTGTCTCAGGTGTAAATGCTGCTATTGCAAAGAAATTTCCCAGTTTGGGATGAAAAAAGTACTTCTATTTATTCTATTCTATTCTATTCTATTCTATTCTATTCTATTCTATTCTATTCTTCTTCTATGTGATTCCCCGATAATATCTGTGATATGCACATTTTATTTTTCATTTATATTGTGGCATTAAGAAGAAAATTAGTAAATGGGACCTTTGAGGAACTGTTGCCATCCGGGTGGTCTCAGGTGTGCATTCCACCCACTCTCCAGATGCAACTTGGACGGCACATCCGTGTCTTCATTATTCTTTCACCCTATTTTCACAGGTCAGTACTTGCCAGAGGTTAATGGTTTTAAGTTGTTTATGCTTTCATTTGTGTGTATATGTGATAAGAGTGAGTTGAAGGCTCAGTTGTGTATGTTTATTGATGTTTAAGAAAGTCGAAAAAACCCACCACTCTTAGAGACGGTATTATTTGCCCCAGGCAGTCAAGTGTGCTTTACACTGCTTATAATCATTACACTCACACATAATCCCACATGGTTTTTTGCACATGGTTTTATTTAATAGATGTTCATTTAATGATAAGAGTTTAAAGATGTTTGCGAAAGATTTGTATAGATGAAAATGTTTATATTCCTCCATGAGCTAATTTGTGGAATAAGTGTGTATCACATCCATTTTAAGCTGCATAATAAAAGTAAAATGATACTATCATTTGTATTATAGATGTGAGGGGGGTACATTTTATTGTGCATGTTTTTATTGATTTTTAGTGTTTTTTACTTACTGACCGCGAACGGAACCCCAACAAAACAGCAATGAGTCACAGGTGATGGCACTTGGATTTGACACCCTTTTGCGGCAGGAGGCCGCAGCAACATGGTAGAAAAGGACAGGCAAGCAGAGAAGAGCAGAGCGGGTTTGAAAGATCAAGAGAGAACGGCAGGACGCCGGAATAGACCTGGGCTACCGACCGGCAGATACCCGGGAGTGGGACACCATAGTTGGAAGGGAGTCCCCGCAATTGGTGCAGTGGTCACGTCCTGGACTACCCCGGCCAGGAACAAAAACACCGATCACCTAGGAGAGAGTTGGAAGTTGCACCTTGTTTTCAAAGGATCGAAGGACGAGAGGACGGAGAGAATCAGGAGGGGATGCTGGCCAATGCTAAACGATCGAGGATCCACATTGTAAACAGGCAGGCAGGAAGCAGACGTCACCGCTGAAAACGGACACACATACCTGATGCGCAGCAGCTTTGCCCGAGATGTCACCAGCTGGAAAAACAGTGACCATATGGACCAAGGGGATGCGCCGTGGGCTCATGGAGGGGTGTTTTATCACGATGCACCCCTCTTACAGCTAAGTACCCTTTTTAATTGTTTCTCCCGAAGTGATTTTAATGGGTCTCATTCCCCGAGGATTATTCTCATTATAATCGTACATTGACGCTGGGTGTTTCTGTTTATGATTTTATGTCTTGGACATTGAAGGCCTGTCGCTTTCCAGCTGAAAAGCAAGTCTGTTAGAGAGACTATCGTAGATTCTGGACTGGACCTATTTTTTTGTGCATTTCTTTTAATAAACTTTGTGTACAGTCGGACTTCAGTTCTGAACACAGAACACAGCTCTGCTCATACCTGGTTTATTTAAGAACCTGCTTCTAAGAGTCCTAATCGAGGTGGCGTTGTCGGTGTCTTTTAATGGTTTTAGCTTTGTTATTTATTATTTAAATAGTAGATATGTTTTATTATTCTTTATTTCATAAGGGATTTGTGTTTTTTCTCTTTTTTTTATTTGTGGTTCGTATTTTTAAGTTTTAAAAATGATGATGACTGTTTCTGAGTGCTACCAGAACACTATGGACTGTAAGAATCGTTGCAGAGATTGCTAACTTTTAGCCGTGGGGGGATGTGATAGCGTCAGTTTTTATTGTACATGTTTTCATTGACTTTTATTTGCTTAACCGGTTTCATGAGTTGCATGTAGTGGTTTGTACTTACTGACCGGGAACGGAACCCCAACTGCAAGCAACAAGACTTGATTGCAACAAGCCACAGGTGGTGGCACTTAGATTTGACACCCTTTTTTAAAAAGGAGGCCGCAGCAACATGGTAGAGAAGGACAGGCTGGCAGAGAAGAGCAGAGTGGTTTCAAAGATCGAGTAAATTCCTTACCGCCACCAGCTCACGGCTGGTTTTCATTCGGTAATTTCACCAAGCGTTTTCCTGTCGGGATCTGTCATTTCATTCATATGTAACTGCAGTTGCCCACAACCACCAGTAGTTGCAGTGGCGCTGGCGAAATTAGCACCGGCCGACATATCAAACAAAGCATCTATTACCGCCACATACAGAGTCAAAGAAGAGGAAGTTTTCACTGCAACAAACACGAATGACAGGTCAACAAAAAAGGCTTAGTATTGTTTCTTTTGCACCCAAACACGTCCAGTTCCTTTGAAAAAGTTCATGTTAAATACTACATAAATTCATATTACCAGTATTAGTTAACGATATCAGTTTGGATATCATGGTTAACTGTTTCCTGCTTCTGAAGAGTGTAGACATTTCTGCTTCCTCCTGCTGCTTACTGCTTTATTCGCTTTTAAATCATTCTACTACTGTCCACAAGTCTTGGATATAATTTTATTCCTTTTCTTTTAAGTGTATATTTGTAAATGATATTAGCCCTCCTCTTTTCAAAGAGAATCAGAAAGAACAATGTCTCCTAACCCTGCAATATCAGCGAGCTGCACAGAGTGTGAGCGACTCTCTGTGAAGATAACATAGCTCGAGAAGAGGATTGAAATGCTGCAAGACATTCGTGCGAACAAGTAATTTATTGACTCTATTATAGCGCCTGTGCAGGCTGTGGAGCCTTCAAGTGCCAAAGGACTAACTCAGATCTTTCTACGCGGGATAACAGCTGATGCGGAGCCTCACGCTGCAGACCTGGCAGACACACTCCCTTGGATGTGTCCAAATGACACTGGAATATCTGGTGAAGCTCCCAAACCAGACGGTCCGACTAACACCTACTGGAACAGTGTTGATGCCAAACCAAAGTCATCGACCTCAGCCAGGACTTGGTCTCATGTTGTCCATTGCAGAGGTAAACCCAGCAAGAAACCTGAACCTCCAGAACTCACTCCACCACCTGAAGTCCCATAAATATGATCTGTTGACTCCAAATAGAATGTGTGATATGAATGTAATGCAAAAATGAATAAAAACCAGAGAAATGGCCCCAAAACTCAGCCAAGGGCTAAACAGAATATTAGGAGAAGCCTAAATCCTACAACCAAGGTGAGGACTACAGAAGCAATCGACACCTTCACACAAAATGGAATAGCTACCATTGTAATGGGGACGATATAACACAGCATGTCAGAATGGCAAAGATGGAAAATATAACTTTTTCTGATACATCAGTCAGGCAACTGATAGATATCTTGCTGACCATTCTGTCCTCACATCCAGATGGCATGAGGATCATTGTCCACACGGGGTCTTTTCATATTCTGAGAAGGAAGACTGGCTCTGAGATCCTGAAGAAATACTTTTCTCTGCTGTTGATGATACTGTGTCACTATGGAGCACATCGTGTCTCCATTTCAGGCCACATTCCTACTGTGGGTATGGAATTTAACTTTTCAGAAGACTTCTTGGCCTGAACACATGGTTGTCAAATGCATGCATCGCCCATGGGATGAAGTTCATTTATAACTTTAATATATTTTGGAACTTTAAGGAGCATTTCAGCAAGTGGCCATCAATTTGGATGCCTGATGGCTTGCATCCAAATTGAAATGGATGCAAATTACTTGGTGCACTCTTACGTCATGCTGTTGGGATGGCAAACCCAAACATGACTGTACAGATAAGAGTGAAGGACACAACAGTGAGGCAAACAACCCCCAGCCCTCCCCCTCACCAGACCCTTTACTCCACTTCACCCAAGGTCTCCAAAGGATGTGTCTACCCCAGCCAGGACTCCAGCGACCACCATCTACCAAAAAAACGCAGGGCACCTCCACCCCCTCCTCTTACATTATCAGTCCTGGCAGAGCAGGGCACAAGGGGATGTGCAGGATGTTCAAGGAGCAGCAGCAGAGTTCAAGACAAAGATTACATGCCATAATGTGTTCAGGGTCCCTGCTATAGTAGTCCTACAATTGACAGCTGTTCTGAGAACAAGCTGGGACCCAGTAGGATTACTGTATTAGTTAGTAAAAGAAGGTTGGAAACAGTCAACTGCCTGGGTAAATCTATCAAATCTGTCAACGGCACCACATACAACTTGTCATAAAGGGAACTCACGGAGAGAACTCGGGCGCAGAGTACAGGTGTCAGCTGACAAACTTTTATTCTTCAACCAAAACAGGGAAATCCCAGGGAACAGAAAGAACCTTAAAAAGTGGGATGATCGGAAAAGGCTCTAACTATACTAAAGGAGCTATAGAAATACAAAAAAGGTCAACCAAAAACCTCTCTTAGAGAGGAAATCAGAAAATAACAATCAAAACTAGAAAAGCTCTGATTTAACTCAAAGAGCTATTAAATACTACACGCCAAAAGGCCAACCAAAAAAAAAAAATCACTCTTAACGAGGAATAAGAAAACTAGAAAAAAAGCTGTTCCTGCAAAACAGCAGTGAGAATGCTTTTTAAGTTGAATGGGATTAGTTGAACATGCTCAAAAAGCTTAATCTAGTGGAAATTTAGCAGAAATCAAGTGAGTAATAGTTAAAATGGCTTCAGTGTAATATACAGCAGGGAGTGGAAGAGTGATGTCATCAGGGACAGCAATGTTTGTCAACAGCTGCGGCTTAACGAGCTCCCTCCCTGTATAACCTGCAGAAATTGCTTTTTTGGATACTATGACCTCCTGTGAGAAAACTGGAAGAGCGAAGAAAATAATTTGAAGACCGTAAGAAGCAGAAGGCTTGGAGGAACGCGGCAATGTAGTTTTTATTTCAATGAAGTGAAAAACATTTAAACGGCAGCGAGTTGAACACAGTTGAACCTGTCTCTGGCGTCAGACCAAATTTCCATTGGAGTTAGTGAGAGAAATTGAAAGGTTTCTCTCGCTTCAAGACTCATAGCTGAAATTCTGTAAATGTGAGCTCTTTAGTAGTTACATCAACTGAAAGAGGACAAGTGTACCTACATGGTTGAAGCTCTGCCGGAGGTGACAGTTGGTAAATGGACTTGTACTTGTATAGCGCTTTTCTAGTCTAACTGACCACTGCCGCATTCACCCCACTCACACACACTCACACAATACGTCTTAAATACACAACGTGGGGTTCAGTGTCTTGCCCAAGGACGCTTTGACATGTATCCTGGGGAAGCCAGAGTCGAACCACCGACCTTCCGCTTGGTGGGCGACTGCTCTTCCTTCCTTCCGCCCCTATGGCCCAGTTGAAGCAGCAGACCCTCACAATACGTTTGGGCTTGCCAGGTCTGATCGGTATCCTCCCCCACCACCGAAGCCAACTCATCACCAGGTGGTGATCAGTTGACAGCTCCGCCCCTTTCTTCACTTGAGTGTCCAGGACATACGGCCCCAAGTCCGTCGATACAACCACAAAGTCTTAGTGTCCTGTGCCAAGTGCACATATGGACACCCTTACGTAAGTAAGTAAGTAAGTAAAATGTATTTATATAGCACTTTTCGCAAAGGAAAAAACTCACAAAGTGCTTCACATAGCACCGTCAAGGTATCTGGTTAAAATCATGAAACAGGTACAGGTAAAATAAAAATACAAAGACAAAACCAACAGACAGAAACAGTCAAAATAACACTACGACTCCTTAAAAGCCAGCCTGAACAGGTGTGTTTTAAGATGTTTTTTAAAAATGTCCACGGTAGCTAAGTCTCTCAGGTCCTGAGGAAGACTATTCCACAGCCTAGGTGCGACAGACTGGAAGGCTCTGTCTCCTCTGGTTATGCACCTGGTTTGTGGCACAACCAGAAGACCCAGGTTGGCAGACCTGAGAGACCTGCTAGGGACATGAGGGCGAAGAAGTTCAGACACGTAATCTGGTGCCTGACCACGAAGCGCTCCAAAAGTTAAAATTAAGAATCAAAATGAATCCTAAAACTAACCCGAAGCCAGTGCAGCGAGGCCAGGACAGGCGTTATATGGCAACTCCGCCTAGATTTAGTCAGCAGCCTGGCCGCAGCGGTCTACACTAACTGCAAACGGTTAATAGCTGCCTTGCTGAGATATGTGAATAAGGCGTTGCAGTAGTCCAGCCGAGATGACACAAACGCATGAATTATCAATTCTAGCTCGGCCTGCGACACCATGGTTCTCAGTTTGGCAATGTTTCTGAGTTGGAAGAAACAAATGCGAGACAAAGAATGAATGTGTTTGTCGAAGGTCATATGCTGGTCAAAGATAATGCCCAAATTTCTCAGGAAGGAACATACATTGGTGCATATAGACCCAACGTAGTCTTTCACAGCAGAAATACAACTGTCTGGCCCAATAATGAGAACCTCAGTTTTTCTGGTATTTAACTTAAGGAAATTGTTGGACAGCCAGACCTTAATAGCTGACAAACAATCATGCAGCACATTCAGTCCATCGATTCTGTTGGGGTTAAAAGAAAACTGTAGCTGAAGCGGACGAAGAGATAAACGGGCCAACAGCTACTGAAAAGGTTCTGCCAGAGAGGTACAAGGCAAACCAGTCAAGGGCCCTGCCTGAGATACCAACATGGTCCCTAAGCCTGTCAGTAAGGATGCCATGATCCACAGTGTCAAATGCTGCACTGAGGTCGTGCAGCATAAGAACAGTACATTTACCGGTGTCAGACGCCATCATGATGTCGTTAGATACTCTAAGAAAAGCTGTTTCAGTTGAATGCCTCTGACGATAACCGGACTGGAATTTGTCAAAGATCCTGTTCCTTTTAAGAGGAGGGGAAATGTAAAATATATTTTTACAAATTCAGCAATATGAGTTATATACACTACATTTCCCACCTACTGACATTCATTCACCAGTGAATTTCCACAGACAGTCTCATATCGTTTCTGTCATGGGGCGCTAGTCAGAGTGCCTCAGTGCAGCCAAACAGACAATCGTATACTGTTGCCAAGGCAAATTAATGAATATTTGGCCATTCAGTGTCGCAGAATTTTATGGTAAGATCGTTATTTATCTAGTATTATACAATTGAAAATTGTTAATTTACTTTATCTGTGAAACTGGTGATTTTGAGAAGGAGACTAAATCATTACTGTTACTGTCATTGTTGTTGGGGATTTCATTATAGCAAATCTCACAAAGGTGATGCCAGACTTTTTCCAGCATGTGACACTTCCAACCAGAGGTTTTAACAAGCTAGATCACTGTTATCCACTGTACAAGGACAGCTACAAAGTTGCATCGCTGCTGGCTTTCGGCAAAGCTGATCACGCTGCCATCTCCCTCATGCCAGAATACAAACAACAGCTAAGAATGGTAGTGATATGGACTGGGACTGTTTCAGGAGCGCTCCGGTGATGATGTCAGTCTGTTTACGGAAGTGGTGATGAACTTCATTGCTAAGCTTATAGATAATATCGTCCCCATGGTGACTGTGAAGGTTTTCCTTCACATCTAGGATCTATGGAACTATCCATGTTGCTATGAAGGCACGTACCATGGCCTAAAACAAAGGACTTTGGTGACTTTGTACTATACAAAGTAACATACTATGAGCTCCATTAGAAGGTGAAAGCTGCAAAACGGCAGTGTGGAGGCTTCACTGGGCTTCACTGGGTGTTTCCCAAACAAGCCAGATCACTGGGGAAACACATTTACATTTTTTTTTATTTTTTAAAAACACTTGTGCCGACACAAAACTGGTGTAAACTGGCTGAAATTTACTCCACAAAACAGGCAAAACATTGTTCAGTTAGCATAAACTTAAGAAAAAATACATTCAGCTCGTTCTTGCCATCAAGAATCACCGCTGACTTTCCACGTGAAGCAGGACTACAAATTCAGTTGTTTGTACTACAAGCTTGGGTCACCGTGATGTCAAGTCCAGCCTTTAGGACATTCCTTTTCCATCTTCTGTTAATTTGTTTTTCGCTTTGTAACTGTGTTTTGCCACTTGTAGTTTTGTGTCAGCACGAGTGTTGTTGTTTTTTTAATGTAAATGTGTTTCCCAAAAATGTGAATTTGTGTGTCCCAATAATGTGAATTTGTGCATATGATTAAATAAAATCACCTGGTGTGTCTGAGGGTTTGTCAGTGGTGTTATAACAAGGGGGCCAGGGCATGTTCTCGATCTCCTAAAATAATATTGATATTAATATTACTGTAATTTTACTTAACATTACTGCAATAACAGAAGACAACTCAAATACTTATTTTGTTCAAACATGTCAGTACTCAAATGTGTGTAAGAGTACTCCTGACTGTTCATAGGACCCTAGTTAAAAAAAAACATTTGTGAATGCCGCAATCCTAATAAAAAGCGCATAAGTAGAACAAATTTCTTCTTAAGAACTTTGGGTGAAACTAATTAACATATCCATGTTTAAATTAACATATCCAGGAAGTATGCTTGTCTAACAATGCATGCCATGAGGACTTTATGTCAGTGAGTGCAGAGCTGGGTTTCCTTCAGCAGGATTTTTAAAGTTGCTTTGAAATTGCTAATAGAGCCAATATCTAAAATTCTCACATGTAGCCGTCCTACTACATGCCCGCTGGACCCTGTTCCCACTAATCTATTCCAATCCATTGCTCCTACTGTAACTGCAGCAGTCACACATGTGATTAATGCTTCACTGACATCTTGCACATTTCCTACCACACTCAAATAAGTTAGGGTTACGCTGCTGCTCAAGAAACCTTCCCTCCCTCCGACTCAAGTGGAGAACTATCGGCTGGTCTCTCTCATCCCGTTTCTGTTTAAGACCATTGAAAGGGCGGTTTTTAAGCAAGTCACAGATTACCTCTCACAAAATAACCTCCTTGCCCCAAACCAATCTGGGTTTAAAAGTGGACACGCCACTGAAACAGCTCTGTTGGCTGTGACAGAAGCTTTAAAAGAAGCCTAAATCCTCACTACTTATCCTGCTCGACTTATTGGCTGCATTTGACATTGTCAACCACAGCATCCTTTTGTCCATACTCACTCGCATGGAAATCACAGGGAGAGCACACTTCTGGTTTGAAACATACCTCACTGGACGGTCATTCAAAGTATCTTGGCTTGGTCCAATCACATGGCTTTTCATACCAATACTATCTGTCAAGGCCACAGGACACAGATGCAGGGTCGATTCAAAGTCAGAATGTTTATTAATATAAACAGGTGGAGAATCTCCAGACAGAGCAAACAAAGAGGCTGTGTAACTCCTAACATACTCTCCTCAGTAACTATGGTGGAGGAGAGTGTAGCTATGAAAATTATCCAACAAAACTCTCACCACTCTAAGAGGAAAACAGAAAGGGCTATTAAAGATCACAAATAAACATTCACGCTCTCCTAACGAGGCAGACTTTTAACAAAAGAAGCTCCCTCTTAAAAACAGAGGCACTATGAAACTTAAACCATTAACTATAAGAACATCTTTAAAGATTTCTAAAACTTAACACAAAAATCACTCCACAAGTGGAGGCACTATGAAACAATCAAAACCGAACGCAACGCTCCTCTAATGGAGATGTCTATAAAACAGTTAACAAGAACAAAAGATGCTCCTTAACGGAGAAACCAAACAGGCTATGAAACTTACCGTGGTAATAAACTAAAGCTATGGAGTAAACTTACAAAACAAAGGATACACTCTGCAGGAGGATCGCTGCACTGCAGGCTCAAGGATTCTGTGGCTGTGGCTTACTGTGGACAAAGACGCTATGAGGCTCATGACAGGAGGCAACACACTGGCACAAGACAAAGGAGACTCAGACTATTTGAGCACAAGTGGAGCCATGGGGAACAAGTGGAAACACTATGGGAATCAGGGAAAATAATCAGACACTTGACACAGGAGGAAGGGCAAGGTACCTGAAACGAGAGGGAAGTTGATATTTCAAAATAAAACAGGAAATGACGAGGCAAGACATGAATCAAAGCATAAATCGTGACACTATCCTGATGATACCCAGCTCTAGCTATCATTGTCACCTGACGACCACACAATCTCAGCACGAATCTCAGACCGTCTCTCTGACATATTGAAATGGATGAAAGTCCATCACCTCCAACTAAACCTCTCAAAAACTGAACTGTTTGTCTTCCCAGCCAAACCAACCATACATCACAGCATCTGCATCCAAACTGAATCCATCAAAGTTAGCTAGAAACTTGTCATGACTGATGACCAACTAACGTTTAAAGATCATGTTGCCTCCGTTTCTCGATTGTGCCACTTTGCATTGCTAAACATAAGAAAAATCAAGCCATACCTAAACCAACACGCCACCCAGCTCCTGGTCCAGTCTATGGTCATCTCCCGACTGACAATAGCAACTACTGCAACGCTTTCCTAACTGGTCTCCCAGCCTGTGCTGTTAAACCTCTGCAGATGGTCCAGAATGCGGTGGCGAGTCTTGTCTTCAATCAGCCAAAAAGAGCACACGTCACCCCTCTGTTCATTGAGCGCCACTGGCTACCCTTAGCCGCCCGCATCAAATTCAAGTCACTGATGTTAGCCTACAAAGTGCTTAATGGTACGGCTCCCATCTACTTGAATACTCTTGCAAAGGCTTATGTCACAACTCGGTCACTCTGGTCATCAAAGGGTTGTAGTCTGGTGGTTCAATATCTCTCACAGTGATATATCCAGGATCACATCATCTGTTGTTAAGAAGCACCAAAAAACCTCTACCTTTGCTTTTGCCGCTTTACCCAATGGCTCTGTCAGTTCATATCATCTTAAAGAGAGATGTGTTGTTGTCCAGTATATGCTCCTGTAATCATGTCTTAGTGAAACACATAATACTGCATTCTCAATATTCTCTTTGTGTCCTCCTGAACACGACAAGCTTGTTGATTTTGTTTATTGCAATCTGAAATTCCCCATCAGTATCAAGGTGAGACCAGACCTGCACTTCCTCTACTTGTTTCTCTGTCTTGCTCCTGACTGAATTTTGAGTCTATTTTGGGGCTTTAGTTGACATTTGTAAACCTTAGCTAATCACTTAGTGACTTACAACAGATTTTAAGAGTTGATACTAAACTGAAGTAACTGAACAATAATAATAATAATAAAAATAATAATCAATGACTAAATGAATAAATTTGACAATAACATGTCAGCAGTCACTGTTAAAAAGCTTTATGGCTGTGGAGACAAAGGACCACCTGAACCTCTCAGTCCTGCAGCACAGTGAGGTGAGCCTCTCACTGCAGCTGCTCCTCTGTCCTGCCAGGATGCTGTTGAGATGATGTTTATTGTGCTCCAAAACATAATTTCCTCCTCATCCGTTGCTCCACCACAGCACTGAGAGGGTTTCTCCTTCTGCTGTCCACCACGCACACATTCCACAACAGCCATATCATCAGGATACTTATGTATGTGGCAGTACCCTGCGGAGCCCCAGTACTGCATTTCAGTGTTCCAGAAACACATCTCCCCATCCTGACATACTGTGGTCTGGCAGTCAAATAGTCTATAATCCACGATGTCAGGGAGGGGGCCACAGCCATACCTGGAAGCTTGTCTTTCAGTATGGGAGGCCATATAGTGTTGAAGGGACTGGAGAAGTCAAAGAACATGATTCTCACATATGAACCAGGCATATCCAAATAAGCATATGCCTGATGCAGCATGTATAGGATTGCTTCTTCCACTCCTGTGTTTCTGGTAGGCAAACTGGAGGGGGTCGAGATCCTCAGCAACCTGCAATCTCATGCTACAAACAAGGAGTTTCTCCAAAGTCTTCATGATATGAGATGTCAAAGTCACTGGTCTGTAGTCACTCAGCTCAACCGGTTGCCCTAAATCGGGCAATCAACTCAATCGGGTATGACAGTTTTCAGCAGCACCAGGACTTTTTCCATCTGAAGGCTCATATTGAAGAGCTTCTGAAAAGGGACTGCTAGTTGACCAGCACAGTCCCTCAGAAAGCCTTGGACAGACTCCTTCTGGGCCCGCAGGCCTCCCTGATTGAAGTCTCCTGAGCTCAGCTTCAACCTCCTCTCTAGTTAGAGACAGAGGGAGCCGCTCAGGTTGTGGCGGAGGGATAGCAACAGGGGTGAAGTGTCTATCGATCATAGAGATGGGGGTGGGGGGGGTGTTGCGGCGGTACAGAGGAGGGCTAGTGGTAGGAGTTGCTGCAGAGGTGGAGGTGCAGCTGGACTGAGGAGGCCAGGCGGTGGGAGTAGCTGCAGAGGCGGAGGTGCAGTTGGATTCAGTAGGCCTGGTGGTGGAAGCTGCCGCAGAGGTGGAGGTATAGCTAGGCTCAAAATGCCTGGTGGTGGAAGCTGCCGCAGAGGTGGAGGTGCAGTTGGGTTCAGGAGGCCTGGCAGTAGAAGCTGTCGTAGAGGTGGAAGTACAGCTGGACAGAAGAAGCCTGTTGATGAGAGTTGCTGCAGAGGTGGAGGTGCAGTTAGACATAATTGCAAGGCCTGATGTACATGTGTCATAAAGAAGACATGTGTTTTTACGCGGGAAAATTAGCATATAAAATGAATCCTCAGATGCATATAATTATGTTCTCATAAGCAAGAGATTTAATGTTATTGTTATAATACAAAATCAGAGTTTAGCGTTATGAGACGTTAAGGGTCAGAGACTTTGCTGCATTTTTGACTCGCAGGACCCCAGTCTGCCTTTTCACTGAACTGGATCCACAACTTTCTGCTCTTGCCAAAAGGCTCTGATCCCCTTTGAATATTGAACAATTTATTTAATCTTTTTTTTGTGATTAATCCAGTTTATCACATTGTTTTCTCTGTGTATGAGCTTGGCTAATAAAATAAAAAAATAGTTGTGCATGCATCTGTATGATCATGTTGCTCAGAAATCAATCTATAGCTTAACTTATGCAGCTAATGCAGTCACTGGTAGGTAGTGGTTGCCATCACAATTGAAAGTATATAGTGTTCTTGTATTTAGTGACAAGTACTTATGTAAACTCTTTTTTGCACACTTTACTTCAAGAAGCAAAAAGAGAAAACTTGTGGGCAGCACACACACATTTACCTCTAGACGCAGTATGTACCTGAAAATATGTTTGATTATAGCCTTAGAAACAGTTCTACTATCATGATCTCAAAACCAATGTCTTGTATACTTCTAAAGCATACTATGCTTTATACTAAAGCAAGTTTTGGCACTCTTTAGACACCATAGTTCCATAACTGATTTCTGCTGTACAGTAGACTGTGTATATGGGAAAGCAAGAGAACTGGAAATTATTTTAATCATAGCATGCAGGACTCAGGTTGTATACAATCCACTCAGTTTAGCAGCAGATCTTTGTTGCTTTAATATACCTCTGAAGTGAGAAGACAGAACTCAAGACGAAAGTATTTCTTTAAATGTATGCCTTTGATACTCAAATGAAGGAAACATGACTGCTTCTAGGCTTCAAACATTATCAATGGCTCCTCAACAATTATGTAGTTTAATAAGATCAACAGATTAGGTCTGTTTATCTTAGCCTCTCTTGGCTACCTTTTGCATTCAGAATAGAATTTAAGATTTCGTCTTGTCACATATAAACTGTTAATGACCAAGCTCTGTATTACCTTAAATATCTCATAATTTCATATCAACCTATAAGAATGCTTTGTTTTCAGAGTGTCAACTTGTTATGCCCAAAACTCCCAGACCTGAATAAGAGTCAGAGCCTTTAAGGTTTTTAATGTTCTTTCTTGTGGAACCGGCTCCCAGTTTGGGTTTGGGATTCAAACTCCCTTTCTCCTCTCAGGACAAAGCTAAAAGCTTTAAAAACTTTTATTAATTGTTTTTCCCATGTGCTTGCATTTTGATTCTTACTGTTATTATTGTTTTGAATTATGATTTTACTGCTGTTACAAATGTTTTTTATGAGTGTCGTTAATCTCTTGCAACCTATTGTATGTCTTCATAACATGATTATTTTGTTGTGTAAAGCAGTTTGGGTTGCATTTATAGAAAAAGCTCAGCCGAGCTAAAATTTGCTGTATGGCCATATTGTCATGTTATAATTGATCAAAAGCAACAGAAGAACGATTTTGCCATCTCTGTGTGAGCTTCTTTTTTTGAAAATCAAAGTGAATAACTTTCTGTTACCAATTAGGAAAAAAAGGAGATTGTGATCGACAATCACTGGGAATGTGAAATTCCACATTCCCAGTTGCTGCTGAATGCAGCAGTAGATTCACCTGGTAACAAAAACTGAATTCTGGGATTGGCTGTTCTGTCAGTGACGTCAATGTCGTCGAGCACTGAATGGAATGCAATAACATTTATCAGCCTTGCAGCAGGCAGACTCAGCCTACGGGCTTGGCAACTTCAACACTTCAACACAACTTCAAGCCTCGATTCGGCAGCGACTTGGTGTTGTAAAATTAATTGGCACGTTGGAAAAAGCATTATTATCTATTATTTAATGAAAATGAGGTTTAACTAACAAAAAGCAAGGAAAACCATGTCCTCCTAAATAAAGCATGTGGTCATTTCATATGTGGAGTCAGTGCAGGGTCCCACCTGAGGTACACGTCACAGGGTTTGGGTGGTGGTGGTGGTGGGGGGTGATAGTATAAAAAGAAAGAGCATTCACTCCTCCAATTTCAGGGATCCTATTTGAACCACAGAAAGACATTTTTCAATACTAAGGTAAAGAATATTTGCACGGAAACGCCATGATTCACATTTATATCAATAATATTAGAACTGAGCTTCAAGATAGTGTTTCAAAAGCAAAGCTGTGATTTTTAGACAGTTTTAGACAGGAATCTAAACAACTTCATATAAAACGTGTCTTACATAATACAAAAATATAAACACTGTTATCCACTTTAGAACTCAAACTTTGGGCTTGCCAATCATCACTCAAAGAATTATATCTGAGTAATTCTATATCTTCCGTAAACTCTTGGGTTTTTATAAGTGTTTCAGAAATGTTGTATTAGGTTTTTACTATATCTCATTGACTAACTTTACTTTCCCCTTCATGCAATATTCCTGTCACTTTTCTTTCCTTTTTTCTTTCCCACAAAACTTTACTCTACCTGGGTGGTACATCAATCTTTATCATTTTCTATTTTTTTCTATTTCACCATCACTTCATGAGGTCTGTGATTTAAAATTCAAAGTATTTTTCTGCCATTAGTCATTCATATTTTGTATCTGATTTGTTATTTAATTTATTGTACGTGTTCCTAATTATTGCTGAAAGAGATGCCTTTTATAAATGAAGGCAGGCTGATCGCAAGCTTAATTGTTCTATTGTGATACCAATGAAACCGGAGTAATAACTCTGTAAGTTTTCACACGATCTTTGAATGTGAGCTCTCCAGATAAAGAAGGAGCGACATTGCGCATGCGCCCGAAGGGTCGTCGAAGAATCCAGTAAATACAACCCCGGAGCACTAGCCGAGTATAAACGCTGACGTCACGGTCCTACATTGAGAGCTCTATTCGAGTTGTAAGCACGAGCTCAGACGGAGGCGCGCCGATGCAACGGACACTGCTGAGATGGTCTCCAGTTAGTGCTACTCTGCTGTTTTTTGAGGAGGAAATATCGTATTCTGGTTTTCGGTTATTTCTTCCTTATAGCGACGTAAACAAACCGACGGACATTTTGGATTGTTTTGTACTCGCTTCGGGGTCACAACATGTCCTCCGCGGCAGTCGCTGCCTCCAGAAGGCAGTCATGCTATTTATGCGATTTACCCCGCATGCCATGGGCAATGATTTGGGATTTTACCGAGCCTGTTTGCCGCGGATGTGTCAACTACGAGGGTGCCGATCGGATTGAATTTGTAATCGAGACTGCGCGTCACCTGAAGAGAGCACACGGCTTTCAGGAGGGCCGCTCTCCAGGCCCGGGGAAGCCCCAACACGCCGGGAAGGAGATGAACCACTCGGCCGGGGATCAGGGCTCCCGTCCCCCGCAGTCTCTGGATCGCTATCCGCTGTCTGACCGGCCACCCCGCTTAGGGCCGGAGTACCAGACGGGCAGGCAGGTAAACGGGCTTCCCTTGCCGAACGGATTCCCAAAGCCCGACGAGCCTCCGGAGCTCAACCGCCAAAGCCCCAACCCCCGCAGGAATAGTACAGTTCCTCCCAATCTAGTGCCTTTGGTGAACGGCGGCATATCAACCGTACACCCGCTCAACGGTCGCCCGGGTCAGATGGGTTTGCCCGGCGCTCTGGCTGTGCCTGGTTCTGGGGAGCACGGGAAGCGTTCAGAAGAGCTGAAGGATAAACAGAGGCCGGACAGCTTGTCGGACATATCAGACAGCCATAAGGACTGGTTAGGTAAAGGCAAAACAGACAGGGATTTTATGGCGCGGTACACGTTCGACAGCAGGTTTAAAAAGGACCACGCCGCCATGCAGCGGGTGCTGGCATATGAGGGGAGTGCCACTTCCTCAAAAACAGGTAAAAAAAATTCTCTTATGTCCCAGAACTGGAGTGTATGGAATGAACAGATGCATTGAAACTTGGTCTTAACAGCGCTGAAGCACGGGCTGTTAGACATGATGCTCCCATGCCTTTGCAGGTACATGCTTGGTAATGGCACTCTGCTTCACCTTTCTGCACATGAAACAGAGCAGCAGAATAATGGCAGCGTTCATAGCACCAAGTGTGCTATGAAATTTCCTGTGTTTGTTTCTTTTTAGCACAGCATGATACCATGTTTGTGTGTATTGTTTTATGATTGTTAACCCTTCCTTTCCATCTTCCTCTTTTACAGACAGGGGGAAGCACACTCGCCCTGTAAAGAGGAAGGCGTCCCCGGAGCCAGATAGTGAGGGTAGTGCCCCCAAGATGAACGGCAGTGAGGGCCAGCCGTGGCTCCCATCACCTTCTGAGGTCTTGAAAATGCCCCCATCTTCTTTGCCAGGCTTTTCAGTGGCCCCTCCTTCCACCATATCCCCTCACTCCCGCACCACACCCCCCGAAGCTGCCACAGCACAGAATGGCCAGTCCCCCATGGCGGCACTCATTCACGCCACCGACAATGCAGGAAGCGCAGGTTCACCCAAGGATGGCAGCCAGGTACACTCCACCACGGCAGGCGCACGGCGGAATAGTGGCAGCCCCTTGTCTCCCTCCTCGGCCTCTCAGAGGAGACTGGCACAGAGGGAGGGGCCTGTAAGCTCCAACTCTTCTGCCCTGCATGTGACTAGCGGCATGGACCCACATGTACCACCACCATCTCAGAGCATTCCAGACTCTTCTGTGCAGCCTGGCAGTGTGCCGCTGTGCTGCACTCTGTGCCATGAGCGGCTGGAGGACACTCACTTCGTCCAGTGCCCTTCGGTGCCCTCCCACAAGTTCTGCTTTCCCTGCTCCCGGGAGAGCATCAAGCAGCAGGGTGCCACCGGTGAGGTGTACTGCCCCAGTGGCGAGCGATGCCCGCTGGTCGGCTCCAATGTGCCCTGGGCCTTCATGCAGGGGGAAATAGCCACCATCTTGGCTGGAGACATAAAGGTGAAAAAGGAGAGGGACCCTTGAAAATGCTGACCAGCTCTTTTTCTTTAGCTTTTGTCCTCTTAAACAACAACTGCAAGACATAAAGTAACACCAATCACCTGGCGAGCTCCAGAGAAACTGATCGACATACATATTGGACACAAGGGAAGTGTATACTTTGTAAACATGGCTGTATAATTTTTTGATCATTTTTTTTCAGTATATTGTGTTTCTATATTTTGAAGCTAAAAAGGTATGTACTCTTCCCCACCACAATTGTTTTTGTTCATCTATGTACTTTAGGTCTGGAGGCACTACCTGTCCAACATAGAATGTGATTCATTTGAGCACTTGGCTAAAAATATTAATGGAGAAGAAACTATAAATATGCTTCTAGCTGTACATGTATGCACTTGTTTACGAAAAAAAAAGCCAAATACAGTTTAGTTATTGTAATAATACCTCAAGTGTCTCTGGTTTGCTTATTGTCTGCACTCAGTGAGCCAGGAGCTGCTTGGAGAGCCCTGACCTGATTGTGAAACAGCCATGATGCAATCCCTTCCAACAGGAACAAACAGGCTTCCAGAGAGGAGCTGGTGGAAGGGAAAAGTCAAAGAGAGGCACAGAGAGATAGATGGAAGTGGGAGGGGTGGAGGTTGGGGGAGCAGTCTGTTGCATAAACATTGTGTACAGTAAATCACACCAGGGGCAGGCTGAGGCCACCCATCACAGTCCTCATGTCCTGCGCTGAGTGATAAGGAGAGTCTAAAAATAGTGGTCTGTGTAAACACTATATTCGTTATATCACATTGACACTTAGTGAGGAGATTATTTTGACATAAACAAACTTTCCCAATGCTTTATCTGTAACTATTTTCTGCTGCCCAACTTCACTGATGATCTGTCTGGATCTAGACTTTTATTTTTTTTCTTGGTGTTCCTTACTTGCATTCCTCCATGTCACAGAATCAGCCACAGGAACAAATCCTGGCAGCAGACTGGGGTTGTTGCTTAATGAACCTGCACCTTGATTCCAGTGAAAACATGCTGGAGATGTGAGGTCATAAGCAGTGGTGGCAGCAGTCTGCTAGAGGACTAATAAGACTAGAGCTGAATGAGCAGCACATTTCCTACTGGTTTTCCACATAAGTCTGTCACACTGTAACAGTGCCAGAGATGGGTTCAGGTCTTTAACAAAACTACTTCAACGGACAGATTGGATTCTCTCTCTCTCTCTCTTTCTCTCTCTCTCTTTCCTTTTTTTCCCTCCAAGCTTGCTTTTTTTGGTCCCTTTCTAGTTTAAGTTAATTTCTTCTCAAATTCTGAGCATATGTGCTGCTTGAGGTTATTGCCTTTGTCACATTTGCTTGGTTTTGACTTCAGAAAGAAAAATAACAAGGAGTAAGGAGGGGCCCCTGTCTGTCTGAGAGTGGGTGTTATAAATGCTTTGCCCAGGGGTCACGTGGTCAGTGGAATTCCTGAGTCACTGTCCACCCTCCCTCCCCTTTTCCTTTTCTGTCTCCTCCCTCGTCTCTGCTGCAGTAACACGCCTTCTACTGTTCTTGGCTGATCACAGAGAGTGGATGAATGGGCGCCTGTGTGTGTTTATGCTGGCCTCTGTTGCTTCCAGCCGCCATTCAAAAGAAAAAATAATATTAACCCTTTCCCTGTTCCCTGGCTGCTTTTCCTACACAGACCCTCTATTTACAGTTTCTGCTGGCACCAAAGTACAAAAGTTCGCTCTTTGTTGAAGCAAAATCTCGACTGGAGCATTGGAGGAGATCAAAGATTTTTTTGATAATCTTTGATCAATTATCATTTTTGATAATTTCAAGTGTTGTCAGCGTCACAGGTTGGAGCTTTTACTGCACCTCATGTTTCTTGAGTGTCTTTTGAGTTTTGGCTTGTTGGTATAAGACCAGAATTTTTTAAAGACCTCAGTCAATAGTTGAGTATTAGTCAAATTATGTTTTTAGTTGGAGATCAAAACCAAATGATCAAAAGCGTTCATTTGAAACATGAACAGCCCCATCAAATATTGACCTCAGCGGCTTTGGTTGGTCTCTTGCTTAAGTGAAATTAAATCAATTCAGGTCAGCTGTGGTTTAGTTATGTAATGCTCTTTTTCACTGATGAATTTCCTCTAACGTTTCTGTGTAATCAGCATAAATAGTTCTTGTAAACGTAAGCGTGTTGATAGGGAAAGCTTAAGAGACCCGATAAGTACTACAAAAGATTGCATAAGTCAGTCTAAGGAGTTATTTAAAGTAAGTGTTTAGATATCGGTTCTTTAGAGGCATTTAACTTCTGGTATCACAGTTAATCTTACAAGGTGAATAAAAGTAAAGAGCACTATGTTTTGCTTTGAATCTTGTAAATCTAGTAAAAGTATAAAGTAACTGAAAAGGAGGTCAAGTGAAGAGCCAATACCTGAAAATGATAATCCAGTACTTTAATGAATGTAGAGTATTCTGTCATTCTGAATCAAATGTGTCCCACTGACTGCATGTTGACCTCCAGGCTCTGACTCAACTTTTGCAGGTCGAAGGCAGCATTGCTCAAGCTTTCACAAACAAACTCCATCCAAGCTATTTAAGCATGCACCCTACTTACCCATATCAGAATCTCTTTTAATGGTCAAGTTTGTTATTTTACATAAGAAATGACTGTATATTGATTAATTTATTCCATCCTTTTGATGTGCTACCAAATTCAAGCTAGGATGTCACTTGTAGCAAGAATCAGACTCAACAACAGGGTCACATTACTGCAGTGCTAGCTATATGACAAATTTAAGCAGAAGATTTTTGTATTGTGTCTTGTTTGTGATACGTCCGTGCGTCTTCTTTGTGTTTCTCTAAAACTGCTCATGCGTTCAGCTTCTAACTTTGCATGTTCATTTCTTAGGAACCAAGGAAAGGTAAGTTGTTTTAAGTTGTTTAGATGATTGTTATTCATGTTTTGGTAAAAGATTGTCAAAAGCTTTCACATTAGCTTGTGGCAAGCTGGATCTATTAGAGACACAGTGTACCTTCATGGGTTGATTTGCTAATCAGCTGTGTGTGTTCGTCTGTTAGCACTGCTTCTCAGACTCTGTTTTCAATTAAACTACTTTATACCCCACAGTTGGTCTTAATTTTCACCAATAGGCTACATGTTTAGTCAATGACCTAGACCTCCCTGGGTAAGGACTCCCTTTCCTGAGTAAAGACAAATTCTTTCTGTTTATAGCTGTCCTCTTTTCAAAATAGTTATACTGTATGTGTCTTGGGTCAGGACTATACTTTCTTTTTAATCACACTCAATCATGTAAACAACTTTCTCCATCATGGGCATAATTGTTCACATACTTGCCTGTGCACTATGCCTGTTACTGGAGGATTCCATGAGGGGGTACACCAGATGACTCAAGCCTGAAAAATACAACATCTGCACCATTCCTTTACCATTTCTCCAACATTTTTCTTCATGCACGGACGTATGAAAAATGATACTGATCTCACCTGCAATTTTCGCAAGCACATTTGTCACTGTGCAGTGGCAAAGATATAACATGAAGATGATTGCAAACTTTTTTTTACAAGCTTGTCTTCAAAACATCGGGCCAATTTTTTTTTTTTTACCACTGTTAACCCTTTGACCCTTCATGTGGTCAAATTTGGCCCTACACTGTCCCTAGTGGCCACCACCATATTGCAGATTGCAAAGGCATTCATTTTTGAGGATGTACACAAATGATACTCCAAACAAACAAAAAGCAAGTACATTCTTGGCCTTAGCTGTGATCCTCAAGCAACAAACACACCAACTTCAGCTAAACATAACCAGTCCACTCCGAACATGCGTACACTATTCTGACACTGAACTTATATTGAATATTTTTTGGAAGAGGTATTGGATATCCTATGCTCAAGTTTTATCTGCAGTTGTTAAAATATGCTGAAATCATTATTCTTTTATTTGTTTCACTTAAAAACTTGCACTTTGATTTAGCCTACCCTTTAAAAGTTTGATTACATACCTGTTTTAGTTGAGATTTTTCTGAGCCATAGTCAACCTTATTTTCTGAAAATTTTATGTCAGTACACAGGAAGTATCAGTACTTCTTAAAACATAAGGAGCAATACAATACTATTGCCTGAATAATTAAAACACAAAAACCTTTTTTTTTTTAATCTATCTATATGGTCAAGCTTTCCATACAAAACTTCATTTTGACATGCGTATTCGTTCTCAAGTACGTGTGTCCAACTTTTGATTCTGTGTAATTATTGACAAGATTCCGATGCCAAAGTTCTGAATTACTGTAAAAAAAAACTTTTGTTAATAACAAAAATAACTGAAGCTTCATATCAAAGTGTTGCTTCTGAGCTTCCTTTATAATTACTTTGAAACAAAGCAACATCAAACTGTCTTTGATCCCACTTACTTAGCAGATTTGTAAATGGTACATTTTGAGATTGGAAAGCATGAGGTGCCCCTTAAGGAGCTGCTGTACCTAGAAAGGTACTTTAATTTCAGTATTCAGTATCAGGTCTTTATTGAATAAAAAAAGAAGGCTACTACTCTCACATTCCTTTGAATGAACAACAGAAACCCCTTAGATAGGTTAAAATGTCTGGAAGCCATCAGTCTGCTGGTTCTTTTGATGTCTGTCAGCCAATCAGATGGCCACTCCAAACCCGATCCAGACCTCCACCCTCTTGCTCTTTCTGTCTCAGGCCAGTTCATCTTTGGCGTGAGGTCAGCTTCAGATTCCATCCCATCTAGCTCATTTCTTTTCATCTGTCACTGAAATTCAACACCCGGAGGGCCCAAAGAGCCAGTGGCCCGAGATTAATGGGTTTGCTCAAATTACATGGCATATTCAGAAAAACACTCAGGGTTTCTCCCTCCTCTGGTTCATCTCTCTCCCTCTCTGCTCCCTCTGTTTGTTCAGCTGTCTCTCACCCAAAGCTCAACTCTCCCCTACCCCCTCTTTCCTGACTGAAGTGCAGGTTGGGGCTGGAGGAAACACGTCTTGAACTCATTGGCTGAAGAACAGCAAACACACAGAGAGCAGGACCAACAAACCTCAGCTGTTAACACCTTCGTGAATGCTGCTAGCAACTACAGCTTTGATTAAAACGCATAGGGATTTTCTGGAAACCAACTGCAGCATTGAAAAAGAGTAAAAAAAAAACGTTTCAACAACACATTAGAAATTGTCACTGATCAAGTTTTCTTCAGTGAGAAGACATTTTGAAACTCTTAAAAGCATGCTATATCTTTAATAGTATGGTTTCAGATTAGATTAGAATTTCAGATTAGACCATAAAAGTTACTGCATGATCCACTAAACTTATCAAATGCCAAACACAGTTTTGAAGCCCTTTTTTATATGAATGGGATGCATTTTTTTAAATGGAGATTGGACAGCATATCAAGAGAGGTATAATATAAGTCCTAACAGAGTCACACTTTTCCCAGAGCATCATCTCATATGGCCATAACTGTTCATATTAGCATCCCAAGCATTTAGTGGTTATGTAAAACATACTTGCAGTAGATGGAAGCAACTGTAAACATCAGATTCTGCATGTTTAACCTTATTTAATGGTAGGTGTTATAGTCGTTAAGGGTTTAGGGATAGTTGCTTTTTCATATAATTTGAGCTGAAAGAGCAAGAGAAGACTGTTGTAACTGCTGCAACCTATTGCAACTTCTATTTCATTTGTTTGTAACTGTATTACCCACAAAATCCTGTCTAGGTTTTGTGCACTGAGCAATGCAATACCATGTTTCTCCACTAAAACCCACAATATAATTTCAGTAAAATTCTGTTGTTGTTTCTTTGCTGTTGAAAAAATATGTTCAAGAACAACACAGATTCTGTATAAACAGGCTGAGTACATAAAACATAAGCATGGATTAAATAATGAAAATGTTCAAAGAGAGACCGTTGTGTTCAACAACAAACAGAACTGCTGAAGATAAGTGACAGTGATGACTGAAAATGGAAATACAGGAGAAAGTTTTGGAGAGAAATAAAACTCAGCAGAATCCAGAGGTCCGTTTCACACAGCAGGTTTAGTGAAAACTTTCAGTTTATTAACCCTGAAATAAGGGAAACTCTGAGTTTTCCGTTTCACAAAGGGAAGTAACTCAAACCAGAGAAAGAGGGGTAACTGTAGCTTGTTTCAGAAAGAGAGGTAACTTAAACTCTCGGTCAGTTAACAGACTCTATGAACCTAACCTGGTCGGGACCAGGTTTTTCTCAATAATCCTTTAGTTTCTCTCTGTCTCTGCCCTCTTTCAGCCACACGCCATTTGATGCCCTCATTCATACATTTAGTCAGCTGGCGAATTTTGGCATAGCCTCGTTCTTTTAGTTCTAGAACTTCATTAGACACAATAGGAAGCGACTTTTTTTCATGAACATGACATGTCCTTTTGACAACGATCCCATGGATGAAGGTGCAGCATTACTACGCAGAAAATTAAATATTCTTCAAGGAGATGGTTATCAGACGCATAGATGTTTTAGCATTTCCAGACAATTATCTTTTTGAGCGATACCGTTTCACATCACAGTCCATCATTTACAAACACAACCTAATCCATCCTTACATTTGCAACATTACCAGTTATAGCCATGCTCTCACATCCCAGCGGATATGTGTGTTGCACTGCGTTTCTTTTCAAATGGAAGTTTTTTGTACAATGTCAGAGATGCAGAGCACTTGAGCAAGGAAACTGTATGCAGGGCGGTCAGAGACTGCATATGCTATAATCACTTTAGAGTTTAAGTCACCATCATCACCACCACAACAGCAGTCAAATAAAGAGATAATACACATTTAATTTGGTCTTCTTTATTTCCTACAAATACAAAAGCTAGTTCCAATAGTTAACATAATTCACCTGTGACCATGCACTCACCTCTAACTTGTGCTCCAGTATTTCAATTTCCAGATCTGTCTTCCTAATCTGGAGGTCACAATAGAGCATTTCTTTATTGTCTTTTTTTCATTAAATTTCAGCCGGTGCATTATATAAACCTCTTTTACTGTCAACTGGGAATACATAGGGATGACATTAAAAGTTGCACATGAATTCCACAGAATGAACCTCTGGTGTTTACTGAACATCTCACTGTGTCAATCTGTGCAGTGGAAGTTGAGGGACCCTCCTGCTGCTGCCCAGTCATGCTCTGTTAAAAAGGATGAGAATGTGTTAATACTTCAGTGTAGACTAAATGTCACTATGTTCAACCAGAATGTTAAGAAATGTGAATGGGAAGAGAACTATCAGTAACATATGAAGATGTTACCTCTATAGGCCTTTCTGGATCCTCTCTGTAAAGGCAGCAGATACAGTTTCCTCATCGTTTTCATCCCAGATGAGTGGTATGTTTCAGTATACTTAAACTACCATTTCGTAAAATCTTTGGAGTATTGCCTATTTACAATTACAAGGTCTGTTGTGGCGTGAGGGGACTCCATCAGGCAGTTAGCACCATCAGAATCTGTTGGGACAAAAGAAAAAATACATAAAAGACAAATAGATATTTGTATGAATAGGCTCAAAAAATACATTTATAGGCCTATTACGTTTTATAAAGGCATTTGTGTCTTGGGGGTGGCTCCTCTGCCTCCATTAGAGGTGGTGGTGCTGGACTACCACCTGTTTTACAGGCTGCTTTCTTTCTGTTGGCTGAGGAGAAGTCTGTGTTAGTTTAAATAGGCTTAATTATTTAACAGAACATGATATAGATGAAGACATTTATGTGTGTGAAAACAGCATTATGTTGGGGATAAAACACCTGCACAGTCAAATACCCACTTAATATTTACTTTACAGAGTAAAACATTATCAAAATGAGGTACCTCCATGCCGAGGTCTTACCAACAATGTTTTTATATTTCATCTTAAGCTGCTGCCAAGTGAGCTTCTCCCCCAAGGGATTGCAACTAAATGAAATAAATGAATAGGCTACCATTCAAGCAGTTATCCCCTATACTATTATTCTAATTGCAAAGGACTACATTTAAACTTACGCACTAACCCAAGCAGCAATGTTCTCCCACGCCGTCTCCCTCTCTTTCGCAGCTGCAGCGGTGCTGCACTTCTTTCTAAAAACTTCTTGAAATTTGCCGTATGAGTGCATTAAGATTTCCAATTCGAGGTTGGTGAAAAACGTAGCCCTCCGCTTCCCCGTTGCCATGGTGACTAGTCGAATCGGGGCTCCATTGACGCTGGATTTTTACAGTTGCGCTCAACTCAAGGTGAAACTACTCAGAGTTGACTAAAGTAACTCAAATCAGCGTTTCTGTAACTGAAAACTCAGAGTTTAGGATTATACTCAGAGTTTGTTGAACCTGCTTTGTGAAACGGATCCCAGATAAATAGAAAATTACTGATTAAATCTTCTTTCAATCTTCTTAATCTTCTCTTTAAACATCAGACAATCTGCAGATCTTCTTGATGACTAAATGGGTGGTGAGAATGTCAGGTATAGATAAGATCTGCCATAGATAAATTTTACTGGAGAAAAATCAAGACTTTCTCAAATTCTTTAGGATCAACTTTTTACATCTCTCAGTTAGGTGAGATGAAGTTATTACAGAAACAGATTGGTTCAGCTAGTATTTATAGTTTTTCATCTTTATACATTTTTGCATTTTCTTTCTTTTTTATATTGTTAGAATTGTCATGTCATATATGAGAAAACAAGCAACATATATTCATAAATAAACAGAGACAAACACATAAGAGACAAACATTTGCATATAATGGAAGCATATAATGGAACAGTGTATGGTGTAAGGCAGGGTATGCTTAAAGAGGGGACAAAAATGTATATCAGGCAAAATGGACTGTAATTATCATCACCTTATCTTGATAAAGAGAAAAACACAACATTAAAACTGAATTTAGAATCATTCTGAAGTATCTTTTAAATATGACACAGCGAGACAAAATTACATAGAGGAAACATGTCACAAAGTACCATACCAGTATTATGATATTCAGTCCATAGCCAAGCAAGGGGACCCCTTTCTCAATCTATCTTCACTTTCATTACCCCAGTACAACTCTGAGTCCAGTCATCTCCAGAAATACTCAGATTACTGCAGTTATTGGGTATATCAATGATAGACAAGAGGCTGAGTACAGGGAACTGGTTGACCACTTTGTTAGGCTAAGAATTATTTAATCTTAAATGCAAACAAGACAAAGATGATTATTGTGGATATTAGGAGGATCAGGAATAACACAAACACTTTTCCATTCTTGGAGAAGAGGTGGAGAAGATTGAGGACTAGGCACAGATATCTGGGGGTTCACCTGGACAACAGGCTAAACTGGAGATACAACACTGATTCTGTCTACTCAAAGTAATAGAACACACTGTACTTCTTGAAGAAGTTTAGGTCCTTCCATTTCTGCACCAAGATATTGAATATCTTCTTTGCAGGTGTTCTGAAGCAGCAGTTTTAGAGCCAGTGACTAAACAGGGAACAAACTGATACAGAAGGCTTTGTGCTGGGGACTGCTCTAGAGCCCCTAGAGCAGACTGTGCCAAGAAGAATGCTTTACAAGCTGATGAACATAATGGACAATACAGCACACCCACTACACAATCGAAGGATAAAACAACAGAATATCTTCAGTCTGAGGCTTCTTTAGCACTGCTGAAACAAGAATGTAGTTAATTGCTGGCGACAGCAACAGCCCTACGCAAAGACTGTTTATAGCTATTGACTATTTTTTTGTTTATTAATGCTGCAAAATATATTTTCCATTTAAGGGGTAAATATAATATATTTCAATACAAAGATAACATTTGTACTTCTCAGAAGGAGTCTTATCAAAAAAAGGAAAACAAAATAAAAGTAAGTTAACCTTAATTGTTACATGAAATGTGTGTTTTTCACCACCCAGGAAATAGTCATTATAATTTGTCCATTTAATGAGGAATAACACATGTAACCTGGGTTCACTTTCTTATTTATTTAATACTCTATCTAAAATTCATTTCACTCCTGCCCTGTCAGCATGAATAGAATAGGACAAGGAGGACAAAACAGTAGGGAAAGAATCACGTGAAAGGTGTTTATGGTGTGTTTAGGAGTTGCAGAGGGATGTCGGTGGGTCAAACCCCGTGGCAGCACTCTCTATAATTAGATGGCGATGCAGGCAGAGGTTCCTGTGACATTAATCAGCGAACTCAGAGCACCAAGCACCAAGAAAGGAACGCAGTGCTGTGTTGACTCTTTATCTGGAAAAAAGGTTTATGGAGCGAAGGCCCAAATATAGCTGCCAGTGCTGAGAGCCATGGCCTTGTTGCCTGGATATCCCTGCTGGAAAGTAAACAGAGGGATGCTGGATTTGCCACGTCAGTGAACTGGCAGGAACTAAAGGCCACTGTGAGGGGGAGGGAGGGGGTGGGGTTGTGAGGGCAATCCATTTTATCCAGGCTGATACTTTCTAACCTGAGAGTGGTAACCTGAACTGTTTGCATGCAGAGGAGACAGTTTTACAGTGGAGATGAGGGTTTAGAAGCAACAAGCATCTTATCTGGCCAACGGTTTATTAGGCAGCGACAGAGCTGACCACATCCGATATTGATCACTTCAGACCTGTAGAGATAAAACACAGAGGAAGCACTCTGCTGCAGCATCTGTTGGCTGGAAACGCAGTCTACAGTTATGGCACATAAGAGAAACATGTCATTCAAAAAAAATATTTAAAAAAGGACTCAACCCAAAATGAAACCACAAACTCATTAGCTATACTAGATGCATGCACTAAAAACGATGTTATATCTAAAAATTGGTTTTATTTGGTCAGCCCTGAAATCTACAGAGTTAAGCATGATAAGAAGTTCAGCCTGCGACATCATCTTAAAAGATGCCACTATACAAAGCTACATTTTTCACAGCACAAGTTCAAAATGGAGAAGTAAAAATCATTATGCACTATGCCTTTGGGTCAAATGTTCACAAAGGGAGCTATGACCTATAATTAAGTTAAAAGGATTATGCAATCTCTAGCAGCCATAATTGCAACTGCACTTTGGACCAACTGCATGTAAAATGTAAAAATAGGTGACAGTTGTATTGCTAAAAGAATATAGTTTAGCCTTTACCATGATTATTTTCTAACACATAATCATATAATGCGATTGCCTAAACCCAACCACAAGGAGGTGATTTATTAAAATAATTTTTGACTGAATGTAACTCAGTGAGAAAGTGAAAGTAAAAAAGTAGTTTTCATATGTTGATCTTGATCTCAAGCCATTCATAGTGACATCCATGCCCCGTCTTACCTCCCTATGAGGACTTTGTGGCTTTATAAATGGAAGAAGACTTAAAAACCACATATGCTGTCATGTGGAGTTGTATTTTCTCCCATCGGTTAAAGGAGTCATACTTAAGGGGATGAAAATACGAGCTATATGCTTGTTTTGATTAGAGGACTTGTTCCTGACATAGAAAAGGTCGTAGTTTATAGGAAATTATGATATTTTTGACAACATATTTTAAATTCTGTGCACACTTCTTATGTTTATCACTGTAGGTCAACTCTGAATACAAGGATGAAATGTTCTGTATACAACAAAATGTGCTCCTAAATACATTTGTACTTTTGATGCTACGAGTGTTTTACCTGATTTAAGTCTGTCAATATCATGAACAAAAAACTAAAGCCCAGTGCCATTTGTAACCTAATGTGTCCTGTTAAATCATACCTCCAACAAACATACATTAAAATAAAAATAGAGCTCATTCTTGTTGCTTCTCACATAGAAGCTTTAATTCAAGATTAAAGAGCTTTCACAAAGCAAAAAAAAAAAGAGGCAACTTTTAGCTGAGGTTTTTATCTAATTCCTCCCTTTGGCCTTATTGTTTCATCTGTATTTGGCAAAATTCTCAGAGATTTGCTCTTTAAAGGAAAACACTCCCATCTTTCCGACCCCCCTGCTTAGTCTCAGCTTTACATTAGCCCTTAAATATAATGTGGTTTGTGCTGTGATGGGTGGAACTCGGCTCTCAGCCACATGCAGGGGCCTAGATCAGTTTCCTCAGATCTGCTTTGTAATTAAATATCCCCAACAGCAGCAAGGGAAGCTCAAAGAAGGCAAGAACTGCTTCTCTGCCAATCCTCCTCTGGTAAATGTGTAACAGCTGCTCTGCACTTTCAGCCAGTCTTGCTCAATATTTGGGTTGTTTCCCAAACCAGAGTCTGACCTTTGAATCTCTCCTCCCCTTCCAGGCGCTGCTATATTTGATCTGTGCGCTGACATCAGCACCCCTCCTCTTATCTCCACTTTCATGAGTAAATGCTGAAATCTGTTTATATCATTTGTGTGTTACAGCAGAGAATCTTCGGGCTTTTATACAGCTCTACATTCTGTTGCACCTGCTGAAGAAAAGAAATACTTTGTATCATGACTTGATATAAAAAATGACAGGGAAAAAAAATCTAGAAACGGTATATATGTGGTAATACTAAAGTGGGCAGTTTCCCTTTATAATATAATTTTCATGATTAATTACCTATGTTTCTAATGCTTAGAACTACCCAAGCATAAGCCAAGATGAGTCAATGAGTCAAATCTAACAGGAGTGCTGGCAAAGGAATAGGGATGAGCTGGTTGTGATTCTTGAACTTACCTGCTGTCTCCTGCAGTCCCAATCTGTATGTGGTTTCCATTCATTGTACCATACAGCCAACTTGAAACACACAGAGCTGAACTGTGCCACCAACCTGCATACTGTTTTCTTATATGAAAAACTTGTTTTTAAACTTGAAATCTGTCTTCTTGGTGTTTTAGATAAAGAAGGTCTTTGATTTTAAAATATTTATGTTTTTCTATTCAACTCTTAAATAAGCACCTTTAGAGCAATCTTTATCAAAAACATCTATGAAGGCATATTTCTCTCAAAAATATGTATCCTCAAAACAATTCAACTAATATATGCCAAAATATGTGGCCATGGTTATCATGTTGTAAGAGGAATTACAACATCTCTTTATAGTTTGAATATATGTATATTGAGCTTAGTAATTATATAACTTTCTCCTTTCTTTTATGTGATACTTAAAACGATAAGAGTATTTTCATTTGGAATACATTTTTTTATTATGAAAAGCTTTACCCTTTGTTCTTGTTTCTGTAGCATGTTGTATGTGACCAGCTGACCTTTGCTAAGTGAAATAAATACAAATCTTATCTTGGAAACATGCACCACGTGGCAATATCTGTCTATTGATCTATTGAGAACTGACTGTGTGTGTGTGTGTGTGTGTGTGTGTGTGTGTGTGTGTGTGTGTGTGTGTGTGTGTGTGCATGTGTGCGTGTGTGCGTGTGTGTGCGTGTGTGCGTGTGTGTGTGTGCAAGGTTGTTATGGAGTCAAAGTCCAGATAGAATGCTCTACAACTGTGAACACAAGGTGGGAGAAGAGCTGCTGCTCTTCGCAGACAATTCAGTTGTGTGTTGGCCTGCGAACACCCAGAGCACGTTTACACAAATCTCAAACTGTTTACAGCATGCAAGTTACAGCATCATGTGTTTGACACTGATCTTAGATCCAAGGACTCAGGTCAGCTAGAATTGACTTGACCACTAAGGGGTGACCCACTCAGTGTCAACAACATATAAAAGTCCTGCAATGAAACCCATTTAAGTAAAAGTATGCTAATATCATCTAAATGTTCAAGTACTAAAACAAATTAATTCATGATGCACTGAAATATGGCCGATGGTGGTATATGACCTCAACAGACTGTTAATCCTGATTCAGCAATGATAATTTTAATCTTGGAGATGTTCCAAATAAAAAGTTTTTATACATAAGATTAAGTAGTTATGTCCAGTAGGTATATTTAGGTATATTAATCCAATTATCAAATCTTTGATTTTTCTCCATGGAATTTTAGATAATCATATCTTAAATTAAATCATATGTGAACTGTCCCGAGGGAAAATAATTGAACTAATTTGAATGCAGTACTACAGAAATCTTTGACAACAAACACCAATCTAGTAGTTCAGCTCAGTTCAAGTTAAAAAATGTATTGTCCCACAGGGGGAATTTGGTTTGCAGCGCAAGATACAAAAATACAAAACAGGACTTAACACAAACATAAAACACAAGAGTGTTTACAGACAACCTAACCAACCTCAGCCACACTTGCACTAAAAAAATTATAGTCCACGTTTAGTCCATTAAAATGTGAAAACAATTGAATGATAAATTTGAAAAATTAAATATGATAAATATATTCCAGTTCGGCTTTAAGTGTCATGAATGATTTAGTGATAGGTTAAGTGTGTTGATTGCACTAGGGACAAAGGAAAACTTGTATCTATTGCACTTTGACCTTGGTAGCCTATACCTCCGACCAGATGGAAGAGAAACAAATTCCTCCAATAGGGGTCATTGCATGTTAAAATGGACCTTGCCATACTCACCAACTGTCTGCCCCATATTTGTGACAGAGATAGTTGTTGGATGCCAATCATCTTATTGGCTGTGTTTACAATACAGGGCAGGCTATTTTTGTTTTGCATTGGAAGATTACCATACCAGCAGACAAGGCAAAAAGTTAAAATAGACTCAATGAATGACCTATAAAATAGAACCATCAATGTTTTGTCTACATTAAAAGCCCCCACTCTCCTCAAAAAGTACAGTCTCTGCAGTCTTCACTGTCCAAATCCATTGTATTAGGAAAATATGAATGAATAGAATTTTGAAAAGTTGGGTTCATGAGTGTAAGATGTGAGTGTGTCAGGATTGGGTATAAAAAGAGGATCTATCCAAAGAATTGGAGGAATGGGATCCTGAGAGCTATGCTGCAATTTGAAATTCTACCCAAAAGCATCTAAGTTTGGATACCAAATCAATTCAAATATCTGAGGCTGTTCCAACTATTTAGTTGGGAGACAACAATAGCACAAGCAGCGTGTCTGTCAACCAGCAGGTTGGTTGTTTTGTGTTTTGTTTCTGTCCTGCTATTGTTAGTGATTTCTCCACTACGAGTTTCTCCATGCATATGCTTTGACTGGGCAAGTGGGAAACCGGGGGCAGCTAGCTCTTAGCATTCTCCTGGTAGCAAGAAGCTATAACACCAATCCCCCAAAAGTTGGGGCACTGTGTAAATGTCACTAAAAACAGAATGCAGATAAATTTTCAAATAGCATAAACCAATATTTTATTCACGATAGAACATAGAAAATGAGGTCTTGAGGTTTTTAAGCAGCTGTTCTTCCTCATCTTGCTCCAGCAGTCTGTCACCTTATAGCCATAAAGTCCATGAACCCAGAGAATCATTCAGAGCATGTTAAGTAACCGACTGACACTTTGAAAACCTAAAGGGTAGTCATCAAATTACATGTTTGTGCCCAGTTTAAGCCAACAATTTAGTTTGGCCACATTGGTGTGGAGCCAAGACAGCCTCTCAAAAAGTTATCTGGACGTACTAGGGTAAAAATGTGCATTGTTGTTGAAAAGGTAAATAATTAAAGACTACAGCTGTTACATATATTAAGTCTGCAACAAGTCTGAGATACAATACAGTTTTCCCCCCCCCATTTGTGTTTAGAGAAACAAACTAAAATAAAAACACAAGTGTAAAGTAACAAAAAGAAACCCAAACATCAAAAGTCAAGAATAATATCATGGATTTTATTTTGTTGATGGAAGCTTTCTGCCTTTTCTTTTAAACTGTCCTATGAGCATTTTAGTGATTAAGACATCCTCAAAGATGTCATAGTTTTCAAATGTCAAGTATTCAAAGTAAAAAATTACAGAATGGATTATTATAATTCAGCACCTCAGTCTATTATTCTGAATATTTCTGTCACGACCCGGCAGGACACAGATGCAGGGTTTACAGAAAAGTAGGCTTTGTTTGCAAAACTAAATTCTCCAAGACAGAGAAATAAATATGGGCTATCAAAATTATCTCTAACACAATTCTTCCAATAAATAAAGAGGAAGAAATGTGGATATAAAAATGATCAAAATTATAATCACTCCACTCTAGTAGGAAAACAACAACTTTTAAACTTTATCAATTAACAGGAAAGCACTCTCTCTACAGAGGCAAAGTCAAATAACAAAAAAACACTCCTGAATACTGGAGGCATTATGAAATGTAACCAAACAAAAAGTCACTCCTCACGGAGGAAACAAAAGGCTATGAAAATTCTAATCATCTAACTTAAATCTATAATACAAAACTTACAAATCAAAATCACTCTCTTGGAGGCATAAACAGAGCAGAACACAAATGACGTTATCAAGGCTTGGCATTACTGTGGCAAGGGTGAACGCACGAACACAAGGATGGAAACGAACACACTGGTACAGGACAACGGGAGACGCAGACTATAAGTACACATGGAGGGAAGTGGGGAACAGGTGGAGACAATCAGGAATCAGGGAAGACAATCAGACTGGTGACACATGAGGAAAGGCAAGTGACCTGAAACGAGAGCAGAGTTAATCCTTCAAAGTATAACAGGAAATGACAAGACAAAATAAAACAAACCCAGATGACCTCACCGCTGTGAGACAATTTCCTTCCTACAATTTCCTTGGGATTTGAGACCAGCCTCTCACACTTGTCCTGGTTTGCCCCTAGTTGCTTCACATGATGTTAACTGACCCCCTGTACTGTTTACATATTGCTAACACAAAAAACAAACAAGCTTTTGCGTTTATCTACTCAAAGCCTCATTTAACTGCTGATACAGTTTAAATTTCAATTTGATACTCTAAGGTGAATAATAATTTTGTTTTCAGTGTTGTAATTCCAGATGTAGAGGTTATAAATGAGAAATGCAAAGAAGAACATTACAGAGTTCTTCAAAAGGTGGGATTCCTTAGTCTCCTTTTGTACTTCAGGGATTTTTTTTTATTACCCTTTTAAATAAAGATGGTTGGCCTGCCCATCACTTGGGCCGACCTGTAAAAACTACTGCAAACCATAACAGAGATACCCTGCAGATTAAGCTAGTAAAATTTGTCAGCTCCAGGGGCCTCATGTACAAAGGGTACGTACGCACAAAAAAGTGGCGTACAAACTTTTTCACGTCAACGATCAGATGTATCAAGAGCGAAATGACCGTGGAAATGTGCGGTGCCTCACGCAAATTGCAGGGCTGTCGTATGCACTTTTCTACCGCTGTTGTTTCTTTGGCGACACTCAGAGGTGATGTTGGGAAACTGTTATAATAAATAAATGTGAACATAATTTGTCCTCAGACTGAGTGATGTGCACATCTGAGACACATGAACAATTAATACACGTGTCTGCAATTACACAAGTGAATATAAAAGCATGCGCAAAGTGTTGCAGTGCATAGCTTTAAAAACAATGGCAGCTTTAGCGGTATTAGAAGAAGTGCAATTAGAAAATAGCGTGTTTTAAGAGACTGAGAGGATTTGCTGGCACATGATGACAACTGGCTCATCAGCCGTTTTGAGGGCAATCCTCCTGGAACTGTGCGCAGAGCTTCGGCCGGCGTTGGAGCGCAACACAGCGAGGAGCCATGCGATGCTTGTGCCACAGGTGATGTGCACACTGGGGTTTAAGCAACCGGGGCATTCCAGAGGGAGCTGGCCAACCGATTGGGACTGTGCCAGTCGACCCTGAGCCGAGCCATGCCAGCTGAGTGGGGGGAATTATCTGCATCTCAGCAGGTATATCAAATTCCCACAATGCAGTTGAACAGGCCAACATTGAAGCGCAATTTGAAGCGAGAGCCGGTTTTCCTAACGTAATCGGAGCTATCGACTACACACACAGTGCTATAAAAGCCCATCACATGATGAATTTGTATATCAACAGGAAACATTTTCATTCCTTCAATGTACAGATCGTATGTGATGCGCAAATGCTTTGTGGGGGTGGCCTGGTTCAACGCAAGATTCATACATTCAGTAACAGAATTGTTGGGAACAGACTACAAGCTGGCACTGTGCGTGATGGGTGGCTTCTTGGTGAGTAACTTTATTCGTGTAATTGTCCTAATATTATTCCCCGTGATGTGCATTGAGCGTGTGCGTCCCCAATTTCTATCCCGTCTTCACAGCATCATAGTTGGTTATTAAAGTTAGTAACTTGCTGTTTTTTGCTGGTTAAACAACATCTTAAGATCTTTCTAACAAGCCCCTGATCGTCTCTGTGTGCAAATGTTAATAACCCCGTACGTAAAGTGTGAAGTGTCATAATTAGCTTCACCTTTTCCCCAGCGCACTTCTGCTCTGCTTACTGTATGAACATGTTTGTTGTGAGTTACACAAATGTAGGTATTTACCTTTAATCAGAGTCACCCACACTCCCACACCCAAACCCCTGACAGAGCAGTGTCACCCATAGTTTTTCACCTCTGCTTGTGTGCGCTTCTCAGACGCCTCAGCATTAAAGGCCTTGCTCCCGCTCTCCCACCCACTCCTCTTATGTTTGCTGTTTATATCGTTGGACAGCGTGCCAAAGAACACATTTTTGCGGGCCTCCACTTCAGAGAGTAGCACCGCCATCTCGATTTCCGTTAAGTTATTCTTTTTACGTCTTACTCGTTCTTTTTTCTTTATTTTCTGATCGTGCAGAGAGAGGAATCGCAGGTGGAGGGCTAATTTAAATATGATTTGCATATTTAAGTAGGGGGGGCTGCACGGTGGTGTGGTGGTTAGCACCGTCACCTCACAGCAAGAGGGTTCCAGGTTCGATCCCTGCCAGGGGCCTTTCTGTGTGGAGTTTGCATGTTCTCCCTGTGTATGCGTGGGTTCTCTCCGGGTACTCCGGCTTCCTCCCACCATCCAAAAAAACATGCATGTCAGGTTAATTGGTGACTCCAAATTGTCCGTAGGAGTGAGTGTGAGCGTGCATGGTTGTTTGTCTCTATGTGGCCCTGTGACGGACTGGCGACCTGTCCAGGGTGTACCCTGCCTTTCGCCCGATGACTGCTGGGATAGGCTCCAGCCCACCCGCTACCCAACTAACAGACTGTCGGTATAGAAAATGGATATTTAAGTAGGGGCGTGGACAGGCAGGAGTCGGGTACTCCGACATGTGCGCTCAGTTCAACGTTGTACAAAATGTACAAAAGAAATGTGCTTGGATTCATGCGTGCGCACACATTGATACATCCGGATATTTTTGTACGTTGGAGGGCATTTTGGTTTGATGGTACGCCATGTTTCAGTAGGAAATCCACGCAAGTCATTGTAAATGAGGCCCCAGGTCTCTACAAATTTTGATTCCCATTTGCGTAAGAAATGATAGGGTGAGAGCTTTTTAGTCACGCCGGGTGACTTTTCCACCAGCCACCCTGGAGTGCTGAATCCTTAATATATTGATCTGCACCTTGCAGTTTGGTACTGTTCTCAAGAGGTTTCACATATATGTACTATATTTCTAAAAGTATTCACTCACCCAACCGTAATAGGATGCCACCTGTGCAACAAAGAAACAACAGCAACTCAGCTACAAAGTGGTAGGCCACATGAAATGACAGAGTGAGGTCAGCGGATGCTGAGGCACATACCGCGCAGAGGTCGCCAACCTTTTTGCAGAGTCAATCGCTATAGACCTCCAAACGTCACGTGGCCTTCAGATTAGCTCAAGAACAGTGTGTGGAGCGGTTTATGGGATGGGTTTCCAGGGCTGAGCAGTACTTGTCTGACTTCATTGTGCCAAGTGTAAAGTTTGGTGGTGGAGGGATTATGGTGTGGGATTGTTTCTCATGAGCTGGGCTTGGCCCCTTAGTTAAAAGGAGTTCAAAGGAACTCTGAATGCTTCAGCTTACCAAGAGATTTTGAACAATTTCATGCTCCCAACTTTCTGGAAACACTTTGGGGATGGCCCCTTCTTGTTCCAACATGACTGCACACCAGTGCACAAAGCAAGGTCCATAAAGACATGGATAAGCAAGTTTGGTCAAACCTCACAAATGTGTTTCTGGAATAATGTTAAAAATTCCCATAAACACACTCCTAAACCTTGTGGAAAGCTTGCCTAGAAGAGTTGAAGCTGTTATAGCTACAAAGGGTGAGCAGACATCCTATTATACCCCATGTATTAAGAACGGGATGTTACTTAAATTCATATGTACTAGCAAATACTTTTGGCAATATAATGTATGTGCTTTGGTTGTGTCAGAAAAAGACATCCACTGTGAATGCAAAATACAGATGGGCGTATTTTTAGGGTAAAATCCAATAATGATGCCAATTTTCACATGTCTACTACTTTCTCTGTCTTGAAAAATATATCTTAAAAAATATATTCCAGACAGGCTTCTGTGGCTAGCTACTTCCTTTTGGAAGTGTTGCAGGATTGTGTGACAAATTCCACCAGAACCAAGAACTTACAGAGAGGCGCTGGTTCAATTTTACAGCGAAAAGTCCCTCGAAAAGCTGTAAAACGGTAAATAAACGGTAATAAGGGTCAAATGTAGATTGGGATGGTCCACTTCAAAGACATTAACCAGTGGATACAACTTTTGGCCAGGCCTTTTCGTGTAGAACCATCTTTGACGAGCGAACGGGATGCCTCTGATAGAAGAGCATACAGTGCTCTCAAATTTAGGGAAACCAAACTTCTGAAGTGTGACATCTAAGCCATCGGGGTCTCCAGGGTAGTTTTATACGTGGGAATGTGCATAACAAAACCTTTAAGACAGAGGCACATAGTTAAACTTCTCATGTTTTAGCTATATTCAGATGTTTTTCTTAAATACGACTCAGAGAAACGGCCATAAATAGGTAGCAAGTTTTATTTACTAGCAACAACAATGAGCAAATGTGTCACTCCTGCTGTGTAAATCATGTTGGAGGAGATAACAGAAAAATGTTACATGCCACCTGCACCTGAAAGACATTACTTTGAAGCTCTGGCAGTTTTACAAATCCCATAAAATGTAGACTGTTAGTATTCTGCAGGGGGAGCTGAACAACAGTTAGCAATGAAGCAGAGGGTTACTATAAACTCTGTCACCCACTTTCTCATCTATCATCCTGCAGATTCCTTCATGAGTTCCCATTGTTATGTTTGTATCCCTGAAAAATGGATGATTAAAATCTAATTTGTTGTTATAGCCAACTAATCACAACATTGAAGTTGGCAGTAATTTTGTCCCCTTGCGATTTATTAGGAAACATCAAAGTATCAAGACAAAGCTAAGGATTCAGGTCAGTTAACATTGCTTAAAATAGCGAATAAGAAAACAAAAGTAGACATGGAATGTACACGTCAGAATCTCTAAATTGTCGACCTATTTCATAGTTGAAGTTATCGATCGTAATATCGTTATTGTGAATTCCTTTGGCCACAATAGTGATGCATTAAAAAAATGACACTATGATGGCCGTATTTTTGTATGAGCCTCCACTGCTGATCATTGCTACAGCGAAAACCTCTGTAGCTGCCACATCAGGGGGCTGATTGTTTCAAACCCCTAGTGCCATGGCCATATATTCAAGTTCAAAGCTTTAGGGGCAGCTGTATCTTATCAGAAAGAGTGATTGTCTGGCATTCTGAACCTCAGTGGTTTAATCACATGTTGAACATGGTGAAGTGTGGTGGAGCAAGAATGCTTTGATTGGTCAACAAGACTAGAAAATGTATTTTTTTAGGCCTGTATAAATGGATTCTCTTGTGATTGTGAGGTTATAAATGTTGAGAATGAAACACAGAGACACACGTATTGCTTCATGCACCCAAAATAATCATGCATGCTCTTGTCTGCACACTGTATGCCACCTTGATTAGATATTCTTTGGTAGTTTTGGAAATGATGAGTGTGTGCTCTTAAGGATTGAGGATCAGATATAGAGACACCTGTTATGACCATGCGAATGAAGATATTGGACCCATCCTGAGGGGCAGACACTAATACCAATACCTTTAAAAAAGATGCAAGTTGAATAGAACAATACTAGAACTGATTACATTGATGTATGTGGTCACAGGCAGCAGATAAAGAGATCAAAGCAAGGGGGAGGTTCATTCACTGTATGCATGGCCTGTATTTCTGATCTTAGCTAAACAAATGCACCCTGCTTGCACATTGCTGTCTCTAGAAGATCTGTTTTGCCTAATCTTTGTCTCCATCTACCAGTGATACAACTGAACAACTATTTTTGAGGTCTTTTAAACTTAAATGACTCCTGAAGTCCAGACTGGCAGAGGAGACTGTGAGAAAAATCTTGTCCCATGAAATATGAAATATGAATATGGTGTGGTGGTTAGCACCATCGCCTCACAGCGAGAGGGTTCCAGGTTTGATCCCAACCTGAGTGGAGTTTGCATGTTCTCGCTGTGTATGTGTGGGTTCTCTCTGGGTAGTCCGGCTTCCTCCCACTTTCCAAAAACATGCATGTTAGGTTAATTGGTGACTCTAAATTGTCCTTAGGTGTGAGCGTGTGTGGTTGTTTGTCTCTATGTGATGGACTGGCGACCTGTCCAGGGTGTACCCCACCTCTCGCCCGATGACTGCTGGGATAGGCTCCAGCCCCGACCCCTTACCAAAGTAAAAACAGAGAAAACTTTGGAGCTGCATGGAGACTGTCCCATCTGTTATAGGATAAGAGGCAGGGTTCTTATTGGAAAGGTCAGCAGCCCCACTTACACATTTATGAGAAATATAAATGTATGAACAAATAAATCAATGTAGATAATAGAATGAAAGATCATAATATGAGGACATGTTTAAAATGGAAGGATATTTCTTCAATTCAGCACTACTGGATGACTAATAGGCATGTTTGAGGATGAGCTAAACATTTTGGGTTCTCACAAGGAAGGAGGTTATTCATGATGTGCGTAAAGGGTGCAGGAGGTGTTAGGTTTCACTTGGTCAGGGTTCAAATGTTTATTTTAAACATAACTTCATCTGTTTTGAATAAGAACACACACACACGGTTAGAAGAGGGACTTTATGCTAAGCGGTATTAGGAATGTATAGCTTGTTATTTTAATACTCTGCCTGGAACTTTGGTTAAGTATAGGTATTAGTTTACCCCACACAGTCTTGATGGGGGTCCATTAAATGTATTTTGGTCACCATCTCCTCTGAGGGTGACAAGCCAGTGAGTCATTTATTTTTAGTCTCACCTCAGAGAGATGCACACTTTAGTTTCTCAGTACTTCTGTGAAGATCTTTTTAAAAAAGCCACAGCTGTCATGATCTGTGAGCTTTTGTGTTTTTAATTTCCCTATGTTCTGGTTTTCCTTGTTGGTCTTCAATTACTTCCTGTTTAATCTTTTATTGTTAGTTTTTCCCATGTCTACTCTTTGTATATATACTCCTGGTTTACAGCTGGATAATTTCACGCTGTAGCCTTCACGTTCCTGAGTTGTTTCTCCTGTAGAATTTAAGTTTGTTCCTTGTAGTTTCTCAGTTTGTTTTAATAAATCTACAAAGACCATGTGCTGGCTACGCCTTTCTCTTCACTTGGGAGGAATTAGTGGTAGAAGCATATGAAAGGAAAAAGCTTAGGTATGTGGAGTTGGGGGCAGAAGCAGAGCAGCGAGGATGGAGAGTTAGGATTTGTCCAGTGGAAGTAGGATGTAGAGGATTTGTTGCAAAATCTGTTGTCTCATTATTGAGGGAGTTTGGTGTAAGTGGACAGAGTGTAGGGAAAATAGTGAAGGAAGTGTCAGATGAGGCAGTAAAGGCCAGTCAGTAGATTTGGGTTAGAAGAAGCAATAGTAGCTGGGGGCCCAGCAGGGGGAGCACTTAGGGCAGGGATGTCAAACTCCGGTCCTCGAGGGCCGCTGTCCTGCAAGTTTTAGATGTTTCCCTGCTTCAACGCACCTGATTCAGATTAAATGAATCTCTTCAAAAGATTGTTACATTCTGCACCAACCAGCCAATGAGGCATTGATCTCAATCAGGTGTGTTGGAGCAGATAAATATCTAAAACCTGCAGGAACCTGAGTTTGTCTGCTGAATCTGCTAGTGTGTCTTGTCCTGCCTCCATTTCTGGCACCCTCTTTACTTTCATTACCCCCTACCCAAAGCAGGGTTAGAATTCTATTCCTACTTATCTTTGCCTCTTCTATTTCTACCCCCTACCCGGACCAATGTTTGTATCCCCACCCCACTGGTCTGACTGGTCTGCAGTTGGTGAGAGGCTGGGGTAGCTTGTGGTTGAAAAAAAGATGGTGAGCAGTGATGGCTGGCATTAGGAGAGTGACTCTGGCACACCAGTGAACGCTGTTGAGTCTCCTTGAGGTGTCTCGGGCCCAACTAGACGAAACACAGATGAAAGGAGGTTCCCATCTGATGACCCCAATGACATTTTAGCCAGCACTGCTCACTGGCCTATATAGGGGATAATAGAGAATTATTCACTGAATCTGGTGCATTTTTTTTCTTTAGCACAAGTTTCTTGTGTTTTCCTTGAATTCAGATCTAGCCTTGCTAGTGACTGCTGTGAATAGGGAAGCTGACAAGAAGGGAAAGACCATGCGACAGATTGGAAAAACAGCTGACAGGAGGTAAAGACCCCAAAGCTGCTGCCAAGGGCTATAAATTTGTGGTAGCAGTAGTGTGGCTGCTTTGTTACAACCAGCATAAGCTACTAGCAAATTAAGAAGAATACCCCTAAGGTCAGCGAGAGCAGAGGCGGAAGATGACTCACAGGCAGATTACGTGGCAACTGACACTGGAACGAACATGACTTTGAGGTGAATATGTGACTCAGTGCAGGATAGGGGCATGGACCTATTCTCTAGCGCTAGAACTGGGCAGAATAGTTCTCAGAGCAAAGAGAGCGTAGCTGAAGAAAATAAAAGTGGCAGGCTAGAGAAAAATAAGCTCCAGGTTTGTCCTTGTGGCTGGCAGAAAGTAATATCAGTTAGAGGCCTTAAAATGCATTAGGGAAGAAAGATATATGCGGTAAAAGAAGGGCAGTGTGGCCGCATCGATCAGTACTTTTTAAGGCAGTCCATACACCAAGTCTGGCATCAATACATCGCAGAGATTTGGCCTCACATCCTGCTTGGCGTGTCGATGCTGAGTTTGATTGGCTGCTACGGGCAAATGGAAGTGAAATTCACATTATAACTTTCGTGAAGTTTAGTCTGAAGATTGTCTGTGTCAAGTCCCGTGGAAATCAGATAATCTGCGTGACCTGAAATTCTTTGTGAAGGTTTTGAAAATGGCAGAAAATCCAAGATGGTGCAAATTATGTCATAGGGTGCCTTGACCATGTCTACATCAAGGGATTCCAACGGTACCTCATTTCTGAAATTTGAAATAATGGCTCCAAAGATATGAGCAAAAATAAATTTTTGCTAAATATAGCTCCCCCTATACCCTAAAAGGTCACTGAAATTCTTGGACCGCTTAAAGAAGCAGTCATGAGTCTGTGTTAGGAGTTTCACGCCACAATTCCTTTTTGGCGGCGTAGATTGGTTGTAGTGGGTGAACAAAGTTGAAATTGAAAAATCCATCTTCTAGCTTTTGTGCGGTTTGGTCCAAAGATAGATAATTTTAGAAAGTAGAAAGTAATTTGCTGAGGTTTCAAAAGGCCTGAAATGTAATTTTGAAAGGACCTGAAGCTAGATGGTTGAAAAGTACAGAAAAGTGAAAAAAAAATGCATAAACAAAAAGGGAAAACATTCAGAAATATTAGAAACACTACAGAAACACTGCAGAAAAAAGAGCAAGTACTTAGTACACACACAGGAATTTGTCCTGTGAAGCAGTTTGAAGGTGAAAATAAAATAGTGGAATAATTTAAACCTACTGAGGAAAAAACTTCAGAAGTCTTAGTTGAAGTTGAAAGGTTAAAAACAACAGAAAGATTTAAAGGATTTTTTAAAAAAAGGAAAAATGTGCAGTTATATTTGTGCAGTCAATATTCTAAAAAGTATAAAAGTTAGAAGCACCAAAAGTCAAAACTAATTCCAATTCAATTTAAGGCAGTTGGAAGGTACCTTAAGGCAGTTGGAAGGTACCTCATTTTTCTGCCAGCAACATATCCAAAGTCATCCTATTTTGCCATGCCATAAGGGAAGTTAAACCTAACTGTTCAGTAATGCCTTGTAGATGTAATTTATCCAATCAAAATTCTTATTTATTGTTGCCCACCAGAAAAGAAAAGATTCAAAACCTAAAGCTACTTGATTTCTAGCTTTAAACTAATTTGGGACTCCTAGGGACCCCAATGCTGTCTAGGTACACTCTGTTGTCAAATGAACCTCCAGGCACAGTTGAACGTTTGAGACGTCGCAGCTCCTCTGTAGAGAGCTTCTCACTCAAGGCCTTAAAGTCCCCCACAGGGAACAGATGGAAAGGCATCAGTCGTTGGGCCGTTGCGCAGCTGCCCTGCCAGCTTGGCAGAAGGGCAGGCCTCAGTTTCATATCCCCACACAGCCACCAGAGGTCTGCTCTCATGGAAGTGTGGTTCCGAAACCAAGATGCCGAGTAGTTACATGCATCCTGAGTGCCATTGATGGATTCTTGACAATAATCTGACATGAGTGTACCCACATTTTTACCTGTACCCCTGTGGATGAAACGTGTATAATTACCCTTATAAGCCAACACTGAGGGCAGTACATCTCTTTTCTTAACTGCTGGGAACAACAAAGAGAGAGTTTTACATTGCTTTATGTTGGGTACAAAAGATTCATTATACAATTGTAATGCACATTGTAAACCAGTTGGGTCAGAGTGATAGCTTAATTTCTAAATGTGATCTGGCTTTAGCACATTCAATACAATTAGATTATTATTCTATCATGCTGTATACATCATCCATTCCAGCCATTTATTCCGATCACTATAACCTGTTATGGACCACTATTCGTTCTTACAAAATTCCAACTGATACACCGGCGATCCTTCGGAAGTCTTGTATTAACATACGTTTCACATGTGTACTTTTCAGAATACACATGGTCTTTTTGGTTGACTCCACATACTCCACAAATGACAACCTCGGTTACCCCATTTATTCCTGTAACAAAATGTGAGTTCACAAGTTGTCTATTGGACCTGAGGGAGCTAATACCTCTGTGGTCAGTCTGTGTCAAGGGTGTGAGGGTGATTCATTGTAATGCATTATCTTTTAGTTTTTTATTAATCTGTGCTTAACACCATAGAATTAGGAATACTATAACAAGAATAATGATTAACAATACACAACTGGTTCCTTTTAACCTACAAAATCCAGGTAATTTAAATGGATGCCACGGCTGCTGTCTGTCTGCCCCTGCCTTATTTTAGCTACACCCTATGTTCTCATTTTAGCCGTTGTTTTTATTCACTGAGGTTGAGACGAACCCCCTCCTGTTGAGAGAATTCCCCTTTGTAGTCCCCTTTGTAGTAACTAATCTTTCACTACTGCAGATCGTGGCCTTACTATAAAGTGTGATAAGTGAATCCAGGATATATTATTTTAGCTGCTGTGGGTGCTGTAAGCAGTACCTGATATGGACCTTCCCACCCTGGGCTAGACTAGTTATTTCTTTTTCCACTTTGATGAGGATCTAGTCTCCGGGTTTTAGAGATTCCTCCACAGGTTCTCCTGGAACAGACAAGGCAGAAGAGATCTTTCTACTTGTTTATATTTTAACCCTGTATCCTGCTGAAGTTTCTTCTCTTTCTTCATCATGTTTGGGGAACGTTTTTAACTGTGATAGTACAAATGGTTAGCCATACATAATTTCAAATGGAGTTAATCCTGTGCTAATTGGAGTAATATGCAGATTAGGACTGCCAGTTGTAAACAGTAGTAACAATCTCCTGTATTTTCTTCAGTCTTGACTTAATTATTCCATTGTGTCTCTCCACCACACCTGCTGATTGTGGATGATATGCACAGTGGTTTCTAAGGTCTATTCTTAAGTTCTTTGTCATCAGGGAGATGACATTTTTTTCAAAGTGTGTCCCATTATCACTGTAGATCTTTTCAGGAATTCCAAATCTAGGAACTATTTAATTCACCAGTGTTGAGAGTGTATCTGCCTGTGCACATGGAAATACTTCAACTCATTTGGTAAAGCATCACTTATCACCAGGCAGATACGTTTTTCTTCACCTTTATTTAGTTCAATGAAATCCATACAAACGCATTTAAAAGGGTTCTCTGGCCTCGGGAACTGTCCTCGCCCCGGTCCTAGGCCACCTCATGGATTATATTTTGTACATAATTGACGTCAGACAAAAAATATTCTTTATTATAATATTATCATTTATTGTTAACAAAACCATACACTGTAAAATCGTTGTTTATTATTGCTACCATCCCTCCTGTAGAGACATGACATGGTCTATGGCTCAATAATGCAGCATATTCAAATAAACTCTTTGGCAGGCTGGGTTTTACTTCAGGTCACTCATTCAAGTTCGACTGTGCATAGTAAATGGCACCTTGATTCTGCCACATCTGTCTTTCTGTTTGTGTGGCTGCTTTTTGCATATCACATAACACTTGATGGTCTATTCCTGTGTCAGCTTCCTCTTTGGAGAAGAAGTTTTTTTTGCTGGTAACCGAGCAGCTTTTTTATCTTCTTCATCTGCTTTTCTGTTACCTTTTAAAACAGGATCAGGGTTTGTAATATGTGCAGAACATTTATAAATTGCTACTTTGTCTAGCTGTTGAATAGCATCTAATAATGCTAAAAGCAAATCTTTATGGTTTATAGATTTACTTGTGATGTTGTCATCCCTCTGTTTTTCCATTGCTGTGCAAACACATTAAGATTCCTGTTTATTGTCATGTTACAAGTCACACGAAATTACTCATTTACAAATTTTACTCATCCAGTTTGGCTCCTGTTGAACGCGCACATTCACGTGCACAACCTTTTTACTTAATTTAATTAATATTTATCTGCAAGCTTAGAAACTGCTAATAGTATCAGTATATTACTCCCCTTGTGTAACTCTCTGGTCAGTATGGCTGGCTTTAAATGCACCATAAAAACAAACTTGTTATGACTGATTCACTGCAGCCGTCTTTAAATTTCTCTTTAAGAAAGCCATTGTTTGATATCTGACTCGCATAGTAAGTTTCATTGCTGTGTTTTTGTGAATATCCTAATACTCACTTTAACCTGTTCTGTAAAGCACTTTGCTGCTCTATTATGAGATAAATGCTGTAATCTCTGATGAATATGATATCAGTTCCTTTAAGTTTTAGGGAAGTTGGTCAATCAGAAGTAATGAAGCCATTAATATGTTAAATTTTCCATTTCCTGCTTATGTTTCTGATCAACTTGTAATGTTTTCCTCAAATTTAGAAAATGTTTCAGTTTGGTTTGAAAACCATCTGCACCTGAAAGATTTGACTGTCTGGTCTCAGACCTGCTTCAGGTGGAAATTATTTCATTTTTAATCCCTTGAACTTTGTCATTAAAGAATATTGCAAACTCATTACACTTAGATGTAGAAATGAGTTCTAAAGGCAGTGAAACTGGAGGGTTTGTTAATCTGTTTACTATAGCAAGCAGGACATGAGAGTTGTTGCTGCAGTTTTTGATGATTTCAGAAAAATAACTCTCCCTCGTTCTACGCAAAGTCTGGTTGAACACACATAGCTTTTCTTTGTAAATCTCATAATGAACCTGGAGCTTTGAATTGCACCATTTCCGTTCGGCTCTCCGGCTCTCCCTTTTCTGTGCCCTGACCGACTCTTCTCTTCTCCATGGCGCCCTTTGCCTACTTTTAACCATTCTAACCTTGACGGGAGCAATGGTATCCAAAGCATTTAAAAGACTTGATATGTAAGAGCCTAACAGATCATCATCATTAGAACACCGAGTATTTTCCAAGCTGATCATTTGCATAAACTGTGTCCCTGTTCTGTCATTTATGAGTCTTCCCTGAATAACTGCAGATCCAACTGCTGGTTTGGGTGTAACAGACAGGTCGAAGAAAACACAAAAATGATCAGATAAAGCGACATCCATATTTAAAATAACAACACCCTTTGAAATGAGCACATCTAGAGTGTGCCCTCTCCTGTGGGGGGGGGGGGGGGGGGGGGGGGGCTCAGTCACACACTGAGTTAGATGAAACATTTCAAGGAAAGCAGTGAGTTCTTCAGCTTGCTTATTATGGGCAACATCTATGTGCACATTCAAGTTCCCTGTTATGACTAAACAGTCAAAAGCAGTGCACACAACTGAAAGCAATTCAGGAAAATCATCAATAAAACAATTCTTTGGTAATTGTTTTGTGGTAACAAAGTATAAAAGATTGTCTTATTTTGTGAGTGGGTATATTGTCCCTGAATATGGCACAAAGACCCTCGCCACTCTGGTTTTGTTGTGTCATATCTCAGTTAAACATAAAATCAAGATTGTGAGAGGAAAGTATCAAAAGCATTGTTAGACAGGCAAAAGTCAGAAAGCTGTTGGTATACAACTTTTTCTAGGACTTTGCCTAAGAATGGCAGGTTTGATATGGAAATGATAAAAATCTCAGGTTGTAAAACATCTTTTGCTCAGACAGTTTTTCCTGTGAAAGGAGTAAAGATTTGAAATTATCTGTCTGTTTTAACTTTAACTCTTTAAGAGAGCTGTTAAATCTTAATTCACAAACTTGTACTTATGTCTAGTTTTAAACATTGTGTTTTTAAATAGATTTATTTTGTACATTACTTTTGTCTTCCCCTTGTCTAGGATTGGGCAATTTTACAATGTTCAAATCTCCCTCAAAACCAAATTTCTTTTTTCATCTGTATGAGTATTTAATATTATCTGGGTATTTTTGAAACATGACTTTAGCACTCCCACTTAACTTCCGGTTAGCTTTGAAATAGGTATTCCCCATATTTTTCCTCCTGCAGCTAATCAATTTTCAGTGGAGTTAATCTGAGTAACTAGTCAATGAAACACTACTTCTGTCGTTATGTCACCAGCAACAACAGTATGGCTAAACTGCAAAGCTTGCAGCAGCTGTTTCACCACCACTTCAACTCAATCTGAACTACTCAATGAAACATTACTCCCATTGTTACCAGCAACATCAACACACCATCAGCAGCTGTTTCACACTTTATACATACATAGCAAACATAACAACGACACTGCAGCAAACAAACAAACAAACAAACAAAGATGGATTTACTCATTGCGATCTCCCACCGCAAACTCTCTTAAGAAAGATTCCATTTATAATGTGCGGCACAGTTATTTATTCCTGTAGTCTTCTCACACAGACTATGGACTGACTCACCTTTACTTGACTGGTTTTATGTTACTTATGATGGGTTAGTCCAACACAACTATGCAGTCTTTAGTTAAAGGCTACGCCCTTTGATACTAAGCTGCACTCGAAATAGCAACGTTTTTCCTTTAAAAAATAGCAATGCCCATACTCACGTGTATCGTCATATCACGGGTTCCTCATCGCAATCTTACACATTTTAGTTAGAGGCCGCTTAAGTATTTAGCTGCACTTGCAAAAAATAGCTATTATTTGCAAATGTCTTACATTAAGTTCAATCTGAACGAGTCAGTAAAACATTACTCCTGTCGTTTCACAAACAACAGTATGGCTAAACTGCAAAGTTTGCAGCAGCTGTTTCACCACTTCAATCCCTTAACATAAATCCACTGGTAAGTCCAACAACAAAGAATCCAGCGAGTCTGGCCACTGATAAAAAAAATAAAGACCTCGTCACCTTTCCCCCAGCCAGTGGCAGCCAGCCTCTACCAGTAACTCAGCTGCGAGGACTTTAGTTAGGAGTCCTGGGGCCTCATGTACAAAGACTTGCGTGGATTTCCTACTGAAACATGGCGTACGCTCAAACCAAAATGCCCTCCAATGTACAAAAGTATCCAGATGTATCAATGTGTGCGCACGCATGAATCCAAGCACATTTCGTTTGTACATCCCAATCAACGTGGAATTGAGCGCACATGTCGGAGTACCCGACTCCTCCCTGTCCACGCCCCTACTTAAATATGCAAATCATATTTAAATGAGCCCCGCACCTGCGATTCCTCTCTCTGCACAATCAGAAAATAAAGAATAAAGAATGCGTAAAACGGAAAAAAGAATAACTTAACAGAAAGTGAGATAGAGGTGCTACTTTCTGAAGTGGAGGCCCGCAAAAATGTGCTCTTTGGCACGTTGTCCTACGATATAAGCAGCAAATGTAAGAGGAGTGGGTGGGAGAGCGTGAGCGAGGACTATAAAGCTGTGGAGTTGAACAGAGAGTCGACACAACTATGGGTGACACTGCTCTCCCAGGGGTGGTGGGTGTGGGAGTGTGGGTGACTCTGATTACCCCCAAGGTAAATACCTATATTTGTGTAACTCACAACAAACGTGTTCATACAGTAATCTAGAGCAGAAGTGCGCCGGGGAAAAGGTGAGGCTGATTAAGACATTTCACAAGCACAGGGTTATTAACATGTGCACACAGAGACGATCAGGGGCTTGTTAGAAAAATCTTAAGCTGTTGTTTAACCAGCAAAAAACATCAAGTTACTAACTTTAACCACCAACTATGATGCTGTGAAGACGGGATAGAAATTGGCTGCACACATGCTCAATGCACTTCATGGGAAATAATATTAGGACATATACACAAATAAAGTTACTCACCAAGAAGCCACCCATCGCGCTCAGTGCCAGCTTGTAGTCTGTTCCCAACAATGCTGTTACTCAGAATGTATGAGTCGTGCGTTGAACCAGGCCACCTCACAACAATGTTAGTTAAGTGCATTTGCGCATCACAAATGATCTGTACATTGATGGAATGGAATTGCTTCCTGTTGACATACACAAATTCCTCCTGTGATGGCGCTTTTATAGCAATGTGTGTGCAGTCGATAGCTCCGATTACATTAGGAAAACCGGCTGTCTTTGCAAATTGCGCTTTAATGTTGGCCTGTTCAGCTGCATTGTGGGAATTTGATATACCTGGCTGAGATGCGGACAATCTCGTCCCACACGGCTGGCATGGTTCGGCTCAGGGTCGAGTGGCATAGTCCCGATTGGTCGGCCAGCTCCCTTTGAAATGCCCCGGTTGCCAGGAACCCCAACGTGGTCATCACCTGTATGGGAACAGGCAGTGCATGGCTCCTCGCTGTGTTGTGCTCCAACGCCGGCCGCAGCTCTGCGCATAGCTCCAGGAGGATTGCCCTCGGGAACCTAAAGCGGCTGATGAGCCACTTGTCCTCATGTGCCAACAAATCATGTCCGTCTCTAAATACACGCTCTCTCCTTATTGCACCATTTGCTGTTTTCCAACACCACTAAAGCAGCTGTTTTTAATAGTATGCACTGCACCACTTTGCGCATACTTTTATATTCACTCTAACTGTAATTGCAGACACATGGGTGTGTTAATTGTTTATCAGTGATAATTGTTCATGTGTCTCAGATGTGCACATCGCTCATTCTGAGGACAAATTGTGTTTAAATTTATTCATTCTAAAAGTTTCCCAACATCACCTGTAAGTGTCGCAAAAGAAACAACAGCGGTAGAAAAGTGCGTACGACAGCCCTGAAATTTGTGTGAGGCACCGCACATTTCCACGGTCATTTCGCTCTTGATACATCTGATCGTTGACGTGAAAAAGTGTGTACGCCACTTTTTTGTGCGTACGTACCCTTTGTACATGAGACCCCTGGACTCCCCAGTGCACGGTTTCAGCTCCAATCCTGGGTGGTGGAAGGATATTAGGTTCCGGCTCGAAGGACCAAGATGTCAGAAAAATTCTCTCAAAATTAGGCCCAGAGTCGCTGGATACGATTAACACAAAACATTTATTTCTTGCAAAAAAGAGACAAGTCCGCATAACCTGTCAGGAAGCTGACTCAGAGTTGTCCAACTCACAAAATGGTATTGTTGCTATTTATATTATTCATGTTTACTGACCACACAATGTTATGGAAAACTAACATTACTAGCCATTCAATGTTATGGGAAAAAGAGTTCAGACAGTCAAAAACAAATTTCCTTGTTACAGTGTTATGAGAACCAAAAATAGGAGGAAGCCTCCCCCATCACATGAACCTTCTAACCTAACATCTTGCGAAATAGCAGTGAGAATGCTGATGAGCTGAATGGGGACAGCTGAGCGTGCTAAAAAAGCTGGAATTAGTGAAAATTTAGCAGAAAGTTATTAGCTGAAGCTTCAAAGCACTAGAAAAGGACCTGGAGCTGGATTAAGGCAGAAAAGTATAGAAAAGAGAAGAAAATTCTCAACAAAAAGTGAAAACTTAAAAGAAAGAGAAACAATGCAGAGGCATTTGAAAAGTTTGTAGAAATTCATTTATTGAGGTTTCAAAAGGCCTGAAATGTATTTTTGAAAGGAGCTGGAGCTCTATGAAGGCTGAAAATTACAGAAAAGAGAAAAAATGCAGAAAACAAAAAAAGAGAAATGCAAAACAAAAAGTCCAGCGAGTCCAACTGGGTCTCTCTCGGTTCTGCGTCTTGAGGCTTTGTTGTGGTTGACTTTCATTAAAGTGGCCTGGACCGGTTGCTCTCCTGTGCCGGAGGGGCTTCTGGTGGCTCAGAACACGAACGGGTGGTGTTTAGGAATTCACCGCAAGTACTGACAAAATTGTCCAAGGGTCGAGTTGGTTTTGGTTGCTGACCAACTCTGACGAGGTGAACTTAAATTCACCAAATATTGACAAAAAGGTTGACAAGCTTAACGCTGGCTCTCTTGGTGATCAAAACTAGGTGAGGATGCAGCAGCAGCAGAGTTTAAAAACATACTATAAAAAGGAGACAGGATGACAGACAAACAAAAAACGCATCTTTCTACTACATTCTTCTCATTCTGTCTTTGCTTTGACCCTTTTCTTCCATCTCATCATTTCTCATCAGGAGGTGGGGAACTGGTGGAAACAATCAGGGCAGGGAAGACAATTAGACCAGCAGGCGAATGCAAAAAGAAGGGGCAAGTCACCTGAAACAAGAGGAGAGATACATTTAAAAAATAAAATAGACAACAAACAAACAGAAAATAAACATGACTGGATTCCCTGGACATGACAGTAATAAATGAAAAAAGATTCATGCCTGTGAAAAAATACTGATAACTAAAACGTGTGCATTACTGAGAAATGGTCTTTAATATGGTTGTCCGTCATTGGTTTTGCAGCCTTTTATCTGCAGAAGGGACAGTGGAATAGTCCACTGTTGGTGTATTTAGTCACCGTTGGTATGTCACCATATACTGACGTGTCTCTACATATCAGAAGGGGAATGAATACGCATAAAAGTAATCATTAGAAATCCAAAAGACCAAAAGTATTAAATAATTTTTCACCTCAATAACAAACGATGATTCATGTCATATCATGGATGTTGAAGAGCATGGATGAAGATCAGCTGACCGTCTGCTAACATGACAAAGGCTGGCAAAATTTGATTTACACTAATTTTTTCCCAATAGCTCACATGACCTGGAAGCTATTGAGCTAAAATTCTCATATTTATTTAAAATGAGTGTAGGAGCTTAGTACTACACTTGTTTTATGAGACACACATTTGAGGGCTGCATTGGGATGTAGCCTACTTGTGTTCTCATTAATGTTTCTTATTCAATCACCTCAATCACTGCGTGATTATATAAAGATAGAAAAATAAATAAAATACAGAGGAGAACAGAACAGTCTTAACTTATTTCAAAACTAAATGAAAACAATGAAATAGGAGTGTTATTCCTGACCAGTGCATCAAAAAACATGCTAGCAAGGAAAACGAAACATAAAACCCCATGAATCTCTTTAATGTGGCTCAATGTGCTCCATCACATTGAGTCAGGGCTTACTCTGCTTGCCTGACACACATATACACACACGGTGGAACTGGAGCGTGGCTACCATGCTCGCAACATAAGCAGCAGCGCTAACTTTTGCTTAACTCACAGTCAAAGGTACGAAATCCAGGAATAAACAATCCCCGGCCGTCTTGCTCGTGAAGAGCTCACTTTAACCCAAGTGCTTAACTCACTTTTTTATTTCGCTCCTCCTGAACCAAATCCTCAGTTACAGGTTACTGATTATCTTTTCCTGGACAACTTTCCTTTCCACTCCTCAGTGTGTGTTTTTCTCAGTCACCTCACCCGATCTGCCGCGGCCTCATCCGTGTAAGGAGAAGGGAGCTACTTCCCCCATCCAATCAGATGAGAGGTCCCACAATTTTAATCAATAAAGTAAAAGAATGGCTAAATATACCTGGACTTACTCACCCTGACGCCCAAGTTGCCCGTTTACACGCCAACAATGTGGTCTATAACACAGGCTGTACATCTGGTCCGTGTTTGACGGGACTCTCCTGTCGCTTGCTCGCCAGACCGTGACGGGACTGCTCCAGTACTCAGCTGTGGAGCTCCTGAGACTGTGCTTCCACCTACCCGATCTCCAGCCGACCGCACTACACCTCCACCCGGACATCGCATCCCTTCCCAGTCCACCGGGGGTCCCGCCGGAGCTTCCGAGTGGACTCTTCAAAACCAATCAAGTCCATCTGGTCCAACTCCCGTCGCTCTCCACCTAACACCGGCCGTGCTGTCCTGAAACTGGCCTTTTCCCTATGATTACATTTGCACTTTATAATTTTAATATCATTACTTGTGTTACATTGTTTTAAACCTATGTATGGTGACCTTGAGTGTCCAGAAAGGCGCCTAAAAATAAAATGTATTATTATTATTATATATAAAAATAAAACATGCCACATGATTACCCATGACTGAACCAGCCACTTATGTAATATATATATATATATATATATATAAAAAGTTTTGATATGTGCATAACTTTTTAATTCCTTTAGTGTCTAAAACAATACACGGGCTATTACCTGAAAATGATGGCTAGGGTTGTTTTTTTATGGGCATTGCAGTATGAGCAACAACCTTTTTGCTGAAGCCATCAATGGCTAATGACCCCAAACATAGACAGCTTTTCATTTTGGTCCATATGAACCTTTTGACCCATGTAGTCTGCTTGATATGGTGTGGAGTTGAGATTGCGGGCACCCTAAAAGATAGAAAAATGATGAAGCACAAATACAACAAAACATTACCTCTATAAGCTTTTATACATAATCTCTACAAGTTTGATCATGTAAGATATTAAGGCTGAGACAAGAACAAACCTGAGGTCTTGCTTCATGGTAAGGCTGATGCAAAGTCTTGAGCACTGATTCAATTCATGTCTCTGCAGCATGCACTGCTTTCATGGCGAGATATCCCTTCATCATCTTTCTTCCGTATGTAGGTCCCGTCTAGAAAATAACAAACATGACTTCCACATTCCAAAGTCATACCAGTTAATATGTCATCTCATTCGACTTATGGGTGACGAAAGAGATGAAAAAATCTTGAGCATGCGCAGAACGCTCAGTCCAGTCTACCACGTGCTTCTGCCGTCTATATGCATGGTTGGTTTACATTTGAATCGAGTTATCCCAGGATCTTAATTTGATCGCAAGCAACCCGATCCAATTCGATTTCTTGTCAGATTAAGCTGTCTATATGAGCTGAATAACTCAATCTTATTTTAATGTAGCCATTAATCCGATCAAATGACCCGCATATAAGCTCACTGTGTAAGAATCACATTCTTTGATTTCTCCAGTGCCTTTCACACCATTCAACCTCTGCTACTGGGTGAGAAGCTGCGTGGGATGGGTGTCCACGACTCAGTCAGCGCAGTTACATGCGGGGAATCGGATCGGATTAATGGCTAAATTACAATAAAATTTAATTATTCAGATCACGTAACAAGCTTAATCCGACAAGAAATTAAAACCGATCTTGCGATTAAGACACTGAGATAACTCGATCCGATTGCCCACTTAACATGCCTGGAGACGACAGTGGATAGGCTCGAAAGTTCTGCACATGCTCGAGATTTTTTCCCGCGATCGTCACCAGGATGTCCAAGGAGACGATGTTACTGTTGTTGTCGCTGCCGTCAGAAACAAACAAACAACGCGATGGAAATGCGCCGTTGTGCATCCCGTTTGTGCCATAACCATGAGCAGACTCATCCCCTACTGAGCAGCTGAGGAGGCTGAGATCCTTCAATCTGTGCAGCAAGATGTTGGAGATATTCTATCAGAGTGTTGTTGCCGGTGCCATTTTCTTTGCTGCTGTGTGTTGGAGCCAGCGCACTAACATTCTGGACAAAATCATCCAGAAAGCTGGCTCCGCACTTAGTTTCAGGTTGGAGTGTTTTGAGACCATGGTGGAGAGGAGGACACTGAATGAGCTGTTGTCCATTATGGATAATAATCAGCACCCTCTCCATCACACCGTGGTCAGACAGCAGAGCACCTTCTCACAGAGGCTGTTTCAGCTCCGCTGTCAAAGGGACAGATACAGGAAATCATTCCTGCCACATGCCATCACATTGTTTAATAAAAGCTGAAAGCACTGGTCATTATTCTCTATATGCACTTTAGATATATTTTATGTTAAACATACTGCTCATTTATACATATGTTCCCAGGACAGTTAATTTCCATTTTATTCCTAATCCATGACTTGATGAAATTAATTCTCCAGTTTTACATTGTAACTAATTTGCAAATCATTTAGGAAGAGGCTGATGTTCTCTGATAACAAACAAAGCAAATAAGCCTATTCAAAAGTCATTATGATGTTGTTTTTGCTCCTTAAGACTCAGATTTAAATAATGTCATTAAAAAATGTCCTGGGGAGCAAGCCCCCGAACCCGCCTAGAAGTTCTGATTCATGACCTCAGTGTTTTTTGGGCCCTGCATACGCCCCTGAGCATGACACACACCTGAACAGTAGTATGCTTTTACAGCTGTCAATAAAAAAAAAAGAGTGCAGGCCCTATGATGCCCTCAATTGACTTACAAAGTTTATTCTGAAGTAAAAACCTCTATCACTGAACATAATGCTAGCTAATGTGCTATGTGAGACCTATATTCAGTCGAGTAAGCATAATGTAAACAGCTATTTTAATCCAACTGGGTAAGCCAAGCAATGACGTAAATTACCAGTAACTCACAAAATAATGATATGACCTGTTTGCCACATTAGGAATAAAGAGCACTGATGAGAATGAGTTTTATACATCAATTTATTTATTTTTAGAATAATCACAACAGCAGAAATGTAGAAATCAAAACCAAAGCAAGAACACAGTGTTACAAGTAACCACCTGTTCACATTTCCTTGCATGTGAGGGTGTAGCTCTGGGAATAAGAAAAAGAAAAACAATTGGGGTGGGCGTTCACTTATGGCCTGCTGGTTCTTTTTCGTTGACATACTCCATTTTGTGGGATCATGCACTGCTGATGGTCCTCAGTTGGGGCTTCACACAGAGAGCTGCCATCTGTGGAGAACAGGATACTGCCAAGGTAAACATACTTCACACATATCAGAAAGGACTGAAAAATACACACATAGCCAGCAATTGGCCAGTTGGAGGAGCATGAAAACTATCTGATATGCAAATGTTATAAATTATAACATAATAATTATAACTTATCATTATATGTTCTACTAATAAATACACACAATTATTGTTATTTATGACCTATTGTGTATTATTCATTGACCGCTCTTATTCTTTCAAAAAAATATGATTTATATGAATACTCTTATCTCATTATGTGTTTATGGATGAAAATAAGAGAATATTTTCACAATTTTGTTCATTGTCCAAGATTGATGGCCTTAGTAGTGGTGGTATAAATGTTCATGTCCTTTATTTAAGTGAAAATATGAATGCTAGGCTGTGAAAGGATGTGGTTATAAGCAAGGAAGAGATAATTTAATTGCAAGTAAAAGTAAATCGTTTTCTGTGAACTACACTTGTATGCCTTTCATACATCAGAGCACTTGGGTTAAAGTCAGTCATCAGCTGGCTCAGATGTTACTACAGTCTGACTGTGTACCTGGCTGTTCTGCTCTCTGCAATGCAATTATCTGCTGCATACACAGGCACACTTTAGTGTTTCGTGTTGTTCATTCATGCTAGAGTATACGGTGCTGTCTTTTTTCAATTTTGAAAAACCATCTGACCCCAAAATATCAAGATATCGCACTCTGACAGGATGTAGATGTGTGCAAGACTCTGCACACACAAACACAGTGGAAGAAATCGCCTGTGTTTGTGTGTGAGTTTATGTTGGACCCTAAACTGTTAATGTATTCTAATGTTTAGTGTAGTGGATGCTGTGCTGGAGCAACAGCTACCCCTGTTGGCAAAACATAATGCCACAGCCGTAAACAACAGTTGCGGCATAGTGCTGGGGTCTGTTTCACAAAGCAGGTTAAACAAACTCTGAGTCTAATGCTAAACTCTGAGTTGATCTACTGTGAGATAGAAAACTCGAGTTCCCGGTTCTTCCGGTTCCAGAAACGCTGATTTGAGTTAATTTAGTCAACTCTGAGTAGTTTCACCTTGAGTTAAGCGCATACACAACTATAAAAAGCCAGCATCAATGAAGCGCCGATTCAACGAGTCACCATGGGACTGGAGAAGAGGAGGGCTGCGTTTTTCAGAGGAGGAGCTGGCAAGTGGCTGAGGGATTTCTTGGAGGGGGCTCATCCTGAGTCCACCCCCCAAGACACAAGTGCCTTTATAAAACGTATAGATGTCTTTTTTAAGCCTATTCATACAAATACTTGTCTTTTATGTCTTTTTTTCTTTTGTACCAACAGATTCTGATAGTGACGCTCAAAAAGATTGTCTGGAAATGCTAAAACATCTATGTGACGTCTGATAACCATCTCCCGATGAATTCTTAATTCTCTGCGCAGTAATGTTGCACTTTCATCCACTGGATCGTTGTCAACGAAAAAAAATGTTCGCCTCCTACTGTGCCTTTTGGACTTGTAGAATTAGAAGAACTCGGCAACGCCAAAATTCGCCTGCTGACTTAATGACTGAATGTGGAAATCAAATGGCGTGTGTGTGATTGAAAGAGGGTGGAGACAGAGAGAAACTCGAGGTTCACTGAGAAAAACCTGAGGAGTGTTCAACGAAGCTGGATTAAGAGAAAGCCTCGCTTATCTCGAGAAGTCTGGCTCATTTAAGAGAGAGTTCCGTTCCACCAACGTGGCTTATTTGAATGCCAGCTGAGTAACCATGGTAGTTTATGCCGCTGAACTAGCCTGCTCCGGGGTAGGTTTACGTTCAGCTGTGTCTCAAAGAATGTCCGACCGGCTGAAACAGACTCTCGAAAGAAAGTTTCACTTGTTAGAATTCCACGCTCCTGCAACGTATGTCTTGTATAAAAAACTAAACCAAAAAAAAAAATAAAAAATTGTGATTGTCATATCACCCACTGTCACTGTCTCGAAAAATCAATAAATCAATCAGTCAGTGCCAGTGCAACTAAAGAAACGCAACTATACAAGTACTGGACATGAAATTAAATAAAAAAAGAATATGATTTTCATTCAAACTAATTGATACCTTGTTACATCTCTGTCCCACATTTAAAAAAACACCCGACCTACACCCACCCAGGACCAGACTCAGAAAAATGGGGGACAAGTAACAATAGTAATAATAATACATTTTATTTAAAGCGCCTTTCAAAACAGTCAAGAACACTGTACAAACAAGAAATTAGATAAAAACACAGGAATTAAAACAACATACAATGTTAATATATACACAAAACGGAGCATTCAATGGAGGTAAGTACATTTGTACAGATAGGTTTTGAGTTTAGATTTGAACAGATGAAGAGTGTCAGTATTGCGAATGTCTGGAGGGAGAGAATTCCAGAGTTTGGGAGCAGAGCTTCCTCCCGCTCTGCTCCCCATGTTGCTGAGGCGGGCAGAAGGTTCAATAAAGTGGATGGCGGAGGAAGATCTAAGGATGCGGGAGGGAGTAGCAATGTGAAGAAGATCTGAGAGGAATGGTGGGGCAAGATTGTGGATGGCATTGAATGTATACAGAAGAATTTGGACCTCTGTCCTTTCAGGCTGCTGCTCCACGGCTCTGGTATGCCCTGCCTGAACACCTTAGGGTGCCACAGACAGTGGAGACTTTTAAGAAGCACCTGAAAACTATTTTATTTAGAAAGGCTTTCATATGACTTGAATGATAGTTAGCCAACAAAATTGTGGTTTTATGCTTCTTGTCTTCTCTTGATTTTAATTTGAAGCACTTTGAGATTTTTCTTAAATGTAAAGTGCTTTGCAAATAAAATGTATTATTATTACAACACTGCCTCTGGTTGGCTAATAGTAAAATTGGGATCAGTTGAGCCCTTTCCACACAGGCCTCGGGTATTTAAAGAGTGTAACAGACAAGGGAGAGTTAGAGAAAGAAAGAAAGACTTTTTATAATAATTTTAAAACAACCTTTATTCCAATATCTTTCTATTTAGAGTTTTTCTTTTTCACCAACTCAAAGCAAACTAAAAAAATCAAACCAAAAACAACTAAAACTAAAACAAAACAAACAGATTTTTTAAAATTCAGGATCAGAGAGTGCCCTTTAACAGAGCACAGGACGTCCTTCACTCCCCACAAGTTCACAAACTCCTGTGTTTTTCCGGTCAGCTTATAAAAACTGAAATCTACCGAGCTGCCATCAGCCCAGTCACCATGGCCACCACGTCTTCTGACCCCTGACCTCTGACCCTGTTCTTCCTGGTCTTCCAGATGGACAACTTTGCTGTCCATGAAACAAAGTTGATAGGTTGGTGGACAGACTTCTCTTTGGGACAATATTGTGGGCCATAAATAAAAAGACTAAAAGAAAACCCCTGACCAAACCCCTTAAACCACCTCTGAAGGCTCTAATCTGGGACACTGGACAAAGAGATGGAGGACTGTCTCTGACTGGGCGCAGAAAGGACAGGCATCCCCCATGTTCAGATCAAGGTGCACCAGATACCTGTTCATAGTTATGGCCCCATGTACAATCCACCACTGGAGGTCTCCTGTCCATTTGTTGACAGGAGGTTTGTACAGGGCCCGCCAACAACCCTTCGGGGAAGATCTCACACCAAAAACCTCAGTCCACTTCGACACCTTCACCCCTGCCATACAACGCAAGTTTAAGACCTTAACGCAGCGGAAGTAAATGTCTTTCTTCCCCAGAGTCTCAAAGTCTGTGGACTCTGAGGTCTCTAGACTCAGCAGGTCGTTCTCCTCCGGCTGCCATTGTCCCACAGCTAAAGACAGCCAGGGAGGGAAAAACATACTCACATTCATCATTCCATTGGTCAGATAGAGTCCGGTTTTCAGCATGTTTATGTTTATGTATTTAGCAGACGCTTTTATCCAAAGTTACAAATCAGTGACTTACAAATCAGTAAACACCCTGAGGCCTGCTGGCAGGGAAACACAGATCTCTTCCACCTGCCAGTGCAGCACTCTGGTGGACTTGATGCACAGCAGGTCTGCCAGGTGAGGGACAGATGTTTTCATTAGATGGCCAAGTTTCACCAGTCCAGCCTCTCCCAGTCGAACTCTCAGGCTGGCAGAAGACAGGACCTGAGATGTGATGATGATGTTTCCAAATAGTGGCTCTTCAAAGAGCCAGATCCCCGGTGTGGTCCCAGTCTTCCGTTTAGAAGTTAAAATCTGCCAGGCCTGGAGCACCGACCGGTAGAAAGATGTCAGTCCAGTTAAATCCACAGCCTGAGGCTGGATCAGGAACAAATGTTTGTCATAGCCGAGACATCCAGCTTTCCTCAGCAGGAGACAGGCAATGTCCGTCCATGGAAGACCAACGGTGTAGAGCAGCCTCAGGGTGGTCTGCAGTCTGAGTGCTGCAACACGAGACGTGATGTCCACCAGTCCTTGTCCCCCCTCCTGCACCGTAAGATACAGGACAGCAGCCCGAGTCCAGTGCCGCCCAGACCAGAAGAAATCTACGATCTTCTTCTGAATGTCCTCGATCAGGCCTCTTGGTGGAGGTAAGACAGTCAGCCTGTGCCAAAGGGCTGAGGCGACCAAGTTATTAGCAATGAGGACCCAGCCCCTGTAGGAGAGCTGAAAGAGCAACCATTTCCATTTGGTTAGTCTGGCACAAACCTTCTCCAGAACACCCTCCCAGTTCTTCTTGTCATACTCCTTAGTCCATAGAAAGACGCCTAAAACCTTGAGTCCCTGTCTTCCCCAGCCCAGGTTCCCTGGCAGCTTTGGTGTCTGTCTGTCTGTCCAGTGTCCGATTAGTAAAGCTTTACTCTTGTCCCAGTTGACTTTGGCAGAGGAAGCTTTCTGGTATATTTTGAGGGTTTCTGTCAGGTTGTCCACATCTGCCTGGTCACTAATAAACACATTGATGTCATCAGCATAAGCTGATAACACCAGTGGAGGTCGCTGAGGTAAACCAGGTAACAATATTCCTTGTGCTTTGGACTTTTGTCTACAAAGGAAGGGTTCAATGGCTAAAGTGTAGAGCTGTCCTGAGATAGGACAGCCCTGTCTAATCCCCCTCCTCACCTTTACTGGACAGCTCAGTCCTCCACCCACCTTCACCAAACAGCTAGTATCTGAAAACAACAAACCCAGCAGTGAAAAAAAAAAACCCACCAAAACCAAAAGCTCTCAAAGTGCTAAAATTGTGCTAGAATTGATAATTCATGCGTTTGTGTCATCTCGGCTGGACTACTGCAACTCCATATTCACATATCTCAGCAAGGCAGCTATTAACCGTTTGCAGCGAGGCTGCTGACTAAATCTAGGCAGAGTTGCCATATAACGCCTGTCCTGGCCTCGCTGCACTGGCTTCCAGTTAGTTTTAGGATTCATTTTAAAGTCTTGATTTTAACTTTTCGTGCGCTTCATGGTCAGGCACCAGATTACGTGTCTGAACTTCTTCGCCCTCATGTCCTTAGCAGGTCTCTCAGGTCTGCCAACCTGGGTCTTCTGGTTGTGCCTCGAACCAGGTGCATAACCAGAGGAGACAGAGCCTTCCAGTCTGTCGCACCCAGGCTGTGGAATAGTCTTCCTCCGGACCTGAGAGACTTAGCTACCGTGGACATTTTTAAAAAACATCTTAAAACACACCTGTTCAGGCTGGCTTTTAAGGAGTCGTAGTGTTATTTTGACTGTTTCTGTCTGTTGGTTTTGTCTTTGTATTTTTATTTTATTTGTGTGTGTACCTGTTTCATGATTTTAACTTGATACATTGACGGTACTATGTTAAGCACTTTGTGAGTTTTTTCCTCTGCGAAAAGTGCTATATAAATACATTTTACTTACTTACTATCTCTACTCTGTCACCTCTGACAGAGTCGGACTAGTGGGTTCCTTCTATGTAGTTTATTGTGAGCTTTTTATATAGCTTGTTATATCTTCATTTGTAAGTCGCTTTGGATAAAAGCGTCTGCTAAATACATAAACATAAAACATAAACATAAACTTACTTACTAAAAAGAAAACCATGATCCACCCTGTCGAACGCTTTTTCTTGATCCAATGAAAAAACCCCGATATCAAAACTAGACAATTTACATAAGTCAAACAAATCCCTCATTAAAAACAGGTTGTCCATAATAGACCTGTCCGGGACACAGTAAGACTGCTCCCTGTGGATGATCCCATCTAGCACTTGTTTTAGCCTGTTTGCGAACACCTTAGATAGGAGTTTGTAGTCTGTGCACAATAGAGCCACAGGCCTCCAGTTTTTTCAAAAGCACCAGATCCCCTTTTTTGGGGATTTGTGAGAGAACGGCGCTCCTGCAGGAGGCCGGCAGCAAACTTGTCCCTGAACACTCCTTCAGCACCTCCCACAGGTCAGCACCCAATACCCTCCAAAAGTGTTTGTAGAAATCTGCAGGTAAGCTGTCCAGCCCCGGGGCCCAACCAGATGCTAACTGTCCCACTGCAGTGGTCAGCTCCTCCAGCGAGATGTGTCCATGGAGATCCTGTCCTCAGGGCTCAGCTGAGGAAGTCCCTGTAACAGCTCATCCTGGCACGCTCTGTGGACGTCCTCCGCTCTGAAAAGGGTGCTGTAAACGTCCACTGCATGCCTCCTAATTTTAATGTGATCTGTAGTAGTTTTTTCCATCAGGCAGACGGAGACAGATCATCCACTTTTCCGAGAGATGGATTTTTCCAAGTTAAAAAAGAAGGAGGTGGGAGCATCCATGTCCCGGACGGTGGTGAAACGTGACCTAACTAAAGCCCCTTTTACCCTCTCCTGTACAAACATGCTGAGTTCCTGTCTCTTCTGGTGCAGTGTGTGTGTGTCTGTACTGCGGTGTGTGTGCAGTCTGTCTTCCATATCCCTGATGTCCCGCTCTAAGTGCTGTATGGTCCTTCTGACCTGTGTTGTGGAGTTACTGGTGTATTGCTGACAGAAAACCCTGCTGAGTGCCTTACCTACCTTCCACCACTGACTCAAAGACTCAAATTCACCCTTCCTCCCCCTCCAAATTTCCAGAAAGCCTCAAACTTTTTACAAAAATTGGTGTCGTGGAGCAGCTTAACGTTAAAGTGCCAATGCGAGCTGTGTTTGGGTGTTTGTGTGATGTGAAAATCTAAACTGACTAAATGGTGATCAGCAAAACCTACAGGATAAATCTAACAGTTTAATAATCTATTTCTATATGACTGTGAAATGTAAACCCTGTCTAACCTGGGCTTTGATAGCCACAGCTCTGCCTGCCATGATCTCAGGGGTGGAGGTGATGTTAATGTCCAGTCCTGGAGAGACCAAAGAGGCTACACCTACAGACAGGTTGGTGCCATGAGACAAGGTGTGATGGCCTCTCCACCACAGACCCCAGTCCACCTCATTGTTCCTGTCACTGAGTCTCTTGCCAGAAAATAATGTCCAGTTTTTTGTCTGAGCTACAGTTTGCACTGTTTCAATAAATGGAACTAATTTTCTCAACACATCTTTGATTAATTTAGTCCAGCATTCCAAAGCTGTAGACACTCTGTCCACGTGTAATTTATGTTTTTAGTTTTCAGTTCTATTAATTCAATCCAAGTAAATGGAACACTCAGAAGATGTAACCAAAATCCCTCTGTCCCTTTTAAGTCTTTCAGAAAATTGTGTAAGTGTATCGAATTATATTGTATCATATCGAATTGTATCGTTGGGCGAATATCGTGTATCATATCGTGAACTGAATATCGTGTATTGTATCGTATCGTGAGATAAGTGTATCGCTACAGCCCTAGTAGCCTGCTGGAACCACACACGACAGACCACACGACACAGCAAGGCCCAAACCACTGTGCAGTTGCACTTCGGATCTATGCCTGTGGGACATTTCTATACAGTGTTGGTGATGCTGAAGGTCTGTCCAAGGCAAGTGTTTGCAGGGAAATAAGGAGTGTATCCCTTGCTTTGAAGCATTTCCTGAACATCTTCATCACCTTCCCTGGCCTGTATATCCAACCAACATTTCTTATTCTGCAGGAGAGTTCAGTGGTGTCCTGCCTGGGGACAGAGGGTATGAATGCTTGCCATACCTCCTCACGCCATATCCTGATCCAGGAACAAAGGCAGAGAGGGCATTCAACAATGCGCATGCAAAAACAAGGGCACGGATAGAAATGAGGTTCATTGCTTAAAGTTCTCAGGCACCATGGCTGACTTCTGACAGAGCCATCTTGAATTAATAGTATACTTCATATTTTGTACATCTTGTCTTGTGTATAACTTTTCAGGTTCAAGTCTTTTCTTGTTTGATTCCCTGCAGATTGCAGTGTTTGAAAACACTCAGTTTCTCTTGATCAGGCTTGTGACATCATCATTGCCTGTGTTGTCCTTTACAATACAGCAACAATATGCTGGGAGAGACTGCGCACCAGGATGGTGGAGGAACAGTGGGAGGACATTGACATGGCCATTCCCAAACAAATGGAATGAAGAACAGTGAGGGACCTATACTGGGACACATATTTCTCTTAATAGTTTTTGTTGTAAATGGTAAATGGACTTGTATAGCGCTTTTCTAGTCTAGCTGACCACTCAAAGCGCTTCACTACATGCCACATTCACCCCACTCACACACATTCATACAGCACGTCTTAAGATATAACTACGTGCTTTCTAAGCACTCACACACATTCATACCCCCAATGATACACTGGGGGAGCAACGTGGGGTTCAGTGTCTTGCCCAAGGACGCTTCGACATGTATCCTGGGGAAGCCAGAGTCGAACCACCGGCTAAATGAACAGAGATGATTTATAATTTTCCAAATGTTAGGTCATGGCACCCCACTGTTTATATAAATGTATAAACAAATTTCTAACACTTTGCATGAACCGTACAATAATGACAAGTTTCAAGTTGTGTTGAATTTTTTTATTATTCATATTTTTCAAGCTGTGGAGAGAAAACAAAATTAAATACAGTTCACATCATGACCTTCTCCTTTGTCTGAATTTATACTTGCATCCCTCACCAGTTTCATGATCTCTAGCTTGATCTTTTTTATTTTCAGTTTCTTATATTCCATGTCCAATTTGGTGTTCTCTAGACCCAACAGAAGTTTCCTTTTGTACAGAGTTCGGACATCCTGTGATAGAGGAAGTGAGCCTGTGAGCAACAAAGTATTTTAGGTAGTGATAGTAATGTGAAGAGTTACTTACTTCACTCTTTGCAGCTGGAATTTGTGTTCCTGTTGCAACCTGCAGTAAAGTGTATTGGTGATAATTAGGCCTATTGTTATATAGTAGAGGTAGAGTGCAGACGCATCCAAACCATTTCACATTTTAGTAATAAATAGCCTACCTGTGGCATTTCTGTGTCTACAGGGACATTCGATGTCTCGTCATCGAATGCCCGAGATATGCTGGGGCCATCAAACTACAAACGGAGAAACACTGCAGTTGTTTTAGTAGGAGATCACAGGGATGCATGAGATGCATAGTATTTCCATCAAAAGAAAATTAAATTGAATACAACTACTCACACGTGGGTTAGGGATGTCTTCTGTGGTCTGGAGGTCAAGCAGGCAGATGGCGTCTCCCACCACTGACCGATATAGGCACACCATCAGTTATTATAATTGAGAGACTGACAATTTGAGGGAACGTAATCAATACCTTCTACATACTGATCCTGTACACTTTGGGGAATATATGCTGAGGAGGTTCCTCGACTGCTGGTTAGAGCAAGCTCCTCTGCTGGTGTAAGGCTTTCAGGTGGAGGACCCCCACTGGTGGCAGAGGCCTCTGTCTTTTTTTTTTGCAGCTACTGTGCAACATATTTACAGCTCAACACATTTTTTGGACAAACACATTTCTTCAAAGACTACTTACCACTATGAAATATGTTTTTGTATTTTACTTTAACCTGCTGCCAGGTTCGCTTCTGGCTGTTAAGATTGCTGCTGTTGAGATGTAACAGTGACAAATTAATATGTGGGTCACGCACTCACGATAATATAGTCACAAAGTATGATGATGCATGTTGATTATTGGGTTATCAATAAAATGAGTAGGGCCAGTATATTTGTGAAGTACATTTCATACAAATGTACTTCACAAATATACAATATTCAGTATGCTTTATATAAAAAAATGTATAACACAAAGAGGAGAGCATGAATACATTGTCAGGTCTCGTAAACACCCTTAGTTTTTTGTACCTTGTCTTGTCACTTCCTGTTTTATTTTGAAGTATTAACCATTCCTCTCGTTTCAGATACCTTGCCCTTCCTCCCGTGTCATGCATCTGAGTGTCTACCCTGATCACCCTAAATGTTCCCACCTGCTTCCCTTCCTCATGTGTATTTAGTCTTCCCTTGTCTAGTTGCCAGTGTGTTGGATTTGTCTTTCTCAGCGTTCTCACTCTAGCCTCCACAGCGACCACAGTCTTGAGTAAACCATAGAGCATGTTTATTGATGCGATCCTCTTTTCAGAGTGATTTTCTGTTGTACCTTTTTGATAGTCACAGATTTAACCCAAATTATTTTTTTGTTGGCATTTTTCATGCTCATAGTATCTCCGTTAGTGGAGTGTTTTTCATTTATATCCTTAAAGTTTATAGCAACTCCATTAGGAGTCTCTTTCTGTTTTTGTTTTGTTAACTTTCTATAGCGCCTCGGTAAGTTTAATTTGTAAAACTTCTCCTCTTCATAGATATTGAGGAGAGTGTGTCAGGAATTTATAGCCCATTGTTTTGCTCTGCAAAAGACACTATCGATAATTATTGTATAAATAAAATACTATTATTGATACGACCCTGCATCTGCCTCCTGTGCTTTCACGGTCCCTGACAAACATTTTTTTGTAAAAAGGTTTGTAAGCCTCGCTTGAATCAGCCTAGATTAGATGCAGCTGAAATGTCTTAGTGGAACAACTTGAGGCTTAATTAGGAGATGGTGTTAGTCTAAGTGAGGCTTTCCTGATACAGCCTGGCTTTCTTTAGCTACGTTCGTGGAACACCCCTCTGGTCCTGACCAGGTTAGGTTTATAGAGTCAGTTACTACGGTCAGTTACTATGGTAACTGTTGAACATACACATGCAGTTACTATGGTAACTGACCGAGACCTTAAGTTACCTGTTTCTCTGAAACAGGCAAGAGCTACCTCCCTTTGTGAAACGGAAAACTCAGTTTCCCTCATTTCAGGGTTAATAAACTCAAAGTTTTCACTAAACCTGCTTTGTGAAACGGACCTTTTGGACGGTTAATACTGAGTTTGATTTTATATGGCATGGCCCAGTTGAACATAGGACACAGATGCAGGGAATTTTCAGAACAAGGTGGTTTATGATGACACAACCACTGGAGATTCTCCAGAACAGAGTGAAATCAAGGGGCTGTGAAAATCCTGGAACACTCTCCTCAATAACTATTATTGAGGAGGGTGCAGTACCAAAACAAAAGCTCTCTCCACTCCAGGAGGAAGACAGAAAGGGCTATAAATGATTACAAGTAAACATTCACGCTCTCCTGATGAAGCGGAATAAAACAAAGGGCGCTCTCCCGGTAACAGGTTAAAAATACTCGAGAACATAAATCGTTCCACGATGGGAGGCACAATAAAACTTAACAATTACTCTAAGCACTCTTTTAACAGAGGCACAATAAGAACTCTGAAAACCAAACACAAAATCACTCTGGCGGAGGAACTATCTAACGGAGGTTTCTATGAAAACAGTTACAAATCAAAATCACTTAAAAAAAAACAGAGGAACAAAACCAGGCTATGGAAACTTACTCGAATTAACTAAAGCTATGAGAAAAGGTTACAAACAAAAGAATGCTCTGTGGGAGGATCGCTCTACTACAGGCTCATAGATTCATGCTGGGAAATGCTGTGGTTCAAGGCGCTAGAGTGAGGAATGTGGCAAGTTACAACACACTGGCACAAGACAAGGGAGACGCAGACTATTTGAACACATGAGGAGCCATGGGGAACAGGTGGAAACACTTTGGAATCAGGGAAGACAATCAGACGCTTGACACAAGAGGAAGAGCAAGATACCTGAAACGAGAGGGAAGTTAATATTTCAAAATAAAACAGGAAATGATGAGACCAGACAGGAATCAAAACAAAATGTGTCAACGGTTCATGACAATATGTACAAATGGCTCTATAAATATAGTTGTATTTATAGGAGGGCACCTCTTACAGGAAAGAGTTCAGTTGTACTCCAAAGTAGATTTTTTTCATGTTGAACATAATTTACACATTATTTTGGATTTGGCACATTAGTCTGAACACCACAAGAAACACGAGCCCTCTGATAACCTTTAACAATTTCTTAAATCAACTTTTTAAGGGTTATAACTTATTCACCAGTAAAGACTAGATGATACCAAATGTAAAGCTTTGAAAGTACTCAGTCTCTTCTGACATTGTCCTAACCAGCAGCAGTCAAGGCTCCTTTGATCATTAATAATTCAATGTCTAAATAAAGCAGATGAGAAGTATTGGAAGATATCAGAGTTCCAGAATTTCATCAACTGTTGAACATACACATGCATCTCCCACAATTAGTGCTATTTTCACTGCTAAATAAAGGGATCCATTAAATTAAATACCATCAAATTCAGACCCAGGCATCACACAATCTGCCAAAAAGCTTAAGAGGACAATGACTTCTACAAAAAGGCAGTGCTCCTGAACAAAAAGCTACACAGGACCAACTCCACATACACACTGTAACGGCAGTTACATTTATGTTTTGCCACTGGATGTAGCTGTGGTTTTATGGCCATAGAGAATGTCCATATAACACTTGTTTTAAGTGCTTTGATTTATATATTTAATATTTTTATAGCAATGTTTAGAGGATATAGTTAATAACACTTGGTATTAGGTGAAAGTTAAAAGAGCAAACTTGATAAGATTAGTTCAAGGTGACTGTGACGGCACTTCCAGTTAAAAAAGCGGTCCGGATAACTGGTAGTACAGACCTGATATCGATCCAATTAAGAAACAATTACCGAAGACCAAAGTGGCATGTTATTCTGTTTGTAAATTATATATTTTCTTTAAGTTGAAGCATATGTAGTGTAACATTTGTACATCATTTGTGTGTTTTCAGTTCTACGGTGTACTTGTGATGAAAGCCATTTGAATACAAGACCACAGTAAAAATCAGTCAAAAGAACTCTCAAGTCTCGTATTTGTGAAGAAGCCGGCATACACAAACTGCAACTTTTGCTGACATCATCAGACTCTCAACCTAAAAATCATTAAAACTCTATCAACAGACCTCAAGAAAGTAGTAGTGCAAAAACAAAACACTCACAGATCAATCCTGTCATGGTCCCACCAATGTGGGCAGAATGTGCACTTGCTGAAAAAAATGCATAGATGTCTCTAGAAAAGATATGGTCTTGAAGGCAGCATATGTTGCTGTAAAATCTCAGTGAACTTTTCTGCATTAATGCTGCCATAACAGAAGTGGAAATGAGCTTTGGACTGGTTTCTGACAAAAATCTGAATGCTCTTTTTGTTCTTTGAGCACACAGCGTACATTTCTTCCAACAAAGATCTGGAATACTGATTAGTCTGACCACAATACACGCTTCCACTGTGTGATGGTCCATCCCAAATGCTTCAGAGCCCAGAGAATTCCTTGAAGCCTGTGATGATATTCTGTACTGTAGAGCAAGAAATTCCCTCCAACCTCTCTTTGCTGGACACAGTTTTTGAACAGTTCTATGATTTTTCTCATTAATTTCTACCTCAGAGAAACTGGAGGTCCTATACCTCTCTTTGCTCCTCAAGATCTGGTAAATAATGCCTTTCTTTTCTTTTTAACCTAATCATGATTACAATTCAATTCAATTCAAATTACAATTGAATTCAATTCTCAAGGCACTTAAATAATATAGTCCAATTCAAGCCAATTGGAATTCAATTCATTGTAATCATAATCCAATGAAATCCACTTAATTAATTTCAAAATAATCCAATTCATTCATATAGAGCTAATTCAAAAACAATATCCTAGCTAAGGAAACCAACAGATTGCACTGAAACTTGTCTTCAGTCCAATCTCCCATCCTGAGCGTACCTGTGGTAACTGTGGAAAGGAACGACTCCCTTTTAACAGGAAGAAACCTCTGGCAGAACCAGACTCAGGAAGGGTGTCCATCCGCCTCGACCAGCTGGGGTTTGAGAAAACAGAAAAGAGGGGAAAAAAAACACCATTCAAAGGATACCTGTTGGAACAGGGAAACACAAGTTAATAACCACAATAATGTCACATGTGCATAATATCATTTGAGAAATTAAACAGGGGGAGAAGAGAGCAAAGTGAGGAAAGGTGTGACAGATGAGGTCCCCCAGCAGTCTAAACCTATAGCAGCTTAACTATGGGATGTTTCAGGATCACCTGAGCCATCCCTAACTATAGGCTTTATCATAAAGGAAAGTTTTAAGCCTAATCTTAAAGGTGGAAAGGGTGTCTGCTTCCTGGACATTTAGAGGCAGCTTATTCCACAAGAGAGGGGTGTGATAACTGAAGGCTCTACCTCCCATGCTACTTTTAGAAACTCTGGGAACAACAAGTAAACCTGCAGTTTGGGAGCGAAGTGCTCTGTTAGGAAAATATCTTACAATGAGGTCTTTAAAATATGATGGTGCTCGGTCATTAAGAACTTTATATGTGAGGAGAAGAATCTTAAATTCCATTCTGAATTTAACAGGGAGCCAATGAAGAGAAGCTAAAACTGGAGAAACATGATCTCTTCTGTAAGTTCTCATCAGAACTCTGGCTGCAGCATTTTGGATCAGCTGGAGGCTTTTCAGAGAATATGTGGGACAGCCCAATAAGAAAGAATTACAGTGGTCCAATCTTGAAGTAACAAATGCATGGACTAGTTTCTCTGCATCACCCTGAGACAGGATGTTCCTGATTTTAGCAATATTACGAAGGTGAAAGAAGGCAGTCCCAGAAACCAGTTTTATATTTGCGTCAAATGATAAATTCTGGTCAAAAATAACTCCAAGGTTCCTCACTGTAGAACTAGAATCCAAGGAAATACCATCTAGAGTAACTATATAACTTGACAATTTCTCCTTGAAGCGCTTAGGTCCAAAGAGAACAACTTCAGTTTTGTCTGAATTGAGAAGCAAACAGTTCTGAGTCATCCAGGTCTTTACGTCTTTATGACATGCTTGTAGTCAGACCAACCTATTAGTTTCATCTGGTTTCATAGATAAGTACAGCTGAGTATCATCAGCATAGGAATGGAAATTTATGCCATGCTGTCTAATAATGTTACCTAATGGAAGCATGTATAAAGTAAAAAGAATCGGTCCAAGCACAGAACCCTGAGGAACTCCATGACTTACTCTGGTGTGTGAGGAAGATTCTTCATTTACAAGAACAATCTGGAATCGATCAGATAAATATGACTTAAACCAGCCTAATGCAGTTCCATTAATCCCAATAACATGTTCAAGTCTCTGTAACAGAATGCTGTGATCGATAGTATCAAATGCAGCACTGAAATCCAACAGGACAAGCACAGAAACAAGTCCGCTATCAGAGGCTAAGAGGAGATCATTGGTAACTTTCACCAGTGCTGTGTCTGTGCTATGATGCACTCTGAATCCTGACTGAAACTCTTCAAACAGACTATTTCTATGTATATGATCACAAAGTTGAGCTGCAACTATTTTTTCAAGAACTCCAAAAAGGGAGATTGGATATAGGTCGATAATTTGCCAACACTTCTGAATCAAGAGTAGGTTTTTTTAAGTAAAGGTTTAATTTCAGCAACCTTAAAAGTCTGAGGTACATATCCTGTCAACAAAGACAGATTGATCAAATCCAATATGGAAGTGTCAATTAAGGGGAAAACCTCCTTGAACAGTCTGGTTGGGATTGGGTCTAAAACACAAGTTGATGGTTTAGAAGAGACTATTGCTGTTGTTAGCTCAGAGAGATCAACTGGGCAGAAGCCGTCTAAATACAAATCAGGTTCTAAAGATACTTCTAAAGCTGCTGCACTTGATGATACATCAGTGATAATAGTGGGAAGGATTCCATTAATCTTCTCTCTGATAGAAACAATTTTATTGATAAAGAGTCTCATGAAGTCATCACTGCTGAGAGTTAAAGGAATACATGGCTCAACAGAGCTTGGACTCTTTGTCAGCCTGGCAACAGTGCTGAAAAGAAACCTGGGATTATTCTTATTCTCTTCTATCAGTTATGAATAATAAGCTGTTCTAGTTTTACGAAGGGCTTTCTTATACATTATTAAACTATCTTTCCAGACTAATTGAGACTCTTCTAAATTAGAGGAACGCCACTGTCTCTCCAGCTTTCTTGCAGTCTGCTTTAACGCACGCAGCTGTGAATTATACCAAGGAACCAACCTCTTCTGACTGATTACCTTCCTTTTCAGAGGGGCAACATTGTCCAGTGTTGTACGCATTGAAGCTATAGTGCTGTCAACAAAGAGTCAAGTTCATTTTCAACATCTACATGAATATTAAAGTCACCCACTACAATGACTTTATCTGTACTCAGCATTAACTGAGATAAAAACTCTGAAAATCCAGACAGAAACTCAGCATCAGGGCAGCATCAGGTGGGAAGCCGCAGAGAAGTGTGTAAGACTACAACTCTGCAATGCATGCTGGTCTCAACCCTGGGTTGTCATGTTTTTGGATGACGAATAAATTCGTCCATATTTCTAGAAATGAGAGCCGCTCCTTAAAAAGTGGGATGGATGCCGTCTCTACCCATCTTAACGCAAAGTAAAGCCGCAAAGTTGCACTCAATTGTTGATGTCGTCTTTTTGATATAACATTATTTTTACAAGGCCTAAGTTATTTACCTAAATTGATGTATTTTTAACATATGACGTGGACAAGACAAAGCATGAAATATCTCATTTTATTTCGTTGTCTGCAATGAAATAAGTGAAAATAAATATCACTACTACCGATATTTATGTTCGAACAGCAGCTTCAATCAACCTTAACAACCTCACAGAAAAAAAGAATAGTTTGACAAATGTGGTTTTTTTTTTTTAAATAATTTGTCTACGTTCATTTGTTTAATCACAGAAATATCTGTGTACAGTCCTTTATTGTTGAACTTTCCTCTCGTTTTTCTTAGATGTTTCTCAGAATTTACCAGAATACTTGTCGGGTCTCTGCCACCATAAGTTTACATTGGTAAGTTCACTTTTAACAGAATAGTGTGTCAGTCTGTAATACTGTGATGCATGGTATTTCTTTTGCGTATTGAAGTTCAGGTTTTTCGTAATATCTTACTGTGCCAGAAACAATTCAAATTAAAACGACATGTAAACAATCTTCGAACATCACACGTATCCAGACCGTCTACCCTTTGTTGAAAACTAGTATTACAGTAAAACCCAAACAGGTGTTACCTATCGTCCATTTATTAAAATTATTAATAACAGTGAAAATACTGTGTGTAAAATTTTAGTCAGGCGATCGCAGTTAGTTCTAATCTGTCAAACGGCGGGGGCTTTATGGGTCCTTCCTGCTCTGAGCTTCCGCTAGCTTCCTGACATAAACCGACCGCGGAAGAAAAATCCCCCTCAAAATCGAAATCCTTCTATCTCCGACCCTGTCCTGGAGTAATGATGGGTGGTAGGACGAGTGCGATAGCTGCGGGCGTGTGTGGGGCTCTTTTCGTCGGTTACTGCATCTATTTTGATAGAAAAAGACGGAGTGACCCCAACTTCAAGAACAGGCTGCGGGAACGTGAGTCTTGACCTCCTATTTCCTCACCTTCATTAGGCCCTAGAGCACAGGTCTAGTCTGCTGTGTTTGGGTTGGTTTGAGTTTGGTTTGGCTTGCCGCTGCAATGCGCTGTTCAGGCCACTCACGAGTTAAATAAGTGGTGGAATCAAACTGGTTAAATTATATAACCAAGCAAAACCGGATCAAGGATTTTGTCATATTTTCAGCATATTTCGTGGTTCTAATTTGTGAAAGTCTTTAATTTTCTGATGTCACTCAGAAGAACCCAATGATGGTGTTGGATGAAACCTGGTGTAAAACTCAGGTTGTGCTTGAGAAACCTCGCGTGATTCAATGTAATGATATTATACATGCATATTATAAATAGACGTTTTGTTACAAATACGCAGTCGCACAATTTAAGAATCTTTGACAGTCTGTGTGGGCTTAAATTTGTCTAAAAAATAACTGCTAATACATCTATTGGATGGGGCTTTGTGAATCACAAGCTATTTGTTTGTGGATCTGTGTGGATTTGCGGTGATCCACAAACACTGAGTCACAATTCACAAACAGAATTTTCAGTTTCACAAATGGCTTTTTCTTTTACAAATAGAAAATACTATATTTACAAATACACATTTGTAAAAAAAACAACACACAAGTTACAAATAGAAAATTTGTATTTGTGGATAGCGAAACACGTCTGTGACTCAAGGCGTATTTGTAGATCACCCTCTGTGCATTAGCAGTTATTTTTTAAACAAATTTAAGCCCATAGACTGGCCCAGATTGGAAATGTAAACAGAAAAAAAATCACCCCCAAGCCTCCACCCAGCTTTGTCTTTCCAATGTGGTGATTAACCGTGCAACTTTACAGGTGCCAGCTTGTGACCAGTTAGTTAATATTTGATTCCTTAGTGTTTAACCCTGCACTTGTTGTGCGTGTGAGACTGTGCAGTGTCTCTTCATGACCACAACAATCTGAGAGAAACTGTTAACTCTACACTGATCTTACCTGCAGCACAGACTCATTCACAAAGCTTCTACACAACAGTGCAGTCACACAGGTCTAGTTGGGCTTCCAGTCAAATCATTCATGTCATTCAGGGATCAGTGAAACCTTTACTGCTGGGCAGAGGATCAACAGCCCCAGAACAGATGCAGCACATGCTCTGCAGGGTGTAATTCTATTCACGGCTCCAGTTTGTGAAAGATTAAAAGCTTCCTTAAAGTAGTTTCTACACTAAACCTCTTTCAGTCAAAGTAAGTGTCGCTTAAAAAAGAAAAAAATGGCAGAATTGGGCCTGCCTGTAAATAGATGATGGAGGCATGTTGGCAACATGTGTATCCTGTAAAACCAGTGAGGCAGTGTACTAAATTCCAGAAACTAAGTGAACATTGACTTTAAGGGGTTGTTCAGACTAAGGTAAACCAGCTGTATGCTGGTATATCTTTGGCAGGGAAATTTTAATCTCTAGATGTGGTATTTGTTTTTTGTGTTTGTCACAGGGAGAAGAAAGCAGAAAGCAGCCAAAGAGAGGGCAGGCCTGGCAAAGGTGAACATATCACTGGACACAAAACAGCCACAAAATTAAAAACCAGCTGCCCAATATTGTGTTAGATCCTCCTGTGTGGCCAAATCAGATGTGTATCGGTATTTAAATGGACTGTACTTATATGGCGCTTTTCTGGTCTAGCAGACTACTCAAAAATGCTTTTACACTACATGCAACATTCACCCAATCACACATACTCATAAAGCATGTCTTAGCCTGTACGGTTTATGCTTTCTTCTCTATCGTACACATTTAAACACTGATGGACAACATGGGGTTCCGTGTCTTGGCCAAGGACGCTTTGACATGTGTCCGGGGAAGCCGGAAGTCGAACCACCGACTTTCCAACTGGCAGATGACTGTTCTTCTTCCTGAGCTAAAACTGCTGCAATATGATCAATGTTCTTAGGTTCACCTGTTGGTGGTTTTAATGTTTTTGCTAATTATTGCACACTTTACAGGCTAGCCTATAAGCAGCTGAACCAACTGCATTGATTTCTAACAGGGGCTCTGTCTCCCAAAATGTTCCATCTAAACTGATGTAAAGTCACAAATTTGTTTCATTTTTAGTACTTGTTCCATTTACTGCTGCAAGATTATGTAAAATGTTATAAATCGGTTATTAAACCTGACTCTTTTGGCTGAATGTTGGTTGTCCAGCAGCTTCCGGACCTGAAGGATGCAGAGGCAGTGCAGAAGTTCTTCCTGGAGGAGATCCAGCTTGGGGAGGAGCTGCTGGCTCAGGGTAATCACCAACTGCCAGCACCACAACGCTAATGGCTCCAACAGATTGATTTATTATGGAAATGTCCTGGGGCCTCATGTACAAAGACTTCTACTGAAACATAGCGTAACCCAAATGCCCTCCTACACACAAAAATATCCGGATGTATGAATCTGTGCGCACGCATGAATCCAAGCACATTTCCTTTGTACATCCCAATCAGCGTGAAATTGAGCGGACGTCAGAGTACCTGACTCCTCCCTGTGAAAATTGTGCTCTTTGGCACGCAGTCCTCCAGCATAAGCAGCAAACATAAGAGGAGTGGGTGGGAGCACATGTGGGTGACTCTGATTAACCCCAAGGTAAATACCTATGTTTTTGTGTAACTCACAACGAACGTGTTCATACAGTAAGTGCAGAAGTGCACCGGCAAAAAGGTGAGGCTGATTAAGACATTTCACACTTTACGCACGGGGTTATTAACATTTGCACACAGAGACGATCAGGGGCTTGTTAGAAAGATCTTAAGCTGTAGTTTAACCAGCAAAAAACAGCAAGTTACCATCAAGTTACCACCAACTATGATGCTGTGAAGACGGGAAAGAAATTGGGCACTGGGCCCAAATTGGTTGAGGAATGCAGGATGTGGTTTTTATGATAATTAAGAAACGGGAGGTTAAAACAATTATCTTGTCTGGGTGTTAATTAAGAGATAAATAGTTTAAAACAATTAGCATATCTGGGTGACACAAATGGTTAATGTGGATTGGAGAGTTTGTTAGTTCTGAGACATAAAATTTACCATCACAAACCTGAAGCGGCTGATGAGCCAGTCGCCATCACGTGCCAGCAAATCCTCTCTGTCTCTCTTTGATTTGCAGCATTTGCAAGGTCTTCTAATACTGCTAAAGCAGCCATTGTTTTCAATGGTATGCATTGCAACACTTTGCGCATGCTTTTATGTCCACTCGTGTAATTGCAGAAACATGAATGTGCATGAAATGTGCACATCACTCAGTCTGAGGACTAATTGTTTTCACATTTATTTAGTATAACAGTTTCACAACATCACCTCTAAGTGTGGGCAAAGAATCAACAGCTGTAGAAAAGTGCGTATGCCAGCCATGAAGTTGGTGTCAAGCACTGCACATTTCCACGGTCATTTCCCTCTTGATACATCTGATCGTTGATTTGAAAAAGAGCGTACGCCACTTTTTTGTGCTTACACACCCTTTGTACAGGAGGCCCCTGCTCTTTTTGATTACAGTTGAAGTCTTGGAGATGTTTATGTGAACATCACTTTTCTGAGTTTTGAGTGATTTCTCATGTAGCACACAAACATCTACTTCAGTAAAAGACTGTGACTGAATGATGCTCTCTGTCTTTGTGCTCACATCCACAGGAGACTATGAAAAAGGTGTGGACCACCTAACCAATGCCATCGCCGTGTGTGGTCAGCCTCAGCAACTGCTGCAGGTCTTGCAGCAGACTCTGCCTCCACCGGTCTTCCAGATGCTGCTCACCAAACTGCCCAGCATCAGCCAGGTAAGGACATACCCTCTCAGAAATGATTAATTTTCTGCCAGGTAGGGCACTGACAGAATTCTGTCATGTGTTACTGTTTTACATAAACTCGAGGCACTGATCTGTGTACACTTTCTGCTTTGTCCTGCAGCGCATTGTGAGTGCACAGAGTCTGAGTGAGGACGATATAGAATAAGAAGCGGACTGACAGGAAATTCTTCCCATCTTACTCATCATCCTCCTCATTTCATTACGACCTGTCAACGCCTCAGCCTCCTCTACTTTGGCTGATGTTCATCACTTCCCATCAAGGCGTACTAAAGGGATGCAGTTTTTTTTTTTTTTTTTTATTATGGAGTTATTCATGTCAGTTTTTTTTTTTTTTTTTAACTTATATTACCCGTTTTGGGGTATTGGATTAAATTGACCATAAAATGCTGAAGAGGCAAACGAGTGTGTTGCCATTTTTCCCTCAGATGTTGTATTAATTAACTGAGTTGGTTTGTTGGACATCAGTTCTTAACTTCAGAGTGGTGTAGCACACATCCTGACAGCATCATGTTCCAGGTTTACACAGTCTGACATGATTGCACCAACCATCCTCATTGTAATATCAGTAGCAGAGTGTTGCAGAAACAGAAGTCATCTGTCTGCTTGGATACTTTTTAATGATTTCTTGTTTTGTTATCAATTGTCTCTTTTCTGTCTAGACTTGGAAACTCTTTTTAAAAAGTTACAAAATGTTTCAGTTTAAAGAGGATGACCCCTCTGGGAAAAAATTAAAAAGAAAATAAAAAAAAGTGAAAAAAACCCATCTTGTTTTACTGTGGTCTTTGGGGGGGGGGGTCAACAATCTGGAGTGAGAGGAAGGTCAATGGTCTGCAAGTGTGTCTGTAATATATATATATATATATATATATATATATATACACACCTCTCAAAAAAAATTTAGAATATCGTGAAGTTATTTTATCATTTGTCATTTCAGAAAGTGAAACTCAAGGAGTGAAATATTTCAAGCCTTATTTTAATTTTGATGATTGTGGCTTGCAGATCATGAAAACCCAAAATTCAGTGTCTAAGAAAATTTGAATATTACATAAGATCAACATATGTATTTTACTATTTAAAAAAAATTAAACAAATGTCAGGCTTTTGAAAGTATGTTCATCTCTATGCACTCAATACATGGTTTGGCCTCATTTTACATGAATTACTGCATCAATGCGGCGTGGCATGGAGGCGAACTGCCTGTGGCACTACTGAGGTGTAATTGAAGCCCTGGCTGATTTGATAGCAGCCTTCAAGTCATCTGCATTATTGGGTCTGGTGTCTAATCTTCCTTTTGGCTCAGGTCAGTTTGCCAGCCAATCATTGAACCAGCTTTTGGTACCTTTGGCAGTGTGGGCAGGTGCCAAGTCCTGCTGGAATATTAAATCTACAGCTCCATAAAGCTTATCTGCAGAAGGAAGCATGAAGTGTTCTAAAATTTCCTGGTAGATGGCTATGTTGACTGGACTTCAGAAAACACAGTGGACCAATACCAGCAGATGACATGACCCCCGAATCATCACTGACTGAAAATTTCACACTGGACGTGAATTCTGTGCCTCTCTACCCTTCCACCAGACTCCGGGACCTTGATTTCCAAATAACATGCAAAATTGACTTTCATCTGAAAAGAGGACTTTGGACCACTGAGCAACAGTCCAGTGTTTTTTTTTCTCCTTATCCCAGGTAAGATGCTTCTCATGTTGTCTCTGCTTCAGGAGTGGCTTGTCAGGAGGAATGTGACATTTGTAACCCATGTCTAGGATTCGTCTGTGCGGAGTAGCTCTTGATGTGCTGACTCCAGCCTCAGTCCACTCCTTGTGAAGCTCCCTCAAATTCTCGAATGGATTTTGCTTGATAATCCTCTCAAGGGCACTTTTTCCTACCACACAACTTTCTATAAATATGCTTGGACACAGCACTCAGTGAACAACCAGCTTCTTTAGCAATGACCTTTTTTGGCTTACCCTCCTTTGGGAGGGTATCAGTGACTGTCTTTTGAATATCTGTCCCACTAGCAATCTTCCCCATGACTGTGTAGCCTACCGACCCAGACTGAGAGACCATTCAAAGGGTCAGGAAGCCTTTCCAGGTGTTCTGAGTTAATTAGCTCATTAGGGTGTGTTTCCAATATTCAACTTTTTCACAATATTCTAACTTTCTGAGACACAGAATTTAGGGTTTTCATTATCAAGTGACAAAAAAAAAACCTTTTTCACGATATTCAAATTTTTTTAGCTGTACTGTAATATGTGGTGCTTCAAATGTCGTGTATACTGTACTTTTCCTTTCAACAAAATCCACATTACCAATTTGAGGGGAAAAAAGTACATTTAACAGCAGGAACATCATACAATAAAACTTATTCAACAGTGGTGCACAGGAAAAATGTGATGGCTTCACCAACATGCTGTGGCTGAATCAGTTGAGTTTTGCTAAGCAGTCTGGAGGTCTCCTAGAGAAGTAATGTTTCCAGAGTTCTTCGCTTTGAAAGCAATTCTCTAAACTGGTCACCCACAACTGGAAAGACAATTTTATTTCTTTCAAATGCTTAATATTTCCTTAGAATTTAAATGTGAACAGCATTTTTTTATTTAATTTTCTTCTTCAGTCCTTTCTTTTTAATCTTTTTGGTTGGGTCCGCCATTTCTCCTTTGAAAGACATGGAATTTTTGGATGACTTCTGCTGGTTTCCATTAAACTTTTTTGAGGACTTGAAACCTCCTCGACCTGGTCCCCTCTCATGTCCTGAACCCTTCATTGGGGTCTTTCTGGGTTTTTTTGTTGTTCCTTTGCAGTCACTTTTATTCTTCTGCTTTTCCTTCTTCATTGACCTCTTCACACGGATGGACCTACCCTCGAGCTTTGAGCTGTCCAGTTCTAGCGCCAGCTGCACCGAGTCAGCACTCTGCAACAGCAAGATTGAGAAAAATAAATTGATTAAACTTTTATGGAGTATTGAAGTTATTTTGGGTTTGGAAGATGTGCAGGATGTGTAGGACACTCCCAATAAAAGCAGGGTTTGATTGGTCTTACCTCAAACAGGACGTAACCAAATCCTTTACCGAGTCCAGAGTTTTGGTCTCGTACCAGTCGGACTGCCTCCACTGTTCCACACTCCTCGAAATGCCTTCGGAACGCCAGCTCGTTTATTTCTGGAAAGAAACAACAAATGAGCTTAAATGAAACCTATGAACCATAACTTGTTCTGCATACATTGTCTCATCAGCTTTTGCTCTGCATGGCCACTCACCAAATGAGAGATTCCCCACAAAAACTGAACGCTTGTGATCATGCTGCAAGACAACAATATGATTTCTCAATTAAAGCCAAAAACTTAGTGGACTGAACAGGTGAACTGTGATGTTTGCTGACTTACCGATGAGCTGTCAGTCACTCTGTCCACTCGGATGTGAAAGTCTTTCTCTATCTCAATGCCATTCCTGTTAGGACAGGTGGAGTGAAAGACACTTTTATTAACTTGTGGATTTTCTTTCATGCCTAAGTCAAATGTGGGGTAAAGACCATCTTTATAATCTAGGTCAAGAGTGTCAGACCTCTCCAGAGCTTTAGTGACTCCATCCTCGTCTTTAAACACTACATAGGCATTCAAGCTTTGCATCTGGGGATGAATTTTGCGTCTGTGGAGTGAAAAAATTACATCATATATACAGGTAGTCCAAGTGCCTTTTTTTTTTTTTTTACTTCGAAACCTCTTTTACACAGAAGACCCGATTCTGGCGATAACTTATAAGCAATTAAGAATACATGCATAGAAAAACAAAAGCAACATAATGTTTGATATGCAAGCAAAAACAATCAGACATCTGTGACATGAAGTCAGAAAATGTTTTAACAGCTCGGTAGCTACGTCCCTTGTCTGAAATGTTTACTCAAACGACACGGACACAAGCGGCGCATGTTTAATAAGTTAAACTTACAAGTCGTCTCCTTTGTCTGCGGCGGTTTGCTCTCCTTCTTTCCTTAATGAAACGAAGAAGTATCGCCCGCTGCTCGATTCGTCGTCTCCTGACTCTCGCTAGGGCTGGGCGATTTTATCAATACCACGATATATATCGATATTTTGTTCCCCAATAAAGTATCGATTTTTCAGCCGGGAGTATCGATCTTTTATTTTATTTTATTTTTTAGCAAACTTCATTGAAAAGTCAGACATTACAATTAGTGAAAACACAGAACATTAACATAATACAAAACAATGCCAGGGGGGGTCACATTATACAAAACCGTGATAAATTAGTTCATAAAAATGTTATATAAAGTGCATAGCTCAGTGGTTTTGATGGCTTTTCTGTTTATAGAATGTAGGATTGTTGTAATGTATTGTTGAGCTCCTTCTCAAAAATGTAAAAAAGATGGCTTGTGATTAGAGAATTTGGATTTGTGTATATGGTATTTAGCAAGTAAAACAAGCAGATTGATGATGTAATATTCACAACAGAAATATGAGTCTGCGTCTACTGAAGACACAGTTGTTTCCATTTGTCTGGCGGTGTTGTCCTTCCGGTTCAAAGGACGGACCACCAGTCCAATCAGCGACGACTCATGTCAAATCACACTGTCCCTTTAAAATCTTTCAGAAAATGATGTGTATTAAATCGTATTGAATTGAATCGTATAAAATCGTATCGTGGAATGCCATGTATCGTATCTTGAGATTAGTGCATCGCTACAGCCCTACTCTCGCTGTGTGCTCTTCCAGCCTCGATCTTAGACGCCCGATGTGATCGTCCGTGATTGATATTACTGTCATGCAGACCATGAACACGGTGGTCCTCCTCGCTCTACATATTAGCTTCTTGGTGGTGTTGGTTTATTCTATCGTTACTTTTCGCGGGTTTTGTTCTGTTGTTGTGTGTGGTGCTAAAGTAACACGTCTGTCGCAGACGGTTGAGTCACAGCAGTCCCTGTCAAGGTCCCTGACTCATGTGCAAAATGAAACAGTTCCCCTGGGGAAGGGCAGTTCTTATAACGAAATTCGAGGTGGACAGTTCTTAGAACATCTCTGTCCAAATTCGGCTATATACTGCCTTCAAGACCAGGGACGCCCATGCATTTTTCAAAAAGACAATGTAAAACCACTTTCTGCACATATTACAAAGGCATGGCTGAGGAAGAAGAGGGTACAGGTGCTGGACTGGCCTGACCTGTCCCCAATAGAGAATGTTGGAGAATTTTGAAACAACACTGATCCTGTACTAATACACTTTACAAGATGTGTTTGAAGAAAGAATAGAACAAAATAGCAGCTGAAACTCTTCATCTCTTCATATCCTCCATATCAGAACACTCCTTAAGAGTTGTGAGGAGGAACAGGAACATAACAAAGTGGTAAAAGCTTTACTGACAACTTTTTTGGCAAAGGTTGTAGGTCTGTAATGCAAAAATGGAGGTAAAAGCTAACAAGAAATGTTCCTGCTATACTTTGCTGTGTATAGTTTATTTTTAGTTAGAGGGATGTGATTTTAGAGCCATTCAAAATAGGGGAATCAAATGCCAATTTTTCTCAGGATTCATGCATTACAGAGGACCAAACCCTCAAAGAAACTGAACAAACTGATAAAGAAGGCTGGCTCTGTGCTGGGACTGCTCTGGAGCCCCTGGAACTGAAGAATGCTACAGAATAACACTGAATAACACTGACCATCCTCTTTGCTGCATTGTGTTGAAACAGCAGAATGTGATCAGTTTTCTGCATTAAAAAAAGATACAGGAGGTCCTTCCTGCCAGCAGCAAGAACTGAATGCATGAATGCTTTAAAAAACATTTTTTAAATACACCGATAGTATAATTTCTCTTTGGGATAAATACTGTATTTTTTCATCCAATTTCAAATGAGTTTCTGAAAGTTATTCCCTATCAAAGGTTCACAGTAAGTATTTCTCAGATCTGTTGATATGCAGGTATATTAAAAGGAAACAATTTCAAGAAGAATAGACTGAAAATACCAGGGTGGAGACAGATGGGAACAGAAGCAAGCCATGCATTTTCTCATTATGACATTTTATATTTTTTGGCTGGTTTAATATTTATTTTCAGCACTGTTACTATATTACATTTAGATAAAGAGATTCAAATTAGCGGAGAAGCAGATTTATGTAAGAGTCACACTAATGGAAGTCCATTGGCGTGATTTTTTTTTGGGTTTTTTTGTACATAAATTTGGTCTCAAAATATAAATATTGATTTCTGGTGGGAAGAAACTTACTTGATGGCTGCTAATTTGCGAGACACGGTGGGATCCTCTCTAACCTGTAGTGTTGAAACAGAATAAATTGTGTGATTAAAGTAGAAAACCGAGAGGAGACATGACACCGTAATTCCACTGATTATTATCCACTCTGTTTTTGGGTATGTTTGTGTATGTATGTGTTTTTTTTAATTTAGTTACCACAGAGCGAAACCGTATAGATTCAATGGATCCTTTATCCTTGAAGAGACTCCGCAAGGTCTGAAGAGAAACAAAGAAAAGAAAAAAAGAGTTGACCTTCATATTTTTTTTGTCTCCTCACCACTAGCAGAAGTGACCAGGGACATAAATGTTCTTTGAATAGATCAGGAAAAGAAGTCTGGAATCACATTCTTCAAGACACTACTTTTCTTAGCTGCAGTATGTTTGGTGTAAAACTGGCCAGGACTTCCAATATGAATGAACAGTCAACAGAGAGGCACAGAGCTGGGAGTGTGATGATTGGTGCTGCCTGAATGACACAACCAATGGGAGATGACATTTAAAGACTGCACTTGTCAATTATGTTAACTGACTTCAAACATCACAAGATGAAAGAAACACAAACCCTCCAGCAGAGAAGTTGAAAAATCTTTCAGTTTTTATATCTTATTATCTCTAACTATCTTGGTGTTTGGCTGTAAATTTCACCTGCCTGTAAAGCACTTTGGTCAATGTTTTGAAATGTGCTACTTAAATAAGTCTGGCCTTAATGACAATGTGTGTGTCTCTGCAGACTGAACAATCTAAGCTTGCAAAAAACAAGAAGCAAAGTTGGAGTAGCAATTCTGAATAAAGCTGACAGAAATAAAGACAACAGATCAACCAATACTGGACCCATTTTTGCTGAATTTGAATCAGAAATAATTTAATCAAATGACAGAGGCACTTTAAGAAGTCACTTCTTCAGCAGGTTTGATTTTCAGTGTGTTCATTGCTGGATGTGAATAAAGACATACAAAGAAAAAATACCTTTTTAGTGCAGCTGATGGGTAGATTGCCAACAAACACTGTCCTCTTCCTCTTTAAGGCCTCGTCATGCCTGCTGGCCTTCAGCCTCTGTCGCTTCAGCACCCAGTGTTCTACATTGTTCTCATTGCCCAACTCTGACACCTTCCTCTTCTTCTTTTTCACTGATGTTTGCTGTCCCCACTCTTCAACATCTGCCTTCTGTAAACTGCTCTCCCTAAAACCAATGTACAGAAAAAAAATTTGAAAAGAGGCAACAGTGTCGATGGTTGATGAAGGGGTTTTAATCTGGGGAAATGTAAGAAGTGGAAAAACATTTAACTTTTTTAGGAGAGAACCACCGATGAAAAGAAGTAAGACATGGAAAATAACAAAAACAAAAACTGAATAATCTGAACTTTTCACCTGTTCTCCAGCTTCTGGTCAGCTACAGATTTCTCTTTGTTCTTCTTCTGGTGCGATTTACCTTTGACCTCTGGACTCTTCTTCTGCTGCTCCTCTGTTTTTGTGCTCTTCTGAATAGGCTTCTGCAGTAAACACAAACCATGAAGCTAGTATGAGCATATGACGGAAGACAAGTTTCGAAAACAGAGTTTTCACATTTTTAAGCCAAGCACCTGTGACCATGTTTTATTCTTTTTGCAATAACTAAAAAACTGTGACTTACCTTGGGTGCAGGCTGAAACAGAGTAGATGCAGCCGGAGAAGCAGCACTGAACAAAGCTGACAGCGATCCAGTGGCTGCAGTGTTTTGCTGGAACAAACTTCCTGACACCTGACCCACTACATAATCAGCTGACTGTTGCCCTGGTGATGACTCACCACTGAGGACACAAAAGCAGAGGTGAAAAATGGCACAGAGTCCAAAAGATCAAAAAGTTTTTTAACTTAAAACTTCTTTTTGAACTATCTTAAGTGAAGAGAGTGATATATTTTACTGTAGCAAGAAATGTAGTTTTTTTTTCTTTTGCAAGATGTTTAAAAAGTTTAAACTAAACGTGTTTACATTTGTTTTGTGAAGGCTGGCTTAAAGACCTCACTAAAACTATTCTGTTCTCTTTAGTCATGCATATCTGTGTGAATTTGGTTTTCTTTGAAAAAAGCAAAGAAGCTGTAAGGTGTGGAATTGTTTTCATTCTATAAAGGAAAAGTAAATTGATGAATAGTAAATTTGATAAAAGAGAGGCACTATTGCTTGTTTGTAGCAGTAAAAAAAAAAAAAAAAAAAACTCACAAAAAAACACACTCACAAAAATGCGTTTTTATTTATCTATGCAGAGACACGTACAAAAGCATCAACTATTCGCCACAGGAAATAGAAAATGGTGCTGGCCCAGCATCAAAACTGAAAAAAAAACTGCCTAGAAGCTACATTGGTGACTTGAGAAAAAATCCCACACCACAGTTATCTTAAAACAATTAAAATATTATCAAAACCTTGCCCGGATTATCTTCTATTACCTTAATCAGGAAAATAAAAATGTGTAAACAAACCTGTGAGCTTTCTTCTTCATGATTTACTGCAGATTTTTCAACTTCACTCCAAGACGACTGTCTGTTTTGTTCTTTTTAAAAGATATAACTAAGTGACAAATTTTCATAAGAAAACGAATTTCTACGAGTCAATCTCCAATAATGTCCTAACATGTAATGTTCACACGTTTTCTAACCGAAATCCTGTCAGTCCCTCCTCGAACTGTTTCCCATAGGGAACACGGTCGAGAGAAAAACAGTTCCTAAAGTTTTCCACAAAAAAACCCAACAAAAAACAAACAAATAAACTCGTTAGACAAGGATCTGGAGAAGTGAACAAAATAATTTTTCATTACATAAGAAAACATTTTATTCACTGAGTTGGAAATAGTCCTATTGACTTTCATTTAGTAAGGTTTCCGGCCGAAGCAAGTACGACGTTGAAATGTGTCGTTTCCGATAAACAATCAGGCGTAAAACGTCATTATTCGTGAGAACTAGCCTGGCATCTTATGACTATTAAAAACTGCATTTGTTAAACTTAACAGGTGAGCTCAAAGCTACTATCACTAAATCGATGTCTCAGATTAAGATAATGCAACTATAACGTGTCAATTTAACGTTTGGGAATGTAATTCCTACAACTGACCGTTCCCAAAACGCTGAAATGTTACCGTCATTTGTGTGTTTTGGGTATTTGTGCTCAGCAGGAAGGCTTCATGGGGGTTGACCAGACGGAGCCGGAGGTGCCGGTGGGCAGACGGGTGTCCTGCGGTGGGGAGCGGGCCACGGTTCGGTATATGGGGCCGGTGCCACCGACTGCTGGTAAGATCCCCATTGTCACATGCACATCATACAATATGGCATACAGGGGTTGGACACTGAAACTGAAACAGAGCGATTCTAAGCCATTCTTCTTGCAGGATAGTGGCCAGGTCACTACGTGATGCTGGTGGAGGAAAACGTTTCTTGACTCGCTCCTCCAAAACACCCCAAAGTGGCTCAATAATATTTAGATCTGGTGACTGTGCAGGCCAAGGGAGATGTTCAACTTCACTTTCATGTTCATCAAACCAATCTTTCACCAGTCTTGCTGTGTGTATTGGTGCATTGTCATCCTGATACATGGCACCGCCTTCAGGATACAATGTTTGAACCATTGGATGCACATGGTCCTCCATAATGGTTCGGTAGTCCTTGGTAGTTCTTGCCCATCTAGCACAAGTATTGGGCCAAGAGAATGCCATGATATGGCAGCCCAAACCATCACTGATCCATCCCCATGCTTCACTCTGGGCATGCAACAGTCTGGGTGGTACGCTTCTATGGGGCTTCTCCACACCATAACTCTCCCGGATGTGGGGAAAACAGTAAAGGTGGACTCATCAGAGAACAATACATGTTTCACATTGTTCACAGCCCAAGATTTGCGCTCCTTGCTATAATGTAGATCATTTTGACAGGTTTGCTCAAATATTGTGTTATTGGCGCGACCTTGTGGCCAGAGAATGTGCATACTTTAACAATAGTTTTTGCACAAAGAAAGTTAAATTATTTTGTTTTAAAATGAAAATCTACTCCTTTTTCATGAAAAAAATGTTTTATTTCATAACTTTAACTGTTGAACACAAAATGTCTCACAGTCCTATTTCATTGTAAAGTCTGTTTTCAGTGCACGTGCACTAGATGAATGTTTGTTTCCACATAACACAAGTTGAATATTGACTATTTGGCTCCAAACTTGTGTAATGTAACAAATCATACTCATAAGCTCTCCCCTAAAAATCTGAGTTTTAATTAGCACAATGCTCAAACATACAATTGTAGGACCCAAGAGAAAACATTTTGAGTGGAGGGAGTAGTCAGACAAAGTTTAGCAAAAGAAAAGGCGTACAGGTACACCATAAACCAGAATTAAAATTAAGACTAGAGCAGTTGCAGCCCTGAAAAAGCTTTTTCATGGTGTCAACTTTTCTGCAGTTAATGCCATACTCTGCGCTGCTCTGCAGTTAAATTTATCAGTTTAACAATTTATTCTTTTTCATCATGTGTTATAATAACTTACAACTAAGTAAACATGTAAGTTGCTAGTTTACAATTAATTAATCATAGAATGTTTAATTGTAGTATAAAGACCTCACTTGAAGACCTGATCGTTCAGCTACTTCTCCTTCATCCTGTCTTGAGTTTCCAGCTGCTTCTCTCTCATCCTGTCCTGAGGTTTGAGCTGCTTCTCTCTCATCCTGTCCTGAGTTTCCAGCTGCTTCTCCCTCATCCTGTCCTGGGTTTCCAGCTGCTTCTCTCTCATCCTGTCCTGAGGTTTGAGCTGCTTCTCCCTCATCCTGTCCTGAGGTTTGAGCTGCTTCTCCCTCATCCTGTCCTGAGTTTCCAGCTGCTTCTCCCTCATCCTGTCCTGAGGTTTGAGCTGCTTCTCCCTCATCCTGTCCTGAGTTTCCAGCTGCTTCTCCCTCATCCTGTCCTGAGTTTCCAGCTGCTTCTGCCTCATCCTGTCCTGAGGTTTGAGCTGCTTCTCCCTCATCCTGTCCTGAGGTTTGAGCTGCTTCTCCCTCATCCTGTCCTGAGGTTTGAGCTGCTTCTCCCTCATCCTGTCCTGAGGTTTGAGCTGCTTCTCCCTCATCCTGTCCTGAGGTTTGAGCTGCTTCTCCCTCATCCTGTCCTGAGTTTCCAGCTGCTTCTCCCTCATCCTGTCCTGAGGTTTGAGCTGCTTCTCCCTCATCCTGTCCTGAGTTTCCAGCTGCTTCTCCCTCATCCTGTCCTGAGGTTTGAGCTGCTTCTCTCTCATCCTGTCCTGAGGTTTGAGCTGCTTCTCCCTCATCCTGTCCTGAGTTTCCAGCTGCTTCTGCCTCATCCTGTCCTGAGGTTTGAGCTGCTTCTCCCTCATCCTGTCCTGAGGTTTGAGCTGCTTCTCCCTCATCCTGTCCTGAGGTTTGAGCTGCTTCTCCCTCATCCTGTCCTGAGGTTTGAGCTGCTTCTCCCTCATCCTGTCCTGAGGTTTGAGCTGCTTCTCCCTCATCCTGTCCTGAGGTTTGAGCTGCTTCTCTCTCATCCTGTCCTGAGGTTTGAGCTGCTTCTCCCTCATCCTGTCCTGAGTTTCCAGCTGCTTCTCCCTCATCCTGTCCTGAGGTTTGAGCTGCTTCTCCCTCATCCTGTCCTGAGTTTCCAGCTGCTTCTCCCTCATCCTGTACTGAGGTTTGAGCTGCTTCTCCCTCATCCTGTCCTGAGGTTTGAGCTGCTTCTCCCTCATCCTGTCCTGAGTTTCCAGCTGCTTCTCCCTCATCCTGCTCTGAGTTTCCAGCTGCTTCTGCCTCATCCTGTCCTGAGGTTTGAGCTGCTTCTCCCTCATCCTGTCCTGAGGTTTGAGCTGCTTCTCCCTCATCCTGTCCTGAGGTTTGAGCTGCTTCTCCCTCATCCTGTCCTGAGGTTTGAGCTGCTTCTGCCTCATCCTGTCCTGAGGTTTGAGCTGCTTCTGCCTCATCCTGTCCTGAGGTTTGAGCTGCTTCTGCCTCATCCTGTCCTGAGGTTTGAGCTGCTTCTCCCTCATCCTGTCCTGAGTTTCCAGCTGCTTCTCCCTCATCCTGTCCTGAGGTTTGAGCTGCTTCTCCCTCATCCTGTCCTGAGTTTCCAGCTGCTTCTGCCTCATCCTGTCCTGAGGTTTGAGCTGCTTCTCCCTCATCCTGTCCTGAGGTTTGAGCTGCTTCTCCCTCATCCTGTCCTGAGGTTTGAGCTGCTTCTCCCTCATCCTGTCCTGAGGTTTGAGCTGCTTCTCCCTCATCCTGTCCTGAGGTTTGAGCTGCTTCTCCCTCATCCTGTCCTGAGGTTTGAGCTGCTTCTCCCTCATCCTGTCCTGAGGTTTGAGCTGCTTCTCCCTCATCCTGTCCTGAGTTTCCAGCTGTTTCTGCCTCATCCTGTCCTGAGGTTTGAGCTGCTTCTCCCTCACCCTGTCCTGAGTTTCCAGCTGCTTCTGCCTCATCCTGTCCTGAGGTTTGAGCTGCTTCTCCCTCATCCTGTCCTGAGTTTCCAGCTGCTTCTGCCTCATCCTGTCCTGAGGTTTGAGCTGCTTCTCCCTCATCCTGTCCTGAGTTTCCAGCTGCTTCTGCCTCATCCTGTCCTGAGGTTTGAGCTGCTTCTCCCTCATCCTGTCCTGAGGTTTGAGCTGCTTCTCCCTCATCCTGTCCTGGGTTTCCAGCTGCTTCTCCCTCATCCTGTCCTGGGTTTCCAGCTGCTTCTCCCTCATCCTGCTCTGAGTTTCCAGCTGCTTCTCCCTCATCCTGTCCTGAGGTTTGAGCTGCTTCTGCCTCATCCTGCTCTGAGTTTCCAGCTGCTTCTCCCTCATCCTGTCCTGAGGTTTGAGCTGCTTCTGCCTCATCCTGCTCTGAGTTTCCAGCTGCTTCTCCGTCATCCTGTCCTGAGGTTTGAGCTGCTTCTGCCTCATCCTGCTCTGAGTTTCCAGCTGCTTCTCCCTCATCCTGTCCTGAGTTTCCAGCTGCTTCTCCCTCATCCTTCCCTGGCACATCTTCTCTGGATTTCTTCTGATTTTCCTTTTGGTGATAAAATTATTCATGAATGAAAAACATACATAAATGTTTTTTTCAGACAGATCGCTGGTCTTCTCCAACTGTCGTTGCCTCGGTCTGAAATTGAAGTTGAACTACCCTGTATGTTAGCGTTCTCTCTTTTCGCCAATGAAATGTTAGCATAACATTCGAGCCACAAACTTTGCACTAGTTCTGTCCTCTGGGGCAGTTTAACTAGGCTGACTACTCAGCCAATCAGAGCCCAGAAGGCCCACCCCGCTGTAACGCATGTACGGGTGTATATATAAAACTAATCCCGCTGCACCTGTATAGAGCTGAGCGATCTGTGTTGTTTTCTTTCAAATTGTGTGCGTGCACATCCAAATTGTAACAAATTCAACAGAATCCTCTGCAATACAAGTGCAAAGTTTCACATACATCAGATGAATGGTTGTGTGAGCAAAATACATACAGTTGGTTCAATTTATTGGAAGGGACAAATCTTCTCTCTCAAAATATTGGTATGGACATGTCTATACCGTCCATACGCAAACCTACGCCCATGCTTTCACGAGAGAAAGAAACTGTCAAGCAACTTTATTATTTAGCTCTTTTAGCAGTAATCTAGCTAACAATGTACTGGACAAAGGAGAAAATCGGCTTTGTATGAACAAATAGTACAGGTGTAGGAAGCTCACCGCAGTTTTTTATGTCCAAATGCTACATCACAGACATGTACTTGGAATTGATCCTTGCTTAAATCTCTCATCATAGAACATTTCTGAAACTGAGTCTGAGTCCAATCACTCCAATCATTTTTCCTGTAGAGTGGCTCTGACTGCTGTTTGTGAATCTCTGTGTTGTGGCAATGTAACAGCTCATACCACACCAGAGAAACAGTATCTTCACAATAAGCTTTTATCCGCTTAAAGTTTAAAAGAAATAAAACTCAATGTCAGACTTTTTCCACTCCTGAATAATGCATGTCATGATCCACAGCTGGAGCCAAAAGAGGAGAAACTCACAGGCAGAAGAAACAGTGACTTTATTTATATAATTAACTAAAGATGCTGCCAAAGCAGGAAAACCAGCCAACAAGAAAACAACTATTGAAGCAAACTCTTAAAATATAAAAGAGGATATGAGGTAACTAAAGAGCAAGAAATAAATGACTGACATAAAGAAAACTAGAACAAAGGAGAACTAAAACACAAAAAGTCATAGACCATGACACAGCATTGGCATCAAAAATCCAAAATCCAGGTCAGGTTCTGTTTCTAAACATTTTTGAAGAAAAAAGAAATAAAGAAAGTGTGAACTTGTGTCTCTCTTTCTTGGGATAGTTGGGATACAGAAGCATCTGCAAGGGTTCATTTCTTAAATTGAAATCAAATGTTTAGATGTCATACTGAGAGCATGTCCAACATATAACCCACAGTGTTTGTGTTTTTAGGGCTGTGGCTTGGCGTAGAGTGGGATAACCCAGAGCGAGGCAAACACGACGGCAGCCATGAAGGAGTGCGGTATTTTACATGCAGGTAATCATTTACAGTTTCTGTTGAGTGCCAGCACACCTGTGCAGTTCAGTGTCAGACATGTTAAACTCCAAGAGATGGCCTTTTTCTGGGTAAGTAAAGATGGAAAGTATACCCAAAATACTTGCCACGGTGCCTGTTTTTTTTACTTTCTGGTTGCTTTGTGGGTTAATAATTTGAATTAATAATGAGATAAATGTTTTATCCCTGATTGTTTTCTTTTCTCTATCTTAGACACCCTAAAGGAGGCTCCTTTGTCCGCCCAGTGAAGGTGAGTTTTGGAGTGGACTACCTGACTGCTGTGCAACAGACTTATCAGATCAACATGGAGGAGGTGCTGAGTGAGGAGATCTTCATTTCCTCCAGGAAGTGCGAATGGGCGGTTGTTAAGGAGCGCAGGTATGGTGGTTGTTATTGTGAGGTGTGGGTAAGAAGCAGCTGTGTTTCTTTTAATGTCTGGATAGTAGGGGTGTGACGATGCACACCTGCTCACGAGACGAGACACGATATTGGGTTCATGAGATTTTAAGAAAACTACAATGACAAAATATGACTGGACTAACAGACTTTTATTTAACCGAGTTGCCCATGCATTCTGAGATGTTTTATTATAACTCTTAACATGCATGATGTAATCATGAGCTTTTAATAAACTTCTTCCACAAATTGAAACTAAAACTGAAATTTATCAAGGTTAAAATAAAATATTTCTCTATGTTAGCTACAGTGTACGACATTATTTTCATACAATGCTTGCATATTGTCCGTGTCTTATCAGTTACTTTACTGTCATTTATCATTTGAAAGTGGCGGGGGCATCTTCAATGGTAATACTGGTGTTTTTATTCTGGTCGCTTGCTGCTTCTCCTCCTGCTCCTCCTCTTCTTCTTCTTTTCCTTCTCCTTCTTTAGGGTCTGGCAGGCTAGACGTAGCAAAGGCACATTACTGTCCCACAGATCACAAATAGAAGTTTGGATAGCTCACAAATCTCTCTTGTCGTACGAGATCTCGTCACACCCCTACTGAATAGTTATGTGGCTGCTTTATATTTAAGGAGGGTTCTGAACAGCTGGAGGGGACCTGCTCAATGGCAGTTAAACAGTTAGATGTGACAGGGAAAGAGAGAAGAATGTGATTTAAAAAAAAAAAAAGAAAAGTTAAACAGGCTTGAGGATAGAACTGTGTTCCAGGTATCTCAGACTTCACCTCATATCTGACCCAACAATGCTAAAGAGAGCACGTCTCATATGAAGAAGTGACTCACATCCAGAAGTCATAGTGAGTTTTTGGTTAATCACAATCTGTAATTTCATGACTAGATAGAAGCAACAACTACTTAGATGAAAATGAATTGCTTAAAAGAAAATATTTAGATATAAAAATATTTGGAATAACTATGTTTGTGTGAAGTCAACTGTCTGTCCTGCAGAGTAAGGCTTACTTTATTTGTCATGTAATGCTGTTGTAGTTGTTGTCCTCTTTTTAACCAAAGTTTTATTACACTATCAGTACATTGTCAAACAACCAGGTGCTCTAGAAATCTACATAAGTGCAGGCTTACAGAGGCTGAAAAATAAGTAAATGTTATTTATAGATCAAAGCTGTGGCTGTTTTGTAGTTCTATTAGATGCATTAGATTATCAGCATTTTAATCCAGTCTCTTACTGCTCACATCAGGTACTAACACCCCCATCTCGCACTCCTCTTACAATGACAGCGGGAAACTGAAAAGCCTTGGTTTTCCTTTCAGGACAACCATAAAACATGATACTGCAATATGACAGGCACTATAGAAACAGCTCATTGTTTGCTGACACACAAGCAGCAGTTCTGAAAATTAGATTGCCTTTCAGCCAACAGATAGAGAACTTTAAATTATACACAGACAACAGAATAAGCTTTACGCCAGGCTGGTCAGCTTGTTTTGTCTTGGTTTGGCAAAATAACAAGAGTCCAGAATCCAGTTAATGAACACAGATATCCTCATCAGATAAAACTAATAAACATTAAAAGGCCCATAACTCCCCTTCCTCTGAAATTTATCTTGCACCATTTGTCCTTAATTTGATTAATCACATGTATGGCTACATGTACAGTTAAGTCCAGCTATGGTTACAGCTTAATTGTGTCATTTAACTGGATCCAGTTAACTGTCCAGACTGCATTAATAAAATCAGGATTTTTATTTCAACAGGGTGGAAATGCTCTAACTGATCACAAGTTAACACGTAGTCTTAAGTCTGATTTTAAGCCACAGTTTTTGATGTCTGTCTAAAGAAACAAGGTGAAAAATAGGTGAATGAAAGCAGCTTTATTTGGAATTAAGCTGTCTTACACTTTACTTCTTGGAAAAAAGGTTTAGGTCAATAAGGTCTGTGTATCTGACGAATCAGGGTATCATTCGTTCTTTCCATTTTCAATTGCCAATCAAAAATCAAATAATGAAAAATTGACTGGTTATTTTGTTTTTTGTTTTTCATTATGACACCAAAAACAAAGAAATATCCGTTTTTTCGTATTTCACTTTTAGGCTCAGATCAAAAATACGAAATGGAAAACGGGCACCAGGACAGAATTTGACTTTAATATTTAATTGGGAGGTTTTCCCTCCCTCAGATCCTCGAGAAGAGCGTGCACATTTTCTTCGCCCTTCGCTCCCGGAGCATGCTTTTCCCCTTCTCCCGCTCCAGACTCTCCACTCTAACACGACCTTCACTAAGTCTGGCCTTTAGAACAATAGGGGAAGCAGGCAAAGCATAACTGTGGTCCTAGTGGAAAGAGGGATGGAAATATATAAGGGATAATGCCCGACGAGGAGTCCATTATCAGAAATCAATGGACGACGTGGAGGCGTAAGTTATATATCACTCATGTGACACCACAGTTGTGTCTGTCTTGCCGTTGTGATAAATAAACTGTGAAATAACATTGAGTCTCCGTTGTTATGGTTACCAACTAGCATTTGAGCCAGCGTGATAATTTAGAACTGTCATGAGGCAATTTGACCAGAATGTCTTTCCCAGGTGTCCATTATCACTTTTTAACCAACACCCTCCAGCTCTCATGATGCTATCATGTGTTTGAAAAATATTACATGCAAATACTCACAACATCAGAATGAGGTTCAGCTTCAGGGAAATTCTGAGGCAAGTCCACTGGAAGACAACCAGCATTTATAAAATATCCAAGCACCCTGTATGATATCTACATGTGTGACGTTTTTAACAAATCAATACGTTTGGAAATCGGTCCAAAATTCAGCGAATAATTCTTCTGTAAGATTGAGGAGTACCTCTTTCCTTCTTAAATTCATGCACCGCTGCCACTGCTTGCCCTGTACCAAGCGGCGCTTTTGACACACTCTGCCACTGTCGAGCAGCCTGACCAAACTTCTGGGTCACGTAAACCCGACCAATTAAATTTTAAAATCAAACTTGGTGGCTGTAGCTCAGGAGGAAGAGCAGTCGCCCACCAATTGGAAGGTCAGTGGTTTGATGCTGGCTACATGTCGAAGCATCCTTGGGCAAGACACTGAACCCCATGTTGCCTCCCAGTGTATCATTGGGGTATGAATGTGTGTGAGTGATTAGAAAGCACGTAGTTATGTAATGTAAGACGTGCTGTATGAGTGTGTGTGAGTGGGGTGAATGCGGCATGTAGTGAAGCGCTTTGAGTGGTCAGTTAGACTAGAAAAGTGCTATACAAGTCCATTTACCATTTACCAAATTCGGTCCTGGTTCCAGTTTTTCCATTTCATATTTTTGATCTGAGCCTAAAAGTGAAATATGAAAAACAAGCCATTTTTTCGTTTTTGGTGTTATCATGAAAAACAAAATAACCAGTCAATTTTTCATTATTTGATTTTTGATTGGCAACTGAAAATGGAAAGAATGAATGATACCCTGATTTTCCTATTTCTCGTTTCTCCTTTTATTATTTCAACTATTTTGTTTTTTCAATATCAAAAGGAAAATCGGTTGGCCGTCATATACACGTAGACCCAGTAAGTAGTTTTTTTTTCTTCTGTTTTTAGATCCAAGTAAACCCGAAAAGTGGTCACTTTTTCAGAGAGTACTTGCATATTTGTATCCCCACAGTCTGTGGCTGGTAATGTAACATATGGGCAATGAAATGCACTTGGGGGATGAGGGGAGAATGCGCTGTTTGTGCATGTGATAACAGCTCACTCAACTGCTTAAAAGTTGCTACATTTGTCCCTTCTGAGTATTTAAAAAAAAAAAAAAAAAAATTTGATAGTTTTATTTATTTAACACAAAAGCCAGTAAAGGAGCGAAGGAAAGTTTCTTACTCCAGGGACAGCTGCTAGTTGAGCTGAACTGAAATGTGAGGATCCTTCTGTAAGTGACAGATGTCAGGCATGCAACCTGAAAGGGAATATTTTTTCACAGATTTTGAAGAATGTCTGGAGAAAATAAATTTCTGGTTACTAAAATTAATTATTAATAATCCACCCCACAAATATGAAAAAAGCCAAATATCCAGATCCATCCTACTATGTACATGAAGTTTAAAGATGAACGAATTTCAAGAAAAACAAAGAAGACATGGACACAGGTGTAGAGAGAGTTGGTCATTTATCAAAGAGATCTGAAGGTAGGAGCTGTGGATCATCTTCTGTCTCTGATTTGACTTTGAAAAGTTACTTTTCCAAAATGTTCAGATTGTGAGGATAATTTTCTTTCAATTTTTCTGTTTTGTCTCTAAAGTTTAGAGGACCTTCCATCAGTTGTGCTGAACTGCTATGAAGTGAATGGACCTGGGACTGTTGGAGAAATCAGGAAAACAACACCCAGTATCTTTTTACAGACTTCTCAGGACTGTAGATGCTGCTTGGCTGACATCTTCGTCTCACTTAACTTAATAATATGAATTTACAACTATGTGGGCTAGATTTTTACATAAGCTACAACAGAGGGTGGAATGTTTTTTTTTTTTGTCATTTGTGTGAAAGCAAATTGAAATACTCCATCTTTCATACAGTTTATCAAGTGTATTGGTGAAGGTTTAGTGAACAGAATACATAAAAGCAACAAGTTATTAATTTACAAAAAAAAACCTAAAAAAACTAAACTAAAAAAAAAATTTTTTTTTTTGTGGTTAAAATAACTCTTAATTGAAGGCTATGTGTGGAAGATTTTTGCGTAGATTTAAATGCCTTTAAAAGCTGCAATCTCTGTGAGGTTGTGACTTATTGTAGTGTGAATGTCAGAAACCATAACAGCTGTCATCAGATGTTCAGTGGTTGGATCTGAGTGCGTCTCTGCTGGCTTGTTGGGAAGATGTTGCCGCCATCACTGAGCAGTTGGACAAACTGGAAGGATTACAGCTCAGGTATGTCTTCCACTGTTTGTGCTGGAACTGTATTTTTCACGATCAGCTCTCCTTTCACTGAATGTTTGATTTTTTTTATTTTATTATTTTTTTTTAGCTTCAACAGACTGCGTTTGCCCTCTCAACCCTCAGCTCACTGCCAAGCTTTCCACAACCTCAAAGTCCTTGCTCTCAATAACTGTGAGCTTACCTGGCCTCAGGTACACTGCTCCACACATAACAAATTCTTTTACAGCTGCCAACTGGAGTCTTTATACATGTTTTTTTTCATATGATATTCATTATAACATAGAAATGCCATATTATATATTCATTGAGGGAAGTACATGCAGTATATTTTATGATTTATTTCTATTCATAATTACATTTATGAACAAACCACATTTCCAGAAAAAGTTACAAAACTTTCAAGAATGCAACAAAAGCTTGAATCTGTAATCTTAACAGACACAAGTACAAAGAAAATGTCTTCGCTGACTAGTGTGTTCAGCTTCATTGTATTTAGAAAAAAAACTAATATAAATATCAAAAAAAGTAGAGATTGAAGCATTTTTATTATTGTGTCACTTCAGACCTCCTTCTAAAAACACTTTTTAATCAGTTGGGAACTGAGGATACACATTTTTTTGGTGTTTTGAAGAGGAGTCAGCAAAAGTGCTCAGCAGACTGATTCCTGATGCCTCATTCATTATTAGTAAAAGACACCTGGACTGCAGGCAGGCCAGTCAAGCACACACAATATCTGCATGCTTACATGCACAGTGGAGTCACAATATCATACTCTGTACATATTAAAACACTGAACTTCTTTTTAAATTTATATTAATGTATATTTTTCTGGAAGTTATTGATAATTGTTTGACTATTATTGGCATAAAGTGGTGAGCCACAAGCTGTCTTTTTAAAGACTAAATCTTTGGTGGATGCACCTTTTAAACCCAATCCTGACACTCTCATCTGTCACCACATAATCTATTGTTTATAGAATCTTCCACTGGTACTTGTCATTTCTACAAACTTTTCAGCCTCTCTTTGCCTTTATGACAACCTCTTTTTGATTGTATTGGTGAAATCCAATTCTAGATTAGTTTTAATATCTTCAAAATGCCATGAAGTTGGTCAGTGAAGACATTAAAACCTACTTATTTCTACTCGTGCCTGTTGAAAAGTTAAAATGAATTAACAAATGACTGATTTAAGTTTTTGTTGTGCTCAGAGATGTTGTTCTGCACACCTTGGTTGTAATGACGGTTTTTTTGAGTTACTGTTGTTCTCTCGTCAGATCCTGGAGTGCACCCCCATGTGGCCTCAACTTGAGGATCTGTCTTTAGAGAAAAACAACATTACAGAGCTGCTGAGGTAACGCTACCATCATCCATCCTGTCTCTTTCATTCTCAATTATAATCTATGCTGTAATGTAGTTTACGTTTTCTCTCATATCATTGTGAACACCAGGGTCTCTGTTTATTTTTGATCTTTTTAAGGCCAGAAGGAGTGCTGCAGTCACTGAAGTGTCTCGATCTGTCCTCTAACCCTTTAGTACAGGAGAGTTTGCTGAGTATATCAGGTCTGCCCAGGTACAGTCAGTATGAAGATATCTTTTCTCAATCACTACTTTTTTACCAGTAAATATTTAGATTATTTTAATAGAAATGTGTCGCCACACAGACAGGCAGAACAGTATTAGAACTCTAGATCTGATCAGGGATTAAAAGGGTGCCATTAAAGCCTTTTCTGATCAGTTAGCTGACAGAAAGACAGCAAGACACGGGTTATCTACAGCATGTAACTCTAGTGTCTGAAACTAACACTAGCTAAACTGAATATGCTTCATTTTTATTGTTGTGTTGTAGACTGGAGAATCTAAACCTTTCCAATACTGGACTGTCTGTCATTCGATTTGAAGGCACTGCTCCTGGTAAAATTATCCAGACAGTAACAAGTTTATTAACATCAACAATGACTGTGTTCAATATTCACTTCACCTGTTATTAGTTTTTACTAAATGTTTTGAGGCTACGAATCTTTGCTCTGTAGGATGTCAAACAGCCATGTTTCCAGCTCTGAAAATACTCAACCTGAAAAACAACAACATCACTGAGGTCAGTGTGTGTTCCTGCTAAAAACATTATGAAGTTTTTCGATATACTGCTAAAACCAGAAAACATGTCGTCAGACTATCAGACTGATTCTAGCGGTATGTTGATAATATATCTGATCTTTACTACATTAAAATGTTTAGTACACTAACTGTACACATTTGTCTACCAGATAACCACTTTGATTAGGGTTAGGTGCAGTCTAATTTAGCCTCTTCATTACAGACTAGAGATAATCACACAGTGGAGTGTGATACTATCATGGTACACATTCACATTTTAACTGCATTAAAAACACAAAGAATCAAACAAAGCTTAAATTTGGTTGATACTGGTGGTTGGTTTTTAATGTAAACCACAAATTATGAGTGTATGAAAAGACACGAGTGTGGCAGAGCTGGGATTAGTATGATGGAGCATTTTTAGTTAAACAACCAAACTATATATTTAAATATTCTCTGCATCTCTTTCTATTTTAGTGGTGTGTAGTGGATGAGCTCGCCAAACTTCCCTGTTTGGTTAAGCTCTGTTGTCATGGCAACCGACTGCTGAGCAGTGATGGAAACCCAAAAACAGCCAATCAAATGCTTATTGCCAAACTTGGACAACTGATCTTCTTGGACAACTGTCAGGTGGGGTGTGTGTGTGTGTGTGTGTGTGTGTGTGTGTGTGCGCGTGCGTGCGTGCGTGTGTGTGTGTATGTGTGTGTGCGTACTCTTTTAAAGCTACTATTATGAGGATGCATTTGGCTTTGGAACAAGATTGTTTTGTGCATCTGAGTAGCTTGCATCCAGTCCACTTTCTAAGGTGAAGGGCTACGGATATTTAGGCATTAAGTTGTGATGGTTAAGGTTAAAGACTTTGAATTATGCCAATGATGGCTATGGAAAAGATACCCAAAGTTAATACATTTGAAGGCTTTCTTGTGCTTCCATTCTTACCACTGAGAGACAGCTGGTTGGTAGGTATATCAGACATGTTCACAAGTAATTTTTTCCAAGTCCAAGTCAAGTCTCAAGTCTTTGTGTTTGAGTCCAAATCAAGTCTCAAGTCTTTGAGGACCAAGCAGGGCTGTACGCAGGGCCCAAAAAAACACTGAGGTGATGAATCAGAACTTCGAGGCGGGTTCGGGGGCAGGCTCCCCCAGAATTTTTTTTAATTCCATTATTGGAATCTGAGTCTTAGGGAGCAAAAACAACATCATAATGACTTTTGAGGCTTATTTGTTATCAGAGAACATCAGCCTCAACTTAAATGATTTGCAAATGAGTTACATTGTAAAACTGGAGAATGAATTTCATCAAGTCATGGATTAGGAATAAAAAGGAAATGAACTGTCCTGGGACAGAGGGATAATATATATAGAATAGAATAAAATAGAATGGATAATAAATGGATAATGGATAAAATAGAAAAAGTACTTTATTCATCCCAAACTGGGAAATTACTTTACAGTAGCAGCATTTACACCCGAGTGAAATAGACATAGAAGCACAAAGCACCTATTATTAAGTAGTAGTATAAACAAAATGTTTATTTTATTTATACTACTTGTGTTTTGTGGCGAGCAGTAGCGAGTTGTCAAAGTTTGAGGGTCTGCCATGGACACACCTATTAGAATTTGGAAAATTTGATCACAACTTTTAATCCCCCATGGCTGAAGAGTAAGCACACCAAGTTAGAAGCCGTTAACATTAAATCTGTAGGAGGAGTTTGATCATATGCGAGGTGTGGAAACATAGTGACATTTCCAACCACCAGCAGGTGGCGCTATATGTGAATGTCAGTATGCACATATGTATGCACTCAGGGCAGAGTCCCAGGCAAGCCTATGACGTTTGGTGAAGATCGGACAATGTATGCAAAAGTTATGTGTGACTTTGTGTTTTGTGGCGAGTCGTCAAAGTTTGAGGGTGTTTAATCCCCCATGGCTGAAGAGTAAGCACACCAAGTTAGAAGCTGTTAACAATAAATCTGTAGGAGGAGTTCGATCAAATGCGAGGTTTGGAAAAAGGCAAAATGGCACCAATCTGCATGTTCAGCTCAAAGTGGCCGACTTCCATGAAGTCCCAAAGCTTTTTTGTGCGTCAGGGCTTCACGAAGGCGTGTACCGAATTTCGTCCGGTTACGCAAAACTAACCCCGACAAACACATGTATTTAGTGAATCAGTAGGGGGCGCTACAGAGTCCCTTTGAAGCAACTTCACTATGACGTAGTGTACACGAGCCCTGACACTCATGCCAACATTGGTGAGTTTTCGCGCACGCAAAAGCACTGTAAATCACGTCCAATGCACATAGAATAATAAGAATAGCTGTTTTACAGCTCGGGCCCTAAATAAATACTGTTTTCATAGTCTGCCCTATAGTCTACCCGATTAACCATTTTTAAAAAAAAAAAAAAAAAAACCTCTTAATAGCACATTCTGGTATTTCATGTTTTCTGTTAAACAGAATTAAAATTTTATTTTTATTTGTCAAATTTAAAAACAATATTTTGAGAAAATATTTCTGCAAATGCAGTGGTTAAGGTCATGTTCAAAATAGGCCTACCGACTGTGTTATGTAGCCAAAGTGTAAGGTTTATCTACACAGGAATCAACAGTTTTCATGTTCTCACACTGTTGTGTGGTCACTTTTCTGAATAAAATGTTTCTCAAATGATCCCCCCTCTGTTTTTTTCACAAATCGCACCCTGCAAAGATATATGATATGTATATATATGTATGTATGTCTATGGGTTCAGCATCAAACATTGAGAAATCAACACTGAATAAACGTTTCATTTTCAATCAAAGACGTCGCTGACATTTCAATCGAAAAATTAATGTTAGCCAAAATTAAACTTTGATCGATGTTTCCTTGCTATCTGAGTAGTACGCTGGGCTGCAATAAAAATATTTCCACATGAAAATGCATTTTTGTCTTACAGTCATCTACCATTTAAACTGCTCTCCACATTTCAGCTCTATGTGCTCCTCTTCCAGTGACTGGTGTGGCTGACTGACTCACTAACGGTAGTGATAACAACATCAGCGTCAGATCTGTGTGTGACAGTTACCATAGCGACAGTGCGTGTTGTTGATGATGCGCAGCACGTATGCCCAAACTCTCGAGCAACTGTTTTATTAAACAGTCGCGCTACTCTTCAAATATAAAATCGCCTTACAGTTTTGTGGGAGGCCAAGATCATCATCCTGCAGTCAGTTTCATGTGGAATTTATTTTGAGTTTATATACCACAATTTAAGCAAAAAAATAAAATAAAATAAAATACAGAGGACACGACCTTGGTGTCCTCAATGGTAGTTACGGTCTTGGGACCAAGTCCAAGTCAAGTCTCAAGTCTGAAATGACTGAAATTAACAATTTATCATTAGACATGCTTTTTGGTCTAGACTGCGTTGCTGTATGTTATGGCATGAAAGCATGTACTGTATTATCAATATATGTAATATCATTATACACTGCAGGATCAAAATTTATCAGAGCATGGTCACTTAAGAGGGCTATTTCAGTCCAATGTGAAGAAAAGAAAAGCTTATTTGAAGTATATAAATGTATTTGGAAATATGTGTGTTTGCTCTGCACCACAGGATACACTACCAGACATTAATAACTGGCTGTGTAGCCTGAACTTCTCAATGATAACATTTTTCAGTGCATTTTTCAGTTTTTTGACAGTGTCACCCTGGAATTTTATCAGGTGCCCCTTAAATTGTAAAAGTAGGCTATTTTCAGCAGAAGAGAAAAATAAAAAACAGTTGGTTTTCTTTTGCAGGACATTGAGGTGCTTGTGACCATGTGTTACATTGTTAAGCCAATTAGAGTTTGTTCTTCTTGTTAATTTGTCTAACAAATCTCTATTTCTATCTCAAAGAAGAAAATAATTGTTTTGCTGGGTATTTGCTCTTCAATACTTTATTCAGTTTTACACTGAAAGAAGAAGATTATTATATTATTGTATATTATTATAATACTTATAAATTTTCAGCAAACCAATAAATTATGATAATTTTACATCCTGTATGCCTGGACAGGTGTAAAATTAATAAAGTAAATCAGTCTAATCCAGCTGTTGTTGAGAGAATGCCTTTAATTTTAATAAAATGATACTTTGGACAATAAATTAATTTGTTTTCAAAAATAAATATTGTTTGAAAAAGCACAAACATTTTATTTTACTTTGTCTCTTGGCTGAGTTACACAGAATTAATAGAATAAATCAATGTGTATCAACATGAACTATTGCTTGTGTTTTGCTTGATATGTGGCAGGCTACATGAGAGGACGCATGTAACAGGCACAGAGAACCTGAAAAAAGGGTTACAGATGGGCAAATGAAATATGAGCAGTTCTGTTTTCAAGTGATTTTATGATACCTTAGGTTATGCCAATGTGTTCCATCAGTTTGAAAAGGGGATAATGAATAAGAGATCAAATTTCACCTTAAACTGATCTATGGTTTCCTTTAGATTAAACATGAGGAAAGAAGGGGGGCAGAGCTTGACTACATTAAGATGTTTGGAGAGGAGTGGCTGAAGGCAGGGGGCCCAACTCAGCCATGCACGCAGTTTACCAGCCAGCACCCACGGTACCAGAAACTCATCGACAGTAAGTCCCTTTATTTGTGCAGGTCGTGTTATGATATCAAAGTTATTATTTGACTTGTGCACTTTTATTTACATGAATGTTTCCAACAATGAAACTACAGATATCCCCACATTTAAACATTAAGTGCATTGTTGCATGTCAAGGATTAGTTTCAAATGAATTGTGTGGGGGTGCTCTTTGGTTTGTAGCGTTGCAGTGGGTGCGGTGTGTGTGTGCGCACATAATCTAGTGATCTGACACATGAACACAAATAGTTTTACAAATTGTAAATAAAACAAGGTGGCACATCCATCTGGTCTGCACACCAATTAGTCATTCCAGATGCTGTTGACAGTGTGAAAAACTGATAACGATTAAATGGTTTAGTTTGTGGACTCTCTTGGGTGTCTTAATGTGATGGAAAATGATTAATTCTCATTTAGCATGTGCTGGGTGTCGATTTCTAGTTAAGAGAAAGGGTGTATTATTCTGCATTTATAAATACATGTTTATCTATAGGTAGGGTTTACTCGGTCATGCCAGTTGTTTGCAACTGAGGTGGCTTTAGAGGTTAAGTTAGCAACTGAAAAACTTATCTGTCCCATGCAGGTTGTCCACTTTTGTGCAACACCCTGTCTTTGTGTCTATAAGCAAGTCATGAATTTGAGACGCCTGCAGAGTTGACACTCCTTCATGAAGTACAAATTAAGTTTTGGAAACTTTCAAGGTTTCTGAATTCTGAATTGATCATAAGAGAGTGCATTTTTCCATACTTCAGGCTATGGGCTTGTGACCAAGGCAAAGCAGTTCAGACAGAGCAGCATCCTGTACTGGCAGCTACAGTTGGGTTTTCATGTGTGATGACAGTCAGCACTGGTGACAGATCTGTGTAGTTGTTAAAACTTAAGCAGAACAGGAAGAGCAAATACACAAAGGAAAAAGCTTCTGTGCTATTATTGTGTTCACACAAAATACCTGAGTCACTGCTACATTTAAAACCTGTAGATGTCTCATCTTATGACGATGTTTGCAACATTGTTTGTTTTTCAGAATATGGAGCTCCAGAGGAAGACGAGCTGAAGAAGCCGGAACCTTTTGCTCTAAAAAATCAGCTGTTAAGTCAGTCCTGCCTCTTTCTTTTTTCTTCTTTCCAGATGACTTCTTGAATAAACATCACAAAAATCATACCATAATCATTTCTGAACTATTTGTTTTCCTCGTCTCCTCACCAGAGATTACATTTGTGTTTCCTGATGATACTGGACGGAAATCGATTGAGAAGAAACTTCCAGGTAGAAACACAAAGTCTCTCCTCTGTTTTGGTGGTTGAGGTTCCAAAGCTGTCTGTCTAAAACTCATCTCGTTTTGCACTGAACACAATGCTTGTTTCCTGTTTTTCTTCTACAGCTTCTATGGTTGTTCAGAAGGTGAAGGGACTGCTGTACAGACTGCTGAAGATCCCTGCAGCAGATTTGAGGCTTACATACACCAGCACCAAGGTAAAACATGCTTACATACAGCATAGCACTGTTTACAATAGAATCCTGGACTTAAATGTGTGTTTAATTAATTTTACACAAATGCTTAATAAAAACAACATTTTTACATTGAAAATCAAGGCTTACTTGTTGGATCATAGATATAGATAGACCTACACTGATGACACAAAAGAGAAAATATGCCCTCAAATTCAAGGAGGAAGGATTAAGGGACCGGTGTCTCAGCAGTTGGAGACAAAGTCCTCTCTGCAGCCTATCAGAAATGCAAGGATAGGGACATGTGGTAGCAGGAATTCAGGAGGAACTACTATGCCAAACTGTATTGTTTGTTGGGGTCACGCACAAATCCATGTGTAGTTATGCAACAGGCACACCAACAGTGAGTTTTTATTGTCACCAGGAATGATGCTGCTCTGTGTCCATGTTGGTTTTTCAAGGAAACAAGGATACGACAACCCATTTCCAGATATTTTAGACATTAGTCATCATACTAAAAAAAATAAATCTAATTATTGTTGCCACACCCAGTGCCTTTTGTAGTTTTGTTGTTGTTTTTCTAACAGATGGACTTGGTAAATGGACTTGTACTTGTATACAAGCTCGGGTAGTGTACACACTTAAGATACACATAACTACGTGCTTTCTAATCATTCATACACATTCATACCCTGATGGATACATCAGGAGGCAACGTGGGGTTCAGTGTCTTGCCCAAGGACGCTTCGACATGTCGCCCGGGGAAGCCAGAGTCGAACCACTGACCTTCCTCCTGAGCTACAGCCGCCCCATGATACATACTATCCTTTTTATTCCTTCACTGCAACACCCTGAATTGCAAACTCTTATTCATAGAATAACACAAGTTCATTCAACTTGACCTCGTTTTTTTTTTTAAACCAGCATTGGTGGCTCTGTTTCTTGTAGTTAAATGTCTTGTAGTTCTTGTAGTTAAATATATATCTAGATACATTTTTTACAACCCTGGACAATGCAATTTTTAGAAATGGTCAAATGGGAATTGAGGGGGGTATTGGCAAGTGGATTGGGGCAGTGTCTGCAGTGACGTGGACACCGTGTCAGTGAATTGTGGTGAAGAATGCTGAGCCAAAAGGACAAACTATCAATTTACCAGTCGATCTGTGTTCCAACCCTCAACTATGATCATGAGCTGTAGGTAGTGATTGAAAGAATGAGATCTCAAATTACAAGCGGCAGAAATGAGCTTCATTCAAAGAGTGTCTGTAACCAAAAGGAAACCAAAGGTGTCATTTTGGGGTGATTTGGGCATCTGTTCAGGATGCCTTATAGGGGAGATGTTTCGGACATGTCCCACCTGGAGGACCACCTAGTTATTTTGAAAACCAACCGGATTTTCTTGCGTTTCATAAGTCCAACTTCCTGTCTGCGTCATCCGCGCCAAAACAAAAGCTTAAATCAAATGGAGAAAAAATTAAAAGAATCCAGAGCACCATATCGTCATATTTTACAGGACCACAACAAAAAATTCTGAGAAAAAATATAACAGAAGATGAAACAAGACTTGACATCGCTGATGGGATGGTGGACAGTAGCATTTCCCTGGCCAAGGGGTCACTTGCTAATCCCTCGCTCCCTGAAACTATAGATGGGGGCTGCATTGAGCCGGTTTGCTTCGCTAAATGGCGAGAGGGTCGAAAGTGGCTTACTCTACTCAGTTAACCATAATAAAAATAAACATCTTGACAACACATTGTGGTGTTCATGTTTTCTGTTGAACTGATATTGGGAAAGATTAAAATTTAAAAACAATATTTTGGAAAAAATTTCTGTAAATGCAGTGGTTATGTTCACATTCAAAATAGGCCTACTGACTACGTTATGTAGACTTAGTTTAAGGTTTGCAACAAGTGTTTAACCAAAGTATGTAGAGGGGGTTCCTCTACAAGCACACACTCATTGGGATTTACCTGAGCCTTCAGTTTACATTATTAGCCTACTGTGACTAAGCAGACTTGTGCCAAAAGGACAATAATTAATTTGTTGTGGGTTTATCCACTTTTATGCACTTTAGTTTTTTTGGGAAAGCATTTCTAATGCAGGTTTTGTTTGAAGGCCTACAGAGTAGATATTTCTGAACTCTGTTATATAGGGCTGATATAAATGTGAAACTACCTGAACTAATATTCAAATGTCAGAATAGTAAATAAATATTTACTTTTTTGAGAATCGTGTCTATAAATGTATTCTATCTAATGTTATATTTTTATGCAATATAAAAAAAAAAACTAAAAAAAAAACACATTCGTATTCGGTATTAGGCCAAGTGTTTGATTTTTATTCGTCTTCAGACACAAATTTTCTATTCGGTGCATCCCTAGAATATATGTCTTGGCTGGAGTGGGAACACCTCTGCTTCCTTCTAGAAGAGCTGAAGTAGGTGGCAGGGGACAGGAGGTCTTGCCCCTGTGAGCAGTTCTCGATGGTTGGATGGTTAGGTGGATGGGTGGGTGGCTCAAACGGTTTGTGAACTCACTTCTGAAAGGGAACTTGCATCAGTGGGGCCTGCTCAACCTGGGACAAAATCAGTATTGTTCTCTATTGCATGTCAATGAAGTGTAAAGGAAAAATGTTGCTATACTATATTTCCTAAACCTTTTCCTCAAAGAATAAGTAGAGATTAAAATATGAACCAATATTTCTTTAATTTCAAACATCAAAGTGGGACAGTTTTAGAGTTCATAATTTGATCCAGAGTTTCAGAGAATGTCCATTGTGTGCACTAATGTTGAATGTTCTCCTCATGATAGATGGAGGGGACAGAGTTTGAGATCGACAGTGACCTGAAGACACTGCAGTTTTACTCCATAGAGGATGGAGACCAGGTGCTGGTCCGCTGGTCCACTGTCATGCCTATGTAGCTGTGCTTTTTATATGCAAATGACTATTTCAAGGAGTGTCCGCATCCATTCATAGCTAAAAATGGAAGTGAATGTCAGGTTTGTAAATGTTTTTCAGAAAATCATATGTACAGCATGCATGATTAATAAATATGGTGAAGAGAATGTGTTGCCATGTACACATTTCTGTCTTTGTGTACACATTGTTTTATGCATCTGGTAGCTCAGGAGGAAGAGCAGTCGCCCACCAATCGGAAGGTCGGTTCGACTCTGGCTTCCCCCGGATACATGAATGTGAGTGTGTGTGAGTGGGGTGAATGCGGCATGTAGTGAAGCGCTTTGAATGGTCAGCTAGACTAGAAAAGCACTATACAAGTACAAGTCCATTTACCATTTACCATGTAATTGATATCACACTAGTGTAATCTTTTCTGACAGAGGAATTACCATAAATTCCGCACTATATAGTGCACCGGAATATAAGCCGCACCTTATATGCATATGTATGACAACATAAACAAATACATACACGATCCCCCCACGAGCAGTGCCTGTAACTCAGTAGCCTAGACAATAGCCTACCAGGAAAAATCATTGATCGCCTTCTTCATCTTCCTCCTGCACACGAAAACCATCAAAGTCATCTTCTTCAGTGTCCAATTGAACAGCCTCAAAACTTCGTCACTAACTTCAGTCTCTTTGTTATCGCTCTCACAATCTCATCTCAGATCGATCGCCTTTCATTTAAAAGCTGCATCATATGCATTTCTTCGTTTGTTTTCCATGTTGAAGGTGAGTTTCACATTTTAATGCAATAAATAATCACAACAACCACTATTCAATGCAACGATCTTAATCAGTCGCTCTGGAATAAAGTGGATGAACTTCAGGGACGCGTGAAGTTCCTGGCTGAGTGCAGGGACGCCTGTCTTTTGGCCTTGACGGAGACCTGGCTAAAAGAGCATGAGCCCCAGTCAGATTTGGTGATAAATGGCTTTGGAGCTCCCTATCGCCTTGATAGAGACCGGCACACACCGGTGTTGTGCCGAAAAGAGACTGCACCGTATAACTCTGGATTGGAAATGGTTACATTCTCCGTGTTTTGAGCATTAATAGTAATAGGAAACCAGGTGCGCGTACAGTAACCCGTTCCAATCCAGAGTTATACGGTGCAGTCACTTTTAAAACTTTCCACGTTCTTTTCTGCATTTATTTCCTTATCTTCATAAAATCATTGAAATTGAGGTATTGAAATATAACTTTATTTATAGATCACAGCGGTGTAAAATCACATTGCAACGATAACACAACAAAAGTGGCAAAGTAAAGCATCTACCCTCATCACATCTACCCCACAGGATTGCCTCTCACACGCTCTCCCACCCACTCCTCTTATGTTTGCTATTTATGTCAGGACAGCGTGCCAAAGAGCACATTTTTGCACGCCTCCACTTCAGAAAGTAGCACCTCTATCTTGCTTTTCCTGGAGTTCTTTTTTCTTTATTGTCTGATCATTCAGAGAGAGGAAATCGCAGGTGCAGGGCTCATTTAAATATGATTTGCATATTTAAGAAGGGACGTGGACAGGGAGGCGTCGGGTACTCCGACATGTGCGCTCCATTCGTCGTTGATTGGGATGTACAAAAGAAATGTGCTTGGATTCATACGTATGCACAGATCCATACATCCGGATATTTGTGTGTTGGAGGACACTTGGGTTTGAGCGTACACAATGTTTCAGTAGCAAATCCAAGTCTTTGTACATAAGGCCCCAGGTCTTTTTGAAAAGTAATTTAGTTCAGTGTGTTAAACACACCAAACTGCTTCTTTGGCAGCTTCTAATGCTACTCTTGGCTTTGAACGCTGGTGTAAGGACTGGCATGGCAGCGGCATCACAGGAGACGACGACACGAGGAGGCAAAAGGAGAGTTGAGGGTATAGTGGAGTCCGCACCGAAAATGTACACCATAGCCGTACAGTGGACCTTTTTCGCCGCTTCCCAGATCTCCCTGAGTCCGGGGATCTCCGGAACCAGCCCCCACCGGAAAACGTCCAGGACGCCAACCTGTCCACTCGTCTGCTCCCTTGGCCAAGCAGTCGGTCAAGGCCGCGAATCAGCTCTGGAGAGTCTTTAGTTCTGCTGGGGCCATTCTAGCAGAATCCTTCTGTCAAGGTCGTTGTGGGAAAGGAGGACCCAGATGCAGAACTCAAAGCAGAAATGGATTTATTACAAAAACAAAGGCAAGAACAAAAAGCGCGGGTATCAAAAATCTTCAACTGTGACAAAAATAACAAGAAGAGACAAGGCAATGAATGATGAAACAAGACTAGACTGTGGCTATGCAGCAAAAACCTGACCAGACGTGCCGTGATCCATGGAAGTGAGGATTCTGCTGTGAATGAGGCAAACCTGGAAACTAAATCCTGTGGGGAGGTGATTAGTGATGGGGTGCAGCTGTGAAAGAAAACAGGTGACTTGAGTGAAACTAAGTGACAGGGAAAAAGACATGACAGAAATTAACCTAGAAACCTGAAAACAAGACAAAACATAACTCAAAACGTGACAAGATAACAAAATTATAGGGATACCCAAGAGACTTGCAGTTGTAATATAGCAGCTTTTGGAGGTTTTACTAAAGTAACAGGGGAGATGAAAACTTAGACATCCACTACAAGTTTTACATTCAGAAAAAAAAAGTACACCTTCAAATTGTCAGTGTGTTATATTGTGTTGTCCAAAATCCATTTCAAGTCCAAGTTGTATATAGGAAAAATTCCAAAGGTATGAATACCTTTTCAAGGCATGTTATCTTGAGCAGGAAAGAAAAAAATCTAATTCCAACAATAACAAAAGAAATAATAATAAACACTTGGGTGGGGCCATCCTAACCAACCCTCACTGGAAAAAATCCTGTCGCGTTTCCTTCTGCAGAGGATGGAACTTCACCAGTTTACTGAGTTTATTTCTGTAGTTTCATTGTATGTTCTACTCTGTATGTACTACTAGTACATAGAATGTTTCTAACAAAGCAGCCTATAAGACGATGTAGCAGTAATTAATCTTGCAAAAGCTTAGCTTCAGGTAGATTTTGCATTGCTGTTAAGATTGAAATGAAATCATGTAACATTTTAAATAAATTTACATGTATAATAGTATAGCATAATAGTACATATAACTCACAGTTTTCTTATCATAGACTTTGTACCTCTGAGGGAAATCTAACGAGCAGTGAACAATTACCACACCATACAAGCAAAGGACATGTATTTTCTTCCCTTTTAAAAAAATGTTTATATGGCAAATAATTAAGACTTAGTTTCAGATTATGGCAAGTATCTAGAAAGTTAAAGTAATTAAATACAACATGTGGCATGGGGCAGGACAAACAAGTGAGGCCTCAGTTCACAACTTACAGGATCTGCTACTGACAGCTTGGTGCCAGACATCACAGCACACCTTCACAGCTGTAATTGAGTCAATGACTTGAAGGGTAAGGGATGTTTTGGCAGAAAAAGGTGGACCTGCCTAATATTAGGTGAGTAATCATAATGTTATGGCTGATAAGCATATGGTTCTGTCTTTGTTAGAACATTTGTGCAGGGATGTCTTTTTCCACCTCATCAGAGATCTTCAAAGGGCCTTTTTGAGGGTTCATGTTAGATTCAAGTCAGAGTGACAGATGGGCGCAGGGTAGTTTGAATCAGCAAATGACATTTGGCTGAATAAAGAATAAACAGTATTTATCATTTAAAAAGTACAATTGATTAATCTACAAACACAGAACATTTGAGTAGGCAGCCATAGTGAAATGGTAAATGGACTGTACTTGTACAGTGCTTTTCTAGACTTGCTGACCATTCAAAGTGCTGTTGCACTACATGCCACACTCACCCATTCACTCACACACTCATACAGCATGCCTTAGTCCATATAAGCTACACAGTGCTTTCTTCTACACATTCACACTACGAAAATGGCTACTTTTTACTCAAGGAGGTTGTAAATATTTCTCTGGATGGCTTTTGGAAGAATTTTTCCTTATTTCGAGTCTGTTGGAATCCTCTTTAAAGATGACTACCGCTACTGTCCTTTATCATGGAGCAGGCCAGAAGAGGAGGCTGAGCCTTGAGATTTTAACCTCTGAACCTCCTAACCAACAAAACAGGATAGGAAGGATGACTTGAAAAAGGTGACTGATTGGTTAAATAAAAAATGTTTTATTAAAGGTTACAGGCTTTTAATGTAATATCTTTGGTTGATGGTCAGTACAGGGAAAGCATTTCCTTTTTACAGACATCTGAGCAGCCAGCAGGACTGCAACAACACTGACTCCAGACACAGTTCTCTCAGTTATTTTCTGCACTGCAACAATGCTGAGAAAAATAATTTACATGGGCATTTCCCACACAACTTTTGTCTAATATAGTGATAAATCAACATATTGCCGGTTTCATTATTAGACTGATAAAGAAATATGTTGTTGAGTTCACAATCAGCAAAAACAACCTAAGCTGATTTTCTCATTTCTTCTAAGCTCTGCATGGTCTTCACTTTAAATTGAGGCCATTTTTTAAGCTATTTTTCTATTTAAGAAAATCCATAAAAAGGCATACTTACCACAAATATTTTTTTAATTACAGGTTACAAAAGCTTTTTTTTTAGTAGGACTGTTCTGTGGCTGCCATTACTAACAAGAAAAGGGGCTCTATGACTTTCAAGTGTGGCATTCTAAAATACAATTTAAATTTGATGTAAAAAAAAAATCTTTGTACAACATCTAGTGTAATAAACTTGGAAATATACAGCTTTTGAAGTTTAATTGTATCCTAATCAAATTTGATTTATAAAGAAAGTTACATGTAATGTATTTTTCCTGCAAACAAACTTGTTCTTTGGACACGACCTGCATACACCTTCACAGTAATAATAATCCTCAATCATATAGATCTCAGGCTCATATCAGCACCATTAAAAAAACAACAACATTATCATCTTCATGTAAGATAATTATTTACAAGTTCATAAAAAAACAATGTGAGTTTTAAAATGAACCATAAAATAAGTGTAACATCATCACTGGATCTGGATTCTGTTAGTGGTCCACCTTGAATGTTCACATCAAAATTGACTGAGATCATCAGTTATGGGACAGAAAAAAATCACGTAAAGAAACTTTTTTAAAAGCATTGTGCTATTTTATCCACAAAAAGATTATTGAAGTAAGATAATATATATATATATCTTTTACCTTTATTCTGGTTAATTACTGTCTCTCATTATTTATATTATCACAAGTCAAACCAAGAAATATTACTCTGATAATGTCACATTTTTTTATGACTATGCATTAGTTATCATCATCTAACAGCAGCTGAATTATTAAGAAAAGCTCTCTGTCATTACAGCTGATCTAGTGACAGTCAAAGACACATGAACTCTTAAATGATCCAAGAAAAGTTCTGTTTAATTCAGAAAAGTAGGATACTCAAAATAAGAAAGAAAAAAAGAAAAACAATATATCTTTTTTCCCCTTGCAGCAGCAGCGGTATTGCTCTGCAGACTCACAGGTTGCTCTCCACACATAGGCCATCAGCGGTGTCCGGACAGCGACAACTGAACCCTCCCAGCCGTGGAAGACAGAGGTGGGAACAGCCACCGTTGTTGGAGCAGTAGTTATAAACTAAACAATGGGAAGGAAGGAAGGAGACAAGCTTAGGAAGGCAATGACACCAGGGCTGTTACTTTAAACATCAAACAAATCATGTAGCCCAAAGCTGACTCAGACCCTTTCATTATATTTCCCCCTGGCAATGAGAAACAAGAGACTGCCTACAAGGAGAAAACTTACTTTACCAAACTCACAAAAACTAAATAATTTAATTCAGGATAAAACTCTCCAACAGGCCCAACAACAAGAGTGAAAACATCCTATAGCACTGTTGGATTTATCACGTCTTTGTTGACAGATCAACCAGCTGGTGGTGCAGCATGTAAAAAAAATGACTGCAGCTTTAGGAACTTCATGAATATTTGTCAGCGCCTGCTGAAACTCACTGACCCACTGGTGTTCCAGAGAAACCAGCGGGTGAAGCTGTCTCTCATCACTGCTTGCTGTATAGATCCGGGCTCAGCTGTGAGACCACAGATCCACAGCTGGCCTCTCTGAGGATGCATCAGCATTCCCATGCATATATCCATCCTTGTGCTATATGAGCCTGCAGTACTACACTCACTGAGCACAGCTGTACTCCCACTGTATTAAACTGCCCTGATCAACAGTCTGTTGGAAACAAACATGACATCATATAGTGAGGGGCCACAATAATAAAATCACTGTGCAGGACCTCCTATTCCCATCTTCTTTCTTTCATTTTGGTGCAGGTTGATTTTAGTTTACTCTGTTTAAAAAGTGCTGTCCCAGAATTCTTTTGCTTTTAAGACATCTTGTCAAAGTCTAATCTGGATTTATATTCTCGAGATTTATGGCTTTGTTGCAGCTTGTGGTGAACTGTCTGTGTCTGCCCTCGTGAAGCCTTCTCTTTATGGTGGACCTGGTTTTCCTTCCGGAGATTCTTCAAACTTGGCTGAATGTTGTGAAGAAATATTTCTTTAGGATGAAAATGACAATCCTGTGATCATCCACTCTGGCTGTCTGGCTGTGGATCATCAGGGTTCTCATGTACAAAGGGTGCGCACGCACAAAAAAGTGGCGTACGCAGTTTTTCAACAATTTGATGAGAGCGTGTGTTAAGAGACAGAGAGGATTTGCTGGCACATGCTGACAACTGGCTCATCAGCCGTTTTGAGGGCAATCCTCCTGGAACTGTCCGCAGAGCTGCAGCGAGGAGCCATGCACTGCTTGTGCCAATGTGCACATACAACAGGCCAACATTAAAGCGCAATTTGAAGCGAGAGACTTTTTTCCAATGTAATCGGAGCTATTGACTGCACACACATTGCTATAAAAAGCGCCATCACATGATGAATTTGTATATGTCAATAGGACACTTTTTTTTTCGATCAATGTACAGATCATATGTGATGCGCAAATGCAATTAACTTACATTGTGGCGAGGTGGCCTGGTTCAATGCACGATTCATACAGTAACAGCATTGTTGGGAACAGACTTCAAGGTGGCACTGTGCACAATGGGTGGCTTCTTGGTTTATTCGTGTAATTGTCCTAATATTATTCCCCATGATGTGTATTGAGCATGTGCGCCCCCAATTTCTATCCCGTCTTCTCAGCATCATAACTAGTTGGTGGTTAAAGTTAGTAACCTGCTGTTTTTTGCTGATTAAACTACAACTTAAGATCTTTCTAACAAGTGTCTGATTGTCTCTGTGTGCAAATGTTAATAACCCCGTGCATAAAGTGTGAAATGTCTTAATCAGCCTCACCTTTTTCCCGGTGCACTTCTGCTTTAGGTTACTGTATGAACACGTTTGTTGTGAGTTACACAAATACATAAGTATTTACCTTGGGGTTAATCAGAGTGCATGTGCTCTCACCACCCCTGAGAGAGCAGTGTCACCCATAGTTGCGCCGACTCTCTGTTCAAACAAGGTGGGCCCCTCTTCTCCTGTCCCCTCGCCTGTTTTGGCCACACTTCGGCAGTGGGCAGCCAGTCTCCGCTTCACATCCACCTTAAAGTCGAATCACTTCTTCTTCACCTCTGCTTGGGTGTGCTTCTCAGACCCCACAGCATTGCCTCGCACATGCCCTCCCACCCACTCCTCTTACGTTTGCTGCTTATGTTGGAGAACAGCGTGCCAAATAGCACATTTTTGCACGCCTCAACTTCAGAAAGTAGCACCATCGCAGGTGCAGGGCTCATTTAAATATGATTTGCATATTTAAGAAGGGGCGTGGACAGGGAGGAGTCAGGTACTCTGACATGTGCGCTCAATTTCACGTTGATTGGGATGTACAAAGGAAATGTGCTTGGATTCATGTGTATGCACAGATCCATACATTTTTGGATATTTTTGTGCGTTGGAGGGCATTTGGGTTTGAGTGTACACAATGTTTCAGTAGGAAATCCAAGTCTTTGTACATGAAGCCCCAAGTCTTTGTTGTAGTTCACCAGTGTGTTAAACACACAAAACTGTTGCTTTGGCAGCTTCGAATGCTACTCTTGGTTCAATTGCAACAACACCTTTGACTGCAAGTTGTGGGATCACAGCAACAGCTTCCATTTCAAATCAACTCCAATCTTTTAACTGTTTAACTCTTGAAGAACTAAGTAAGAACTAATAGTCTGTGAGGTATTCATGCTGATTGTCCAATTACAGGTGAACCTCTTTCAAAGATGATTCAATATATTTAAGGGTTGCTATTCCTAAACCCTTTGTCAAATTTGGATTTATGTATACCCTCAAATTAAAGCAAAGTGCAGTCTGAGCACTAATCCATCACATAAAATTAATCTGATTATGTTTATAATAGAGACCTAACTGTTAAAGACAAGATAGGTTAGAGGTTAGAGAGATTTATTTGAGGTCATTTACTTTGGGTGTACTGAAAATGATTTCCATTGTCTTTTAAAGCCTGGGTCATTATATAAAAACATAATGTACCAAAGGTAGCATAACAAAGTTCATTAAGCAAGGTTATGTCCATTGAGCGAGATGAGAAGACAAACGCTTCACATCCACATCTTTCATCTGAGTATTTAGTTAAGATGCCAAAGTCAAGACACAGTAGACTTAAGCTGAATCCATGGCAGTTGCATCAATATGAACAAACTGATCAGGAGTCTGTGGACATGTACACCTCATGATGCTTTGGGTACAGGTTTCTGTTTTTGTACATTTAATCAGCTTACAGTTCTTCCTTTTTTTAATGAATCATTGTGGAGGTATAGTTGATTATGATTCTCCTACAGACGCTCCCCTCAAAACAACAGCCCATGTTGTTATTATGTTTCATCCACTTTGTCTCTTCAAGTGTCCTCGAATCTGAGATTGGTCCAAGTAAATCTATTGCAGGGCTTTCAAGTCTCACGCAGTGAGCATGAGACACACGTATTTCAACAAGTTCACACGCTCACACACCACACATGGCATTTCTCACGTTTGCCTTCATTCAAAACTTGAGTGCCCTGATCTTTTGTTAGCGTGACCAGTCTGTGCGGTTACACAGTCTGGGGCTGAATGCGTAGGCATCTGGTGGATCATCACCAACTATGATTTTTGATTTAGCATAAAAATCGGATGCAGAAGAAAACAGCTTGTTTTGTTCCGTAGGGAGTTAAGATAGATCCTACAAATGCCCCCTAATATATTGAAGGCTTATTCACAACACATAATGAAGTTCATCGGTGTAAAGCTAAAGCTCAGCGGCTGAGGAGTGTGGCAGCGCAGTCAATCACTGATTGACTGATTGACTGTCACATGAGCTTCAGACAATGTCGTGTCACACAAGCATAGTTCATGGGGCAAGACAAGTTCTTTGTGCCTTGTTTGTGCCGGAAAGTGACTGAAGACACAAGGAAGAACAGAAGAATCATCCCATGCAAACACACATGACACAGAGACATGCAGGTGAAGTACAAAAGGCCCTCATAAACTGTCCTCACAGCAGATAGAAATGGGTACTGTTTGTTCTGACAACACAAAAGTTTATGTTCACATGGTTTTCAACACCTAAATCATACACACTGGTGATGCAGCTGCATTAGCATAATGACCCAAACCAAACAGAAGCTTTGTGTTTCTCCAAAACATTTCTGCTTATAAGTGCAGGGAAGTGCGACATCCAACCATTCTGACAGAGACTGCTCAGCAGAAGAAATGACTGCTTTAAACAGGTCAACTGTTCCTGTTGCTCACAATCTTTATGCTCAGCGAGGTTAACTACCAGACTATAGCTTTGCATTTTCTCTCTGATCCTCTCTTGCTTTACATCATTACTTCCTTTCCCTTATCATACAATGTCCTTTAATAGGCTGATAGGTCCAGTAAATAAGCTGTACCTTGTGGACACTGTGCCGGAGTCGTGGTGATGCCATACAACCGAGAGCGTTTCTGTGGCAGAAACTCTTCTGTCTCTTTCTCTGAGTAACGGTCCACAGCCACTACCGCCTCCCTGTAAAATATTTACAACAACAAATCATGTAAACATTTCACACAGACCACATAGTTCCAAATTACATCACCAATAAACACAGCATGATTATTCTGTTCAATTAAAATTCTATAATGATTTGACTGTTGCAGTCTGAGGGGAAGAAACAAAAAACAGCAGAGAAATTAAGTTGCAGATCAATTTAGCTGTTGCATATTAACATTAATTCTGTCAGTAATCTGTATTATAACGTCCGTATTAGCGATATGTTAGTCGTGAACGAGCCATTTCAAAGAGCCAGCTCTTTTAAGTGAACGATGGGAACCGGTTCGCGGACGGACTTGAGCCGTTTTTTTAAATTTTTTTTTTTACTACAGGTGTCACATGCATGCTGTGCAATCAATCATGTGAGGATTGACAAGGATCATACCATCAAGCAGGGAGGGGCGGGGGTAGCAGCACTGAGACAGTGACAGGAGGAGGGGGAGGGAGAGACGCGCTGAAGGAGAGAGAGGAGTGAAGACGAGAGAGGAGTGTGGTGCAAAGATGAGTGAAAACAGAAAAAGAAGTAGTATTTGGATGCATTTAGAAGGTTGTGTCAATAGCTGTCCTATTTTAATTTCTATGCTTAGGTTTATATAGGCATTTTCTATCTGCTTTGTGTAGCAGAGTGGTTCTTCAAACAAGTTAGAGAGTTACAAGGGATTTTACAACTGTAAATGCAATTGGCTACAGCAATTTATTGAAATTTAAGTGATATATGTGTTCAAATACAAATCACAAATCAAAACAGCGCTAAATTTGGCTAAAAAGTATAAGTGGTAAAATGGAGAGCCGTTTGGGAGCCCAATTTTAATTTGTGTTTCCCTGTTCCAACAGGTGTCCTTTGAATGCCGTTATGGTGTTTTTCCTCCCTCTTTTCCCTCATTTCTGTCTTCTCAAACCCCAGCTGGTCGAGGCGGATGGCCACCCTTCCTGAGTCTGGTTCTGCCAGAGGTTTCTTCCTGTTAAAAGGGAGTCGTTCCTTTCCACAGTTGCCTCAGGCACGCTCAGGACGGGAGATTGGACTGAAGACAAGTTTCGGTGCAATCTGTTGGTTTCCTTAGCTAGGATATTAATTTTTTGAATTGGCTCTATATGAATTAATTGGATTATGATTACAATGAATTGAATTCCAATTGGCTTGAATTGTACTATATTACTTAATTGCCTTGGGATGACAATTGTTGTAATCTGGCGCTATATAAATAAAAATTTAACTGAATGATGAATGAAGAGCCTAATGATCCGGCTCACTAAAAAGAGACAAAATTCCCATCACTAGTCTGTATGTGTTGTCAGTTTGAATTTTGATAAAGAGCCTCACATAAAGGTGAAACGAAAAAAACCTTTGTCGGTTATTTTCCATGTAAATTACACAAATTAAGAAGTTTTGATAGGCTTTCGTTTAAATGAGATGATGTAGTATTTTTCAAGTATCTTTGACACAGCTTCTTTATTTTTAGCAACTGTACTACTGTATAGTACAAGAAATACAAGTACAAGAAATAAACACCACATTAGTTCCTTGTAATTTATAGCTACATTTCTGAAGAAAATCTGAAGAAAAAAATCTGAAGAAATTTATGTTTTGCTGATGTGTGTTTGTCCCCATTTACCTCCTCCAGTCAGTATAATAAAGGTTCCTTCCTAAGGAGACCAGAGCAAAGGGATACTGGATCCCTTCAATTATGTGCCTCCTCAGCTGGCGGTGAGGATCCATACACTCCACCCTCCGGGTCCCTGCAGCGTAAATAATTTCAATCCTTCAAGACCATGTGACTGTGAGTGCATTGCGCGAAACAACAGCTCTGAAATATGTTCATGGATCTTAGGAAAATCTTTCCCACAAGGCGTCGTCACTCACCTGCGTCTGCCCAGCAGAGCTGCTGGTTGTCAAAGTCAAAGGTCAGACCATTGGGAAGACCCAGGTCATCTTTGACTAGGATGGTCCGCCCTGTACCATCCATGTTAGCCATCTCGATTTTAGGCCCGTTTCTGTTCCAGTCTGCCCAGTAGAGCCGCCTGAGACCAAGAGTACCAAACAATTAGATCTCTTGCCTAAAGACCCCTACTGGAGGTAGTACCTTTCATGCAGGGGATTTGAACCCAGATGTCCCACATGAAAGGTGGCAATCATACCACTACACTATCCAGTCCCGGTCATGTTGAAACTAAAGTTGATGTTGAAACTAACTTGGGTTACTAAAACATTCTGTGAAACAAACATCAAATTAGAAAGTTATCAGTAATATTGACATCTCCCTCTACACAACTAATCTTCCATTTCTCACCCATATGCTGGGTTGGTGACAATGGGTCGAGGGTTGATCAGGTTGGTATCAAACAGGACTCGGCGATGGCTACCGTCAAGCTTGGAAACCTCTATGGTGTCTCGCATGGAATCGGTCCAAAAGACAAGACGGGCCACATGGTCAATGGCAATACCTTCAGGACTCTGTAACTCTGAGGAGGAAGAAAATATAAAAACTGAAGTAAGATGCTGGAAGGCTACTCCTCCGCATCAAGAGGAGTCAGATGAGGTGGCTCGGGCAATTGGTTAGAATGCCTCCTGGACACCTCCCTGGTGAGACCCTGGGGAAGACCCAGGACATGTTGGAGAGACTATGTCTCTCAGCTGGCCTGGGAATGCGGAAGAGCTGGAGGAAGTGGGCGGGACAGGGACATCTGGGTTTCTCTGTTCAAGCTGCTGCCCCCGCGACCCGATTCCCGGAGAAGCGGCATATGATGGATGGATGTATTAAACATCCCCTAGTTAAACCATTAACTATTCTGCATTGGATGCTTTGATGAAATCTGAATCACAAATTTATTGCTGTCATCTCATTAATCTTTCCACTAACATGTCCCATCATTTCAGAACCTGCTTGTCTTCTGCTTTTATCACAGTCATCTTACCTCCCTTGAGTCTAACTATTGTAGCTTCCACACAGGAGCTAGTTTAGAATCCAAATAAAAGAAAAAGCAGTAAAATGGTCCTGTTCTGCATTTTCAAAAATCAGAAAAGGTTTCACATATCCCAAACAAGTACTAACTAGAAAAAACTGTTTCTGCGAAACAGCAGTGACAATGCTGAAAAGCTGAATGAGGACAGCTGACCATGCTAAAAAAGCTGTAAATAGTGAAAATTTAGCAGAAGTCAAGTGAGTAACAGTTAAAATGGTTGAAGTGTAATATGTAGCAGAGTAGTGCAAGAGAGATGTCATCACAGTGAAAGGAACGTGTATTCGCAGCTGCAGCCTAACAACCTCACTCCCAGTAGAACAAATGAAAAAATGGCTGAATGGATACTGTGACCTCCTGTGAGAAAACTATAAGAGCGACGAAATACCGTCAGCATGAGAAGGGAAGAGGCAAATCAGGCAGAGCTAATGGCGTATGGGTGTATTTTTCTGAATGTATTTTGCACATCGTGTCAGATTGTTGTGAGTGTGTGTCTAGACATGGAGTCCAGTGTCATATTTTGAGGGAAAAATATTCCTTTATTCTTTTTTTTTGTTACCAACCCACAGTGAATGGTGGTTCAGAGGTAAAGGGATAGTGTGTATAACTACCAGAGTTATTTTTTTGTGGATTTAGCTTTGGAAGTCAGGAATTATAACTTTAGTTATAATGCTCTTTTCTTTTGTTAATTCAGCTTAGGTGACTCACCGGTGAGCAGGAAGGTGTTTTATTTGTTGTGCTTAAGTGAGATTAATTTTGTTAAAAGGGGTTTTACACTGGAATAAATGCTCTAAACCCTATGTTTGAGTTAATAAATGTACTGTTATGTAGTCCGAGTAAGCATTGTGGGTTTCATACATTACACATACAGGACATAGTTTTGAGAGATCAAAATGCAAAAAATGCAGTGAAATGGCCCTTTATGCCCATCCCTTTAATTTGCGAATCGGAAGCTGTGAATCGGAAGCCAACTTCAGCGTTGTGTAAGTAATAGTGATGTGCGATTCATGAGTCAATCGTTCAAAAATCGAGATTCTTTTTATTGACTCGGGAGTTACGAGTCATTGTCTTCATTAACTCGTTCACTGACTCACAGCTGCTACTGCCAGCTAACTGCAAAGAGGAGACATGCCACATAACTGTTATTCTAATTGCAATTGCATAAATATATCAAGCTAATTTCTCTATTAGCTCTGTGGCTGAAGCAACAGCTCTGCTCCAGCTCCCAGCTCACTCGCTCTCCCTCCTAGCTCGTAGAACCCCTCCCTTACCCGAGAAACCCGCCAACTCAGAAATTATTCTCAATACAAAATCATATTTGTCTTGCAAAGATATGTATGTAAATAAAGAAATGGACCACTTCCACTGTCTCTTCTGAAACTAAACTACAACCGTGTTGCTGTCTCTCCTGCAGTTCCGTCCCATCACGTTATTAGATGATATTTAGAAAATTATAGATTTAAAATGTAAAGTAAAATGTAAAATTGTAATTGTAAGTGATGATAACAAAAATCCTTATTAATTTTGTTCCAATAGCTACTTGTTGAATCCCAGGAATTAACATAGTCTATGTTTAATTGACGGGATGAAGTTATATGTTATGCCACTGCGAATATTGGATCGTGCAGAGGTCAGAAGACAATATAGCCTACTTTTTGAGAAGGAAAAAATGGATACTCGCTGAGTGATGTTTGGATGCATTTTGAAAGGACAACCCCAACACGTAAAGTGACAGTTTCATAGTGGAAGAACGTCAAATATGAGGCGGCACCTGAGCAGCAAACACCCCATTGTGATTTTACAACAGGGCAACCAAAACCAAACTGCTACTCCTGCACAATCTACATCAGCAACAGGAACAACTGCAACAACATTTTTAAAAATTGGTTTCGAATGAATTGGACTATTTGACTGTATTACAATGGACTGGATTGTAATTGGCTTGAATTTGGCTTTATCTTTGAAGTGCCTACAGAGGACATTTGCGGTGATTTGGTGCTATATCAATAAAACTAATTTAATCTCAACTAAAATGAATAAAGCTGAACTAAACTGAAATTGTTTGACAAGATGTAAAGGTCATGATAACCTGAATCCTATCACTGGACGTAGTGGACGTAGTGCTTTCTGCAATAACACACCTGGCAATTCAGGACAGATTTTGAATGTTTTCACATTTCAAGAGACAATAGAGGAGTTGTTTACATGCTACAATGTCTTTAGGACTTGTTATTGTGAATAACACAAAGTGTGAATTCAACATTTGAATTGAAGACCTCAAAAAGCACCACCAGGAGAAAGGATTTGACTTATTTTGTGGAGCACAGCCATTTTTGATACAGATGTGAAACATTAGATTTAAGGGAATGTCTTGGTCCCTCAAGAAAGCAAAATAAAGAAGAGGTTCACTTTTGACTACTTAGCTAAATTAGTCCTGAAAAAACATTATATGTTAGCCCTCCTACTTAATGGTTATGTTCATGCACTGGTATTAAACTGGATGCTGATGTGAATGTATTTCTACAGATACTGGGCTGAGATGACTGGCCTCTAATGTCTGCTGTACCTTTACTGATGACTGGAATAATGTCACCTCCATCCAGATTGGCCTTGCTGATTGCTGGTCCAGTTATGTCTGTCCAGTAAATCATCTTGTCCACACAGTCATAGGCCACCGCGATTACCACCCGCTCCTGAGAGAAAACACAGTATAATTCATCTGGAGACATTTTTTGTCTTTTGTCTGAGGGAACTGGCTGGAAGATGCGCAGGCTGACAGAAAGTCTTGTGTTCATTTGCACATAGAGGCTGTTTTGCATCAGATAACATGCAGACTTCATGAAATAGAGGAGACCATTTTTCTGATGAAACATCTTAAACAATTAGAGAAGTTTTTCAGCAGAAATAGGAATGCTCACAAGTGGTCAAATTAAATTCTTAACAAGCAGCATGTCTGTGCGTTCTTCAACAATTTAACACTTGGGGACCAAACGTTGTCACCAAAAAAAAAAAAAAACTTTAAAAAGATAACTTGGCTACTTGCCACCATTTACCGTGATCTAATGAAGATTAGTTTTTTTTTTATTTACTCCTTTTTAAAAAAATGTTTCATCTTATCTGGTTTTGTTCATCATTCCTAACAGTGACACATTTTTCACAAGTTTTAGGTGTTAATTGATTCACAATTCATAGACCAAAACTCTTTGGAGTTATGTCATCATAGTCTCATAGCAAAGCAGACAGTATGGAAAGTCAAAATAAATGTAAAAAGTACTGCATGTTTTTTTTAATGTAATTTTTTTATGAGTTGAGTAACAGTCTAAAGATAGCTAAATGCATACGTTAATAGAATCTTTTCTTTTTCCTATTTGAATATTCAATACTAACTGAACTTTTTCTAATTTAGGTTTTTATGAATATTCATGTAATTATTTCACTTGTGATAATGTATTTTATTTACTGTGTCAACTGTTCCTTTCAGAGTGGTAATAAATCTGACTACATTTTGTGATGAAATACAATACCACTATCAAACGACTTTAATTAGATGTCATAGATATTAAAATGCAACAAAATTATTTTCCTTTTTTTTCTTTTTTTTTTAAGATTTGATTTTCTACTCGTTTCCTGCTATACACCAAGAGACCAGGGGATAATTCCAGTGATATTTGTAGAAGACTGTGAGCAGTGAAGTTGTTTTTACAGGGATGTGAAGCAGCGGTTTGGCTTCCTCTTTCTTCATGCTGAATCCGTCCAGTGGAATGTGTTCGATCTTTCCGCTTTGAGCAAACAGCAGATGTGTTCCAGAAGCGATGGGATGAACATCGGGCCGTGGGGTAGGACCCACCGCAGTGGGAGTCACAGCCTGGTTGATACCTGTGTGGGAAGAGTTTAAAGTGGATGTGAACGGAATCTAGATTCGGATGCTTGAAATCTAGTCATGGAGATAACTTTACAGAGATTCGTTATCGCATAAAAAAAGAAAAAAAAAAGAGTATCCAAAGGTATATGTATCATGTCTTGTATATACAATACTTCAAAACAGATTCTATCATATTTACTGTATCATTTAACGTTCATGAAACAGCATATAAAAGATATAACCTGCTCCTATTTGGCCTGAGAAAAGATAAATGAAAAATTTCATCACTGTCGAGCTCTGCTGCTGGTACCACTCGACAGAGAAACACTGTTTTAAGCAGAGGACTCACATAGAGGGGTAGTGCCAGGTCCAGTGCGAGTGTTGGGGATCTCCTGGCCATTGGCATCCACGCACCAACACTGCCCAATGTTCGTGTGGCACTGCGTTGGTTCATAGGCTCCGTGTTCGTCACATTGGGGGATGTACTGTACAATGGTGGGCCGTGAAAGTAAAAAGAAGAAGAAACCAGAACTGGGGGAACTGGTGGTCTGAACTCTCTCTCGGTGTAACTCACACGGTGTCATCTCACGCTCTGAGGATACAGAAAAACAGTCAGAGTGAGACATCAACAAAAGACATGGCAGAAATGTGACGAGCTCTGTCATAAAATGTAGAAGTCATTGTAAACTTTTTAAGTTTCTGTAGTATAGGGACTATTCAATTCAATTAATTTCAATTCAGTTTTATTTATATAGCGCCAAATTACAACAAATGTCATCTCAAGGCATTTAAATAATATAGTTCAATTCAAGCCAATTGGAATTAATTTCATTGTAATCATAATCCAATGAAATCCATCCATTTTCTATACTGACAGTCCGTTAATTGGGTAGCGGGTGGGCTGGAGCCTATCCCAGCAGTCATCGGGCGAAAGGCAGGGTACACCCTGGACAGGTCGCCAGTCCATCACAGGGCCACATCGAGACAAACGAGACAAACAACCATGCACGCTCACACTCACTCCTACGGGCAATTCGGAGTCACCAATTAACCTGACATGCATGTTTTTTGGATGGTGGGAGGAAGCCAGAGTACCCGGAGAAAACCCACGCATGCACAGGGAGAACATGCAAACTCCACACAGAAAGGCACCAGGCAGGGATTGAACCTGGAACCCTTTTGCTGTGAGGTGATGGTGCTAACCACCACACCACCGTGCAGCCCCCCAATGAAATCCAATTAATTAATTTCAAAATAATCCAATTCATTCATATAGAGCCAATTCAAAAACAATATCCTAGCTAAGGAAATCAACAGATTGCACTGAAACTTCTCTTCAGTCCTGAGCATGCCTGTGGCGACTGTGGAAAGGAACAATTCCCTTTTAACAGGAAGAAACCTCTGGCAGAACCAGACTCAGGAAGGGTGGCCATCCACCTCGACCAGATGGGGTTTGAGAAGACAGAAAAGAGGGGGGAAAAACACCATAACACCATTCAAAGGATACCTGTTGGAACACAAGTTTGAGAAATGAAACGGGGAAAAAGAGAGCAAATAGGGGAAAGTGATAGATGAGGTCCCCCAGCAGTCTAAGCCTAAAGCAGCTTAACTATGGGATCACGCGGCGGAGCGTCTGGTCTTTCATCAGCCTAAAAGAGCACACGTCAACCCTCTGTTCATTGAACTCCACTGGCTACCCTTAGCTGCCCGCATCAAATTCAAGTCATTGGTGTTGGCCTACAAAGTGCTGAATGGAACGGCTTCCATCTACTTGAATGCTCTTGCAAAACTTATGTCACAACTCGGTCCCTCCGTTCGTCACAGGATTGTCGTCTAGCAGTGCCTACACCACATTTAAGACAATCTCTTTTCATGTGTCGTTCCATGATGGTGGAACCTACTGAGCGCTACCAGAACAGGGTAGTGCTCCTGTCTATCTTCAAGAAACTCTTGAAAACCCAGCTCTTCAGAGAGCACCTCCTATCCTTGCACTTACCTTGTACTTCCCTACCCCCTCTATCTCTGCACTTTATCTTTCTGTACTTTCCTCTATGCCTGCACTCTATCTCTATTCTGTTAACTCTGACAGAGTCGGAGTCTATGGAGTTTATTGTTAGCTTTTTATATAGCTTGTTATATCTTCATTTGTAAGTCCTTTTGGATAAAAGCGTCTGCTAAATGCATAAACATAAACATAAACATGTTTCAGGATTACCTGAGTAGTCCCTAACTATAAGCTCTATCAAAAAGGAAAGTTTTAAGCCTAATCTTAAAAGTGGAAAGGGTGTCTGCTTCCCGGACATTTACTGGCAGCTTATTCCACAAGAGAGGCGCCTGATAACTGAAGGCTCTACCTCCCATTCTACTTTTAGAAACTCTGGGAACAACAAGTAAACCTGCAGTTTGGGAGCGAAGTGCTCTGTTAGGAAAATATCTAACAATGAGATCTTTAAGACACGATGGATCTTGGTCATTAAGAACTTTATATGTGAGGAGAAGAGTCTTAAATTCTATTCTGAATTTAACCATGAGCCAATGAAGAGAAGCTAAAACTGGAGAAACATGATCTCTCCCGTTACATTACATCCTAATTACATAAAAAGAATAATAGATCATCTTAACTACTAACAGATTCAGTATAATAAAGAGAAATATAACATATTTATGAGCTGAAGATGATTATAGCCATTATCTTTTATTAGGTTGAATCAAAATAAATCATGACTGTAATCCTGTGTCAACATTACCCATACGGTCTTTTTGGAAAACTAATGCGTTAAGCACTGAATAACCTTAAAACATTAGGTCCTTGAGAAATGTGTCTTTAGTTTAAAGTGAAGATGTTGTCAAATAGAAAGTGAATTGAACACATCAAGCAAACCTCTAAGATCTGGATCCAGCTTTTGAAATATTAGTTGTTAATGTTTTACATGATAATAAAAAAGTAGGTAATATTGAAAAATAGCTTCTGAAAAAACTGACAGGGTTGTCACAGTCCATAAAAATCCTAAATTGCCTGTCCTTATATGTATACATACATATAACTTGAAGAAATTATATGTATGTAATATAATGCATTTGACAGGTTATTAACAATTGACATTAACATTTTATAAATCAGGTTAGGATATGCTGTAGTTTATTAACACGTTTAAATTATTAAATTAAAATATATAAAATCATCTAAATGTGCACAAGGCATAATATCTTCTTTGTAACATTATTAATGAAAAAAACTTAAAATGCAACATTAAAAAGGCATATTCCCTTCTTTTAAATGAATTTGGCCTCATGTCTGCACCTTTAAACACACCCATAGCGTTTGTGATGGCTTTAACCCGATCGGATTGTGCAACAAGAGGGTGCATAATTGCCGCGGTGATATGCGGTTGTTGAGCAGCCTTTGTTTTCACTCCTGTCAGTGAAACACCGGGGTGATGTTGCATCAAATACGTGGCCATGCTTGATGTGTTTCCACTGTCATTTGACTTTCTTGTGCCACAGTGCCTACACCCCGTCACGGTTTTATCCATTAACCTCTATTCCCCATACAGGGGACTTAAATGAGGCAGGGCGTTCAAGATCCTCCGTTCCTCCGCTCGCCATGACCACGCTGTGAATGGACTGAACATGCGTACAACTTTTTTTTTTTTTTCATAAATCAATCCATGGATCACGTGCGTGCCGAACCGAAGATATTGATTCGAACGGATCACGGATCAATGATGATCCGTTGCACTACTAATATATATATATATATATATATATATATATATATATATATATATATATATATATATATATACATACATTGTTTAATGTCATTATTAGTTTCAGTGAAGCAGATGACAGTAAGCACCTGTATCTTTAAGAAGGTAGCGGTTCAAGGCATCGTGATTAGGCACTGGGCTGTGTGGCAGTGTTGGGAACTTTGACTCTTTTGGCTGAATCGGATCATTTACTCTCGAACAGTAAATTGAACGAATCTTTGAACGAATCATTTCGTTAATTTTTCCAGCAGGTGGCGCTGTAACCCTACTGTGGGCGTTGCACAAAATGGCCACGGTTCTAAACACTTAACACTGAAGGAAACATAGTTTGCTTCAGCTGAGCTAACAAAATACAATACACAAAATGCCACAAACAATTCAAACCATGTGAAAAACTGGGAAAGCAAATACACAATAAGGTGACTCTGTCTGTATCCTCCCTGCCATTGTTGTTTAAAGCCCGACACTGACTCAGTAGCTGTCACGTGACAAATTAACGAACGAGAACGATCGTTCAGCCCTGTCACGTGACAGCTGGTAGAGAACAAGTGAATGTAAAACTCACATTGATTTTGACAATTAGTAACACAATTAAGTGAGAAAAAAGTAACAATAAGTTCCCTAAAATGTTAAATAGTGCATTTATTGTGTCTTCTTCTTCTTCTTCGTGTGAGAGGTGTGGAAGTGGAGCTGAGAGAAAGACTTGGAGTGAAAGAGATTTTCTTACCTTTTATCTCTATCTTTGTCTTAATTTGTTTAATGTTTCATTAGTTGTGTTGGTTTTGAGTACTTTGCAGTGTGTTGAAAGTTTAATTTAGCTTTTTTGTTGTTTTGTTAGGTGTGCTTCCCAGCCTTGCTGAGAGGCCACAATGGCGTCCAGTGGCTTCTCCATGATGTCACGGAAGCACGGCATCAGGGTTGGTGCCGGCTCTCCGTGCAGCGTGGAAGAAGTGGCGCTGGCCGTAGGGCAGGTGATCGGGCACGGCGCAGTTAAGTCTGCTGCCCGCATGAACAAGGCGGTGGTGTTGTTTGCGGAGAAGGTGGAGCACGTTAAAAGGTTGGTGGAGACAGGCATCACTGTGAACGGGATGTTTGAGCCGGTGCTGCCATTAACGCAGCCAGCCACAAAAATCACGCTATCAAACGTCCCCCCTTTCATTAGTGATGAGTTCCTGATAAAGGAACTGTCCAGACACGGAAAGGTAGTGTCACCACTGAGGAAGGTTTTGTCGGGCTGCAAGTCTCCCCTGCTGAGACACGTGGTGTCTCACCGAAGGCAGCTGTACATGATCCTCAACAACAAGGAGGACGTGTTTGATTATCGTTTCCGTGTCCGTGTAGATGATTTCGAAAATATTCTATTCGCGACATCATCGTTTGTAAAGTGCTTTGGGTGTGGTGAGGAGGGACATTTGATCAGGGCCTGTCCCGGCCGCGGTGCTCCGGCCGAGCGGGCGGCTGTCGCCGCTGAAACGGCCGCTGAGCCGGCCGCTCCCGGTAGGCGGTGGGCGGCTGTTGTCAGCGGCTGGCCCGGTCCGGCGGTGCGGCGTGCGGCCGATACCGGGGGGTCTGTGCTGCGGAAGAAACTGCAGGAACTGCAGAGAAACAGCAGGCTGAGGAGACCCAGAGCCAGGCTGGAGGGAGCACAGAGGTGAATGGTGAAGTTGGGGGGGGGTGAAACGGGTGAGGTGACAGGTGATAGGGTAGGTGAAGAAGAGGGTGAATTGATCACAGATGGGTGGGTAAAACGGTTGAGGGGAGTGAGATGGTTAATGTTGGTTGTGAAGTGGATGGGGGACATCCAATAATAAGTGTATTGGAAGGGGCAGGGAATGTAACCGGAGGACTGTGTGAGGAGTCCGCAGTCGCAGACCAACAGTGTGAAATAAGTAAAAAACTGGAGACACAAGACACTGAAATACAAGTCAATGAGTTGTGCGAGGAGGGTGCAGTAGCTGAAGCTGAGGAGATGGAGGCCTGTGAGGCTGGAGAGAGTCCTGCTCCTCAGAAAAAGCGCACCAAAAGAAAGAATGTGGTGATTGTGATGGCCAGCGGTAAGGCTGGACGGCTGGCAGGCACACCGGGTGCTGCAGAAGGCAGGCCTGCCTGTCTGTCTGACAGCAGCGACAGCGATTAGTGCGTGTCTGACAGCAGCAGCGTGCTGTCTCACACCCAGCAGACTGCTGTTCAGATGTATCCTCCTGCCATGCTGAAAGGTTTCCTACAGAAGACCAAAGGCATGAAAGGTCTCATAATAGAACAGCACTTCCCTGACCTGCAGGGGTTTTATAATTCAGCCAGAACCACGATAAAACAGAGATCTGAATCAGACCTGACTGAGCAGGAAATATACAGGCTCAGGAAGCAAATGATCAAAGTCAGGAAACAGCTCGGTCTTTAATGTTAAATAAACCACGGATCTTATTTCTATTTATTTCACTGTTTGTGTTCACTGTGCATTTTAACATCTCTGTCGTCATTATGGACACTTTTAAAATAGCAAGTCTGAATGTCAATGGTGCCAGGGAAGAGAGGAAGAGGGCACTGGTATTTGACACAGCTAGAATGAAGCACATAGATGTTCTATTTTTACAGGAAACGCACAGTGATGATAGAAATGAGGCAGAGTGGAGCAGAGAATGGGAAGGGGAGTTGATCTTAAGCCATCACACCAACCTCAGTGGAGGTGTGGGCTTCCTATTCTCCCGAGAATTTGCTCCAACCTCTGTGGAGGTTTGGCACATTGTGGAGGGGAGGTGCCTTTTAGTCAAAGCCCATTTTGAGCTTTTTAACGTGGTTTTTATCAATATTTATGCCCCCAACAACGGTACAGAGAGGAAACGCTTCCTGGAGAACTTGAATGATGTTTTAAACAGCTGCAGCTCGGAGGATTTTTTATTCATGGGCGGGGATTTTAACTGTACCGATAATGACATTTTAGACCGCAACCACGCAGAGCCTCATCCAGCATCCCAGCATGCCTTGAGGCAGCTGGTCTCCTCCCACGGCCTGGTGGACGTGTGGAGAAGGATGCACGCAAGCTGCAGACAGTACACATGGTCCCACGTTAGCGAAAACAGAATCTCCTCGGCCAGACTTGATCGCTTTTATGCTTTTAAACACAGAGTCAGTGTCGTCAGAACGTGTAAGATTTTACCGGTTGGTTTTACTGATCACTCTCTGGTTTTATGTAGCGCTTTTATTAGGAATATTTTACCCAAAAGCGCATATTGGCATTTTAACTCTGTTTTAACTGTTGATAAATCTTTCAGGGAGGTTTTAAACTTTTACTGGAATGATTTTAGACAGAGAAAAAGTGAATTCGTCAGTCTGAGGCAGTGGTGGGACCATGGAAAGGTGCAGATTAGACTTCTTTGTCAACAGCACACGCTCAATGTCACACGTGACATTCACAGATCTATCAAAGATCTGGAGACTGATATTGTGGATCTCGAGTGTGAGAGCGAGTCCACAGGAGATCGAGGATATATTGAAATCCTCAAGTCAAAAAAGACGGCGTTGGCCGACCTGCTGGGCACTAAAGTACAGGGTGCACTGGTCCGGTCCCGGGTACAAGACATCAGGGAGATGGATGCTCCATCGAGCTACTTCTTCGCACTGGAGAGGAGACGAGGGCAGAAGAGACAGATCCACTATCTGCTCTCGGAGACAGGACAGGAGCTGACAGAGCCGGGTCTTATAAGGAAAAGAGCTGTGGAGTTCTTCACCTTACTGTTCAAGAGTGAGCACAAGGAGGACGAGGAGCTGATGGAGGAAGTCTGTGGTGGACTTCCTCAGCTGTCTGAAGAAGTTAACTTGCAGCTCGACAAACCTCTGACCCCACAGGAGCTGCACGCCGCGCTGCAGAGCATGCAGGGGCAAAGGGCTCCGGGCATAGACGGACTCACTGTGGAGTTTTATAAGGCTTTCTGGGACATCATGGCCCAAGACATCCTGGATGTCTTTGAGGAAAGCCTGGTGTCTGGGTCACTGCCACTGTCCTGCCGGAGAGCGGTAGTCACCCTCTTACCGAAAACCGGCTGCCTACAAGACATCAAAAACTGGCGTCCTGTCTCTCTCCTCTGTACAGATTATAAGATACTGTCCAAAGTCTTAGCCAACAGGCTGAGAGGAGCCATGGAGCAGACTCTCCACCGGGACCAGACGTACTGTGTACCCGGCAGGTCTATGGTGGATAATATCTACCTTATTCGGGATGTTTTGGAGGTCTCCAGTTCATTAGGCATAAACACTGGATTGATCTCATTAGATCAAGAAAAGGCTTTTGACCGCGTTGAACACAGCTTCCTCTGGAAGGTCATGGAGAGGTTTGGGTTCAGCGCAGGTCTTATAGCCAAGATCAAAGTGTTGTACAGTGACAATGAGAGTGTGCTGAAGTTTAATGGTGGCTTGTGTGCTCCTTTTAGGGTGCATAGAGGCGTCCGGCAGGGCTGTGCACTGTCTGGGATGCTCTATGCACTCTCCCTGGAACCCCTCCTACAAAAGATAAGATCATCTGTTCAAGGCCTGCTTTTACCTGGTTTTAACAGCCGTGTTGTTTTATCTGCTTATGCAGACGATGTTGTTGTTTTTATCAAGGACCAACAGGATGTGAACATTTTAACCTCTGTTGTTGGGAAATTTTCTGTTGTGTCAGCTGCGAGGGTGAACTGGAGGAAGAGCGAGGCCCTGGCTGTTGGCGAGTGGCGTGAAGGCCTCCCAGTTCTCCCTCAAAGCCTAACATGGAAAAAAGAAGGTTTAAAATACCTTGGTATTTATCTGGGCAACAATGATTTCACAAAGAAAAACTGGGACAACATCAACACAACGGTCGACAGCAAACTGGCCAAGTGGAAATGGCTCCACGGTAAAATGTCCTTTAGAGGCAGGGTGCTGGTCCTGAACAACCTGGTGGCCTCTTTATTGTGGCACAGGTTGACCTGCCTGGACCCTCCATCGGGCCTCGTTGCGGAGATCCAGGCAAAGATGGTTAGTTTCTTTTGGGATAGGTTTCATTGGGTACCACAGTGTGTGTTGTTTTTATCCAGAGATGAGGGGGGCCAGGGCCTGGTCCACCTGGCTAGCAGGACAGCCACCTTCAGGCTCCAGTTCATTCAGAGGTATCTGACTGGACCTGAAGATCTGGTGTGGCGGGATGTGGCCAGCTGCATACTCAGGCGTGTCAACAACCTGGGGCTGGATGCTGCTCTGTTTTTAACTGATTTTAATTCTCTAAAAGTAAGTGGGTTGCCTCCTTTTTATCAGAGTAGTTTTAAATCATGGGCGATGTTTAAACATAACGTGAGCGGGAAGCGTGACTCTCTGTACTGGTTGTTGGGGGAGCCTTTGGTATGTGGTGCCGGGCTTGATGTGTGTTGCGGCATCGTGCCTGGGCTGGCGGGGGCGCTGAGCAGGTCAAGGGTAGTCTGTCTGGAGCGGCTGGTGGATGCGGCAGGACCTGCACTGACTGGCGGCCGGGCGCTGGGCTCGGCTCTGGGGGTGCGCTCTGTCCGCCTGATGGAGAGGAGCCTAGAGTTATGGAGGAAGAGGCTGACAGAGACAGAGAGAGACCTTCTCCTCAGGTACGGCAGAGGAGAGGCCGAACCCGACGCCACAGACCCGTACCCGGAGATAGACCTGGAACCAACTTTCACAGAGCTCAGCGGCCCGATGCTGAAAGTCTGCGAAGAGGACAAGCTAAGCCTACACAAGGCTGATAAAAGGACGCTGTACATGAACTGTGTGAAGAACTTCCACAGGACTAAACTGATCAATAGAGCTGAGAGTGTGTGGACGGAAAGGCTGAGTGGACTGAGCCCACAATGGAGAACTCTATATAAACCTCCAATAAAAAAGAGGACTGGAGATCTCCAGTGAAGGATTTTACATGGTGCCATAGCCACGAATGCTTATTTATCTGTTTTTACTCACTGTTTTAAACGAGTGCCCTTTCTGTGGTTTGCCCGAAAACATTTTTCATGTTTTTACTGAGTGCAATAGGTTAACAGTTTTTTAAGAGTTTTTTATCGTTTTAACTCATGTTTTTAACCTATTTGGTGCTACTTTTACTGTCCCTGGTTTTATTTGTGGTGTCAGATATAGAAACACTGAGAAACAAAAATGTCAACTTTTAAACTTTCTCGTAGGCGAAGCCAAACTGTCCATTTATCTGACCCGCAGGGACAAACAGCAGGGAGGATCGACCCTGGATGCTGTGACTCTGTGGAGGTACAACGTTAAAGTCAGGCTGAGGCTGGAGTTTTGCTTCCACAGAGTCACCGGCAACATTGCAGAATTTGCACATCACTGGGCTCATGAGGGGATTTTATGCCAGGTGGCTGAAGAAGAACTGCAATTTGCACATTTTCTAAAATAATTGATTGCTCCTTTTATTGTTGAGTAAGTTGTGAAATGTGTTTTGATACACAGTGTAAATAAAGTGTTTAAAGAGTTTATGCAGCAGCCGCCTGTCATATGGGGAGGAAGGGTACTGCGTGAAAACGAACGAATCACTCACTGAGACTACTCGTTACTCCCGAGTCATATAAACGATTAGTTAATATTGAACGAATCGTTCGCGAACGACACATCACTACTGTGTGGATCACGGGAGAGTAACAGGAGCACACGATTTTTCTGACGTGTTGATAATTTAGTTGATATCGTGCTAGAAAACGTAGAAGACGTGTTTTGAAGAGTGTCTATATATAATTGGTTACAGTGTCTGTGGAAAACCTGTGCTTTTTATTTTTTGTACTTTGGCGTATAAACCTGTAAAATCAATCATCGTGGAAGAACCTTCTTTCATGGTTTTGTTTTGGACAACATGCGTCAGCCATAAACTCCAGTGGAAACCGATAGGTTTGTTGGAAAACCGACACCCAATATTGTGTCTCGTCTCGTGAGCTGTGTGTATATATATATATATATATATATATATATATCAGTCAGTTTAGAAACACCAATTAACCTAACATGCATCTTTTGGGATGATGGGACGAACCCTCTTGCTGTGAGGCAACAGTGCTAACCAACACACCACTGTGCAGTGCAAGGATATATATACACTATATTGCCAAAAGTATTCACTCATCCATCCAAATAATCAAATAAATCTTGATAATAAAGCTTGACATTACGTGTTTAACATTACTGATCACAAGAAAAGCATGTCATGTAGCAAGCACAATATCGACAATTCGACAACACTGAAAACTGAACTTGGCTTTGGTTAAAGGCTTGTTTGGGACATATTTGCTCCTGAACTCAAACGTTTTGGTACGTGGCAGCAGCAGACAAATGTGTGTGAGATGTGGAGAGAACTGAAGATTAAAGACAAGCAGGCACTCTTTATCTCTGCGGTCAAACCCAAAGGCCACACTGACATCTGGGAGAGCCACTAGTCTCTTCACACTCAGATCCTCAAAAGGTTTCTATCTGCAAGACAAACCATACGCCAGCCAAAACAGTCCCACCTGAGCAACAGCAGGGTGTACTCACAGTGCCTTGTCTGCTCCCAAACAATCACACAAGAGAGAGGACCCCTAACAGGGTGAAGATCAAAGAGCAACTGTTATGTGCTGCTTACAGTAAGATATGCGGTGACAAGTTTTGACAGGGGACACTAAATGATGCCTCTCAGCAGCCAAGAAGGTCATAAAATGGATGAAAGTATGAAAAAACTTTGGTACAGAGGAGTAAAGCTATAATTAGCTTGCAGCTTCTGACACCTGGAATCACTGAAGGAGTCAACAACAAACCTCCAAGAGACGATAACAACAAACCAGGAAGAGAAAAACTGACAACCAGACCTGCTCTCAGACAATCAGCTGTCTGCAAGCTAAATATGACTCACAACTGCCGTAGTCTCACATTTTTAAAAGTTGAGGAGTTTTATAACTTTGCTGACTGGAATACATATTTAGGATTTTACTCTGTCGTGATTAACCATGATTAACAGAGACCTGTATCCCTTCAGATCAGCCATGCGGGAAGATAGATTAGGAAGAATGACAAAAGTACAGGATTAGGGAAGACAGGCAAGGAACTGACAAGCCAACCTAAAAAGCAAAACCAGGGAATGAAATACAAAGTTCAAAAGAAGAAGAAGGGAAGAGGTAATACACCCACCATAAAAAAATCTAATTAAATCAGATGGAGGAGAGAAAGAAGTTTTTAATACTGTATTTTAAGTAAAAAGCTTAAAGTCAGCTGTTGAAGCTGACTGGTTGTGTTTGGAACAAAGAGATGTGTTTTCCTCAAAGGCCCAGCAGTCTTATATCAGTCTTTTTCTGAGAGCAACACAGTCTGGAAAAAGTCTGGATTTTTTTGTTACACTTGAACCAGTAACACTGGCTTTGGGGGAAAACTGAAGTTAAAAGTTGAGACTGTTCCAACTGTAAAAGGACACAAGTCTTAATTGCAAGCACCGAGTACAAACTGTTTCATCTGTGTTGGAACTGCGTGAGGAGCATATATTCATACTTGGCATTTTTCCTTTATAAATACCAGTTTTTATGAGCAGGAAAAGGCGTATGCTTGGTTTTTATCTGTATGCATTGTTTATGAATGTGGAAACAGGGTGCGAGTTGCCAGTGGGGATGGTGGGGTCGAGGGTCGAGACCCCCTAATGGCCTGGCAAACTTCCGTCGTGTTTTGAGTGAACTTGCAGTGCGTTTGCGTTTTTCTCTTACATGTGTTTTGAAGTTTGCAGCGTCTCTCTCTTGCAGTCCTTTTTGCCATTTGCGTCACGTGTACTCCGGTCGTTTTTGTGTTTGCTGCATTTTTCTCTTACAGTGTTTTACTGTTGGATTTGTTTTGCCATTTGCAACGCGTTTGCACGTGTCGACCACCGTCTCACCCCTAATTACTCATTTGTGGGGGCAGTCCACATCAATTGGATGTATTCAGTAATGGATGAATTGATGTTTGGTGCTCAAGTGCATATGTACATGTTTATGGTAACTAACTGGTATGTGTGGGACTATATTGCTATTAAATGCAGTTACTTGTGGCTCAATGAAGGATTTTTTAGAGTTTTGAGAACAATTGAGATCTTTGGCACTGAGGACGAAGACAGACGAGGCCATGTCTCTGTGTACCTACTCCTACACAACTATGACAAGAATGTTTTTTCGAGACAAATGTCTCCACAGAGTTTACACAGCTTCTCTCTTTGTCTCTGCTATCTGTAACCCTGTAAACAGCACTTACACAACTGAACCATAACAAGGAAGGTTTATATTGCCCTTGCTCAAGCTGACTCACATAAAACATAAAGGAAATGTAAAAAGAGAGGCTAAAAAATAACAAAACAGACAAAGTTGGGGAGAAAGTAACTAAAACATATGTGTACATAAGTACTTTAGAATTCAAAAGTACATAGCATTTTATTTAACTGACACAGTCTATCCCGTGTCAGTGAGCAAGGTACATGTTGGACAGTTCATTTAATGACAATAATAATCTCTAACCATAATGATTAATCATACTGTGTTTTTTCATTATTACCATTATTTTTATGAATTAATCTTTATCTGTGCAGTCTTGCAAATTAATAACTGAAATTCGTAACTAGACTGCGGATTTAAACCAACAACCATCCTCGGGTAGTTGTCAGATGTGGCTGTTACCTACCAGATGATTCCGGGCTGCACTGGAAGCCGTCTCCCTGGAACCCTGAATGGCACTCGCAACGGAAGGAGCCCTGTGTGTTGGTGCAGAGGGCATCACGATGGCATCGATCTTGCTGACACTCGTCCACATCTGTACAGGTAGAATAAATTTTAAAAAAAAGGATGAAGAACCGGCTACTGATTCACCTGAGGAAAAAATAATAATCACACAATCGTCATCCATTGAGATTTAACAGTCTGTTTAACTGTGTTTGTCTAGATTTTCACTCCAGCCCCATTTTACTTCCTATTCATATTTTATAACATCACCTTGAGGATCATCAGAACTCACTTCTGTCTGACTTTTGTCAGCAGACAAAAAAAACCCAACCATTTATGATGGATTACACTGGCAGAAATGATCCATTTTCGATGTCAAGAGTCCCCCACTTAAGGAAGGGACCCTCAAGGGTAAAAAAAGTTCAGTAGACAATGAAGGAACAAATTATGGACTTTCTAGGTTTGTATTCTCATTCGTGGACACTAATGGCTCATCTTCAAATAATTTTCATTTACTTGATTATATTTGCTTAATCAGCCAGTTTCTCAAATATGTTTATTCAAGTTTCAGCTTAAGGCAGGTTCAAAATTTGTGAGTGGGTGCTGCCATCAACATGAAAAGCCTTAGCATCATAAGCTGCCCAACAGACAGGTTGTTCAATGACCCAGTTTGAAGATGTGCCAATTTTCTTCTCTTGAATTTCAGGGGAAAGAAATGTCTTCATTAGGCCTCAATAAACAGAAAATCAGTTATTGAGAATCACAGACATGTGCCGCTCTTGATGTCTTCTCCTTTATTGAAACCTCTGCTAAATGTCTGAGAAAAAAGCTATGAGATACGTCACCATATTCAGATGCTGTGCATTTCATTTCATCCTCCATTATTGCTGTTCTCTGTTCACACACACGCTTGATACTCCTCAGTTTACAGCTCACTGAAGTGAGCCAAGGACAGCCCAAATAACAACGCATGAGTGAGACCATTTGCAAATCCACTGTGCAGCACAAGAGTGGGCCTCAACATCGAATCAATAATAATTTCTATAAGAACAAGGAGTCCTGCAACAGATGGCATGAAAAGTCTTGCTATGAAAGTCTGACACAGCTTAAATCTACATGTCATTTTCTACTCTGTTCATACAACATCTGCGATCTGGACATCTCAGAGGAGAAATTCTTCATCTGCTGCTCATATTGATGTTTCCTTCATATCTTTCTGTTGAGGGTTTTACACTTTTCTGATCAAAGGGTTTTAATCTTATAAAGATTACAAAGTGTTTTAGGATTTATATGACAATAAATGTGCTAATTTGGCACTATGCGGTTTCAATAATGTGTCTCATAAAGATATAACTAAAAATGATGTATCTCAATAAACAAAGAAAGTGAAAACAAGGTCAAACTTTCCTTTGCTTTGATTAACTAAGCTAATAAAAGATGAGCAGATTCTTAAAAAACATAAAACTGAGGCTGACACTGTTGTGTTCCTTGAGCCTTTTTGGAGCAGTTCTGTGTTGTGGAAAAATGTACTGTACTGAAACAATATTAAAGTGGGTGATATGTGGCAAAGTGACACCCAAAGAAATGCAAAGACACAAGCTTTGACAGAAAGATACTGTATTGTAAAAAGATTGTGTTATTCCCTTCAACTGGTTGTAGTCTGAAGGGTGCTGAGTTGAGTGCATTTCTGTGTTTTTGTATACATGCTAATATCAAATACTAAATCTAGATTTATTCTATTTCCTCTTCTCCTGTCATTTGATTAGGATTTATACGTTATATATAGGTTACAATTAATACAAGGGTAAATGTAAATTTTAATAACAATCAAGACCAACACAGCTGGTGCTGGTATGAATTAAAATAGAAATAGAATAGAAAAATACTTTATTCATCACCCAGTGGGGGAAATTCAAAATGGTTAAATACTGAGGATCAGCTGTCAACTCAGCTAACGCATAGCTGTGAACTCACCATGACACACCCGGCCATCACCCTTATACCCCAGCAAGCAGGAACATATGTAGGCTGAGCCTCCATTGTAGCTGCATAGTGCTCTCTCTCGAACATCACAGTTATGACTTCCTCTCTGGCAGTGATCCACTGGGCGGTTCTCCTCTGTAAAACCAGGGAGACAAAATGTCAGATGTCCCATGAATGTTCTTACAATCAGCTGTCATTTTGAACAGCTAAGCAGAACAAGACAAAATCAGAAAAGTGTGGAGGCAGAATAGAGAATCTCTCACCATTTTTTTCCTTTGTTAATATATACCTATTTTTGCATTTCAAGTTTGCAAAACACTCCAAAAAGTTGGAGGATTAGCAGTTTAGGATTAGTAAATGAGTTACAAAAGATAATGTTGTTGTTTCAAACAGGTGATTGTAATCTTGATTAGGTCCAAAAGAAGCATCCATGAAAAGCTTTTGAGAAGCAAAGATGGGCAGATGATTTCCAGTTTGTCAACAAATGTGTGAGTAAATCATTTAACTATTTAAAAATAATAATCCTAAAAAAAAGTGGGAAGCGATTTGCATATTTCTCCCTCTACAGTGCAGAATAGCATTAAACTATTCAAGGAATCTGGAGGAATTTCAGTGTGTAAAGGACAAGGGGAGCAAGCCTAAGCTGGACACCTGTGATTTCTGATCCTCAGACGGTGCTACATCAAGAATCGTCATTCATCATTAGCTGATAGAAGCACATGGACAAGGGATTACTGTGGGAAACCTTTGTCAAGCACTACAATACAGAGTTCCATTCACAACTGTCACTTTAAACTTTATTGTGTAAAAAAGACACCTTCTGTTAATCTTGTCCAGAGGTGGCTTTGACTTGCACTACATCATCATTTGGTCAATGCCAGCATTTGTTTTAAGTGCTGTGAGAAGGAATAGCTACACTGAAACTAAAAAGTTGCATTCCAAATTATTTTGAAATGTATTGAAAAATACAAATAAAATAAAATAAAGCTAATGAGACAAAATAAATGTCATAATCATTTTTTGTTTTTTTTTGTTTGTATTTTCCATACCATCTTAATTTAGTTTTTAAATCAGGTTGTAAAACTAACAATGACATTAAGCATGAAGCTGTAATGTCTAAATATTGACAAGATAAATGTCAAATGGAAATACATCAGAATAAAGTATCAGTATCAAACAGGTATACTTTTCAGCTGTTGTGTCTGTAACCATTACTTTATTCATTTATATCTTTTATTAACCTTATATTTACAAACCTGAGTTTACATTTTAGGCTTAGTTATGTGGAGTTTTACTTTTTTTCCACAAGTAAATTCAACAAATTCTTGTTGGCTTAAGTTCAATTTAGCACAAATTTTTTTTCAAAAGGTACAACTACAAAATGTTTTGAAATATATTTTAATACTGATTTGTTAAATTCAGGTTGTTGAAGCATGATTGAGTAGGTTGGGCATGATGCTAAAATGGACACAATGGTATCTTGCTGACTTCATAGCAAATTCCTTCTTTTAGGACTGGATAGTTTAAAAGACTATGATTACAGATATACAGCCCTGCTTTTAAGGTGCATGTTTTTATGATTCTGTATTCTATGGTGATCAGGCTTGTGGTACACGTAAAGAACACAAAGTTGGTGCTGGAATGAGTCCCATTAACAGTCAGAGAACACCTCTGTTGTTTAAGTATGTTTGCAGCTTCTGGAACATCTTTACATGCAACATCGGACACCTCAAACATAGCCACACAAACATAGAAATGACACACTCCACCTAGCTACACAGCTGTCAGTACAAACGAAAACAGTTCAAACATACCAGTGCAGGCCTTTCCATCGCTGGCGAGCACAAAGCCAGCAGAGCACTCACAGCGGAAAGTTCCAGGCTGATTACTGCAGACAGCATTGGGTCCACACACCTGAGGAGTCTCCTGACACTCATCAATATCTGCAGATTATTCAATATGGAGACAATATAACCTAAAAACTATAATTAGGTGCTAATCACAGTACAAAAAAGGTTGTACTGCGGTTCAATTTACAATTAAAACTGTAAATAACTGTATCAATAAAAATAACAGCCCCAAGATACTGTGCTGTAATCTGTGTGTTTTAGCACTTCCTGAGTAGCTTGGTGTGTAAGATAGAGAAAAAATGTTTAATGAACAAAATAAGAAGGGCTGTTTGAGTGCCTGTCTCAATGGCTGAATTGGTAATAACCTGCAAAGTGGTTTGTACAACTTGGCAATGGATAAGAAGGTGCTATACAGGTGCAGGAAAGTTTATACAACTGCACTTAAAGATGGCTTTACATTAGAAGTCAGAAAACTAACAAAGGTATTATAATCTATTCTGAGGGAAAGACAGCAGTTTCCTATCTTCTGTTTTTTTTTTTTTTTTAAGTACTTTGTAGCTTTTAGTTGAAAGGTGCTTAATGAAGTCTTCATTTAAAAACCATCACATGGAGGTTGTCTTACCGACGCAGTAACGTCCATCTCCAGTGAAACCAGTTGTACATACACAGCTGAACTGCAGTCCATCACTGGGCTTGCACACAGCATTGATGTCACAGCCATGTCGGCCAGTGAAACATGGATTTTGCTCTGGAAGATTATCTGTCAGAGAAAAAGAAGACAAGCATCCTTCAGATTTAAAGGAATAGTCAGAGCCACTTTATCTGGTAGACTCACTGATGTGGATAACATACAGTTTCATCAGAAAGTGACAGATAAGGCTTTAAAAGTTAAATATTCTCAGCTGGCCATATAAAAAGAACATATTTTTCACACATCACTAATAGGAACTGTTATGGGTTGGGAATGATAAAATATTACTGATTGATTTTTCTTTGGAGGAAAACCAGAAGATCCCTTCCTGGCCAAGACTGCACTAAAACTCCATCTTAATCTAATCCGCTGTTCATAGAAAAGATAACTCCACTGGTTTATAAAAACACCCTAATCTCAGATATTTATTCTCATTCTGTTTTAATCAATACTTTCATCTTCTAAGGTATGAAATTGAGGGCTGATGTCTTTATGTAAAGCGCTCTCAAACACTGTATTAAGAGTTTGTCTATCAGACCACATGCACCATGAGCAAGTTTTTCAAAAAGACATATACTAATTTTTATTTGATTCCAGCTACATGTTCTTAAAAAAAGTTCACAAAGTTAGCAGAAAGTCAGCAAAAGACTGGACAAGTTCTGTACTGCTAAAAAAGCAAAAACACATACATTATGTCCCGGTACATGGTGTATGCGGACCTATATACACTAACTTTGTGGTCAGCTGTGCCGAAGCTTCCCATGCATTATCATGATTTGTGGAGTTTGGTTTTGTTTTTCTGTGTTTTGTTTCTCTTTAGTTTTCTTGTCTGTCATTTTGTCATTAGGACTTATTCTGTTTGTATACCTTTAATTTTGATTTGTCTTTTGTTCATAGATTACTCCTTGGTCCCTCTCTGTTCTTGTATTAGTCTAGTCTTTAGTTGTTTGTAGTTGCTCTCATGTTTTGTCTTTGCTGTTTGTTTTTTTTTTTACTTTGAGTCATATTAGTCTGGTCTTGTCTCCGTTTTGTTTTGTTCTTGTTTCACCTTTTAAATCATTATTTTCATTTCCTCCACTGCCACACCTGTCACCTATCTATTATCCTCAGCTGCTGTCGCTCACCAATAAGCTCAACCACAGAATTTTTTGTTTTACCAGTTTAGGTTTTTGGTGATCTGACTTGTCAGAGCTTTTTGTTACTGTCTCAAAATAAATTGAGTTTTTGTTCTTCTACAACCTCCTGTCTTCATCCGTGTCCACATTTGAGTTCTCACTTTACCGCTCATCATGACATGCATGGCGTATAATCAGCCTACTACGTGGGTAAGTTAAAAAAAAATGCCCCTGCTTAATATCATTTCAAAAAGCAGCATCAGAGATAGTAAAAGAGTGCATTCGAGCACACTAAATGCAGAGAAGTATAGACAGGTTTGAGAGCAGCAAAATCCACCAAAAGTGCTCAGTTTCAACATTTTATCCTTTTTTAAAAAACTATTTTTAATTAAATTAGAAGAAAATACACATGACTATCAGGTGAAAAGCATTAGTTGTGTCCCTTGTTTCCCTTGTTTATTTGCAGCACCTGCAGAAGAGAAAAACAAGTTAAAAAAACCTACTAAATCGTCTTGTTCCCACCATACAGCTGAACATTGAGGCTCCATATTTGAAATTTCTTTCTCACAGGAAACATGATCCAGATGTTCCACTTTCTGCCAGCAAACCCCAGCTGAGTGGGCTAGTGTTTGCTTGTGTAACAGAAAGACCCTCTAAAGCCCCATCAACAAGCAACACCTGGTATTTTACCTTTAACCCTTCTTTTAAATTAGGAAGAAAAATAAAATGTGGTTGGTATCTCATTGACCACAGCAGCTGACGTTTCACAATCTCTCAGATTGCAGCTGAGGAAATACAGCCAGACTCAGATTACTATCTATCTTCCTCAGATGTTTCACAGCAAACACCAGAGAGACTCCTAACTGCTGGAGATGTGTTTCAGAGCATTCCTTTGGGTAATAACTCCACACTCAACTCTGACTGTCCCTAACAGACTGACCTGAACAATGTGACAACTTGCATTTGGAGTCTGTCCACATTATCAGCCTACACAACATTTATCAGTAACTAAACAAAAACTCTTCTGTTTTGTCCCATTAGGAAACTCGATTTCATTTGCTGTTAACATTTATAGCAGTAAGCCTCATTATTCATGTTTGTACTATGCAAACATGTCCCTTTAAGGTTAAAGACTGATCAGAAATATTCAATTCTGGAAAAAAGAAGTTGTAAAGTAATTTGTTTACTCTATTAAGTGTCAGGAAAGCATGATAAAAAATACTCCTTAAAAGTGTAGTTTTACCCAATAGTACGAAATATAAAGATATTTACTTTGACATGAGAGAAAAACAACTGGGCGTATTTGAGATGCTGAAAAAAGTCACTAACGAGTAACTTTTTGACAGATGGCAACAAATTGTTATACTTGAAGAAAAAAAGACATTTGCTTATGTCTAGAGACATTCTGTTTTTTATACTCTCTTTCCTTTTAAGCAACACACAAACCTCCATAGTTGCTTCTATTATTGGAAACTAGGGTCTGTGTGAAGAGTTTAAAGACAAGTACCGGAATAATCTGTATAAGGACAGCTTTTCTTTCCCGTTGTAGCTTCCAAACCTCAAAGATATCATAGATTTTAAAAATTAAAAATAAAATAAAATAAAATAAAATGGAATTTTATGATGATCAAAGATATGACATGACCTGTTGTGGCACATCTATCAAAGCCATTAGGGTTATATTTGACGGATCTAAAGCTTTTCTGGTGTTTGTGGAGGTGTTAGAACTTACTGTGGATCGAGCCAATCTTGTTGCTCATGGCGTAGCGAATCAGATGGTTTTGAGGATCAAACATTACAAATATCTGGTCAACACTGAGATGCTGGGTGGATTGTTCTGCACGCGTTGTCTCATCATGTGGGCAGCTCTGAAAGGTGATGGTCTGACGCCACTGGTAGCTTCTGGTCTGAATTTTGCCGTCAGGGGCGATGATGGTATAGTCACGACTGGAGGAGGAAGTGATCACTGGGAGAAGGAACAGATGTACAAGTGTATATCTTTGACCTTAAAGAGACTAAATTTTTTTGTAATTATTTTTTTTATCATTTTAATGATACTGCTGCAAATGTCACCTGTATTCTTCTAGAAATGTTGAGATTAGCAAAATGACATAGCAAATGTGAAGCATTGCTTGCAAACTGTTCATTATACAGACATGAACAAGTGCTAACTCTAGCCTAGTAATGTTAATGGCCTTAGCTTCAGACACAGCTTACATTGTGCTTTGAAAGTGTATAAGTAGTTATTCTTACAGTTTCTGTCAAACTGGTAGATCTCCTTGTACGGGTTGATCTGGACAGAGTACCCCAGTGGGATGACAGGCAAATGTCCTTCTAGCTCTGTGCTCACCAAGAGGTGGTCGTGGTCGTTGATTCCTTTGAACTGCTGCTTGATAGTAAGTCGTTCATTACCGGGCTGAAACATCACTTCAGCCTGCCGGTAAAACACTCCACCTGAATCGATGTGGTAGAAAACATAAATGTCTTAACAGTCAACTCCAGTTTAAGAAAATGCATGGACATGAGAAATACTAATTATTATGGTCATCCAATCACTGAGTAAACATCTGTCAAGTTTTGTTGTATAAATCTGAGAAGGAGCTTTAGGAGTAGGCAAAATACATTAAGTTACATCTATAAATGTATAACAACTATTAATAAAACTGTGTGGTTTTATGACTAAAACTGTGTGTGTGCACAAAGGCAAAAGTCTGCATACACATTATTTATGCTAGCTTTTTAAAGCTATGCATATGTATGGTTCTTATACAATTTAAAATATTCTTAAACTATACACACATGGAGAAACCTGATATCAGGAATGGAGGACAAATATAGCAAGATTACAGACAAGAGAAAGTGCACTTTGACATGAAACAAAACAAATCACTATGAAAGGAGTGCTTCCTATTAACAGGGTCAGAACCTACCAACAGTCTTCGGATTACCTAATTTGACCTAATGCTAACATTATAGTCAGCATGTTTATATGACATTTGAAAAAACAAAAACTACTTAGAATTGTATTAGTCAGACCAGAACCAGAGTTTTGAAATACACACAAATGTTTGTCCAACTGGGATTGTAGAAAATCTCATTTTTCAAAGCCGAACTGAAACATAATGCAGTTTGAGATTGAATGACTCCCGCATGTATGCAGTCAAGTGACTGGAAGAAACCCAGGTCTAACAAGCCGGTGCAGGCCTATCACATTCTAGGATTAAGGCATATTTCAGTCAATAACTCGATTCCCCTCACGTTTATGTATACTGTGACCAGGACAGTGGCTTAATGAAATGTCCAAGTCGGACTCTAACCGTAGCTCAACTAACCACAGCATGTAAACATACAAGAAGAAGTCATGATATCTTTAGAGGTTTACTGGTTCCAAGCTTCAGCAATTCAGAGATGTTCTGGTATCTCATGAAGGACCAATAGTAGATCAGACAGAGGTGCACACAATATTGATGTTCATCAATATATGTAGGGCCGTGCATTCAATTATAATAATCAATGATCTATCACGAAGCACAAGCCTGCACTTTATACCATAATCAACAACAACTTATCACATCACCAATGAGACTGAAGCCATTCTGATATCCAGGCTGCTGCAGGGCAAATGCCCATCCAATGATTCCCCCAAGGGAGGACAGTGGTTGGAGGGAGGGGCCCACACTGTCAGGGATGCTGCTGATGGCGATGTAGGCTCGTCCATCATTAGCTACCACGTAGGAGTGCAAATCTTTGTTGTCAAGCTCGACTGGTGACTGTGAGTTCCCCACAAACACTCGACCATTTACCTTTCCGTTCATTCTTTGGGGTTTGCCTGGATAACGACATAGACAAATTGATCATAAGTGCAATACTTCAACATCAGACTCAGGCAAGCTTCAGCTTGTTTTAAAAGGAAGTGTCAGATGAGTTAGTGGAATCCATAATGGGATAGCATAACTCAACTTGCTTCTCCTTTGTAGAGAATAACATTTTCAATTAGTAACTCATAAAATAAAAATAGATTGATAGTTAAAATGTCTCTTTAAACTACTGAGGTAACACCAAAAAATGTATATTACCTTCTGCAACACAGTCATATCCGTTTCCATAGAAACCAGGCTTACAGTAGCAGCAGTATCCATTGCTGTAATCTTGACAGTCGGCGAAAGCAGAACATTTGTGCCTGTTGTGGGCACATGTCTCCAAATCATATGCAAATACTGAGAATAGAAGTAAAAAACATCCGTCAGCAGTAGTAAAACTGAATGAATCTCTTGACAAGTGGACAAAAAGAGAAATGAAAGAAAAAAACAAATGATTTTAGTTTATGTTATTTACCATCCACATTCAGATCTTCATCTTCATCCACCACAACAATCTGAGGGAGCTGTGGATGGGAATGAGGTGGCACAGGTTGTGCAGGTTCAGGGTTGGTGTATCGTGGTTCGTTGGATTCAGGAATTGTGTATCTTGGTTGCAAAGTTTCAGAACCATGGTATCTCGACTCAGATTCATCTGGGTACTGTTGTTGAACATTTTCAGTGCCGATGGATTTTGGTGCAACAGTCTCTGATTCTGGGTATTCTTGGTTAAACTCGTCAGGTGCTTCATAAGATCTGGGGATCTCAGTTGGATACTCCTCTTTATCTGATATTGCTTGAGTAGTCTTTGTAATCTGAGATGCATAGGTTGTGAAGTCCAAATCATGTGTTTCATCTGTTTGCCTTGGCAACATGGTCACAGGTGGATCGGTGGCATCCTCGGGGGAACTAGTGGCCCTCCCTGGAGTGATGGTAACAAATGTTGATGAGGGGCCAATCTTGTACACCCAGACTCCATTTCTTGCTGAGTTTGTCTTTCTGGTTGGATATACAGGAAGACATCAAAATCTGTGTCATTGAAGGAGCAACTAGTCACTTACATATCTTTTCAAAGTGGTCAGTCAGTACCACTACATTCTTTACAGTGAAAAAAACCTATGGAAAAAGAGACATTACCCAAAAATGCTACTCTGATGTTCTTTCCAACTGATCCAACACATATTCATGAGGTACAATCTCATATTTAATGTTTGTAGCATTATAACCTTTAAAAAATGCATTTTAAGAAAATAATAGTTTATCAATTAATCATTCTAAGGACTAATAAGACTTCAATTTAGCATTAATTAAGCATCTGATATTTTCAATTTCAGTACAAAAAAACATATTCAGTTAATGAGTGACAGTTTCATACGTTGTCAGTTCCCTGATGGAGGTCTCTTCATCAGCAGTGATGCGGAAGTATGTACCCTGTTTAGTGTTCCAGAGCCAGCCAGATACTGTGCCTTCATTGAAGCCAGCCTCTAGCAGCTTACTCTCTCCCCCTACTAATGTGGAGAAGAACTGCAGGCCATTTCTGGGGTACAACAGGATGGCGACGGACAACGATTCAGTGAAGCCTATAGCCAACTGGAAAGTGTTTCTCTAAAAACAAATGAGATATTTGTAAATGTGAATTGTCAGATTATATCTTCAGCTTTATTTTATCTGACCACGCATCCACGCAAAGAGGTAGCCAAAGTCAGCATTTTTAAAAGATACATTTGAAAAATAAATAAAAACATTTTGCATAAATCGTTTGGAGTAGTCTGGTGACCAACTGCAAATCCTCTCAACATAGCATCTGACAGGGAAAAGCCCCATAGAGTGGGTGAGAGAGCTGTCGGTCAGTGTTTCTGATCAGGGGTGGGTGGGCAGTGAACCACTTACATATACTGAGTCAACACAACAGGGAGTTCTCATATGGAATCCAGCTGTGTGGCAACCTGACACACCAAACAGTCCACCTTTCAAAACACCTGAAAAAAAGTTGTCAATTGTCGCTATTTCATAAGATAGATCGTGTTGCACCTTCCCCAAGAACTGTACAGAGGTGTGGGCATGTTTATTTGTACATCAAAATGTAATTATTGTGGAACAATTGGTTAATAAAGTTTACTTTCTGTCATGCCTTGTTTTGAGTTTGTTGTCATGTTTTGAGTTTTGTTTTTGTCATGTCTTTTCAGGTTTATTTCTTGTCATGTTTTTTCCCCTGTCACATTAGGTTCACTCAAGTCACCTGTCTTTGTTTCATAGCTGCACCCCATCACCAATCACCTCCCCACAATATTTAGTTTCCAGGTTTCCCTCAGTTCAATGCAAAATCCTCACCTCCCTTCATGCATCAAGTTCACAGTTTTTCAAGTTTGGTCAGGTCAGGTTTTTGCCGTTATTATCCACAGTCATAGTCTTGTCTTGTTTTATTTAGTCCACAGTTTGGTGTTTTTGACATCCGGCTCAGCCACGCATTTTGTTCTTGCCTTTGTTAAATAAATCAAGGTTTTTGCTTTTGAAGCTCTGCATCTGGGCCCTCCCTCTACACCACGCTCCATGATACTTTCCCTGCTTTGTCATGCAAATAGTACAGCCTGCCATTTAAATTCAGTTATGTAAACTTGATTTGAGCAACGTTGCTGTTGCTCCTCTCTTGTGCTTATTGAGGGAAGAAAGAACTGAGTTAAAATTTGTGACAGTGAGTTTCAAAATACAAATCTAAAATGTAAGCTTATTATACCTTTAAGTATTTTAAGAAATACAGGTTGTGCAGTATTCTTTTTTTATTTTGAGATTATTCAAAGCAAGTATGTGAATCTTAAAACCATGTGCTTTTTTCTGATTTTCAATTACACTGACTTTTGTTATGCACATTCCCAAGACTGAAACTGCCCCAGAGAACCAGAAGGCTGAGATACCACAGTTCATGAATTTAGTTGTCATACCCACACCGCACCATTTACAGTTACTGGAGAATTTTGTTGGCTTTCAAAAGCGTCTTTGTGGCCTTTTCAATATGAAAAAAAACTGACTGTACATTTGCAGGGCTCACAAGAAGATTTGCACTCATGATAGTGGTGTCACATTAAATCCCACAACTGTATGCGGACCCAAAAAGCTAATTCTCTAGTGTTACTTTAAATAGGGTTGCTATTGCTCAAGAAGTAGAGCAATCAGAAGGCTGGTGAATCCATTCCCTGCTTCCCCATTTCATATGAACACTGAACCTCACATTGCCCTCGATGCTGTCATCTGTGTGTGAGGTGTGTATACCAGAGAGAAAACACTGCATAAAAATTAAAAAAGAGAAAAAGAGAAAGCACTTTGAGCAGTCAACAAAATGGTAAATTGACTGTAGTTATATAGCACTTTTCTAGTCTAGTTGACCACTCAAAACACTCTTACACCACAGTCACCCATTCACACGCACTCATACATTACGACTTAGTCTATACAATGTCACAGACTACAGTGCTGATGGACACATCGACAGGCAACATGGGGTTCAGTGTCTCTTCCTCCTGAGCTACAGCAGCCCTACAATACCAAAACTAAAAACACACTTTATGCATGCAGTTTATTCAACCTTTTTACCATGTAACTATTCCTGTTCTAGTGGGGCCTGCTTGCTTTTTGTTTGTCTTGTTTGTAATTTGTTCATACAATACAATTCCTGTCTGTCAAGGACATGACAAAAAACAGAGATAATTACAAACCGATCCGGTGATATTAATCTGTAACAAATGGTCAAAATTATTTCAAGAATCATATGCATACTTGAAAGCAGTCCCTGTAAGATACATTAATGATTTTTCTGTATATGGAGGCACAACAAAGAAGAATTCTTTAACATAAATTCTACAAATATTTCTCTATACTCTTTTAAAATACTCTTTTAAAAACATTTGTCCATTTTATAGATGACTTACACTCCACAAGAGAAATGGCAATACCATTTTACACTACTATCTACTGTAAATCTTAAAGCAGAAACATACTTTTAAGAGCTGATAGTAACCATCCAAAAAGAGCTAATTTGGAATCTTCCTATCGGTAATTTCTTGAGACCAGACAAAAACTGCTGTGATGTTATAAATTTTAGGTTCAAAGCTGCTGAAATGAAAGAAAGTTTTCATCCGAGAACCTAGTATACATTTTATATTTCTTCAGCCTATTAGAGGGCCTTGCATATGGGGAGCGATTTCTTACTAGTTAGAAAAACTAGAACTGTTGCCACCTCCACGCACATTACTTACATCTCAGATAACCACAGTTCAACAGCATCTCAGGAGGAAGAGCAGTCGCCCACCAATCGGAAGGTCGGTGGTTCGACTCTGGCTTCCCCAGGATACATGTCGAAGCGTCCTTGGGCAAGACACTGAACCCCACGTTGCTCCCCCAGTGTATCATTGGGGGTATGAATGTGTGTGAATGCTTAGAAAGCACGTAGTTATATCCTAAGACGTGCTGTATGAATGTGTGTGAGTGGGGTGAATGCGGCATGTAGTGAAGCGCTTTGAGTGGTCAGCTAGACTAGAAAAGCGCTATACAAGTACAAGTCCATTTACCATTTTACCATCACTGAAGTTTTGGGAAAAATTAATTTTTAATTTTTTAAAACAAATCTCTGCACATCTTCCAGCAGTATGTGGCTGAATCTGGTGCATCTCAGCTGAGGGTAAACAAACCTCCAAAGCTGGAGCTCACTGATTCTTTTTGCTACGATTTCATCAGTGTTAAAGTGGACCCAGAATCAGGGTAGTCAACCTAAAATGAGTGTGACAGTTATGCTACCCTTGTACTGGCTGTCCAACAGGTTTATAACTAGGTTCAACTAAAAACAATAGACAATAATGATATAACGTCAATACAATATCTCACTTTAGCATCCAGTCCATCCCCTCGTCCAGATGTCCCTTGGGCGGCCATGTTTTCCCAAGTGACAATGAGGGTGTGGGTAAACTCCAATCCCTTGTCTCTAGGGAAAGCTTGCCTGAAGTGCTCAGCAGCTCGACTTAGTACTTCCAGGCTGTTGTCCTGCCTGAAGTAGACTTGCCCCTGTCCATCACTGTTGTCCAGGTCTCCCAGCAGAGCTGCTATCATTTTGAAACTGCCAGGCATCTTCCCCAGGTACTCCTTCTCAGCTGGAGGGTTCTCAACAGCCACAAACCCATTGGTGTTAATCTGGAACAGAAGAAGAATTAGGTGTATTTGTCAAACAGGATCAGTGTCGACAGCAAGTCATCTCCTTGTAGCTCATTGATGCCATCTAGTACATCTACTGTATTCATTTCATTATTATTTCAGGTTGAGAAAGTATGTAACAGTTATGACATTTCTCAAACTTCACGTACAAGTTTCTAACAAAATCATTGCCACATTGAATTTCATAATTACAATTTAGCATACACTTTTCTCATATTTATGAATTCGTACTCCAAAATTACGATAAGTCCTAAAACAATAAGTTATGGATTTAGGATTTAAATTGGATTTAAACATTTGGCACCTTTGTGACCTCCTTGCAGCCACATTAACAGATTTTTCTTTAAAATCGTGCAATGATTTTAACAATCATTCCTATTCATGAGCTCAAGCTAAAAAGCTGCCAAAGCTCCCCATTCACACTGCCTTGTGTTTTGAAAGGACATTGTGACTTTAAAATAGCTGTAGATGTACCATATATGTCCACGCACACAAATTAGTGGAGACAATGACATTGATCAGATTTCTGTTTTTACAAATCTCTATACTGGAACAAAACAAAGTCATTACAAGCTGAGAGCCATTAATGTTCTGACTGACTGTTGATCAGTCAGTCTACTTATCTACTCTGAACAGATGACATTGTCCAGACTCCTGAAAGTATTTACTTTAGGACTATAGAACTGTTTCCTAAATATCCACATAATAGTGTTACTGTAGATTAGGGAGCTTTTCACTTCAAAAGGAGGACAAACCTCAGAGCAATATAAATCACCCCTGCCATCAGCAGATTATTATTATTTTTTTTAAACTTTTTTGTCTTGCAAAATTAGCCATTCATGCTATGATGGCCGATGTTGATGAGGTGACGCTGAGGAAACTTCAACGTGATAAAAAGCTTTCTTTAATCTGAATACTCACAGATGAATTGAATAATGTTTATTTCATTACATAGAATTTACTAAACAGGTTAACACCTACTGTCGCCCACCCTTATGGCCCAATTGTTGAAAAATGCATGCTAAAGTGCCCTCTTCGGAGCCAAAACACATGCTAAGGTACCCTCTACAGTGGTGAGGACGCGCTATACGTGCCCTTTTTTTTCTTTCCGCCCCTGCCCTTCAAAAAGTCTGTGCACGCCACAGCCTTTTAACCTGACAGTTACAGTTTACCTTACTCTTAAAACCTAATTTCTTTCCCGGTTTTCCTAAACCTAACCATCCTAAAAGACAATTGGCCTCATGCAACAACCATTTGTACCAACAGATTTGTTCTTAATGGGGAACTCCGGTATTTTTAAACCTAGACCTTATTTCTGGCATGAAATACGTTTATCTACTCACCGTAAACAGTGGGTGGCAACACCCATTCCGAAATACCGCCATCCCGCTATTCCGACATCCCGCCATTCCGACATCCCACCATTCCGACATGCAAACGTCCCACCATTCCGACATCCCACCATTCCGACATCCCGCTATTCCGACATTCAAATGTCCCACCATTCCGACAAGGCTTTCGGTTTAAGGAAATGTGCGTTACTCAACAGGCAAGTCCCTTCTTTCTGTTCATGCAATTTTTATGTTTAACACATGTTTACAGATAAGCGTTATTAAAGACACAAAGTCTTGGCAACTGGAGGAGGAGAAGCAGACCGCGGTGGTTTTCAATCACACACTCCAATGCCACTTGTTTCAACTTCAAAAAATTTAATCCAGGAAAAAAAGGCTTACAAATATGGACCGAAACAGCTCCATAACACGCACAAGAATCCAAAAGAAACGAAAGTTAACTAAAAGAAAGCAAATACGCAGCATGAAGTGGTCAAAATTGGTTTTACGCATGCCTATGTGCGTCTGGCACATGCGTCTTCGGGCTCTCCCACGTTGGTTTGTGGATGGAAGCTATATGTTCAGCTGTAATGTCATGTAAAAACAATCTCTACATGACATTTACTCCCAGGTGTGACCAGTTAGGTCCTTAAGATATCAACAGGCTGTATAAAGCCTTGCGCAACGGCTGTGTGTTTGTGCCAAATGCGCAAAGCCCATCCGCGCTTCCCATAAGTACTCATAAATCACGTGAATTACATGAATAAACGTTTTTACTGCATTTTGTTGTGTTTTATACGTTCTATGCTGTCATTTCTCTCCTCTCCTATTGGCAAGGCAAGGCAGAGTGCTCGCAACTGTGTCCTGTGCAGTAGCCGTGATCTGTAATTGCAATTATTACTTTTGCATATAATGACAGCGGGCAAAAGACGCATGGGCTCGGTGGAGAGCTCCACTCCAGCTGGCTGCTGTGACAGCTCACTGACACTGTATTTCTGCTTAATCAGTTTCAGTCTCACCAGAGTTACATTAATATCTGTATTTTTATATTTGACATTTCAGGGGATTTTGATAATAGATTATTAAAGTTTGTTTGCGAGGCCTTCATTAGTGTAAAATGTTTTGGGTAAAACATAGGCTATTAAAAGGAACTGTCGGAATGGCGGTATGTTAAAAAAAAAAAAAAACATACCGCCATTCCGACCATAGGAGGAAAAAAGTGTCGGAATGGCGGGACGTTTAATAAACAAATAAGTGTCGCCATTCCGACAATTGGAGGCCAATGTCGGAATGGCAGCATGTAACCATAAACAGTTTGGCGAAAGGTGGTGTCCTTCGGAAGATATTTAAGTAACTTGCGATCCGCGTATATCCATATAACGGAGTGAACGGGGCTTAGACGATGCAGCCTCTAAATAAGGCATTTTCTGTCTTTAATTCACCAATACTTTAAGCTGACTGAATGAACGAACGTGTACTATAGCTCTGTTAGCTCATAGGTGCTGTTATGTGGCTACTTGCGGCTATAGGAGAGCTAACGGAGGGATATCTACACAGGCACTCTACTGGGACCACTTAATGCATATCCATATCACAGCTCGACTACAAACTTGGTGTATCACCTAAAAACGATAATATTTCAATATTGTAGGCTATTAATATCATATTAAACATATTTCAATATTTTTGTCTAATAACCGTTTATTTGTTTTATAACTGCAGGCGCAACCGCCTGCAACAACGGCATCCCTCAGATACACTCAGACCACGCTGGATCTTAAGCCTCCTCTAGCATCCAAACGTAATGCAGTAATGCACAGCTTTATTACGTTTGCCCATGTCTTGATCAGGGATGTTTAATAAAGATAATTTTCCCTGAATTGCCTTTTGTGTTTAACTGCCTTCTTGTGCTGATATCAGTGTATTTTCGACAGTCATTGGGCTATTATATTGAGCAGATGCACGTGATGCAAAAGGCTGTCAGAGCCATCAGACTCGAGTTTGCCCTCCGCCTCCCGATGAATTGATTTTTAGTTGAAAGTTCAGGGTTTCAGTCGACCAAGATTTTCTTTGGTTGATTACAGCCCTAGTATATGTAGCAAAAAAAACTTATATTCATTTCACCAAAACATTCCAATTTTGTTATTCTTTTTTGGGTTCTTCTTTCCTGCCTGTTGATGACGTGGTAGTTTGTATGTGAGAGCGTGTGCGTTCGAGAGCATCCTGTCGGGAAAACTTTACTGAAGAAACAGGCAATGCCTGAAATAATGGGCTCACAGGACTGACACTGTGTGACAGCGATAATTTGGAGACTTAATAGAGTCCGCTCTTACTATGCGCTGCCTTATGTGGAAATTACATCAATATTTGGAACTAGCGGACTTCAAAAGAAAGAGTGCAAGCAAGGAGAAAAACAGTCAGCACATGGATCCAATACTATTGAAGGTTGCGTGCATGTGCATGCGTGCTTCGGTTATTGCCATTTCTGCTGACCGGAGGTAAGATTGGGGAAAGTTCGCCGGTATGTGCGAATAAAATAAATGTTTCGAGGTTGATTTGGTTTATAAATCACCGATGGGTGGCATTGGAATATATGTAGAGTAGGTCGCTTTGTGTCACAGACTTGTAAAATATGTTTTTTCTTTGTGTCTGCCACCGCTAATGATCGCTAAATTAAATTAGCATTAGCATGTAGCTTAAGTCTTATAAAGTAGTTGGTGGGTATTTTAACATGAGGCCCTTTGCTTCCTTGTAGTGTCAGATGTTTAGTCGCACACCCACTGTTCGCTCACTGTAATCATTTCTGTTGACAGGTATGGGAATTATTATGTTAATGTTTTTTCTGTGGTTGAATGTTAGTGTTCTGAGTTTTGGAGAGTATCTGAACCTAATGGGTTTATTTTTGATGGTTGATTTGCATTTTGTTTATTTTAGTGGTAATTTATTTTATCATAATTATTTAACTTGACAAAATTTGGGATGTATATATATATATATATATATATATATATATTCTATTTTTCAGTTTTATGTTTCTGTTTTGTGTTAAGGAGGAATTACGAGTAAGTTAGTGTAAGTGGGAGTAAATCTAATGTGTAAGGGGGCATAGCATGTCAGGCTTTTGGAAGAGAGCGTGTGTTCAGAGACGTGTAGATATCCTTGCGGAGAAAGACGAATGGCTGATATTGCGATTTAGATTGCCAAGGACTGTGCCGCTGCAAATATGCAGCTTGCTAGAGCCACAACTCCAGAGAGAAACACCCCGATCAAACCCAATTCAACCACACGTCCAGGTCCTCACCACCCTTGGATTTCTGGCCACGGGAACCTTTCAGAGGGAGATTGTAGGCAGATCGGGTGTGTCCCAGTCCTCTGTGAGTCGTGCGCTCCCCTTGGTCATCAAAGCTCTCATCAGTTTATCACCCATGGCACATCGAATTCCCATACACTGCTGTCAAACAAGTACAAATTAAGAGGGACTTTCATGCCATGGCTGGACTGCCAAACATAATCGGAGCAACAGACTGCACACATATACGCATCAAAGCACCCGTGCCGTTGTGAAGCGCAGGTATGCTGAAGGCCAGGTGGATGTGTCTTGATCCAGCGGGGGGCAAACTGCTCTATAGCCCAGAGAAGGCATGCCGGATTATTCTGGAATGCTGCATTTTGCACAACATTGCCATGAACGAGGATCTCCCACTACCTGAACTAGCCCAGACAGACAAAATGCCAGAAGACCCCCGTCATGGACCGCCCCATCCAAGTGCCATCATGATGAGGCAACAACTGACTGCACGTCTTTAGTTGCAGTCATCGTGCGCCTGGCCATGGCGATGCATTTTTTTTTAAGCCATTTTCATATCAAACCATTTCTTCTTTATTTCGGTGACATTACGAACTACAGGTGACACGGAATTAACAGCCCTCGTAATTGCTTCCCATTTCTTCGCTTTAGCAGGTCCTGCTGACATTGCTAAAAATGACCGATTTTACTTTTTGGATCTCTAAAAGCAGAACTTCAATCTCAGAGTTATCATCGGTGAAGTGTGTTCATGGTAAGTTGGCAACTGTCACGGCACATACATTGCTTGAATAACAGTTAAAAGAACATTCCCATCAGTTCTCTAAACTTAAATAAGAATGACAGAATTCTTGACTACCATGTCCAGTTTTGCTGCTGTTAGGTGTAAGCCGAGAGTGAAACTAATTTAGCTCGTACGTTGTTGTTAGTTGACTGACTGTCTGAAACTCTTGACAATGTGACTGAAGATGTATTTCTTTAATAGCGTGACAGTTATAGCAATTATGTATCATCTCTCCCTGGCCCCTTATTTTGAAAAACTATGTTTTACAATCATTTGCAGCAGCATATGACGTTATCCATTGCTAAATTATGGCTTATCATAGACTAACCACAAAGCTAGCTAATGCCATGATTATTGGTGGAAGACCTCTAACATTATTGAGCTTGGAAACCACAACAAACTTATTCTGCTTAAATAAAGTAATGCTTACTGGGGTTTTTTTTCCTGCTACAGTTAAACACTAAAAACGAAAATTGTTAATTTGCATTGTCACTTTGTGGTTCTCTTTGTGTGCTCTCAAAGCCAAACGTGTGATTATAAGAAAAGACAAACTTGATTTCAATGACACCTGTTGTGCACGATGATGGAAAATATCTGAGAAACCTGCCTCACAGCGCTACTATCTGGCAGACAAAATACACAATGATGTGGCTCAGATGTTCATCATAAATCAAGTAGCCAGCTGCAAAATGTTCAAAGTTCAGAGATTCTGAAGACAAGAAAGAGAAAAGTCTCTGTTCCGGTGACGATTCTCGAAGATGTGAGAGAACAGGAAATCTGAGACAAATAGGAAAGCAGCCCTGCTCGAATGTCTCTGTAAAGCTTGGAGTGTCTCAGCAGAGACATGTCTTCAGGGGGAACTTTTCACCCGCATCATCCCTCCCCCACCTCAACCCTTTCACCTCCCACAGACTTCCTCAAGTTAATGAATGAATAAACGCATGAATGACAGGAGTATGTAGATGAAAGGCTGGGGTCTCCCAGGCAGTATCTGACTTTGAAGAAGAGACCTGCTAAGATGAAGAAGCTTAATCTTCATCACTGAGAACACGGCAGATCTTTTGTCTGTGCAGAAAAGGCTAACAGATTTACTCATTCTCAAACATTTCATAAGCTGTCAGGCTGAGCCAAAGGACAGAGCATAATGACATGTTCAAGTAGGAGTTTTGACTCTATGTAAGGTGAAAAATAGTATCTCTCTGACTGCAGTCAGGCACAAATTATGTCTACAGTGTGTAGATCTGAGTTTGATTGGAATAGACATACACATTTTTAAAAAGAGGCAAGAGGTTTAAGAGACTTTGACTTTTTTGTTTCGTACAAACAAAAAAAGAATGTAAAACACTCAAAATATACTGAAAGTCTTAATGTCTCTGGAAGTGGATTTTGAGAACAAAATTAATTAGTACCTGCAGTTAAATAATATTTGCATGATGTTGGTGGATGAAAACCTTTTGCAATGTGATAAAAGCTTCTGCTACGCTTGGATGAAAAGATGGCTAATGATGGCTAGAGAGATAAGGACCCGTCTAATAACAGATAAACCTAAGGACATACCTCCAAAAGTATTGGAACCATGACACCAGTTACTTTACTTTACTTTTTTTTACTTTTTGCTATGGACTGAAAACATTTTGATGTAAATACTTGGAAATAAAAGCTGGAATGTTGATCTCTTGTCTGATATTCATCTTTTGATGTCAAGCCAAAATGTTTTTAGGCAACAGCCAAAATAAAGGAACTGGCCTCACAGTTCCAATACTTTTGGAGAAGAGTGTAGAGTTAGTTTAGTGGGAGGAACTATGGGAAATCTAGCTTAGCTTGTTGTTGGACTGCACTGTGTGAATCTTTTTAGCTGCATATTTGTGATATTTCCAGCTGTTAATGACCCGACTCAACATGTAATAATGCCTGTACTGTTTGTGGACCTGCAGCAGTGGGACCACATGTAGTCCTTCAGGGAAACTTGCCAGGGCGTCCCTGACATCACTCATGTCTAACCACTGAGATCATCATTATCAGTGTGAGAGGGAGGAAACACTTGAAGGTCTGCCATCTGGTTTTGGAAGACAGATGTCTAGTGTCTGCTCATTCCAGATGTGCCAACTCTACACAGAAGCGCTGCTTTCTGTGTGGGACCAAGCCTACAACTGGAAAACTTCCAGCGCAACAAAACCTGGCCCTGAGCCAGGAGATTGTATATGTAATTTATATCTGATATCCTTTTTAATGTAACATAAATCTTGAAAAGTGTCACTGTAGGCCTGATAATGACAAAGGAAGTAAAGAGCAACAAGATGTCACTTTTTCTGAGGGTTATTTGGGCACACTTAAAAGAGGGATGGGTCATTTATGGACTGTAGACCAGTTAAGACTTGACACTGTGGGAAAATACGGCAGAAGAAGCTGAGCAGTAACAACTGGCAGCTGTAACGCCGATACTAGACATATCCAACTTAATACTGGTTTAAAAGAGCATTAAAAGGGAACTCCATTTTATGCCAGAAATAAGGTCTAGGTTTAAAAATACCGGAGTTCCCCTTTAATAAGAACAACATTACTTTAAATATTTGAGCATGTCAAAAGTACAAAGTATTTACACAATGATGCATTAGACATTAAATATATCAGTAACAGTGAATCTATGAAACCTACGACTACCAGCCAAGAGTCGCCTTTAAGTTCAAGTCTTACCTTTATCACACATTATGAGGCATGCAGGACAAAGCACACAAATAGTTATCCTCAGAAGGGATAGTATAACAAACCTATCTATGAAAATAGATAGGTAAACTGAAACATATCTAACAGTATAAAATGTTTCTTACTTTGACAGCCATGAAAATGTTCCTTCCTTTACTCCAAGTAGTTTTATTAATCTAAACTATAGAAACCTATATAGATTATAGAAAAAACATACAACAAATCAGGCTTTGGATACACACACAATGGCTTGTTACAATTTTGGTTTAGCTCTGGACATTAGAAACACATTATCCAACCAGAATGGCAATAAATAAAGAACAGCTGATGTGTTGCATGATCTGAGGAATGCATCCATGGATGTGTGTGTGTTCGATCTGATGAAAGGATTATCTGTGTTGACTCTTAATTGACTCACATTCCAGCCTCTGTTCACATGTTTACAGAGAATTCAACACCTCTGTCTGTCTCTCTTTGACTTGACACACACATCCCACACCTGTCTGTTCACAGGTCATCCTTGGTGAAAACTGAACATCGAACACAGTTATCCCAAAATCAGCCATTCAGACACCTGCAGGAATAGAAGCTACGGCTGCTAATCAAAGCCCAATGAAAAGATTCTTAATTTTAAAAAAGTGTGGAGTTGATCAAGATGTGATTAAAGTAAAAAGATTATCAGGTGTCAATAAACTCAAAGAAAGCAGACAAAGTACTCACAAACACTGTAATTCATTATCAGACTGAAAGCTACGAACATGCTTTTGAAAGATCTGAAATAATGAAGATTGAAGCAGCAGTCAAAACACACTTGGAGAGAAAAGAACAGGCAGATTTAATCACCCAGAGTATGAGAACTCATGAAGGGATAAGGAGAGATTACACAGGATGAATAGTGAACTTGATCAACCCCAAACACTCACAGATTAGACTGAAAACTAGGGTTGAACGATTAATTGCATTTGCGATAAAATCGCGATGTGAAAAAATATGATTGCATATGTTACATCTGCTGGGGCTGCACGGTGGTGTGGTGGTTAGCACCATCACCTCACAGAAAGAGGGTTCCAGGTTCGATCCCTGCCTGGTGCCTTTCTGTGTGGAGTTTGCATGTTTTCTCCGGGTACTCCGGCTTCCTCCCACCATCCAAAAACATGCATGTCAGGTTAATTGGTTCATTCATTGGGGCATGGTTGTTTGTCTCTATGTGGCCCTGTGATGGACTGGCGACCTGTCCAGGGTGTACCCTGCCTTTCGACCGATGACTGCTGGGATAGGCTCCAGCCCACCCGCTACCCAATTAACAGACTGATGTTACATATGAGTCATGTGACTTTCAACACAACGGGCCAAAAAAAAAAACCCAAAACACTGAGCAGTCGAAGATGGCCTTAGGCACAACCACAAGTAGGCCTAAAGAAACTTTTGTGTGGAATTATTTTGGTTTTTAAAAAGAGGATGTTGCACAGCGCCACGTATTGTGCAAAACATGTCTTGCTACTGTTGCTACATCGCGAGGCAACACGACAAACGTGTTTCAATATTTAAAAAAACACCATAAAGCCTTATATGATAACTGCATGGCTCAAATAGCGATAAGCAGCATATCACATCATCAACACAGCACCTGACAGCATAGGCGCCGATTCCGTGGGTGCTTCGGGGCCGGTTGATTTAGCCAACAAAATGGACAAATTTGTCACAAAAATACCAAAAATATCCACCGACCCTACACCGTCTTCCAATGAGAACTCTATCATGTCAAAAAGGTCGGACTTTTCAAGCTAGCTAGAAAGGTAAATACCCATGGACAGACAACTAAGTATTTTGTTTGGTTTGCACTGTTCGATTGTTGATTTAGTTTTTCCTTTATCTTCATTGGAGCCTTTTGCGTTAGGTTGTATTGACATTAACTTCTGGTATGCATCACTAATGTGTAGACTTTGTGTGTTTGTGAAAGAGAGCGTGTGCGTGTAGCAACGACTCATGCAAGCACGGTGAGCAGAAACATAATTCGGCGCCCCTGCCCGACAGGGCTTGTTAACCGAAATGTTGGAAAGCGTGATTCCATATGAAACTTCGTCAAAACGGCATCAAAACGCCACACAGAAATTACTCGAGCAATAATGGAGTTTTTGACAAGGGGCATGCCCATCACCATGGTGACCAAGCCTGGGTTTACAGCCTTAATTAATACACTGGATAAGCGGTACAGCATGCCATCCCGAACATATTTTAGCCAGGTTGCGACCGGAGCTGTATAAAAAGTGACTGCAGAGCTGAAAACAGCTGAGTTTGTCTACTATAACAGAAAGATATAATCCCTATATTTGTTGAAAATACAAAAGACAAGAAATTTAAAAAAATAATCACTTAATAAATTGCAATCGCAATATTTTAGAAAAAAAATGCAATTAGATTATTTTTCCATATCATTTAACCCTACTGAAAACAATCACATAAATCAATCAGTTACTTCCACCTGAATCATTTGTGAATGGGACAAGCATGTGCAGCGATTGATTTGGGCACATTTTAAGCACAAACCTGGATTACCTCCCCATAACAGAGTGGATTTTGATATATTCCAGGCTTGATGTTCCCTGCTTCCACCATCTCCCTGTCCTCTTGAGAAGCTGCCTTTATCGTGGCCTCCATCTATTTGTTGTTCTTCTTATTCTTCCCTGTGCTGTCCTGTGTTTTCCTCTTCTGTTAAGTAAGCTGTAATATCTGTAATATATCAGTGCTAAAATCTGTTGGCAATTTGATTTTCCCCTAACTTGAGTAAGAGTTCTGAAAATAATGAGCCGCAGCAGTTTCACATATAGAGGGTTGGGCTAATAGAAACTATAAGTTGTTATATCCTGCACAGTTTATCAGCATTTGAAGAGTTGAAATATAGTAATTGTCTTTCCGTAAATTAGAAGTTTTATCATGTTGAATATAAAGTTTTTTTTGAGTCTTTAAATTCCTCTTATCTATTTATTGTGTTATGATTAAAAATTAGACTTGAAAAGTCTAGATGTTATCCAGTATAACTTTATCACATCAGTTGTGCAGAAAACATGCAGACAGTCTGAATGTAGTTTGAATTTCAGTTATTTTTGTTTGATTTGTTACAGGATTTTTTTTTAGCTTCCAGACCTACATTATTTTAAACTTCTTCATTTATGTTCCATTTAAACCCATTTTCTGTACGACTTTCATGAATAAACTTCACATTTAAAAAGTTATCCTCAGTCGTAAAACACACAATCAGCTCACAATCAGTTAAACTCACAAAAACTTTGTCGTAAGTTCCCTTGAAGAACAACATGGACCGGTTCAGAGGCAGCGCAGCGGAGGAATCGGAGCCGGGCCACAGCTGCTGGTCTCCAGCTTCTTCTCCAAACTCAAACAGCTCATCTAGCTCCAGAGCCCGGGTCAGAACAGTCAAGCTAAGCAAGTACGGCCAGAACCACGAACAGCACCGGGACCCAGAACCCATGTTTAACCCTGAAGCTCCACAGACTGAGTCAGACCAGCAGTGATCCCCGGTGAAGCAAAACGGGGAGAGCAGCACCGTGTCGGTGGCGAAGAGCGGCGGATTGATGGAGTTGGAGAGGTTGCAGGGGATGAATGAATGGGAGAACCGCGTGGGTTAACAACATGTTAACTTCCGGTAACTGCTTTCAAAATAAATGTAAAGACCAATATTGCATATAAAATAAGGAACAGATACAAATATCAACTTCCGCCTTCACACATAAGTCGCACAAGCGTAATGTATTTTGTTTATGGATTGTTTGTTCAATGTTATCACACAGATCCAGATGTTGATGTAACCAACAGTAACCACACTTTAAACCATGAATATAACATGTAAAAACAAACTAACTTTGACAACATACATTTCTAAAAACTTGTTAAAGCTATGGCTTCAACATCTTTGTTTTTCTTGTTGACTTTGGACATCAAGTCCAACTTGGACACCTTGCTGCTGGACGCAAAGGATGGTCCAGAGTTGGCTCCTTACCGGCTCTAGTTGCTGCAATTACCTACTTATTCATTTTGTTCCAGTTCTATGGTCTGCTGAGGCAGAATCCTGAGGGTGGACTGCGGTGGTGGATCTGAAAAATCCACAAAGCGTTACGGAGAGGAACATGTTATCTAAACTCCTCACCGTGGCCAACATCTCCTACGCATGACAAAGTGTTCTGCTTTGTCAGGGATTCATGAGCAACCAGAGATGATAAAACTAAAGGCTTCACATGTAGCTCTTTTGTACATGTAATCATCAAGTTATATGTTCGCGCTTTCTGCTGAATTCATTCTTGAAAACAATGAGCCTGTGGGAATGACTAAAGTTCTACTAATAGATTTGTTTAAATTCAAACTAGTTATCAAGGTTTTATGTTGTATTTTATCTTTAACTTTGTCTGATTGCAACGTGATAACCGAGTCTTTCCAACATTAGAACATCATTACCATCTTCTGGCCACAGGCAGTAAATACAAAGCTGTGTCTCACCTCTACTCATCGAGTCCTGTTTCCATCCACTTTTCTAATGAGCTGCATAAATCAGTTTATATTTGACATCATTCTCATTATAGCAAACAGTTTATATCATGATTTTGACTACATATTATACAAAAGCCTCAAAACGGTCCAGAATTCCTGAATGTCTGATTGGTTTAAGGTTGTAGGCCTTTTTATTCTATTATTATCTTCCAAAATCCACCAACAAGTTTTGATTCTGAGTTTTCAACAGTTACTGCACTTCTTTCACAGATGGCGCATATTCCTCTATAGCTACGGTGGCCCTGAGAGGTCAGGACACTGCAAATCCCACAACTCAACACATTAAGAAACACGTGCTGCAAATCCTACAACACATTAAGAAACACGTGCTGCAAATCCCACAACACAACACATTAAGGAGAAATGCACTGCAAATCATATAACACAACACATTAAGAAAAACGCGCTGAAAATCCCACAACACAACGGAAATGTTTCCAGGGGAACTTGAAAGTGATGCACACCTGTCTCCACAACTGCATGCAGAGGAATCCATAGACATATAAAGAATAGACACAAAGCTCCGAGCACGCTGACATTGATACTTCTCTATCTGCACTGATAAACACAGGATCTGACAGCATTGAGAAGATGGTCGGTGAAAACACAATGAAAATAGATTGAAGGTCCAAAAAAAACTATTGACTTTGCTTGTGCCGAAATTAAAGATATGGAAGTCAAAATATCTATGATTGAGAAAACGAACCTCTTATGAGGAAAAGCGAGTGAATATCTGTCAACAAAAGATCTCTGATTTGGAGAGATACTCCAAACGTTGGAACTTGCGACTCTCCATGGCGTGGAAGAGACGGAGAAGGAAGATGTGCGGCAAAAAGTCATTCCAAGATGTTTTGCCAGAACAAAAAAACAAGCTCGTTGACAACATCGATGTTGTGCACCATCTTGGCAACAAACGACTGAACGACCCCATGCCAAGAGGAGTAATCATCCAGTTCTCTTCATGAGTGAATAGAGATGCAGTGTGGAAAACTGCAAAGACATCCCGCTTTCTATGGGACATGTTGAGGTAAACCTGTGCCTCTTTCCGAGTCCGTTGATGCAGTGAAGGAGGAAGACAGATGCGACGATATAAAAATCAACACAGTTTTATTTGCGCAGTTTGCAAAGTGCGGAGAGCAGTTCAGTACAATGCATGCGAACAGCACAAAGTACGGAAAAGCTCTGTCTTTGTCTAGGAGTGTGATGTTATATACACTTGTATTCAGTCTCCTCCTTATGAGATGTGTGTGCGTCAATATCTTGTCTCTTCCTCTATGTGTGTGCGTGTGTGTGCCTGTATAAGGAGTTACTTTCAGAAGACCGTTGTGTGTGCGGTCCTAGTTTCACCACATGTTTTTCTCAGAGATATCTCCTTATAAAGCTGCTGTTCAAGCACAGAAATGAGCAAGCCGGTTATACATGATATCACCTTATACAGCTATCCTCACTCACAATACCCCCTTTTGATCTCTATTAAGAGATCACACAAATAGTTGAGTAACAATACATGACTAAAAATAAATTGAAAAACCCCACGTTGATAACAACAAGATGATCACACAATCTCCGACATTCTGATGATATCATCTTCATTTGTATCAGGATCGGGAGGGTTCAGCAGTGACATTACCAAAGGGGAGGGAGCCTTCCCCTCTATAGTGGTAGTTATAAGTCTAATGGCAAGTGAACGGATACATGGGATACAGCAGCAACCACAAGTCACCAAAATAGCGACGAATATAGCAAGAGATACAAAAAGTGACATTATCAGAGTCTTCCATTTCCCAAACACCTTGGTCAGCCATTCATCCAGCGGATTGTCAATCCCCGAGTGTTCATGCATTGTTTTGGAGAGCGTACGCAATCCTTCTAGGGCCTTTGATACCGAACCATCTGGAGCCGTATTATTGGGGATAAATGTGCAACACATGTCACCAAACATGGCACAAACACCACCTTTTTCCGCTAACAACATGTCTAAGGCCATCCTATTTTGCACCGCCATGAGCGAGGTGGGAGCTGTCTGTTCTGCCAAACCTGCAACAGCATCCCTGGTCAAATTGGTCAGTCGCAACACGTTATAATGTACATAATTAATCCGATCCACATCTTTATTCGGAGTCACCGGAAAGAAGGCCGCTATAATAGGAATATTCTCGAATCCTGCCGCAACTTGATCAGCCAATTTAAATTCGTTAGGAACTCCACGTGGTACTCCTATAGCATCCATGTAGGTGGGGTTATCAACTGATAAATCAAAATTGTGTGTGCTGCGCCGTGTAAGAATATGGCGACGTCGTCGGCGAGTCAAAGCCGCACTGCTGTCCCGTTCCCCATGTAAATGTCTTAACCTATCTCCTAACAGGATAAGAGGAGTACGTAATCTGACCATCGCGCAAACCCCCGTGCTGTGAGGTGGGACCCTGACATGTAATTTAGGTTGTCCACAATAGAAATACAATCCTGCTCTCGCCCACCCTCCTAATTCATTACCTGGCCTCATCCCCCGACACCATGAGGGATCTATAGCGCCTAACTGAACATCGGGTGATGGCTTGGTATGATTAATCGTGCAGCGCGGGGTTGTAATGTTAAAGCACACATAAGAACCATTACCCTTCTCTGGCGTAAATGGGCCAACTATAGTCTTGTTGCTAATTGGTGGGAAAAGACTGCCCAGAGTCTGGCAGCTTGTCTCTCTGCCCCAAGTGAGATTCATCATACATTGATACCCTGATGTGTCATTAGTGATGAGAGGAGCTGGGACGGTAACCAGTTTAGGGCGCGCAGACGCACAGGCCACGCAATCTCCTTTACTATTTTCCTGAGCAGTTTGAGCTACCCAAGATAGCCATAAATTTTCCTCTGAGACGCCAGTGGCCATACGCACTACATCTGCGGGTTTCAGTTGAGAAAAGTCAATTACCTTAAACTTAGAATTGCTGTCTTGGATTACCGATTCGGCCAGTTTCTTATCCTGTCCAACTGGTGGGTTTACAGTTGTGTCTGGCGAAGGGGTGCTAGTTAAATTGACTGGTGGTGTGATGAAATTGACTTTTACAAAAGCCTGAGGGTCATTACCTGGGGTCTCCACCCCGAGAATGAAATACACTGTTTTGTCATGATTTTGCCCTTCCGGGTGAAATCCGCCTGTCATTTTATCAATTGATAACATGAGAGGGTTCAGACCTTGCTTATCATTAACCCATCCTTCTCTGGCTAAGGCGACTTTCGCAGCTTTGGTTGCATTCCCATACGTATAAGTGGGCGTCCATGGCCCTGTATAACCCACCGCCTGACCCCACGAGTGGCACAGACGCTTCCACCACGTGGAGCCACCTGGCGTTCGGCGCCTTGCGCAATCTTCACTTACAAAGGAGTCAGCACAGAGATAAACATCATATCCTCTCCAACCCGCTGCATTGCCTCCGCATTTAATAACGTCGCACAAATCGAATTGAAACGCTGTGGTGGAGCCTACTGTGTAATTCAACTCCAAGCCGCCATATTGGTTCAAACAAAAATCTTGTTTTTGAGTTTGTCGTTTGGGTCGTTTGTGTTCAGGACTGGGTTCACATAACCAGAAGATCAGGGGGACAATCACGCACGCGATGGCTGCACAACATGTGAGAATTTTCCAACTCCCAAACAATAACATTCTAATATGTTTCACTGTGTCTCAAGTATGATAAAAATAGCAAGCAAAACTTTCTTGGTAAGTCAGACCTTATCTATCAGGGTGCTCTAGGCGGGGTTACCCCTAGACGAGCTTAAAACCTTATAGTTTGTCAACATTACCCAACTCCTTAGCAAATAGCAAACCTTAACATGATTATAATTTGGTATGACCTGTAAGAGCAAGTTTAAGCAAAGCCCAAGCAAACACGATTATGATTAAAACAAATCCAAAAATAACACAATTCAACTGAGATGCCGTCATCTGGAGTCGTTCTTCGGAGGAGATTTCACTTTCTCCCGATGAGGGTTGAGTTGGAGCCCGGGTCTGACACCCGTCCTGCTCGTCAATGATGTCGTTGCAAGGAGGCAGAAGTGTACTACTTCTGCCTGCAAAATGCCACCAGGGGATTATTCTGCCCCTTGTTGGTTGGTGGTCTTTTCCTCTGTACCAGCCGGTACAGTGTGCAAATCTTTCAGCGCCTGGTGAGTCGCTGCTAGGGAGCGTTGAGGTTCCTCGGCTGCCGCACACTGGCTCCAATGGAACCACGTATCACCTTTCCCTTTGACTCGGACTGCGTGGGAGGTCCTCTCGGTCACCTGATAGGGCCCTGTCCACCTTGGCTCCGACCACTTTCTTTTGATGACCCTCAGCAATACCCACTCAGCCTCTGGAGCCGGCGCTGGTTGGCCCTCTCCTCTGCTACTCGCCACCTGCTTTGAAAATTCTGCAACGAGACTTTGGAGTTCATGGAAATACATTTTGTGAGTTAGGTGTTGTTCAATATGTCCTGTTCCTGGCAACTTAGATTGAGGTCCAGGAAAAGCTCTCCCTGTCTGGAGCTCATGTGGTGTAAACCTTGTGGACTGATTAACAGAGCTCCTGATGGACATTAAGGCTAAGGGCAACGCATCTAGCCAATTCATTTTGGTCTGTGCACAGATTTTAGCCAATTTGCTCTTCACTGTCTGATTCATTCTCTCCACCTTACCCTGTGATTGTGGATGGTAGACAGTACCAAACTTGTGTTTTAGCCCTAGCATGGCCTCAACCTGTTGCAAATCTTGGTTTTTGAAGTGAGTGCCATTGTCGGACCTGATCCTTTCTGGAAATCCATGCCTGGGGATATAATGGTTGATCAGAAATTTTATTACCGACTTACCATCCTCTTTCTTGGTAGGCCATGCTTCAGGCCATCCTGAATATGCGTCCACACACATCAGAATATACCTATACCCTTTCACCGGTGTGATCATGTCTGTGTAATCAATGATGATTTCTTTCCCTGGCTTTACCTCCAATGGATAACGTCCAGGGTGTGGTTTCACTGTTGGTCTGACATTGTACTTTAGACACTCCTCGCATGACCCCACAAAATGTTTGGCCATGTCCTTTAGGTATGGATGCCACCAGTGCTCTAGATTTCTCATCATTTGAGCTACCCCCACATGTCCCACTCCATGTGCCTCCGCCAACGCTGTCTGTCTGATCCCTGGAGGTAGTATAGGTCGTCCATCTGGGCCCCTCCAGAGGCCGTGTACTTCTGTCGCCCCTCTCGCTTTCCATAATGTCTTTTCTTGTGGAGAGGCCGCAGCTTGCTCAGCTATCAGTGCGGTCATGTCTGTGTCTTTCTCTGTCTCAGCGCACATGAGGATCGCCTTCACCACATATCCTGCCGCGGTTTTAGCTGCCCTATCTGCTGCGTCGTTTCCCTTTTTTGTAGGTGAGTCATTTTTCTCAAGGCCCTTACATCTGATAACAGCTACTTTGCTCGGGAGTAGTAGGGCCTCCGCTAGCTCTTTCATTTCTGCCTCATGTCTGATGGGTTTATTTGTTGCGGTTAGAAATCCAGCCCTCAACCACTGTTTCAGTTCCACATGTACTGCTCCTGCTGCATAGGCTGAATCTGTGTAAATGTTTACTTCCTGCCCTTCCCCTAGCCTCAGTGCTGCTATTACTGCCAGTACTTCTGCTCTTTGTGCTGACTGCTGTCCTTCCCGTCTCTCTGTTTGTCGTGTGATCAATTCCCCTTGCACGTCTTCTACAACTGCATATGCTGCTTTCAGTCCTTCTCGTTCATCCCTGAAGCAACAGCCGTCTGTGTACAGTTCTCTGGCCCCTGGTATCGGTTCTGTTTGTAGGTCCAGTCGTACTTTCTCCTCTTTCTGCACTCTGTCCGTACACTCATGTGGCTCACCAGTTCCTAGCTGATCTGCCATGTTTATGCCTTCATGAGTGAAAGTCAGGTTTGGTGCCTCGAGAATTTTGCTCAGTCGTCTTTGTCTCAGAGCAGTCAGCGTAAAAGTCTGTGAGTTCACATAGGCCACAACGCTATGTGTGGTCAGAATGTGCAGTTGATGTCCCATGACAATGTGTGCAGTTTTTTGAATGAGCTTTGCTATCCCTGCTGCCTGTTGTGTACACATAGGATGGCGCTTTTCCGTATTGTCTAGCATCACACTGATATACATTAGTACTACTCTCTCACCCCCTTTTCTCTGGAACAGGACGCCATTAGTGCAAAGTTCTGTTCCAGAGACATCCAAGTAGAATGGTAAGCTATAATCGGGTATAGCTAGGTCTGCTGCTGTGGAGAGGGCCTGTTTTAGTGCAATAAAGGCTTCCTCCGCCTCCTGAGTCCAATTCAGGGTCGCTGACAGGTTGCGCATGCCTTGTTCTTTCACTAGGGCCCGCAGAGGTCTAGTTAAGCCGGTGTAATTGGCTATGTAAGTCCTACTATAGCCCGTCAACCCCAAGAAAGACAACATGTCCTTTACCTTCACTGGCTTAGAGTGATGGAGAATAGTAGACCTGTGCTGAGGGGAGAGCCCTGCTCCTTTTTGGGAAATTTGCCTGCCCAAAAACGCTACCTGCCGCCGTGCAACCTGAAGTTTGGCTTTGCTGACCTTGAACCCTGTTCTTGCAAGATGTAAAAGGACATTTTTAGTTGCTTCCAAACACAGAGCCGCAGTGGGCGCTGCCAACAACAAATCATCTACATACTGAACGAGAGTCACCTGCTCTGGTAGTGGGCAATCACTCAGGATATCTTTTAGAACCTGGTTAAAAATCCCTGGGGACAAAGCGAACCCTTGCGGCAGCCTGGTGTACTGTAGCTGCTTGTGCTGATATGAAAACGAGAAAATGTGCCTGCAGTCTTCCGCCAAGGGAAGACAAAAGAATGCATTAGCCAAGTCAATGCAGGTAAACCACTCATGTTCAGGATCCAAATTGGTTAGAGCCACATATGGATTCGGAACAGGAACTGTAGGAGTGAGGAGAATATCGTTGATTGCCCGTAGGTCATGTGCCATGCGATATTTACCTGTCCCTTTCTTTTCAATAGGTAAAATGGGTGTGTTCCACTCTGAGGACGAGGGTTCTAACACCCCCTTTTGTAACAGGCCATCAATAGTGTCCCTAAGTCCTTCTTCCGCCTGAGGTTTATGAGGATACTGCCTTATCCAAATAGGGGAACCCACAAGCACCTGGAATGTAATGGGCTTGTACTTAACTTGTCCAACATCTGTCGGACCCTGTGCCCATAGGTGTTCAGGGAGGCTGGCGAGTAGAGCTGCCGCCTCCACGTGATCTGTACGTTCACGGCCATGATGTCTAGAGATCTGTGCATGCTTTAAAGTGACTGTATCCTCCCCTGAAACCTGAATGCGATATGTGCGAGCTTGCGCAGAATACTGAACTTGTGGAAGTTGTGTATTTACCCAATCGGATTGTAGGAGCGCCCGTTTAACAATACTCCCTAGCTCTTTTGCCTGATGCTGTGGGTGTAATGCCAATGATACATGTGGGGCCGCTTCTTCTGCCATCATATACCAGGGAAGTTGTGCAGAGGTCAGGGCAACACCTGCCGCCACGCCTTCAGGCGCCACATAAATATTATGTGTCTTAATTTGCCAATCTCGACCTTCAAGTTGGTCCTGAAAATTTTCCTGATACCAATCTGTCTGTAACCCATCATAAAATAGAGTAACATGGGGGGAATCTGGAGGTGAGACATAGGGTTCGAGTTGGGAAATCCAGGGTTTCCACTGGAGGTAAGCCGAGAGGATACCACGCCGCTCAGATGTTTCAGGCTGTAATAGACCCCAGTATATGTCCGCGTATTGTTCATTCACTGGCTGCACAAGATATTGACCAGTGATGTTCTCCATCGGTCCAGAGCACGGCAAATGAGATCCATCAGGCATGACAACAACCAGGCCATCGGCGCTGCAGAGTATCGTGGCCCCCAGTTTTATCAGGAGATCTCTTCCCAGCAAGTTCATCGGTACAGAAGGTGAATGTACAAATGGATGTGTCACAGTCTGTTTTCCCACCTGGGTGAGTAGCGGCTTAGTGAACGGCAGTGTCTTTTTCTCCCCAGAGAAGCCCATAAGCGTGATGGTATGCGATGACAGGGAACCAGATGGTACAACTTTCAATGTGGAACATGTGGCTCCAGTGTCAACCAAGAAAGGCAGATCTTTTTTCTCAATCTGAACTGACAGCATCGGTTCTGCCATAGTGATGCTGTCTGAGAGTCTCTGTGGGGTGTGTCAATATTGACCGGACTGGTCAGAGTTCTCCCCATTGTCCCACGATGGGTACTGACCAGCGCCAGCTGCTCCCCAAGGATGCTGAGGATACATAGGAGCAGTAACAGGAGGTCCAGAGCCGCGACCCCTGCCTCTCCCAGGAGGACCACTATCCACACCTTTCTGTGCTCTTGGATTATGTGGGCAGTTTCTTATCCAGTGATTAGGATCTCCGCAGAGATAACAACAACGAGTCTCCCCCGACTGTCCTCTTCCTGTACCGCCCCTTAGTCCCCGACCTCTTCCCCCAAAGCCTCCACCCCGCATTGGTCCTCCCCCATGTCTTCTCCCGCCTGATGGGGGCTGCGGTACCCATGGTGGGACCGAAATAAATCAGGAACCTGTGGTGGCTCGGCAGCCAACATGACCCTCGCAGCTTCCCCTTTTTGTTTTTTATTTTTATCATTACATTTCTGTCTAGCTTCCGTTAACTGTAATTTTAACAGCTGAACCTGCAATTCTTTTAAGTCATCCTGTTCTTTCTGTGTATTATCTTGTGCACGGGTGAGATGGTGAATTAAGTGTTTCTCCCAGACATGGGATTCACTACCGAGCATGTCCGGGTTATTAACCATGGCTGTTTTGACATTCTCCGGCACTCCTTCCAGTATAGCCTGTCTAAACCACTCTCTCTGAGCTCCAGCTTTCCCTGGGTGGCATCCTGTGTGTTTCAACCATAAATCCTTGCTCTGATCCACATACTCCCTGGGATTTTGTTTGGGGTCCCATCTCATCTTTGGCATTACGGTGGCGTTAGGTAGTGGATATTTTTCTCTCATTGCTTTCCCTATTTCAGTGCTATGATGCGTGAAGGGGGTGCCATCTGTCACCCTGTCTGTATGAGCGATAGTCTCAATTTCTCTCATGTCCCCACCCGTCATGCATCGTCCTGCAATAGCTCTAAAGTCTCCCAATGCCAATTTCTGTCCTGCCGTCAGAGAATCCAATTTGCTGAGCCACAAATTTCCACCCTCGGCTACAGGTGGTAGTTTCTCCACTATGGCCTGCATGTCCCCTATAGTGAATGGTCGGTACTGGTCACCTTATCCTGGTACTGCTGTTAGTGGGTACATTGTGACCGGAAGGATTGTCCCACCACGACGGCGCTGGCTAACTCTTCTGCCTATCGTATCTGTCAGTTCCTCTGCCACCTTCATTCCTTTCTCTACACTTCTCACCAGTCCGTCCCTTTTTTGACAGAGCTCTTCTATCTCTCTCCGACATAACTCATCTAGCTCTCTCTCTTTCCTGACGGCTGAATCTTCCTCCTCTTCCCTCCATGATCCTGCCAAGCTAAAACTTACTGGTACTTCTTGTCTTTCACCTTCCCACTGTCCCTTTCCTTGAAAAGAAGCTGTCCCTGCTGCTTCTGCTTCCTCCTCACAATCTGAAATCTCACTTCCCCTCATGACCTGCCTCCGTGGCTGTGGTGTGACTTTTCGTTTTACCGTGTGCTGTGGAGCCTGTTCTCTTGCCTGTCTCTGCGAGAATGGGTCTGGGGGCGCCGAAAGGCTATCACCTGTGAAGGGGTTATATGAGGATTTGGACGTCGTCCCTGTCCTTACGGACGTCTCAGAGATTGATGCTGTAGGAGTGGCTGCACCTGCTTCAGTCACACTGTCACTTACAAGTGTCTCTTCTGAGGCTCCAACCTGAAGTGTACCACTAGTCACATATAGTGTGGGATATAACCCTGGTGTCGGTGCAGCAGGCGGTGCATATGGAGGTGGGCATGTAGGAGTGTCAGGTGCAGTTACCATTTGTTTGCCTCCTGGTTTTCCTGCGTTCTCATGGAGATGTCTCACACTTTGCCAGAAGACCGCCAGCTCAGACCAGCCCCGTCGTCGCTCCTCCTGCTCTTTCGCCTCCTTTTTTAATTTTGAACGTTGCAGCACACCTGCCTTTTGTCCCTGCTCTGCCAGCTCTTCTTTCCTCACCTTACATTCTTTCTCCTTTTCCCACAACCAGGCCCCTAACGGACCGGGGTCTGACATTTTCTTGCCCTTATATCTCACCAATTGTTCCACTTGTCCCTACCCTTTTTAGGTAACACTGCCCCTGCTGCTTTTAACGTATTCTCTAACTGCAGCTCGAGGGGCCTCCAGGCACCCGTACCTGGGCCCCATCCCCCATCATCTATTTCCCTGTCAAACTCTCCCTCCATTTTACTTCTCTTTTTCTAAATTCTGAGGCCAGCCGGTTTGTATGACGTACGTCCGAGCAACAAGCCTTGTAAGGTGATGATTTATTAACGGCCAGTCAGTTTGTATGGCATAACACCCGAGCAACTGACCCTTTTGACAAACCAAGCCACTTGTGTTAACACCGCTAGGTTTCAATGGCTCAGACAGATTACGTTATCACCGTTAGGTTTCCTCTGTCTGATTGTCGAGTTTGTCAAGACACCGTTTTATGTACCCATTCACCTTTAGACACCTCAGAATTTTATTCTTCCCACAGCCCGCTTCTCCTTATTTCTCTCAAACAAATACAAAACACACAAAGCACGTTAAAATCTTCACAAACTTTTTCAAAATGCACTTATAGAAAAATACCTCAGGAACCCTGTTCCTGTACTCTAGTATAGGGGACTCTAGCCCCAAACAGACTTCAAGAATTTATGAGGAGTATAACCTCAAGGGACTCTAACCCAACTCCGTAGAGTATACTACTTTAGGGGACTCTAACCCCAAACAGACTTCAAGAATTTATGAGGAGTATAACCTCAAGGGACTCTAACCCAACTCCGTAGAGTATACTACTTTAGGGGACTCTAACCCCAGGGACTCAAACCCAGTAGAATTCGGGGTGTCTTCACCTCCCCGGGACTCTAACCCAGCAGCCTCTCAGGCTTCCGGTTCCTCGTCAGGCAACCGGTGGGGTCTGCCACGACCAAAGACAGTCTGTTTTATCCTCTTTTATATTCACTTTTCTCTTATAATTTCACGCAGTTATCAACATTAACTCTTATCGTCTTTTGCTGATTCAATCACCAGTTTCAGGACAGGACACGTTGTTTTAAAATATTCAATGTGCAGAGTTTGATAAAACAGGTTCTGCTTACCTCTGTGTTAACGTGCCGGCTCGTGTCCCGTCTCTGTCACCGTGAAGGAATCTTTTATCCGAATGAACTCCGTCCTCTCCTCACCACATCCCGAACGAGCCCCCAAAATTGTTGAGGTAAACCTGTGCCTCTTTCCGAGTCCGTTGATGCAGTGAAGGAGGAAGACAGATGCGACGATATAAAAATCAACACAGTTTTATTTGCGCAGTTTGCAAAGTGCGGAGAGCAGTTCAGTACAATGCATGCGAACAGCACAAAGTACGGAAAAGCTCTGTCTTTGTCTAGGAGTGTGATGTTATATACACTTGTATTCAGTCTCCTCCTTATGAGATGTGTGTGCGTCAATATCTTGTCTCTTCCTCTATGTGTGTGCGTGTGTGTGCCTGTATAAGGAGTTACTTTCAGAAGACCGTTGTGTGTGCGGTCCTAGTTTCACCACATGTTTTTCTCAGAGATATCTCCTTATAAAGCTGCTGTTCAAGCACAGAAATGAGCAAGCCGGTTATACATGATATCACCTTATACAGCTATCCTCACTCACAGACAACAGCTTGAGATTCACGGAGGATCTCTCAAAAGAGGACAGATAACGAAGGAATAAACCGTAGCCAATGATCGACAAGGCTCGAAAGGAGGGGAAAGCAGCCCACTTCGTTGGATGTCGAGGCTTCATCAATGGAGCTGAAGCGAATCTCCCTCCTTAGGACTATCCTGTCAGTTATAGCTAAGTATTGTGATATGCTGCTCCTTTTATTCTTTAACTCGAACTAGTGCTGGGCGGTATACCGTTTCATACCCCGGTGATATATATTTTTTCTGATATGAATTTTTCATATACTGTGTACTGTGTAGCGTACAAAACGTTGGGAACGCAGAGCAGCGGAATGTTGCACCGCCGGACATTGTTTGAGAGGGGGCTGTTTTACAGTTGCACCAAACCAGCAGCACGCCAGAGCACAGCCTGTGTTGGGCGTACGGATCTCATTGAGCGGTGAACAAAATGGATAAACCGGGTGAAAGTTCTGAAACTGAAGTTTCATAACAAGTAAACAATGAAACAGAAGAGGAGCCGTGTTTGTTGTTTGGAAGTTCTTCGGCTTTAAAAAATCCCTAACATCGATCAAACAACAATATTCTCCAAATGTTGTCGGCCATACGTTGTAGCCGCAGGAGGTAACACAGAAATCAAATACCGTGAAACCAATATAATTTTGACAAATACTGTTTTATAAATTTGTTTTATAAACTCGAGCACCTAAAAGGCTGTAATCTGGGTTTTTACTTTTCATTTTAAAATGGCTCAGAGGCAGCTCTTTCGTTCTCCTTTTTTAAATGCATGTTTATTATTTTATTGTATCTATTTATTTTTTAATATATTTTTTTGTATTTTTTTATATAGAGGAGGTGGAAAAGAAAGAAAATGATCAAACCATTTCACATCTAACCCTTCTTAATTACACATACCTTGTTTTATTAAGATGGCAAATCTTATAGGCAGTAAGCTAAATATGCTGTGTTTTTATTTTACTTTAGTTGTTTTGCTGATCTGTTATTTACTAGGCCTTACCTTAACTCTACTCATATTTTATGCTAATAATGCAGCACTCGGTTCCCCTTAAGAGTGATATACTCCACCTAAGAGAGTGGTTTTTCTTTGTATAACTTTTTTCCTGTTGTTTGACAACTTTGTCTTTGTATTTAATTGCCCTTAATGCCAGGGCGTTAAGATAGAATTGCTTAACGCTTAAGTTGTTTGCCAAACAACTCAAAACAGACTTTAGTTTCTTTTAAAAATCCCATTCTACAGCTGCTGACATAAATATATTTTTGGAGGTCACAATGGTGCAATGAGGTCTGGTTTTCACATGGCTCTGAACGCTCTGCTGGAGTCACTACAGCTAAAAAATACCTCTAATAGAAATGTCCTGCATACCAGATTGTGACCCTCTAGGTCACTACATTCTATTGGTAATTAGATCTATTAATACTACCTTCATCATTGTTAATGTGTATGGATCTAATTCTAAATCAGAGAATGACAATTTACTTGACTTGATAGAAAACAGAATCTTAATTGGCTTTCCAAATATCCCAACTCTCTTCTTATCCTTGGTGGGGATTTTAATATAACTTTTGATAATACAATTCACAGATGGCCTGCAACTCAATCCTCTCCCCTTAATACAAGATTAAAAATGCTGATGGAGAATTTTGACGTTACAGATGTATGGAGAAAAAAATTCCCAAATGAAAAATCCTTCACCTGGAGTAATAAAATGGGAACAAGACAATCCCACATTGAGTTACGGTTAATATCTAAATCCATTAATGAAAACAATGTTACAGTTAATATCCTTACCACGCCCTTAACTGACCACAGAGTAATATATATCAATATACAATTATTTGCAACGGATTTTACACATTGTAGATCCTCATTTTAAAAACTGAACAACTCTCTGCTTAAGCATAAATCAGTTACAAAAGAAATAAACAAATTAATTAGCCAGTTCTTGGAGAAAGCGAGCAGGAAGAAAGCCTGTAATATTAACTGGGAGCTAAGTTTTAAGTGTGCAAGTTCCTGAGAAGGTATTGAAGTAATATTGCCAAGTCTAGGATAATTGAAGAAGAAGAGTTAATCTTTAAAATGGCTTTGTATTATCAGATATCTCCCAAGGATGTTTCACAGGAAGATAGACTGATTTTGCTAGACCTCCAGGGTAAACTTGACGATATATTTTGACATGAGGCAGAAGAAGCCTTTTTGAGATCAAGAAAGAGATGACTAGAGGAAGGTGAGCAAAACTCTGCTTATTTTTTTTTTATTTGAAAAAATCGCCCTAAAATCAACTCTATCCACCAGTTGAATATTAATGGTGTCGTCTCTGAAAACATAAAACTAATTCCTGACTCCTGTCATAATAGTAACAAAGTTTTGGAGGCCTCCATTTTATCCTGACTTTTAACTATAACATAGAAAGACTCCCAGTTAAACTATCTGTATTTCATAAACAGGTCCTCCATGCCTGAACTCTCATCTATAAGCACAACTTTTAACCTCACCGATATATTAGTTGGAACAATAGAGATATCATAATTAAAAATAAGTCCCTTTTCTTTGAAACCTGGTTTCTGAAAGCTGGTGAGTGAGCTGCTAAATGAGGAGGGAATATTGCTGTCTTACTCCCAGGTGACTCCTGAAGAATTTTTAGTTGTCACTAATGCTATTTCATCAGGTACTTTAATGCTTTTTAAAAGTTGTACATCCTCATCTAGACATGTATTTGTGGCATATTCAACTGACTCTCCAGAAGGAAAAATATGTTTCTCACTAGCCCAAAAGAATAATAATAAAAAAGTATGTGCCTTATTTAAAAAAGATATTGTTGCTACCCCTAATATTACTTTATTAGTTTCACAGATCATATTGATTGGAAAAAAACTTGGATGCTTCCTAACAAATTTTTAATCACAAATTAGGTTAAGGAAGTTTCTTACAAAATCATACACAAATATTATCCAGCTAATCTTTATATGCAAAAATTTGAAAAGGACATTAATATTAATTGCTCTTTCTGTACTTTACATCAAGAAACAGTTGTTCATTTGTTCTGGCTTTGTTTTCACACAAAGAAAACTATGGGCAGACCTTGGCAAATGTATTATTGACTCTTTCACCATAGATTTTATTTTACTTTAATTTTGTTTTTGGTTTCCATAAACAAAAACAACATTTTCCTTCTAAGAAAGAAGGAAAAAAATCAGTTTTTATTTCTTTCAAAGTTTCATATTCATAAAAGCACATTTTCTACAAAAACCCCTTGCTTTTATGTTTTTCAAAAATAAATTAAACTTTAAGCTAATCACCAAATCAGCAAATGAAAAGGCTATTAAAACCATAGACTTTTGTAACATGTATAACCTTGTTGTATAATGACCATCACCCCTTCTCTATATTTTCCTTGTATACGGTTCCCTGTATACTATTTGTATCTATGTCAACTCCTTTTAAATAAAGCTGTTGAGAGAAAAATAAAAAAAATTTAAAAAAAAATATATATATATATATATATATGGAGACTAGACACTGCATCGACTGCTACTGGCTATTGGCGCTGACAAGCTGTGGGGCCACCATCTGGACCGGTCAGCCGCTAAAAAGACACACGATATATAAAAACACTAATACATGATAGAGAAGCAGAAGCAGATTTTGTACAACTCCGCTATTTTAATAAGTTGAAAAATGAAGAAACAATAATACATTATACATCCATATGAAAGATAAAACACAGTAGACATAAGTTATATATCAGAAAAAAATTAATATCTATATATACAAATATCTCAGAAAAAAATAAAATTTATATCAAGATTGATTCAAATTGGCTCATGCAAAATTCAGAAATACAACCGAAATACAATTCAGTTATAATAAATTGAAATACAATTCAGTTATAATAAATCCATCCATCCATTTTCTATACCCGCTTAATCCATCGGTTGGGTTGCTGGGGGGCTGGAGCCTATCCCAGCAATCATCGGGCGAGAGGCGGGGTACACCCTGGACAGGTCGCCAGTCCATCACAGAGCCACACAGAGACAAACAAGTCAAACAACCACACATGCTCACACTCACTCCTAAGGACCATTTTAGAGTCACCAATTAACCTAACAAGCATGTTTTTGGACAGTGGGAGGAAGCCTGGAGTAGAAAATGGGCAAAATTGGTCCAAACTCTTTTTGTCCAAAAAAGCTGTTGTAGTCTGACCAGGAGGAGACTGTTGATGTGTGTAGTGAATTTGGAGTGTCTGTAATGTGAGATTAGCTGATCTGATAAAAACAAATGTAACGTTTTCTTTGTGTCCCTGTTGAAAACTGTTGATTCACGTGAGTTTATGCACCAAAACTACTAAGTAGCTTTGTTAGCTGGACAGAAATGACTTGGAGTCATGTAACGGAGATCATCTTCAATCCTCTCTTCCTCTTCACGTGAGGCAGCGACTGTGTTCGTCCTGCCTCCCCCTCGCCTCGCCTTGCCTGCTCCAGCAGCTCTGCCTCCTCGTCAGTGTTGCCAGGTGTACGATAATTTTGCCCTGTTTACGATGTACGATCAATAATCCCAAAAAAGGCCCAAAATACGATAATTTGACCATTCTGTGAATGTGTGGTTGTGATCGGTTGAAATCAGCCTGTTGCAATTGTCTGTCGGTTTTTTTTGTGAACCCTGAAGGCATTTCCATTTCCATGTGACAAGTGTCAAGCCAATCGTGCTTTTCTATGTGAGCAACGAGTGACGTGCATGCGTTTGCCTCAGAAGTTCCTAACAGTAGGTGGCCTCCAGGCCTCATGATTTGGCTCATTAGTTCCCACTCGTCATTGTTTATGGGGGACATTTAGCCTAACGCAATTGTGGGGTTGCTGATACAAAGCCGTGAGTGCCTGTTAGACACTATTCAACACTAGAGTGACTATAGCGCATCAATAGACTTGTTATTTTGGTTATGACGGGTGTACGATAATTTCCCTCAAAATACAATAATTTTATGTCTCCGGTATGAAAATACTACATTTCTCACCTGGCAACACTGCTCGTCGTCCTCTCTCTCCCTCTCTCTCTTACCTCTGTCTCCCATTCTGGTGTTACACTCTGCAAATGTGTTGCCTGCTAATGCTATCCCTCTATCAGACTAAATACAAACAGCCTTTAGTCTTACGTAGCTAATATTAGCTTTTATTACCACACAGGTAGCTACTGGGGTCCACAAAACACTAATATAAAGCAGAACAACTAAAAGTGACATTCACTGTAAATTATCTTTTCACAGAATAGCTAACCAAATATAACATCTAATTATCATTTATATCTCTAAAAGTAACCTCAGAACTTGAGAAGGTGGTTTCACTCGATGTAGAAGACATCGTGACACATTTGAGGGATGGATGTGTTGGGTAGTGTGTGCTGCACGCAGCATCAGGCCACCACAGTTTCTCCAAAGCGTGGAGTGTTGCGTTCAATGCACATCGGAAATGAATGAATCTGGCAAACACCGGTCAAACGCACACAGAAATTACTTACACACTGCTCCTTTAAATGTAGTTCGCTAACGTTAAATGATGTTAGCTGTTAATTAAACAAACGAATCTGAGCTGCCCCGGACTTAGTTCTCTCTGCAGCTAGCTATAATGTTGCCAGAGGTGGCTAGCTCATGTGTCGATGTCAGACACTAATTGTAAAAATAATCTGAGCCTGTCAGTTGCAAAATTAAACACATTTAGTGGATGTATTTGAACGTTAGCCACATGCCACATTTGATTGCGTTATAAAGCGCTCCAAGGCTGTAGGCTATACAGCTCTATACAGGAACGGTTTCAAATATGTTTAATCCCATCAATCATTTAGACAAAATAGAGCCCAGGTTAAAAAAAAAAATAGAACGATTTTGCGACAAATGATGACAAGGTGGTAATGAGGGCAATATCATTCTACCGGTCCAAGAGGAGAAATGAGGAGCCCCACTCGTGAGGTTTATTATGTTGCCTGCTGGCGAAAGTGTGTTTGATCGTGTGTCTGTTAACAGCTGCAGTTGCATTTTTCTGTCACTGTTCAAATTATTGTCGTGTTCAAAAAAATTGTCGTGTTCATATTAATTTTTCATATTAATTTTTTACTTTTCTGCAGTTGCAGAGTCTTTGCAAGATTTCAAACCAGCTGACAGCGAGTTTACATATATATCTGTTATACAACAGCTCTTATTTAAAATGACTCGAAAATATGTCAATAATCCATCTCTTGTTGTTTCTCAGATTATCCTGGAGACAGATGAGCCACCTGCTGTCACAGCATACAGCTGCAGCTGTGCCACAGGCAAAGGCTTTTGTAACCATAAGACAGCTTTATTATATCAACCAGTAAATGACCTGCAACTTGGCCTTCCAACAGTCCCACCTTCCCTGGCCTGCACCAGTGAACCACATAGGTGGCATCAACCATGCTTTTGGACAATAGATTTAACAAACTGCATGATATTCACAAAATGTTTTTTTGTATTACCTTAAGGTAGTCCATGCAGAGGCCATGACTGACCTTGTAGTAAAGAAGCCGAAATCTTTGGGGACAACTGGAGTGAAGTCCACACTATCCTGCTTATTCTGGTAAGGCAGCTAACTTACACACCCTTAAAAGTCATGCATTCAATATAATATGATGCATACCAGTCAGACCTTAGCATATGACTATGTGGTAGATGATGAGGAATAACGTTTTCTTTACAGTATGTGTGATTTTTAACCCAAAAATCTTGACAGTATGTGATTTGGAAGAAAAACACATCTTCTTCACAGTATGGGAGACATGGAGGAAATAAAATCTGAACATTATTTGTGATATGGAAGAAAAATATCTTTACAGAATGTATGATGTTGCATTTCTCTATGCTGATGAGTGGTATTTTCTCTTCCAGGACCCCTACCATATCCACACATCATGACTTCTGGAGGAAAAATGAGTCACATCCACCCTAGCCCTTTACTGTATCACATCCTAGAGGGCATGTCCGCCCTAGAGATGGTCCCGTCACAGTTTGTCCCCAGTCATGTTTAGTTTTCCAGGACATAACATAAATATATTAAAAAAAGAACACGACTTTCAGAGACAACTGGCTTGTTCACATATTCTTGTGTATTTGTATTTCAGTGTATTGAGTTTTTCAAAATAAAATGATGAAACCGCCTACTGTATGGGCATGAGCTTGCTTCCATGAAATTTTTTGCCTTTTCACATGGACTGATATTTTCTTTTGAATGGTGCTTGTGTGAACAGGATTTTTAATCTTTAAGAATATTCAATTTCCTGTGGACTTAAGTTAAACTACTATTTTTCAGAATCTTTCTTTATATATACTATAACTTGCAAATATATGAAAATATCAATTGTAATTGATTGTTAATATTGACATTAAGTTCTAAATCATCTGCTGTATTCAGTCATGTATACTACCATTGCCACAACAGGACAAATTAATGATCTTGGGTGTCAAATATTTAGCCTATACGGTTCTTTAACCTAAGCAGTTCTCTTCGAGTCATCAGACCCAGGCCTTTTAGCTGTTACTAGCATTAGCTCTAGAAGCCCACTGAGGTAGCTTTCAGTTTCTGTGGTCCAGTTGTCTGAAACAAGCCTTCTGCTGACCTGAGATCAGTCATAAAGGGGATTATGCATGATCACTTCATATATTTTTTCAATTTTTCACATATTTTTGTTGCTGGTAATATTAGGTTTGTGTATGTAAGTGCAGTCATGAAAAAAGAAAGCAACCCTTCTTTCAAACTATGAAAACACAAGTTTTGTCAGTTTGCTGGTCTGGAGCATTCAGGTGTGTGTTAACACGATGCAAAGGAGGAAAGACATGAGAAATTATCTCAGAGAAGTAATTGTTGCTGCCCATCAATATGAGAAGGGTTAAAAGAGTATTTGTTAACTGAGTGGAGACCATCATTCTGCAGTGAGAAAGATCATTCACAAGTGGAAAATATTCAAAACAGTTGCCAATCTTCCCAGAAGTGGACGTTGTGATGGCAATGCTCAGAGAAATTGTGCAAAAAAACAAACAAAACAGATGAGACAAAAGTGGAGATGTTTGCTCATAATGCACAGCAGGACATTTGGAGAAAACCAAACCCAGCATATCAACACAAACACCTCATACCAACTGTCAAGCGTAGTGGTGGAGGGATAATAATTTGGGCTTGTTTTGCAGCCACAGAACCTGGGGCCTCATATACAAAGACTTGCATGGGATTTCCTACTGAAACCAAACCAAAATGCCCTCCAATGTATAAAAATATCCAGATGTATCAATGTGTGCACACACATGAATCCAAGCACATTTCGTTTCTACATCCCAATCAAGTGGAATTGAGTGCACATGTCGGAGTACCCTACTCCTCCCTGTCCACGCCCCTACTTAAAAATGCAAATAATATCTAAATGAGCCCTGCACCTGCGAATCCTCTCTCTGCACGATCAGAAAATAAATAAAAAAGAATGAGTAAGACGGAAAAAAAGAAGAACTTAACGGAAAGCGAGATGGAGGTGCTACTTTCTGAAGTGGAGGCCCGCAAAAATGTGCTCTTCGGCTCGCTATCCTACGATATTGTTACAGTTTAGTCATCCTACCATCAGTAATTTTCCATTGATCCTGCTTCTGCCCCACTCAGCCTGTCAGCCACACACACCTCATCAGTTCACTCCACTCACCTGTGCACACAGCTGCCTCTCATCACATGCAATCAGCCTAGCATATAGTCACCAGCTCCACACTCTATCCTTTGCCAGATTGTTCTTTGCCATGCATGTCTTTCCAGCGTTCTCCTGCCAGCTTTACCGGTACCGACCTCGCCTGTCCCTGATTCCCTGCTTCGTCTGCCTCCTGGTAATTCGACCCAGCCTTCTGTCCCTGACCAAGAACTTTGCCTCTCCTTTCCTGATTCCTGTTTGCCAGTTTCTAAACAGTCTGTCTGTCTGCCAGAGTCTCAGTAAAGCCTTGAACTTTTTACCACTGTCTTCTGACTCCTTTGTACTGCAATTGGGTCCATATACCACCCGTTACAGATATAAGCAGCAAACGTAAGAGGAGTGGGTGGGAGAGTATGAGTGAGGCCTTTAATGTTGTGGGGTCTGAGAAGCGCACACAAGCAGAGGAGAAAAAGAAGTGGTCCGATATTAGGCAGGCCTACTCTTCATCCAGGGCTGATCTGAAGAGGGGCATCAGGGAGGCCAAGCACAGCCACAAGCTAAGGATTGAGGAGCACTTTAAGAACAACTCCGACCTCCGACGCATGTGGCAGGGCATCCAGGCCATAACTGACTACAAACCCACCAACACCACCCCCACATTCAACAACGTCTCCTTCCTGAATGAGCTTAACAGCTTTTATGCTCTGTTTGAGAGGGACAACCAGGAGCCAACCTGCCAAAGGCTGTGCTCACGACAGGACACCAACCTCTCACACTCTCCCCAACCGACGTGTCTGCTGCACTGAGCAGGACCAATGCACGCAAGGCTGCTGGCCCTGATGGCATCCCTGGATGCGTGCTCAGGACCTGTGCTGGGCAGCTAGCTGAGGTCTTGAATGACATTTTCAACCTGTCGCCGGCCCAAGCAGCTGTCCCCACATGCTTCAAAACCACCTCCATTGTGCCAGTGCCAAAATATTCCAAAGCTGAGTGCCTCAACGACTTCCGCCCTGTTGCACTCACCCCCACCATCATGAAGTGCTTCGAGAGGCTGGTCCTGGCTCACCTCAAAACCTGCTTACCACCCACACTTGACCCCTTCCAATTTGCCTACTGCCAGAATAGGAGCATGGAGGATGCCATCTCCACTACACTACACTCTGCCCTTGCTCACCTGGACAATAACAACACCTATGTGAGAATGCTGTTCATAGACTATAGCTCAGCATTCAACACCATCATCCCCTCCAAACTGATTAGCAAACTCAGTGACCTGGATATCAATGCCTCCCTCTGCAACTGGGTACTGGACTTTCTAACCAACAGACCCCAGTCTGTTAGGCTGGAGAACCACACGTCCTCTACACTCATCCTGAACACTGGCATCCCACAGGGCTGTGTGCTGAGTCCTCTCCTCTACTCCCTCTTCACCTACAACTGCACGCCTGTACATGGTTCTAATACCATGATCAAGTTTGTGGACAACACAACGGTGGTTGGCCTCATCAGCAACAACAATGAGACGGCATACAGAGAAGCATTTGGCAGAGTGGTGCACTGCCAACAACCTGGCTCTCAACACCAAGAAGACCAAAGAGCTCATTGTGGACTTCAGGAAGAAGAGTGGCACACCCACCCCCATCCTTATCGATGGGACGAAGGTTGAGTGTGTCATCAGCTTCAAGTTCCTGGGGGTCCACATCTCCGAGTATCTCTCTTGGTCTCTCAACACCTCAACCCTGGTCAAAAAAGCACACCAACGCCTCTTCTTCCTGAGGAGGCTGAAGAAGACCCATCTTTCTCCTCAGATCCTGGTGAACTTATACTACTGCACCATCAAGAGCATCCTCACCAACTGTATCTCAGTATGGTATGGCAGCTGCTCTGTTGCAGAACGGAAGTCACTCCAGAGGGTGGTGAAAACCGCCCGACGCATCACAGGTTCGCCACTCCCCTCCATTGAGACTGTCCAGAGCAAGAGGTGCCTGCGGAGGGCGCGCAGTATTGTCAAGGACAGCTCTCATCCCAGCTACAGACTGCTTGAACTCCTCCCCTCCGGGAGGCGCTACAGGGTGCTCCGTTCCCGGACGAGCAGGTTCAGGAAAAGCTTCCTCCCTGCAGCCGTCACCATGCTAAACTCTCAACTCTCAACCTCATCACATACGATCTGTACATTGATGGAATGAAAATGTTTCCCGTTGATATACAAATTCATCATGTGATGGCGCTTTTATAGCACTGTGTGTTCAGTCGACAGCTCCGATTACAAACTGGCTCTCGCTTCAAATTGCGCTTCAATGTTGGCCTGTTTGATATACCTGGCTGAGATGCAGATAATTCCGTCCCACTAGACTGGCATGGCTCGGCTCAGGGTCGACTGGCACAGTCCCATTTGGTTGGTCAGCTCCCTCTGGAATGCTCCAGTTGCTTAAACTCCAGTGTGCACATCACCTGTGGCACAAGCAGCTCATGGCCCCTCGATGTGTTGCGCCCCATCGTCGGCCGCAGCTCTGCACCCAGTTACAGGAGGATTGCCCTCAAAACGGTTGATGACCATTTACAATGTCTTCCAATACCGCTAAAGCAGCCATTGTTTTTAATGGTATGCACTGCAACACTTTGCGCATGCTTTTATATCCACTCTGTAATAGCAGACACATGGGTGTGTTAATTGTTCATCAGTGGTAATTGTTCATGTGTCTCAAATGTGCATATCACTCAGTCTGAGGACAAATTGTGTTCACATTTATTTATTATAACAGTTTCCCAACATCACCTGTAAGTGTCGCCAAACAATCAACAACTGTAGAAAAGTGCATACGACAGCCCTGAAGTTGGCGTGAGGCACCGCACATTTCCACGGTCATTTCGCTCTTGATACATCTGATTGTTGACGTGAAAAAGTGTGTACGCCACTTTTTTGTGCGTACACACCCTTTGTACATCAGGCCCCAGGACACTTTTCTTTCATTGAGTCCACCATGATCTCCTCTGTGTACCAAAGCATTCTAGAGTAAAAACTGAGGCCATCTGTCTGACAGCTAAAGCTTGGCTGAAACTGGGTCATCCACAGGACAATGATCCCAAACACAGCAGCAAATCTACAACAGAATCTTTGAAAAAGAAAAGAACCAAGGTGTTGCAATGATCCAATCAAAGTCCAGATGCATAGCTGGAGCAAAATGAAAGGCAAAAAGGGACAACAGTAGGTGGAGGTACAAGCCTTTTCTGCCCTTGGTGATTATGGGAAATGCTAATTCGCCACCAAACAAGTGTGATGAGCAAGAGACACTTGTGCAGAACCAACAGCTGTATAAGGAGAGCAGTTTGATCTGTCTGTCTGAGTCCTGGCTGAACGACAACACCAGACTCATGTGTGGACATACCCTGCTTCACAGCCGTACTAGCGGATCGTGACCAGAGTACAAGCGATAAGCGGAAAGGCGGGGGTATTATCCTGTTTTTTAATCAAAGATGGGTTAACCCCCACAATGTGACCGTTAAGGAGAGGATATGTTGTCCAGACATTGAACTGCTGTCAGTTGGTTTCTGTGCGTTCTATACGCCCAGAGATTTCCCATATACAGTCGTCATCATTGTTTGTATTCCACCGAGGGCAGCACCAACAACGGCGTGTGACGTCATCCATGATGCCGTTGCTAGAATACAGACCCAGTATCCTTTCAACCATGTCTCTTTATCCTCCTGCCTGACTGGCTCTGTATGTGGACTGCCCAACACGTGGAGAAAAGACATTAGATCTGTTTTATGCTACTGTGAAGGAGGCTTACAGGGCAGTGTCTCTTCCACCACTGGGTAGATCTGATCACAGCATGGTCTATTTACAACCTACATATAGACCTTGTGTACAAGCACTTCCTGTTACTACCAGATTATTCAGGAAGTGGTCACCAGAGCCGCGTGATGCATCGAGAGACTGCTTTGATGTTACAGACTGGGCTGTACTGCTGGAGGAAGAAGAAATGGACATTGACATGGACAGGCGGCTCAGCACCATCACTGACTACATTAACTTCTGGACTGGACTGTAAGGCGCTATCTTAATAATAAAACAATGGATCACCAGTGACATCAAATACCTCCTGAACCAGAAAAAGATGGCGTTCCAGAATGGGGATGGAGAAAGGCGGTGGAATGTACAACGAGAGCTTAAAAAGACACTAAGTCGAGCTAAGGTGGAGTACAAGAAAAAGGTAGAGACAACTGGAGAACAATAACACCAAGGAGGTGTGGAGGGGCATGAGGACTATCACTGGATACAGACTGAAAAACTCTCAGTCTGTGGAAGGTGATGATGACAGAGCCAATACTTTGAACAAATATTTCAACAGGTTTGATAGTGTGGCTTTTTCCACCTCTGCTGCTTCTCCCTCCACCCCCACCACTACATCTGCTTCCTCTATAGTGCTTCCACTTCCCCAGCTGTACTTTCACCTCAATGGCAACTCACATCGCCAAGCCTCCTCCTCCGCCTGACTGCACCTCCACCTCAGCAGCAACTCTCACCAACAGGCTTCTTCTGTCCAGCTGCACCTCCACCTCTTTGTCAGCTTCCACCACCAGGTCTCCTGAGTCAAGCTACACCTCCACCTCTGCAGCAGTTTCTACCACCAGGTATCCTGAGCCCAGCTGCACATCCATCTCTGCAGCCGTTTCCCCCGCTAGACCTCCTGAGCCCAGCTGCATATCCACCTCTGAAGAAGCTTCCAGCAGCAGGCATCCTGAGCCCAGCTGCACCTTCACATCTGTGGCTGCTCCCACCCCTTACCCTCCTCTGTCCAGCTGCACCCCCACCCCATCTCTAAAATTGATAGCAACATCACTCCTGTTGTCATCCCTCTGCTACAACCTCTTTGCCTAACTATAGAGGAGGTTGGAGCTGAGCTAAGGAGACTTCAGTCAGGGAGGGCTGCAGGCCGAGATGGAGTCTGTCCAAGGCGTCTGAGGGACTCTGCTGGTCAACTAGCAGCCCCTCTTCATAGGCTCTTCAATATGAGCCTTCAGATGGAAAAGTACCGGTGCTGTGGAAAACTTCTTGTCTCATACTGGTGCCAAAATTAGGGCAACCGGTAATATTAATTATATTAACTGGTGAGAAGCACCTCTTATGTTCCTTCCCATAACAAGGAATGGGGAGAGAAGCACCTTTCCCCATAACATTGAATATTCCTACCCATAATAATGAATGGTGAGAAAAGTGCCTTTTCTCATAACATTGTGTGATCAGCAAGCATAAGCAACATAAATAGCTGGAGCACCATTTTGTCGGGAGACAACTCTGAGCGATCTTCCCGACAGGTTGTGTGGATTTGTGCGGACTTGTCTCTTTCTTGCAAGAAATAAATGTTTTGTGTAAATTAATCGTATCCAGCGACTCTGAGCCTTATTTTTGAGAGAATTTTTCTAACATAATGGTCCTTCGAGCCGGATTCTAAGTCCTTTCCACCTTCCAGAATCGGAGCTGAAACCGTGCACGGGGGAGTCCAGGATTCCTAACTGAAGTCCTCTCAGCACAGTTTCTGATAGAGGCCGGCTGCCACTGGCTGGAGGAAAGGTGACAGAATCTATTTTTGAATCAGTGGACAGACTCGCTGGATTCTTCGTTGTTTAACTTACCAGTGGATTTATGGTAAGGAACCCTTTGTATTACTATTGTTGGTTGGAAATAGGGAAAATTTTGATAATTAACTAGCAATTGATAGAAACTGGAAGCCTTTAAATAGATTGAGTCGTTGCTATTTTCCTAAGAATATACTATTTCGAATACAACCTAGTAAAGAAGCCTTTTAACTGGTAACTGTGTAAAAGTTATGTTGGAACACTCACAAATGAAGCAGTCAGAAAAAGTAAGCCTTTTAACTGGTAACCGTGTATAGGTTGTGTTGGATTAACCCATAAAAGAAGCAGTCAGGAAAGGTCATCCTTTTAACTGGTAACTGTGTATAGGATTAACCCGTAAAAACCTAATTAGCGGTCAGAAAAGGACATCTTTTTAACTGGTAACTGTGTGTAAATTGTGCTGGATTAACCCATAAAAGAAGCAGTCAGAAAAAGTCAGCTTTTTAACTGGTAACTGTGTATAGGATTAACCCATGAAAACCTAATAGCAGTCAGAAAAGGTCAGCCTTTTAACTGGTAACTGTGTGTAGGTTGTGTTGGATTAGCCCATAAAAGAAGCATTCAGAAAAGGTCAGCTTTTTAACTGGTAACTGTGTATAGGATTAACCCATGAAAACATAATAGCAGTCAGAAAAGGTGAGGCAAAGGAAAAAAGCCTTTTAACTGGTAACTGTATGTTGTGTTGGATAACCCACAAATGAAACGGTCAGAAAAGGTCAGCCTTTTAACTGGTAACCGTGTGTAGTGGTGGGATTAACCAAGGACAACAAAAATGCAGTCAGAAAAGGTTAGTCCATAGTCTGTGTGAGAAGACTACAGGAATAAATAACTCTGCGCCGCGCATTAGAAACGGAATCTTTCTTAAGAGAGTTTGCGATGAAAGATCACAAGTTTTAAATCCATGTTAGTTTTTGTTAGTGATATATGTCTGATCGTTTGTTTGTTAAATGGCCTGATTGTTGAATCGTTAGTTTGTGAAATTAATTTGTTTGTTTGTAAAAAGGGGCTGGTTGTTAAATTGTTTGTTTGTCGAATTGTTTGTTAAAGTCTTTGCCAACCTCCGAAGGTTGTTAAAGTCTTTGCTGCAGTGTTGTTTTATTTGCTATGTATGTATGGGAGTAAAACAGCTGTGTGTGTGTGTGTGTATTGTTGCTGAAGGTATAGGTCATTGTTGAACTGTTGCTTTGTGATAGAATTGTTGGTTTGCTAAAAGGGCTGGTTGCTGAATTATTTGTTTGTTAAATTGTGATTTTTTCCTTCTTTGCTGCAGTGTTGTTTTATTTGCTATGTATGTATAAGAGTGAAACAGCTGCTGGTGTGTTGATGTTGCTGATGGTGACGACAGAAAAAATGTATTACTAACTAATTGAGTTGAAGTGAACATTGGAATCTGGTTGTTGCTCGTGACATAATGACAGAAGTAGTGTTTCATTCAGTAGTACTCAAAATAACTCCACTGAAAATTGATTAGCTGCAAGAGGACAGTATGGGAAATATCTGTTTTAAAGCTAACCGGGAGTTAAGTGGGAGTGCTAAAATCATGTTTCAGAAAAAACCCGATAATATTGAATACTTAGAGAGATGAGAAAATAAATTTGGGTTTGAGGGAGAATTGAACATGGTAAAATTGCCCAATCCTAGAGAAGGGGAAGACAAAAGTAATGTACAAAGTAAATCTAGTTTAAAAAAACACAACAAAAAAAAGAACAACAAGGATTAGAGCTAGACATTTGTACAAGTTTGTGTATTAAGATTTAGCAGCTCTCTTAAAGAGTTAAAGTTCAGAAGATCTCAGACAAACAAACAGATCATTTCAAATCTTTACTCCTTTCACAGGAAAAACTGTCTGAGCAAAAGATGTTTTACAACCTGTGATTTTTATAATTTCCATATCAAACCTGCCATTCTTAGGCAAAGTCCCAGGAAAAGTTGTATACCAACAGCTTTCTGACTTTTTCCTGTCTAACATTGCTTTTGATACTTTCCTCTCATAGTCTTGATTTTGTTTAGTTACTCCTCTGCCTCCTTTAGTGGTAATGGTACATGTAACAAATGTAGTCTTTTTGTAGTTTTGGAGGCAAGGTTATCCGAATTGGAAGCTCGGCTCTGCACTATTGAAAACCACCCGATAGCGAGCCAGGCCCCTTTAGTCAGTGCGGAGCCACCTAGCGTAGCTAGCTCTGTTAGTCGTCCCCAAGCAGATCCCGAGCAGCCGGGACTTAAGAGTGGCTGGGTGACTGTCAGGAAGAGGAGTCATAGTCCTAAAGTTAAGCCCGTGGTTCACCATCAACCTGTCCACGTTTCTAATAGATTTTCCCCACTCAGCGACACACCTGCTGAGGACAAAACCCTGGTAATTGGCAGCTCTATAGTCAGAAACGTGGCATTAGCGACACCAGCGACCATAGTCAAATGCATTCCAGGGGCCAGAGCGGGCGACATAGAATCCTATTTAAAACTGCTGGCTAAGGATAAGCGTAAATACGGTAAAATAGTTATTCACGTCGGCGGTAATGACACCCGGTTACGCCAATCGGAGGTCACTAAAATTAATGTTGCATCGGTGTGTAATTTTGCCAAAACAATGTCGGACTCCGTAGTTTTCTCTGGACCCCTGCCAAATCTGACCAGTGATGACATGTTTAGCCGCATGTCCTCATTCAATCGCTGGTTGTCTAGATGGTGTCCAGCAAACAACGTGGGCTACATAGATAATTGGCAATCTTTCTGGAGAAAACCTGGTCTGATGAGGAGAGACGGCATCCATCCCACTTTGGAAGGAGCTCTTCTCATTTCTAGAAATATGGACGAATTTATTAGTCATCCAAAAACATGACATCCCAGGGTTGAGACCAGGATGCAGAGTTGTAGTCTTACACACTTCTCTGCGGCTTCCCACCTGATGCTGCCCCCCCCCCTCAATCAAAAAACACAAAAGGAGCAAATCCTCTTATGCAAAAAAAATTTAAAACAAAAACTTTAACTGAACAAAAACATCAAACTATTAAATGTGGTTTGCTGAATATTAGATCTCTCCCTTTGAAGTCTCTGTTAGTGAATGATTTGATTAGTGATCATCATATTGATATATTTTGTCTTACAGAAACCTGGCTGCAGCAGGAGGATCATGTTAGCATTAATGAATCAACTCCCTCTGACTATTTAAATGTTCATGTTCCTAGAACCACAGGCAGAGGAGGAGGAGTGGCAGCTATCTTCAGATCAGGGTTACTAATCAGTCCTAGACCCAAGATTAGTTTTAGCTCTTTTGAATCTCTGATTCTCAGTTTTTCCCACCCAGAGTGGAAATCACAAAAACCTCTTGTGTTTGTTGTTGTGTATCGTCCACCTGGCCCTTATTCTGAGTTTCTATCTGAATTCTCAGAGTTTTTATCCCAGTTAGTGCTGAGTACAGATAAAGTCATTGTAGTGGGTGACTTTAATATTCATGTAGATGTTGAAAATGACAGCCTAAATATTAACTTTAATTCTATATTAGACTCTATTGGATTTTCTCAAAGTGTTCACAGACCTACTCACTGCCTTAATCATACCCTTGACCTTGTGCTGACTTATGGCATTGAGAGTGAACAGTTAACAGTGTTCCCTCATAACCCTGTCTTGTCTGACCATTTTTTAATAACTTTTGAATTTACATTACTTGACTACACGGTTTCTGAGAAGAATTCTACATATAGAAGGTGTCTTTCAGATAATGCTGTAACCAGATTTAAAGAGTTGATTTCATCATCCTTTTCTTCACTGCCATGTGCAGATATGACAGAGGACGGCTACCTAAATTTTACTCCAGTAGAACTTGACTCTCTTGTTGACAGCACTACAGCTTCAATGCGTACAACACTCTACAATGTTGCCCCTCTGAAAAGGAAGGTAATCAGTCAGAAGAGGTTGGCTCCTTGGTATAATTCACAGCTGCGTGCATTAAAGCAGACGACAAGAAAGCTAGAGAGACAGTGGCGTTCCTCTAATTTAGAAGAGTCTCAATTAGTCTGGAAAGATAGTTTAATAACGTATAAGAAAGCACTTCGTAAAGCTAGAACTGCTTATTACTCATTATTGATAGAAGAGAATAAGAATAATCCCAGGTTTCTTTTCAGCACTGTTGCCAGGCTGACAAAGAGTTCGAGCTCTGTTGAGCCATGTATTCCTTTAACTCTCAGCAGTGATGATTTCATGAGATTCTTCATCAATAAAATTGTTTCTATCAGAGAGAAGATTAATGGAATCCTTCCCATTATTATCACTGATGTATCATCAAGTAGAGCAGCTTTAGAAGTATCTTTCGAACCTGAATTGTATTTAGACAGCTTCTGTCCAGTTGATCTTTCTGAGCTAACAACAGCAATAGTCTCTTCTAAACCATCAACTTGTATGTTAGACCCAATCCCAACCAGACTGTTCAAGGAGGTTTTCCCCTTAATTGACACTTCCATTTTGGATTTGATCAATCGGTCTTTGTTGATAGGATATGTACCTCAGACTTTTAAGGTTGCTGTAATTAAACCTTTACTTAAAAAACCTACTCTTGATTCAGAAGTGTTGGCTAATTATCGACCTATATCCAATCTCCCTTTTTTGTCCAAAGTTCTTGAAAAAATAGTTGCAGTTCAACTTTGTGATCATTTACATAGAAATAATCTGTTTGAAGAGTTTCAGTCAGGATTCAGAGTGCATCATAGCACAGAAACGGCACTGGTGAAAGTTACCAATGATCTCCTGTTAGCTTCTGATAGCGGACTTGTTTCTGTGCTTGTCCTGTTGGATCTCAGTGATGCATTTGATACGATCGATCACAGCATTCTGTTACAGAGACTTGAACATGTTATTGGGATTAAAGGAACTGCATTAGGCTGGTTTAAGTCATATTTATCTGATAGATTCCAGTTTGTTCTTGTAAATGAAGAATCTTCCTCACACGTTGGAGTAAGTCATGGAGTTCCTCAGGGTTCTGTGCTTGGACCGATTCTTTTTACTTTATACATGCTTCCATTAGGTAACATTATCAGACAGCATGGCATAAATTTCCATTGTTATGCTGATGATACTCAGCTGTACTTATCTATGAAACCAGATGAAACCTACAGGTTGGTCAGACTACAAGCCTGTCTTAAAGACATAAAGACCTGGATGACTCAGAACTGTCTGCTTTTAAATTCAGACAAAACTGAAGTTGTTCTCTTTGGACCTGAGCGCTTCAGGGAGAAATTGTCTAGTTATATAGTTACTCTAGATGGTATTTCCTTGGCTTCTAGTTCTACAGTGAGGAACCTTGGAGTTATTTTTGACCAGAATTTATCATTTGACGCACATATAAAACAGGTTTCTAGGACTGCCTTCTTTCACCTTCGTAATATTGCTAAAATCAGGAACATCCTGTCTCAGGGTGATGCAGAGAAACTAGTCCATGCATTTGTTACTTCAAGATTGGACTACTGTAATTCCTTATTATTGGGCTGTCCCACATATTCTCTGAAAAGCCTCCAGCTGATCCAAAATGCTGCAGCCAGAGTTCTGATGAGAACTAACAGGAGAGATCATGTTTCTCCAGTTTTAGCTTCTCTTCATTGGCTCCCTGTTAAATTCAGAATAGAATTTAAGATTCTTCTTCTCACTTATAAAGTTCTTAATGACCGAGCTCCATCATATCTTAAAGATTTAATTGTAAGATATTTTCCTAACAGAGCACTTCGCTCCCAAACTGCAGGTTTACTTGTTGTTCCCAGAGTTTCTAAAAGTAGAATGGGAGGTAGAGCCTTCAGTTATCAGGCCCCTCTCTTGTGGAATAAGCTGCCAGTAAATGTCTGGGAAGCAGACACCCTTTCCACTTTTAAGATTAGGCTTAAAACTTTTCTTTTCGATAAAGCTTATAGTTAGGGATGGCTCAGGTAATCCTGAAACATCCCATAGTTAAGCTGCTATAGGCTTAGACTGCTGGGGGACCTCATCTGTCACACCTTTCCTCACTTTGCTCTCTTTTTCCCCCTGTTTAATTTCACAATTGATTTTATGTACATGTGACATTATTGTGATTATTAACCTATGTTTCCCTGTTCCAACAGATATCCTTTGAATGGCGTTATGGTGTTTTTCCCCCCTCTTTTCCCTCCTTTCTGTCTTCTCAAACCCCAGCTGGTCGAGGCGGATGGCCACCCTTCCTGAGTCTGGTTCTGCCAGAGGTTTCTTCCTGTTAAAAGGGAGTCGTTCCTTTCCACAGTTGCCACAGGCACGCTCAGGACGGGAGATTGGACTGAAGACACGTTTCGGTGCAATCTGTTGGTTTCCTTAGCTAGGATATAAATTTTTTGAATTGGCTCTATAAGAATGAATTGGATCATGATTACAATGAATTGAATTCCAATTGGCTTGAATTGGACTATATTACTTAAGTGCCTTGAGATGACAATTGTTGTAATCTGGCGCTATATAAATAAAATTGAATTGAATTGAATTGAATTGAATTTTTTTAACTGAGAGATGAAACAACAAGACCGAGAGTGGAGAGGGTCTTTGTGCCATATTCAGGGCCAATATACCCACTCACAAGATAAAACATTTATTTTTGTCTTTAATTCGAGCATGTGTCATTTAAAAAGGGAGATAAAATTATCTTAAATACTTTGTCTCACCGCAGAATGATTTTATTGATGATTTTACTGGAATTTCTTTAAATTGTGTGCACTGCTGTTGACTGTTTAGTCATAACAGGGGACTTGAAGGTGCACATGGATGTAGCCCATAATAAGCAAGCTAAAGAACTCACTGCTTTCCTTGAAATGTTTGGTCTAACTCAGCGTGTGACTTTGCATAGATGAAGAGAGAGTGATTTTTCTGAAATCATAAAAAAAAAAAACTGCAGTAACAACTCTCATGTCTTGCTTGCTACAGTAAACAGATTAACAAACCCTCCAGGTTGCATTTAGAACTCATTTCTACATATAAGGGTAATGAAGTTGGAATATTCTTTAATGACAATGTTCAAGGCATTAAAAATGAAATAATTTCCACCTGAAGCAGGTCTGAGACCAGACAGTCAAACCTTTCAGGTGCAGATGATTTTCAAGCCAAACTGAAACATTTTCTAAATTTGAGATTAGCTCTTCTGAAAAAAAATCATAAGTGTATCAGAAACATAAGCCGGAAATAGAGAATTTAACATATTAATGATAAGAAATGCTATGGTTAAGTAATGCTTCATTACTTCTGATTGACTAACTTCCCTAAAACTTATGAATTTATGAGCTTAGGAACTGACATCATATTCATCAGAGATTAAAGCATTTATCTCACAGAATGGGAACCAAAAGAGTATTAGTATATATATATATATATATATATTTATATATATTTTATATATAAAAAATATATTTTTTAAAAACCAACACAGCAATGAAATATGCTATGTGAGTCAGATATCAAACAATAGTTTTCTTAAAGAGAAATTTAAAGACAGCTGCAATAAATCAGCGTAATATATGGAGTAATATATTAATACTATAAGCAGTTTCTAAGTCTGCAGATAAATATTAATTAAATTAAACAGAAAGGTTGTGCATGTGTGTTCAACAGGTGCCAAACTAGATGGGTCAAACAGAGAGTAATTTTGTGTGACTTGTAACACTTGTAACATGACAATAAACAGTCATCTTAATGTGTTTGCACAGCAATGGAATAAAGAGGGCATGCAGAGGAGCACTCTAACAACAAAAAGAAAAGGAAGAAAGGACTAAACTTTTTGTTGGAAGGGAGAGAAGCAACTATTTAGGTGATGAGGGAAAGCAAAAACACAGATCACAACAGGAGCAGTGACGGAGAAGGAGAGACAGAGCAGGAGGAGATACATGTCGGCTGTGTGGAAGGAGGGGGCATTGGGCGAGGGACTGCAGGAGCAACAGTAAGATAGAGGAAGAGTTTGGGAGTCAGTTATGACTAGATAAGAAAAAAACAGGAGCTGTAACCAGGATAGAAGCAGAAAAGCCAGAAAAAGTGTTAAACTTAGAGGGAACTGAACTTATCTTATAGTATGACATCAAACCTGAGATTACATTGAATGTTTCCGGGACGGAGGTAACTTTTCTATGCGACACAGGTGCAAAACGAACTGTAATCCATCCTGATGACATTCTGGGAGTTGAGGAATCCAAAGAAATTATTTGGGTCAAATCAGCAAATGGTAAGAGCCATCCTGAGCGTTTATCAAAACTCTTGACAGTAACAGATACACGGAGTGGGGTAAGTGCTGATTGTCAAGTTGTCTTTTCCGCCCTGTGTCCCTGTAACTTACTGGGAAGGGATTTACTCCATTTATTGAAGCTACGAATAGTTCCAGAAGAAAAAGGGTTAACTATAGTTCGAATGAAGTCCGCTCAAACAATGATTCAGCATGAGACCACCTTCATACTGGTATAGTTTGGATCTTGTGTCTACAGGCCCCAGCTCTGTCACGCTTCCTCTCCTTCAGAAGGCAAAAGAACACGTCTCAGGAGAGCTCACCCTCAGGTCACCACATGAAGTACACTGTACTGTGTATTACAAATATACTCAAGGGGAGGACATATTTTATTTTTTAAACAAATGAGAAAGTTTAAACATGCTAAAGTTAAAACACTTATACTGGAATAAAGAGGGTTGTTGTGCAGCTAGCTGCTTACTCTCCCACAGCATGAGAAAGTTTTTAAGATCATGGAATGCACCCCATATGTCACTCTCCAAACCCACAGATGACCACTGGAGGCGTTTAGGTGTGTTTGTGACTGCATGTGAAGAAGCCTCAGATTGGGAGAAGGTGGAGCCAGGAATAGAGTATTCTGAGAAACTGGATGCATATACTAGTCCATTAAATTGGACCATGGATGCAAAACCAAATGTACACTTACAAGGACAGATCTGGAAGAATAAAGGTGCCATTTACTATGAAATGTAGAACTTATACTGCCAAAGAGTTTGTTTAAATATGCTTCAGTATCGAGCCATGGAGCAGGGCATGTCTCTACAGGAGGGCTGGTAGCAATAATGAACAAGGTTTTTGCAGTGTATGGTTTTATCTATAATAAAACCATAATATCATAATATGATAATAAAGAATTTTTGTCTAACATGTCAAATATGTGCAAATATGATCCATACATATGGCCTAGGACCGGGACGAGGACAGTTCCCGAGGCCTGAGGACCCTTTTCAACAAGTTTGTATGGATTTCATTGAATTAAATAAAGGTGTCTCCCTGGTGATTAGTGATGTTTTACCAAATGAAGTGAAGTATTTCCAGATGCACAGGCAGTGTACCCTCAACACTGGTGAATTAAATATTACCTAGATTTGGAATTCCTGAAAAGATCTACCGTGATAACAGGGACGCACTTTGTAAACAATATTATCTTCCTGATGGCGAAGAACTTAAAAACAAAAAAGGATCTCAGAAACCACTGTGCAAGACTGAAGAAACTGGGAAGAATTGGGTTACTGTTTACCACTAGTAGTCCTAAACATACATATTACTCTAACTAGCACAGGATTAACTCCATTTGAGATAATGTATAATGTATGACCATTTTTACTACCACAGAACTATTCACCGGACATGATGAAGAAAGAGAAGAAACCTTAGCAGGATACATGGTTAAAATGTTAACAAGTAGAGGGATCTATTCTGTCTAGTGTCTGTTCCAGGTGACCCTGTGGAGGAATCTCTAAAACCTGGAGATTTTTTGTACCTAACACAGAGCAATGTAAAACTCTCTCTTTGTTGTTCCCAGCAGTTAAGAAAAGAGACAACTGCCCTCAGCGTTGGCTTATACGGGTAATTTATATATGTTTCATCCACAGGGGTACAGGTAAGAATGTGGGTACACTCATGTCACATAATTGTCAAGAATCCATCTATTGTCACTCGGGACGCAGGTAACTACTCAGCATCTTGGTTTCGGAACCAGACTTCCATGAGAGCAGACCTCTGATGGCTGTGTGGGGAGATGAAACTGAGGTCCGTCCTTCTGCCTAACTGGCAGCTGCACAATAGCCCAACTACTGATGCCTTTCCGTCTGTTCCCTGAGGGGGACTTTAAGGCCTTGGGTGAGAAGCTGCAACGTCTCAAGCGTTCAACTGTGTCTGGAGGTTCATTTGACAACAGAGTGTACCTGGATAGCATTGGAATTCTGAGTCCCAGATGAATTTAAAGCTAGAAATCAAGTAACTACAGACTTTGAATCTTTATCCTGTTCCTTTATTCCTAACAATACTTCCGCAGATGGCAGAATCACAAAGAGGGACTCGCCTCACTCTCTGCAGAGCTGATAGAAAATCAACGACCCCTTCACTGACATGATGGAGAGTGGTTTGGTCTCTGTCTGTTGTAAGAGCCATAGTAGCCACCTGTGCTTGATGTTGTATCACATGCTTGAGAGGACTGTCCCAAAGACTGATTGAAACCATCCTTACCCGCATAATGTATCAACAGGTAGAGGGAGATGATGACAACGAGTGACACATGGATGATGGAGACGATGATACAGATAACATTTAAAGTACTTTGAATGACCCCGAGTGAATTCTCAATGATTTTTTTAATGATTATTTTCACTACATAATCATTTGCATGGATGTACCAAAGTATTTGCAACTTGTTCAAAGAAATTAGAAACTGCTTATTTGATGTGCACAAGTGACACAATGATGTGAACATTGAAAAAGTAGTTTTGAGAATTTCAGTTCTGGTCAAAGAAATGTACCAAAGCGACTAAGAAAAACTTTAAGAGAGCTGTACATAAACCAATGCTGCAAACCTCAATGAACTGAAGCAACGTTGTTGTTGTTCATCAAAGGTTGTAAAACTTGGAAGGACCTGATGATTGTTTTAAAAAACTATGTTCTGTTACTATGTTGGTTACATCTAATTTTATGTAAATTTCTATACTTAAAATCATAATTTCACATACTTCAGATTTAATCTCTGATACAGAGATTACTATTATATTCCGTGAATATATTAAACATAAAAATGTATAAAATTTTAACAGAAATGTATCATTGTTTGCTTTTCATAGCGAACAGTGACCAGTCATTGAACTTTGAGGCTTCACCACGGCCACACCCTTTAAGGTTTGAGAAAGATTTGTGCAACTCTTTGTCCCCCGTGACTGAAGAGTAACCTGGCCGAGTTTGAAGCATGTAGCATGAAATCTGTAGGAGAAGTTCGGTCATATGCGAGGTGTGGAAATGGGCAAAAATTGAGCCGAAACGCATTTTAAACTCAAAATGGCTGACTTCCTGCGGACCTGGCACCACGACGTCCAGAGGCTTTTTTGTGCGTCTGGGCATGACGAAGGCATCTTGCAAGTTTTGTAAGGCTACGCCAAAATAAAACCAGTGGCCACCAGTAGTTTGTGCTATAAGCATGTGTAGGCATATCTATGCGTTCTGGGTGCAGCCCAAGTGCAGCCTATGAAGTTTGGGGTAGATCGGATAATGTATGTGGGAGTTATAAGTGAATTATTTGGCCAACAATAGGTGGCACTACAAGCATGTGTAATTTTTGGCATATGTATGCGTTCTGGGTCGAGCCCAAGTGCAACCTATGAAGTTCGGTGAAGTTGGGACAATGTATGGAGAAGCTATATATGACTTATTTGGCCACCAGTAGTTGGTGCTATAAGCATGTGTAAGTTTGGGCATATGTAAGCGTTCTGGGCGTAGCCCAAGTGCAGCCTATGAAGTTTGGGGTAGATTGGATAATGTATGTGGGAGTTACAAGTGACTTATTTGGCCAACAAAAGGTGGCGCTATAAGCATGTGTAAGTTTGGGCATATGTATGCATTCTGGGTGCAGCCCAAGTGGAGCCTATGAATTTTGACGTAGATTGGATAATGTATGTGGGAGTTATAAGTGACTTATTTGGCCACCAGTAGGTGGCGCTATAAGCATGTGTAATTTTTGGCATATGTATGCGTTCTGGGTGTAGTCCAAGTGCAGCCTATGACGTTTGGTGAAGATCAGACAATATGTATGGAAAAGTTATAAGTGACTTATTTGGCCACCAGTAAGTGGCGCTATAATCATGTATAAGTTTGGGCATATGTATGCGTTCTGGGTGTAGCCCAAGTGCAGCCTATGAAGTTTGGGGTAGATTGGATAATGTATGTGGGAGTTATAAGTGACTTATTTGGCCACCAGTAAGTGGCGCTATAATCATCTATAAGTTTGGGCATATGTATGCTTCTGGGTGTAGCCCAAGTGCAGCCTATGAAGTTTGGTGAAGCTTGGACAGTGTATGGAGAAGTCATAAGTGACTTATTTGGCCACCAGTAGGTGGCGCACTAAGCATGTGTAATTTTTGGCATATCTATGCGTTCTGGATAATGTATGTGGGAGTTATAAGCTTCTTTGTTTTTCAAGCTTCTTTGCTGCCTTGCAGCTCGGGCTTTAATAAACTGAATCCACCACTGTATGACACTAAAAACCATTGTCAGTCAGAGGCTGACGCTGCTGTGACATAGTGGGTGTGTACGTATGTGTGTATGGAAGAACCACATATCCCAGACTACCCCTCCCTCCTTCCAGATCCATCGTTCCTCTTTCCTCTCCTCTCTGCAGCATCTCCCTTCATAAGTGCCCAATAGCTTGCTGGAGAGTAGCATCATGTGACCACCTGCCACCAATGGTTCTGCACCAGGCACCGGCAAAGAGAGGGGAGTGTCTCTCCTCCTCATCCTTCTTTTTTCCATGAGTCAGACAACGTGTCTGAGAGAGAGAGAGAGAGACGATCCATCAAATGAAAAATCTTTCCTTCTTCTTCAATCTCAGAGGGGATCCTGCTGCTCCTTCTTAACCCCATTTCCTTCCATCCTCCCATCTTCTAGGGAACTTGGAAGGAATGAATGGGGAGGTGATGGAGGGGAATGCTGCTCCGGAGCAGCAGCATGCCAGCAACAGCTCCTACCTTCCTCCTCCTCCTCCTCCTCCTCCTCCTCCCACCATCACTCCAGCCATCCCACCTTCTGTGAAGCTGGGTTTAACTATAGTCTACACCATATTTTACTCACTGCTCTTTGCCTTTGTGTATGCTCAGCTCTGGCTGGTTCTAAGGTATCGACATAAACGTTTCAGCTACCAGACAGCGTTTCTGTTCCTGTGTCTGTTATGGGCTGCCCTGCGCGCCCTCCTCTTCTCCTTCTACTTCAGGGACTGCGTGACTGCCAACACACTTGGACCCTTTACGTTTTGGCTGCTGTACTGCTTCCCTGTCTGCCTCCAGTTCTTCACACTGAGTCTCATGAACCTCTACTGTGCACAGGTAAGTGGGAAACTGCCATCTTTACTGTTACTGATGGAGCAGAGACAGGTGACCCTGGGGAGAGCTGATAGAGTTGTGACTCTGACAGGCCTACACCTACAAAGCCTGATGTGTATTTTTTCACAAAAAAATCTGATTCTCATTTGTTTGGCATTTGAGTCATTTGTCATTTAGTGCCACCTGTAGTCGCAGACAGTAACAGCAGAAATTATTTAACGAGAGGTCTCTGAAGCAATTTCAAAATGACAAACAACAAGAAAAATATTCAGCTTGATCGATAGCGGTTAGTCGTATTTGTTTACTTTCTGAATGTTGCCCAGTGACTGTGACTTTAATATCTTCAATTGTATTTCAAAATACTGTATATACAGCACATTGATTTAACAGAAACATTTAACTTGTTTGAACCTTTATTTAACAGAGACAAGTACAAAGGAAATGATTTTCACTGTTTTCGCTTTGTGGGAGAGAATAAATGAAAATTTGATGCAGCAACACACTCAGTAAAAGTTGTTTTAAAACAAGTCATTATTAACATTGTGTTCCATCAGCCTCCTTTTAATGACATTGGGGCGACTGTAGCTCAGGAGGAAGAGCAGTCGCCCACCAATCGGAAAGTCAGTGGTTTGACTCCTGCTTCCCCGGGTAACTTGTTGAAGTGTCCATCAGTAAACTAATGTGTGTGAATGTGATAAGAAGCACATAACTGTATAGACTAAGATGTGCTGTATGAGTGAACGGATGAATGTGGCGTGTAGTGTTAAAAGCACTTTGAGTGGTCTGCTAGATTAGAAAAGTGCTATACAAGTACAGTCCACTTACTTTTTAATGGTTTGGGAAATGAGGATACCAACTGTTGCAGTTTTTCAGCAAAATCTGTCCATTCTTGCCTAATACTATACTTCAGCTGCTAAACAGTCTGTGGTTGTTGTTGTCTGATTATCCTCTTCATGATGCTCCATGAACACATTTTCAATAGTAGACAGATGTGTACTACAGGTAGGCCAGTCAAACACACATTCTGTGTGTATGAAACCAAGCTGTTGGAAGTCGTTCAGAAGGAGGTCTGGCATTGTCCTTCCGAAATAGCCACAGACCTCCTGGGAAGATGTCACCTGTATACCTGAATAAGGTAGTATGAGTCTCTTCAAAATTCCAACATCCACCTCTGCATCAATGGTACCTTTACACGTGAAGTCATCCATGTCATAGTCACTAATGCACCCATATAACATCACACAACCTGTTTTTTGCATCTCTGTCTCTAATAACAGCCTCACATTTTTTTTACTCATTTTCACATGTAGAAGCAGACGTCAGTTTCTCCCAAAAGCAGCTGAAATGTGGACACATGTGACCACAGAATACGTGTCCACTGTCTTTGTGTCCATCTGAGATGAGCTTGTGTTCAGAGAAGTCAACTGTATTCTTCAGTTGATCTATGGCTTCTACCTTGTGTAATACAATTTCAGGTTACATCTCTAGATGCAACAGCAGACTGGATTAGGTAAAAAAAATTCAAAGCTAATCCAAAGTGCACAAATAAAAGGCAAATTGACCTATTTTTTTCAGCTCTTTAAGGCATTTCATCTCCCATACAAAAGTGACTAGTGGGAGTTTCAGGCTTATAAGCTGTTGCTGGGACATTCATACTTTGAGAGTCATTGAGGACACATGTTTTGTTTGGAGAAGATCCTTCTAAGGTTTTAGACACTCTTAGACACACTTCTTTTTCTCTCTGTTCAATTCTGTGTTGCTTTTTCCAGCTCTCTTAGCAGATTTGACAGAGGCTCAGTTTAGATAACCACATAAGTTAAAGGATGTCTTGATGTATTATGATTAATTTTCTTTTCCCTCTGGCTTAAGCTGAAGTCATACTCACCACATTGGTCACTGTGCAAGTGAATTGTTACATTGTCACAGCACCATAACCAATGTCTCTGTTTAATTTTTTATTTGGTTTCTGATGTTTCTGTACTGTCTCAAGGTTTAATGGATCCCACAAATTTTTCTTCCCTGTAGTTCACCCTGTTTTTCAAGCTCTCCACTTACCCAGCACCCATTGTATTGTCAGAGACGTTTGTGCGAAGGGAGGATCCAGATGCAGAACTTCAAAGTAAACTTGGATTTATTACAAAAAGCACAAGGAAAGAACAAAAATCACACCTGAGCCAGATATCAAAAATTCTAAGACTGTAGAAAAACAAAACGAGACAAAAACAGGACTGTGGATAAATAAACAAGACTTGACTATGACTATGAGGCAACAAGACAACAGGCAAAAACCTGACCTGACAAGACTGTGGACAAACGTGAACCATGGGAAGTGAGATGAGGAATCTGCTATGACATGAGGGAACCTGGAAACTAAGTACTGTGGGGAGGTGATTAGTGATGAGGTGCAACTGTGGAACAGAAACAGGTGACTTGAGTGAAACTTAACGTGATGGAGAAAAAACATGACAAGAAATAAACCAAGAAACCTGAAAACAAGACAAAACATAATCAAAACGTGACACAGCCCCCCCCTCAAGAATGGCTCCCAGACATCCAAAAAGGGTGGGAGGGAGGGGCTCTGAAGGGACTAGGGCCGGATCCCGTCCAGCGGACGGCCAGACTTCCGGCGATGTTGTATCCGAGGCTGGAGCCGGGTGATGATGAGTACAGACTAAACATTACAATGCAGCCTTGGCTTAGTCCCCAGTCAACGGGCATGCTCTGACGCAAAAAACGTCATCCCTCCAGGTCTCAGTGAGAGCCAGGATGTCAAGAGACAGGTGGTTGACATAAACCATAATGAAATCTGCTTTGTTTACCGCCAATTGGAGGTTGTTAAGGTTACAGTGGCGTACTCACTGATCCAGTAGCAAAAATGCTAACTGAGTGTTGGAACTGAACCAAATAAGGTCCTGGAGCACTCTCCATTGTGGGAATGTCTATCCAAGATTCACTTATTCTTCATGCAGTTTTCTTTTACTCTTCCATCTTGTCTCCTCCAAAGACAAGGTTCTTTTTCTTTTGACAGAGTGTGCCTATGTTTACACTAATCATTCTACTGTCTATCATTTCAGCTAAGGGAAAAGCTGAACAAAACAAAAGCACAACCTGTTTTAGTTACACTAAAGCAGACAGACTTTTTTTTTGTATTCTCAGAGGATTTCCTACCTTGTGGCAAATCATTACTTTCATCATCATAAAAATAATAATGCAAAATGAAAAAAGAATATCTATTGGGAACAGTAAAATATAATAATGATATATTAAAGCAAAAAAATGTATATCATAATAAGTTGCCATGTTGGCGTATCTCGGGGACAAGATGTTCAACCGAGGTTCAACAGTTTGGTCAGAGCCTCCTTTCCAACACCCTGGAGTAAACCTTTCTTAAAGGTGGGCACCACCGCCCCAGTCCACAGGTGTTGTCCCTGACCTCCATGTGACATTAAAAAAACATGTCAGCAATGACAGCCCGACAATGTTCAGAGCCTTCAGTCAGTGGGGTTACATGAGAGCCATCGGATCAGATTAATGGCTAAATTATAATAAGACTGAGTTATTCAGTTCATGTAGACACCTTAATCTGACAAAAAAACGGATCGGGTAACTTGCGATAGGATTAAGACCCCGAGATAACCAAATGTACACTGCATGTAGACGGCAGTGGATCGGATTAAGCGTTCTGTGCATGCTCAAGATTTTTTTGTTTGTTTGTGCTCATCACAAACGAAATGTAGAGGGACGTAGTTTCATCTTGCTTTTCGTTCACCATCTTTCTCGAATACCCGAGTTTGTTGTTGTTGTTATTGGTGGTGAAGAGGTCAACCGGAATGGCTCTATTAGCGATAGTTAAAATGGGTACAGCACCACCTATCGTACTGGGGTATGACATACTTTGTGCCAGTGATTTGATTCATTCAACGCCATATATCCAAGGATAATTACCCTTGTTCAGATAAGAAGCATAACCCAACTATAGCTATAATCGAGTTAATCTCATCATGTAGACCCACTGACTATCTCAGGGCGCATCTCGTCCCCCCACCATCCTATCGCCAGGAAGCTTTTAACTACCTCGGCAACCTCTGCCAAGGTGATGGGCTAGTCTTCTCCCAAGTCCTCAGACTTGACTTCAGTCTAAGTTCTATTTGTGGTTCGAAAAAAGTGTCTGAAAATGAAAATAAGATGATTTTCTACAACAAGCAACATTGTCAGTAGTTGAAAAATTATGCCATGAAGGAAGCCATTAATAAATTCTGCAGGAGAATCTGAAGAATAAGATCAAATTGACTACATCTAATTCTGTCTTTTTCTTACAGGTTTACTTTAAGGCAAAGTCCAAGTACACACCTGCTCTGCTGAAGTACAGGTAACTTCAACTCACCTATTTTTCCATAAATGTGACCAAACTTGAAAGTAAACCTTTGTCTGTGATTCAAATGTAGTGACTGTAGATAGCACATTTAGAGATCATTCAGAATGCAGATCTGATCTCTCGTGTCTTCCCTTCTACAGATTGCCTCTGTACCTGGTCTTCCTGGGTGTTAGTCTTATCTTCCTACTGGTTAATCTGGTGTGTGCCCTGCTGGTTAAGATGACCGCTGCTGACGTCAAGACAGTCGTCCTGGTGAGGGTGACCATTAACGATAGCCTGTTCGTCCTCTGCGCTGTCTCACTGTCCGTCTGCCTTTACAAAGTCGCGAAGATGTCACTGGCCAGCATCTACTTGGAGTCAAAGGTGAAGTCCAGATGATAAGGACACTACTTACATTGTGGATTAAAAAAAAAACAGACAACTAAAAAATTACAGTAAATAAACTAAAGACAACAATAACTAAATGCATCTTTGTGTGTAGGGAACGTCAGTGTGCCAGGTGACTCTGATCGGTATCATGGTGGTGCTGCTGTACTCGTCTCGAGCCTGTTACAATTTGGCGGTACTCGCGCTCACCAACATTGAGAGTATTAACTCCTTTGACTATGACTGGTACAATGTTTCAGACCAGGTGAGGATGGTTGTGGACCTGGTATTCAGCCTGTGAACTGCATCTTAGCTTTATTAATTCATTTATTTATTAATTGATTTACAATTTATTTGATTGAGACATTTTTCATACTACATACTACAGGTCTATTTTTATCTTTGATTTAACATCAATGCTGGCATATTAAACAAAAAGAAAGACTGAATCAAGGATGGACCGGACAGATACGCACAAACCATTCCTGACTTGTTTAGTGTCATGATCTGTCTTTTCTTTTTTTTTTCGTCTGGCCTCCGTTCTGTCACTTCCTCACTTTTTTCCTCAGTTCCATTCTGTCAGTCTTCTGCTCCACTCTCTTCACCTGTGTTCACTCATCCTCAGCTGCACTCACTCACCGATCACTCTCCCCACAGGATTTAGTTTCCTTGTTTATTCACAGCATTTGCCAGAACCTCACCGTTGTCAACTCATGGTATTTCCTGTTAGTTCTTGTTCCTGTTCATGCGAAGGGTTACAGTCAGGTCTAATAAATATGCATATAATATAATGTGACAAACAGCTAAGTTAACAGTTCTAATATGGTTGCTTAATTTGGAGGTACATTAAAGTGGAAAAGAAAAAAACAAGCAAAAACAAACTGAAGATTCATTCAATTCAATTCAGTTTTATTTATATAGCGCCAAATTACAACAATGGTCATCTCAAGGCACTTAAATAATATAGTCCAATTCAAGCCAAGTGGAATTCAATTAATGGTAATAATAATCCAATGAAATTAAATTAATTAAATTAATTAATAAAAAAAATAATATCCTAGCTAAGGAAACCAACAGATTGCACTGAAACTTGTCTTCAGTCCAATCTCCCATCCTGAGCGTGCCTGTGGTAACTGTGGAAAGGAACGACTCCCTTTTAACAGGAAGAAACCTCTGGCAGAACCAGACTCAGGAAGGGTGGCCATCCACCTCGACCAGCTGGGGTTTGAGAAAACAGAAAAGAGGGGAAAAAAAACACCATTCAAAGGATACCTGTTGGAACAGGGAAACACAAGTTAATAACCACAATAATGTCACATGTGCATAATATCATTTGAGAAATTAAACAGGGGGAGAAGAGAGCAAAGTGAGGAAAGGTGTGACAGATGAGGTCCCCCAGCAGTCTAAGCCTATAGCAGCTTAACTATGGGATGTTTCAGGATTAACTGAGCCATCCCTAACTATAAGCTTTATCAAAAAGGAAAGTTTTAAACCTCATCTTAAAAGTGGAAAGGGTGTCTGCTTCCCGGACATTTACTGGCAGCTTATTCCACAAGAGAAGGGCCTGATAACTGAAGGCTCTACCTCCCATTCTACTTTTAGAAACTCTGGGAACAACAAGTAAACGTGCAGTTTGGGAGCGAACTGCTCTGTTAGGAAAATACCTTTCAACAAGATCTTTAAGATATGATGGCGCTCGGTCATTAAGAGCTTTATATGTGAGAAGAAGAATCTTAAATTCTATTCTGAATTTAACAGGGAGCCAATGAAGAGAAGCTAAAACTGGGGAAACATGATCTCTCCTGTTAGTTCTCATCAGAACTCTGGCTGCAGCATTTTGGATCAGCTGAAGGCTTTTCAGAGAAAATGTGGGACAGCCAAATAATAAAGAATTACAGTTGTCCAATATTGAAGTAACACATGCATGAACTAGTTTCTCTGCATCACCCTGAGACAGGATGTTCCTGATTTTAGCAATATTACGAAGGTGAAAGAAGGCAGTCCTAAAAACCAGTTTTATATGTGCATCAAATTATAAATTCTGGTCAAAAATAACTCCAAGGTTCCTCACTGTAGAACTAGAAGCCAAGGAAATATCATCTAGAGTAACTATATAACTAGACAATTTCTCCTTGAAGCGCTCAGGTCCAAAGAGAACAACTTCAGTTTTGTCTGAATTTAGAAGCAGACAGTTCTGAGTCATCCAGGTCTTTATGTCTTTAAGACATGCTTGTAGTCTGACCAACCTATTGGTTTCATCTGGTTTCATAGATAAGTACAGCTGAGTATCATCAGCATAACAATGGAAATTTATGCCATGCTGTCTAATAATGTTACCTAATGGAAGCATGTGTAAAGTAAAAAGAATTGGTCCAAGCACAGAACCCTGAGCAACTCCATGACTTACTCCGATGTGTGAGGAAGATTCTTCATTTACAAGAACAAACTGGAATCTATCAGATTAATATGACAGCCTAATGCAGTTCCTTTAATCCCAATAACATGTTCAAGTCTCTGTAACAGAATGCTGTAATCAGTCGCATCAAATGTAGCACTGAGATCCAACAGGACAAGCACAGAAACAAGTCCGCTATCAGATCATTGGTAACTTTCACCATTGCTGTTTCTGTGCTATGATGCACTCTGAATCCTGACTGAAACTCTTCAAACAGACTATTTCTATGTATATGATCACAAAGTTGAGCTGCAACTATTTTTTCAAGAACTTTAGACAAAAAAGGGAGATTGGATATAGGTCGATAATTAGCCAACACTTCTGAATCAAGAGTAGGTTTTTTTAAGTACAGGTTTAATTACAGCAACCTTAAAAGTCTGAGGTACATATCCTGTTAACAAAGACAGATTGATCAAATTCAGTATGGAAGTGTCTATTAAGGGGAAAACCTCCTTGAACAGTCTAGTTGGGATTGGGTCAAAAATACAAATTGATGGTTTAGAAGAGACTATTGCTGTTGTTAGCTCAGAGAGATCAACTGGGCAGAAGCCGTCTAAATACAAATCAGGTTCGAAAGATACTTCTAAAGCTGTTGCACTTGATGATACATCAGTGATAATAGTGGGAAGGATTCCATTAATCTTCTCTCTGATAGAAACAATTTTATTGATAAAGAATCTCATGAAATCATCACTGCTGAGAGTTAAAGGAATACATGGCTCAACAGAGTTCGGATTCTTTGTCAGCCTGGCAACAGTGCTGAAAAGAAACCTGGGATTATTCTTATTCTCTTATATCAATGATGAATAATAAGCTGTTCTAGCTTTACGAAGGACTTTCTTATACGTTATTAAACTATCTTTCCAGACTAATTGAGACTCTTCTAAATTAGAGGAACCCCACTGTCTCTCCAGCTTTCTTGCAATCTGCTTTAATGCATGCAGCTGTGAATTATACCAAGGAGCCAACCTCTTCTGCCTGATTACCTTCATTTTCAGAGGGGCAACATTGTCCAGTGTTGTACGCATTGAAACTATAGTTCTGTCAACAAGAGAGTCAAGTTCTACTGGAATAAAATTTAGTTAGCCGTCCTCTGTCATATCTGCATATGGCAGTGAAGAAAAGGATGATGAAATCAACTCTTTAAATCTGGTTACAGCTTTCTCTCATAGACACCTTCAATATGTAAAATTCTTCTCAGAAGCTGAATAGCCAAGTAATGTAAATTCAGAAGTTATTGAAAAATGGTCAGACAAGACAGGGTTATGAGAGAACACTGTTAACTGTTCACTCTCAATGCCATAAGTCAGCACAAGGTCAAGGGTATGATTAAGGCAGTGAGTAGGTCTGTGAACACCTTTAGAAAATCCAATAGAGTCCAATATAGAATTAAAGTTAATATTTAAGCTGTCATTTTCAACATCTACATGAATATTAAAGTCACCCACTACAATGACTTTATCTGTACTCAGCACTAAGTTTGATAAAAACTGTTCCACTGTTCCCACCTCAAATCCATCACTTATTGGGGTTACATGGCACTATAAAGAATCGGATAAATGGCTAAATTACAATAAGTAAGCACATGATGAATTGGATTTTGCGTTCTGCGCCTACTCGTGATTTGTTCCCGGAATCGTGAACCGGAAGTCAAGGAGACAATATTACTGTTGTTGTTGCTGACGTCGGAAAGAAAGAAACAACGCGATGGAGAATGCGCCGTTGTGCATCGCATTTGTGCAGCAAGCGTGCTCATAACAATAGAAATGTAGAGGGACGTAGCTTCATCTTGCTCTTCATTCGCCATCTTTGTCGAATGCCTTGAGTTTTTTGTAATTGTTGGTGGTGAAGAGGTCAACCGGAAGAGGCTCTATAAGCAATAGTTGTAATGGGTACAGCACCACCTTTCGTACCGGGCTATGACATGCTTTGTGTCAATGATTCCATTTATTTACCACCATGTACACTTGGATAACTGCCGTTGCTCAAATAAGGAGCATAATCCAACTATAGCTATAATCGAATTAGTCTCATCATGTAGACCCACTGAGTGACCTCCTTGACCCCCAGCAGTTTGCTTACAGAGCTAACAGGTCTGTAGATGACATCGTCAAGATCAGATTTTTAATTGTCATGTACATGCAGGGAACACACACACCTGTTGAACATGTGCAACCACTCATGGAGACACATCGAACCTCAAGTGTGAGCCAAATATCAGCTCCCTCATCAAGAAAGTCCAGCAGAGGATGTACTTCCTGAGACAGCTGAAGAAGTTCAACCTGCCAAGGACAATGATGGTGAACTTCTAGACCGCCATCATTGAGTCCATCCTGACCTCCTCCATCACCGTATGGTACGCTGCAGCCACTGCAAAGCACTTGGGCAGGCCGCAGTGTATCATCTGCACTGCGAGAGGGTGATCGGCTGCAATCTGTTTTCCCTCCAGGACCTGTAAACCTCCAAGACTGCAAAAAAGATTATAGATGACCCCTCACACCCCAGACACAAACTCTTTGAGGTGCTCCCCTCTGGAAGGAGGCTGTGGCCCTTCCAAACCAAAAACCCTCGCCACAAAATCCCACAACATCAACAAGCCAAAAGAGCCTCAATAACACTGACCCTTTTGCTCCACTGCAGAATGTATGCAAATCTTTGTAAATCTACTTACTGTAAATCTATTACAAGACTTATACTTACCTTTATTTTAGTTTGAAACGTATTCCTCTATTTATTTCCTAACTCTTTGCACCTATCACCAAAACAAAGTCCTTGGCAATTCTCTACTCTACTTGGCAATTAAACTGATTCTGAATCTGTGCGCATTTCCAGGCAGACTTGCGATCATCACTGGGAGACGCCGGTTACATCGTATTTGGGGTGATTCTCTTTGTCTGGGAGCTCCTGCCCACTTCACTGGTTGTCTTCTTCTTCAGGGTTAGACGGCCGTCTCAGGACAGGGTCAGTCCCCCTACAAGAGGGCTTTTTTAAAAACACAAACAAAATAAATTCTAAATGAAATCCATCACCAGTAGCTGTGGAAAAATGTTTGCAGCAGTGGTCATAATCAAAGTGATTATTCTATATTCAGTTGTGATTATTTAGTTGTAATTATTATGTAATTATTCTAACTGTCACAGTGCTGTGTAAACATTGAATTAGCAGAATCCTCTGATAGGTCACTATGCCATTACCATCACTGTATTTAAAGATGAGGCAGATGATGGACTTTTTTTATCTTCATCCACAGAGCGCCACTCGGATACCAAATCATGTTCTCTCCTCCAGAGGATATTTCTTTGACAACCCCCGTCGCTATGACAGCGATGATGACCTGGCATGGAGCATTCCTCCCCAGAATGCATCAGCAAGGTAGCAACATTAGTGATTTCAACAAACAGCCCCTAATGATGTCTGAATCGTCTATTAATGTAGCTATAACATTAATGACATGAATTACAAATCAAATAACTAACTGTAGGCCTGATGTTTTCTTCTCAGCTACAGCTGCACTCAGCTTCCTAAAACATTTAAATGAATATCTAAGAGTAATAGACAAGTTGCTATATTAGCGACAGTAAATGCTGTATCCATAAAGCATCACCGTAGCGTTGATACATTTGGTACTCATGAAATGCATGTGACATACAAAAATTAAATCTAACTATTAAACTTCGACTGACTCATCCACTTTATGAAAAATAGACAGAGTCTGATTCTTATAAGAGGTGAAGCCCGTCCATCGGGCCAGGGGATGTTTGACACTTCTGTCTCTCTGGCAGCCTTTCCTCCGACTGGGGCAGCCGCCACAGCAGCTTCACTGTGCACACCAACAGCGACGAGCAGCAGCTGACAACCAGTGCCGGAGAGCTGCACCCTTATCCATGATTCCCTGTTCACTGTACAGCACCACTCTGCACTTTGACAGTCATCAGTTATTGTGTTTGCATGTCACTGATGTAGAGCTTTGTAGAATCACAGTGCAATAGTTAGAATAGAGACTTGAAAGTTTAACAGGGTTCCGACATGTTAATAGAGTTTTCTATCATTTAAATTCAACATAGCATTGCCAAAATGTCATTTTTGGCACCAGGAATTAAGGAAAATTTTTTTTTGCAATCAGTTACAGTGAAATGATATGATATGAAATATCAAGAAAACACCCAGTGCAGCTTTCTTTACTTATTCAATTTGGGCCATAAAGCAAAGAAATCCCTGTGTTCAATCAAAGATCAGAGGACCACCAACATTAGCGCTGATCATCCTGCTGTATTAACAGCCTACCAGTTACCTCAGTCTGCCCATTCATTTAAAATGTTTTTCTCTTGATGATCCAATGATGTTGGAGGTTTTTTACAGAAGATTCATAAAATGCTTGTAATCACTGTTTTTCTATGACAAAAATGTGCACCCAAAACCGAACCATTGGACTTTTAGCAGACTAAAACTGTGTAGAAACTCTATTTCAGAGAATGTCAATAATTTTCAAATCTGTATGTGGCTGATGTTGTGATGGATGTTTTAGAGAATATTTCTTAATCATTTTTGGAGAACTTCAGTAAGGATTACTGAATTTCCATCTTTCGTGCCATTTCGCTTACATCAGTTCTATTTCGATTAGGGAGAAAGTTCATGCACTTTCAAGCATTTCTTTGTTCAGTTCTTCTTCAGAGAAAATCAGTGAATCTCTTCTCTGCGATAATGAGTAGAAGTGGAATCTAAGTCAACCCAAGCAGTCGAGGCAGTCCTCTGGATCTGCTGGAGTTTTCCTCTCCCCTGTATGCCACCCAATACGTCCTATTCAAAGGAAATTAAACCAACTGAGTTTCACCTGAATCACATTTTAAACTGGTTTAAATCTGAACTTTTCCAGAAATATGGATCAGTGATGTGGCCCACGTGACACCTAGCAAAAATATGCATATCAACTTTGCATGATCAACATAATAAAAAGTGCTTTAGCATCTGTGCTAACATGTTGATACTGGGAGGAACATTTACTGATAATCTAACGTATAAATAAATCAAAGTGTTTTGGAGACAGTGATCATTTGTTATAGGAGATATTCATATATCCAGATGTGCTGCTGAACATTGCTATGCTTCAAGAAAAAAATCATGACAGGTCATAAAATCCATTTTTATTAAAAACAGTGTCATTAACAACAGCTAATAATCCCTGGAAACCTCCTCAGGTCATTTCTGTTCAGACATTTTTTGTCAACACTTGAAAATCCCACAAGAGCACAGACACTTGAAAGAAAATTATGAGTAACTTGTAAATATCAACAACCAGAGAGCTGATCACTTCCTGTGCTGTATTTCTAATTATATATAGAACTGTTAATCCCACAAACATGTTAATCCATCAGAAAAATCCAGATGATTTATCATTAAGGTTCTGCTTTGATATTTCTGTAATGATACTTCTGAAAAAAACTTAGATATATATTTCTAACACGTTTTGTAATGTACAGTAATGTATTTTGTTGATGAGCTTTTCATGTTTGTGTTTTTGTGATGTGTTGACAGTATGCAAACAATAAAAACAGTTAAGTTACAGACTGCCAATAAGGGAGCATCTGATTTTTTTTTGGGCAGGAGCAATAAATCAGTTTCTGATATTTCTAAGGAAATAGCAATTACTTACGCACCAAACAGCAGTTCAGAGTACCCCCTCTTTTTGGAGTCCCTGGAGAGTGTTCTGCTGGGGGACTTCAATGCTCACGTGGGCAATGGCAGTGAGTCCTGGAAAGGGGTGATTGGGAGGAACGGCTCCCCCGATCGGAATCCGAGTGTTGTTGTGTTGCTGTCAACTGATCACCACCTGGTGGTGAGTTGGTTCCGCTGGTGGGGGAGGATGCCGATCAGACCTGGCAGGCCCAAGCGTATTGTGAGGGTCTGCTGGGAATGTCTTGCGGAATCCCCTGTCAGAAGGAGCTTTAACTCACACCTCTGGCAGAACTTCAACCATGTTCCGGGGGAGGTGGGGGACATTGAGTCCGTATTGGCCATGTTCCGTGCCTGCATTATTAAGGCGATTGACCGGAGCTGTGGTCGTAAAGTGGTCGGTGCCTGTTGTGGCGGTAACCCCCGAACCCGGTGGTGGACACCAGCTGTGAAGGAAGCCGTCAAGCTGAAGAAGGAGTCCTATCGGACCTTTTTGGCCAGTGGGACTACAGAAGCAGCTGATGGGTACTGACAGGCCAAGCTGAGCGCAGCCTTGGCGGGTGCTGAGGCAAAAACTCGGGCGGAAGGGTGGAATGCCCTCTCCGGGTTGGGAATGAGATCCTTCACCAAGTGGAGGAGTTCAAGTATCTCGGGGCCTTGTTCACCGCAATAATGCGGGCAGGGCCGTACGGAGGGCCCAAAAATACTGAGGTCATGACTCAGAACTTCTCGGCGGGTTCGGGGGCATTCTCCCCCAGAAATGTTTTTAATTCACGGCACATGTCGTGCGGGACAGGAAAGTCGTGCGCAGAAACAAAATAAAACATTATTAATTTTCAAAATAATAATAATAATGATAAATCATTTCTGTGGTAACTTGCCCTTACTTCAAGAGACACCATAATGGTCCTCCAAAAAGCCTCAGAATGCCCCATTTTTACCTCAAATTTCAAAAGCTCTGCACCGCCCTCAAGGTTTTTTAAGATTTCTGACACATCTGAAAACATGATGTTGAAATGGAATATTGTTTTCATTTCTATCAGTTTAGTATTTGACTGTGTTTATATTCTTCACTAAAGGGAAAACAGGGTAGGGAGGAAAAGGCTGAGACAAACCAAGCTCATCTTTGGGCCAAGCAGCAAGAAGAGGAGCAGTGATAGAGGGAGAGCAGGTACTATAAAATGAAGAGACTATGCCAGACCTGTATACATTTTAAAATTCAGATGTTTAAAGCATGATAATTGAAGTATTGTGTAAGATTATAATAGAAATGTGTTCAAAAGCTGACTTTCTTTGATAAAAGTGAACAGATTAGGCACTACCATCAATATGATAGTGTAATAGGGCTTGGTTATCTATTTTAAATACTGAAGGAAATATGAAGCATTTGTATATATTATCCCTCTGTACAAGGACAGTTCATTCCTTTTTATTCCTGATCCATGACTTGATGAAATTCATTCTCCAGTATTACAATGTAACTCATTTGCAAGTAATTTAGGATGAGGGTGATGTTCTCTGATAAGAAACAAAATAAATAAGCCTAAAAGTCATTATGATGTTGTTTTTGTTCATTTAAGACTCTGAAAATGGCCAGATTTAAATAACGGAATTAAAAAAATTTCCAGGGGCCCCTGAACCCAACTAGAAGTTCTGATTCATGACCTCAGCATTGTTTGGGCCCTGCGTACGGCCCTGGGTGAACCAGTGTTGTAAATTCACCCGTTCCCACCCTCGACCGGTTTACTGGTCGCACAGACCATCTCCACAAATGTCTTCTCTGTCGCCTGCGCTTCAACATTTGCAATATAAGCATTTGCTCTTCAATATCCAACTGCAAATACAGCTGCTCCACCTCGGTTTCCATTGTTTACTGTTGTTAACAGTGACCAGAAGAAAAAGCAAGAATTCGGCTATAACCCCTGAAACCACACAAACGACACCATCGACGTTACGGAGAAGCATAAACTAGGCTTTACTTCTGTTGTTCTAATTCCAGTTTTCAATTATACAGTTAAAGACGATATAAGTTAAAGGTATATTTTACAGTTTTCATTACTTTCTCTGCAGATTTTATCACAATTTGTGAGTTACTGTGAAAAGAAAGAAAATATTAGAGTGAGAAGGAAAACAAGCTTATTCTTAATCCTCTTCATCTGTTCATAGTCCATCTTACAGGTGGAAGGCTCTAACTCCTCAGTGTAAATTGTGAATTTGCTATGTTTTTTTAGTTGTAACTGAATCGAACTAAACCAGACATACAAGATGTGTGTGCTGACTGCCCATATGTACAGCAAAAAACCTCTCCCCTGATGCCTGCTCTTGTGTTGACCTCTACTGGAGACAAAGAGACACTTCTAATGTTCCAATTACAAAATAAAGGCTGTGACCAATGTAGGCTACCCAAAGAACAAACTCACTCATTACAGATCAATCTGCTAAGTTTGCTTTGAAAATGTCCATCTTATATGTTTTAACAGTGTCAGTATTAAGTGTATTAATCTTACAATCGTTTATAACAAAACACACCTTTTTCAATAATCACAGCAAATATGGCTGTCTGTGTTGAATTTGCATTTGTTTCCTGTACATTTCTGGGTAATCACCGGCAACTCCAGCCTCCTCCCACTGTCTAATTGACCCCAGAAGAAAGTGTCAGTATGTATGCTTGTTTGTTTCTGTGTTGGTCCTGTGATGGACCTGCCCACGGTGTACCCCGCCTCTCATCCAGCAGGAGCCTATCCCGGCTGCCATTGGGAAAGAGGCAAGGTACACCTTTCCCAACAACATTTTCCTGTGAAAATGCTAGCCATCACATTACCGTGCATCCCTCACATGCCATACTGTAATTTTAAATAGTTTTACATTAGAGACAAGTAACAAAACAAACATAATAAACTATACAACCACAAATAAAAGCAATTTGACTGTCAAATGATCACAAGGAGCTGAAAACACAACGAGGAGATGCAAAATAAACCAAAATGTTGACAATCGACATCTAATCTAAATTTAACAAGGAACTAAATATAAACTGGTGAAATATACGGCAAGTATCAAAAATTGTATGTGTATGTGGATTTGTGTGTAGGAGCCATGTGATTTTAAGCGTTTTGACCACACTACTGCAGATGGGGCTACGCATCTTATTTTGAAATTTTAAACGGAAGGGAAACAGATTTCTGGTTTGTTAACTCGATATTGAATTGGTGGTGAGGATAAACTTAGCTTTAAGTGTATCCTTTTTTTCTCGCTGACTTCATGTCTGTTTGGGAAGTTGGAAGTTAAAACACCCATGTGAGGGTTCTCGAACACGGGGACGCTTCCCTCAACGACCTGCTCGTTTTATAACCACTGTTAGCATGCGGATGCTAATTTCAGCCAGCCTGGAGCTATAGTAAGCTAGCTACTAACTCTCCTCACAGACATACCAGACAGAAGTTTGGTAGCTCGTGTTTGTTTTCATTTTCCCATCGGTGCATCATTAGTGCAGTGAGTGATGTGGAAAGTAACTCTTCAAGCGTTCGGTGTTTTGCTGTTGGCCTGTTTCCTCGGGAACTTTGTTCTGGGTTGGTTTCAGCACAACAACGCAAGACCTCAAACGCAGCACAACGAGCATCCGAACAGAGCCTCTGCCAGCCAGGACCAAAGCTGCCTCTGCCATGTAAGCACCACAGAGTAACGTGTTATCACCTTGAACTTCTTGAACGATTCTATTCCGTTCTGTATATAATAACAGTCTTTAACGTGGTTACGTAATGGACGAAGTTGTTATTCGGGAAGTCTTCTAGCACTTTCCACTGTCAGTGTTAATTTGACGTCACCGTGTGGCGTCAAATTAATGTGGCGCTAACCGGCAGCTCATCATTGCTTCCTATAGTATTTTACTTATTTTCTGCCAAACACGAACAGCCTTATATATTTGTCTGTTTATTGAACTAAAATTTACCAATTTAATGCTACGTCCGTCTTGCACTTTGTACCTTACAAGAGACAGCCATTTAAAGTTGTTTAGCGGAACTAATCTATTGTAAACATCACATTATATGCACCATTACATGAATATTTCTTTTTTATAAGATTACTCTCTATGGCTTTGTATGGTCTTCTCTCGATATAAACATTTTTCTTTTTTTTGTGGCTTCACATAAAAACTAGTGATTGCAACGAAGGGTGACTGAAAAGAAGCGTGATTTCATAAAATTAGTCTTGACTTTGAATTCAGAACGGGACTTTCTGCCAAACTGGTTTTACTGCCAGTAAATTGAAAAGCGTGGTGTTTTCTAATTGGCTCCGGCACTGCTCCCGCCTCATACCATCTCATGGGAGTTGTAGTTTATTGCGCCACACCTAAGTTACTCCACTGATGGTCATTGTTCATGCAGATAACTACAAAATTGAGACGCTTTGGTACAAGGCAGAGCTTAGTTTGACAGCTGTTTGTTTGGAGGAGGAGTCTCGGGCGGGTATGGGACTAGAGCTCAGCATTGACAGCTCAGCCTACAGACAGACAGAGCTGCTACTGTGACATATGGGAATCAAGTTTTGATAAGAGAGGAGTTATAAAAGAAAAGAAAAGAAAAAAAAACATCTAAAGCTGGAGCGAAGATCAAGATGTTGAGGGAAGTGTGCATTTTATTGTTTTTTTTGGTCTTCAGTGATCCCCTGCGCTTGGAGGTCAGCTGTGGCACAGTTTTAGTTATTTGACACCATATTAAGATTTACAGTGGTTTCTGAATGCTTGTGAGGATCTGGAGTTATAAACATGTTCACTGTTAGAGTTAGAAATAGTTTTAAGGTTCTTGAAAAGACCTTATCAGTGTTTTGTAGGTTTCGTTCCTGTACCTCAGAAAAGCACTGGCTCAAGCATTAATTTCTGGCTCCATATGCTTGGTCCTATCCTTGTCTGATAATTTGAATTTTAAATTGTTTGACTGCTTAGTGAAACATATATTGAAACAGTTGTCTATTAACCATCTTACATTTATCTTTTTGTTCTGAATTGACCTGCTATCAACCAATAAGTAGAGAAAAGCATTGGGGAAAAAAAGAAAAGTGCTGCATATCTAATCCTATTTTTATTTCTATTTTTTTGGGTACTTCTATGCAAATAGAGATAGTGGGGATGATGATGGTGTTGCAGACTTCAGATACTAAAAAGCACAATGCATAAACTAGCTAACAGCCTTTGATTCAATGTGCAATTGCACACTTTAAAACAATTCAATTTATTGTCCAAATAAAATTGTTTTCTTAAATATTATTTGTTGCTTAGAGCCAAATTTTAGCATGCAAAACAAATTCACTAAAGACTTAATCGCCTCTAGTTTCTCAAAGAACAGTATTTTCAGATTTCCCAGATAGCAAACTATAATAATTGTGTTGTGAATAATTCGTTAAAAATGTCAGGAAACTTTAATGGCATTGTTAAAACTAGGGCTGAACGATTAATTGCATTTGTGATAAAATCGCAACGTGAAAAAATGTGATTTTCTAATCGCATATGTTGCGATACGAGTGACTTTCAACACGCAACGGGCCAAAAAAAAAAAAAAAAAAAACTGAGCAGACGATGGTCTTAGGCACAACCACAACAGCAGCCTACACTAAGGAAACTTTAGTGTCTAAGAGGAGTAGTACTTCAGTTGTGTGGAATTATTTTGGTTTTAAAAAAGAGGATGTTGCACAGCGCCAGATATTGTACAAAACATGTCTTGCTACTGTTGCTACTTCGCGAGGCAACATGACAAACTTGTTTCAACATTAAAAAAAAACACCATAAAGCCTTATATGATAAGTGCATGGGTCAAATGGCAATAAGCAGCATATCACATCATCAACACAGCACCCGACAGCATAGGCGCCGATTCCGTGGGTGCTTCAGGGCCGGTTGATTGTAGCCAACAAAATGGACAAATTTGTCGCAAAATTTGAAAAAAGGTCGGACTTTTCAAGCTAGCTGGAAAGTTAAATACCCATGGATAGACAACTAAGTATTTTGTTTGATTTGCACTGTTGGATTGTGGATGTAGTTTTTCCTTTATCTTCATCGGAGCCTTTTGCGTTAGGTTGTATTGACATTAACTTCTTGTATGCATCACCAATGTGTAGACTTTGTGTGTTTGTGAAAGAGAGCGGATCATGCAACTACCCACCAGTCACCCACCAGCAAAAATATAATTCGGTGCCCCTGCCCGACAGGTCTTGTTAACAGAAATGTTACAAAGCGTGACTCCATATGAAACTTCGTCAAAACGACACGGAGAAATTACTCGAGCAATAACGGAGATTTTGGCAAGGGGCATGCCCATCACCATGGTGACCAAGCCTGGGTTTACAGCCTTAATTAATACACTGGATAAGCGGTACAGCATGCCATCCCGAACATATTTTAGCCAGGTTGCTATACCGGAGCTGTATAAAAATGCAAACAAAGAGTGACTGCAGAGCTGAAAACAGCTGAGTTTGTTTACTATAACAGAAAGATATAACCCCTATATTTGTTGAAAAATACAAAAGACAAGGAACTTAAAAATAATCGCTTATTAAATCGCAATATTTTAGAAAAAAATCGTAACTAGATTATTTCTCCATGTTGTTCAGCCCTAGTTAAAACAATGAAAGATGTTTGAGAATACAATCATCAGTTAGTTAATCACTGTTCACAGCTGATGAGCTAGCTCTGTTTTCCTGTTCATTTAACCCAGCCATTCTCAACCTTGGGGTCCCGACCCCAATTGGGGTCGCGAGATGATTTCTGGGGGTCGCCAAATCATTTTGGAAAAATATAAAAGCACAAAATTAATGTAGCTTCCGACTGGACGTTAGAAGGACGACAAGCAGTTGGTCTTAAACAGGCATTTTATTACTCAAAACCAGTTACTGTCGGTCGTAACTAGGCTACACCAAAACAACAACAAAGAACCTGTCCACTAGTCTCATGTCTGCCGTTGTCATCAACACATCAGAGCAAAGAATTTTTTTTCTCCTCGGTCTGCTGTCAGCAGGAGCGGCGGCTGCAGAAAGCGTTCATAGACAGTCTGAAATCGCAGAACGGAAACTTAAACATTAGGCTACTTAAACATTATAAAAGTAAGCGTTGTTACATTCATATTGAATTACATAATTTCAAACAGAGGGTTGTTTTCTGCTTCATTGTTTGTCCAAAATTCATTGTATCAACGCAGCGTTTGTATGCGATTCTAATCTGTGCGGGTCAGATTCTGGTCAGTGAAGCACTCTGTGGTGAAGTGGTGGGGGGAGGGGGTTGGGGGATAACGAAGAAAAAGATATATTTTTTTTTAAAAAACAGGCGCGTTGTTGTTTTAGCCACATCTGCAGCAACTTTGCTAGCTGGAAAAATGGAGCAACGGCTTAAAAGAAAAAGTGTTCCAGACAGTCAGCAGCAGCAGGGGTCCCAAGATCAGCCACCAGAACCACCACCAGAGGGCACTGACCGGGCCGACACCGGCGGCTAGTAAAGGTTCGAGGCTCCGTAAATATCGGCCCGACTTTTTGAAATATGGCTTTTCCTGCACAACAAAAAACAGCGTTGACTACCCACAATGTGTCATTTGCTCTGAAGTGCTGGCACACGAGAGCTTGAAGCGGGTAAAACTTAGAGACATTTAGAGTCAAAACACAGCAGCTTAATTAATAAACCAATTGATTTTTTTTCAGCGCAGAGAGCAAGAACTAAAAATGCAAAAAAACTGTGGTGAGTGAATGTACTACTGTCCCTGCAAAAGTCCTGGCAGCTGAGGTGGCATATCTAGTGGCCCAATCGAAAAAGGCTCACACGATCGCGGAGAGTCTCATCCGTCCCGCAGCTGTAGCGATCACGACTCCTCAGAGTTGCGAGTGATCTTCGCGTGGCCGTGTCTAACATAAAGCCAAGAATGCAGCTGCTCTGTTCAAACAAGCAGGCCCAGCCATCACATTAAGTAGTTGCAGAAAAACATTTCTGCTTTGACCAACACGTTGTTATTTTTCATGTTTAAGCTCTCAGAAACATAGGTGTTTAAAATTAAGCATGGGCTGTTTTTCGAGTGTGTTTTGTTAGTTTAGCACTCGCGGTTATCGTTTTATTTCATTAAAAAGAAAATAAAGTTTTCGTTATTTCTTTAGGTACATTTTAACCACAAAATGATGGTATGTTGCGACCACTGTCGGTCTGTTACTCGGAAAGTTAGCCTCTTGATGCTACTTCATGTTTTTCCAAAAATCCCAATGTGTTTCAAAATAAAATGATAAAGAAACTAATAGCTGAGATGAGTTCATATCATAAGTGCTTGTCTGATTATGTAAATGCGACGTATAAGGCGTATTGATCGGGCATTGTTTAGTGTAGTGTGTATGTGTGTGTGTGTGGGGGGGGGGGGGTCGTGGACGGCAATGCATGTTAAATTGGGGTCGCGACTCAAAACGGTTGAGAACCACTGATTTAACCAACTGTTTACAGAGTATCAAGACTAAAGGTAATGATTAGTTTGCCGTTGCTGTGACTGCAGGTGCGGTTACCTGTGAAAACAATCCAAAGCCGCAACTGGTGGTGTTTTACTGAACTAATTAGCGTTACCAAGTTTACATATGTTTTGTAAAGTTGCTTTGTCCATTTATTTATTTAACCTTTATTTTGACAGGGAGGGTCCATTGAGAGTGGGCTCTCTTTTTCAAGGACGCCCTGTAGCAAACAAAAATTATACAGTAATGTTTGTTTATGTTTATGTATTTACCAGATGCTTTTATCCAAAGCAACTTACAAATGAAGATATAACAAGCTATATAAAAGCTAACAAACTACATAGAAGGAACCCACTAGTCAATTCAATTCAATTTTATTTATATAGCGCCAGATGACAACAATTGTCATCTCAAGGCACTTAAGTAATATAGTCCAATTCAAGCCAACTGGAATTCAATTCATTGTAATATAGGGTGCAGGCATAGAAGGAAGTGCAGAAAGATAAAGTGCAAAGATAGAGGGGGTAGGTAAGTACAAGGTAAGTGCTGGGATAGGAGATGCTCTCTGAAGAGCTGGGTTTACAAGAGTTTCTTGAAGATAGACAGGGACGCCCCTGTTCTGGTAGCGCTTGGTAGGTCATTCCACCATCGTGGTACGACACATGAAAAGAGTTTGGATTGTCTTAGGTGTGGTGTAGGAGCTGCTAGACGACAATCCTGGGACGAACGGAGGGACCGAGTTGTGACATAAGCCTTTGCAAGAGCATTCAAGTAGATGGAAGCCGTTCCATTAAGCACTTTGTAGGCTAACATCAGTGACTTGAATTTGATGGGGGCGTCTAAGGGTGGCATGTGATGTGTGCTCTTTTAGGCTGATCGAAGACCAGACACGCCGCCGCGTTCTGGACCATCTGCAGAGCTTTCATAGTACAGGCTAGTAGACCAGTTTGGAAAGCATTGCAGTAGTCAAGGCGGGAGATGACCATGGCCTGCACCAGGAGTTGGGTGGCATGTCGGGTTAGGTATGGTCTGATCTTTCTTATGTTTAGTAATGAAAAGCGGCATGAACGAGCAACCGAGGTAACGTGATCTTTGAAGGTTAGTTGGTCATCAATCATGACAACCAAGTTTCTTGCTACCTTTGATGGACCAAGAGATAGGGATTCAGTTTGGATGCAGATGCTGTGGTGTATGGTTGGTTTGGTTGAGAAGACAAGCAGTTCAGTTTTTGGGAGGTTAAGTTGGAGGTGATGGGCTTTCATCCATGTTGATATGTCAGAGAGACAGTCTGAGATTCGTGCTGAGACCGTGTGGTCGTCAGGGGGGAATGACAGATGGAGCTGGGTATCATCAGCATAACATTGGTATGAGAAGCCATGTGATCGGATTATCTGTCCCAGTGAGTTGGTGTATATGGCAAAGAGAAGAGGTCTCAATACTGAAAGTGACGTGCGCTGCAGAAGTGTGACCAAGCCAGGATACTTTGAAAGACCGACCAGTGAGGTATGATTCACACCAGGAGTGTGCTCTCCCTGTGATGCCCATGCTAGAGAGTATGGACAAAAGGATACTGTGGTTGACAGTGTCAAATGCAGCTGATAAGTCGAGCAGGATAAGTACTAAGGATTTAGCTGTCGCTCTGGCTTCTTTTAAGGCTTCTGTCACAGCCAACAGAGCCGTTTCGGTGGAGTGTCCACTTTTAAACCCAGATTGGTTTGGGTCAAGGAGGTTGTTATGTGAGAGGTAATCAGTGACCTGCTTAAAGACTGCCCTTTCAATGATTTTAGACAGAAACGGGAGGAGAGAGACCAGCCGATAGTTCTCCACTTGAGTCGGAGGGAGGCAAGGTTTCTTGAGCAGCGGTGTAACTTGAGCTTGCTTGAATGTGGTAGGAGATGTGCCCAATGTCAGTGAAGCATTAATCACATGTGTGATGCTGCAGTTACAGTAGGAGTAATGGATTGGAGAAGATTAGTAGGAACGGGGTCCAGCAGGCATGTAGTAGGACGGCTACATGTGAGAAGTTTAGGAGGAGATTGCGGCGGAAGGAAACCATAGGGGTAGAAGCAGATGGTCTTCTCGGCAGACTCACTCTGAACTGAATGAAATAGTGGTCAGAGAAATGCAGAGGTGTGACAGATAGGGCCTCTGTGGCACAGTTTCTTGAGAAAACGAGATCTAGCACTTTGCCAGCTTTATGGGTCGGAGGACTGCTGAGCAGTTGTAGCTCAAACGAGTGCATTAGTGTCAGAAAATCAGAAGAGTTAGGGCTGTCAAGGTGGATGTTCATGTCACCAAGGACAATTATGGGACAGTCATGCTCCGGGATAGAAGAGAGCAAGGTGTCTAGTTCATTTAGAAAGTCACCGAGTGTTCCTGGTGGGCGATATACGACAATCATATAGATTTTGACCGGTGCAGTTACCAAGATGGCAATACAGTGAATATGACAAGGTAAAAATAATAAAATAGAAATATAGAGACATGATGGGAAACAGACTAATTGAAACAGGAACAGGTCTGAACACCTGAAACTGTGATATGAAGTTTACTTTTAAAAGTGAGATGAGTCTGTCAGTTTTCAGTGAATCCTGTAATTTATTCCATCAGTATGGGGCATAAAAGGAGAAGGCTGTTTTACCTAATTCTGTATTTGTGTAAGGAAGGTGGAGTCTGATGTGGGACTGAGAGCGGGTGAGGAGACCTGTAGAGCGGAAGTTTAAAAGTGAAGTCAGATATGGAGGGAGTGTTCCAAGTAGTGCTTTATAAATGAATATTAGACTAGACTAGATTAGTTCTGTTCTCTGTGGGTGGTGAGGGATGGCCAACCTACTTTGCTGTATGAAGTGCAGTGATGTGTTGAATATGGATCCCCGGTGATAAAACGTAAGACACTATGGAAAATGGCATCTAGGGGTTTCAGTATTGAGGCTGAAGCGTGCATATTAATTACATCACTGAAATCAAGAACAGACATTAAGAGTTGAAAAGCAAGACTGTCACATCAAAACATTTGTGCTGGTTAAACATGTCAGCAGCTGATCAGTTTGATCTGTGCGTGTTCAGATAGGGCACTGTGTGTCCTCTCTCAGTGGTGGATGAATTGTGTATGAACTAGGGCTGCACGATTATGACCAAAATCATAATCACGATTATTCTGATCAATATTGAAATCACGATTATTAATCACGATCATTCATCATGTCTGGAAAAACATGTATTTTTATTGCACCATTTAGAAACAAACAATGTGCCAACAATTTTTTGTGAAAAATTAAACTTTAAATTAGAATAAATGATAAATAATGCAAAATAAAAAACAAAAACCCAATAATTTTAAATTTTAAAGTACTAACTGTATTGATCGGACACATGTCTTTGGCCAAATAAAAATATATTGCGTCTGTTATTTCTGCGTGTCTTTGGGAGGTAGATGGATAGGGTACTGTCCGGTGCAGGGTTGCTGTAATGGTTGTCTGGGTTGGCGCTGGACACGGATGGGGATTTTGTGAATTAACATTAGCTTTGGCCTTCATGCATTCCTCATATTTAGGTTTGTGATTTTTTTTTTCTTCAGGTGGTTGAACATATTAGTGGTGTTACTCTGCGGGGCAGACACTACTTTGTTACACTCTTTGCAAATAACTTGTTCTTGTTTAACGTCACTAGCCCTGAATTCGAAACAAGTCCAGACAATGAATGTCGCCCCGTTTCGAGGTGCAAGCTCCTCGCGATCCCCAGATGCTACTGTATTCTTCTCGGCTTTCGACATGACTTGCTCTCATCAGTCTTACTCATCGACTCATAGTCTAACTAGCTGCTGCTGCAGGCTGTCTTACACTGTGTGCTTGTTATTTAGGCAGCTCAATGAAGCCTTAACCATGCATTCGCCCCCTGGTTGAGAATGTGTGGCTCGATATGCAGGCAGCAGAGCTCGCATTTTGAATGTAAATATGATTGACGATCAGGTTCATTTAATTGTGGCCACCAAAATCATGATCACGATCAAAATACAATTAATTGTACAGCCCTAGAATGAGCATGATGGTAGGTGGTCATTTGCCGAACTGCTGACTTCCTGCTATGAAAGCAGAGCAACTGGAAAAGGTAGAACCATGAATCAACCTGTTGCTAACACGATAAATAGATAGATATTGTATTCATCGTCCATTCATTCGTCGCCCATTATGTGGGTTACAGTGTGTTGCAGATCAAAAGTTGAACAATATTGCTTATTTAGTGGCCAGGGTAGATTATTTAAAGACTGGGACAGCTCTATGTCAGATATATATTACTAGTGTTTCTTAATCTGGTATAATTGAGTAATTTATTGATAGCTTCTGAATATAAATACAACTTTTGCAAAATTGTGTCTGTATTGTATTGTTTGGTTAACTATTTGTTGTCTCCACCTTTTTATATTGTGCATTATTTTGAACTGGAAAACTGTTTTGACTAAATAAATGTCAACATGTATGATCAAAAACATTGTCCTTCAGGAGTACAAGGGCTTCCTAAAATAAAATAAAAAAGCTCATAAATTAAAATTGTTTAATGACTCTGGAACTTTGGGTTCTTTCTGCTCTGCTTCAGCTCACAGGAGTCCTGGATGATTGTTTCTGTGATGTTGAAAGCATTGACGTCTTCAACAACATCAAGATTTACCCTCGTTTTCAGAAACTGACTGAAAGAGACTACTTCAGATACTACAGGGTAAGAGCTGCTGCTTTAAGGCAAATGCAACATCACTCAATGATAATTACATTTAGACCTCTGTACAATGAGATCAGATGAAAACAAAAAAAAAAAAAACAGCTTGATTTCCAGTTTTTTTTTCTTTCTTTTTCTTGAAATTTGCCCTTGAGAAGTTTGGGTCAGATATACATTTTTAAAGTACATAATTGGACCAGAGTTTGCTGCCATTTGTTTCTAATAGGTGAATGCTGTATTCTTCATAAAGGGACATAGGAATGCAGGAACATGTCTTCAAACACAGTGAAATAGCATGTTGAACTGTAGAGCTGTCAAGTGACCAAACAAAAGTGACGTGAATCGCTTCAACATGGTCCAGAAAGAGGAAGGGGCTTTAATGTTCTGACTGTTGCTGACTGTTGCTATAATTCATAATTACACTATGTACCTACTCTTAAAACCATTTTGTAAAATGGCATCCTTTAAATCTTCTGGGAAGCAGCTGTAATTCAGTTCACCTGACACATGCTCCATAGTTCCATTTATAGTGATGGCTTAAGAAAGAACATTCAAGATTTTGAGGTTCATGATGATGTTAAACAACCCACTTTTGTTTTTGTTTTTTTATATGGCTGCTGTGTTTAGAGAGAGCAGACTTAATGTAGGTTTAGTATGAAAGCATTTAGTTATTGCTTTTTTTCCTCGGTATGCAACAACTGCTTATGACAAAAAATTCTGAACAAGCTATAAAAGCATCCTGCTACATTATAGTTTCCCTTAATTAATCAAGGATTTGTTCCTTTCATTTTTATATTTAATTTTAGTGCGCTGATACTTCCAGAGATGACATGGGTTGGGAGTAATATACCGATTGGAAAAGCACAAAAGTGTTGGCCTGAGATGTTCACTAGCGTGGATTACTTTAGGGAAATGCAAATCGTGAATTTAAAAAAAAAAAAAAAAAGTTTTCCACAACTTTTCAAAGAGAAGTACTGTAAATTCCGGACTACAGAGTGCACCTGAATATAAGCCGCACCCTCTAATTTTAAAAAGAAAATTATCCCTATATTTAGCCAGAGGCCGCTATAGGAATATTAAGTCCTATATCTCTCTAATCCCTGGGCTATTTAACGGAAACTGTGGTGTTAAGTCATCATTACCATATGTCCTGAGCGAATCTTAAAGGGGAACTATGGTATTTTTAAACCTAAACCTTATTTCTGGCTTGAAATTCGTTGTATCTACTCACCGAGAACAGTTTGGTGAAAGTCGGCGTCCTTCGGAAGATATTTAGATCACTCACGATCCATATAATGGAGTGAACGGGGCTTAGACAATGCAGCCTCTAAATAAGGCATTATCTGTCTTTATTTCACCAATACTTTAAGAAGAATGAAGGAACGAACACGTACTATTGCTCTGTTAGCACATAGCTACTCTTATGTGGCTACTTGCAGCTATAGGAGAGCTAAAGGAGGGAATTCTACACACATCTCTACTGGGACCACTTCATCTTCAGCTTCACAGCTTTACAACACAGCATTCTTGAGGTTCACATTAAAGATTTTTGAGGTGATGAGCATACAAATTTAAGAGTGAGAATCTGACAGCTGGCTTTCCTCTGTTCACAGCTGCTGCAGAGCTGCCAGTCTGAAAAACCTGCTTCTCTGTTAGATTTTATCAATGCTTGAAACACACTAACTTTGTCATGTCAAAATGAAAAATAATAGCGGGAGGTGTTTCCACTTCTTTTAAAAGTAACTTTGGTTGAGTGAATTGAGTTTTCATACAACTCATTAATCAGTTAACCGTCGCTTATTTTCGGTTATAGACCTGTCCGGATCTGGTCCCAAACAAGGCACTTTTTGATTGAGATTCAGTATCAGTGAGTCTGTTGTAGGACATAAAACATGTAAATACTTGGCTGAATATAAACTGAGCTAATTCTAAAAAGTTAGAAGCAGCACATGCTAGTGGAAATTTTATAGAGATGAGATCAGTTTACAGAGAAGTGACTGATTTCAGTGCTCCCCATTAAGACTTTTTATTGTCATGTAGATACAGGAAATACACAAAATTATTCCTCCGCATGTAACCCATCCAGTTTGGTACCTGTTGAACATGCACAGGGTCACACACTCATGGAGACAGATGCCATATACACTGCCATTTACAGCGCCAGGGGAGCAATGGGTGTACGGAGCCTTGTTCAAGGGGCACCTCAGCCGTGGCAAGGAGGTGGACTGCCACCCCTCCAGCTGTCAGTTCAACAATCTTTGAGTGGGAATCGAAACACCTTCCGGTTATTGGATGACCCCTTGTAACCACTGCGCCATAGCTGCCCATTTAGTTGCAGTTTGTTTTTTGTCAACTTTGAGATTTTTGGTGCCGTAGTATACTTTACTCTCTCAACACTATATATGTGACAGTGCTTCAAAAGCTGTAAAAAAAAAAAATTCAGCACTCCAGAGGTTCAGAGCTTGGGATGCTTTGCATATGATTTAACTAGTTTTGTATGAGGGACTTTTCTCCCAGCACAGCATTACAAATACAGAGGCCAACACAAAGAAGATAGTTGGTTATTTGAAGCATTCGCCACAAATGAATGCATGTTAGCTAGATATCCAGATTGAAGTGTAAATGTCTGCAGTTGTCAATATCTCTGCATTGCAGAACCACTGAGGTGTCAAGTGTATACAAAGCATTGAATTTTAATAACTCTGATGTACTTACTTTGTGTAGTTTGCATCAGCGTACTTTAGGAAAATGCAAGTGACAGATTGAAACTCGGCAGATACTCGATCTAATATGACTTGCTGTTTTGTTGTTTCTTTCCCACTTGAACACAACATGATTTGAACTAATTAGAACAGTTTGTGGTTTCTGCATTGTCCAAAGTCTGTCAGTGACGCATGAGCTCTTACTCCATCAAAGAAGGATGTTTTAAATTCTTTCACTGATAGTCTGAATTTTAACTAGCAGGAGCTGTGAATTTGTTAGTCATGCACTCTCCCAAGATCAAAGTCTTATCCAGTTAAATGCTCTGCAATAAACTGTTATTCTATGTTTTGTAGGGATGCCACAAGGTGAAAATGTCCACTGTCCCAGCTTTTCACTGGCATAACAAAGTACCTCTGAAACAAATCACTTCAACTATATGTTGTGTTTATAGCTAACATGCTAACAGTCATGTGCATAATCATCAGCTTGTAAAATGTGTACTCTTGGAAGTTTGCATTTTTCAAAATGTTGTCTGGTACGGTACAGTAACATTTACAATGCTGATTATGTTGCAAATGTATTGATTTCACATATGTGCTATGCATACACAAGCCGTATTGCAGAGGAATTCAGAATATTTTCTTTTGCTTTCTTTGTTTTTGTCTTTTTGTGATTGTGTTAGTTTATTACATACATCATAGTATATAAAAGTCTTATTGTTATCAGGTCCTGTAACATTACACTACATTTTTGCTTGACCTTTTTGGTTGCCTCTAGCATCTCTGTCAGCCTCTTTTGCATGACAACAAATTTCCATGTTTGGCTGTTTCTCTGCAGTGCAGACAAAGACATGCTTTGATGACAGTGATGTTACATCTTCCAACTGTAGGGGATGCCAGAGAGCACGACATTGTCAAATTTTCTCCTTTAAAAAACCTGTTCATCTTGTTCAACTTGAAAATGCAAAGGTGAACTCATTTATAACAAAGAAAGAAGGCAAAGAACATTTTGTTCATTTCTCATCAGAACTCTTATGTGAAACATGGACCTGCTTTACTTGCCTTCTCGCTTTCTGCACCTGTACAAGCAGTTCTTGATGTCCTTGAATATAAGCTGAATGTCTTCTGAAATGATTGAATTTAATAGATTGTACAAATTAAAGTTAATATTTATGTAAACTTGCCCGGAGACACTGGAAGCTGTAGCACACATTTTTCAAGCTTTGTACTATATCACACTGTTTGTCCATCGAGCCATTTTGCAACCAACAGAGCCTTGGCCTACCTACTGCTTTAGAAACTCTTCACTACCTTTTACAATCAAGATCTTTGTTCCTTCTATTTGATAATAGCAATTTATTAATGTCCCGTGGGTCCATATTTCTCTCTTTAATACATATTTTGATATTGAATAGCTCTTTGTATCTGATTTCTTACCGGATTTTAGTTTTCTTATGGCCTAAGATTTCCTTTTTATGGCTGAGAGCTTGTGTGTGGGGGTTTTTAATATCCGTTTCTGAAGTTTCTGAAGTTTCAAGATATTTTTTCTTGTCGTACATATGTCTGACCTGCTACAATTCAACAGTTTCTTCTGTATGATGTATGAACTCTATATTATTCCCTATTACAGTAACCAGAGTAAAGAGGCAGTTGCTGATTGGGCGAGCCGTGTGGGTTTTTTTACATGTTGACATCACCAAAGTTCTAACTTTGTTGAACCTAACTCAACCTAACTAGCTAGGCTGCACTGACTCTATATGGAATTTTTTTTTTTTTTTTTTTTTTTTTCTCCAGGTGAATTTAAAACGACCGTGTCCTTTCTGGCCTGACGATGGACACTGCTCCATCAAAGACTGTCATGTGGAGCCCTGCCCAGAGGTCAAAAGTTGCCCACACTCACACTTACAGCGCAACATCTGGCTCTTCTCAATGACCAAATCTCATTATGAGTTTTACTGTATTTATCTTAGATGAATCTAGGTTTTGCATGTCATTGAGTAATTTATGAAATGAAATGTTGTGTATTGTTTTTGTTTGTTTTTGTTGTTTTTACTGTGTTCTTGCTGTTACGTTGAAAATGTCCATCTGCTGTTTGTTGATCTTTGTCTTGCAGAGTAAGGTCCCTGTGGGCATTAAGTCTGGGAACTACAACAAGGTGAGATCAGCAGACAAATTTCAAATTAATTTGCTGCGGTTTATTAAATAGTCGAGTTTAGTGGGAGGCCATAGCATGTACAAAAGAGAGACTACATCTTGTAATCCTAACTTTCTATCTCATAGTTACAAGTAAATTGTTATCCAACTCTGAGATCTTATAACTGGTTGTGTCAGAAAACAAAAATATTTGAATGCTGCCAGATTGAATACATTTTTTTTTATTCAGGCTACCTGTATTATGAATGTTGGCTGTTCTCTCAGTGGAAGTATTAATGGTGAGGTCAGGTATTACAGATTTGTACAGAAACCAAGTATAATGATGCACTGCGTACATTTAGTTCTAAAGTTTTCATGGCCGTATTTTTTTATGTTTTGGAGAAATGCACAAATTGAGTAATCTTTTTAGAGCTTCTGCATTGCTCTACTGCTGGATGTTTTTATGTTGCTGAGTTAATTTTATATGAAAGCAATCTTAAAAAAAAACTTCTATGCTTTTATTCCTGCTTAATTCATCACCACAAGCCTGTGACTGGGTGGGAGAGTTACCATTGTTAGATTATCTCCCCGTGGTCAAACCACCTTCCTGGTTCTCCCTACTCACCAGTGGACCTTGCGTCCCCAAATGATTTCCAGTCCAAATTGAAAACTCCATGCAACATGCTCTGATGGTTCAACAATTATGATGTTGGTTTGCATGCTGAGCCATGTTAGGGGTCCGTTTGCTTAGTACAGCCAGAAATTGTTGAGTGGCATATGCCATTAAAAATAATGAATTTCAGAGCACAGTGGTTTCATTATTTGCTTCTCTTTGAGTGGATCCTGATATCACAAACTAAACTATACCCACTGAGCAAGATTCTCTCTGAGCAATCAGTTGTTTGGGATATTTTCATGTCACAATTAAGAATCAGTTGAGCTTGTTTCGAACCTCTGCTGAGGTAGAAAAGATTTGAGCCAAACTATAGGATGTGCTGAAAAAGGGACACAAGCTCCACATTTTGTTTCTATAACCATTTCTCAGAATTCTGAGTAAGTTTTGATAAGATATGTTTCTAGAATGCTTTTTATTTGAGTTACCTAAAAGAGCCACAGGGTTTTGTGAGATGATGTGCCACAGTCCAAATTCCCAGTAACGCTGGTATCTTTTTAAAAAGTGCTTCACGTCCAAGGTTCTGGTTTTAACAACCCACAACGTCACAGTTGCTGGGCACGGTGTGAAATTTTTTTATAACTTGTGCTTATATGGTACTAGAAAGTCAAAGCTGAAACAGCTGCTCAGCTCAGTTTTTATCTAACAGACAGGTGTTAATAGTGAATATGCTGCGCTGTTTTCAGCAGATGCTTAACGAGAATTTGGGGCAGCATGCATCTCGATCTCTAGATGTCATACCAACGGAATAATTTTAATGCAGACCAGCTGCATTTGTTCCAACGCTTCCCATCTCTATAGCTGATTCAGCACAGTCCACACATATATACATACACACACACACACACACACACACACACACACACACACACACACACACACACACACACACACGCACGCACACACACACACACATTGGGTAAGCTGTCATACTACTCAGTTTATCGTGCCCCCCCCCCTTGTGGCCAAATTTTTGAAAAACGCATGCTCGTGCCGTCTCGGGAGCCAAAACGCGTGCTAAAGTGCCGTCTCGGGAGCCAAAACGCGTGCTAAAGTGCCGTCTCGGGAGCCAAAACGCTTGCTAAAGTGCCGTCCCGGGAGCCAAAACGCTTGCTAAAGTGCCGTCCCGGGAGCCAAAACGCTTGCTAAAGTGCCGTCCCGGGAGCCAAAACGCTTGCTAAAGTGCCGTCTCGGGAGCCAAAACGTGTGCTAAAGTGCCCCCTCTGCTAAGGTACCCTCTACAGTGGTGAGGATGTGCTATATGTGCTTTTTCCGCCCCTGCCCTGCTGTTCAGTGAGCTTTTCAGTTGGTCAGAGCTGTAACCTAACATAGTAACACTATAAACCTCCCTTTGTCTGTGTACAGTACTCTCAGGCAGCCAATACAATGTCAGACATGTCAGAGTGTCAGCAGGCCAAAGAGCTGGGCGCCATCAACAACACCCTGAGGTGAGACCTTCTTCTTTCTTAGGTGAAACATTAGGTGAAACATTTACCAGCATGACACAGTCAGAACTTAAAGCTGCAGACTCATCATAACTGATCCTGTTCTTGCTAACACGACGGTCGTCATCAAATCAGAGGAGATTGAAGCTGTGGTTCAGTCATATGATAAAAAGCTATTAAAACATGTTCATAGACTCCAGACACTTACTTTAGTGCTCTATATCTTGGCTGACCTGAAATGCACAACATTAGCAGCATGTCCATCCATAATATGCTATTTTATTAACGATTGAAATTTAAGTGATAACCGTGTTGTTTGTTTATTACATACAGTATATCATAGTATATAAAAGTCTTATTCTTATCAGGTCCTGTAACATTACCCTACATTGTTACATCAACTGTAGGGGTGCCAGAGAGAACAATATTGCCAAATTGGTAATAACTGGTCTTTTAAAAAACCTGTTTATCTTGGTCAACTTGAAAATGTAAAGGTGAACTCATTTATAACAACAACAAAAAAGAAGACAAAGAACATTTTGATGTGTTTCACTTTTCACACCGTGTCTCATCAAAACTCTTATGTGAAACATGGACCTGCTTCTTCTGTATGATGTATTATTCCCTATTACAGTAACCAGAGTAAGGAGGCATTTGCTGATTGGGCGAGACATGATGACGCTCAGGATCACTTCTGTGAGCTCGACGGTAAGAATTTTTTTATTTTATTTTGACTGTATATCTGCCTTTAGTGTAGTTGCACCACCTAGCTATGTTGTCATACTGGAAGGACTTGTGCTTGTAACTTTGGCAGTTTCTTACATCCGTTATGGTGTATTACCATGGCAATGGGAAATTTGTTAACTTGTTGGAGCAGCTAACTGAGCTTTCCAAAGCCCAAGCAATGCCTGGAATAAGACCCCAAATCAAAATGAGTTTAAGAGCAGACATCAAGGATGCAGAGCAGGAACAACATGGAGAAAAAGGTGAAGGAAGTTTCATCAGTTTCTTCCTTTGATCATCATAGGAAGTGTGAGATCAGTGGCAGATAAAATGGACAAGCTTGGATCTCTGATGAGGACACAGTAGGAATATCGGAATGCAGTATTATTTTTTCATCGAGTAGACAGGGTTCAGGCCTATGCCAGAACAGTGGTGAGGACAGAGCATCTTGATATAGTTGGCTTGGAAGTAACCTCCAGGGTTGTCTTCTCATTGAGTTCCTGGTGAAGGCTCTTGGTGTCCTATTGATGTTGTTGAGTTCCAAGTATTCCAGTATTTATATGTGCAGCACTGAGTCGTAGGTTTTCTTGCAGTCATTTCAGGCGGTTCACAGATTTGTATGTAAATAGTAAATGGACTGTGCTTGTATACCACTTTTCAAGTCTTCTAGTTGACCACTCAAAGCGCTATTACACTACATACCACGTTCACCTGTTCACACTCATACAGTGTATATAGTTTTTTTTCACAGGCTACTCAATGCTACACAGGGCTACACATTCATTCACCGATGGACACATGGGTGTGCATGGGGTTCAGTGTCTTGCCCAAGGACCTTGGTAGACGACTGCTCTTCCTCCTGAGCTACAGCCACTCCACTATGTCTGATCTTACAGTCTTGAGTGACAGTTTTGTCCATCAGTAGCTTGTGTTTAGCTCCTCAGGGGTTACTCCCAATTCCCCTCTGAGCCCTGTTCATGTATTGAGCCGTGTGCCTACTCATCTTATCCACTTTAATACCTGACAGGAGCAGGTTATGGGTTGGTAGTTGGATAAGATCTTTCATGATCAGGACTGTCCGACCTTGGGTTAACCAGTCTGGGTAGGTCTCATCCATTTACAGCTGGTTCATTTGTGCTGCTAGGCGTTTATGGAGTCAGTTAGTTTCTTTAGCCAGTAAGTGTGTATCATGTCTGGGCCTTTTTCAGTCCAACTCTTCATACTTGACTCTTCCTTGGATGTCTCTCACCATGATGATCAATGGTTCCTGTTCTGGGAGATTGCTGTGGTCAGCTCTCAGATCCCCTAGCTATGGATCATTGGTAATATCCTACTAAACATACTATTTATTCTCCTGGTTTCAGCTTCTCCAATGTACACGCAGGTAGCCATAGACGTTGTTTGGCAGTCTCCACTCCTTCATGTATGGAGAGTTTGTTGTATTTCTTTGGAAGTTTCCTCTTTATTGTATCTTTGTGAAGCTCTGATAGCTTTTTTTCTTGTAATCCATCAACTGTTAATATATGTATGTGTGTGTTTGTGTGTATACTTCAGATGAGACCTCTCCAGATGCAGAGTATGTGGACCTGCTGCTGAATCCGGAACGATATACTGGTTATAAAGGTCCATCTGCATGGAGAGTGTGGAACAGCATCTATGAGGAAAACTGCTTCAAGTGAGTGTCAATCACACACGTGCACACACATTAAATGGTGCCGACCGGCAGCATTTAGTCTAAACTCTGGTTAGCTATGTATCTTTTGACTGAGAAGAACTATTCAGTAAAAAGTACATTGTTACAAACTGACAATTACTTTTCTTTGAAATGATCTCCTTTAAAATGATGATTAAGCCCTTCATGCTGGGAATCAAACTGAATCAAAGTTCACCTAATTAAGTTTGTATGTATGGTGGCTCTGAGCAGTCAGGTAACTCTCAAAACATTTTACTGGGTTAGGGTTAGGTTTTTAAATCTGCTCTGAAAACTTTGTCAGATAAGTTTCAGAGACTGTATGTAGTCAGTATCTGTCAGATAGAGGTCTATTTTTATAATATACAAAGGCTCACATTGGGCTGGACAAATATAATCTAACTGAATAAATCAAGTTGAATTGAACAATTTAAAAAAAAAAAGCCAAAATTATGAATTCAAAATGTGTGCTTCCCGTTCTGTTTTCCATACAGAAGCAGTGTTAGCAGAGCAATCTCGGACGTCTCCTCAGTAATAGTTTTGCCAGGCAAATACATTTGAATACTGGCAGTAGCTGCTGAGTACATTGTGAAATGTACCGTATTTGTCCAAATATATCGCATCACTTAAACCTAGATTTTAATGGTCAGATTTTATTGGTCATATCTGCCAGTCCTACTCTCAGAGAAAACCAAAAGCTGCCCAAACTTTTCGTCTTTTTTTCTGTCTAATACAATTTTGACTTGTAATCTTTATATTAATACAAACTACAGAAGATTCAGGATTATTTTCCAAAAGTAATAGAAAAATGATAAACTGTGAACGTAAACCTGTGCTAATAACTGTACTCAATGCAAACACTTTTGCTTTTGCATTGGCAGGCCCAGATCAGTGTACCGACCTCTGAACCCTCTGGCTCCCAGCAGAGGTGAGTCTGAAGAATCAGCAACTGCAGTTTAATTTTCATAGCAGTATAAGGAAGTTTACAGGAAGTTTACAAGTAAGGAGAGATGATGGATAAACAAACAATCAGGACAGCGCCTCCAGATGTAACAGAATAGTGTTGAGGTTGAAATAAATGTAATGGAAGAACAGCTTAATTTCTTAACTAAAAGTATAGACTGTTTAATAGCTAGGTATTGAAAATGTAAAGAAATAACATAAGTTGATACTGTAATAGTAATAAGTATATAAGGAAATATTGTTCATCATAAAGCTGCTTCTGAAGGTTCATATCTTTATTCTGTATTCAAATTAACACCTATACATCCTGACTTCATTGCTCTAGTCTACTGCTATTTAGAAAATTAGGATTTAAATGTACAGCATCACAAACTTGATAAAATGCTTCAATCAAGTATGTTCATGTTCTTATATGATTTGTGTTTGTTTCCTGATGACAAAGACACCAAGGCATATAAAGAATGGCTTAATTTTAAACTTAAACTTTACCCTGCCCCTTGCCATATTTATGTCAATTTGTTCTTTCATCTTGCATTTTTTTCCACCGTTGTGTCTTTTAACAGAACAAATAACTTTTTCGTCCTCTGTTGCTCTATATTCAGGTGACGATGATGGTGAGTACGAAGCTGGCTTCACATGAATTTATTGGAAGATGAATTGAAAAATAACTGGCAAGCTTCCTTTGTTTCATATTCATTTCACTCACGTTGCAGGAGAGGGTTTCTACAACTGGCTTGAAGGTGAGTTCCATCTTATGTTTCTGGTATATCTGTAAAACTGTAAAACATATTTTCAATGTTACCTGAAAACCTGAAGAATTAACTTGAAGCAGAATAAAATGATTATAAGAAACCAGCAGCAGCTTTGACTTCTAAAGACTTGTAAACCAAACGTTTGCATGTAAAACAGTTACCTCACTTTAACCATGGGTATCTGTCAAGTTTCTTGCTGTCCTCAGCAGCCTCAGTCTGTGGAGTTGAGCTGACATCAGTAGCTCACTTATTGCCTCTCTGCTTCTCTCTGAAGTCTTATTGCACAGGAGTTGCTGACCTGCAGCTGCTTAAAAACATATTATTTATAGGGCCGGGACTCGTTAAAAATAATTAATTTGTAATTAATTAATCGCATTTTTAATCGCATATAAATATTTGACCTGAAAAAAGTGAGAAGCATTTTTTTTCACATGGATTTTAGTATACCATTGAATAATGACTGAATACATAAGCTTAAGCAACAAAACATTGTTTTTTTTTTTTCTTTTCAAGGTGGTACTTAACCAACTGTGCTCTTATCGACGCTTCCATCCATCCGTCCGTTTTTTTAAAAATGAATACATTTTTATGCCTTTTAATGGACAGGACAGATAAAAAAGAGACAGAAAGCATAAGGGCCCCCCCCTATGCTTTCTGTGACACGCAGTAAAAGGCCGTACACTGCGGGATTCGAACTGGGGTCAACTGCAGTGAGGACTGTAGCCTGTATACACGGGGCGCCTGCACAACCCACTACTACGCTACTGACCACACCATTTGTCTGTTTTTTTTAAACAAAATTTCTCATCCACGGGGCCTACCAAAGCGGTCTCATTAGCTTCTTCGTTCATGTTTGACTATTGTTCACTATGGTTTATTGTTGTCTGAAGTCAGTGGCGGTGCCAGAGTATTTTTTCTGGTTCAACTACGGTGGGGCTAACCCATACAGCGGTGGGGCTCAAATCAATGCCATAATTTCAATGTGAATATATATTCAATAAAACAACAGCTCCCACAGCTGGAAACACACACACACACTCAAAGTGTGCTCACATGAGTGATGTACGTCATGTGACTGAGACTGACAGTTGTCATCGCAGCTGCCTGGCGTGGAGGTGCTGTTGAACTCTGCACTTCTCTTTTTTATGGTAGGGCTAACAGTAGGGCTAACACAATTCTTGGTGGGGCTACCAAGCCCTACCCTGGCATCACCTATGTCTGAAGTCATGAACGTTAGTTGGTGCTCCAGTATAATTGGTATGCCTGAAACTCATCCAGTGAGAAACGTTCTGCGGTGCAAAAATAAGTGCGATTAAAATGCGTAAATTTTTTTTAACACATTCATTTTTATGAAATTAATTGATTTTAATTAACGCGTTAAAGACCCAGCCCTGAATTATTTACCTAACATAGTAACACTATAAACCTCCCTTTGTGTGTGTACAGCACTCCCAGGCAGCCAATACAATGTCAGACATGTCAGAGTGTCAGCAAAAAAAGTTTGCGATAACTTTTGCTAAACTTCAAAAGTTAACGCTAAACTTTTTTAGCGCAGACACAGAGGGAATACAAAAGCAACCGATAATCCATTATTGTCTGGCAGGCTTAGACTAATGATTAAGTTAAATCTGTGTATCATTCGTTCATTCATTATTCCAAATAAAACCAAAAGTAAGAAGAAAAAAAACCCAACTATTTTTCTCAGTATTCGTTTCCAAAACTAAGATGAAAAAACGGATAATGACTGGTTCTTTCAGTTTTCGATTTTATTTTCAAATAAATATTGGAAAAAATGGATAACGACCGATCAGGGTATCATTCATTCTTTCCATTTTCAATTGCCAATCAAAAATTAAATAATGAAAAATTGACTGGTTATTTTGTTTTTCATTATAACACCAAAACTGTTTTTTCATATTTCACTTTTAGGCTCAGATCAAAAATACGACATTGGAAAAACGGGCACCAGGACAGAATTTGATTTTAATATTTATTTGGTTGGGTTTACGTGACCTGGAAGTTTGGTCAGGCTGCTCGACAGTGGAAGAGTGTGTCAAAAGCGCCGCTTGGTACAGGGCAAGCAGTGGCAGCGGTGCATGAATTTAAGAAGGAAAGAGGTATCTCAATCTTACAGAAGAATTATTCGCTGAATTTTGGACCGATTTCCAGACGTATTGATTTGTTAAAAACGTCACACATGTAGATATCATACAGGGTGCTTGGATATTTTAAAAATGCTGGTTGTCTTCCAGTGAACTTGCCTCAGAATTTCCCTGAAGCTGAACCTCATTCTGATGTTGTGAGTATTTGCATGTAATATTTTTCAAACACATGAGAGCATCATGAGAGCTGGAGGGTGTTGGTTAAAAAGTGATTCTGGTCAAATTGCCTGATGACAGATCTAAATTATCGCGCTGGCTCAAACTATTTATCACAACGGCAAGACAGACAAAAACATGAGTGATATAATTTATTTTAACTTATTTGGTGAATTTGATAACTTTGAAGCCTGGAAGTCTTCGTGGCGTTGGATAATTTACGCCTCCACGTCGTCCATTAATTTCTGATAATGGACTCCTCGTCGGGCGTTATCCCTTATATATTTCCATCCCTTTTTCCACTAGGACCACAGTTATGCTTTGCCTGCTTCCCCTATTGTTCTAAAGGCCAGACTTAGTGAAGGTCTTGTTAGAGTGGAGAGTCTGGAGCGGGAGAAGGGGAAAAGCATGCTCCAGGAGCGAAGATGAAAAGTATGATGAAAAGTATGAAAAGAAAAATGTCCACGCTCTTCTTGAGGATCTGAGGGAGGAAAAAAATGAAGAAAAAAATGAAGAGCTGAAAGACAGGCTTGAATGCTGAAATACTGGAATGCTGAATACTGAAATGCTGGAAATACTAATTTGAATATTTTCTTTACATAAATACACCTGATCTTTTCGTTTTAGCTATGTCCGTCTGTCTGTCTGTCTGACGTTTGACAAACAAACCTCGTGAAAGTAGCTTTACAACTGAGTGATTTATGATCACTTTTATTGTGTAGAAACACCATTGCTCCATAGATGTAATGTAGGAGCGAGTGGCACTGTACCAAGATGACCGCCCTGTAGGCACGCCCCTCTATTCAGCGGCAGCAGTCAATGCGGCGTCTATGTATATATGTCCAGAGTGGTGTAAAAAGAGAGTGGCGACACTCCCATAGACTTCTGTAGAAAGAAAGGAATGCAGAAAAATAATGATAATAATAATAATCAGCTTGTAGGGCACTAAAATGACATGCAATATGAAATTAACATCACCTTAGAACAAACGTAGGTGCTCTTATTAGTTTTGGAGGGATTCAGCTTTTTGTGTGGTCTTCCAGACTGCTTTATCCACACCCGACATCTTTCTTGTTGCGTCTTGGGCATGGGGAAGGCAAAGAATTAAACACCACCCTCCAAACTTCTTGGATATCGACTCTCGGACTTACAAGTCCTGTATGCACACCGCTTCAGCATATTCCTTTCTGCCTAAAGCTTGACTGGCCTCTTGTGCATAGTTACGGTTGCTAACGTAGGATTGGACAGAAGCTGTATGTGGGAGGGGCTTAGCGAAGGGTCAATTGGATGAAACGGTAAACGGTCGTTATCAGTAATTTATTTGAGCATAAAATCGAAAACTGATGTTTTTTCATTTTAATTTTGGAAACGAATACTGAGTAAAAGAGTTGTTTTTTTTTTCATTTTCTTATTTTTGGTTTTATTTGGAAAAACGAATGATACACGAATTAAGACGTTTTTTATTAATTTTGTTCCATATTGCTCTATAGAAATTCTCATTATTTTACTAACCTGCCATCTTCTTGTCTATTCCACCTGTTCTCTTTCCATAAGTACAGTATTGAATTTGCGTGTATCATTTAAAAATTTTTTTCAAATTCAGCATCATTTAATGGAAATGACTAATCAGATCAACATATATCAATGGGCAAATGCATTGAATTGTAATTGGCTTGAATGGGACTGTATCTTTGAAATGACATTTGTTCTGATTTGGCGTAATATGAATAAAACTTAACTGAATTTAACTTAATGACTGCAACAAAGATAAACATGTACTGCATAGAATAGTAAGTGAGATTCTGTGGATATGTTTATGGATGTATCCTTCTGTCAGTTTTGGTTTTAGTTTGTAGTTAATGCAGCAAGACCAATATGTTGGCTAATTTGAGTCACTGGGCTGAACTTTTGTAGATCTTGGTGCATAATGTCAGTGTGTAGTTTTATGAGACATGTTCAAATTCTCTTCTCATTCTCTCTTCATGGCTCTCTCTGGCCAGGTTTGTGTTTGGAAAAAAGAGTTTTCTATCGACTCATCTCAGGCCTCCACAGCAGCATCAACATCCACCTATGTGCAGAGTACCTGCTGGATGGTAAGAACGTTAACGATTACAACTGTAACAACAGATTTAGTCTCAGTTGAATGAAAGAATGCAGATTGTTAGCTTGAGCTATTATTGACATTTTTTCATATTCGTTCTCATTTGATCCCTGAGCTACAGCACTGAACCAGACTTTTTTTTTAAATAACACTTTCTAAACAAAAGTAGCTAAACTTCTCAGAAATTGAATGATGTGTGAACACAGCGAACCTGAGTCAGGTTTTTCATGATGATTTATGTTCATGTTTCAGTGTCTACTTTATAACAACTTGAAAGATATCATATAAATACTGAGCTAAGGGTTTGTTAAAAGTTCATTAAGTCACACAAACAAAGTGGAATTGTGGTTCTTGTGGTAAAGTGTTGTTGCTACCATTGGTAGAGGGCTGGGGCCAGTCAGTGTGGGGTCCAAACATCCAGGAGTTCCGGCAGCGCTTTGACACAGTGGAGACAAAGGGTGAGGGCACCAGGCGGCTGAAGAACCTCTACTTCCTGTACCTGATAGAGCTGCGTGCTCTCTACAAGGTGGCACCGTACTTTGAACGAGCCTTTGTCAACCTGTACACTGGAAACACTCAGGAGGACGGAGATACCAAGGACTTGTTGCTGCAGATCTTCAATGAGATCAAGTAAATGCTTCCAAGTCCTCAAAATTTAAATACAATGAAGGATTATTTTATTTATGAAACTATAGTGTAGAGCAACATCAGGTAATACCTTTTTGGTTCAGACTGAAATGTCTCAAACCTCCTGAAAATAGATTGTTTGTTAGTTTTCCGTAGACACCCTCAGTCATTTGACTAGTTTTTTCAGTGCTTTCTTCTGTGCTTTTTCAGTGCTTCTCAGCCTCACTTCAGGTGTCTTCTTGTTACAGAAACACACATGTAGCTGGAAGAAAGTAGTTAATCAGCCTGTCTCTGTTAGTAGAGTAATTATAAGACTTAACAGCTTTCCCTGTATTTCAGAGCTTTCCCAATGCATTTTGATGAGAAGTCCATGTTTGCTGGAGACAAGATTGAAGCAAAAACATTAAAGGTAAAATCTATAGCTTGTTAGCAATGGCTTCTTATCATATACATTCTTACTTGCATTGATGTACATCTTACTGCTGTGTATGATCACCATTGTACTGTGTATTTTCAGCACCAACAACCCTGATCCAAGAAATTTGGGACATGGTTTAGAATGTAGTTTAAGATCAGTGCTGAAATAGAAATTTCTCAGGTCTTTTTATTTGAATTTACTTTGTTCTTTTAATCATGTGATATATGTGTATGTTTGTCTGTTTACTGTGTTTGCTTTTAGCCCCCACCCCCTCCATGGTTTTGTGATTCGTAAGGATTGGATAAATGTAAATAGGCTTGGCTGGTTAAATGATCAGTCGGTGCTTAGTTTGTTTATTGAAGAGTCAAGCTTCCTGTATAACTGTTTTCAGTCAGTGTTAATGAAACTTGCATCTTCAAAACTGTAGACAGCAGTGAATTGTTTGGGAATTGTTTTGGTTAGTTTAGTTTTGCATAATCCTCGTCTTTGTTCTTTGATTCAGGAGGAATTCCGCCTCCATTTTAAGAACATCTCCCGGATCATGGACTGCGTCGGCTGCAGTAAATGTCGGTTGTGGGGAAAGCTACAGGTGAGTTTCCCTGTTCAGATGTTTGAAGAGCATTCTTGTTCAGCTTTGTTTTATCCAGCTAGCTTGTATCAGGTTGTTTTTGCCTGTTCAGAGTTGGTTTAACTAAGGAACTGCCTAAAAACCAGGAGCTGCATTATCACTCCATGCTGTTATGCTGAGGACATGCTGTTGATTGAGCTTTCCAGAGTTGCAGAAGAAGACCCCAAATGAGAATAACACCACAAATCCAGATGAGTTGAAGAGTATAAAATAAGTGCAGAGAATAGAGACCAGGGAAGACGTTTTAATAATTTTCTTCCGAGATCATAATTGTGAAAGTGAGATCACTGGTCAAGCCAATCCAACTTTATTTATATAGCACTTTAAAAACAACACAGTTGGCAAAGTGCCAAGCTTGAAATGGAGAAGCTTGAAGCACTGATTAGGACACAGCAGGAATCATGGGAATGCAGAATTACGTGTTTCATGGAGACGTGGTTGCAGACACAGATTCTTGACTCCAGTGTCTCTCCACACAGCTCTAAAAATATATGAGCAGAGAGACACTGCAGCCAGAGCAACAAAGGGTTTGCAGTGCTTGTCAACAACAGGTGGTGCATTCATGGTTTCCTGCTTTGAAAGGGCGACGCTGCTCGCCAGATGTTGAACCACTGGTTGTGAGTTTCAGTCTGTGTTGTCGACTGAGAGACTGACGCTGTCTGTGTTATCAGGTTATCAGGTCAGCTGTTGCCAGGCAACAAACACAACAGCAGTTTCTTGACTACTTTTACTTATTTATTTTTAATAAATAAGTTTTAGTTTATATATATATTACTTATTTTTAATAAATAAGTAATATATAGATATACATATGTGTGTTTAAGTGTGTGTGTATGTATTATTCTACAGTAGTATAATTTCCCTTGAGGGTTTAGTAAACTGTTTTTCAGTTCAACTCAATAGAAGTGGGCATGAGAAATGTCAGTCATAAAACTCCAAAATTTCACATTTCAAATTTTAATAAAAACACTAAATGCATTGGAAAGGCATTCACACTACAGGCCCCTTTTAAAAGACAGATTACTTATTTCAATTTTTAATGTTAATAGCTGTTTCCTTCCTGCTTACCTCAGATGATCAAGTAGGACCATTTTAAAGGCATGAAGAGTGTCTTGGCATCAATTGGATTAAAACTACTGATTAAAAGTCACTTTCACACAAAGCTTTCTTTAGTTTTTCATCACAACTCTGTGTTTTTGTTGTGTGCAGACCCAGGGTTTGGGTACAGCTCTGAAGATCCTCTTCTCTGAGAAGGAGATCAAAAATCTGCCTGAACACAGCCCGTCCAAAGGCTTTCAGCTCACCCGACATGAAATCGTGGCCTTGATGAATGGCTTCGGCAGGTACGTAGTTTCACAGCTGCATGGAGAACAAGCTCTCTCTGTGCAAACAAGACCTGATAGCCGTGTGGAGGAGCTAAGCAGAACATAAAGCACAGTATGTTTATCAAACATTTTTTTTGTGCTGAATGATTCTGGAAAGATACACTATCAACAGGTTGAATGCACTTACTCTTCCAGCCACATTAAGGTTACAAAAATGCAACACTCTAACATGATTTTGTGTGATGTTATATGTCTCTTATCCCATCTATAATTGAATACTGTTTAAATCAAGTCAATCTCTTTTAGGTTGTCCACCAGTATACAACAGCTCCATAATTTCCGTCTAATGTTGAAGGAAAAGAGGTAACCGGAGGAGACGCACCACCTGGCAGCACGGCCCCCAGAGAACTGCAACAGTCCAATTCCTGCCCAAAAGATGCTGTCTTGCATGGACATCAGGGTCAGCAGTGAACCTAACGGAATCCATTTCTCCCATTTTGATCCCATGAATCTCTTGTTTTTACCCTTTCTGCAGCACCCTCCTCCTGATGGATAATGAATGTTAATTCTTCTGCCTTTGTCAGACTTTTGCCAGAAACTCCTTGAGGTTTTGAAAACTTAACCTGATGGGTTTTCTCTGCTGTCAACCCTTTTTGACAGTTACAAACTTTGGTCTTTTTCCAGTGTTTTTGTGCTCTTTTAAGAAGTTACAGGTTGTGAAATTCATCACACAGAAGGAAATTATTTAACAAACAGAACTAACCATAAATGATGAGTTGGACTTTGATGCCTGGATGCAGATTTAACTCAATCAGGGAGAAGGTTAACTTCTCTTTTCTACAGGCTCCCCCACGCTCTGTTAACCTTACATCCTGTAGAATTTTATACACTGAATCAGATTCACATTTTGGTGGCTCTGCTGTACGCATGTAAAACAAACCTTGTTCTAATGAAGTACTTGGTCAGGGCCATAGATTAATCAGATGAAAGTGCATCCCAGCTGTCAGGACTGCACTGCCTGTTTTTTCTTTTTCTTTTCCACTCTCATTACTTCTAGTTCTTTTAAGATGGACTTGTTGCTCCAAGCCTAAGGCTTTGGATCAGTTTGCTCAAATTTATTTTCTCTGGCCTAATTTATGTCATCTCGCTATAAGTGGTGTTTACTTGTGTGTGCATGCGTGTAGGCAAAATAGAAGTTACCACTAGCCAAGTTGGTGAACTGTTGCCACAGCTGATGAGAAGTTTCGCAGTCACTGTAACATGTAGCCAGACATTACATTACAGCTTAGCTAGCGTCCGTTGCAGCCCTGTCACCTTCTTTGAGTGTAGACCTCAGTCACCATATAGTTATCCCTGTGCTGCCTGGCACTTTGCTGCAGGGATCCACTCAGGCCCTCCACATGTGAATTCCAAAACCAAGATGAGGTAGAGTGAATCACTTCTGTCTGGACAGTCATTAATGCATTGACATTACATTTCGTCATTTGACTTTTCATAGTTATTGATTATCAAATTGAAGTCGAGTTTGATGTGAAAATGTTTGGGCCAAGCCAAAGATCTTTACATGCAGCTTAAAGAGGACTTACAATGCTCCTCACTAAGTCTGTATTTTTGGCCTGGATTCTAGAGACACGTCTTTGCAGACTTCAGAATTCAAGAAAACCCTTTATTTAACTTCCACCGATGCTTTGTGCTGCTCCTTAGTTTAGCTGCTGTCAGACAGCGACCGGTCTGGCCCTGCTGTCTTTTAGACAGCCTTGCCTGTGAGCCTTCTGTGTTCTTATTGGCCAGTTTGCCAAAACAGACAGATTCGAAACAAACATTTCCCTGTTCCTTACTCAAAATGCAAACAAGTGATGTTAAAACCTGTTTTGTCAAAATGTTGTCAACAGATGTGCGTTTGTTAGCTTCTCGAAACAATCTGGAAGTAGAGGTAAGACTATTAGTGCGGCATTTTTAAGGCAGGGTGAAGCCTTTTTAGCGAAGGGAACTAAATGTTTTAGATCTTTGACACTTTTGTACATATTATCAGAAAATCAATTTTTACGTCATTGATGTTCATTTCTACCGAAGCTTAATGAGTTGTCATTTTAAAAAGAGGTAATCATTTCTTCTGACATCTGGACTTTTTATGATTGAGACGCTGTCATGAAATGAGGTGTACATCACTCTAAAATGACCAGAGGTGAACAACAGGGCAGCAAAGAAATGGTGACTGCTAAAAGTTTGTCATCAGAGTGACAGAGAGACTTTATACATCTCGCTTGAAGGTCAGCATATTGATAACGGGTCAGAAATTGTGGTGGTGTAAAAGGCTGCGGACAGTCGACAATAATGTGTCTATGATGTGCTGAAGCTACTGCACATCACGCTTTCTTAATATTTTGAATATTCAGAATATTTGATTTCTTAAGACAATCTGATTTTTGGAATAATGTTTGGTTTGTGTGAATGTTTTCTGATTTCTGCCATGCCTGCAGCACAGTGTTCCTGGGAGAGATGAAAATCCTGAAATAAATAGATAATCAACAACTCTGTTTAAAGATAGAAAATGGCATAAAATGGGCACCACTCTGGAAAGACTGCCTTGTGTAAAAAATAGGTACAATCTGACATACAATAAGTACATGATGAGCCTATAGTTCATGTTTATCTTAGGAACCGAACACAACGCATGTGTTTAATGTCTGTATGTGCAGAGTAAGAATTGCAGCTATACAATTATGGACTGAAACTTTATTCTATAGTGAATAACCATAAACTTGATAGTAGTAGCAGATTTTTGCTGTTTTGTGATAGAAGAGCAACTCTTTTTGTGTTTGAATGAATGAGCTGTGTTCGTCTACTTGCTGCCGTGGACTCTGCAGAAGTACCACATTTTTTTTTTTTTGTTTTTTTGTTCATCTGCCTGAACTTAAAGAACGATTTATTTAAACAGGAAAACAACAGTTTTTGGTTGAATTAGTGCTTCAGTATTTAATTGTTTGTAAATGTTTCCTCCAGAATGAGATTTAGTTTGTTCTGAAGTGAAACTGATATGTTCAACACATATCAGTTTAAGCTGCCTGCTCAATGCTGACTACTCTAAACTGCTTAGAAAGGAAAATATGGAGATATTACTTTTGTTTTCTATTTGTTGGCAAGTATATAGAATATCACCCTACTTGTACTTGAACAAGACTTTATTCTGATATTTCATGTCAATATAAATAATTTAATGTGCATATTATGTGTAGGTTACATCTGACAAGCAAATCACAGTGTGTATTATTTTTAAACTCCCAGAGTTTTGATGCAGCTGAAGAGGAGCGCTTTGCTCCATTGAACCGACTGAGTGGTAGGTTAAGACACCTGTCAGTCAAAGGAAAGAATAACTGCCCAGGATAAGACAACATTTTCTAAAATCATCAAAGGCTGAAGTGAAATTAGCTTTTTACACCCTTGGTGTCTTGCAATAGGAATGTGGCTAGGATATTTTTTTCAGACATGTCTGACATCCAGCAGGACACAGCAGAGCAGAAAACAAGTGAAACTTTTGGGCTGTGGGAAGTTTCCACCTCAGAACCTCAAGTTTCACTTGGTATTCCTGGGTGAAAGGGATTTTGTGATTTAGGTTTCAGCTGTCATTCTACTTATTAGTAATTTGTTTATTTTACGTAACAGTGCAACTACAAAGTGGGCCAAAGAATTTTAAGTTGCCTTAATTGTCATTTTGTGATGTTTTTTTTTTTTTAAATCACCTCAGCTGTGTACTGCTTTGGAGACATAATGTTACCATTGGCTGTTACACATGTAAGCAATTTTAAGTAAAAGGTTTAGGAATCGGTTAAATTTGTACATGTTTAAAAGTAAAATAAATTATTTGATTAAATAACTGCATAACTACAACTGCAGCGCCTGCAACACAGTACCCCAGGCTATGTTACTGATGATGCTGTGTCTCTGCTTTTTTTGTTGAAAATAAAGTTAGTTAAAGGGGACATATTATCCAAAAATAACTTTTCCAGCTCTTCTAAAAAAAAGCAAAGCTCAGGTGAGGCTAAATGTCCCCGTAAACAATGACGAGTGGGAACTAATGAGCCAAATCATGAGGCCTGGAGGCCACCTACTGTCAGGAACTTCTGAGGCAAACGCATGCACATCACTTGTAGCTCACATAGAAAAGCACGATTGGCTTGAAACTTGTCACATGGAAATGGAAAATGCCTTCAGGGTTCACAACAAAAAACTCCCGACAGACCGTTGCGACAGCCTGATTACAACCACACATTCACAGAATGGTCAAATTATCGTATATTTGAGCTTTTTGGGGATTAATGATCGTACACAGGGCAAAATTATCGTACAAATACAATAATTATCGTACACCTGGCAACACTGGGCGCCCATACTTGATTAATCGCATTGAAGAATAACGCACCAGCCACACCCAAGTACCCCTGACTGCAGGCCGCAGATCGGGGCGTGGCGCAATGTGGGCGGAGCTCAATGTTGAGCCACGCCCACGTAGGGCCCCGATTGACTCCTTTTTGGACGCCATCTAGTGGCGGAGACCATGCAGCACATTCCCAAAAGGCAATGTATGAAACAATTGTAATTATATATATTAGATAGATCTTTTTTTCTTCCTGTCCATAATTTTATCCATTCTGCCTAGATAGATCTTTTTTTCTTGCTGTCCATAATTTCATCCATTCTGCCTATATTTAAAACAAATATTTTATAGATTTTCCCCAGAACAGAAACAAAAACATACACCTCTGTATAGAAACCTATATATGATTGTACCAGAGATAGTCTGTACATCTCACAAACCATATATATGTCAGGAATTGCAGAGAATTGGACCCAAATGCAGACACTGGTAGAGACAGGTAGGTGAACAATAAACTTTATTTTTAATCGCAAACTGAACTCACAGACAACAGGGGGAACACAGGAACACCAGCCAGGGGGAACAGGCTACAACACAGGACAAAACACAGGCTCAGAACACACAGGAAGACAGGACACTGAACTTGAAAACAGGAGCACAATAGGGAACAAAAGACAGACCCAGACAGAATATGTTTAGGGGTTAGGGTTCAAAGGCAGCAAACACCTGCATTTGCCTTTCATCCATAATTTCTTGGCAAAATGCCTCATAATCATCCTGCAAATTGAAAAGGAACACGAACGGTTCCCTCAGCTCCTCATTCTCCTCTGGATCCAGGCAATCGGACAGACTGAGGAGTTCCGCTGCCCTTAAGCGACCTTTCCTGTCCATGGAGAGGACTCGGGGGAAGGGAAAGTTTCCCCTTAAAAGTTCTGGTTCCACACCACCTTGCTGCCTCCATGGTGTCTTTAAGCAGAGTACCCTAATCAAAAATAAAGAAAACAATTATCAAAGTAAGGGTTGGATAAGGCAGAAACAGTGAAATAATAAAAGCCCATAGCAGGCAACATACCCTGTTCTCTGTTCCCAGTCCTGGCGTGTTCTCAGCTTCCTCTGGAAAGGAAACAGATTATGGTTCATACAATAATGCAAGATGTAAAAAAAAAAAAATCAGTGGCTGATTTTAAATATACTGGTTTAATGAAAATGGAGAAATGACTGTAAAACAAACTGACATCCCACATCTACAACCTTGATGGATATGTTTACAACAATGCTGCTTTGAATAATACCTGATGCTTCAGAGACAGCTTCTGAATGCCTGAACTTTTTAAAAGGGACCTCTTCCATATCCTGAAATAAGTGGAGGGGTTAGGCTTTCGTCTTCAAGCAATGGTTTGACTACATAGTAATTCATCAAATGACCGCCCACATTGAGCCCCGCCCCGATCTGTGGTCTGCAGTCAGGGCTTACTCGCCACTCCAGCCATAGACATATGTTGTGTCCGAAGTCACTCACTCATCCCTTACTCAGGGAAATAAATGTAGTGGACTTCATAGGGAGCTCAACAGAAAAATCTTTCGGACATAGACATTATAAAGAGTAGACGCCGCATCGACTGCGGGGGCGTGAGAAATACGGCCGCCATCTTGGATCGGTCATCCTTGCCGTTTCTCAATATGCGTACTAGGCTGTACTTGTGTACTCGTGTACTTATGAAACCTCATCACTTAAGGACCCATAGATATATACATGTAGATGCTACATTTGGGCTTGTCAGGCACGTCAACACGGCTGCCATCTTGGGACGGGGTTTCTGACAGCAGTCTGACTGTCAGAGTGGGTCTTACTGATGTTCCTGTGAAAGGATCGCCGAAACGAATAAACTTGGAATAACATTTCGCAAGCAAGAAGTTGTTTTATATTTTTTAACTGTTATGAACGTGTTGAATTTGATCTGCCTCTTAAGATAAGATAACATAAATTAAACTAGAGTATTACTAGCTTACGTCAGGACAAGAAAACAAAATGTTTTTGTTAGTAAGAAATCGGTAAAATGATGAAAGTGACATCTGGCAATCAGCCACTGTATATATAGAATCATAATCAGATATTGTGCTAAGTAGGACATGTTATTCCTAAATTATCTATTAAATAAGTTTCATAGCACTAGCATTAACGTTAACTGCTAACGTAAGTTATGTACCTGAATTGTAGCTACATAAGCACGGAGAACTGAGCATGGAGTTGTTTTGTTTGTAGGTTTCCAAAAGATAGGCGGGCATGGCCAGCAGCTCTCAGGACTGGATAGTGTAGTGGTATGATTGCCACCTTGGGAGACCTTTTGTGTAGGAGACCTGGGTTCAAAACCCCTGCATGAAAAGTACTACTTCCAGTAGGGGTCCTTGGGCAAGTCCATTTACCCTAACTGCCTACCTGTAAGTCGCTTTGGATAAAAGCGTCTGCCAAATACATAACATAAACATAAGGTTTTTTCCCAAAGGACCGTTCAGTTGTCTGCAGCTGTCACTATAAACCACAAGTCTTTGACAGGACTGGACCGTCAACTCATTTAAAGGAAGGAGTGAAACCATCCCTTTTTAATTTTCCTGACCATCTTTGCAAATGGCATGACAAATTCTCATATAATCTTAATATTTCACTAACACAACGCAGTGCCCACTAAATGATAATAAAATACACTATTAGAAATTGTTCCTATTGAATGAACCCTTATATAAACCTTTAAAAACATCAGTGTCACCTTACTGATGTTAAAATGCACAATTCTATTAACATAGAAGACATACTGTTTTCTTTAAACAACAACGCGTGATTGAGTTATCCTTAAATACCTGAAATCTTTGTCTAAATAATCACGTCTAATGTTTGTATGATATAAACAAAATCGTATAAAAACGAATCTAAATTGAATCACAAATATATGTCTGAAATTTATATTAAACCAAACGGCTTGAAAATCGGTTGAAAATTCTGTGAGTTGTGGTGACTTTAATCGTTGAGAGACCTCTGCCTCTGTTGACTAATGCAGTAAGTAGTAACGGCTTCCCCCTTCCCAAGATGGCGGCCGCGTTGACGTATCGTTCCAATGGACAAGGTCCAAGTACTGTTCCAATTCAAAGTACGCTCCACGTTCCCGGATGTGTACTTGCTCCGCCCATTTTATCAGGGATCCTTCTGTGGTGACTTGTGTGGACTTCAGACAGCTTGTTATCCCAGAAAGCAGTGCGGCACAAGCAGGGAAAAATGTACAGAAGTTGACAGGTTTGCTATTAGCCATAGACATTATAAAGAGTAGACGCCGCATCGAACGCTGGGGTGCGAGAAATACAGCCGCCATCTTGTGCCGGCCATCCCACCCATAGACAGTTTTTAAGAGTTTTCAAGATGTCAGAGCACTGTATTCCTGTGCAAATTGGTGGACGATTGCGAACAGGGGTCAGGGGATTACCTTTCACAAGTAAATTTCAACATTATTATTGGTTGTATTTTGTGAATAGAATATTATTGTGCTGTATTTATGTCCGCCACCGTTCTTTATATGTCTATGCTTTCGGACACTACTCTCGGCACCGGTAATTATGTCATTGCTGTAGCACAATTAAAGCATACCACGTTAATGTCGTCTCACGCAGTACTTGTCCGTTTACTACTGCATTTTTGTTAAATTAGATGCTCTTGATTACTGTCCTGTAATTTTTATTTCGTATTTTGTTTACTATTTAAGCATATTTTATGCTCTTGGCTCTTCAGTAACAGCAAGTTACAGTGTAACCTACTGGAATGTTTAATTATATTTTGTTAATTTTTTTAACAATGAATGTAGAAACAATGGAATAAACTGGCTTTATGACTGTTGTACTGCTCCACAACTCATGAATTTGTTTCGCGCCTGTCATCCAATGGCAAACTACGAGCAATTCACCGGGAAAAAAAACAAAACAACTTTTACTCACTCTCTTAACGTTGCATGATGGGATATCTTGTGACCATCGAATGTTCACTACATTTCGCGTTAAAGTGTGAGATACTTTCAGTGCACTATATAATGAACATTAACAATCACTAAACATTTGGACACCACTACAAAATGGTGTGGTCACTATGTAGTGCACTATATAGTGGTAAGGGTGTGATTTCTCACTCAGCCATAAAGAATAGACGCCGCATTGACCGCTACTGCCTATTGGCGCTGACGAGCCGCGGGGCCACCATCTTGGACCGGTCACCTGCTCCACTCAGTTTGATCTGTCTGGCAGGCGCAATGAAGTGTCAGCACATTTATCAATCATAACTCGCTGAGTACAAAACTGATTTTCACGGGGGGTTTCTGCAAACATCATACGTGTAGGCATGATACCGGACACATGATTCGGCATCATCTGCTGATTTCAGATCCTCCACCTTCATGGCTTCTGCCAATTCAATTCAATTCAATTTTATTTATATAGCGCCAGATTACAACAATTGTCATCTCAAGGCACTTAAGTAATATAGTCCAATTCAAGCCAATTGGAATTCAATTCATTGTAATCATAATCCAATTAATTCATATAGAGCCAATTCAAAAAATTAATATCCTAGCTAAGGAAACCAACAGATTGCACCGAAACGTGTCTTCAGTCCAATCTCCCGTCCTGAGCGTGCCTGTGGCAACTGTGGAAGGGAACGACTCCCTTTTAACAGGAAGAAACCTCTGGCAGAACCAGACTCAGGAAGGGTGGCCATCCGCCTCGACCAGCTGGGGTTTGAGAAGACAGAAAAGAGGGAAAAGAGGGGGGAAAAACACCATAACGCCATTCAAAGGATATCTGTTGGAACAGGGAAACATAGGTTAATAATCACAATAATGTCACATGTACATAAAATCAATTTTGAAATTAAACAGGGGGAAAAAGAGAGCAAAGTGAGGAAAGGTGTGACAGATGAGGTCCCCCAGCAGTCTAAGCCTATAGCAGCTTAACTATGGGATGTTTCAGGATTACCTGAGCCATCCCTAACTATAAGCTTTATCGAAAAGAAAAGTTTTAAGCCTAATCTTAAAAGTGGAAAGGGTGTCTGCTTCCCGGACATTTACTGGCAGCTTATGCCACAAGAGAGGGGCCTGATAACTGAAGGCTCTACCTCCCATTCTACTTTTAGAAACTCTGGGAACAACAAGTAAACCTGCAGTTTGGGAGCGAAGTGCTCTGTTAGGAAAATATCTTACAATTAAATCTTTAAGATATGATGGAGCTCGGTCATTAAGAACTTTATATGTGAGAAGAAGAATCTTAAATTCTATTCTGAATTTAACAGGGAGCCAATGAAAAGAAGCTAAAACTGGAGAAACATGATCTCTCCTGTTAGTTCTCATCAGAACTCTGGCTGCAGCATTTTGGATCAGCTGGAGGCTTTTCAGAGAATATGTGGGACAGCCCAATAATAAGGAATTACAGTAGTCCAATCTTGAAGTAACAAATGCATGAACTAGTTTCTCTGCATCACCCTGAGACAGGATGTTCCTGATTTTAGCAATATTACGGTGAAAGAAGGCAGTCCTAGAAACCAGTTTTATATGTGCGTCAAATGATAAATTCTGGTCAAAAATAACTCCAAGGTTCCTCACTGTAGAACTAGAAGCCAAGGAAATACCATCTAGAGTAACTATATAACTAGACAATTTCTCCCTGAAGCGCTCAGGTCCAAAGAGAACAACTTCAGTTTTGTCTGAATTTAAAAGCAGACAGTTCTGAGTCATCCAGGTCTTTATGTCTTTAAGACAGGCTTGTAGTCTGACCAACCTGTAGGTTTCATCTGGTTTCAGAGATAAGTACAGCTGAGTATCATCAGCATAACAATGGAAATTTATGCCATGCTGTCTGATAATGTTACCTAATGGAAGCATGTATAAAGTAAAAAGAATCGGTCCAAGCACAGAACCCTGAGGAACTCCATGACTTACTCCAACGTGTGAGGAAGATTCTTCATTTACAAGAACAAACTGGAATCTATCAGATAAATATGACTTAAACCAGCCTAATGCAGTTCCTTTAATCCCAGTAACATGTTCAAGTCTCTGTAACAGAATGCTGTGATCGATCGTATCAAATGCATCACTGAGATCCAACAGGACAAGCACAGAAACAAGTCCGCTATCAGAAGCTAACAGGAGATCATTGGTAACTTTCACCAGTGCCGTTTCTGTGCTATGATGCACTCTGAATCCTGACTGAAACTCTTCAAACAGATTATTTCTATGTAAATGATCACAAAGTTGAACTGCAACTATTTTTTCAAGAACTTTGGACAAAAAAGGGAGATTGGATATAGGTCGATAATTAGCCAACACTTCTGAATCAAGAGTAGGTTTTTTAAGTAAAGGTTTAATTACAGCAACCTTAAAAGTCTGAGGTACATATCCTATCAACAAAGACCGATTGATCAAATCCAAAATGGAAGTGTCAATTAAGGGGAAAACCTCCTTGAACAGTCTGGTTGGGATTGGGTCTAACATACAAGTTGATGGTTTAGAAGAGACTATTGCTGTTGTTAGCTCAGAAAGATCAACTGGACAGAAGCTGTCTAAATACAATTCAGGTTCGAAAGATACTTCTAAAGCTGCTCTACTTGATGATACATCAGTGATAATAATGGGAAGGATTCCATTAATCTTCTCTCTGATAGAAACAATTTTATTGATGAAGAATTTCATGAAATCATCACTGCTGAGAGTTAAAGGAATACATGGCTCAACAGAGCTCGGACTCTTTGTCAGCCTGGCAACAGTGCTGAAAAGAAACCTGGGATTATTCTTATTCTCTTCTATCAATAATGAATAATAAGCAGTTCTAGCTTTACGAAGTGCTTTCTTATACGTTATTAAACTATCTTTCCAGACTAATTGAGACTCTTCTAAATTAGAGGAACGCCACTGTCTCTCCAGCTTTCTTGCAGTCTGCTTTAACACACACAGCTGTGAATTATACCAAGGAGCCAACCTCTTCTGACTGATTACCTTCCTTTTCAGAGGGGCAACATTGTCCAGTGTTGTACGCATTGAAGCTGTAGTGCTGTCAACAAGAGAGTCAAGTTCTACTGGAGTAAAATTTAGGTAGCCGTCCTCTGTCATATCAGCACATGGCAGTGAAGAAAAGGATGATGAAATCAACTCTTTAAATCTGGTTACAGCATTCTCTGACAGACACCTTCTGTATGTAGAATTCTTCTCAGAAACCATGTAGTCAAGTAATGTAAATTCAAAAGTTATTAAAAAATGGTCAGACAAGACAGGGTTATGAGGGAACACTGTTAACTGTTCACTCTCAATGCCATAAGTCAGCACAAGGTCAATGGTGTGATTAAGGCAGTGAATAGGTCTGTGAACACTTTGAGAAAATCCAATAAAGTCTAATATAGAATTAAAGTTAATATTTTGGCTGTCATTTTCAACATCTACATGAATATTAAAGTCACCCACTACAATGACTTTATCTGTACTCAGCACTAACTGGGATAAAAACTCTGAGAATTCAGAGAGAAACTCAGAATAAGGGCCAGGTGGACGATACACAACAACAAACACAAGAGGTTTTTGTGATTTCCACTTTGGGTGGGAAAAACTGAGAATCAGAGATTCAAAAGAGCTAAAACTAATCTTGGGTCTAGGACTGATTAGTAACCCTGATCTGAAGATAGCTGCCACTCCTCCTCCTCTGCCTGTGGTTCTAGGAACATGAACATTTAAATAGTCAGAGGGAGTTGATTCATTAATGCTAACATGATCCTCCTGCTGCAGCCAGGTTTCTGTAAGACAAAATATATCAATATGATGATCACAAATCAAATCATTCACTAACAGAGACTTCAAAGGGAGAGATCTAATATTCAGCAAACCACATTTAATAGTTTGATGTTTTTGTTCAGTTAAAGTTTTTGTTTTAAATTTTTTTTGCACAAGAGGATTTGCTCCTTTTGTGTTTTTTGATTGAGGGGGGGGCAAATCATAATCACGCAGATCAAGCAGACATTGTTTACACCCTGACAGTCTATACGGAGGTCAAAAGACTATAAGTGAAAAGGAATTCAGGTGTTCCTGTAAGTTCTTGTTGTGGTAATTTCACCCAATTTAAGACCTGCAAAAAACTGAAAACACAATAAATCTTCTAAATGTAATAGCACTCAGTACCTTTAAGACAGGTCAATTCATGTATGTGTGTTAACCTTTTTCAGTCAGCTGGTCTGTGGGAGGAATAGAGAAAATGCTGTCTGTCTACATTCAAAGCAGCAATTACTGAATGAGCATAAGGGTCAAACAGGTAGGGGGAAATGGCCGGGTCGCGGTGGCAGCAGCTTGAGCAGAGAAACCTAGACGTCCCAGTCCCCGGCCACTTCCTCCAGCTCTTCCGGGGGGCCCCTGAGGCGTTCCCAGGCCAGCCAAGAAACGTACAGTACGGTTACATGGGGGCAATCGGATCGGATTAATGATCACCCATAGGTGAGGGAAGAAACATAGATTGACTGGTAAATCGAAAAAATTTGTGGGCCACAAAGGGCCAAAACTAAGCCAAAGCAAGCTTCTGATCCAACCACTGATAAGTCTCCACTAATAACTGAGTGGTTGGTGATGGCGAATAAAAAGGCAGCTACTCATTTTACCTGGGTGGCTTTTCTTTCATGGATCTTGCAGAACCAGCTGAATGATGACTGCCCTGTTGGTTGAGGTGGCGAGTCCCATGATGTCAGGTTTATGTGTGTAAGCACACACATGGAAGAACCGTTTTTGACTCTTTTTTACGACATCTCTTGCCAGCTCAGAGGTGGACCAGCAGCTGATCAACTTAAACCCACCATTCCATCGCTGTGCTTTCACCCATGACACATTGCATAACAAAGACACATAAGTCCCAGCTTGAGAAGAAATATGTGAAAGAAGCTACTGTCTCTGTATTATGACCAAAGCATGTCAGAGACATTTATTTAAGACTTCTGTAAATCGTGTCAGCTTGTGATTAAAGGGCAATATGTCTCCTTGGATTGCTCTTTTCAATTCCCGCTCAAGTCATCTATCTTCCCTGCCAAAACTGTGGACAATACTGCTCTCAAGAGTTTCCCTTGTCTTTTAATTCTAGCTAGACTTTTGACCTGAGTAGGTGGCTCACCAGAGTTATGCCATGTGAATTATTTAGTTTCCCCTATATAAATGTATATACACTCTTCACTTAACTGTACTGGATATGCAATGCCACTAAGTTTGTGTCTGGGTGTTTTATGCTTCCGGTGAGCCAGTTTCTTTCCGAGGGTGCTGTATTTGGAAAATATCCTTCTAAGCTTTTAGGACACTACTGCCATGTGCAGAGACAATATTTATCTTTGGAGAGCCCCATCTGGATCAGAAATGAGTCTCTGTATCAAGCAGAGGAGTGATAAGGTGACCAGATTTCTGAAATTAAAATCGTGGGACATTTTTAATGCGCCAGTGAAAAATCATTAAATATTATCATTATGAAATAAAAAACAGTACTTTTTTTAAAAAGTACTTTTTCATGTATTTTAACCAGTTTTTATTACACAAAATGTTGCAATCAAACAAATGGGTGACATCACAAACCATCCATCCACTGAGGAAGACAAAACATGAGATAAATGTGTCATCACCTGGTAATCTCATGCTGATGTTAACATTAAAGCTTCACTAATGACAGATATGAAAACAGTGTCATAAAGTTAACGTTCTTTGACTGTTATAACGTTTCGTTAGGTCTTCAATTCAGAAAAACAATCACGTTACATCACTTCACACACACAAAACCTTTAGTTAAGAATCTTGTTCAAGGGTGATCACATGAAGGCAGGCCAGAAACAAAAAGTCACGTGAACTTCTTGGTAACATGCTGTTTTGTCCAAATATCATAGCCTCTATGTGCATGTCCCAGCTCCCTGCAAGTTGGCAAACTAGCTTGCTAAGTGCCCTGAAAACTAGGGGTGGCTTAGGACGAAGAGCAGTTGAGAAGTTGAGAAATGTGACAATAAAAACACAAATTATACATCCTGTGTAAATATTGTTTAAACCCATGCAATGTAAGCTGTTATTTTTAGCAAATGTTCTCCTCCCACAGCAAGAAACTATTTGAAGATTATCCTCCAAATTTATCTGAGGAATCTATTCTGAAGTTATTAAAAGAATGGGAACGTGCATGAGAATGAAAAAGATGGTGGTCTGGGGGCACCAGATTCAATAGATACATCAAATTCATAGAAACTGTCTCAAATGCAATGAGTTGGACTGTAGAAAACTGGAACGACTAAACAAATTACATGGTAGAGCAAGTATTATAGTATGAATAAATTTTTGGAGATTGTCATGTTAGCCTTGAGTTTTGCTATGTTTTCCTCAGTTTCTTCTGCCCTGCCATCAGCTTCACCCACATCACCTGTGTTTTTCCCCTCAGCTGCCTTCACTCACCAATCACCTTCCTTCAGTATTTAGTGTCCAGGTATTTTTATTTTTTTTTTCATGTTCAGGGCCATATCTTCACCGTCATTCATGCCAAGTCAGGTAAGGTTTGTCCAAGTCAAGTTTCTTCAGGTTTTCATAGTCACGGTCAGGTTTTGTTTTACCAAATGTTTTTCATAGTTTAGGTTTTTTGTGTTTCAGCTCAGTCGTGCTTTTTTTGGTTCTGTGTTTAAATAAATCAAGTTTTATTTTTGAAATATCTGCATCCTCCTTCACCGCCACGCCACACCACAACCACCATTGTCACGACAGAGATTTTAAAGCACAGTTTAAACTTCTGAACATAAATTGGATTGGGGCAGACACTATAGGTAAATAATAAATAACAAATGACAATAACAATGGAGCCTTATGTATAAATTTGGAAGATTCATAAGATCATCAAGTACTGATTGTATATTAAAAAATATAAATATATTATAAAATCCTACGAGAGACAGTATACCTTATCACTGGAAAGGGACTTCCTGTCTGGGCTGTGGTTAATTGAAGCCTTTACGTTGTGTTGAAAAACTGTAACTGTAAACCTTTTAAATTGAGGGTTGAAACTTTATTTTAAAAATAAAAAATAAGACAAGCAGTGTAAAACTTAAGAGGTGCAGAAATGTGAAGACAAAACCAAAGCAGCTGGCTAAGATTAAAACTTGAGACGGAGACTGTGGGGGGAGCAGGGCCTTGACACTGCAGGAACCACATATTGTTCAGGACCAGAATGAACTTTGTCTAGACGAAGATGTAGCATTCTCAGACAGCAGGGGTCCGTTTCACAAAGCAGGTTTAGTGAAGACTGAGTTCATTAACCCTGAAATGAGGGAAACTCTGAGTTTTCTGTTTCCCAAAGGGAGGTATCTCAAACCAGAGAAAGAGGAATAACTCTGGCTTGTTTCAGAGAGAGGTGAAACTTAAGCTCTCAGTCATTTACCGTAGTAACAGACTCTGAACCTAACCTGTTTTTTCTCAATAAACCTTGAGTTTCTCTCTGTCTCCGCCCTCTTTCAGCCACACGCGGCATTTGATTTCCTCATTCATTCAGTCAGTCAGCAGGCGAGTTTGGGCGTAGCCTAGTTCTTCTAGAAGTTCTGGAAGTCCATTAGGCACAGTAGGAGGTGACTTTTTTCACTAACATGGCATGTCCTTTTGACAACGATCCCGTGGATTAAGATGCAGCATTACTGCGCAGAGAATTGAATATTTGTCGGGAGATGGTTATCAGAGATGTTTTAGCATTTCCAGACAATTACCTATTTGAGCGGCACCATCGAATCTGTTGGGATAAAAGAAAAAAAGACATAAAAGACAATTACATATTTGTATGAATATGTTTAAAAAAAGATATCTATAGAACTGGTACATTTTATAAAGGCACTTGTGTTTTGAGGGGTGGACTCAGAGGATGAGCCCCCTCCAGAGATCACCTCAGTCACTGGCCTTCCAATATTCTGGTTTAGGGCCAGCTCCTCTGTCTCTGTTAGAGGTGGTGGTACTGGGCCACCATCCGTTTTACGGGCATCTGCCTTCTTTCTGTTGGCTGAGTAGAAGTCTGTGTTAGTTTATATATGCGTAATTATTTAACAGAACATGATATAGATGAGAAGAAATTTATGTGTGTGAAAACAGCATTATGTTGGGGATAAAACAACTGCACAGTCAAATAGCCACATAATATTTACTTTACAGAGTAAAACATGATCAGAATAAGGTACCTCCATGCCGAGGTCTTATTTGTTTGAACAATGTTTTTATTTTTCATCTTAAGCTGCTGCCAAGTGCGCTTCTCCCCCACGGGAATGCGCCTAAATGAAATAAATGAATAGGCTACGATTCAAGCAGATTTCCCCAGTAATATTATTCTAATTGAAAAGGATGACATTTAAACTTACGCACTGACCCGAGCAGCGATGTTCTCCTACGCCGTCTCCCTCTCTTTTGCAACTGCACTCACAGTGTCACAATTACACTGGCTCAACTTAAAAAAATTGTTGTAACAATTTGCATTTATCTTTTTAATTAATTCCAACTAAGTCATTATTGAGTACTTCCCATTTTATAGCTGGGCTAACTCAATTAGTTTAGTACGACCAACATGATTTGTTTTGTCCTCTACAAGCTTAATTATGTTGAACCAACAACATTTTTATATCAAAGTTTTAGTGTTAATAAGTGGTCAAATTACTCTATTTAAGTTGCCATAACTCCTTTATTTTACTTTCCATGCAAATTGTTATCTCAATTTTATTGAGTATGAGTAACTTATTTCACTTAAGTCAGAATAAATTAGACATGGCAATTCCAGTTTTACTGTCAAAATGTATTTATTGTAACTTCATGCATATGTCATGGTCCTGAAGAATGATCCGAAGTTTGGCTTGAGACATTGGAGCATCTGTATGTGAAACCACATCACTTAAAGAATTGTTCCATTTCAATGTAAAATCTGTCATTTACTCACCCTTATGCTGGTGGCAGTTTGAGCAACTTTTTGGAAGCCATAACATCTTTCTGGATATTCAGAGGAAAACAGCTTGCAGCATTCTTCCACAAAAAATAGCTCAATTGTGAATACCAGAAAAGGTTACATTTCACGAAGTTACTTTGAAGACATTAGCTAGCTAAAAAGTGAGGACAAAGCATGCTGCGGACATTTAAATTTTAGTGTTGTGTAACTGGATTGAGTGCTGATAGTTACTTGCAGTTGCACATAAAATTAAGAAAATAAAAAAATATTTACTCACCAAGTAAATTTAATCAAACCCTGACCTTCACTCCTCATGGTCTCTGGCTGTTGCAGTGTGGCTGCATAAAATGGCTGTTGGTCACGTTCTCTGCTTTAGTATATGCACACGTGATAGGAAGCTGCTCTAACTAATATCATAATACAATATTAAGTTTCATTAACTTAATACTGCCTTGTTAAGTGAAGGCAGAAATGCTTATCCAAAATCAATTTATTTCTGAGTTAAGACATCTTTCTTCATTTTCAATTTTGATCAACTTCTTGTTATTAAGTTATCAACTTAATAGAACAATGGACATACAACAAATTGTGTTTAGGCTGAAAAACTCATGTTTTTAAGTCATATTAACTAACCTCCTGAATCATTTCTTCATTTCTAAACTTGTTGAAACTCGCCATATGAGTGCATTAAGATTTCCAATTCGTTGGTGAAAAACATAGCCCTCCTCTTCCCCGTTGCCATGGTGACTCATCATATCGGTGCTCCATTGATGCTGGCTTTTTATAGTTGTGGCGCACGCGCTTAACACAAGGTGAAACTACTCAGAGTTGACTAAACTAACTCAAATCAGCGTTTCTGGAACCGGAAACTCAAGAGTTTTCTATCTCAGAGTAGATCAACTCTGAGTTTAGGCTTAGACTCAGAGTTTGATGATCCTGCTTTGTGAAACGGACCCCAGGTGCCAGATAGAGATTGAGTTTGGGCCACATACACACAGAATGATATCAAGAGGTATAAGAGGATCTCACAAACTAAGATCATTGGGAATTTCCGTGCATGCAAGAGGAAGAATCATCATCATCATCATATTCTCGTATATGATGATATCGTATTTATTAAACAACTTTATTGAGCAACAGTAAGTATCCAACACACGAACAGATGAAGTATACAACAAAACACACAACATAACCACGTTCCAATTTCCAGGGGTGTTAAAAACACATAGATGCATGCAAAGATTCACATATATGTGTTGTTTTGAGAGCCTTTTGGTTAGTTGAGTATGACACTGATTGTATATATTGTTCCACGTTTTTAAAACAATAAATGAAACATGGTATTTTACTGACAAATTTAGAATGATTTAGTTTTACTATTTATTTATTTATTCAGAATTGTTATTATTTTTTCTTTTTTATAAACATGTATTTGTCATTCTGTTTGGGGATTTAAGAAAAAAAAAACAGAATAACAATAATAAAAAAAAATGGATTGCATTCTCACAATAAAGAGAAACAGTGAAAACAATAGTGAGAATGCCTTAAAGCATTCTCACAATTAAACCTCATTAAGGTACAACAGACATATACAGAAACTGATGTGAGGAATCGTGGGAGGAAATAGCCTCAGATATAATGTTGTTTATTTTCTATTTTGTAGATCTTGATTATTTTATGCTAGTTTTTCTGGATCCCAATGAACACAACAGACAAACACTACAGTTTGACCAGCTGTTGATTGATGATTAGATTGTTGAATATATTCATATATACATATAAAAGTAAATTAAATGAATTATGCTCAGTTGGAATGCACATGACAGCCAAAAGGAGTTTATTTGTGGAAACATGATATGTAACAATTGTTTTCTACGCAGTTGGGTGTAAGATCTCTGATCTTTGCTTGACCTAATCATTCAATATAATATAATTTTATCATAATAATATAACATTCAATATAAATGTACTTGCCGTTCTCTGGACTGAGGAGAAACCGAACTCTTCATCTGAGGTATGGCCTTGAAACTTTAAAAAGTGGAAAGAGAAAATGGCTGTGAAAAGTGATACAACAGGGAAATAATTTGTGTCTGAGAGTACACAACAGATAGGAAAGAATTATGACTTGCAATGTCATGCCGATGTGAACCCCCGATGAATGTCGCATCATCAGAACTGGGACTGGATGCCGGGGGTAAAACCACACATCTTGCTGTTTTTTAATCTTTGCTCACTTTCCCCAAACAAACGGTACAGTAAAAGTAGGAAAACGATTAGTTATATCCTGAAATTTGAGTTGTACCAGAGACCACAACATTTAAAAATAAGGATATATTACAGCAGTTGATGTTGGCATTAACTATTATAAATTGTAGTCATGTTTTTAAAAACTAAAATGGACAAACTACCTTAACAATTAACATAAGAAATAATGCATAATAGATGTTCACAGGACGAAAAGATTCTGTCCAATTTTTCTCAAATCAAGAGCTGTTTAGTGAAGTGTCTGAAGGACACCACAGTTTTTCTGTTGTAAACACTGTAGCCACAGTATGCCTTACCCCATGAACACGTTGTGGAGATTCATCCTCAGAAATGCTGTGGTGATCTAGAGCCCTCTTCTGAGACAGGGAAGTCTTTAGGTTTTGTAACACCTGGTCCCTGGCTGCATCTTTAGTCCTGGTTTGCCTGTTAAAAATGTTTATAACAGAAAGACAAAAATAAGACTGTCATCACAATGTAAAATTCTCACTAGCACACTAAGCCTAATTAAATCCAGGATAAATTTATACGAGAGAAAACAGAAATAATTTCATCAGCACCCTGACAGACAATGGAAGTAGAGGTGCGGCAGTAATGGCGAATGACAGAGGCTCCATAATCATTGATCATGATTATAGGTCATTGATTATATAGAGCACACTCTGCCATAATGGAAAACTTTCTCAAATTGTGTTTCTTGCCAAATGCTGGCTTCTTGACTATAAATATAAAATATTCATGATTGTTAATTTGTGCTCAGTGTTGCATTCAGTGCATCCTACTGGCAGGTGTAAAAAAGCTATCTCAATGATTTGAAAAAGAAATATTTTAAAATATAGCACATTAACAATTGAAATAGTGGTTTCCAATTTTTTGGGATTTTGGAATCCTACACAAAGCTTTGTGTAATCAGGTTCACATTTTAGATGTCGTCTTATTTAATCTACCATTAATTATATCATCGCCCCCTAAATAATTAAACCATTAGCTGCTAGCTAGCTGAAAGAGTTGGGGAAATAATAGGTATTATAATTATAATAGGTAAACCTGCTTTCACGCGAGTGACCTCGCTCAGATGCATCGGATGACAACGTCCGCAGCTCTGGTTGGCTGAAAGTGAAAAACGAAACTGATGCACTTAATTGGTCAGAGACTCAGCGCCTATCTATTTTTAAAGAAATACGAATTTTATAGATGTTTTATACAATCTGTTGTAATACAGTTACTCTACAAAATCATCATGCCAGCAAAACAAAGATTGAAGAGACATTTGAATTCTGACGAGACTTAACCGGAGACTCCAAGAACAACAAAATATAGAAGACTTTAACTGAGCAAGGTAAAGAAAAATACAATTGGTGAAATGCTGTGGGCTGTCACGTTTTGAGTTTTGTTTTATTATGTTTTCAGGTTCTTGGTTTATTTTCTTGTCATGTTTTTTTCCCCCTGTCACTTAGTTTCACTCAAGTCACCTCGTTCTGTTTCACAGCTGCACCTCGTCACCAATCACCTTCCCCAGTGTTTAGTTTCCAGGTTCACGCACAGTCATCGCGAAATCCTCACCTTACCTTCATGTTCACACCACGTTTGTTCAGGTCAGGTTTTTGCACCATAGTCTTGTCTTGTTTGTTTAATTAATTCATTGTCTTGTTTATTTATCCATGGTCTCGTTTTGTCTAGTCTTGTTTAGTTATTTTTTCACAGTTAAGTTTTTATATCCGGCTCAGCCGGTTCTTGCCTTGTGCCTTTTTTGTTTGTAAATAAATCTGAGTTTTTTTTAAGTCTGCATCTGGGTCCTCCCTTCTCGCACCCTGCGCCGTGACATGGGCTACAACGAAAATTTGAATTTTACTCTCCCGCTTAAAAACATCTGTAGGCCTATTTTCTATAACATGAAGTGAAACGTCTCAAGATACCCTATCAAGATATTTTTGTTAGTGTTATTAGCCATATGACGTAAAAAATGTGAAATACCTTGTTTTTACGGGAAAATCATCTTGGTATTGCCTTCTGCACTGACAGACCCCATATACTCATTTAAGACTTAAAAAAATACGTGTTATATCTTCTGACTTTTACTGTGACATCTGCAGGAAAATAGGGTATAACCTTTGTATCAACTTTGATGCTTGCTACAAAAACCACAATATTTACCTTTGGTAGCCTATATTATAATATCCCAGTTATAGGATCAATTCAATTCAATTCAATTCAATTTTATTTATATAGCGCCAGATTACAACAATTGTCATCTCAAGGCACTTAAGTAATATAGTCCAATTCAAGCCAATTGGAATTCAATTCATTGTAATCATAATCCAATTAATTCATATAGAGCTAATTAAAAAAATTAATTAATATCCTAGCTAAGGAAACCAACAGATTGCACCGAAATGTGTCTTCAGTCCAATCTCCCGTCCTGAGCGTGCCTGTGGCAACTGTGGAAAGGAACGACTCCCTTTTAACAGGAAGAAACCTCTGGCAGAACCAGACTCAGGAAGGGTGGCCATCCGCCTCGACCAGCTGGGGTTTGAGAAGACAGAAAAGAGGGAAAAGAGGGGGGAAAAACACCATAACGCCATTCAAAGGATATCTGTTGGAACAGGGAAACATAGGTTAATAACCACAATAATGTCACATGTACATAAAATCAATTTTGAAATTAAACAGGGGGAAAAAGAGAGCAAAGTGAGGAAAGGTGTGACAGATGAGGTCCCCCAGCAGTCTAAGCCTATAGCAGCTTAACTATGGGATGTTTCAGGATTACCTGAGCCATCCCTAACTATAAGCTTTATCGAAAAGAAAAGTTTTAAGCCTAATCTTAAAAGTGGAAAGGGTGTCTGCTTCCCGGACATTTACTGGCAGCTTATTCCACAAGAGAGGGGCCTGATAACTGAAGGCTCTACCTCCCATTCTACTTTTAGAAACTCTGGGAACAACAAGTAAACCTGCAGTTTGGGAGCGAAGTGCTCTGTTAGGAAAATATTGTACAATGAGATCTTTAAGATATGATGGAGTTCGGTCAGTAAGAGCTTTATATGTGAGGAGAAGAATCTTAAATTCTATTCTGAATTTAACAGGGAGCCAATGAAGAGAAGCTAAAACTGGAGAAACATGATCTCTCCTGTTAGTTCTCATCAGAACTCTGGCTGCAGCATTTTGGATCAGCTGGAGGCTTTTCAGAGAATATGTGGGACAGCCCAATAATAAGGAATTACAGTAGTCCAATCTTGAAGTAACAAATGCATGAACTAGTTTCTCTGCATCACCTTGAGACAGGATGTTCCTGATTTTGGCAATATTACGAAGGTGAAAGAAGGCAGTCCTAGAAACCAGTTTTATATGTGCGTCAAATGATAAATTCTGGTCAAAAATAACTCCAAGGTTCCTCACTGTAGAACTAGAAGCCAAGGAAATACCATCTAGAGTAACTATATAACTAGACAATTTCTCCCTGAAGCGCTCAGGTCCAAAAAGAACAACTTCAGTTTTGTCTGAATTTAAAAGCAGACAGTTCTGAGTCATCCAGGTCTTTATGTCTTTAAGACAGGCTTGTAGCCTGACCAACCTGTAGGTTTCATCTGGTTTCATAGATAAGTACAGCTGAGTATCATCAGCATAACAATGGAAATTTATGCCATGCTGTCTGATAATGTTACCTAATGGAAGCATGTATAAAGTAAAAAGAATTGGTCCAAGCACAGAACCCTGAGGAACTCCATGACTTACTCCAACGTGTGAGGAAGATTCCTCATTTACAAGAACAAACTGGAATCTATCAGATAAATATGACTTAAACCAGCCTAATGCAGTTCCTTTAATCCCAATAACATGTTCAAGTCTCTGTAACAGAATGCTGTGATCGATCGTATCAAATGCAGCACTGAGATCCAACAGGACAAGCACAGAAACAAGTCCGCTATCAGAAGCTAACAGGAGATCATTGGTAACTTTCACCAGTGCCGTTTCTGTGCTATGATGCACTCTGAATCCTGACTGAAACTCTTCAAACAGATTATTTCTATGTAAATGATCACAAAGTTGAACTGCAACTATTTTTTCAAGAACTTTGGACAAAAAAGGGAGATTGGATATAGGTCGATAATTAGCCAACACTTCTGAATCAAGAGTAGGTTTTTTAAGTAAAGGTTTAATTACAGCAACCTTAAAAGTCTGAGGTACATATCCTATCAACAAAGACCGATTGATCAAATCCAATATGGAAGTGTCAATTAAGGGGAAAACCTCCTTGAACAGTCTGGTTGGGATTGGGTCTAACATACAAGTTGATGGTTTAGAAGAGACTATTGCTGTTGTTAGCTCAGAAAGATCAACTGGACAGAAGCTGTCTAAATACAATTCAGGTTCGAAAGATACTTCTAAAGCTGCTCTACTTGATGATACATCAGTGATAATAATGGGAAGGATTCCATTAATCTTCTCTCTGATAGAAACAATTTTATTGATGAAGAATCTCATGAAATCATCACTGCTGAGAGTTAAAGGAATACATGGCTCAACAGAGCTCGGAGTCTTTGTCAGTCTGGCAACAGTGCTGAAAAGAAACCTGGGATTATTCTTATTCTCTTCTATCAATAATGAATAATACGCAGTTCTAGCTTTACGAAGTGCTTTCTTATACGTTATTAAACTATCTTTCCAGACTAATTGAGACTCTTCTAAATTAGAGGAACGCCACTGTCTCTCCAGCTTTCTTGCAGTCTGCTTTAACGCACGCAGCTGTGAATTATACCAAGGAGCCAACCTCTTCTGACTGATTACCTTCCTTTTCAGAGGGGCAACATTGTCCAGTGTTGTACGCATTGAAGCTGTAGTGCTGTCAACAAGAGAGTCAAGTTCTACTGGAGTAAAATTTAGGTAGCCATCCTGTGTCATATCAGCACATGGCAGTGAAGAAAAGGATGATGAAATCAACTCTTTAAATCTGGTTACAGCATTCTCTGACAGACACCTTCTATATGTAGAATTCTTCTCAGAAACCGTGTAGTCAAGTAATGTAAATTCAAAAGTTATTAAAAAATGGTCAGACAAGACAGGGTTATGAGGGAACACTGTTAACTGTTCACTCTCAATGCCATAAGTCAGCACAAGGTCAAGGGTATGATTAAGGCAGTGAGTAGGTCTGTGAACACTTTGAGAAAATCCAATAGAGTCTAATATAGAATTAAAGTTAATATTTAGGCTGTCATTTTCAACATCTACATGAATATTAAAGTCACCCACTACAATGACTTTATCTGTACTCAGCACTAACTGGGATAAAAACTCTGAGAATTCAGACAGAAACTCAGAATAAGGGCCAGGTGGACGATACACAACAACAAACACAAGAGATTTTTGTGATTTCCACTTTGGGTGGGAAAAACTGAGAATCAGAGATTCAAAAGAGCTAAAACTAATCTTGGGTCTAGGACTGATTAGTAACCCTGATCTGAAGATAGCTGCCACTCCTCCTCCTCTACCTGTGGTTCTAGGAACATGAACATTTAAATAGTCAGAGGGAGTTGATTCATTAATGCTAACATGATCCTCCTGCTGCAGCCAGGTTTCTGTAAGACAAAATATATCAATATGATGATCACAAATCAAATCATTCACTAACAGAGACTTCAAAGGGAGAGATCTAATATTCAGCAAACCACATTTAATAGTTTGATGTTTTTGTTCAGTTAAAGTTTTTGTTTTAAATTTTTTTTGCACAAGAGGATTTGCTCCTTTTGTGTTTTTTGATTGAGGGGGGGGCAGCATCAGGTGGGAAGCCGCAGAGAAGTGTGTAAGACTACAACTCTGCATCCTGGTCTCAACCCTGGGATGTCATGTTTTTGGATGACTAATAAATTCGTCCATATTTCTAGAAATGAGAGCCGCTCCTTCCAAAGTGGGATGGATGCCGTCTCTCCTCATCAGACCAGGTTTTCTCCAGAAAGATTGCCAATTATCTATGTAGCCCACGTTGTTTGCTGGACACCATCTAGACAACCAGCGATTGAATGAGGACATGCGGCTAAACATGTCATCACTGGTCAGATTTGGCAGGGGTCCAGAGAAAACTACGGAGTCCGACATTGTTTTGGCAAAATTACACACCGATGCAACATTAATTTTAGTGACCTCCGATTGGCGTAACCGGGTGTCATTACCGCCGACGTGAATAACTATTTTACCGTATTTACGTTTATCCTTAGCCAGCAGTTTTAAATAGGATTCTATGTCGCCCGCTCTGGCCCCTGGAATGCATTTGACTATGGTCGCTGGTGTCTCTAATGCCACGTTTCTGACTATAGAGCTGCCAATTACCAGGGTTTTCTCCTCAGCGGGTGTGTCGCTGAGTGGGGAAAATCTATTAGAAACGTGGACAGGTTGATGGTGAACCACGGGCTTGACTTTAGGACTATGACTCCTCTTCCTGACAGTCACCCAGCCACTCTTAAGTCCCGGCTGCTCGGGATCTGCTCGGGGACGACTAACAGAGCAAGCTACGCTAGGTGGCTCCGCACTGACTAAAGGGGCCTGGCTCGCTATCGGGTGGTTTTCAACAGTGCAGAGCCGAGTTTCCAATTCAGAAAGCCTTGCCTCCAAAACTACAAAAAGACTACATTTGTTACATGTACCATTACCACTAAAGGAGGCAGAGGAGTAACTAAACATCTGACACACGGAGCAGGTGAAAGCAGGAGATAGAGGAAGAGAACTGGTAGCCATGCTAAGCTAGAGAACCAGATACACCGCTAAAAAGTGAAAAATAAAGACTAAAGATCTGTAAGAGTGAGCGTTAGAATATAACAAGTATGGGATAGAGTTAACTATGCAAGATGTGTAAATTATAGGGAGAAATAAGGTGATTATTAGTAGTTCAAGGAGAGCGAGAACTGTCACAGTGCACACACACAAAGCAACAGGAAGTGATGCAATACGTCTTACCGCAAAGCAAAGCCCTATCTGATAGTTGGTTCTAATATACAATATTACTTCCAGTATTATATCTTCACCCTAAAACGTCCACTGTAAGTCATCAACAGTAATCAACTATCAACACTAGTGTTCACTAGTGGATAAAGCGCTAGCTGTGTTCAGGTTTCCAGTATTATCTTTGTTTTTACTGTATCCACAGAAACAGAGAAAATTGTTCTACAAGAGATTTCTCTGTACATTTTAAGTTCCAAGAACATCACTTTACAGAAGAAAAGTTAATGAGAAAGAAATGTTATCTATAATAGCAATTGTATTTTTATATCCCAATGTTCAACCATATGTTTTAGACGACTGAAGCTGCACTTAATTGCTCTACATTTGTCTCAGATTTGTCTAACAGATCATAGTAATGCAGATGCTTACCAAGAAGTGGACAGAGAGCGACAGGAGGACATAGAGGAAGATGCTGGACGTGGACATAATGACAGAGAGGAAGATGGCGGACATGGACTACAGAGCAGAAGAGAGGAGCCAAGCCAGAAATCAAGATTCAAACAAATCGAAGGTACTACCATTTAATTACAGATGATCTGTATCTTGTTATTTTACATTACATGTACATTATATCTCTCTTAATAGGACAACACTGTAATTTTAATTTTGGTTTATGTTTCATATTGTGTTTTAGGTATGAATGTGAGGAATCTTGTCTTGTATTACAGAAACACCATGATGACGATCCTGTATACCCTGGTGCTCCCCTCACAAAAGGACAAAGTCTGCTCATACAAGCGGTAAGCGGAAAGGCGGGGGTATTATCCAGTTTTTTAATCAGAGATGGGTTCACCCCCGCAATGTGACCGTTAAGGAGAGGATATGTTGTCCAGACATTGAACTGCTGTCAGTTGGTTTCGTTATATGCGCCCAGAGCGTTCCCATATACATTCATCATCATTGTTCACATTCCACCGAGGGCAGCACCGACAACGGCGTGTGACGTCATCCATGACACTAGAATACAGACCCAGCATCCTGAGGCATTCATTGCAATCACAGGGCATTTCGACCACGTCTCTTTATCCTCCTGCCTGACTGGCTTTGTACAGTATGTGGACTGTCCAACATGTGGAGAAAGGACATTAGATCTGTTTTATGCTAATGTGAAGGAGGCTTACAGGGCAGTGTCTCTTCTACCACTGGGTATATCTGATCGCAGCATGGTCTATCTACAACCTACATATAGACCTTGTGTACAAAGACTTCCTGTTACTACCAGATCTTTCAGGAAGTGGTCACCAGAGGCGCGTGATGCATTGAGAGACTGCTTTGATGTCACAGACTGGGCTGTACTGCTGGAGGAAGAAGAAATGGACATTGACATGGACCGGAGGGTCAGCCCCATCACTGACTACATTAACTTCTGTAGGAACACTGTGATTCCAGTGAGGACTGTAAGGTGCTATCCTAATAATAAACCATGGATCACTAGTGACATCAAAGATCTCCTGAAACAGAAAAATATGACGTTCTAGAATGGGGATGGAGAAAGGGGGAGGAATGTACAACTGGAGCTTAAAAAGATACTATGTCGAGCTAAGGTGGAGTACAAGAAAAAGGTAGAGAGACAGCTGGAGAACAATAACACCAAGGAGGTGTGGAGGGGCATGAGGACCATCACTGGACACTGGAAAACTGAGATCATGCTTTTTTGGCAGCAAAGAGAAGAGGGTCAGCATTGATAAATACCTTGAGACTCAGGCCCTTACAATCACTGATCAAGTTCATAACCTTGGAGTGTTGATAGACTCAGATCTGACTTTCAGCGACCACATCAAAGCTGTCACCAAGGTTTCCTCCAGACACTGTCACAGTACGTCTGCTGGGCTGCAGTCGTCTGGTGACAGAGACACATAAATAAGACTCAAATGTAACTTAAAATACACTCAAACGTAATATTACAGTGTTGGTATTAAAATGTGTACTTATAAAATATAAAAAATATCTGTAAAAACCAATTTCAAATAAGCACACTTTAGAAATTACACATAACTTTCACTTAAAGTATAATTTTGTATAATACATTTCTATAAAGTGTAATATAATTATTTTAAAGTGTTAGCGTGAAAGCGTGATGTTAGTGTACTTTTTATATATCTTAAAAAATTAAATTTGTGTAAGTACATTTTCAATATACTATTGAAAATATGAATATACTTGAAATACAATAAAGTACTTTTTTTTTCATGAGGGAAAACGTGTTCCCATCGTCATGAAAAGTCCCTTAAGAAATGGCGGATAATAAATCTGCCTAATTCTTTCCTAAACCTCTGTGTGAAAGAGCAGTACCAAAAAAGATGCATCATAGTTTCTGGATGATCCCCACAGAAGCTGCAATTCATATTTATGTCTCTTTCAACATGTAGTGTTTGACTGAGTAAAATTTAGGAAGAATTTTGAATGATGCTTTCTTTACAATTAAATATTTGTGAGGGATCATCCAGACTTAATATATAGCAATTCCAACAGGATGTTCATCATCATCAGTGTTCCGCATAGACACATATACATAGAAGCCGCATCGACTGTGGAAGGGTGTGACTAATGCGCCGCCATCTTGGTACAGGGCTAGCAGAGGCAGCGGTGCATGAACTTACGAAGTAAATAGGTACTCTTCAATCTCAAAGTAGAATTATTCACTGAATTTTGGACCGATTTCCAAACGTAATTATTTGTTAAAAACGTCACACATGTAGCTATGATACAGGGTGCTTGGATATTTTAAAAATACTGGTTTTCTTCCAGTGAACTTGCATTAGCATTTCCCTGAAGCTGAACCTCAATCTAATGTTGTGAGTACCTGCATGTAATATTTTTCCAACACATGAGCATCAAGGCCCTGGTCATATTAAAACTTGTATCGCGATTTGCTCTCTGACACTCATTTTAGACACACTGAAATACACATTAAATACACAATGAGTACACATTAAAACATACTGGAGTGTGTTATGTCATTGTCACTTAGATTTAGACAGTTTAGCTCATATCCAGAGTGTAAACAGTAGGACTGAGGGATGAAATTAAGAATGTGGGCCAGCTACATCAGTGAATGATGAGTTATAAACATATCTCCATCCCTCTTTCCACTAGGACCACAATTATGCATTGTCTGCTTCTCTCACTGTTTTAAAGGCCAGACTTAGTGAAGCTCTGGCTGGAGTGGAGAGTCTGGAGCGCCAGAAGAGGAATAGTATGCTCCGAGAGCGAAGGGCAAAGAAAAATGTGCACGCTCTTCTCGACAATCTGAGGGAAAAAAACCTCATAAATGAAGAGCTGAAAGACAGACTCGGGTAAAATGGAAATACTAATTTGAATATTTTATGTGGGTTTTATAAATAAAGACCTGAACACACCTGAATGTTCTCTGGGTTCTTTTCATCCTATCTATGTCTGTCTGTCATATCTGACGTTTGACAAACAAACCTCCTAAAAATAGCTTGATAACTGAGTGACTTATGATCACTTTTATTGTGTAGAAACACCATTCCTCCATAGATGTAATGGAGTTCTCCGTGATAACATCCAGGGCTTTATCAAGCCCACTATACGTCGTCTGGCTCGCCGCGGTGGAGTGAAGCGTATTTCTGGTTTGATCTATGAGGAGACTCGCGGTGTGTTGAAAGTATTTTTGGAGAACGTGATCCGTGATGCAGTCACCAACACTGAGCACGCCAAAAGAATGACAGTAACCGCTATGGACGTGGTGTACACGCTGAAGCTTACCTCAAGCTTAATACCAGCTTTTCACTCATGTACTACGTTTAATCCGCTAACCCAAACAAAGCACTTCTGTGACCCAGCACTTGTATTGTTATGATAGCTGCACAAGCAAAGACAACTAAATCCTTTGGATTCAGCTTCAATCCAGAATTGTTCCTCTTCTCCCCACTAAACCATGCAGTAATATTCAAGATCCAGTATACTAAAGTGAAATGTTGACAGTGTTTTTTTTCTACCGTAAACATGGTGTTGGTTAAACGTATTTCTCTTTTATGGGTATAATTTTCATACATGACAGCTGTGGTTATACTCTACAGGTCACTTGTAATCTGCTGCCTTCTACCAACAGGCAGGTTCACGTGTTGTTTAATCCAAAAGAGAGTGTGAGTGTTATTTCTCAAATGACACTGGAGTTTAATCTGTTACTGTTGGAGGAAACAGTCCCTTACCACTGCTCACTCCACATATAGTTTACAGTCAGCGTGTGCTCTGGTAAGGTCAACAACAGAAGATGATTGTGGTGTCAGATAGAAATTGGGTTTTGGCTACATACGCACAATGTTATCAGAGAGTATAAGACGATATCACAATCTGATTCTGTGTATGCTGCCATGTAATGTATATCTATGCTGTTAATAAATTCCCCATGAGAGGCTGCCGCAATATCACCCACACTAAGCACTTCAGATAAACTCTAAACAGCCTTACACCCCCAACAGAGGACGATGAAAGAGCTCTATTATTTGCTGTGAAGACAAAAATAAAATAAATAAAAAGGTCTGAAAAGGTTTCCACGGAACTATAACGTTCAGTCCTTACCCATGTGAGCAGCTGCACCAATCACAGCCGAGGGATCTCACAGCCCAATTTGCATGAAGGCTGTATAAGTGCAGACGTTGGTCCTACAGTCTTTAATAAGACGTGCTACCGTAAGACTGAACATGCCTGAACCCGCAAAGTCTGCGCCCAAGAAGGGCTCCAAGAAGGCAGTAACCAAGACTGCCGGGAAAGGAGGAAAGAAGAAGAGAAAGACCAGGAGGGAGAGCTACGCCATCTACGTGTACAAGGTGCTGAAGCAGGTCCACCCCGATACTGGTATTTCCTCCAAGGCCATGAGCATAATGAATTCCTTTGTGAACGACATCTTCGAACGCATCGCTGCCGAGGCGTCTCGTCTGGCTCACTACAACAAGCGCTCCACCATCACTTCCAGGGAGATCCAGACCGCCGTTCGCCTCCTGCTGCCAGGAGAGCTGGCCAAGCACGCCGTGTCCGAGGGTACAAAAGCCGTCACCAAGTACACCAGCTCCAAGTAGACGCACCTATGGACCTCACTGAAACCCCAACGGCTCTTTTTAGAGCTACTCACTCTATCTGAAGAGCAAGTCCGTAATTAATTAACTTCATTGAACTTCCTGGTGGAATACGCTAATCACAAGTACTCCGAAAATTTAAACTATCTGTGTGTCTTTAGGTCTGACTTTATGATTGTCTTTCTATACGTTTCACATCGTAATACATAAAGTTCATATTGTCTCATATGTTATTGAACGTATTTACTCAGGTTTTTGTTGTGGCTTTGAAGAAGCACAGGATCACAGCTCATTATGAGGACGGTGTGTGGCTCTTAAAAGAGTCTTCTGTGTGCTGTTTAGCAGGTGTCCAGCTTTACTTGGCCTAGGCGGGCTTCTTGGGCAGCACACCGCCTTAAGCGATGGTTACTCCGCCCAGCAGCTTGTTGAGCTCCTCGCCGTTGGGAACTGGAGTCCTGCGCGGCAGGAGCGTGTCTGATCGCTTTTCTAGAGTCGAGAAAATGTGTCTTCAATTGATGAAACCCTCCCTAATACGTCTGAGAGTGCGGGACGCTACTTGACAGACCAACCAGAAAAGAGGCTTCCGGCAGAGCTGCAGAGAGCGGACCGCTCTGAATTTCAGCGGACATCTTGAGCGGACTTTTCTCCAATAAGCCGTGCAAATTCAGGCGGAAAAGTCACTCTTCCAGATGGGGCTGAGCTGCTCATCAATCAGGAGCCGGTCTGAAGGGACGTCCGTTTCATAGCTGGTCCCACAGTTTAATAGCAGCCGGTCCTCTCCGCTTATAACACATTTCTCTTCAGAGAAAAACGGAAGAAGAGCAAGAACAAAGCAGACCGTCCGCTAATCCACTCCCAAAGCTCCCAGGAAACAGCTGGCTGCACGTAAAAGCGCCCCGGCTACCGGCGGCGTGAAGTAGCCTCACCAGGCTTTGCGAGAGATCCATCGCTACCAGAAATCCACGGAGCTGCTGATCCACAAGCTGCCCTTCCAGCCTCTGGTTAGGTCACCATCATGCCCAAAGATATTCAGCTGGCCCGCTGCATCTGCGGAGAGAGAGTTTAGGCCAGCTGCTGCTACAACGGCTCAGTTTCAATTCAAGAGCTTCTTCCCTCTCCTCACTTTTCTCCTCTATTCATCCTATATTCATATCAAAAGTCACGTGTTATTCGACCTTATTACACTGGAAGCTTCATAGTTAGTTGTGTCACTATTCTTACCTACTCGTGTGTCCCTAATTTTACTGTGGCCTTCTAAAGAAAGTTTTCCTTTGTATCAAAATACTGCAGGGTTTTTAAAGAATCTAGTTAAAAATCCCTTGCAGTAAAACTACGTGTTACCCACATATGGATCAATGTGAAGGATATGTTCCACATGTGGTGACAAGTGAAGCGCATATGCAAAAAATGTCCACGTTTTTTATATTATCACATTTCAGTTTGAATGAATTAAGTAAAAAAAAACTGCACATTGTGAACTGATGATCTTTCTGATCAGCTTCAAAAAGTGCAGTAGAAAGTTTCATCATAAAAACACCTGTATTAAGGCTTTAAAGAACCACAAAGTCTTTTGTGTTATAAAGTTGTTTTTTTTACTTCAGCTTCATAATGAAGCAACAATACTGATATATGATGGTAAATGGACTTGTATAGCGCTTTTCTAGTCAAACTGACCACTCAAAGCGCCCACTCACCCACTCACACACACTCATACAGCATGTCTTAAGATACACATAACTACGTGCTTTCTAATCATTCATACACATTCATACCCTGATGGACATCAGGAGGCAACGTGGGGTTCAGTGTCTTGCCCAAGGACGCTTCGACACGTAGCCCGGGGAAGCCAGAGGAACCGATTGGTGGGCGACTGCTCTTCCTCCTGAGCTACAGCCGCTCTTGGTATCTTAAAAGTGACGCAGTATGGATTGAAAAATAATTCACAGTTACAGGGTTGTAATATCCACATTACAAGCAGTCATTTAGTGGTACAGTAAGTCAGCATTTATTATACAACTGCATAAGAACAACTTCACACTTTTATAAAATATACACTGTTACAGATAACTGAGCAGACACAGAATGACATATATGCCAGAAAATAATCAAACAGCTAAATTATACAATAAATGCTACCCAACATGGGCATGAATAAAAAGAGTTCAAATGGTCAAAGTGAAAACTATCTGCCTAGATGTTATCAAGAAAAGAGCTTCATCTTCACACTGATCGTTTACACCAAATGGAGACATTGTAATGTATTGTGTTGACTGGGTGCATTCAACACCAATAAAGACCTAATTACATAACAAACATCAGTCAGTGTGGTTACATAAGGGCCATCAGGTCGGATTAATGGCTAAATTACAATAAGATTGAGTTATTCAGTTCATGTAGACACCATAAACTGACAAAAAAATGGATCAGATCGGTTACTCGTGATCCCCGAGATAACTCTATCCAAATACCCACTGAACCTGCCTGGAGACGGCAGTGGATCGGATGGAGCGTTTTGCACATGCTCAAGATTTTTCCCGGGATTGTCACCCAGAAGTCAAAGGAGACAATATTACTGTTGTTGTCGCCGCCGTCGGCAAGAAATAAACAACGTGATGGAGAATGCACCGTTGTTCATCGCGTTTGTGCCATAACCATGCTCATCATAAACGAAATGTAGAAGGATGTAGCTTCACCTTGCTCTTCTTTCGCCATCTTTCTCGAATGCCTTAGTTTTGTTGTTGTTGTTGGTGGTGAAGACGTCAACAGGAAGTGGCTCTATTAGCGATAGTTAAAATGGGTACAGCGCCACCTATCGTACTGCGGTATGACATGCGTTGTGCCAGTGATTCGATTCATTCACCGCCATATATCCAAGGATAATTACCCTTGCTCAGATAAGAACTATAGCTATAATTGAGTTAATCTCATCATGTAGAGTAGACCCACTGACTGTGGAACACATGTACAAAATGAACTGGACTCAGTACCTTCCACAAAATCTACAAACAAAATAAATTTCACTATCCTTGGCACACAGTTCAACAACAATGAAGACACAATGAATCACTATATTCCTGAACCAATACAAAAGAATGACGTATCTCTAAGTTCTACATTGTAAGCAGGCACTTAGGATCCACTTCTACTCTGGGGCCAACTCAGGTGTTAATCTCATTCTAAATTGTTATGTAGCATGAAAATAAAATAGCTAGACTGAGAATCAATGTTTTTCAATTGCATCCTTTTCATACAGATTAAGAGGTCTAAAGCAGTCATGACCAAATAACACAGTGCCTTCCACTCTTCTTGCACGTTTGTTTGTATTATAGACATCCATCCATCCATCATCTGCCGCTTATCTGGGGGTCGGGTCGCGGGGGCAGCAGCTTGAGTAGAGAAACCCAGACGTCTCTGTCCCCGGCCACTTCCTCCAGCTCTTCCGGGGGGACCCCGAGGCGTTCCCAGGCCAGCCGAGAGACATAGTCTCTCCAGCGTGTCCTGGGTCTTCCCTGGGGTCTCTTCCCAGTGGGACGTGCCCGGAACACCTCCCCAGGGAGGCGCCCAGGGGGCATCCTAACCAGATGCCCGAGCCACCTCATCTGACTCCTCTCAATGCGGAGGAGCAGCGGTTCTACTCCGAGCCCCTCCCGGATGACTGAGCTTCTCACCCTATCTCTAAGGGAGAGCCCAGACACCCTGCGGAGGAAACCCATTTCGGCCGCTTGTATTCGCGATCTTGTTCTTTCGGTCACTACCCACAACTCGTGACCATAGGTGAGGATGGGAACGTAGATTGACCAGTAAGTAGAGAGCTTCGCCTTCTGGCTCAGCTCCCTCTTCACAACGACGGGTCGGTGCAGAGCCCGCAACACTGCAGACGCCGCACCGATCCGCCCGTCAATCTCCCGCTCCATTCGTCCCTCACTCGTGAACAAGACCCCGAGATACTTGAACTCCTCCACTTGGGGAAGGATTCCCGATCATTCCCGACCCGGAGAGAGCATTCCACCCTTTTCCGGCTGAGAACCATAGTCTCGGATTTGGAGGTGCTGATTCTCATCCCAGCCGCTTCACACTCGGCTGCGAATCGCTCCAGTGAGAGCTGAAGGTCACGGCCTGACGACGCTAACAGAACCACATCATCTGCAAAAAGCAGAGACCCGATTCTGAGGTCGCCAAATCGGACACCCTCAACGCCCTGGCTGCGCCTAGAAATTCTGTCCATAAAAGTTAGGAACAGAATCGGTGACAAAGGGCAGCCCTGACGGAGTCCAACTCTCACCGGAAACGTATCTGACTTACTGCCGGCAATGCGGACCAAACTCTGGCACCGGTCATACAGAGACCGAACGGCCCCTATCAAGGGGTCCGGCACTCCATATTCCCGGAGCACCCCCCACAGGACTCCACGAGGGACACGGTCGAACGCTTTCTCCAAGTCCACAAAACACATGTAGACTGGTTGGGCGAACTCCCATGCACCCTCCAGGATCCTGCCGAGGGTATAGAGCTGGTCCACTGTTCCACGGCCAGGACGAAAGCCACACTGCATCTCCTGAATCCGAGGCCCGATTATCCGACGGATCCTCCTCTCCAATACCCCCGAATAGACCTTACCAGGGAGGCTGAGGAGTGTGATACCCCTATAGTTGGAACACAACCTTTTTAAAGAGGGGGACCACCACCCCAATCTGCCAGTCCAGAGGCACTGTCCCCGATGTCCACGCGATGCTGCAGAGGCGTGTCAGCCAAGACAGCCCTACAACATCCAGAGCCTTGAGAAACTCAGGACGGACCTCATCCACCCCCGGGGCCTTGCCACCGAGGAGCTTTTTGACCACCTCGGCAACCTCAGCCCCAGAAATGGGAGGCCCCGTCTCCGAGCTCTCCGACTCTGCCTCTTCCGAGCACGTGTTGGTAGGATTGAGGAGTTCCTCGAAGTACTCCCCCCACCGACTCACAACATCCCTAGTTGAGGTCAGCAAAGCCCCGTCCCCACTGTAAACAGTGTTGACTGTGAGCCGCTTCCCCCCCCCTGAGACGCCGGATGGTGGACCAGAATCTCTTCGAGGCCGTCCGGAAATCGTTCTCCATGGTCTCACCGAACTCCTCCCAGGCCCGAGTTTTTGCCTCAGCAACCGCCGAAGCCGCGGCCCGTCTGGCCTGTCGGTACCTATCAGCTGCTTCCAGGGTCCCACTGGCCAAAAAGGCCCGATAGGACTCCTTCTTCAGCTTGACGGCTTCCCTCACCACTGGTGTCCACCAGCAGGTTCGAGGGTTGCCGCCACGACAGGCACCGACCACCTTACGGTCACAACTCCGATCAGCTGCCTCGGCAATGGAGTCACGGAACATGGCCCATTCGGACTCAATGTCCCCCACCTCCCCCGGGATATGGTTGAAGCTCTGCCGGAGGTGGGAGTTAAAGCTCCTTCTGACGGGGGATTCTGACAAACGCTCCCAGCAGACCCTCACAATACGTTTGGGCCTGCCAGGTCTGATCGGCATCCTCCCCCACCAGCGGAGCCAACTCACCACCAGGTGGTGATCAGTTGACAGCTCCGCCCCTCTCTTCACCCGAGTGTCCAGGACATACGGCCGCAAGTCCGATGATACAACCACAAAGTCGATCATCGAACTGCGGCCAAGGGTGTCCTGGTGCCAAGTGCACATATGGACACCCTTATGTCTGAACATGGTGTTCGTTATGGACAGTCCATGACCAGCACAGAAGTCCAACAACATAACACCACTCTGGTTCAGATCGGGGGGGCCGTTCCTCCCAATCACATCCAGGTCTCACTGTCATTGCCCACGTGAGCATTGAAGTCCCCCAGCAGAACGGGGGAGTCTCCGGTAGGAGCATTCTCCAGTGCCTCCCCCAGAGACTCCAAAAAGGGTGGGTACTCTGAACTGCTGTTTGGCGCATAGGCACAAACAACAGTCAGGACTCGTCCCCCCACCCGAAGGCGGAGGGAGGCTACCCTCTCGTTCACTGGGGTAAACCCCAATGTACTGGCACACAGCCGGGGGGCAATAAGTATGCTCACACCTGCTCTGCGCCTCTCACCATGGGCAACTCCAGAGTGGAAGAGAGTCCAACCCCTCTCAAGAGGACTGGTTCCAGAGCCCAAGCCATGCGTCGAGGTGAGTCCGACTATATCTAGCCGGAACCGCTCAGCCTCGCGGACCAGCTCCGGCTCCTTCCCCAACAGAGAGGTGACATTCCACGTCCCAAGAGCTAGCTTCAGTAGCCGAGGATCAGACCGCCAAGGCCTCTGCCTTCGGCTGCTACCCAGCTCACATCGCACCCGACCCCCTTGGCCCCTCCCACGGGTGGTGAGCCCGTCGGAAGGGGGACCCACGTCATAATTTCAGGCTATGCCCGACCGAGCCCCATGGGCACCGGCCCGGCCACCAGGCGCCCGCTGCCGGGCCCCACCCCCGGGCCTGGCTCCGGGGGGAGGCCCCGGTGTCCCATATCCGGGCAAGGGATCACGAGGTCCAAATTTTTTGTTCATCATAAGCAGTCTTTTGAGCTGTTCTTTGTCTGGTCCCTCATCTAGGATCTGTTTGCCCTGGGTGACCCTACCAGGGGCTTAAAGCCCCAGGCAACATAGCTCCCAGACTCATTGGGGCACGCAAACTCCCCCACCACGATAAGGTGACAGCTCAGGGGGGAGTATTATAGACATATATAAATTTATTAAACCGCTGCTTTACTCTGAGTGGAGCATTTATCATCACCATCTCATGAATGCTCTCTACACGTTTAAGTAAGAAAAAAGATGTTACTATCTGTAAAGGTACAAACTGAGTGCCATTGTACACCACAATGGCACTCAGTTTCTGACAGTCACAGAGATCAAGAAGAATATGAACATTGTACGTCATATGTGATCAACTATACAAGGTCTAAAAATTGCTCACAATCCTGTTCAGTTGTTGACACGCATAGAAGGGGTCCATCTAGGCAACCTTGTGATGTTGGATGGTGGTTGAAAATGTTAAATTCTCCTATCTATCTCATTGATTGTGGTTCCTATGTACCAATGTTCTCTATGGTAAGAACTGTCAAACCACAGGGTTGACAGCTTTCTGATCACTGCTACATAAATGCAATGCATTGAGTCAACAATAAAGACAGAGACAATGTCAAAAAAAGGAAGCAACATCAAAGGAGTTGGCCCTCTCAGCCCAACCATTACATTTCTTCCATATTCAATCATGTCTGTCTGACAATGTTCTGTTTCTTCTTCTTGATTAAGGATATACTTTAAACGTGTCCTATAGAGCGATATTTTCCATTCCATTGCTTGATATTTTGTAATGCAGCCTGAACTATGCTATCATGGGAACAAATTATAGTGTATACATTAAATTTAATAATTTCTCCCTTTAAACACCACTCAAAACCTGCTGAGCAGAGAGTTCTTATGTATTTGATAAATGGACTAAAATGTGGAGATGGATGGCTTTTTTACTCCAAACCACAGTGCTGTTAAAAACATGTTAATTTTCTTGTGTTAGGAGGAACACGTTTATGTGACATAGCAAGGGCCAGGAAGAAAAAGACTGGAAGATACAATTTGAAGATAGGTACACCATCAGTATAAAACATGAAACTAAAGGAGTAATCATTTTTTAAATATGAGTCTTTGCAAATCTGTTAATACGGTTTCCCATCCATAATGTCTGAAATTGAGTCAGAGTTTGTTGTCTAGCATTTCTGTAGTTCAATCATTCTCCAAGATTTAAAGTCTCCAGTGTATGTTTGAGTTGACCGATAAGGGGCAGGGTAACGAAAACAATTATGATTTTTAGTTTCTGTCAAAAATCTGATGATACATGCATTCATTTCAAAGCAGTTTGGGCAATAAATATGGAAATTATATTTCCCTGTTTTGAAAAGTTTTTTTAAGAGAAACTTGGTGGCTGGCAAACAGCAGTCTTGAAGCAGAATCAGGATCAAAATCTGGAGAAGTGTCTGCAGACCGTCTTGCGTCAATTGCCACTATATCAGCAAAGGTCATCAATGGTTTGTCCAAGAGTAACATATACTTCTTATATAGTGGGGATCTCATCATGTCATCATTAATGTAGAACAAAAAACAGGATCCCTGTTTGTTATATAGCTCATATAATATGCAATTTTAAAGTAGGGGTTGTGATCAAACCATTTGGACTTATTATTAGAACCTGATTTGTATTTGGACTGGTTTTGTCCAGTTGAACTCTCTGAGCTAACAACAGCAAAAGTAACTTCTAAACCATCAACCGCATCGCATTCAACACCGCAGTTTTACAGGTTCACTCTTTTTAGAAAAATAGCTGCCTGTCTTTTTAGGCAATATTGACTGGTAAATGATTAACTAACAATAAGGTCAACACAAAGTTCTTTATTTGAAGCACAATTCCACAAGACAGGTAACTAAATGAAAAGTGTTGGTGCTTAAAGTGCTTCACTGAGCTAAAATTTAAACTTAAAATATCTCAAGATATCTCAAGAGTGAGATAACCACTCTTGCCTGCATTCAAAAGTTTAGAGCCCCGTTGTAATAATGTTAGCGACATACAGTATGAACAATTTCCATCTGATATTAACATTTAGTTGATGAGGACTGCAAGAGTGAGGCAGAGTTAGATATATAGAGTTATATATTGTACTATATAACGGGATGAGAACCGATGAGGAACCGAATCGATAAGCGATATTGATAATGGAACCGGATTTGCTAGATTCTGAACAATTTCCATCCCGAGGCATGTTGGAGCCATATGAACCAACTCAAACTCTGAGAACCTCAGGTAGTGGTCTCCTGCTGGTGCCCAGAGTCAGGACTAAACAAGTTGAAACTGCATTTCAGTTTCATGCTCCTAAAATCTGGAACAGTCTTCCAGAAGATGTGAGACAGGCTTCAACTCTGACAACATTCAAATCCAGGCTGAAAACATGTCTGTTTAGCTGTGCATATGACAACTGAAAGTATTTTATCTACACTCTTCACTTTTAATTAAATTAATTGATGAATATGGAATGATTTTATTTGTCTTCTTGTGATTTTATGTAGCTGTAAAGAACTTTGAATTGCCTTGTGTATGAATTGTGCTCTACAAATAAACTAGCCTTGCCTTGCTTTGCTTTGCCTCTCTATTTCTCCAAACACTATTATAGCCTCCTATTATAAAATCTAACACTGGCTTAAGCCACATTTCTTAAATGCATATAACATTAGGCTTATTTTTTGGCTTAATATTAACTTCCTATCCATTTGCTATTAATCATTTCTGTCATTCTTTTTGTGTGTTAATTTTATTTTTTCAACAGTCTCACTAGTATTACAGACTATGTTTATTGCTTTGCGAGGGTGTTAGAAAAATTATATAGTTATACTATGAGAAAAGCTGCAAGAATAAGGGTTTCTGTGATGGGGAGGCCTCCTCCTGTCTTTTGGTTCTCATAATACTATGTAGCAAACAAAAGTGTTTTGACTGTCTGAACTCGTCTTCCCATAACATTAAATGGCTATTAATGCCTTTTCCCATAACATTGTGTGGCCAGCAAGCATAAACAATATAAATAGCAATAGTACCATTTTGTGAGTCAGACAACTCTGAGCCAGCTTCCTGACAGCTTGTGCGGACTTGTCTCTTTCTTGCAAGAAATAAATGTTTTGTGTTAATCGTATCCAGCGACTCTGAGCCTAATTTTGAGAGAATCTTTCCTGACAGAGGGACAGGAGGATCACGTTTTCAGGGGCACTGATACTTTATCAATTGTTCAAATTCCAAGACTGGAATGTTTGCTTAGGTATATACAAGTACACATCCAGTCTCATAACCAAGTAGTGCTGTTGTGACATAACTTTGTGTGGATATGCATCAGAACCTCACCAATTGACTTGACAAATACAACTAAATGTGTGTAAGTATTGTCTCTTCAAAGAATTTTGTTTTGCCTACTGACACTGACATAACTCTGAAGCTCCCAGTGTAATAAGAGCAGGCAGAGAAAGACATGCGACATTCGAATATAGAAGAGAAAAGCGAGGAGAGGAAGAAGCTCTTTAATTATAACTGAGGTGGCTCTTAAAAGAGCCGTTGTGGCTTGTGGAGCAGCAGCTAGTCTAAGCTCTCTCTCCGCGGATGCGGCGGGCCAGCTGAATATCTTTGGGCATAATGGTGACCCTCTTGGCATGGATGGCGCACAGATTGGTGTCCTCAAACAGACCGACCAGGTAAGCCTCACTGGCCTCCTGCAAAGCCATGACGGCGGAGCTCTGGAAGCGCAGATCGGTCTTGAAGTCCTGAGCTATTTCTCTGACCAGGCGCTGGAAGGGCAGCTTGCGGATCAGCAACTCCGTGGATTTCTAGTAGCGACGAATCTCTCTCAGAGCCACGGTACCAGGCCTGTAACGGCGAGGCTTCTTCACGCCGCCGGTGGCCGGGGCGCTTTTACGCGCAGCCTTAGTGGCCAGCTGCTTCCTGGGAGCTTTGCCTCCAGTAGATTTGCGGGCGGTCTGCTTTGTTCTTGCCATTGTTCCGTCTTTCTCTGATGTAGAGAAATGTGTTGCGAGTGGAGAAGACCGGCTACTTTTAAACTGTGGGACCAGCTATGAAACTGACGTCCCTTCAGACCTTCGGCTCCTGATTGGTGATTGGAGGAGTGACCTTTTCGCCTGAATCTGCACTCCTTAATGGGGAAAAGCCCGTTCAAAATGTCCGCTGAAATTCAGAGCGGTCAGCCTTCTGCAACGCTGCTGGAAGCCTCTTTACTGGTCTGTCAAGTAGCGTCCCGTAATCTCAGACGTATTAGGGAGGGTTTCAGCAACTGAAGACACATTTTCTCCGAGCCTCGACTCTAGAAAACAGATTAGAAACATGAGTGGCAGAGGAGAGACCGGGTGCAAGGCCAGAGCTAAGACAAAGACCCGTTCCTCCCGTGCAGGGCTTCAGTTCCCAGTCGGTCGTGTTGGCTGCTGCAACTATGCCGAGCGAGTAGGTGCCGGCGCCCCCGTCTATCTTGCAGCTGTGCTGCAGTATCTGACCGCTAAGATCCTGGAGCTGGCAGGAAACGCTGCCCGAGACAACAAGAAGACCCGTATCATCCCCGTCCCATGTCCTCAACGACGAGGAGCTCAACAACCTGCTGGGCGGAGTAACCATCGCTCAAGGCGGTGTGCTGCCCAAGAAGGAGCGAGAAGCCCGCCGAGGCCAAGTAAAGCTGGACACCTGCTAAACAGCACACAAAAGGCTCTTTTAAGAGCCACAAACTGTCCTCATAATGAGCTGTGATCCTGTGTTTCTTCAAAGCCACAACAAAAAAATTAGTAAATATGTTTAATCATATATGTACAGTCAATGAAGTGACCGACAATAGGCTACTAACCAGTAAGGGGATACTGTAATAATTTTACTGACTCGAGTTTGTATGAGTCACTCACTAAAGTAAATCGGGTTTTCGAGTCACTTGAATCAGTCACCCAGAGTTTTTTTCTCCAATCACTACATTTTCCCCATATTGTATCAACATAGAACAGTGCTTCTCAACCACAACAGTTATTTTTCTCTCAAATACAAACGGTAATCAAGACATGCATTATCAAGTGAACGAACCGCATTTGGGCACAATTTTTTTTCTCACTGAACAGTGACCATTTGAAAATGGAATGTAATACAAGTCAGAGGAATCATTCCTTAAACTAAAAAGTGGTGTGTGAATGTCCTCAGTTCCATAACCTGCAAACGTGTGATGTAGCTCCTGACCCTCTCTTGGTCTGAAAAATCTGCAATAAACAAATTAGTGCTCTCCAGGTTTTCAGCACAATGCCCACTTGTGCCTGTGAAAAACGTAGGCAGATTCTTTTGTCAATACTGCAGCAGAAATGCAGTTATGCAAGTGTAAGTTTCAAATACCAATCCCAGATAAAACGGTTCAAAGTCTTGGTTGTAGAAATGCCATTAAATCAGGCCAGACAGTGGAACTCAACTGTGCCTACTCTTGGCTGTAAAGCTGGGTACTCATCGTGTTTACATTAACTATCAGCGCAGTAACCATCGTGAAACAGGTGATGGAAAACAGTTCTCAACAGGCTACAACACACAGTGATACAAAAGGACAGAAAATAGCATGAAGCGATCGCGAGGTCTGACTTTGAACGCTTTATTTAAAACCCTAAAGCAAATTTTTGAATGACTTTTTTGTTGTGTTCCACTTTAAGACTGACCTTACACATGTATATATACCCTTTGAGTGTTATCAGCCATTCCTCTAATTGTGTAGTCAGCCAATGGGTATGGATCTGACAGTTCGTTCTGGTCAACCAGTTCCAACTTCCTCGTAGGACACGGTTTCAGTTCATATGCCCTGAAATGTTCCCAGTACCACGCACTCAGCTTTCTGACAACGAAAAGCAGGTTATCCTCGACAACAATCATCTGGGTTATTTCAACAAATTCAGGCACCCATGCCAATGAGTCATGAGCTAGGATCATTCCATTCCTGTAGTTCAGGCCATTGCACATCACACTTTTAGCCAGGCATACACCATCCAACTCTGGGGGCCTCTGCTTCAGAGCAAATGCTATGTCCTCTTTTAAAACAATGGGAAGACTCGAAACATTTGCTACTTCCAGGGGAGATTTAGGAAAACTCCACATGTGAAGGTGATGTGCCATGAGAAACAGGTGTCTTTGTGCTAAGGACAGAAACACATCTTTCAAGCAGGTTGTATGCCACATAACTCTTTTGAAGAAGCTGTGCTTCGATTTGAAGTTCATGGTCCATAATGAAACCGACGGTCCAAACTCACAGATTAAGTGAGGATAATGTTCTAAAAAATGGTGTTTAAGTCCAAAGTTTGATTCAGGGAAAAACTTTGAATCTAACTCTGTACTCCGAGATCTTCAAGTTCAAAAATGCAATTGATTCGTGAGTCTGAACTAGAGATACAACAATTTCTACAATGTCCTACAAATCCGCAAGGAGTTTCCAGGCTGGTTCATCAGTGGGCACTTTCTGTCCAAGTAGTAGTGGAAAAAACCTTATAAGGCACCAGTTTTTATGTGCGTTTCCACAGATTGTTTTCCTGGATGCATAGGTCAGTGGAAAAGAGTGGGGCTGATTTGTTTTATCTGTCCATTTAAAGGGAAAATTGTCTATTGCCTTGTTTAAAGCATCCAAAGTGAAAAACTTTTTGGAAATTAATAGAGTCAGACAGAGATATAGTTCAATCAGAACTATTCTTTTGACTAAATCATGGACAATGTAGGGAGGGAAACCACTAGTAACATTGAGAGTGGTAAGCTTTTCTGACAGAGCACATTTACATTTACAAGTGATCCCAGTAGAGTGCCTGTGTAGAAATCCCTCCGTTAGCTCTCCTATAGCCGCAAGTAGCCACATAACAGCACCTATGAGCTAACAGAGCTACAGTACACGTTCGTTCATTCATTCATCTTAAAGTATTGGTGAAATAAAGACAGATAATGCCTTATTTAGAGGCTGCATTGTCTAAGCCCCGTTCACTCCGTTATTTGGATCGCGAGTTACCTAAATATCTTCCGAAGGACGCCGACTTTCGCCAAACTGTTCTCGGTGAGTAGATAAACATATTTTATGCCAGAAATAAGGTCTAGTCAACTGCTTAGCGAACATGCTACAGGGCTAATGAATGTGTGTGTGTGTGCATGAACATGCAGTACACATGGCACAGGTCCTACATGACAACTGTGCTTAGTTATGAGTGAATAAGTGTACCAAGCCACAATCCACTTGACTTTTCTTAATTAATTCAATATGTGTTCCTCTTTACACCACCTATCGTACTGGGGTATGAGATGCTTTGTGCCAGTGATTCGATTCATTCCCTGTCATATATCCAAGGATAATTACCCTTGTTCAGATAAGGAGCATAACCCAACTATAGCTATAATCGAGTTAATCTCATCATGTAGACCCACTAACTGTCACTGAAATGATTTATGCATAGAAGAAATTATTTTTTGTTTCTAGCAGCTTACATATTTTTGGTTTTAAATAGTTATGGATCACAATGTGAAAATATGTTTTATCTAATGTGTAAGATGCATTATTTGCCACAAAGGACAATTATTGTTCCACCACTATTAGTGCAAGGTTTTGTGTGTGAACATGAGAAGCTGCGAGACCTGCCTATGCAAAGAACACAAAAAGGCCTTGATCTGAGAAACCTGCAGCAGCGTGGTCTGTTCCCTAGCTGTGAAAGGTATTTTGTAATTATTATGTTGAAATATTTAGTACATTTCTAATCTATGGAGTTCTAATTATTTTATGTGTTAATTTAGAGTGCAAAAGACTGACAGAATATTCACCTATGACCGCCGAAGTGGCAGGCGGGCACGAGGTAACTTTTCTATACAGCACATCTGTTACTTATAACTTGTGAAAGCGCCTAAAGCCTTTGTATTTTATTTCTGTAGTTTTCACAACATTCAATAAACCAAGGCACAGCGCCTGTCTTGAAGAAGCCGTGCCTGTGTTGTCATTTCGGAGTTACATGTGGTGTTAGGTGCGTGACCCTATGGGTCTGCATACGATAGCTCATTAGTACAAGCAGCAAAGCATCCAGTTTAGTTTAGTTGATGCACAGATGAAAACTGCTTTAGGAGTAAAGTGGGCACAAACAGAGAACCCATTAATCTTCCAATCACAAGATGCAACAATGATCAAAATCCTATGCAGTGTATCAACATTGGCAAAACCACAGGCAGTAATGGCATTGGTAGACCAATCAGCTCAAACAGCAAAGCAAAAAGTGGCAAAAACCAGTGAAAGAGATTTGTTGAAGGAAATGATATCTCACGTCCCAAACAAAGTGTGGTCTAAAAATGAGGTCGATGTTGGTTTGGTGAAATCTGCTAATCCAGTGAAAGTACGGTTGGGACCCAATGTAAAACTTCCTAATCGTAATCTCAGTATTTGTTTGCATTTACATATAGAGGTAAGAAGTACACTTACACCAGACTTCCCTAAGGTTTTAAACATAGCCCTCATGTGTTTAACCAGGTTCTTGGACAATACCTAGAGGGCCTCGCATTGAATGGCACACTACTACACTATGTAGATGATCTTTTACTGTGCTCACCAACTCCAGAGGATTGCCACCAAGATTCCATAAAAATCCGCCAGAGGCAGGCAGAAGGAGGATACAAAGTTTCAAAATAATGAGAGAAATAATGAGAGAGAAGACAAATAATAAGGTGGCCTCTCCAACTCAGAATGAGAATAAAACAGCAACTTTTTTGTGGTCCTCAAAGCGGCGCGATCCCAGTGGGGCTTTCACAATGAGTAATTCAGGGAGAAACTAATGCATTTATCATGCAGCAGCTTCTTACACTTGTTGAACTTTGCCCGTTTCTCACACAGAAGTTTAGAGTAGTCTACGACAACCATAATGCAAAACTTTTCCCAGGTGACGTTACCCATCTTATGTGCAGCCTTGGCAATGCGAATACGGTCTTGAAACCTCAGAAACCTGACTATATATGGTCTGGCTTGACGAGGCTGGTCACCCTCTCCTCTTGGCATAACTCCAACTGTGTGTGCCCTTTTAATTTCCAGACCCTTGGGGAATTTGATGTTGAGAATCTTTGGTAATACCCTTTCCAGAAATAGCAGTATAGTAGTAGTAATAGTTTTGTCTCTCGTGTTCATCTTCCAGGAAGCATAGTCGGTTCTCCACCTAGCCGATCCGGTCAGCTATATCAGCCAGCTTACTCTCCATGGAGCTTGTGCTAAGCCGTATTTCCTCTAATTTCTTGTCATGGCTTTTGGATTTTTCAAGGATAAGAGCCGAGAGCCGGGCCAATTCCTTCACCACCCCATTGGGGATGCACTCTGCTGCCATCTCTCCAATGTCATCTTTGTCACACAATAGTGAGGATTTCTGGCTAGCCTGGTTAGCATTTACCGCTTCACATATGCTCACTTCAGCCCCAGAACTGGGTTTGGTATATTTTCTGGTGACGTTCGGCATGTTTGGAGTATAAGACAATAGTGCACGAAGTATATTACCACTTTCACGACTTTTTGTTGTGTTTTAGGCTAAATTAAACACAGGGATAGGCGCAGCTTGCCCTCAAGCAGCCATACTTGTCAAGCATGTCACGTTACTCTTTTTATAACATTTTACAACGCATCAACAAACACACTGACAGAGAGATGGCAGCAAGAGAGGCTTTAAATATGAACATATAACCGATAAACTGTCACTGAGAACAGATCTGTCACAGCTATTCATAAAAATATCTAAAGCAACCAAAAGAAGTCCCCATGAGTTGTGGAATGCTAGAACATTTATTGTTTTATTTGTCACAAACAATAGATCCCGTAGCCACCCCCCAATTCACAGAACACAAGGTGCTCATAATGTTAGCTGACTATTAAAAAACAGACTCAAAGAAGAGATGAAGAAACTAAATGTGGTGAGGAGATAGATAGACTCCCTGGGAATTGCACCCAGGGGAAATGTTTTGTTAGGTGAATCTCATTTAAAGTCACACAGGTAGTCTCACCCAAGCAGCAGGAGATAAATTCCCTTTCCCAGTACAAATATTTAATTCCAGAAACAAGAACAAAAAGTAATTTCGAAGCAAGACAAAATTAAGAACACTGTTCTTGGTGTGGATAAGCCTACCAGCGTTGGGGCTAGCAATTCAGGCAACGTATTCTCATGAAAGGGCTCGAATGGAAACGTATGAAAAGTTATGTACAAATTTGGAATGGAAACGTATGAAAAGTTATGTACAGATTTTCGTGCATTATCCTACGAATATCCAATGACACGAGTCACCGGTGTGCATGCGCAATTCCCTGCAGTGAAAAATGGCTTCCATTTGTTTCAGCTATTGAATACGCCCCTTTCCGTCGGCGAAACAGAGTGGTAGGAATCATGTCTAAATTAGCATATTTTATATGTTTTCATAACATAGCTTTTCTCACAACATACACGTACGTGTTACGGTTATACTTTTTCAGTTGAAGAATGCGCAGATATGTTTTTTAAACCCTAATTTCGCAAACCTGACCCTAACCCGGAAGCATGATAAAAAAAATTAGAAAAAGCCGTTTCTGCAAAACAGCAGTGAGAATGCTGATGAGCTGAATGGGGATAGCTGACCATGCTAAAAAAAAGCTGAAAATAGTGAAAAGAATTTTGCAGAAATCAAGTGAGTAATAGTTAAAATGGCTGCAGTGTAATATGTAGTATAAGAGAGATGTCATAACAGTGATAGGAATATTTGTAAACAGTTGTGGCTTAACGCAGTAGTGCCTTGAGATGACATCTGTTGTAATTAGGTGCTATATAAATAAAACTTAATTGAATTAAATTGAACGAGTTCCCTCCCAATAGAATCATCAGAAATGGCTGAATGGATACTATGACCGCTTGTGAGAAAACTATAAGAGCGAGGAAAATAATTTGAAGACTGTAAGAACTAGAAGGGTTAGAGGAAGGCGGTAATGTAGTTTTTATTTCAATGGAGTGAAAGATTTTTAAACGGCAGCAAGTTGAACAAAGTTGAACCTGTCTCTGGTGTCATATCAAACTTTCCATTGGAGTTAGTGAGAGAATTTGAAAGGTTTCTCTCGCTTCAAGGCTCATAGCTAAAATTCTGTAAATGTAAGCTCTTTAGTAGTTACATTGGCTGAACGAGGACAACCTTTCCTACATTTTAAGGTATAATTTGTTTCTCTGAGTTAAACTGTATGAAAGTTAGAGGAATTTGTTTGAATGTCAGAAAAAGCTTAAAACGATCAGTGTGTCACTCTGCTGTTTCTTTATGCATAAAAACCAAGGAGCAAAAATGTTCATCTTTTTTTAAACTATCATGTTTCAAAATTGGCTTAATATTTGAAGAATTCAAATTCGATGCAGAAGATGTCAGGGTGCGCTGTTGCCTGCGTGTATTTCCTTCATAGTGTGTTTCAGCAGTGAAGCTGGAACAAAAGCAAATTAAGACAAACAAACAAACAAATAAGTAGCCTATGGTAAATAACGTGACGTTTGCTACAGCGATAGTAGCGTCCTTGGTAACCACCATAGCAACGCTCGAAACAAAAATAAACTTGACAAGTTAATAACTAACACACTAAAGCTTGCATACATTCCCTGAAGGAAGAATGTAAAATTAAAAAAGTACATTTTTCGCTTTCAACAATATATCATAATGTCGAAACTATTTTAAAATGTTTATTTTCCTCTGTGAATAAAAGGCACATCAGCCCTGACTTCAGGCTTTGCGCAGGCGCACTGGTTGCTCGTGTTGATGGATATTCGTAGGATTATGCACGAAAATCTGTGCATAAATTTTTGTACTTTTTCATACAAACTGTGGGTGAGAGCAGCCTGATTCAGGAATAGGGGCATCACAGTCAAGTCACCACATGCACACAAAATGGTAAAAGCCTATGACCAGGAGTACAGGGCTAAACATGGCACAGAAAAAGGAGATGCCCCAACCTGCAGAGGCCAGCCACCACCGCCTTAGGCTGTCAGCACCTAAAGAACATAAAATAAAATAGAGTAACAGCTCAGAGGGTTTTGCATATCATCAATATAAACTAGGGCTGGGAAAATATTAAATTCTTTATTTGCGTTAATCGCATGATTTCCTATGATTGATGGCATTGTTATATGCAAAATCCATTAATGAATTCAAAAGTAGCATATAACGCACTCATTGGAACTGTACAGTCATATGAACAAAAGTGCCATACATTTGTTGTGCAAACACTTAACAGCAGCATTTTTGGGGGAATTTACTGTACAGGGAAGTCAAGTCCATGTTTATATTTTTTCCTTTGGAGAAAAAAATGTATACTATAAACATGGACTTTCATTTGTTGCAATTCGGAGAACGTTTCTAAGACTAACGTCTTCACAACACTAATCGGGCTGCAGGCAGTTGCTATCCACTTCGCTATAGCATTTATTAACTTCTCTTGTCTTTGTTTATCTATACTTCTCCCACGCATTGCATCTAACGTAGTCTGCCGAAGCCTCACACCACTTGTGTCGTTGAGTGTTTTGCACTTAGGTGGTATTTCAGACTCGAAGTACTCCGGTGATAAGACAATTCAACATTGCAGTGCTTACAAATAACTTTGGCTCTGTCGACTGCGATGTCTGGAAGAACATGGAAATTAAATTGTTTGTTTAGCCCACTTCATCTGCCATTCTTTCCTTTTCTGACCGTTTCCTGTGAGCACCACAGCATTAAGCAACATACTAGGCTCGCTCACAATGGACTTTTTCAAAACGAAAGCCAGTGAGCAGCAGATGTTTACAATAAAAATAATAAAAACGTAATTAATAAGAGGCAAATAATTGTTGGCGATAATGAATTCATTAGTTAAAGAAAAATAACGTTAATGTGCCCAGCCCTAATATAAACCCAATAGTATTCTATATCAAACACAAGTTCCTCAGTGAATAAAAATCAACTCAATGTGAAAAGAACTCCCAGCACGACACAAGTGATAACCACTTACGAGCCAGTCACAATGGGAGGTTATGCAAGCCTGTCACACAATTAAGCAATATAAGGAAGTCAAAACAATATAAAGCAAAAAGACAAAACAGAGACAAAACAGCAGAGTTAGCTGCTGTGGAAGGCTGCACCAGAGGGCCTCAATCCAGCCTTACAGATCCTATAAAGCGTAAGATAACTTTTTAGCTGGCATGTATGACAGTAAGGAAGTGCGCGGCTTAAGAGGCAAACCATACATACCGATCAGGCAATTGCTTGTTGGCTCCAGGGAGAGACAGAGAGCTTGAGCTCAGCCAGCTAATTTAGATCTAGAAACACATACTTGTTACTATTCATAGCATGGCACAACACCATGAAGAAAGATGGACATACCAGCAGTGATCACTCAAACAAGCTGTAAGAAGAAACAGAAACAATAAGCAACCGTACTTCTGTTTACAAAAAGAGGAACAGAGCTGCAGGAGCAGTAAGCCATACCTACAGCAATGACAAAGGATATGCAACCAGGAAGGGCGGAGACTAGACCTGAGAAAACACACTTTGCAGCCACAACCTGCTTATATAGGTTGCTGCGTTTGACTGACAGGCTGGTAAGTATCATGCAATTTAAGGGGACCAGTTAACTAAAGCAAGGTAGAATTGAACATTCCTACTGCTACATAAATAAGGAGCAAAGGAAAAAACAGATTTCTAAATAAACATGTACAAGCTCACAAGCTATCAAAATGTCAAATTCCAATCATGCCAGCTAAAGCAGCCCTGTACAATGGCTTATACTGTGTGTTCAACTGGATGCTCACCGCCTCTATCCCACCATACCATTACCAGAGCAGGGGGGCAAGAGAGTGGGTTAAATAAAATAAAGTTTTTATTAGGTTAGAGTTTTTAAGGTTTATGTCCTTTATGTTGGTTTTTTTTTTGCTTGGTTTTGAATCTTTGTGGTGCAGGATGACTCTGCAGGAGCACCTTCAAATTCTATTCTTCACAACTGGCATGAGTAGGAGGTACGTTGTGCTGCTCATTTGTGAACATGTTTGTAAGGGTGGTTGGGTATCGTGCCAGCTGTTCATCGACAGATGAAATTCTGAAAGCACCGAGTTGACTTTGTTTCTCTAAGTCAGAAGCGTTGCTTTTTAGTGAGTGACAGTTTGAATGTTTTTGTGAGTGCTTGTGATCAGCGCAGTCCAACAGGAAGAAGTTAATGGAATTAAATGACAATTAATTACAGACTTGCTCTTCAGATAAAGTGAGTGGCTCTAAAAAGAGCCGTTGGGGTTTCAGTGAGGTCCATAGGTGCGTCTACTTGGAGCTGGTGTACTTGGTGACGGCTTTTGTACCCTCGGACACGGCGTGCTTGGCCAGTTCTCCTGGCAGCAGGAGGCGAACGGCGGTCTGGATCTCCTTGGAAGTGATGGTGGAGCGCTTGTTGTAGTGAGCCAGACGAGACGCCTCGGCAGCGATGCGTTCGAAGATGTCCTTCACAAAGGAATTCATTATGCTCATGGCCTTGGAGGAAATACCAGTATCGGGGTGGACCTGCTTCAGTACCTTGTACACGTAGATGGCGTAGCTCTCCCTCCTGATCTTTCTCTTCTTCTTCTTCTTTCCTCCTTTACCGGCAGTCTTGGTTACTGCCTTCTTGGAGCCCTTCTTGGGCGCAGAATTTGCGGGTTCAGGCATGTTCAGTTTTACGGTAGCACGTCTTATTAAAGGCTGTAGGACCAACGTCACAGAGTCTGCTGTTATGCAGCCTTCATGCAAATTAGGTTGTGAGATCCCTCGGCTTAGATTGGTGCAGCTGCTCACATGAGTAAGGACTGAACATTATATTTCCGTGGAAACCTTTTCATTTATTTTATTTTTGTCTTTACAGCACAGGTGTAAAATAATAGAGCTCTTCCATCATCCTCTGCTGGTGGGTTTAAGGCTGTTTAGGGTTTATCTGAAGTGTGCAGGGAGGGTGATGTTGTGCAGAAAACACCAGAATAATTGGATTCACCTTGGCAGCCTCTCATGGGGAATTTATTAACAGCATAGAAATACATTACATGGCAGCATACACGGAATCAGATTGTGGTAATGTCTTATACTTTATAACATTCAGTGCGTACGTGGCCCAAACGCAATCTCTGAAGCCACAATCATCTTCTGTTGTTGACCTTACCAGAGAACACGCTGACCCTAAACTATATGTGGAGTAATAGATACAACTCTGGTATTATTTCAACAAGAGCATTCACTCTTTTGGGCTTAACACGTGACCTGCCGAGTTGAACCACAGCTGGGCGCGGGTCTGGGCGGCTGGGGCCTGGCGGGGTCGGTGGGCTGTTGCCCCTGGCTCCCGGAGGGCCTCTGCCCTATGCTTATGGGGGCTCTGTCCAGGGGCTTCCTCTGCAGTCTTCTGGGTGGATGCGTGGTTGCCCCTGCGGTGGGCTTCCTGGGTTTTGTGCTCTGTGGGGGCTGCTGGTGGCCTAGGTCTTGTGGCCCTCTCTGCCTGCTTCTGATTGCTTGGGGGGGCTGTGGATTGTGGCCCTGTACGCTTATACACTCATAACTAAGCACGGTTATCATGTAGGTCCTGTGCTATGGGTGTTGCATGTTCTCACACACACACACACATTCATTAGTCCAGTAGCATGGTCGCTAAGCAGTTGATGTATTATCATGTCGTCTCAGGTCATCTATATCCACAGCTGTTTTTGTTTGTTTGTGTGTTTGTTTTTTCTCTGCTTGTCTGCTTTCAGGTGCTCCTGGTGGCTCTAAGGCTGGATTCCCCTCAGAGGCCATGGATTGTTGTCTGTTTTGTTTTTTACAGGTGTAGCAGCTGGTTGTCTGGTTTTTGTTTCTATTTTTTTTCCGTTTCCTCTTCGTCTTTCCTTGCCCCCCTGTCCGGTTCAGTTCTATTACATGTCATATATTGTAAACAGAAATAAATAAATGGGCATCAAGGGGAGCTTTACATTTATAAAACTTCCCTTGGCAAAGCAAATCTGTTTGGCATCAAAGGTATTCAGACTACAATTCTGCTGCCATAATTCTGAACAGGACAAGGGAAAAAAAATGGTGGATTAACACTGCCAACCTTGTACTCTATAAACATTCAGTATATTAGACCTTGAACATTAGTGAATGGTAGGAGGATAAGAGGAGCAGTTGTTGCTTGGTTAGAGTAGTTTTATTTGAGGACACAAATTAGAGACATCTTACTTGTAAACAGTAAGAGATGAAAGGAACGCTTGCAATTAAAGGTCAAGTGGTGGCCCTTAAAAGGGCCGTTGGCTTGTTGTAGAAAGTGGAATGAGTTTAACCACCGAAACCGTATAGAGTGCGACCCTGCCTCTTCAGAGCATATACTACGTCCATGGCAGTCACGGTTTTTCTCTTGGCGTGCTCAGTGTAGGTGACTGCATCACGGATCACGTTCTCCAAAAATACTTTCAACACACCGCGAGTCTCCTCATAGATCAAACCAGAAATACGCTTCACTCCACCGCGGCGAGCCAGACGACGGATCGCGGGCTTAGTGATGCCCTGGATATTATCACGGAGAACTTTACGGTGACGCTTTGCACCCCCTTTACCGAGTCCCTTTCCTCCTTTGCCTCTTCCACTCATGATTGCTGTTCTACGACGTTCAATCGAGTATACTAGTATTGCGATAACAGCTCTTTTTAAATCTACCCCAACGACGTGAAAGAAGACAGAGGTGGGTATGTTATTCTTCTTTGTCTTATTGTTCTTTTGCGTTTGTCTTTCAACATTGCCCTCTTCAGCTCTGGAGCGGGATCAGATTCGCGTTCCAACGACTCAATGCATGTGATAATGATGATGAATATCCTTTTGTAACCGCTATGTTCCAGATATTAAGTCTGTGATCCCCCACAAATATTTAATTGTAAAGAAGGTGAAGGAAGCGTCATTCAAAATTCTTCCTAAATTTTACTCAGCCAATCACTACATGTTGAAATCAAAGTTAAAAGAGATAAATGAATCACAGTTTCTGTGGGGATCAACCGGAAACTATGACGCATCTTTTTTGGTACTGCTCTTTCACACAGAGGTTTTGGAAACAATTCAGCAGATTTATTATCGACCATATCTTATGGTATCTGATATTTTTTTATAAATCCCCAAACATAATGACAAATACTTCTGTATAAAAAAGAAATATGATAATAATTCTGTTAGCTAAATTTTTCATTCATAAATTTGTCAGTAAAATACCATATTTCATTAATTTTTTTAAGGATGTGGAAGAATATATACAATCATAGGCGCTGATTCCGTGGGTGCTTCGGTGCGGAGCACTCACAGAGATTCCCCAGCTCCCACTGAGATTCCCGAGTACCCACGTGTGCCAGGCAGCCTCCTGTATTTCATGTATTTCCCTGTACATGACAGTAAATCTGATCTGATTAATCCAACGTACACATTTAGGCAAGATTCTATCAGGAATGTGTCTTCCACGATACATCAGCTGACTTAAATTTGATGTGGGTGGCTAAAGGTTGCCAGTGGAGCTCAACAAACTGAGGGGTGACATGAGCCTGATCTTTCTTATGTTTAACAATGCGAAGCGGCAGAATTGGACGACAGAGGCACCATGATCTTTAAAGGTCAGTTGGTCATCAATCATGACACCCAAGTCTCTAGCTATCTTTGACGGAGCAAGAGATAGGGAATCAGTTTGGATGCTGTGGTGTATGGTTGGTTTGGCCAAGAAGACAAGCAGTTCAGTTTTAGAGAGATTTAGTTGGAGGTGATAGGCTTTCATCCATGTCGATATGTCAGAGAGACAGTATGAGATTCATGCTGAGACCGTGTGGTCGCCGGGTGTGAAAGACAGATGGAGCTGGGTATTGTCAGCATAGCAGTGGTATGACAAGCCAGGTGATTGGATGATCTGGCCCAGTGAGGTGGTGTATATGGAAAAGAGAAGAGGTCCCAGTACTGAACCTTGGGGGAAGCCTGTGGCGAGGTGGTGTGCTGCAGAAGTGTGACCAAGCCAGGATACTTTGAATGACCGTCCAGTGAGGTATGATTCAAACCAGGAGTGTGCTCTCCCTGTGATGCCCATGCTAGAGAGTATGGACAAAAGAATACCGTGGCTGACTGTGTCATGTGCAGCTGATAAATCGAGCAGGATAATTACTGAGGACTTAGCTGTCGTTCTGGCTTCGTTTAACGTTTCTGTCATAGCCAACAGAGCTATTTTTGTGGAGTGGCCACTCCACACCGATCAGAGGATATCATTAAGCCAAGGATGGGACTGGGAGGATCAAGCGGGTTTGGTTATATTATAGTTATATAACTACAATATTAATCATTATGAACTATGAATAAAATATAAATCAGCTAACAAACATTTAGAAAGTTTAAGTGTAGTAGAGATGAAGGTGTGTTAGAACACTTCAGACAGGGGTGTTGTTTTTGGAGCTTGGCAACATCTTACCTGATGAGTGCACGTGCAGCATTGGCAGGTAACACAGGTGAACTGTCACAGAAAACAACAGGGAAGGGAACTCCCAGCTAGCAGTTGAACATCTGGGTTGCAGAGGCACTTCTTCTCAATGACATGTCCAAGATAACATCATCTGTTATTAACAACCTCTCCTTTTACTGTTACCTCTCTGTCTGAACTCCCCGTCTGTCCATATAGTCTTAAAGCTGAGCAGGTGTTAGAGTCATTCCTACAGCCATGTCTTGATGAAAAAAATAATATAGCCTTTCCTGATATTCCTGCTGCATCCTCATCAGGGGTCCAAGTTTGTCCATTTTATTGGCCAGTGATTTCACACTTCCGATGAAGATCAAGGAAATAAATGGTTTAACCCTCTTTTACCTTTTTCTTCATTTTGTTCCTGCTCTGCATCCTAGATGTCTTCTATTCAACTTACCTTGATTTGGGTTCTCATTCCAGGCAAGTTCTAATTTCCGCTGGAAAACTATCTGTTTACGATCAGCTGCACATCATCGTAAACAGACTGCGCACAACTTCCACTTCTTTCTTCCAGCTAGTTGGAGGAGCACAAGAAAGAGGAGAGCTTTGATTTCATAATTCTCAAATAAAACTTAAAGCCAAGGAGAACACAGCTACAGTCAAGATTTCATCTGCTCTTCCTCCGCAGCTCACTCAAATACTGCTGTTAGTAAAGTGCCTTTATTTTGTCTGTACAAATAATTATATGGGGTATAACAAAGTATTTTATAAATATTACTTTTCCTTTTGCTGTGTAGAGATGTTTGCTACCAACAATCTACGATCTGAAGATCAGTTTCTGTGCTCCATCTGTCTGGATGGGTTCACTGATCCAGGCACCAAATCGCGTGGACACAACTTCTGCAAAAACTGCAGAACAGAACACTGGGATATCAGTGGCAGGTGCAAGTGTCCCTTATATTATGACATTTTCTATAGAAGAGCTTCATTGCAGGTCAACACTTTTATCTGTGAGGTAATTGTTCAGTTCAGAAAGGAAGCTCAATGGAAAGCGAACAGCAGCAGTTCAGAGCAACAAGCTGCTAAACCAGGAGCAATTCCCTGTGACCTCTGCAGTGAAATCAAACTGAAGACCCTGAACTCCTACCTGGTCTGTTTGGTCTCCTACCGTGAGACTAATCTGCAGTCTCATTTAATAGTGTTGGCCTGAAAAGACATCAGCTGATGGAGTCTGTGGGGAACCTGGAGTGTAGGATATGTACAAAGCACAACTAACCTATAGATCTATTCTGTAAGACTGACCAGAGGTGTCTGCACAATATGCTCAGTTTTAGACCACAAGGCACATTGCTCCTATGAAGAATAGAACACAAAGCTGAAGAAAACAGAAGCTAAAATTCAGCAGGTGAGCCAAGAGAGGCATCTTAAGTCAAAGTCAAAGTCAAATTTATTTGTATAGCACATGTCATGTACAGTGACATAAAATAAAAGCATTGCAGCGGGGAGCGGAAAAAGCATTAAAAATATTTAAAAGAATGTAAATAGAAAGAAATAAAATAATTTAAATGGATAAAAAGATACTGTGCAGATTTCATGCGAAGAAATGTTTTGAACCTGGATTTAAAAATGTCTACATTTGGTGACAGTTTAATCTCCACTGGCAGTTTGTTCCACTTGTTTGCAGCATAACAGTTAAATACTGCTTCTCCATGCTTAGTCTGGACTCTGGACTGGACTAGCTGGCCTGAGTCCTTGTATCTAAGAACTCTGCTGGGTTTATATTCTCTGAACAAATCACTGATGTATTTTGGGCCTAAACCATTCTGGGATTTGTAAACCATCAGTAGGCTTTTAAAATCTATTCTGTGACTGACTGGAAGCCAGTATAAAGATTTAAAAACTGGTGTGATGTGTTCAGATCTCTTAGTCCTGGTTAAAACTCTAGCAGCAGCGTTCTGGATGAGATGCAGATGTTTAATGCTCTTTTTGGGAAGTCCAGTTAAAAGACCATTACAATAATCAAGTCTACTGGAGATTAATGCATGGATGAGTTTCTCCTGGTCTTTTTGGGAGAGGAAACCTTTAATTCTGTTGATGTTTCTGAGTTGGTAAAAAGCTGCCTTGGTGACAGTTTTGATGTGGCTGCTGAAAGTCAGATCTGAGTCTATCAACACTCCAAGGTTACAAACTTGGTCAGTGATTGTAAGGGCTCGAGTCTCAAGATATTTACCAAAGCTGACCCTCTTCTCTTTGCTGCCAAACAGAATGATCTCAGTTTTGTCTTTATCTAATTGTAGAAAATTCTCTCTCTTCCAGATGTTTTTTTCCTCCAGAGACTGACACAATACGTCTGCTATGCTGCAGTCGTCTGGTGACAGAGACACATAAAGTTGTGTATCGTCTGCATAACTGTGATAATTGATGTTAAAGTTCTGTAATATCTGACCCAAAGGGAGAATATACAAGTTAAACATAAGAGGTCCAATAATTGACCCCTGGGGGACTCTACAAGTCATGGCCACTCGCTCAGATTCATAGCTGCCAATTGTAACAAAATAACTCTGGCCTTCTAAGTAGGACCTGAACCAGTTAAGGACCGCTCCAGAAAGTCCAACCCAGTTTCCAGCCTGTGCAACAGGATTCTGTAATCTACAGTATCAAATACAGTGCTGACATCCAACAAAACGGGGACTGAAACATAACCAGAATCAGTATTCAACCTGATGTCGTTTAACACTTTGACCAGAGCTGTTTCAGTACTGTGATGACGTTGGAAGCCTGATTGAAAGTTACTGAGATTTCAACTTTCATTCAGAAAGTCAATGAGCTGGTTAAATACAACTTTCTCAATAATCTTGGATATAAAAGAGAGGTTAGAGACAGGTTTGTGGTTGTTCATCACAGAGGCGTCTAGAGTTCTCTTCTTTAGGAGTGGCTTAATGGCAGCTGTCTTTAGTGACTTGGGAAAATGCCTGATGCCAGTGAGCTGTTAACTATTTGTAGGAGATCACTTTCTACTGAGGTAAAAACAGTTTTTAAAAGGTCATATGGTATTATGTCAAGAGTGCAAGTTGTTGATTTCAGATGCCAAACTGTTTCCTCTAGGATTTTAAATCAACAATATTAAATTGGGACATAATGTCAGAGTTAGTTCTAGGTTTTAGACACAGATTAGTTTTCTTGTTGGTCTGTGTGGCGTGAATGTTGTGTCTAATTATTTAGATTTTTTTTGGCTAAAAAAGTTGGCAAATTCATTGCATTTCTCAGTGGAGAGGAGGTCTGGGTTTAACTGTTTAAGAAGATTTGTGAGTTTTTCAACCATAGCAAACAGAGTTTGAGAATTGTTGACATTCTTATTAATCATTTCAGATAAATGCAGCTCTCTGGCCTTGCACAGCTCATTGTTATAACTACGCAGACTTTGTTTATACAGCTCATAGTGAATCTGAAGCTTTGGGCTGTAGCTCAGGAGGAAGAGCAGTCACCCACCAATTGGAAGGTCAGTGGTTTGACTCTGGCTTCCCCGGGCTACATGTCAAAGCATCCTTGGGCAAAACACTGAACCCCATGTTGCCTCCCAGTGTATCATTGGGGGTATGAATGTGTGTCTGAATGATTAGAAAGCACGTAGTTATGAATCTTAAGACGTGCTGTATGAGTGTGTCTGAGTGGGGTGAATGCGGCATGTAGTGAAGTGCTTTGAGTGGTCAGTTAGACTAGAAAAGCGCTATACAAGTCCATTTACCATTTTCCTCCACTTACGTTCAGCTTTCCTGTATTATGTTTTCCAGTTTTTGACCATTGTGGTGTTTCTCCATGGTCTTTTCTGTTTCCTCAAGGTGCTCTTGATTCTTATCGGTGCAACAGCTTCCATTACATTCGAAATTCTTAAGTTGAAACGATCTAGCAGTCCGTCAACCGACTGTGCACTCATTGTTGGTAACATAGCTATGGCCTCCCTAAACTGAGCACTTGTTTTCTCATTAATGTACCTCTTCTTAATTGAGAAGCTGGTTGTTGGAACATTCTGAATAATCAATAAATCAAATAACATACAGAAATGGTCAGACAAGGCCAAATCAATAACCACAACAGAAGAAATATCAACACCTTTAGAAATGAGCAGAGTGTGACCTCGAAGGTGGGTTGGTTCTTTTACATGTTGCCACAAACCAAACATGTCCAGCACAGAAGAAAATTCTTTGGCATTACCATCTGTCATATTATCGATGTGAATGTTAAAATCCCCGGTCAAGATAATAATTCAGAAAATTCATCAATAGAACTTGCATAGTATCCTGGAGATCTGTAAATGATTAAGAATAGAATTTTAGGAACACCCTTTAAAATAAAACTAAGATATTCAAAAGTAGTGAAATCACCAAATGAGATCTCTTTACACTGGAATATATCTTTAAATATGGCAGCTTCTCTCCCACCTTTCCTCCCATTTCGGCATTTATCCATAAAACAAAAATTTGGGGGTGCTGTTTCATTGAGAACACTAGCACTTGTGCTCTCTGTTAACCATGTTTCTGTCAGAAAAAGAAAATCTAAATTGTGTGAAATCATGAAGTCATTAACTAACAGTGACTTATTGGACAGAGATCAAATATTAAGTAGAGCTAGCTTTGTGGAGTTTACACTGGTCTCTGTTGTATTCTGAGTTGTACGTGGTACCATTAACAGATTAGATAGATTCACCCAGCAAGTTGACTGTTTTCAACTCCTTCTTTTACCAACTAATACAGGAATACTGGGTCCCAGCTTGTTCTCAGAACAGCTGTCAGTAGTAAGACAACTATAGCAGGGACCCTGAACGCATCATGGCATGTAATCTTTGTTTTGATCTCTGCTGCTGCTCCTTGAACATCCTGCACATCCCCTTGTGCCCTGCTCTGCCAGGACAGCTGATGTAAGAGGGGGAGGAGGGGATGTTCTGAGTTTCTTGGTAGATGGTGGTCGCTGGAGTCCTGGCTGGGATAGAGACATCCTTTGGAGACCTTGGGTGATGTGGAGTAAAGGGTCTGGTGAGGGGGGAGGGCTGGGGGTTGTTTGCCTCGCTGCTGTGTCCTTCACCCTTATCTGTACAGTCATGTTTGGGTTTGCTGTCCCAACTGCATGACGTAAGTGTGCACCAAGTAATCTGCATCCAGTTCGATTTGGGTGCACACCATCAGGTCTGAAACGCTCCTTACAATTCCAAAAGATATTGAAGTTATCAATGAACTTAATCCCATGGGCGATGCATGCATTTGATAACCATGTCTTCAGGCCAAAAAGTCTGCTGAAAAGTTAAATTCCTTTACCCACAGTAGGAATGTGGCCTGAAATGGAGACACGATGTGCTCCATAGTGACACAGTCTCTCCAACAGCAGAGAAAAGTCTTTCTTCAGGATCTCAGAGCCGGTCTTCCTTCTCAAAATATCAAAAGACCCCGTGTGGACAATGATCCTCATGCCATCTGGATGTGTAGACAGAATGGTCGGCAAGATATCTATCAGTTCCCTGACTGATGTATCAGAAAAAGTTATATTTTCTGACTTTGCCATTCTGACATACAGAATCACCAATCAGAATGGTATCTATTCCATTTTTTGTGGTGTTGATTGCTTCTGTTGTCCTCACCTTGGTTGTGGCATTTGGGCTTCTCCTTCTCCTTCTCTGGTTAGCCCTTGGCTGAGTTTTGGGACCATTTCTCTTGTTTTTATTCATTTTTGTATTGCATTCATCATTGCACATTGTTTTTGGAATCAATGGATTGTATCTATTATGCAATGGTACTTCAGGTGGTGGAGAGAGTGCTGGAGGTTTAGGTTTCATGCTGGGTTTACTTCTGCGACAGACAACATGAGACCAGGTTCTGGCTGGGGTTGATGATTTTGGTTTGGCACCAACACTGTTCCAGTAAGAGATATCAGTTGGACCGGCCGGTTTGGGAGCTTCTCCAGATATTCCAGAGTCATTTGGACACATCCAGGGAAGTGTGTCAGCCAGGTCTGCAGTGTGAGGCTCCACATCAGCTGTTATCCCGTGTAGAAAAATCTGAGTTAGTCCTTTGGCACATGAAGGCTCCACAGCCTGCACAGGAGCTATAATAGAGTCAATAAATTCCTCACTCGCACAAATTTCTTGCAGTGTTTCAATCCTCTTCTCGAGTTGTGTTATCTTCTCAGAGAGTCGCTCACACTCTGTGCAGCTCACGGATAATGCAGGGTTAGGAGACATTGTTCTGTCCGATTCTCTTTGCAAGCAGGAGGGCTAATACCGTTTACAAATATACACTTGAAAAAATAGAATAAAAGAATAAGATTATATCCAAGACTATTGGAAAGAAGTAGAATGATTTAAAAGCAAATAAAGTAGTAAGTTGTAGGAAGAAGCAGAGACGTGTCTGCACTCTTCAGAAACATCCAGTTTCAATACCTGCTTAATCCAACTCATGTCTGGAGCCTATCCCAGCTATCATTGTGCGTGAGGCAGGGTACACCCTGGACAGGTTGCGAGTATATCGAGGGGCCACACAGACAAAAACAACCATGCACACTCACACTCACTCCTCGGGTCAATTTGAAAACACCAATTAACCTAACATGCACATTTTTGGTTGAGGAGAGGAATACCCAGAGAGAACCCATGAATGCATGGGGAGAGCATGCAAACTCCACACATAAAGGCCCCCAGCTGGCATAATGGCCAAAAAGCCCAGATAATTCATCACACCTTGAAAAGGAAATCTCTGAGCTGATGGGGAGAAGCTCTGAGGTTTAGCATTGCTTGCATGCTCTGAAGACTACCTGGACCTGTACCCCATCCAAAGGCTCTCGCTGCTGAATATCGCTCTACCCATAAAAGAGGTGGACAGAAATCAATATCCATAAACATCACGTGAGGGGACTGCCATAAGAGCTGTGCCTCAGCTGGAAGAGACTCTCAGAGAGCAGATGAAGAAGCTGTTTGAGGCTGAACTAAAGAGATTCCCAGCAGTAGGCGATGCAGTGGATGTGAAATCTGGAGCTGAACCTATTTGGTGATGGAAAGGAAGTTTGTGATGCCATTGTGATGTGAAGAAAAATCTTCCAAACAATCCAGCCAAATTCTCCTATTATCGTTTTGTTGTGGGAAATCAGTTTCTCTTCAGGTAGATTTTACTATGAGGTTCATGCTAAAGGAAATACTAAATGGAATTTAGCGATGACCAGAGAATCTATCAACAAGAAAGGATGAGTTATAAGAAAATAAACAATGGTTTCTGGATTACCTGCTTGAAAAATGGAAATGAATGCAAAACTCTTGCTGGCCTTTCAATCTGTCTCTCTCGTTCTTGAATTTTGTTCTGAGAAGGTGTTTGTGGATTATAATAAGGGTGTGGTCTCCTTTTATGATAATAATACTGCAGTTCTTATCTACTCCTTCACTGATTGATCCTTTACTAAGAACTCTACCCATACTTCTGTTCTGGTGTGAATACTTGTGGGGCGGTAAATACTCCGCCCCACTAATTAAATTTTTTTAATGAATGTGTGGAAACACAATTTTGATTTGTGCTTATATTTTCCCATCAAATAACAACTACAACAATTATCACCCACACATATTTGTAAAAAAAAAGTCTCAGTCCCTGTATCAGCAGTTTCTTTCATTTTTCTTTTGCTGATTTCCCACCCACATGATGACACGTGATTCAAAAAATAAGCTTTACTTATTATTGTATTTAAGAGGAAGTACAGCCAACATTGAATTTGGGGCAGAAGGAAAGGAATATTTTAGTGTGCATGTGCCAGATGTCAGGCAAAAGTTTGAATACAGTAAATCAAAAATGATGGGACACAAATAATTATATCCCAATTATATATAAAATCATGTTAAAAAAATGTACACAGAGCCATATTACATTTCAGACACACTTTTTTAAATCCAAAAATTGATATAGACTTTAGATGTCAGAAGAGACTGTACAGTTTTGAGTGCTATTTCTATAGAAGCCTGCAGAATATTTATTTCAAGGCCATTGACCTTCAGTTTGAGGCCTCTTTATTTACAACTTTATGTTGTAAAATTTGGATGTGAGGACAATGTTTCTTGTGAGAGACAAGAAAGCCTGCCTTTGTCTTTGTCAAATCCTCTATTGATGTTCTGTGGTTCTTATTTGTTCTGTTTGCGACGCAGTGCTTACTTTCTGTTATTACAACAACAGAACATTTTGGACTCGCTGTAGCTTTTGCTTGTTCTTCAGGTTGGTGTTTTGTTTCCAACCTCCCTCCTTTGTTTGAGTCTGTTGATGGGTCCTCACTGTACAGATAGTGTTGCACATAGTTTTTTGGCTTTAATCTGTTGCTTTCAAATACTCTTATTTTTGAAGATAATAGTAATTTCCGTTTAACACATTTGCTGGTGATGAATTGTGAAAGTTTCACGCGGAAGCTTGATGATATTAATGAAATCTAACTTAACAGCGTTGGTGATGCTGATGAGAGAGCGTCTTACGCTGCAGGTGTCCACACAGGCGGGCCGTGTATTGTAACAATACCATGTTAAAAAGAGGATAGTGCTATTTATCATTGCATATTATTTTGATAGAGTTAGATGTCCGGTTTCTGGCTACCGCTGACTCATTGAACTCAGCAATGGTGGATTTGCACGATAGTGTTGCCGTGTCTCCCGGATGTAGTAGATATGGACAGGGCTCTGGCTCTAGCAATAACGCGAAGAAAACCTCGAAAAAGACGCGAAGTAGAAGAGGCAAACGAGGCAGGAGAAGACGGAACAAAAAGAACAGAAACAACAAAACACCGCCGCCGTTTTTACCCCCGGAGGTAGCTATCCCAATTCTAGCCTGTAGATTAACGGGATATCATCAAAGCAGCTAGCTAGTGCTGCCAAGCTGCGCCAAGCTAATCGTATATTGTTAATACCCGACCAATGAATACGTAAAACATTGTGAGGAAACACTCTTACTGTGAGCTGTACTGTCAGTAATAACGCCAACCTCTGCTCTCTTGTATGGAGAAACTCCATCATTCAAATATCCAGTTAAACATAATATCTGCAAGTATCAAGCACAGGAAACACAGACATTTTTTATTGATGATTTCCAGTTATCAGTTTGACATATTTTCGGTCAGTACAACAACTGTATTTACAGTTTGACTACAGTTGCAAGTAATTGTATTCGGTGGAAGAAACCACGACTGAGGGACATTAAATAAACCGCATTCTGTAATGAAATGCCAGATAAATAAGCCGCCTTAGTAAGCAAATCCTGTCGGTATATGCAAACGTCTTCGCGAAGAGTTATGCAAGTATATAAACCTTGTCATCAGTTATAAATACTTTATTTACACTTGTTTGTAATGAAATGAGGTTAACATGTTCTGGCCTGTCAGTGCACACACATCACATCAGTGACTGCTGGTGAAATAATCAGTTCAGACATATCTGCCCCCTAACATCGGAACATTTTGAAATGCTTAACTTCGGAGGAGAGTTTGAAACTGTCTGTCCAACTGAACAGTACAGTTTAAAGAGGATCGTAATTCATAGTAACAATTGTGTGCCCTGGTTGATTTTTTAAAAGTTTAATAAAGAAGATGCAGTATCTTGGAAAGAGATTGAGACAGTGTCTAGATGTACCAACTCTTTAAAGTATTAAAAGGACTGATAACTTTTTACTGTTATATTCAAACTTGACCAATTTTAGTAATTAGTTCCCTCTCTATTTTGTCTAATACAGATAGATCCAAGACATTCAAAAACTGGACTTCTCTTCCTATGAGAAGTAACAAATCCACATTTCTTATAAGTAGGGAAGGGTGGAGGTTTAGAAGATAAAAGTTGTATGATATTTTTATCTGACTATAAATTGGTATGCACGTTAATGACAGCTGACCTGTTGTTTAGCTGTGATGTGTATGATGTGGTTAGTACAGTCTGTTTCACATCATTTTGATCAGACTTCATCTGTTGTCTTTTTTTTTCTGTTTCAAGGCTGAAGAGGGAAACATTGAATATAAGGTAACTGATTATTTCCTCATCTGATTTTGTGCAAGTTAAAAAATGTTTTTAATTTCTTATTCTTGATTTTGATTTTATTTATTTATTAATTTTTTTGCTTGGCTTGTGTTTCTTGCCACAGACAGCTGAGATGATTTTCATATTTCAAGCTGCAAAACAGGTGCCAGCCAATCAAATCTCGTGATAGACTGCATAACATTCCCAATGCTGATGTTACCCATCGACACAATTGTTATAATGTGTAACCCTCCTTAACCCTTTGACTTGCCGGTTAGTCTTAACCTTTTATAGATTAAATGCCATTTATCAATATTGGAAGGAATCAAGAAAATTAAATTAACTGATCATTTTAGCTCCAATTATTGTACACTGCAAGCATGTACCACTAAAATAGGATCTTCAAGGAATACCGATCAATGAAAGCACTTTTGAAAATTCAGGTCCATATCAACCCTCTAGGTTTTCATAATCATAAAAAGTTGGGATGCTGTGATGTTAGAAGATGTTAATAAAAACAGAATGCAATGATTTGTAAAATCTCATGAATCAATTTTTAGTTACACTAGATGATGTGTAAGAATTTTAAAAGAAAAAATCTTGCACACTGGCAACTATTTCTTTACTAAAAATAAGAAAACTTATTTTTTTCAAATATTTCTTGCAGTGACATAGTTTTACTTTTTTTTACAAGGATCCTTTTTTAACTTTGGTTGGTAAAGAACTTTATTTAGTTTGCAGAACACAGAATTTATTGTGTAAATTTAAACTGTAATTGAGACCCAGTTTCTTTTCAAATTAATTTACATTATAAGAAAATAAATAATTACAAGTAATATCACATCTGGAAAAATGAAATAAATATAACACTGAATAAAAATGTTTTTTTATGTTGCAGGGTTGTGATAAGTTCATATGACACCCTGAATGACAGACCTCAGGTCAGCTCAAATGAAGATTTTGGATGTTTTGGTCAGCTTTCCAGCCTTACACCAGTTTACAAATATTGTTTAATTGTGTAACTGACTTGATCATGGTGGTTATGTCTTGCTGAAGATTCAGCAGAGATATTGGTAAGCACACTAGCCGGGGAAGAGACAGATTAATGAAGATTCTCAGTCATCCGGGTCATGTTAATCATAAGAGCCTGAATAAGGGTAAATGGACTTCTTTTTGGATCTAGGAGACGTTTCATCTCTCATCCGAAAGGCTTTTCAATTCTGAACTAGATGGTGGGGCGCATCGGCTTATAAGCAGGAAGGGTCATTACAGTCACATGTGAACCTCCTGACCAATATGCATGTCGTGGGAGTCATTAACACCTCTGAATTGTCTACCTGCCTGAAAGGGTGAGGTTTGGTCACAGGATCCAAGGTGTGAATAATTGTGAAACTGCCTGGGGAAGAGAGACACTCAGTGCGGTTACATGTGGGCCATTGGATCGGATTAATGGCTAAATTACAATAAGACTGAGTTATTCACTTCATGTAGACACTGAACAAGTGTCTGACAAGAAATCTGACAAGAAATCGAATCAGATCGGGTTACTTGCGATCGAATTAAGACTAAAGGATTGATAATTCAATCCAAATGCCCACTGAACGTGCCTGGAGACGACAGTGGATCGGATCGAGCGTTCTGCGCATGCTCAAGATTTTTTCCCGCGATCATCACCCGGAAGTCGAAGGACACGATATTACTGTTGTTGTCGCTGTCGTCAGAAAGAAAAAAACGACGCGATGGAGAATGCGCCGTTGTGCATCGCGTTTGTGCCATAACCATGCTCATCACAAATGTAGAGGGACTTAGCTTCATCTTGCTCTTCGTTCGCCATCTTTCTGAATGCCTTAGTTTTGTTGTTGTTGGTGGTAAAGACATCAACCGGAAGTGGCTCTATTAGCGTTAGTTGAATTGGGTACAGCGCTACCTATCGTACTGCAGTATTGCATGTTTTGTGCCAGTGATTCAATTTATTCACGATTAATATATCCAAGGATAATTACCCTTGCTCAGGTAAAGAACAAAACCCAACTGTAGCTATAATCGAGTTAATTTCATCATGTAGATCCACTGATTGCTGCTCTGTAGGTGCTGGGAAGGTGATACCTGAGACCACCTCCTCTGTTCAAAGATGTTTTTTCCAATTTAACATAAATGGGTTCCTTGACTCCTCTCTCAAACCATCTGTCTTCTCTGTCCAGAATTTGTACATTACTGTCCTCAAAAGAGTGTCCTTTTCCCTTTAAATGTAGGTGCACTGCTGAGTCTTGACCTGAAGAGGTGGCTCTCTTATGTTGTGCCATGTTCTTGTTGAGCTGTTGGTCTCTTCTATGAAAAGGTCTACACAGTCTTCGCTGCACTGCACTGCACTGCACTGCATACACCACATCAGTCAGTTTGTGTTTTGTCCTTTAGATGAACCAGTCTCCGTGTGGGGGTGTTTTTGGGTTTGAGGTGCACTGGAATGTCATGTTTGGAGAAGATCCTTTTAAGTTTCTCTGAGACTCCTGCCACATATGGAATTACAGTATGTTTGTGCCTGTTCTTCTTAGCTTCTCTAACAGTGTGGTTTGGTCCATTTGTCATGGCTGATTTGACAAAGGCCTAGTTTGGGTATCCATGGGTTTGGAAGAGCTTTCTTGGAGTGCTGATGTTTTCCCTCAGCTTTAGTAGGTACACTCTCAGCCCGTTTAGTAGGTACACTCTCAAGGGAGCAGAATCTGAAATCCAGCAGTGGCCAACACCCAGTCTCCACCCACCACGCCCTACAGGTTATAAAAGGTGAGCCACCCATATTTCATTAAAAAACGGTTGGCAGTGTGGCAAATTTGATAGCTAAGCATCTAAGTTGCTCTGTTGTTGGTTGCAGTGACCAGCACAAGAGCCTGCATAAGACCCCAGTCTCAGAGGACCTACGACGGGAATGGATAAAGTTTATTTTTTGATGGCGAAGTTCCGGCTACGGTCAGCATAAACCTATGTGCCAAACATTTTGACAAGGACTGTTTCCACAATTTGGGTCGGTACAATGCAGGAGTGGCAGCAAAAATTTTCCTAAAAGAGAAATCGATACTGACTCTCCGTGGAGAAAGGACAGTAAATGTGCTTTGTGTTTCTTTTGTCCGATTATCACAAGCTAATGCTAACTGCTAGTTCATTTAGGTACAAACGATGCTGAAATAAATGATTTCTACAGCAGGTTGTGTTATATTAGAATATATACATTCTTAGGGTATGACTCTGGCTCAAACATGTTTGGTTGCAACGGTGTGTGGGCATCCATGACCAGTGCTCGTGCTCAACTGTTGTCTAGTGATATCGGTCGCGAATGATTTGTTCAATATGAACTAATCTTTTATATGACTTGGGAGTAACAAGTCATTACTCCCAAGGATTCGTTCGTTTTCATGCAGTACCCTCCCTCGCCACATGGTAGGCGGCAGTTGCATAAGCTCAGTCAGCAAGACAGGAAACAGAAATTATTCGTTCACGACTCAACTCCTCGGGTCCTCGGACAAGAAAAAGAAACGATTCGTTCACGACTCAACTCCTCGGGTCCTCGTTCATTTGTCACGTGACAGTCAGCTCAGGCTGAAGAGCAGTAGGCACAACAGTTCGTTCACAAACCAGATCGTTCATACGAATCGTTCTTTCGTTCATTTGTCATGTGACTGCAGCTCAGCTACGGGGCTGTGGACTGAGAAACGAAGGAGGAAATGAATCATGTCAGATTTGTGATTTGTCATTCATTCGTCATAAAATCATCATTAATTAGTGGTCTTCGGTTCTTATAGATGTGTATAGTGTTCTTGTGTATATAATGCATGAAGTGTGTAAATAAATAATTGATAATGTGAATTATAACATGCCGAACCGAGGGGCGGAGTGAGCATTAGCAGCCGCGGCATGAAAATCCGACCGCCTCTGAGCAGAGTGTACAGAGAAGGCTGCGGTTTTTGATCCGTGACGAATTTGACCAAATAATTTACCAGACATGTCATAAAGGTGCCTGGGACCTGTGGAAAAGGGGTATGATTGTTCTCCTTTAAGAGTTTAATCCTATTTTGTCACATATGGGGGGGAGCAAGAGTGACTTAGGGGAAAAAAAACATGACAAACCTAAAGACTAATCAGACACTTAACCTAACAAAACTAACAAACATCTTCAATGTGCAAGGTGAAGTTCAGAAAGGCAGCTTGTGGACTTTTGTATCCTCACTTGTGAACTTTATGTTGCTGTCCACTAAGTTGATGTGCGAAGTGAAAGCCTAAACGTCCTGAGTTTTGATCTTGATCCAGGCGTCGTCTACATATCTGAACTAGTGGCTTGGTGTTGTTCCTTTGTGTGAGCTCAGTGCTTTGCTTTCCACTTCCTCCATATAAAGATTAGCCACAATGGGGAACACTGGAGATCCCATGGCACAGCCGTGCTTCTGTCTGTAGAAACCTTCATTGTATTTGAAATAGGTGTTGGATAGGCAGAGGTTCAACAGGACACAGATCTGATCAGGAGTGAAGTTGGTTCTGTTGTTCAGCGAGTCATCTTGCAGCAGCCGTTTCCTGACAGTCTCCACTGCTGTTGAAATCGGTATGTAGGTAAAAAGTGAGATCACATCAAAGTACACAATGGTTTCACTTGGGAACAGTTTCCGCTGTTGGATCTTCTTCACAAAGTCTGTGGAGTTCTGAATATGATGCGGAGTGTTTCCTACCATGGGTGCCAAGATGGAGTCAAGGTGTTTAGTAATGTTATAGGGGACCGAGTTGATGCTGCTGATAATGTGTCTGAGTGGGACTCCCTCCTTGTGTATCTTCGGATAGATAGATGCACGGACAACTGTCCTTTTCCAGGTCCTTGAAGGTAATCTGTGACTTTCTTCTTACAGTTGTCTGTGGGGTCCCTCTTCGGGGCCTTGTAGGTGGGTGCTGTCAGTAATGTTATATTATCAGTGTATCCCTTGATCCCAGCTGTCTCTGGTAAAAGATCATAAAAGTACCATCAGAAAAATGAGTGCTCTGTTGGTGGTGATCCTCCACTCCTTATAATAGTGACTGCAAAAATGAATTCACTAAGCATCCACTGGCCGCGGTTAATCCTGAAGTGTACGTTTCTGTGAAGTAATAATTGAACAGATAAATAACAAAATAAAATAAGAAAGCAGTTAATAAACTAATTGAACTGGCGACAAACTGATGTCTCAATCAGCATCTAAAGGAAACACGGGTGAACTCTTCCGGTAGCCAACATGGCCTTAAAACTTTCAGCAAAGGGGTTCAACAACCAGGATACAGAGACATTCCTTCTCAGTAACATACCGTATTTTCCGCACCATAAGGCGCACCTAAAAGCCTTAAATTTTCACAAAAAACGGCCGGTGCACCGGATTCCAAAATCTGTCACGGATTCCGCCATTTTGAATTTACCGCGGAGAGAGCTGAGCATTCATTGGGGCATCAATCCCCCTTTGCATCACTCACCGCTCTCCTTTAACGCCGCTCATCGCCACGTTCACTTTTGCCACGCCTCTTCGCTCTGTACATTGGAAAAGAATGGCAACTGGCCACTTCCGTCGCTCGCTTTGCGTTCGGTGTGAATCCAGGGTCAGGCGGATTCCAGCCATGCACTCTGAATGGGGCGAAGATTGTATCAAGCTCGTACTTAGCGAATGACATCATTAATGCTTTTGCCCATGTCCCAGTGAGTGCCTATTCTTCAGTATGAAATGGGTGATGCAAACCAATGTGCAGTTTATAAGTTTATAAGTGTAAAAACAACTGACGATGTTGTCCTTGACCGTCGGACCATTTCCCGCTGACACAGGGACGTAATACATACACTACGTGTGCTGGCAGCGATAAACCAATCAGAGAACATTAGGTAATTCGTACACCTTATAATCAGGTGTGCCTTATGTATGGGTTAAGTACAGAAATGGACCCCATAATTGAGGGTGCGCTTAATAATCAGGTGAGCCTTATAGTGCGCAAAATATGGTATAAATGGAGACCCGCTATGTTCGTTATGTTCAGGTATTGAAACTCAAAGGCATATTTTGTCAGGTTGTATGGTTAGTCTGTCACAAGGCCGGTATACGTGGCAACATAACCAAGTATTAAGAAACTTAGCTGCAGGTATTGAAGATAAACAAAGGCAGGTAGATTTAGGAGGCTCTAAGGTGAAGAGAGTGGCAATTCAGTTTGTTCAAGAGGGGGAGAAAGTTAATTAGACAATAAGGAGGCAAGATATAGTCTTATGGTCTAGGAGTGGAATGAGTCTATTTCATAGAGCTCACTGTTCCTTGGGAGGACTTAGTAGTAGAAGCACATGCAAAGAAAAAGCTTAGGTATGTAGAGTTAGGAGCAGAAGCAGAGCAGCAAGGATGTACAGTTAGGATCTGTCCAGTGGAAGTAGGATGTAGAGAATTTGTTGTGAGTGAGGAAAATAGTGAAGGAAATGTCAGATGATGATGCTGATAATGTGTCTGAGTGGGACTCAATGACTCAGTCAGTCCAGTCAGTGGATTTCGATTTTGAAGAAGCAATAGTAGCTGGGTGCCCAGCAGGGGGAGCACTTAAGATAAACAGGCTCTTGGAAGAAGCAAGAAAGAAATCCAGGATATATTTAAGTGAAAGGTGTGGCCCATGTGAACCAGGGTTTGTATCCCCACCCCGCTATGACTAGTGTGCAGTTGGTGAGAGGCTGGGGTAGCTTGTGATTGTGGAAGAAAAGATGGTTGTTGTGGTGTAAGGAGCAGTGATGGCTGACATTAGGAGAGTGACTCTGGGATGCCAGTGATCACTGTCTAGCTTCCTGGAGGTGTTGTGGGCCCAACTAGACGAAACACCGATGAAAGGAGGTTCCCACCTGATTACCCAAATGACATGTTGGCCAGCACTGCTCACTGGTCTATATAGGCTACATAGGGAATTATTCACTGAGTCTGGTCCTTTTTTTTTTTTTAGCACAAGTTTCTTTACTTCAAATTCAGGATTAAACTGTTTCATGTTAACAAGGCACTGTAATCTCTCCTCATTTACTCTTGACATCTTGTCTGTAGTTTTCGTCTTCCTGTGTAGTCAGACTCCCAATGCTTCTTTAAAGGCTGTCAGTTTTAAGGGCTTCTACAAGCTCAATTAGCTACTCCCATTTGTAAATGTCTTTATCATTGGCATGGTTACGAATTTTTAACTGATGTGAGCAAGTTCCAGATTTCCAGCAGAAATCAGTCTTGTTGCAGTGTATCTAAACCAGCACAAAAAATGCTTAAACATTCAGTGTTCTCACTGAAAAAAGCTTAAAAATCCAGTAAAGCTGAGGCTGTACAGTTCAGGATATCCCAGATGTACAACTGTCAGTTTCTTTTGAGATTTTTGCTCACGTGTGAGCTTCTGAAGTGTGTCTATTGTCATTATATTCTCATATTTATTTATAGGCAATTGATCGCAAAATGTTAATGTTAATGTGAAATGAAAAGATGGCCATTTGAATACTGAATCTTATCGATGGGGAATTTCTCTGTGTCACATTTATTTTAGCAGTCTCACGTTTGGCTTTTATGGTGAATTAGTGAAATAGTGTTGCACGATATTTGGAAAACAAGCAATTTGCAGTTGAATATTGGAATATATTGGAATAACAATGTGACTTGGAATACATAAGCAAACACTTCAGTACATGATTATTTCAGTTGAATTAATGAGGGTTGCATTCATTTTCTGCACCTGTACGTGCCAGTAAAAATGCACAAATGCAGAAGTGGAATGCTGAATTCCTTCATACACATGTACTTTTCCTATTTCAAGTCAAAATGTCTTTGCAATATTGTTATTATGCATGTTGTTATTGGGATAGCTATATATATATATATATATATATATATATATATATATATTAAATATTGTGCAGCCCCTATTTCCAGTGTTTTGTGCTCTGTGGATATTTACCTATTGCACAACTATGCTTATCTCTCATGATGCTGTAGTTGAAGCTAGTCAACCCCACTCAATATCGCTTCGAGCATTTGGCCACACAGCTGAAGTGGCGTCTACAGGAGGGTCGTGGTGAAGCTGTCTACCAAATTGGAGTGGAAGACAATGGTCTGCTGGTTGGCCTGACCGAAGCCGACATGAAGGCCTCGCTCAAAACCTTAAAGAGGATGGCAGAGAAGTAGGACACATTATTCCTGTCTTTTCATTAGTCTGATAAAGTTTGAACAGTTTCTACAGTCATAAATATATATCATTAAATGTTATCTTCAGTTGTTTCATTATATTATATCTTTCCAGTGCAACGTGAAAATGAATGAGAATGGACTGGAAAGTTACTGGAGGTGATCTAACAAGAAAAACATTTTGTTGTCAGTTTGATACAAATCAATATAGTCAATTTTTCTGTAAATAATGTATTTCCCACTATACCAACAAATTATAACAAAGCAACAAACCGATCTTGATAACTGAGTGGCTTTGTCAATCTTTTGAGGCCCAAAAAAATGTAAGCATTGATTTGGTGAAGCGAACATTTAATAACCATGACATAAAAAGCTAGAACAAAGTGATATACTACCTTCCTCTCGTTCAACATAAAAAAAATTAAATAGATTAAATAATATTGCATCATTGAAGAAATATGCCATCCAAAAAAAGGTACAGGCAAGATCTGTGCAGCTATTTTGGCTGTATTTAGATGTATTATGATGTCCCAATGAGAATGTCTCTACAAATGTTTTACTCACTTCACAGACCCCTATAGTGTACTACAAGTACAGTGCTGCTGAAGAAGCTCATTGGCACAAAACATTAGGGGAAAAGCAGAAAGATGTGTTTCTGGTGAGGGGCATGGACCTCTCTTTTGGAGGGAAATTTCCAAGTTTGCAAGACTGGCTCTGTCTTCTCTTTTTACCCCATAACATCCTAAGTTTTGTTTTTCACTGTGTCAGAATAAGGAATTAGTGGCATGACAGTGTGTGAAGTGGGATTTGTGAGTCTCACATTCGAAGCAGACTTGAAAGCTCTGCGTGTATGATGCTGTTTATTTACAGTCACTTTGTATTTGTCAGCAGCCACCGTCATCGATAGAGAAATTGATAAGCTCAGGGGTGTACGATTCTGATGCTTTGGAAAATTGGGAACTGGTTCTTGAGTGGCACTGATTCTCAATTCTTATCTCTAGTCATGGTTAAGCTACATCTTTTGACAAGTTCCTAGTCGTATGTTGACATTTATTATGTGTTGAAATAAACTAAATACTATGACTTAAAGGAGTAAAAGATGGAGTATCTGCATTATGTTGTCTGTTGCTGTACCTGATCAAGCATTGGTCTTTCCGTCTTTCTCCTCAGGGTTGGGGCTGATATCACTCTCCTCCGAGAAAGAGAAGTAGACTACGACCTGGACAGAAACACCAGAAAAATCGCTGAGGTGCTTGTTCGAAAAGTTCCTGATGATCAGCAGGTAAGAGTGTGTCCTGGTCTAGACAAACACAGCAGTATGTCCTCATGCAAGTGCTCTGAAACCTAGAATTCCTTGTTTTGGTCTGAAATCTGTTGTTCCGTTATTAAGCTTAGTGTGTCTTCTTGCTGGTTAGTTGTGACAACAGACTCTGGTGGAGCTCTGGAGTTCAATATCAGTGTAGTTATCACAGTTAAAGTATGATAGCCGCTTTTAGATCAGCTCAAACAAAATGTTCAAAGAAAAACAATCCAGTTCAAGTTTTTTTTTTCCCCCTGTCCTGTCCAGCATTATGGCAGCAGAATTGTAATCTGAATACCTTTTATGCCAAACAGATTTGCTTTGCCAAGGGAAGCTTTATAAATGTAAAGCTCCCCTTGATGCCCATCAACTGCCCATTTATTTATTTTTGTTTACAATATATAACATGTAATAGAACCGAACCGGACCGAACGGGACAAGGAAAGAAAAAGAGCAAACAGAACAAAAACAGAAAGAAAAACCAGACAACCAGCTGCTACACCTGTAAAAACAAAACAGACAACAATCCACGGCCTCTGTGGGGATTCCAGCCTTAGCGCCACCAGGAGCACCTGAAAGCAGACAAGCAGAGAAAAAACAAACACACAAACAAACAAAAACAAGCACAAGTAGCATCAATCGCATACATCACAACTGTGGATATGGATAACCTGAGACGACATGATAACACATCAACTGCTTAGCGAGCATGCTACTGGGCTAATGAATGCATGTGTGTGTGTGTCCAGTTCAAGTTAACAAAACCTGAAATATTAAAGGCATTTAAAAAAGACACAACAGCACACAGTTTAAGACAGAAATATAGAAAGCACGAGGCTTTCTTTAAATTGTCGCAATCTGATTAAAACGATGACAATTTGTTTTGCCCCATCATGCTTTTTTGACCGCCAAAAGTTTTTGGACCTGCGGGTGGCAGTGCTGGGAAATGTGGATTCAGGGAAGTCAACCCTGCTGGGCGTCCTCACCCAGGGCGAGCTGGACAACGGGCGAGGGCGAGCACGGCTCAACCTATTCAGACATCTACATGAGATCCAGACTGGGCGGACCTCCAGCATTAGCTTCGAGATCCTGGGCTTTAACAGCAAAGGAGAGGTATTTATATGAACACGTCCTACTGATGTTACAGTGAACACAAACGGTAGTTGTATCTAATATGATTTAATGCTTATCTTGATACAGTTTGGTGTTCATGTGATGTTCATTATGGATTGCTGGATGTTTGTACCTAAACAATTTGTACAGATCCCCATAAGATGTAAAGCAAAAGTTGAAATTGGCTATACAACAACCGAGCTGTTTATAATTATTATGTAGGCATCTCTAATACCAAGTTTCATTTTTTTTTTCATTTTTTCATATATACAATTTATTGTGGAAGGGAGCAGGGCCTTGCCACTGCTCACAACACTTGTTATTTAGGGTCAGAATGTTCTCTGTCAAGGTGAGGATTTTACCTTTGCAGCCTCTTATGGGGAATTTATGAACAGGAACAACACAGAAACATATCACATGGCAGTATACACAGAATTCCTGATGACAACAGCTGGTCAGATTATTTCATACAATCTGATATCATTCTGTGTGCATGTGACCAAAACCCAATGTCTGTCCGGCACCACTGTGTCTGAGATGGTCACAACATTGTCCGTCCTCACCTTCACAGAAAACATTCTGACATTAAATGATGTGTGGTGTGAACAGTAGCAAGGTCCTGCTCCCTCCCACATAATATGACAACTGATACAGTTGCTGTAACCTTTTAAATTAGATACACCTTGTTTTTCACAAGAATTAATGATGCTTATTCTGTGCTCACCTTCTTGTCATCCTACCATATGCAGGTGGTGAACTACAGCGAGTCTCGGACAGCTGAGGAAATTTGTGAAAGTTCATCCAAGATGATCACTTTCATTGACCTGGCAGGACACCACAAGTACCTGAAGACTACCATCTTTGGCCTCACCAGCTACTGCCCAGACTTTGCCATGCTGGTGGTGAGTGCCAACACCGGCATAGGTGAGCTGCTGCCACACACTGAACCTACAGGAAACAGCAGTATCAGAACACTATGCTAAAATTAGTTCTGGGTATAGGATGCATTAAGTGATTGGTGAAATCTTCGGTTTTGGCATTTCTAATTAAATGTTTGGACATTAGCAGACATTTTTCTTCATTCAGACAAGTTCTTCATTATTGTCAATTTAATAAATCCAAATAATTATTATTTTGCTATCTGTTAATTTCCCAATTAATATTTTAAGTAAACACTAGGTAACACTACAGACAGAGTATTTTCTAAAACGTCTTAAGTTGACCATCATATTTTATGAAGTAAATTTCTGGTCAAACTGTAGATGTGATTGTCACTTGTAATGACAACAGTGATGCAGCAGTGGGTTTGTTTAGCTTTATGTGACAATAACTTGATGATGTTCTGATGATGTTCTAACTAGCCTAAAGAGCTCATAAGTCTGCACTCTCTTGGAAAAGATTTTCCTTCTGCTGCTGACCATGTCTGGAGAACAAAAAAAAGTTTTAAAAAATTGATAGATGCTTCAAAGTATTTAGTTTGCCCCGGATTCTTAAACCCTGTTGCTGTACAATTCTCATAGTTAAGATTCTGCATCTGTCCATCCACATTTGATTGAGTGTCTCTCAAGTGTAGGCATAATCGAATCAGAAGTTCATATGGCACTCTCCCTACCAGGATAGACGGATAGGATAGGATGAAAACAAGCCTGTCATGGTCAAGGTGGACAAAAATCCTCTAATGACATGTAGCACTAACACTCTCAGGCAGTTGATTTAAAAACACTCACCTCATCCTTACTACGAATGAGCAAGGAGAGCTTGGTGAGACATTCTTCCATGCTGCTCAGAGAACCAGGATTATACAAGTTACCTAAAGTTATTTTTCATAGTATTTGTTTTGTGTTTCACGTTGGGAAAATACTAACTCCCAGAATGCTGGGCATTAGGGGTGCAACGGTACAGGTAACCCACGATACGGTCCGTACCTTGGTAATTGGGCCACGGTTTTGGTTCAGTTTCGGTACGTGTTTTGTGCGTAAAGAGAACAATTTTTTTTCTCCTAAAATTCTCTTTATTTTGCTTGTCAGCAAAAACTGTAACCATACCAGTATCACACCTTTCTTTCAAGTTAACAGTTACTCAACACAACTTTCAAATGTGTACATATATATATATATATATATATATGTATACATACATGTATACATACATGTGTATGTATGTTAGCTTTCTCATGGTGTTCCTCCTCTTCTCCATCCAGCTGGTACGACTAAGGAGCACCTAGGCCTGGCCATGGCACTGAAAGTTCCCATCTTCATTGTGGTCAGTAAAGTGGACCTGTGTTCCCGTGGCACTGTGGACCGAACAGTGCGGCAGCTGGAGCGAGTTCTGAAGCAACCAGGTTGCAACAAGGTGCCCATGTTGGTGTCTAACCCTGATGACGCTGTGACTGCAGCGCAGCAGTTCACTCAGTCCACGTGGTCAGTGCAAATACTACTGATGCTACTGCAAATACTGCAGCTGTTTGCTGAGCTCACATGATGAAGCTGAGTTTGTATTGTAAATGGCAATACAACTAAGACTACTGCAACAGTCATGTGTGGGTCATTTTAAATATGAAGACTAAAAACCTTTTAATCAGCTCCTGCATCCTTAGCATTGTTATTTATCGATGATCTGTTTCCACAATGGGAATTCTACTTGAAACACTAGTTAGTATAATTAAACCTTTTTGTGTGTGCACAGCATCACGCCCATCTTCACCCTCTCCAGTGTGACTGGAGAAAGCTTAGATCTCCTGAAGGTTTTTCTGAATATCCTCCCTCCATTGAGCAACAACAAAGAGCAGGAAGAGCTGATGCAGCAGCTCACAGAATTCCAGGTACACACACAGACACACAGCTGAGTGTCTTCAGAGGACAAAACATTGACTTCCATTCATTTCCTGAAGACTTAATCTCTTAATCCTTACAGTAATCACTTCTTATCAACCATTACCCAACTTTATTCTAACCCTAAGATGACCTCAACCCAGTAGTTGTTTGGTGGCATGCCTTCCTTCACAAGCCAAAATAAGCTCACTTCCCTGCAGTCAATAGTTTTGTTAACCTATTATGATTATAGGGGAGGCAGTCAAAAAACATTTTTGAATTTGTATTGTAAGAGGACATCACAATAAATATTTTCTTGAATCATATTCATTCAACTTTTACTCCATATTTTTCCCAGATACCCAGGATATGGTTTGGCTGCATATGTCATGGCAGTGGTTGTGAAACAACTTAACTTTAACCTAACCTCAAAGCTGAATGATGTTTGCCTCCATGTATTTCTACGTTTCTGAGTTAAACTATATGTTACAGGGACCACCATCCCTCCAAAAGCCAGTCGGTGATTTTAAATTTGAGAAAGTCTTTAACTTGATAAAATTAATATATGCCCAGTAAGTAAATTCTAAACTCCAGTCAACAGGGCTCCAAACTAATTTTCAGTTCCAGTTCTGATACTCAATTTGGAACATTTTTGTAGCACCAGAACACAATTTCACTTACTGAATTGACATTTAGCACAACACTTTTGGTTTTATCATTTTAACTGCATTATTAATCTAACAAGCATGTTTTTAGGCTGTGAGAGGAAGCTGGAGTACCTTGAGAAAAGCCACACATACACAAGGAGAACATGCAAACTCCACACAGAAAGGTGCTAACAGTGCTAACCACCACATCACCATGCAGCAGCAAGAAAACCAAGGAGCCCGCATTTTGAGGGAAGTAGCAACTTTATACAGAACATATGTGGCAGTAAGAGTCAGAAAACTGTTTGACTCAGGGACAGGAAGTAAAACTGGAATGGACGAGAGAATCAAGTACAACAAAGAAAAAAAAATCGAGAAGTGAAAATGTAAAAATGTAGATCATAGAAATAGAGAAAAGACTAACAAAACAGGGACCAGCAGTAATTAACATATTAAGAAGAGTTCTAATCTTAAAAGGAGACATTGACATAAATTAACATCAATCCAAGAAACAAATGGACAAAATCCAAACCAAACACAGCTGAGTAGGTCCTTTTCTTGAGATGAGTTGTCAGGATCATCTTCTGTCAACTCATCACAAACTCAACCAATAGGTCAAAGGACCAAACAAAAGTGACATAGGACTACATCCACCAAATGTTCCTGCTTCTACGGCCTGGAGTTTGTAGCTCTGTTTTGTCAGTGTAGCTTGTGGTGTGAAGTTGAGAATAGTTCAAAGTTAGCCCAGACTGAAAGCATTCCCTGTTTTATTGTCTATTTTACTTTACAATACTTGGCAATAGTTTTTACAAAATTAACCTCAAGTTGTACTGAAGACTTCAGGCTTGTAATTCTGACCTTAAACTCATTCGTTAGACACATAACAAATCAAGTGAGAAGCAAAGTAATCTTCCATTTACAATCTGCCTATTTTTGTAAACTACAGTGCTGCCACAGAACTGTAGCAAATACAGCATGAAGATACTTTCACATTGTCTTCAGTGTTTTAAACCTGGAGGGAACATTCATCTTTTATATACAGAACCCCACAACTGTGTTGGAGGATGGATCAGAGTGAGATTCATTTTGCTGAAATTCTTATAAATAAACCCCCCAAAAAGTTAGTTTTCTCAATGTTTTGAGGTTTTGCTGAATAAACTCCCTATTATGGTCAATGATTACTCAAATAAATAACATGCAAGACAGAATATAAAAACCCCTGCGTTTGTAATTTTAATTTTCACCTCATTGTGGGTATATCAGCCTCTGACCCCACACAGTGAGACTGTCACCAGGCTTATAATTCCCACAACACACCAAAACCTTTAGATGTTTAGTATTTACCTTTAAAAGCAAGCTTTGAGATTATAGAACTCTTGCTGTGGTGGCCATGTTGGAGGTCTCCTAAAATATCCTGGGAATATTTAAAAAAGTCTTTGAAACGTTGAAAAATAAACAGCAGAGAAAATAAACTGAGCTGCCCTGAGAAATTCTGAATAGTTTGTTTGTTAGAGCTGCTCACCTTGAGATTGTGGCATCTGCCAGTATAAAAAAAACTAACCAGCAGCTGAGGATCTTTTATACAACTAGCTATTAATGATTGAAAACGTCCTGGACACTCATCAAAAATGAGTGGCAGTGGTCTTTGATTCTGTCTTGATTTTTGTTATTCTTACAATTTTTCAATTGCTATATGTTTATAATTTCACATACAGATTGACAAATACTTTTGAAGTAAAAACTCTACACATATGAAAGAAAATTCTCAAAGCAATAGTAGGTTTTTAAAACTGTGAGGAGAAAATCTAATTTGGATACTGATGTTCCATCTTGTCTGTTTGTGTTTGCAGGTGGATGAGATCTATTCAGTTCCTGATGTTGGGACTGTGGTGGGAGGAACTCTGTACAGGTGAGATCATCAAGTTTAAATTAGAAAGAGTAAATTGTATAAGTAATTCAAGTGACGCTTGAAGTCTAAAATCATTAAAGGAGACATATATTATTTCCTGAGGTCTTACTGAAACGTATCAGATAGGCTTTGGTGAAAATATCTGTTGGATTAAGCACAGGGGCTTTTGCAGGGGCGTTTGCAGGGGCAACAGTATGAAACTAAGGAACATAAGAGACCAGAACATTTTCATGTTAAAATAATTTAAACCTGTACTGTTCATGCACCAAGTTGTCAATAAAGGCATAAGGAACAAAAAAGAAAAAAAAAACGTGTTGCTTTAAGACCTTACCTGCCTTAATGTTAGGGGATAACAATGAATATGTTTGTGACAATCTGATGGTGGGACAGAAATGGCCATCCAAAATCAAGCAGCCCCTGTTGCTGGAAAATGGTAAAGTGTCGTAAAAATACAAGTGGCATACTGGCTGAGAGCAGCAGTTGACCGTGGCAGGATCAGCATATACCACTTCAGCAAGAATGGCATACCACTGGACACTTTTCTATTGGTGCAGAGGAGGAAAGGTGAACCTCAAGACTGTTGTAAGTTTACTCTCAAAATCTAAATGGCTCATTGTGCCAAACCTAGAGAGTCCAAAACAAAGTACCAGGGTTGTGTCTTTTATGAGTTTGTAGTGACACCCAAATATATGCTCTCAAGTACAGAAAGAGGTGATTTTTTCCTTTCTAAAAGTCTTTTTGACTTTTATAATGTATATTCAAACCATTGTCCAGTAGCATGCTAGAACAGATTAAACCAAAGCCTTCAATTCTGCCTGTAGTTTTTAATCTTGAGTTGCATTTTTTTAAATAGAGGATATTCACACATTCAGGTTTTCTTTTTTACAAATAGCACCTTTAAAGTCTGTCTTTTGCAGTACCCATAACGGCTCCCTCAGTGGTCACAATGGTTAGGAATCATTGCTTGGATATCTGTGGCTGCTGTTTGTTTTTGGCTTCAGGAATAAAAGGACAACCTCTGAAATCAGAATCTTCTTTGTTCACTGACTGGTTCTCTGTACTGGTCTGAACCACAGTAACTGTAGCAACACTCAATGTGTGGGTTTCAGCGGAGTGTGTAGGGAGGGTGAGCGCCTGGTGGTGGGTCCGACAGACGAGGGCCGTTTCCTGCGTCTGAAGGTGGGGAGCATCCAGAGGAACCGCTCGGCCTGCAGGGTGCTTAGGGCTGGACAGGCAGCCACTCTGGCTCTGGGAAACTTTGACCGCTCGCTACTGCGCAAGGTTAGAGGTCACCTAAAGACATACAGGCATTTTGGAGGTGATTGAAAGCTAACAGAGCCATGAGAGAACAAATGAAGGGATTGGTTCACATTTCTGTAATCTGTTTTAAGACATTGGTCCAGTTTTCATGTGTACATTGTAACATTTTTTGTTTTCGTAGCTCTTGGTCAACAAATCCCTTTGACACGATTAACTGTTCTCAACTTTAGCTAATATGAGACTGAGTTCAAGGAATTGGACTAATCAAGTTTTTCTTCTAAACTCATAGCCTTACTGGTGTGAAAATTCCCTGTTGAATAAAACCAGACCAATATAGGAAAATACCAAAATGATTAAACTCTTGCCTTTTATTTCTTCCAGTAGATGAACTCTCTTATGACAGGGAAGAATCGATCTCTTCTCTAGGGCCCAATTATAGTTGCTTGCAGATGTGCTCAAGGACATCTGTAGGCACCACAGAAGAGTAGTGGTCCTTGGTGGTCCAGTTCTATAAACACTATTTATGAAACTAAAAATAAGAATTTTAAAATGTGACCTGAACTTTAAACTCCTGGAGAGTCCTATCAATCCATGTTCCATTGAGCAATCATCTTTTTGCACTGTCAACTAATCTGAGACTTATAGTTTCCTTAAACAAAGTTACTGTAAAGCAGGAAAATAATTCTAAACGAAGAAAGTGTTTGATTTGCATTTATTGTTTCTATTATTACATTAATGTGTACAAAAGGCCCAAGTGCATGAGTCCAGATGTTCAGAGTTGTCTTTTTTACAGGCTGACAGTTGCACTGTCAGAGTCCTTTATATACTTCCTGCTGTGACAGTATCGTGCATGTTGAACTCTGTTCTATGGATGTGCATTTCAAGTGAAAATACTATTCAAAATCACTGGGGAATTGTTCAACCATCTTTTGAGCTTTACAAATTTCTCTTTAAAACGTTGCTTTATTTATTTATGCAAAAGTGTTGTTGAAATTATTTTAAATTCTTCTACAAGTGTAATAACTGAGAAACGTGGCAGCTAACACTTTTAAGGAACACAAACGTTCCATTTAGGTTTCATCATGGCCTTCACATCGATCACTAACATGCAACATCTAACAATGCAGGGCATGGTGATGGTCAGCCCCAAGATGAACCCGACCATCTGCTGTCAGTTTGAAGCAGCTATTGTTCTCCTCTTTCATGCCAAGACATTCAGACGGGGGTCGCAGGTGACCGTGCATGTGGGTAATGTCAGGCAGACGGCTACCGTGGAATGCCTTCATGGAAAGGTTGGTGTAATTAGGGAATGACTTTTGGTCCTTGTTCTTTTACATAAACAGAGAATGTGACCGCGTCTCTTCTGCTGCAGGATGAGCTGCGAACAGGTGAGAGGGCTGTCGTTCGCTTCCGCTTCATAAAACACCCTGAATATCTGCGTCTGGGCGCCAAGCTGCTCTTCAGGGAGGGCGTCACAAAAGGTATCGGACACGTCACATGCTTGCTCCCCCCCTCCCAAAACTATGACCAGAACCAGGACCAGAACCATGACCAAAATCTGCAGGAATATTGAGGACTCATCCTTCGTACTTATCACTGATCAACTGGCCGAGTTCTGGAAAAACTTGAACCTGTTGAAGGTCACCCATGTTTTCTTGAATCGGTTTGCTCCTCCTGCCATGTCAGCATATTTATCCGCCACCTAAACCTATGTTTTTGTCCTCATTAACACCTGTTCTGTAAGTTCATCATCATCATCATCTTTTTCAGCAGGCATTTGGTCTTGAGTTGCATCTGGATTACCTCAATGGACTTAGTGCTGGAGAGTTAATCTGATGCTGTGCTACAGATTGATTCGAGAGGCATCTTTTTTTAATCAGTGCAGCCATCATAAGAAGACAACAGGATAATTTGTTTTTAATTTTTTTGGCAATTGTTTTTAAGCAGCATGGTGCTTGCTTGTCTTCTGGTGAGGTGAGCAAGTTGTATGCTCCACAGGTCAGACTGACATCTCTGGAAGTTTGTGAAGGAAGATTTTCCTCAGAGAGCTGTGGTTGCTTTTCATTATTCTCAAGTGGCTTTTCTTCCTTCAGTCATGCTATCTGATATTTAATCCATCCATCCATTTTCTATACTCGCTTAATCCAACTCGGGGGGTAGTGGTTGTCTGGAGCCTATCTCAGCCATCATTTGGCAAGAGGCAGTGGGGGGAAGCCAGAGCACCCAGAGAGAACCCACACATACACAGGGAGAACATGCAAACTCCACACAGAAAGGCCACAGACGGGACTGGAACCATAATCCTTTGCTGTGAGGCAACGGTGCTAACCACCACACCACCGTGCAGCCTTCAGATATTTCAGATCTTCATTTTTAATGTTTTAGCCTTTCAACTTCACTTTAGGAACTTATTTATTGCTAACATTTTGCGTGACTCCTCTGCATTTTTCTTAGAGAGCCATTGGGGAGCGTGTGATGTAATTTCTTAAGAGTTTATCTGAACTAAAAAGTCATTTTATTTATTAAATCAGTAACAGTAAGCTGTAGAAGCAAACTGGTTGGGATAGTTACTCTGATTAGTTATGGAGGAGCTTTCAGACTGTTCGTGACAGAAAGCTGATACTTGATACGAATAGTCCGATAAATTCTCATTTCGTGCCTGTGTGTTCATTTAGAGATTTATCCATTCATTTATTTTTTTGTCTTCTGAGCACACATTTTAATTGGTCCACATTATACCCTTTTTCTGCAAAGAGAAGCAGCCAGTGGGAGCAGGAAGTCACATGCAAACCCACGCAGTGCAGCGAAAGGATGGAGAGAACTTCCTCCCTGATTGAATTTCATATGTAAAACTAGCTGAAGTTACAGCATAACCATTGATTTTACTTTAGTTTGTGTTGATTTTGTTTCACACGTGACAAGTGTACATTATAAAACCAAGATTTTAGCGCTTAAATGTGGGATAATACTCAGTGACAGCAGGTTAACATGCAATGGGCCATGTTCCTCTCAGTATTTCAGATAGAAAAATCTAGAAACAACAACACCATCACTGTAACCTCAATGTATATGTTAGAACATGGAGTACCATGGAAGTGTTGCAGTAAAACACAAAACCACCGGGAAACACAATAACCCGCATCTGTTTTATTTATGGTTCAAATCCATGTTCAGGTTTTCAGTGTCTGATTGTCCTTCAGCTTTACATTTTCAACATAATTCGGGCATAAGGGCAAATCATCAAAGCAAATAGTAAAACTACCCATAATAGCTGGACAACTTGCTGCTCCCTGTAAGCATGGGGATTCAATCCAGCATGCTAGCACACCTGTTAGCACAGTGAAATGTCCCCAAGCTTCCAGTCATGAGGATGCACAGATGAATTCTGCAGCCATTCTCCTGCTGCCTCTTTATTTGAGATCACATATTATTTATTTATTTATTTTTATTATTTGGGGTTGTAAGATGACACTTTTCATATCCCTATCTGCTCTTTGTATCAGCACACTCTTGCTTTTTGCACTTTATTCAAATCATTATGATGAATCCTCTCTCTCCGCTTAGGGTGGCTCTGAACAGCACATACAGATACAAACCGAGACTTTTCCCCCTTGTTCCTGCTTAGTCATTTACAGTTTGGCGTCACAGAAAATGAACCAGAGCTTGATTTATGTTTCAGATAAAAGTATCACTATATAAATGTGTTGGTATAAAAGGTATCCTTCTGTACTTTTTTACTCTATACAGCCTTACATTCAGTTTGTTGACATTAAACTTTAATTGTTGATGCCTGCACGAGCAATACCTGCAATTACAAATGACTGGCACTGAAATCTTTGTATTGTGGTTTCCAGTTTGTTTCAATTATCCATTCAGGTTTCTTATTGATTTGTGAGGTTTGTAGGTTTGATGCATCAGACAGCTTTGTGCAGCTAAACATAACCTGCATGCTCTTTGACTGACAAAGACTCTTATCTCCCATTTGAAATATAACAAATGTAAATTCTTAAGTGTTGATGCTGTTCAAACATTTTTTTGAGGTTCTGTGCAATTAAATATTGAATGTAATCTCTGTGATCTTGTGTAGATTACTGTTCAAACGGACTTACTGTTAACGTTGCACTTTGTATTGACAGCATGTGTGTTGGACAGCCGGGATTGCTGATTTTGCAGTACAAAGATCACAGGTCAGTGTGAGACAACCTCACACACAGATATTACAGCAGAATACTGAAATAGTACAATGGATTTAACGGTTTGCTTTTCCTGACCATCCATGTTGCTCTTAAATAAACAGTTAAAGTGGAAAAAATGAACATGTCTGAATTGATTTGTTTTTTAATTGTTAAAAACGAAAAATTTACTTTTTTTCCACCTTCTTCATGTTCTGTACAGGGACAGTTTATCTTAGCACCAAGATAGGAGGCAGGAGAAATATGAGAATTACCACTGCCAAATTAGGAAAAAAATAAATAAAATAAAATAAATCGCTCCCCCCTGAGCTGTCAACTTATCGTGGTGGGGGAGTTTGCGTGCCCCAATGAGTCTGGGAGCTATGTTGCCCGGGGCTTTAAGCCCCTGGTAGGGTCACCCAAGGCAAACAGATCCTAGATGAGGGACCAGACAAAGAACAGCTCAAAAGACTCCTTATGATGAACAAAAAATTTGGACCTCGTGATCCCTTGCCCGGATATGGGACACCGGGGCCTCCCCCCGGAGCCAGGCCCGGGGGTGGGGCCCGGCAGCGGGCGCCTGGTGGCCGGGCCTGTGCCCATGGGGCTCGGTCGGGCATAGCCCGAAATGATGACGTGGGTCCCCCTTCCGACGGGCTCACCACCCGTGGGAGGGGCCAAGGGGGTCGGGTGCGATGTGAGCTGGGTAGCAGCCGAAGGCAGAGGCCTTGGCGGTCTGATCCTCGGCTACTGAAGCTAGCTCTTGGGACGTGGAATGTCACCTCTCTGTTGGGGAAGGAGCCGGAGCTGGTGCGCGAGGCTGAGCGGTTCCGGCTAGATATAGTCGGACTCACCTCGACGCACGGCTTGGGCTCTGGAACCAGTCCTCTTGAGAGGGGTTGGACTCTCTTCCACTCTGGAGTTGCCCGTGGTGAGAGGCGCAGAGCAGTTGTGGGCATACTTATTGCCCCCCGGCTGTGTGCCAGTACATTGGGGTTTACCCCAGTGAACGAGAGGGTAGCCTCCCTCCGCCTTCGGGTGGGGGGACGAGTCCTGACTGTTGTTTGTGCCTATGCGCCAAACAGCAGTTCAGAGTACCCACCCTTTTTGGAGTCTCTGGGGGAGGCACTGGAGAATGCTCCTACCGGAGACTCCCTCGTTCTGCTGGGGGACTTCAATGCTCACGTTGGCAATGACAGTGAGACCTGGAGGGGTGTGATTGGGAGGAACGGCCCCCCTGATCTGAACCAGAGTGGTGTTATGTTGTTGGACTTCTGTGCTGGTCATGGACTGTCCATAACGAACACCATGTACAGACATAAGGGTGTCCATATGTGCACTTGGCACCAGGACACCCTTGGCCGCAGTTCGATGATCGACTTTGTGGTTGTATCATCGGACTTGCGGCCGTATGTCCTGGACACTCGGGTGAAGAGAGGGGCGGAGCTGTCAACTGATCACCACCTGGTGGTGAGTTGGCTCCGCTGGTGGGGGAGGATGCCGATCAGACCTGGCAGGCCCAAACGTATTGTGAGGGTCTGCTGGGAGCGTTTGTCAGAATCCCCCGTCAGAAGGAGCTTTAACTCCCACCTCCGGCAGAGCTTCAACCATATCCCGGGGGAGGTGGGGGACATTGAGTCCGAATAGGCCATGTTCCGTGACTCCATTGCCGAGGCAGCTGATCGGAGTTGTGGCCGTAAGGCGGTCGGTGCCTGTCGTGGCGGCAACCCTCGAACCTGCTGGTGGACACCAGTGGTGAGGGAAGCCGTCAAGCTGAAGAAGGAGTCCTATCGGGCCTTTTTGGCCAGTGGGACCCTGGAAGCAGCTGATAGGTACCGACAGGCCAGACGGGCCGCGGCTTCGGCGGTTGCTGAGGCAAAAACTCGGGCCTGGGAGGAGTTCGGTGAGACCATGGAGAACGATTTCCGGACAGCCTCGAAGAGATTCTGGTCCACCATTCGGCGTCTCAGGGGGGGGAAGCGGCTCACAGTCAACACTGTTTACAGTGGGGACGGGGCTTTGCTGACCTCAACTAGGGATGTTGTGAGTCGGTGGGGGGAGTACTTCGAGGAACTCCTCAATCCTACCAACACGTGCTCGGAAGAGGCAGAGTCGGAGAGCTCGGAGACGGGGCCTCCCATTTCTGGGGCTGAGGTTGCCGAGGTGGTCAAAAAGCTCCTCGGTGGCAAGGCCCCGGGGGTGGATGAGGTCCGTCCTGAGTTTCTCAAGGCTCTGGATGTTGTAGGGCTGTCTTGGCTGACACGCCTGCAGCATCGCGTGGACATCGGGGACAGTGCCTCTGGACTGGCAGATTGGGGTGGTGGTCCCCCTCTTTAAAAAGGGGGACTGGAGGGTGTGTTCCAACTATAGGGGTATCACACTCCTCAGCCTCCCTGGTAAGGTCTATTCGGGGGTATTGGAGAGGAGGATCCGTCGGATAATCGAGCCTCGGATTCAGGAGATGCAGTGTGGCTTTCATCCTGGCCGTGGAACAGTGGACCAGCTCTATACCCTCGGCAGGATCCTGGAGGGTGCAAGGGAGTTCGCCCAACCAGTCTACATGTGTTTTGTGGACTTGGAGAAAGCGTTCAACCGTGTCCCTCGTGGAGTCCTGTGGGGGGTGCTCCGGGAATATGGAGTGCCGGACCCCTTGATAGGGGCCCTTCGGTCTCTGTATGACCAGTGCCAGAGTTTGGTCCGCATTGCCGGCAGTAACTCGGATACGTTTCCGGTGAGAGTTGGACTCCGTCAGGGCTGCCCTTTGTCACCGATTCTGTTCCTAACTTTTATGGACACAATTTCTAGGCGCAGCCAGGGCATTGAGGGTGTCCGATTTGGCGACCTCAGAATCGGGTCTCTGCTTTTTGCAGATGATGTGGTTCTGTTAGCGTCGTCAGGCCGTGACCTTCAGCTCTCACTGGAGCGATTCGCAGCCGAGTGTGAAGCGGCTGGGATGAGAATCAACACCTCCAAATCCGAGACTATGGTTCTCAGCCAGAAAAGGGTGGAATGCTCTCTCCGGGTCGGGAATGAGATCCTTCCCCAAGTGGAGGAGTTCAAGTATCTCGGGGTCTTGTTCACGAGTGAGGGACGAATGGAGCGGGAGATTGACGGGCGGATCGGTGCGGCGTCTGCAGTGTTGCGGGCTCTGCACCGACCCGTCGTTGTGAAGAGGGAGCTGAGCCAGAAGGCGAAGCTCTCTACTTACTGGTCAATCTATGTTCCCATCCTCACCTATGGTCACGAGTTGTGGGTAGTGACCGAAAGAACAAGATCGCGAATACAAGCGGCCGAAATGGGTTTCCTCCGCAGGGTGTCTGGGCTCTCCCTTAGAGATAGGGTGAGAAGCTCAGTCATCCGGGAGGGGCTCGGAGTAGAACCGCTGCTCCTCCGCATTGAGAGGAGTCAGATGAGGTGGCTCGGGCATCTGGTTAGGATGCCCCCTGGGCGCCTCCCTGGGGAGGTGTTCCGGGCACGTCCCACTGGGAGGAGACCCCGGGGAAGACCCAGGACACGCTGGAGAGACTATGTCTCTCGGCTGGCCTGGGAACGCCTCGGGGTCCCCCCGGAAGAGCTGGAGGAAGTGGCCGGGGACAGAGACGTCTGGGTTTCTCTACTCAAGCTGCTGCCCCCGCGACCCGACCCCCGGATAAGCGGCAGATGATGGATGGATGGATGGAAATTAGGAAAATCCATTTTCATTCAAGGGTTCTGTAATGATCAGTTTCAACACAGCACATATCCGCATGTGATTAAAAATGTACCTTTTCTCAAATTATATATATGCTGGTGTAGACAAATTTTGAAGGGAATCTAAAGCAGTTTCTGGCACAAACAGAGCTCAAGCAAAACAACCTAAACCTAAAGATGAATTCAAGTACTTCTAGTAAGAAAAAAAAAAAAACTTCCATCTTATTTCAGAACGAATGCTTTCCTGAACACAAACAGCACATCCTTTCAAGCAACTTTAATGTAAGCCTGTTCATTGAGCTGAGCTGAACTTGCATTTCCTGAGCTGGATTTGGTTAAAGCTTCAAAACAAAATCATGTACAACAATAACTGGGAACTTATTAACATAAATAAGATTAAACAATTACAGAGTGAAATGAGTGCAATGCCCCTGAAGACAAAAATATGTATTTGAAACCAATTTCAACAAAATATTATTTTTGCCATTATTGTTGCTGTCTGGTTGACTCACAGCATTGTGCTTGTAGACTTTTGAGGATTCTAAAGCTGAGCGACAGCAAGATATAATCATGAACAAAACTGCCAGCTGTTTGACATTTTGCTATATTTCCAGTATCTGCCAGTCTCAATGATACGTTTGCTGAAAATAACTCGGTTGAGGAATTGCAGTGGCCAGTTGGTACAGTTGTAAAAATTCCAGCCTGGGGCTGGGTGACGTGCAGTATGTATCACCCCCAATAGTTTGCGCCTTTATCAGTCATCTGTGACTTTATGAACTAAAATGGAAAGTAAAAAAGAAGCATAGAAGAAACCAAGGCATAATTCCATTTTTTTGTCAGATTTTTAGCTCCAGAGAATGGCTCTGTTTGAGAATATTAAAGTAGAAATCACCAGTATAACTCATCAGCAAAAGCTGATCATCGGCTGATACTGTACAGTTTGGTAAACTGAAATCTTTTCATTTAACAAAGGAAACAGGTAAACTCCCTATTTTTCTGTCTTCTGGCTCTCCTGCAGTTCTCCTGTGATACATTCTTTGTGCTGAGGTTGAATAGTCAATAGATTTCCAGTGGCAGTTCAGAAAACAATTCCCTCCTCATCAGCAGTCTCACATTCTAAGGGTTTATTCTGCTGCTACTCCTCCTTTTCAGAAAACAATTTGGCTCTTTGAAGGAGACATCAGCTGCCAGTTAAGCCAGGCTCCTCTGCCGGGGCTTGATCCTCAGATACAGCTGGAAGAAAAAGGGAAAAAGTTTCTCATTAACACATCATTAAGATAAATGTCTTGCATAAGACTGCTGTGTGACAGAATTCTCAGAGCTGCTTTTTATACTTAATGAAAACAAAATGTTGTTTGGAGACAAATGGACAAAGCAGCACTGCCAATGCTTCTTCATCCATCCATCCATTTTCTATACCCGCTTAATCTGTTGGTCAGGTCCCGGGGGGGCTGGAGCCTATCCCAGCGGGCATCGTGCAAGAGGCGGGAAACACCTGGGACACGCTCACACTCACTCCTAAGGACAATTTAGAGTCACCAATTAACCTAACATGCATGTTTTTGGACGTTGAAAGGAAGCCGGAGAGAACCCACGCATACACGGGGAGAACATGCAAACTCCACACAGAAAGGCCCCAGCCAGGAGTTGAACCTGGAACCCTCTAGCTGTGAGGCAACGGTGCTACGCCAATGCTTCTTTCAACAGTTAAACAGTTTCAGACTAAAATCTTTGAAAAAGGTGGTCATTTTAGACACGCCTTCAGAAACTGAGTAGCACTGCACAAGAACCAGAAACCTCCAAGGAAACCCAGTGAAATTCATCTTTCAACATATGCCCCAAAAAGCTGGGCAGCTGTGTACAATGTAAATACAAATGCAATTATCTGTGAATCAATTAAAGCTTGTGGTTACTCCTAAGATAACAAATCTGAAACTGGAAAAGGTTTTCTTTTAATATACTTGACATTTATAGAATGAAAAATATCACAAAATAACCCCTTAACCGTCAAGCAGTTGAGGTCTATATCAAGCAATATTTTGAAAAAAATCTTACTTTCCAACCACAGCACATGGTGTAATGGTAAGTAGACACGAGAGTATGTTAAAAAAAAAAAGTCAGTTAAAAAAAGCCCCAGCATTATTTTCAGTGAAACATACTTTTTCAGTTATTTGTAAATCACGCATTACATTTGCTGCAATAAGGCTTGTATTGATGTGAAATTAATCTACTAGCTGATTGTTTTTTTTTTAAGATCAGGAAGCTTGCTGGTGTAGAAACTATTGGCATGACAACATAGTGAAAAAACCTAATCATTTCATAAAAATGTTTCTGCCTCAACATTTTGGAATTTGTAATGCTTCTCGTGCTTTCAGGCCTTGAACATTTTCAGTTTACAGTGTTACTTTGAGATCTAACAGCTACTGGAAGGAAACTTGACTTGGTCAGCTCACCCCCAGCAGGTTGCGGGGGATGTATCCTTCATGATCACCACATCGGGCCCACCACCATTCCGTCTCAACCTCGTCCTGCCTTCTCAGCACAGTCATGCAATCACCCTCACTGAAGCCAAGCTCATCGTCATTCTGAGGTTTGTAGTCCCACAGGGCATAAACCACTCCGCGGTTCATCACACCCATCTTCTCCTGAACACCTATGGTGACACAAAGAGAGGTAAAAAAAATACTTAAACCAGCATTTCAAAATCAAAAAGTCAGAGTCCAACTTTAAATGTCGATATTCTTGATGTGTGTAAGAAAAAAATCTGTTTGAGTGGCATCCTAAGAAAACCTTAAATCTGTGGCCATATTCACAAAGCTTCTTATCTTACCGCTAGGAGTGCTCCTAATTCTTTTTCCTTAAAAGTAATTCACAAAGCCACTGAGACCTACTCATACTTAGGCTAAATCACTAACAGTTAACTAAGAGTGACGAACCGTTGCTATGGATTACGTTGATTCTCGTGCATGACTTTAGAAGCGCTCAGTACGATGATTGGTTGTTTGAGTGCAGGCGGTCTCGGCAAAACTCTTCCGCAACATCCCACAAACAAGCCCACTAAATCAACAAAAAACAGGAAAATAGCTTTGGCTACAAATTAACTCCTATCAAATAGTTATGGACAGTGCTGTCAGAAGAATACATGCATTTGGCTCTGGGTAAACAGTAAACAATAATAAATATGGATTCAAATAAAATAAAAGGCAACAACGAGCCAACACAATGTTTTTACACATAAGGCTAAGCGTATAACTTATGTTACACTTAACTGCGTTATGGATTCAGATAGGGTGTCAAGAGCCACGTCTTGCAGGGATAGCCACTGTCACCCAGCAAGTGATATTCAACTGGTACACGGCGCCTCTCAAAAAGCTGCCTCAGACCGTTCTCCATTAAAATACGCGAATCATGTGTAGATCCAGGCCAGTTTGCAACAACATCAAGAATGTTAAAATTTGTATAAAAAACAACCTGCGTGTTGATAGAGTGGACTTTCTTTCGAATAACAAATACGTCCTTGTCTATTGATGGCGCAATTATTTTGATAAGCGTCTCGTCAACAACACCGACCACACCGGGCATGCCTGCAACTGCCATAAAGTTGGTTTTGATCCTGTGTAGTTGCTGATTGTCCAAAGGAAACCGGATAAACTGTTGTATGATATGTGGTCGAGAGCGCGGTGATGGTTTGGTTTATGGCACGGCTGACTGATGGTTGCGATATTCCTAAATCATCGGCATTGCAAAGTTGCATTTTTCCTGTTGCTAAATATCGTAGCGTTGCCAAACATTTTGTCTTCGGACTGATCGGGTTATTTCTGTTAGTGGGGGATGTTATTTTGTCTCGCTGCAGTCATTTTCTGATTCTTTGTGAATAGGTCTTACTGCGTTAGGAGTCCTCTCGAGGACTTTTAAGCTCCCCTTAGGTTAGGTGCTACTTTTAGGCCTAAAATCCTTTGTGAATTGCTCTTAGTGAAAAAAATAGGAGTCCTAGATTTGAGAATGACATGTCCATTATTTTTAGGAGTTTCTCCTAAATTCGCCAGTGAGGAGCTACTTTTAGCCCTAAGATCCTTTGAATATGGCCACTGATCTATAACTCCTGGTTGGTGAGGAAACAATCTGTGATGAAAATGAGCATCCATATTTCTTTTAGAATTAGCTGAATGAATTGACATTAAACCCTCCTCACAAGTATTTCCTTTGACTTCTTGAATATATACTACCATTTTGTTGAAGAGCCAAGCAAGCACTCTTGAGGGCTCAACGGGGAACTCCGGTGAATGAGGGGAACCTCCAGAGCTTTGAGCTGGCCAAGCTAGCTAAGCCAGCTCTCAGTCAAACAAAGCTGAGAGAGCCCCATGGCTCTAGAGATCAAGAATCAATTCTCTGGATTCCCAGTTAGCTTTCTACCATGACAATCCAGATCTAAGGAGCTACAGAAGCCCAAATGGATCTAGATCTGCTTGTTGCCTGTTGTACTTGAACTTTTTACACTCATCATTGGTGCCTCCATGTTATGGAGTTTTGCTGTTACTTGGGTGCAGTCATTGAGTTGTGAGCTGCTTTTGGCTGTGTTAGCATTGTTGTTGTTCCTTTAGCTTTGCTCTGCTATCGAAAAGACAGAATTCAAATTGGACAAAGATCTACTTTATGATGGAGTAAAACTGTGGTCATTTTCTACTGCTGTGCTTCTTTGCTTAGGTTTTTTGCATTTTATCCTCTTCGTTGTAAGTTTTTGTCAGCCCCTCCTGGCACTAGCTGTCACAATCATGCTTTTTTACAGCACTAGTCTTAACACAAGCTGACTCAAACTAACTTTCAACCATCGGTATTTGATTAAGGCTTCATCACAGGAGTCTGTGCATTGTTAACTTTTTAGAGGACTGCATGTCCATCTACGTTTAAAAAAATGGATACCTCCGTGAAGGTATAAAATGACCAGCAATTGGCCAGCAAGCAGTGCTCTTCTAATGTTTTTTAAGTCATACAAAGGGATGAATCAATGGAATCAATGCGCCTATGAAAACCGCTCAAATCTTCTTATCAACTTCTCAACTTATGAAAAAAAATGGTATGTAGTTATTTTCCTTGAAATTACTTTTTTGAACTTCCTAAAACTGCTTGAACCTATCCACCCACAAATCTCTCTCAGTGGCATAAACTCCATGAAAGGTTATCAGAAATTTCTTTAAAGAATGGACTCCCCAAAAAACATCAAATTTCTCATAAGGCACTGAATCAAGTCAAGGGCTGCATAGGCAATTATAGGTAAACCCTATTTTCTATCTCTTCTCTTCTAATCAACAAACTTATCTCATGAGCTGACAAAGGAAATTGTCCTGTGCTAGGAACTGCTATGGCATTCTCAAGAGTTGTTTTTGAAAAAAAAAAAGATGAACAACACTACACATCCTCTACACAATTTACCTATAAATCAACAGCATGTCTTAGTCTGAGGCTTCTTCAGCTATACTGCATTAAGGACCAGTACAGTACTCATTTGAATTAAGTTTTCATTCATAATGTTACATATCCTGTATATACAAAATGCAAAGCATTATGATTTAGGTCTCACCATAGAGGAATTGAGAGCACTGGGCATAGCCATCCTCCATCTCTTCACACTTGTCAGCAGCTGTCTGCATGTCACTATATGTAGTGGCAAAAACAGCTGCCCCCGACTCCACCAGGAACTTACAGACCTGAACGTTGTTGCAGGAAGCAGCACAATGAAGGGGGGTCCTGGAGATGGATAAAGGTAATTTTACACATGGACATGATGGCATATGTTAACTGGTCTGTTAACTGCAGGTGATTGTTAATGAACTGGACTGCTCTGGTTCAGACTCACCAGCCGTCGCTGTCGGCAGCGTTAACATTGACACCAAACTGAACCAAAAACTTTACAATCTCAGTGTGGCCAGCACAGACAGCATTGTGCAGTGCTGTGATACCCTCGTCATTTGGCAAACTGGGGTCCTCTACCTGCATGACATACATGGGATTTGTCACAACTACTATATCTATCTGAAATCAAGAATTTGACACTGATATACATTACCTTTTATGACGGAAAATTTCAGGCTAAAATGTTCTATTAATTCCCTGATGTCATGTAAATCGCAATTACAACTTTTCGACATCCACAAAAACATAAATACAATCTTTGACAAAGTCAAAAGCATTTAAAGGCGATAAGTAAACCAACCAAATACCCCCACTCACACAGTACCCAGCCTCCATGGTATAAATGATCAGATTTCAGTGATATTTCACAGAAATATCAGAAGTTCTTCACAGTTTCTGTGTTAATGAAAATCTTAGTAGTTTTAAAAGTGTCTCTAAGCCTGGTGGGTCTACAGAGTAGGACCAAACAGCAGTGAGACTCACATCATAGATGACTCTCTGTACGAGGTCGTACTCGCCCTCCAGGGACGAATCCAGCAGAAGGGCCAGAGGGTTGAACTTTACCCGCATACCGTGGTCAATCCGCTCTAAGCCTGCTTTACGGAGGATCGACCTCTTTCCCTAAGACATAGAGCAAAGGAACAGCAATTAAAAAACAACTTTAATTCTTTTTGATTGTTGTAATTTAGATGAAGTAAAAAGTTAGGTTTAAATTAAAATCTACACACTGTGACCTGTCCTGTGATCTCTGGTGGCCGCAGATTGAGGCTTTCATCCCCCTGCTCCACCTTCCTACAGCTGGGATAAGGTGGGGGCGGGTATGGAGGGAACTCCTCTGGGAACTTGTCCTGGTGAGTTAAGATAGATGAACATTTCTCTTCCTCTTTCTTGTCCTCCTGTGGAGGGGGTAAGGAACAGCAGCTGCTGGTATCAGAGATCGGTGAGCGTGGGGGCAGTGGGGGTGGAGTCACGCTGCCCTCTGGGCTTTCAGCTAGTTGTTGATTGTTGTCCTCAGTCCTGGAAGTTGCATCTACATTGCCATTCCTATTGCCATTCCTATTCCTATCATCAGGAACTGTGGGGTGGATGTATGTCCCTGCTGGACCAACTGTCTCCATGGGGATTGTTTCCATGGCAGCCAGAGTGGTCTTTTGGTACAGGAGCTTCTGGATGTTGGGTCCAGCTGGGCCTTCAGGCTCTGTGATAGAGCTACGTTTCTTCAGGGGCCGGGGAGCGTGATGCAGTCGGCGGCGGAGAGCTTCCAAATCAACATCGCTGGGGTTCCTGTGAGGGTTGGACAGGAAGGGGAGGAGCTTGGTGGGGCTTAGTGGTCGAGGGGTTAGACGTTCTGTTGTGTCTCCTCCAAGTCCATCACCTGTACTAGGGAAATTGTTGTCACCTTCACTCTCATCGGAGCCACAAAATCCAGAGTTCAAGACAATGTTGTCTGAGCCAACAGACTGCTGCCCACCACTGGCTTGGAGGACAGGTTTTCCATACACTGTGGAGGTAGAGAAAGAGTTATTTGAGTTTCTGAAAAAAGGTAAAGTTTACAGTGGCAACAATAACCTTCAAGTCAGCTTAGAATCTGTTCAATGTAAGACATCCTTTGATCTTAGACATTCAATAAACAAAATAGAGCCTCCCCGCTGGACATAATGTGACATGCATGGCCACAGTCATAATATTATTAATAACCAGGTGCTCCAGTTTCTTCCCACAATCGAACAACATGCATGTTAGTTGTATTTGTGATTCTAACTTAGACACAGGCATGAGCGTTCATAACTGTCTCTTTTTGGTACAGAATGGGGGGCCCATGCAGAGAATATTATCTTATCTTCTCAGCTGTGACTAGCTCCAGCACTCCCACTACCCTGATCAGTATAAAGTAGCTACATGAAATGGATGGATTGGATTTTTGCCATTTTGTCAAAAAATGTGTCTTTGTAATGAGCAGGAATATTAATAGTCTTTTGGACTATACTTGAAGTTTTTAAAAACAGTAAAAGTAGCTGCATCTAAATCAGTGCATTACCTCGGGTCTGGCTGCGCGACAGTGTGCCCTGGCCACCCACTTGGTAGCCCTTTCCGGGTGTAGCCCGCTGTGTGTACATGGAGTAGATTGATGAAGCTGCTAAAGTTTGAGGCTTCTGCAGCACAGGAGGAGGAATGTCTGAGAGGTCAGGGCTATAGGGTCGCACAGCAGCAGCTGGAGGACTCTCCTGTTTGTTGGGCAGAGGGAGGGTATTGCTGTGGCTGGAGTGCAGTTCTGGAGGCCAGAGGTGAACCCCAATTGGCTTGACCTTACCAGGGAAGGTCCCAGTGCTGTAGAGGGGCTTAGAGAAGGTTGGTGGGCCAGATGAGGTGAATGATTTAGTCTTGCCGGGAAGAGGAGGTGCTGACATCTTGGACAGACCTTTGCCAGATGCCTGAATGTGAAACACAGAACAAACATGACAACGCACAGGATTATCGTAAACAGATATGGATTATGTCAATCAAATATGGTATGATGCACTGAAATACAAAATATCTTGTAATAAAACTGCATGAATTTTTTTCCAGATCCCTTGTATCCATTCACTTCATTATCCATCCTCAAAATGAATTGTGATCGTTAATACCCACTGTCATAGAGAGATACTGATCAAATTTCAGAACTATCACTATGTTCATTATTTTGATTTCACCATCCAGAAGATTAATGAGCATGAGGTGAGTCAGCTGATACCTGATTATTCCTTAGTGGGTTCCCAGTGGTGTGATTGGATCGTGAGGGGACAGGGGGTGGGACATCAGGCTCAGAGAGGCCCTTGAGGTCTTTGAGTGTCTCACCACCTACAAAAAAGTGAGATTCACCAATGTCTTCTGGGAGCTTTCTTAAACTCAGCTGACAACCTGTCCATCTTCCAGACCGAAAATAGCTTAATTGCATCTCTTCAGATCTTCCTTATCTTCTGTTTTATCAAATTAAATACACATGAGAATAGGGCTATCTATGAAAGCAGACCACCCTCAAATTAGTACTGTCACTGTCTGAAATTATGGGGCCACTATATAATATATAACTATGTAGACTAAGAATTTAGCTGTTACAAAAAGACTGAAAAGTGATGGAGTCTTCTTAGCAAAATGACATCAACTGACCTGAGTTGCGGCAGCTAAGGCTGAACATACGAGGGAGAGTGGAGGCATGCCCGTTACCTCCCCTGGACTCAGAATACGAATTGCTCCAGTCAGAGAGTTTGTTAGTTTTTGAGGTGCTCAAACCTGTTAAGAGCAGAGAAACTTATGTATATTTCATTGTGGGTACTAGTTCTGATGTGACTGATACATGTCCAAACAAAGTCTCAGGATGCTTGGACTGAGTCAAAGATATGTAGTTTGTGGTTATATAACTAACTTCTTATCAAAAAATGTCCCTTTTCTCTCTATCCTATCTGAAAAAGTAACTAATTACATACTTGAGGCTGGTTTGGGTGGTCTAGGTGGCTGCTTCAGGGATGAGTCAGGCATGGGCAAGGTGGCAGTGCCGTCTGGGTATGCCGGCTTCACCAGCATCTCTTTGCAGGCTGGCACTGGAGGACCCAGGGAGCATGCAGTAGAAGATGACAGGATGTACGGCCCCACTGCTGCCACTTTGGAGCTAACACTATGCTGAAAGGCCATGCCGTCTGAAGCCACCTATACAGAAAGTAAGCAAATAATTGCTACAGGTAGAAACTTGTTTTCGTTAGATTCCTTAGGAGAAAAAAAGTCAATGGAGATGAGCTTTTGTGTTTGTATCAAAGAATGTTAAAAAGGTTTTTGTTACTTAATGTATTTGGTTAAATAAACTCACTGGCAGATTCTCCTTTTGCTGCAGGGCAGCCTTCTTTTTCCAGAGCCGCTGTCGGAGCTCAGCCAGACGCCGGTCCATTACAGCCACCTCTTGGTTTCTCTTGTTCAGGTTATCTCTATGCTGCTGTAGCCTGACACTTTGATCCTGGTTCAGCTTGTTCCTCAACTGAGAAGGAGTAGGGTGTCAGGACAGGGATAGAAATTAAAACAGGATTTCTACAGGGGTTCACTAAGTCAAATCCAAGTTAATTTATAGAATTTCACAGCAGCTGTAGCTGGCAGCGCTGACAGCGTTAGGAAGGGGTCCTTGCCATTTTTTTTTTTCTTCGTTATTTGACGAATGTAATTCTATCAGTTTCCCATCAGTCTGAGCTCTAACATAGTCTCTGTGAAAACAAATAGAACTGTTGCTGCATGAACACTGGTTGTATCACATGTACTCATCTTATTTAAAGTGGAAAAAACAAAAGCTTTGAAAAAAATAACAACATATGCATAATTTTTCTAATGCATCTGAGATTTCACCTGCAGTTCTCTGTAGAGGCGCTCCAGCTCAGCTGTGGATGACATGTCGTGGTGGTGAGGAAAAGGAGGTTCTAGTTTATTGCTCCTCAGTGCCTCCAGCTGGTCACCCAGCTCCTCCACCCTTGCTGCAGCCACCAGCAGCTCCCTCTGCTTCTGGTGGAATAGGCTGGTCATCTGCTCGATCTCCTCCACTGACAGACATGAACGCAGGCAAACTGTCATTTCAGTCAAAAGTGAGTATGACATCAGAGGACAGAATTAATAATTATCTTGTGCAAGGTTTTTGTACTGAGCTTTTATAACCTTTTCGCAAAAAATCAAAAGCAACAGTGCATTCATCTGCATTTGGTGAAATAATCATTTAAGTCATAAACTATGTGATGAACTATAAGAAAACTGGGCAAAAGGAAACTGAAGCTGCATTTAAAGAACCCTGAATTTTGGCTTAAATGCATCATGAAAGCATGAAAGACACAGTTACATTTGAAAAGACCAGCAACTGAATGCAAATCCTGTCATTTTCGTTATGGAGACTAACATACGGTCAGATCTATCTGATCTGCTTGGTGCTATCTGATGGAGAGTTTTCATTAATTCCACTTCATATTCCTGCACATCATCTGCTCTGTCAACACATATGGCTCTGAGAGGATTACTGTTGACTGAGCTGTACACTTAATATATCCTACTGTTGCTGATAGTGATTTTGCATTTTGATAACAAACTGCATGTGGAATTTTCAACATGGAACCTTATTACCCAGACAGTCTGTAAGATTACTTTTGTAGCCTAATGGAAGCCAGTCCTATTTTTAGAAAATACAAGTTCTTTTTTCAAATACAAAACAGTTTTCCTACTCTTGATGCTTGCCATTTGCTCAACCCAACAAACTTAAGAGCAGTGTTTAATTTGCAATGTTTCGATATTGTTACTGATATGTAGAGGCATTCCCTTACTAATACCAAAGTTTTTCACAAGAAAACAATTTCTTTCTGTATGAATTATTTTGACAAGCGTCTGTTATCTTACTGAATGTCTTCACACAATCAGCCACACAAGATTTTGTAATAATCTAAATGTAATGCTTCCGTTTAGCAAAACAAACACATACAGTTTAAGCAAGCTTCATTTGGTGCTCTTGTATATGTACACATGTACACATGATTCCTAACTAAGACACTACATCCATGTCCCGGGTCAGAGTCTTACTACACTGCTGATAGGACAGTACGTGCATCCACAGTACTGTTACTGTTAACACAGAAATGTAACGATACATTGGTATCTGTTCACACACACAACCCCAGCCTTTCACCGAGCCTTCTCACCGAGTTTGCTGTTGCTGAGACGTTTTTGCTCCACCTGGCCCCGAAGCGCCCGGACCCGACGCAGTTTTGCCTCTTGGTTGTGGGCGTTCTCTCTGAGCTGTCTCAGTCGTTCCTGTTCAGACACCTCCTGACGCTGCTGCTGATCCTGCTGCTTTAGGTACCACAGCTGCTGCTCCTGCAACAAACAGATGTACTTTCAATAAAGGGACAAATTTAATCAAAGCACTTGTTTGGGGCCAAATCATTGCATAGAGTTTTGTGTTTGTCTCTCTGTCCTATCCTCTCATCCTCCAGCTGGTCCATGTAGATGGTCACCCTTCCTGGGTCTGCCTCTGCTACCTACTGTTACCTGCCGCCTCACGCATTCTCAGGACAAAGGATTGGACTGAACTAAATATTCAATGCAACCTGTTGGCTTCCTTAGTTAAGCTATTTTTCCTTAATGTTTATAATATGAAAAAAAATATATAAGAAACTGGGGAGATAAACAGTGGTGTGGTGGTTAGCGCCATCACCTCACAGCAAGAGGGTTTTGGGTTCAAACCCACCTGGGGCCTTTCTGCTTGGAGCTTGCATGTTCTCCCCATGTATGTGTACCCACACATATCCACATATACACATATCTCCAGGTACTCTGGCTTCCTCTCACCACCCAAAAACATGCATGCCAGGTTTTTTGGTGGTAATTGGTGATTCTGAATTGTGAGTGTGGTGTGGACATTGTTGATGTGTTTGTCTTTGTGTGACCCTGTGATGGACTGGCAATCTGTCCAGAGTGTACCCCTCATCTTGCCAGGTATAGAAGATGGGTGAATAATTAACTGGGCTGAGTTGAATAGAACTGGATTAAACTGGATTCTAATTTGATAATAACTCAATTTAATTCATGTCAAACTTGTTTAGATACATTTACATTTTTGCATTTAGCAGATGCTTTTATCTAAAGCACCTTACAAAGAAAAAGGAGAATTAACAATTGCATATATTTTAAAGAACAATTTACAATAAACAGTTACAACCTCATGAGGCAGTTAGACGGAGAGTGCAAATGTTTAGATTAGTTCAGTGCAGGTGAAGAGATAAATGGGAATGGCGGGGGGAGCAGAGTTTTCAAGAGCTTCTTGAAGACTGAGGCACCCCAGCTCTGGTAACACTTGGCAGGTCATTCCACCAATGGGGTACAATGGATGTGAATAGTTTGGAGTGCTGCACACGTGGGGGTGGGGGTAGCAGCAGCAGCGCCAGACGATGTTCCTTGGAGGGATAACATGGGTCTATATGAGAGCGTTGAGGCAGGTGGGAACAGACCCAGAAAATTGCTTTGTGGGGTAGCATTAGTGATTTGAATCTGATGCGAGCAGCTACAGTTAGCCAGTGTAGCTCAATGAACAGGGGGGTGACATATGCCCTTTTCGGGAGATTGAAAGCCAGACGCACAACATCTGGAGCTTTTTTATCACACAAGCTGGGAGGCCCGTTAGGAGGGTGTTGCAGTACTCAAGGCAAGTGACCATGGTTTGTACCAGGAGTGGTATTTTTCTTATGTTGAATAGTGCAAAGCAGCATGACCGGGTAACAGAGGCCACATGTTCAGAGAAGGTCAATTGGTCGTCAATCATGACACCCAAGTTCCTTGCAACCTGAGAAGAAACGAGCGATAAAGAGTCGATTTTGACAGAGATATTGGGTTGTATGGTTTGATTGTCCGGGAAGACCAGCAGTTCTGTTTTAGAGAGATTAAGTTGGAGTTGATGCTCTCTCATCCATGTGGATATGTCAGTAAGACAGTTTGAGATTCACACCGAGACCATGGAGTAGCCCCGTTCAAATGACAGATAGAGTTGGGTATTATCTGCTTAAAAGTGATACGAGAAGCCATATGAGTGGATGATTGGGCCTAAGACTTCCACCACAGAAAATAGAGCCAGACTGGTATGGATCCAGGAGTTTGCTCAGTGAGAGGAATTCTGTGGCTTGTTTGCAGACCGCCCTTTCGATAGTCTTAGAGAGTTTTTCCCGTGAATGGGTGCAAGATAAAGGTTTTTTAACATTGCTACTCGTGCCTGTTTGAAGGCCCAAGGAAATATTCCAGAGACCAGTGAGGCGTCAAGCACATGTGTGACTGTTGGAATGGCTTGGAAGAGGTTGAATGAACGTAGTAGGTCGGCTACATGTTAGGAGTTTGAAAACCTTGTTCTCAGAAAGAGGGGTGAAAAAGTGGAATGATGCAGTAGGACATCTGCATTTGTAGTTTGTTGCTTCTGTATGTGGAGTTTGAAGGAGACAGGTTGTGCCCATGCAGTTCAGTGATAGACATGAAGTATGAGTGAATGTGAAGTTGGTGGAGAGCGCATCTGGGATAGCATTGTTTTTATGTTTTGACCCAGGTCTCAGTGGGAGCCAGGATGTCCAGAGACAGGTGGTTAGCATAAACAGCAATGAAATCTGCTTTGTCAATTGCAGATTAGCAGTTCCACAGCCTGACAAAGAGGAAGGCTCCTGTCAGTGTGGTTTGTCGAATTTGGTTAGCCAGGTTATAACATATGTTGGCAGTTCTATGCCATCTGAACAAACCCGAGATAACAGGAATTGGATAGTGGCACATCGCTTTGGGAATAGGAGAGGTTTCACTGGTGCTTCAGCAGTCAGTGTTATAGATATCTTTATTATACACAGTTGTTCTCGCATTTCAGTGATTGCGCCCAGCTGAAACCGCCCACTGAAGACAGACAAAAGTATCGCCCGTTAAAGGGAGTGACTTGGCAGTTCACAGGCCTGATTGCTTTTGGATGGCGCAACCGTGAAAACAAGTGCTCCCAATAATGGGTTTCATGTGAATTCAAATTAGGTGACTTGATTCAAGGACAATTCAGAAACTTACAATAGCAAACAATAGCACACAGAGCAAAGCTTGAAAAAACTTACACAGAATCTCCTTCAGGCCCTCTATGTAGCTGATATACTGTCTCTTTAGATTACATATGTTGTAAATTGGTGCTTTCACAATAAACCGAGTTGTTACTAGAAACAGCAATTGCTGCTGTTTTTGCAGTAGTAATGATATGCTGGTTGAAACAGCAGAATGAATATGAGCAGAAAGCAGCAGGAAAAATAGATTTAGCATCATATATGGTAAAATAGTTAATAATAATAAAGATTTACAAAGTACATTTTAAGTCGAATAGTATCCTTAGGGCTGGATGATTAATCGAAATTTGATCACGATTTCGGCTTCTCAGGATCATGAAAACACTGTAATCGAAGAAAAAAGATTAATGTGCCACCGCGTGGTGTGTATGCAAACTACTGCAATGTAAAAGCACAGTGAACGCATCTGTATTGCCTGCAGCTGCAGCAGTGAGTTTGTGGATCAGTTGTGGAAAGAGTGATTGACAACATGGCAGAAAAGCAACCTGAGCCTTTAGTTGAAAAGAAAGGTCGGACAAGTTCGGTCATTTGGAGACATTTTGGCTTCAAATCGTTGGACATAGAGCAGAAAGAGATTGTTTGCAAAGTTTGTCACGTTTGTCATGATTTGTTTAATCATTTAAAGTTCAGCCATAAGTGGTCTATGACAAAGTATTGATGGAGCAAAATACCCAAAAAAATGCAAGAGCGTCAACTATAGCCACCACCACCGCAACACAGTCCTCCATTGAGGACGCTCTTTACAATGTCGCTCCATATCCCACCGGTTCCCAGCGACAGCGGGAGATAACGGAGGCGATGTCGTTCATGCTAGCAAAGGACATGTGCGTCATCAGCACAGTTAGCAATTTTACTTTTTTACTTGTTACTGATTTATTACTGGTTGTTTTTCTAAAAGTTATATTTAAAGTTGAGTTTCGGTGGCGCAATAAACACTTTTTTTAAAATCAATGAATAATCGTGTTTATTAATTATCCATCCCATCCATTTCCTATACTGTCAATACGTTAATTGGGTAGCGGGTGGGCTGGAGCCTATCCCAGCAGTCATCGGGCGAAAGGCGGGGTACACCCTGGACAGGTCTTTATTAATCATGATTTCAATATTAATAAAAAATAATTGTGTTTATTATTTTTTCCATAATCGTCCAGCCCTACTTAGTAGTTGCATGCTGGGTGTGTTGTACCTTGGATGCCAGCAACTGCTGCTGGGCTGTGATCTGCTGCTGCTGTCGGGCAGCCAGATCCTGCAGCTCATTCAGCGTAACGTCCAGACGAGAAGCTGACAGCTGCAACACACAGTCAGTCAGAGATCACCTTCACATGACTGGTAACTTCTGAGGCACATCATCCAGTGCGACCCTCACATCAGTGCAAGTAGTAGTAGTAGTTGTGATGTGCAACTTCCAGCAGTGTTAGCAGCTTTACCCTGCTTCCAGCCATTACACTAAAAACAAATCTGGCTGTACCGGAAGCTATATACCCATCTGATTTTGATTAAAAGTCTCTCACCCCATTCTCTAGGCATCTCTCCACAGAAGCCTTCACCTGATTCCTCTTCATCATCTGATCTGCAGCTCTGGATCCATCTGGAAATGAACACACAGTGCTTGATAGTATGTTTTGGGAGAAGTCAGACCTGATTGTTCAGTGGGTTCAGAGAAAATAGGACATCTTAACATGGCATCAGTATATCTGGACTTTCCTTACAGGAACCATATGAAGAAAACAACACCTAAAGACCGACATGTTGTTTCACACTAACGGTACAGGTAACCCACGGTACGGTCCGTACCTCGGTTTTTGGGCCACAGTTTCGGTTCAGTTTCGGTACGTGTTTTGTGCGTAAAGAGAACTATTTTTTTTCTCCCAAAATTCTCTCTTTATTTTGCTTGTCAGCAAAAACTGTAAACATACCAGTATCACTGGTGTACTGAATAATATAACACGTTTCATTCAAGTTAACAGTTACTAAACACAACTTTCAAATGGTAAAATTAAGTAGTCACAGCACACAAACGCCTCCTCTCCATGCGCACTACAAAGTAAATTGGTCTAATTAACAGAACATTACTCCGCTGTTAGGCTCTGTTAGCCCAGCCATCCAGACCAGAGACCAGCCCCCACTAGACGGCCCACCGACCATCGCCCATGGCCAAGCGGGCCAGGCCACCGGAAAATCTTGGTGCTCCCGATGGCTAGTCCACCACTGCTCTCAACTCCTCCGCTAGAGCTGGTCATGCATCTTTGTTTTCTTTTTTCCGCTTCCGTGTGTGAGCTGCACTTTGAACCCGCCTCCAGTTACAACAGTGTGACTGACAGGGGGTGTGTGGGTGGAGGCACAACAGTCAGTGGGTCTACATGATGAGATTAACTTGATTATAGCTATAGTTGGGTTATGCTCCTAATCTGAGCAAGGGTAATTAAATCCTTGGATATATGGCAGTGAATGAATCGAATCACTGGCACAAAGCATGTCATACCCCAGTACGATAGGTGGCGCTGTACCCATTTCAACTATCCCTAATAGAGCCACTTCCGGTTGACGTCTTCACCACCACCAACAACAACAAAACTAAGGCATTCGAGAAAGATGGCGAACAAAGAGCATCCTTCTACATTTGTGATGAGCATGATTATGGCACAAACGCGATGCACAACGGCACATTCTCCATTGTGTTATTTATTCTTTCCGACGGCGGCGACAACAACAGTAATATCGTCTCCTTCGACTTCCGGGTGACGATTGCGGGAAAAAATCTCGAGCATGTGCAGAACGCTCGATCCGATCCACTGTCGTCTACATGCATGTTCAGTGGGCATTTGGATCGCGATATCTCGGTGTCTTAATTCGATCGCGAGTAACCCGATCCGATCTTTTTTTTTTTTTTTTGTAGATTAAGGTGTCTACATTAGCCATTTAATTTAATTTAATTTAATTTAGCCATTAATGCGATCCAATGGCACTCATGTAACCACACTGACTGATTAGACATTAACTCTTAACGCTTTTGACCTGACTGGACAGGCACACACAATGGCCTGTAAAGCATCAGTGCAAAATGAATTGCAAAACCAAAAACCCGCGGTCAATAAGGGTGTATTGTCCCGTGCATAGCGGACCGAACGGTTCAAGTACAGTTGCATCCCTATTTCCTACGTTCCTTAGGGTATGAATAGGATCTGGTGTCTTTGTTTGAGGTCTTACCTCTGATGCACGCAAATTGTATGACCCTGTGTACACAGTATTAAGAATATTTTCCACTAAAGACTCTTGGTCCATGACAACAGAATGGCTGTCTAGGAAACCCTCCTTACAGCAGTGGTTCTCAACCTTTTTGAGTAGCGACCCCCAATTTAACATGCATTGCTGTCCGCGACCCCCATGCTCTTGTCATCGCTACAGCTGCGGGACAGATGAGACTCGATTGGGCCACTAGATATGCCACCTCATATGAAGCTGCCAGGGCTTTTTGCAGGGACAGTAGTATATTCACTCACTACTGTTTTTTGCATTTTTAGTTCTTGCTCTCTGCGCTGAAAAAAATAATTTGGTTTATTAATTAAGCTGCTTTGTTTTGACTCGAAATGTCTCTTAAGTTTTACTGGCTTCAAGCTCTCGTGTGCCAGCACCTCAGAGCAAATGACACATTGTGGGTAATCAACGCTGTTTTTTGTTGTGCAGGAAAAGCCATATTTCAAAAAGTCGGGCTGATATTTACGGAGCCTCGAACCTTTATCAGCCGCTGCTGCTGACTGTCTGGAACACTTTTTCTTTTAAGCCATCGCTCCATTTTTCCAGCTAGCAAAGTTGCTGCAGATGTGGCTAAAACAACAACACGCCTGTTTTTAAAAAAAATATATCTTTTTCTTCGTTCTCCCCCAACCCCCTCCCCCCACCACTTCACCACAGAGTGCTTCACTGACCAGAATCCGACCCGCACAGATTAGAATCGCATACAAATGCTGCGTTGATACAATGAATTTTGGACCAACAATGAAGCAGAAAACAACTCTCTGTTTGAAATTATGTAATTTAATATGAATCTAACAACGCTTACTTTTATAATGTTTAAGTAGCCTAATGTTTAAGTTTACATTCTGCGATTTCAGACTGTCTATGAACGCTTTCTGCAGCTGCCCCTCCTGCTGACAACAGACCGAGAAGAAAAAAAAATTCTTTGCTCTGATGATGTGTGAATGACAACGGCAGACATGAGATTAGTGGACAGGTTCGTTGTTGTTATTTTGGTGTAGCCTAGTTATGACCAACAGTAACTGGTTTTGAGTAATAAAATGCCTGTTTAAGACCAACCGCTTGTCGTCCTTCTAACGTCCAGTCGGAAGCTACATTAATTTTGTGCATTTATATTTTTCCAAAATGATTTGGCGACCCCCATGAATCATCTCGCGACCCCAATTGGGTCAAGGTTGAGAATGGCTGCCTTACAGCACTGATACTGATATTTACATTTTTAACCACCCCACTGGCATGACCCTGAAGATACTGAAGTGTGTCTGTCATTTCAGCACCTAAGTACAAAATATACCAATAAGGACTGAATAAACTACTGTGAAATTTCATGCAGATAGTTATGGTACTGGGAAGATAAATCCTAATTAATTTTATGATTATGTAGTATCACCAGCATGACAAAGCTTCCACTTATCCAGTGAAGTAATCTGGTTTTGGTCCGCATACAAAATTGACTGTACTGTACTGTTCAGCAGTTTGAGACAAGACAGCAAAAGTATTTCAATCTACATGCACACGCATGTGTGCACACACACACTGTCACGCAATTGCACACTTAATTCCTTTCAGTCATAAGCTGATTACAGCCTGTGATTTACTGTTGTTATACGCAGCAGCTCTGTCTGAGCTGCAGACTTTCCTGCTTATCTGCACCATGTCCTATTAGTACCTCGAAATACACACAAACAACTCTGAGGTTTAAATGCGCAAAAGATGGTAACTGTCTGATGAAAGTATTTACACGTCCCATTTTTTTTTATTGATCTGAGCTCCAAATCAGTCACAGTTTAACTTTGAGTTGTTTTCATTGTCTTTCTAAATAAAAATTCCCACAGTGTTTGGTGCTGATGTACAAGTCTACCACATTCCTTCCTATGATGGCTCCTGTCTTGTTAGCTCTTTTTTAAGACTAACAAACAGATAATATGCAACAGCTTTACATGTAGGGATAAAACCACTACAGTTATTCAGACTTTTAATTCAAAGGTAAGTGTTTGATCTTGATTGTTTTAAAATAACACTTCTGCAACAACAAGGACAAACTGGCTTATCACCAACTACTACTTCCCTATACATTTACTGACACACACTAACAATGAAGAAGGTGCCACATACTTAAACACTCTTTGATGGTGGAAAGGTGTTTCCTACCTGACTCTCGTCCGGCAGCTCTTTGGTGGCGCAGGATGTAACGTTCCTCCCCTCTCTGCTGCCCCCATCGCTGCAACACTTCCAACATACGCTCTCCTTCTCCAACAACACGCTCTAATTGGTTAGAAAAGAACATATTCTGTTACATATAAGACCAAAAATATATGGACAAATAGTTGAAGATGTATGTTTTTTTATTGTGTAATTCCTCTGACCAACAAGTTCAACTTGTCTGTGTCATATTTGGTGTGTCTATGATATACAAACCTCACATTGTGTCTACTGTTAGTCTCCCACACGCAGCAGCATCTTCCCTGCAAACCTTTAAAACCAATCTTGCCAGTCTTTAACTAGTATATCACTATTATTTGGTCATCTCTGTTTCTGTTTTATTTAGCTGTTGTTTTTTGACACGATGATTCAATTTGTTTTTAACTCCTGGAAGTTCATTACATTCCCATTCTTTGTCAGCGTACATATGGTTGTGAGTCCTTTCCCAGCCCAGTCCCTGAAGTTGTGGTCACTGAAACTTGGTTTAAATCTGTCATCATATGCAAACCAACTCAGCAATTTTAATTCTCTCTAATTTGTGTTTTTTGATCAAATCAAACCAATGTGTGTAAAGTTATTGGATTAATTACGTCTTGTAGTGATTTCATTCATTTACCATTGTCAATCAAGGACTGGGTTGGGATACCTACCACCACCCTCTCCCTGTCTTTTCAATTTGCTGTTTAAACTTTCATCACACCACTGGACCACTGGTCTGAGTTGTTCTGCATGATAATAATCTTTCAAGTTGGGAAGGACCATACCTCCTTTATCTTTTTCGAATTGTAGTGTACAATATTTTATCCATGGTTTTTTGCCATTCCATACGAATCTGGAGATCATTTTATCCCAGATTTTGAACTTTTCTTGAGGAATCCTAATAGGTAGGCACTGAAAAAAATATAGTAATCTAGGGAAAATATTCATGTCAATTACTTAAATTTTGAGTTAAAATCTAATGTCAGAGTCGACCACTTTTCTATGTCTCTACTTTTTATGTCTTTGGAGATGGATCTGGTCATTACTTGTTTTATAAAGGTGGGCAAGCTGTTTTGTTAAAGTCACACCAAGATATTTAATAGTTTTTGATCGCCATTTCAATTGGTAAGTTCTCTTGATTTGTATGGATGGGGTATAATCAAATATCAAGAGCTGTGTTTTATTAATATTTATTCTATATCTTGAGTGTTTGCTGAATTTATTTATAAGATGCATGCGTAAAGGTCGCATTAGGACTGTACAGGTATAGCATAATATAATCTGCAAATAGACTTATTCTATGTTCCTGTCCATTAATATCAATCCCTTTTAATTCCTCACTCTGTCTGATCGCCTGTGCAAGCGGCTCAATATATGTAGTAAAGAGGAGTGGATATAGGCAGCATCCCTTCAGCGTACCTCGTTGTAACGATGTTCTTTCTGTTAGGCTCCCATTAGTTTTTATTCTGGCTGTAGGATTTTAATAGATAGTTATAATACAGTTAATAGAGTCTTTGTTGAAACCAAATCGTTCTAGTACTAAATATAGAAAGTCCCAGTTTACACTATCGAAAGCTTTTTCAGCATCAAGACTGAGCAGAACAGCACTGTTTTTATTAGTTTGCATTGTGTTAATTACTTGGATTGTCCTTCTAATGCTTGTGTTTGGCGCCCTGGAATAAAACCGGCTTAGTCTTCATCAATTAGGTAATTTATAAATTTCTCATACCTTTGTGCTATAAAAGATTAAGAACTGATATCGGCCTAAAATTGCTACAGTATTCTGTGTCTTTTCCTTCTTTGGGAATTATTTAAATTCTCTACTCCAGGGGTAATACTCTTTAAATATTCTTTCTATTTCTGCAGTATTGTATTCTAGTTGGCCTGATTGAGGATCTCCGATTTTGTGTATGGTATTCAACTCCTGTTGTTCTCTAATATGCCTTGCTAGTAGTCTCGTAGCGTTGGGACAGTTTCCCAAATCTAAGTTTTTTCTCAATCTCTCCTCTCAGAATTTTGTCTATTTCCCCTTTTATGGTTTAAGATTTTTAAATTTTTCAGTCAGATCAAGATAAGCTGCATGTTTCAGTTTATTTTGATTAGATGTTATAGCTATTATTTTCCCTCTAGTCACAGCCTTTACAGTGTCCCATAGGATAGTTGGGGTAATATCATCTGTATTATTTTCCTCGATGCATCTTTTTATTTCCTTCCAAATTTGCTGAGTTATTACTTTATTATTCATTATGCCGCTGTTCAATCTCCAAATTGTGTTTTTATGTCTATTATTAAAATGTATAGTCAAATGGACTGTTATGATCCAAAATATCAGCCACTCAAATTTTGCAATCGTCCACCTTGTGCATGTCCCAGTTGTTCAAAAATATATAATTTATTCTAGAGTGAGTGTTGTGTAGTGATGAGCGATTCATAAGTCAGTCGTTTAAAACTCGAGATACTTTTTACTGACTCGGGAGTTGCGAGTCATTGTCTCCATAAACTCGTTCACTGACTCACCGCTGCTACTGCCAGCTAACTGCAAAGAGGAGACATGCCACACAACTGTTATTCTAACTGCAATTGCGTAAACGTATAAAGCTAATCGCTAAATTAGCTCCGTAGCTGAAGAAATGGCTCTGCTCCAGCTCACTCGCTCTCTCTCCCATCTCGTAGAAACTCGCTGCTCCGCACGATTCAGGACTCATGATTCATACCCGACTCGCAGTTCACTGGCAGCTCACGTCTACTCGCTCTCTCTCCCTCTCGGCCTCATTTTAAAGGGAGCGGGAGTTCATTAATTCTGTACATAATTATTTTATTGTAATGATACACTGTTTATTGTTTGAATATTATTATTTATGCACTGTTGTTTAGGTTATTTTAATGTTCTATTTGTGCACAGTTTCATACATTTTATTATAATTTTGCACTATTTCGCACTGAATGTTAATTTATTGGCTGTTCGTGTTATTTGCATTTATTTAGAAAGAAAAATAAATGTTTCACCTTGGAGACTTCTTGATTTTTAGTCTTTTTCACAATGGGGACTGGAGTGGTTTGGAATTTGTTTGTACATTCCGTGGCGCACACTCTGGGTGACTGATTCAAGTGACTCAAGTGACTCGAAAACCCGATTCACTTTAGTGAGTGACTCATACAAACTCGAGTCAGTAAAAGGAATCGAGTATCCCATCACTATTACTGTTAAACCTAATTTATTTCCTGGATGTTAAATGTGATCAAACCACTGCATATAGTTTGGGTTTTCACTTATTATAGAATGTTATAATCAATATAACAGTCCTTTCCTGTCCTTGTGAAAAGTTACTTTTTTAAAAACTGTAATTGTAAGAAACTCACCTGAGCCTCTCGACATCTCAGCCAGATAGCAGTCGGCCTCGCCAGGCTCCTTACAGAGCTCAACCACATCTCTGCACAGTGTCTCCGGCATGATGGGAACCTCAGTGAAGTGCTGTTCATTGTTGCTGAGATACACAGTGAGGAACATCTTCAAACAGAAAGCAGATGACCCCGTAAGAAAAAAAGGAGCGAGGTCATGTAAGGAGTCCAGGGTTCCTAAAATAACATCTATATTATAGATTAGTGATGCTTTAACAATTTAAACATGAAGGAATTGCTCCGGTTGACCCAAATAATCTGGATCAGAATGTTTTTCTAAAAATCCTGTAGTATGGTTTAAAAAGCAGTTGGCATTGTTGTTCAGGTTTCTAACTATCTGTGTTGAAACAATGTCGTAATAGTTCTTTAACAGATTGTATTGATAAGCAAACTGGTCTGTGATGCGATAAGCTCAACCAAGGATGAGTTAAAAACGAAACCTGCCTTCTTCACCTTTATGGCAGCTTTGAGTGCTATTTATAGTGCTATAACAGATATTTGTAGACTTGATTCTCATGATGCACTAGGCCATCTGTTTCTCCAGCAGGGTACTGATAGACCCATAGCCAGACTGCCTCTCACAGCCCGCTAACCTTCATGGAGGGAGTGTTCAGCATTTTCTAGCCTATTTTTATTCTGTGAAGAAGAACACGTACTGAGAGGCAGTGTCATCGGAGGCTGCTGAGCCTCATTTACTGTTCCCAGTGTATCTAAAGATTTGAACTTTCAACCTGACAGGCTGGCTTCTCTGATTCTGCTTTGTCATTTTCAGCCCTCATATACTCTCCATTTTCACTTTGCTCCACATCACTGGGTCTGAAAAACAAGCTGTCTTCATTAACCTTTCTGTTGGGTTTTTTCCTAACAGCTCTCAAAGAGTCTTATTGTGCTGTCCTTCACATGCAGGTTCAGATGGTTTTTACTCTAGCTGAGATCGAGCTCAAGTAAGAAGTAAGAAATAATAATTTTATGCATGGATGTATGTGTAATGTTGATCACACACATGCACAGGGAGAATATGCAGAAATAACACAGTGAGAACCCTACCAGGATTTGAACCACAAACCATCTTGCTGTAAGGCGACTGTGCAAATGTGTTAATATCGAAATAAGCAATAACTGCAAATTACAGTTAAAGCTGACGGGAAAGTAATTTGTTCTTCAGGTATCTGAATATAAGCCAATATGAAGTCATTGCAGAAATGCCTTATTTGTTATACTGTGTCCATGTGCCTCAGAAGTTTGAACTTAAAGCTGGGAAAGATGTCACACCAAAGGTGAGCAAAATCCAGTTGTATGTCAGAAAACCAGGAGGATTTTCTCACTGATCAGGCTATCTTTTATTGAAACTACATGTAGATCACAATGCCTTGCACTGTAAATTATGCATACAAACACCACATCAGTATGTTCACTGACGGAAGTCTGTCAAATGTTCAACTTTTTCGACTCCAAAATGTGTTTTAGTAAGAGAGAGTTTTGACAGCAAAGAGTCTGTGATACAGATGTCATTGAATCTGTTAAAAAAAATTCTCAGCTGCAAAAAGACAAAATGTGATACAAATAAAATTAAACACATCCCTTTTCAATCATGACTGCACATACCACCTCCAAATTACATCCACTGTGATCTGCAGACTTCAAAAAGTTCTGTTTACTACCAGAAACAACTTTTTCCAGGTACCATCTTCCTAAACCAAACTGATACACTGTCCAACATAAACACATATCTTTATTTATCTGACACAAAGCATAATTTTGTCAGGCTTTGGAAAAACACTGGAGTCACCACCAAAGAGCTTCAAGAGTTTTTTTTTATGTCATCAAAGCCCTTTAATGCTAGTTTTTACACACTCATGGATGGGTTGAGCTGCAAATTAATCTCTATAATGTTTCTCTTTGTGAGTCCTAATTACTCTGGGAGAGTTTTTTCAAAGTAAAACTCACTTTGTCAGCTCTTTCCAAGTTCAGTCAAACTAAAAGGTTTCTAGACAGCCACAGAGGATGCCATGCTGTTCATCTAAAATTAGGTGCCACATCCAAATAGCATTGTTACATGCTGCAGTCCATTAGTTCTTAAAAGGTGGCTCATGGGAGATTATTCTTGCTACTGTCAGCAACCAATGTCCTTGTCAACAGAAAATCCAAATAAACAAATCTTTAAATCTATATTTTTTTATTTATTCAAAATTCAAAATATTCTTTATTCAAAATATTCAGTAGATGCTATAAGTGAAGCAGTGAAAGTCACTGACAAAGATGAATTAGTCTGTGCGAGATGTTGCCATCCAGCCAGTGTGCTGTCCCACATACAGAACGAAAAGTGGAGCAGCACTCTCTTCCTTCAGGTTCATGCAGACGAAGTGGGTCACCGCCGTCAGTCACTGCACCAAGGTCAACCAAGAAATACCTCAGCCAATCTGAGACTGGGCAGGTGAGGTTGCCTATCCCGCAGGACGCCAAAAAGGGACGAGGAGTGAGGCCTCTTATCACAAGTGAAGCTGCTCATAGAACCCCAATGAGTAAAGTCAGAAGGGCTCTAAAGAAAAAGAAGGGTTTATACTTGGCACAGTGGTCTTATAAATGAATCATGAAATTATGTCAGTGATAAAACTACACTACTGATAAAAACAAATACACCTCACACCAGGAAAAAATGTGTCTGACATGCATCCCTTACATTTGTGTAATGTAATCACTTGTGATAAAGGCTGAAATCACTGATTGCACCGATATACTTTTAAGGTAGGCTAACTGAGGATATTCCTTTTTTTCCAGGCAGGAAAAAATAAATGTCTCAAGTTTCAGCCATGAAAATTAACAAACAAAGTCAAGCACACAGACGCTGTGTCAAACACTGATCAAACATAAAGGTAAGTTTAAAGATTTTATGTCTCATCTGTGTATGTTGGGTATTCAAAAAGTTTCAGCATGGAACACAAAGGGGTTTAAATTCATAAAAACTGGTGGGGTTACATCGTATATACCCAAAAAAGTAAGTGATAGTCTCTGATATTAAAACTAACAACAAGGTGTGATTTAAGACTCACAAAGCATCTGAGAGTGGTCCAGTGCACCAGTCTGTCAGCCAGTCAGCATACTAAGGCCTTGTTAAAGTCCTGAGACTGTAGTCCTTAATCCAGCCAGGAATTAGCACAGCATTACACTGCTTTAAAACCACCAAGCAGCCCCCCACCCCCACCACGAAAGAGGAAATTACTGATCCAGCTACTGTCTAACAGACATGAGCAGCTCCTTTTAAACCATGAGGACTCATCAACATGGAGCCATCACCTAAACCTGTCACTGATCAGTCAGGTACTGGGACATCACATCGGTAACATGTTAACACCTTAACTAACAACAAATACATCTCTCTCTATATATACATATATTTCACATTAGAAAAATTCTGTAAGTGTTCTTGCATTTTAACAAATTCATACTCCTTAGTCTCTTCAAAACCATCAATTTGTATTTTAGACCCAATCCCAACCAGACTGTTCAAGGAGGTTTTCCCCTTAATTGACACTTCCATATTGGACTTGATCAATCTGTCTTTGTTGACAGGATATGTATCTCAGACTTTTAAGGTTGCTGTAATTAAACCTTTACTTAAAAAACCATTCAGAAGTTTTGGCTAATTATCAACCTATATCCAATCTCCCTTTTTAGTCTAAAGTTCTTGAAAAAATAGTTGCAGCTCAACTTTGTGATCATTTACATAGAAATAATCTGTTTAAAGAATTTCAGTCAGGATTCAGAGTGCATCATAGCACAGAAACAGCACTGGTGAAAGTTACCAATGATCTCCTCTTATCCTCTGATAGCGGACGTGTGTCTGTGCTTGTCCTGTTGGATCTTAGTGCTGCATTTGATACAATCGATCACAGCATTCTGTTACAGAGACTTGAACATGTTATTGGGATTAAAGGAACTGCATTAGACTGGTTTAAGTCATATTTATCTGATAGATTCCAGTTTGTTCTTGAAAATGAAAAATCTTCCTCACACACCAGAGTTAGTCACCCTGAGTCATGTTCCTCAGGGTTCTGTGCTTGGACCAATTCTTTTTACTTTATATATGCTTTCATTAGGTAACATTATTAGACAGCATGGCATACATTTCCATTGCTATGCTGATGATACTCAGCTGTACCTATAGGTTGGTTAGACTACAAGCATGTCTTTAAGACATAAAGACCTGGATGACTCAGAACGGTCTGCTTCTAAATTCAGACAAAACTGAAGTCATTATCTTTGGACCTGAGCGCTTCAGGGAGAAATTGTCTGGTTATATAGTTACTCTAGATGGTATTTCCTTGGCTTCTAGTTCTACAGTGAGGCGATGCAGAGAAACTAGTCCATGCATTTGTTACTTCAAGATTGGACTACTGTAATTCTTTATTATTGGGCTGCCCCACATATTCTCTGAAAAGCCTCCAGCTTATCCAAAATGCTGCAGCCAGAGTTCTGATGAGAACTAACAGGAGAGATCATGTTTTTCCAGTTTTAGCTTCTCTACATTGGCTCCCTGTTAAATTCAGAATAGAATTTAGGATTCTTCTCCTCACATATAAAGCTCTTGATGACCGAGATCCATCATATCTTAAAGATCTCATTGTAGTTCTCGTGCAGATCTCGTGCAGTAAAGATCTTGTGCAGGTCTTCGCCTTCGTCTAAGGCATGCTTAGACAGGAGATTGGATTTAAGAGAAGTTTCGGTGCAATCTGTTGGTTTCCTTTGCTAGGATATTGTTTTGAATTGGCTCTATATGAATGAATTGGATTATTTTGAAATTAATTAACTGGATTTCATTGGATTAGGATTACAATGAATTGAACTCCAATTGGCTCGAATTGGATTAAGTGTCAGATATAGTCAAACACTGGGAGCTGACATTCAATGTCTGATCAGACTGAGGATTATATTTCAGCACTTCGGGAATTAAATTCTAGTAATCATTTATCATTTTAGAAGCTTGGTGTTTTATCTGAAAAGGTTTTATGTAGAACAATGTTTATATGTTTCACTCAACACGGTTACATGCACTGTTGCGTCAAGGTTCTATTAAACCTCAAGTGAGCCATTTTACTGGACCGCTGTTCTTCTTCCAGCAGGGGAGCAGAATGGAGTTAGGGATTTAAATATGTCTAAAGCTGTGGACTATGTGAAAAATGTGAAGACATTCTGCTGCTTCTAAGCTTCTCTGAGGGAGATCATCGTACATGTAAGTACAGCTGAGCTCATTGCACAGAAGTTGTCTTTCTTTTACAAGAATGATGATTTTGTTGATGACACTGTGTTTAATAAAATCTAGATTTTATTAGAGCTGAGCGACAGTCTGGAAATGCTTTATGTGAATGTTAGTTGACACAGTCTTAATGGGCTGATTTTCAGTTTGACACATTTAGCCGTCTGACAAAAGAATATGTGAAGCTGCTTTTTTAGGGATTCAGCTTTATCAATGTACACTTTATTGAATAAAGTGTAAAAATGAAAAAGATTGAATTTTAGAGCATTTGCAGAAAGCCTAAGCCCATTTGAATTAAGTCACATGCAGGAGCGATGCAATACCCAGCCACATTATCTGGGTGTGTTAGTCTAGTTTTTGAGAAGCTTGACCTTATACAATTTCAGTTGGACATGTTTACATACAGTTTAAAAGTCTGGTGTTGGTCGGACTAACACAATAAATTGTTTTTCTCCAGTATCACATAAGAGCTGCAATGGGGTATAGTTGTTAGCACTGTTGCTTCACAGCAAGAAGGTTCCTGGTTTAAACACTGCACTATCTATGCGTGTGGGGGTTCTCTCTGGGTACTCCAGCTTCCCAATGTCCAAAAACATGCATCTTAGATATTATGGTGATACACACGTGGACAAAATTGTTGATACCCCTCAGTTAAAGAAGGAAAAACCCCACAATTCTTACTGAAAGCACTTGAAACCTACAAAAGTAACAATAAATAAAAATTAATTGAAAATTAAATAATCAAAATCAGCCATTACTTTTGAAATGTTGATTAACATAATTATTAAAAAAAAAAACTAATGAAATAGGGCTGGACAAAAATGATGGTACCCATAACTTAATATTTTGTTGCACAACCTTTTGAGGCAATCACTGCAATTAAACGATTTCTGTATTTGTCAATGAGCGTTCTTGCAGCTGTCAACAGGTATTTTGGCCCACTCCTTATGAGCAAACTGCTCCAGTTGTCTCAGGTTTGATGGGTGTCTTCTCCAAATGGCATGTTTCAGCTCCTTCCACAGATGTTCAATGGGATTCAGATCTGGGCTCATGGAAGACCACTTTAGAATAGTCCAACGCTTTTCTCTCAGCCATTCTTGGGTGTTTTTGGCTGTGTGTTTTGGATCGTTGTCCTGTTGGAAAACCCATGACCTGCGACTGAGACCAAGCTTTCTGACACTAGGCAGCACATTTAACTCCAGAATGCCTTGATAGTCGTCAGATTTAATTTTACCTTGCACACATTCAAGACACCCTGTGCCAGATGCAGCAAAGCAGCCCCAAAACATTGCTGAGCCTCCTCCATGTTTCACCGTAGGGACAGTGTTCTTTTCTTCGTATGCTTGGTTTTTGAGTCTATGAACATAGAGTTGATGTGCCTTACCAAAAAGCTCCAGTTTGGTCTCATCTGTCCAAAGGACATTCTCCCAGAAGCTTTGTGGCTTGTCAACATGCTTTTTTGCAAATTCCAGTCTCGCTTTTTTATGATTTTTTTTCAGCAGTGGTGTCCTCCTTGGTCGTCTCCCATGAAGTTCATTTTGGCTCAAACAATGACGAATGGTGCGATCTGACACTGATGTATCTTGGCCTTGGAGTTCACCTTTAATTTCTTTGGAGGTTGTCCTGGGCTCTTTAGATACAATTCGAACTATCTGTCTCTTCAATCTGTCATCAATTTTCCTCTTGCGGCCACATCCAGGGAGGTTGGCTACTGTCCCGTGGGTCTTGAACTTCTGAATAATATGAGCCACTGTTGTCACAGGAACTTCAAGCTGTTTAGAGATGGTCTTATAGCCTGCACCTTTAAGATGTTTGTCTATAATTTTTTTTCGGATGTCCTGGGACAATTCTCTCCTCCGCTTTCTGTTGTCCATGTTCAGTGTGGTACACACCTTTTCACCAAACAGCAGAGTGACTACTTGTCTCCCTTTAAATAGGCAGACTGACTGATTATGAGTTTGGAAACACCTGTGATGTCAATTAAAGGACACACCTGAGTTAATCATGTCACTCTGGTCAAATAGTTTTCAATCTTTTATAGAGGTACCATAATTTTTGTCCAGCCCTATTTCATTAGTTTGTTTTTTAAAAATAATTATGTTAATCAACATTTCAAAAGTAATGGCTGATTTTGATCATTTAATTTTCAATTAATTTTTATTTATTGTTACTTTTGTAGGTTTCAAGTGCTTTCAGTGAGAATTGTGGGTTTTTCCTTCTTTAACTGAGGGGTACCAACAATTTTGTCCACGTGTGTACTAAATTGACTGCAGGAGGGATTGTGTTGTCATCTGTGTCTGTGTTGGCCCTGTGATGGACTAACGACTTGTCCATGTTGTATGCCATCTCTTGCCCGATGACTGCTGGGATAGGCTCCAGCCCCCCCGCGAGTCAACTGACGGATTAAGCGGGTATAGAAAATGAATGGATGGAATAACAAAGCTGCAATGAGTAATTCTATTCAAAAACGAGGACGCATCGTAAATTTGAATTGTGATCTGTAAACAATAACAATATAAAAGAATCAGAATTACTTTAAATTTAATTTCAATTTCATTTAAAAGTGTGAGAATTACTCTTCAAAAAGCCTCACGTAAAACTGAACATATATTTTACTGTTTGTACAGTGAATGATTTCTGTTTTCATTTGGTCCTTGTGTCTGTTCTATTTCTGCTTGGGGAAACATGGTGGCAGCTGGCACGCTGCAGGTCACATCCCAAATGTTTTGTTGGCAGCGTGGACAACTGGAGCCATATGGCCAACATCTCCACGTGATGCACCACTACTAGATTAACCACACACACATACACTAAACCCTGCCTGCTGCTCATAATATTACCACAGTCAATAACATAAACACAGGATACTTTCAAGCTTTTGTTGTTGAAAGGACATCCTCTGATTGGCAGTCAGCTTTATGTTTGAATACTTCATCAGGATAATTGTCAAATAATTAGAAGTCACTGCTTAGCTCAGCTTTTTGTCAAAGCCTGGCAGAAATCTAACCTCTTGGCTGGGAACTGATGCATTAGGATTTGAATGCAAGGCTTTTACTTGAGTAGAAGCCTGAGTACACTAGTATACTTCTACCAGCAGTAGTAAGAAATGTTGGCGCTTCTTCTGTCACTGGTCATCAGAAGAATAATCACATTTCAAATTTTCAAACATTACCATCCACACTGTTGAGTAACAGACAATACTTTGAAGTGTTCACACATTCTTCGAAAACGCTTTGCAGCTTGTAGTCAGACTGCATGAATAGACGATAAATCTAAAGTATGGACTGTTTAGTCATGTTACAAACTTGTACACCTTGCCTGGTAATACTTTGATTGTCCTTGTTATGTGTCATCATGGTTTTAATCATATTCATATTCATATTACAAATACTATTTTCAAAAGTATTTTCTAAAAAGCCATCTGTAATTTGTTCATTTCTTTTAACTTTGATTTTAAAGACAAAAGTATACATTTTATTGTATACATGTGTTATTTTTTTTAATAATATAAACTACCGGTAATCGAGTCTGATGCAGCAGCACACTCATAAAAGTTGTGATAGAAGTATGTTAATATATGGCTTCCTCCTTTTTAATACGGTTTCAGGTTTCATTTCTGGATGCAGCAGTGGACTGTGTCAAGTGAAAATAGTTTTCCAGGGTTCTCCTGAGCCCATGTGACTATATAGATCATGGAGGCAGTTACTCATGCAGTGTTGCCTGAGGGCTCAAAGGTCACACTCATCCAATGCTGGTTTCTGTCCCTGGTCTGTACACAATGAGGTTGCCCAATTGACTCCCTGAATCTTTTCACAATATTTTGCTCTGTAGATGCACATGAGCCAAAGATTTTTGCAAATTTTGATTGAGATATTGTTATTTATTGATTCATCTGTTTTGAACTGATGGCACAGTGTGATGATCCACAAGACATCCTTGCTGGGAAAGATGAAAGCCTTTAGCTTAGGTGAATACTCCTTTTATACCCAACCCTGACAAATCACCTGTCACACCATTACTTGTATATTCTTCAAGGTTCTTGTCTTTTAGTCTTACTTTGCCATATTTTTTTAGCGTTGCTTGAATACAATTCTCATTTATATTTTCCTAATACAATAACATTGATCAGAGAACTCCCTGGAAATCACTCCCCTTATACTGTTTTAATAAGTAAAGTTTGTAATATCTGTAATATGACATGCAACCTGGTTATTTGCATCCCTGTATGATTCTAACATTATCCAGAACTGTTAATCTGTGCTGGAGGGTTTTTGATATCTCTGCTAAGTCTTTATAATTTCTGTATTAGACAGTATCATGTTATCACTCTCCTTGCCGCTCATAATGCCCACATCAGGCTTTAAAGGCTTCTAAAATATCAGTATGAATGAGTTTTGGCAGAAAAGCTGGGAAGACAGTTGTGTAACACAACTGCAGATTTAATTAAATACTGAGGCATTCAACCAACCACTGTACTTTAGAGATGAGTTCCCCTGAATGGCACTGAAACATGCTACACTGAGCACAGTTTGGTTCAACTTATCCAGACCAGGAATAAAAAGCAGATTATCATTTGTCAGCTTTAGCCTTGTGCCTGTTACAAACTAACCAAAACCAATCAAAAATAGTAAGAAATTTATTGGGCTGGTAATCAACTTCTGGAGCTATGCACAGGGAAATCAGACTGATTTGACAGCAGGTCACTGCACTTTACTGAAAGTCATGTGGGTTCTGAGGGACTGTGCTGGTCAACTAGCAGTCCCTCTTCATAGGTTCTTCAATATGAGCCTTCAGATGGAAAAAATCCTGGTACTGTGGAAAACTTCTTGTCTCAAATTGGGGCGGCTGTAGCTCAGGAGGAAGAGCAGTCGTCCACCAATCGGAAGGTCGGTGGTTCGGTGGTTCGACTCTGGCTTCCCCAGGCTACATGTTGAAGCGTCCTTGGGCAAGACACTGAACCCCACGTTGCCTCCCAGTGTATGAATGATTAGGAAAAGCACGTAGTTATGAATTAAGACGTGCTGTATGAATGTGTGCGAGTGGGGTGAATGCGGCATGTAGTGAAGCGCTTTGAGTGGTCAGTTAGACTAGAAAAACACTATACAAGTACAAGTCCATTTACCATTCATACCAGTGTCCAAATTAGGGCAACCTAATGAGCTGAACCTTGAAGTCACAGCTCAAGGTTTAAGAGCTGAATTTCCCCCACTGGGGGATGAATAAAGTATTTTTCTATTCTATTCTAGGTGCTGAACTTACACATACTAAAGTCATGTGATTTATCTTCTCTGATCTCATAAAAAGCTCACCAAAAAATTAGCTGTGACTTCATGTTGACCAGTGTTCCAAAAATATTACCACAAGTGCAGGTTTGATGTTTATTGCATTCATGTGGTCACACTCAATATTCACACTCATCTGCACTCAACAGGAAAACACATCAGAATTCATGTGTAACAAACCACTGAGAAGACCAGATAGTGAAAAAACAAAACTGCTTGCATTTTTCGGTTGTATAGTGAACATTAAAACCTTGTGGTGCTGCCAGTATGAAAACAATCCAATTTAAACGTGACAAATGGAAGAAAATCTGAATAAAGTCTGTTTAATTTCATTGTTAGCTTGAAACATGAATGTCAGCACCAGGGTGAGAGTTTGAATAATTAACATGAAGGTTACAAATGCTTTAGTCGTTTTTCGCCTGAGGAATGCTAAACTAATAGTCTATCTGTATGACCTTGAGCATTGTGTCTGTGTGTATGTGTGTGAGAGTGTGTTTCTGGTCACTGTGGCAACAGTTACCAAGCAGCACAGTGAGCTCCACTGAGCCCTACCTGCAAGATGATGAGGACATTGTATAATAAGCAGTGTGTGCTGTCTTTTACTAGAAGCAGCTGTGAAACATATCCATCCTTTCAATGCCTGTGTCACTCTCAGACAAATCTGGAGTCTACACACACAGAAATATCTGCAACAAATTCTCCCTCAGCTGAGAAATACAAAGAGGTCTGTTCAAAAAACTTCCTCTACTTGTGCTGTAAAGAAATCACGATGTAGAAAGTAAAATGTACTTTATCAAGAACAATGAAAAAGTCTGTAAACGGTGACACTGGTAAGAGAAGTTCAGCTCACTGTTATTGATCAGCTCTCTATTTCCTCAAACACACCTCATCAAGTTCCTCTGCCATTAATCTTTTAACATGCAACAACAGGGGAAAAGAAGTAGCTTAAAAACATACAAATCAAATCAAAGTGTAGCGTGTTTCTCTGGGCTTTTATTTCTCTGGACAGTTCCCACCTCTACAGATCTGCAGGAGACGCAGACCAAAACAAGAGAAGTGTGACATTACAAAGGTCCAGAAAGAAACCAGGACATCACTCTTAAGTCAAACCTGCCACTGCAGTGGGAATGAAAAAAATCTATCTTTATATATCGCTATGCAGAATGAGGACAATGGTACAACTGTAGTTTTCTACTAATAATAATTTTTATGTATATTTGAAGCTGATCTCAGAGAATCGGACATTGTTTATTGTAGGCTGTTTCAGTGACAAACAGATAGCTTTATCTCCTCTCAAAACCAAATGCTTTGTGTCACCAGAACAACATTAACCGATCTAGTGCTGGACCTGCACTGACTGAGGTTTGAAACGAATTATTTTAAATCTTGTCCAGACTCTTTTATTTGCTATAGGTATGAGTTGAAATGTCTACCACCAGACTCAGTCACTAGCATGGTATTGTTGGTATCTTATTTACAAGATTAGTTTTGGTCAACTTGCTTCATTTCAGCAGATTTATGCCACAAAAAAAGAACAAGTAGTTACTATGTCAGCTTCCAGGCTACCTTTTCTCACAGCTTCACTGAACTAGGATAAGGGGCATTAAAGTATACTGCTTTGCAAAAATACTGATCCCAGAAAAACAAATTTAAGGTAATTCAATGTCATTTTGTGTGAATGTATGTTTTGACTGATTTACACTGCCTCTAAGCAATCATTTCCATTAAAGTTGACGTGACAAATGTCTCTGGTTAATTTCTTGTAAATATAAACTGCTCCATGAATATGTCTGTAACCTGTTAAACTGTACAGGAGAGTTTTTTTTAATTCTCTCTGAGATATTTCCCTGTTAAAATGTTTAGTTCCGGTCAGATCAGTAAATTTAAAGTTGTGAAAATAATCAAATCCGCGGCTTACCACTTCTGATGATGTTTGAGTGGATATTAACAGTAGAATATGCGATCAATCGCGAAGTGATTTTACACTCACCGGCATCATGTTGGTTGATCTCCGTTCTGTCGTATCCACACTGCAGCTGAGACCATCAAATCAGCCTCCTCAGCGATTCGCTTCTCTCTGTCCGACCCACTGCCATCACATCTATGACTATTTCTAAAATTCAGCTCCTTTTGGACCTGTTGCAGTGAGCCAGCGGGCCTTTTCACCTGTCCGCTATCCGTATCCACCACTGGGGGGGTCAGAGAGAAGCTGATGGAAACGGCGTTTGAGAAGAATACTGTGGCGGATGCGACGAGCAGTGCAGAAAACAAAGCGCGGCGGGCGGAACTGAAGCTGCTCCCCTGCTGAGCTCTAATCCTGCTCTGCATCCGAGATCAGTCAGGCTGAGAGGTTGTCTGGACCTTTCAGTCAAGACTAGTCATGAACAGGAGCATCACCGGTAAGAACAAACTTCCGGTACATTTCTTTCAAAATAAAAATAATCAGATCCAGAAGCTTGACGAGGGTGTATTTAATCTACATGTGCAAAATACTTCAAAGTTGACCAAAGTTGTTCAACAACAATGCAGTATAATAGAATAAAATACAATAGTGGTAGAACACAGTCAGTTCAAAAATGTTCTGACTCACAAAATACACAAAATACCACATAACTCATGACAGCCTAAAACTCTATTCATTTCTTGATTATTCTACTTACTAGCTTTTTACTAATCCAGTCACTTTAACACCAACATCGATCAGCCATAACATTATGACTACTCGGTGAATAATGTGTGTGTCCTCTTCAGAAAGGATCTGAGGGAGTTCTACAACAGAGAAACAGAGAAATACAGAACTCATCTATTGTGATATACTTATTTATTCATCTATTTTGTAATTAAGCAACTGTCATGTCAAAATACAAACTCAAAATAACAAACTCAGGTGTGGATTTCATATGGAATCTAATCTTTGGGAGTCCCCATTAGCATTCTTGTGGGAGAATGGTGACACAGATGTGGGACATCCACACCAGGAAGAGACAGACCCTATCCCTTATTTACAATAACCACTGTCCTTCTGAGATGATTTGAGGGACTCTGTCCCACCAGACCTGTGCCATAACTTATTCAATTTAATTCAATTCAGTTTTATTTATATAGCACCAAATTACAACAAATGTCATCTCAAGGCACTTAGATCAATGAACTTATCTGGAGGACATGAAGATAACAGCTAGCAAAAGCTTCCCATGAACAAACAAAGGAACCCGTTTTATGTGAAAATGGAGGTAGAATCCAGACGAAATGTTTCTTCCCCCTTATCTGGACATATAAATCAAAGAATGTCTTGACACGTCTCTCTCTTTTATCTAACAAGACAAGAAACAGACCTCTCACACCTCTACCAACTATTTTCTTCAGATTCATTCTCAGCTGGATTATCAAAACTATCTTAATGTGTTTTCTACCTTTGTACGGGTTCTTTAAGGTTATCATTGACATCTCAACCTGCTATGTGATACCTTTTTTCACGATCATACACGGTATAATAAGGAGAAATCTTTATTTAGGAAAATTACAAACTTTTCCACGGAGCCACATTGCCACCTCCTGGTCTGTAGCATCGAGTAGTTAAACCTGAATTAATTAAGTAATCAGATATTTATATGAAGTAACTCAACTGTTAATCAATGTCGCCTGTTGTTTCTTTTTGTGCTCCATTTGTGATACCCACAAAATAAGTGTTTTTGTTTTGTTTTATTTGTTTTATGAGAGTCACTTTTTAGTTTATTGCTATTGTATTATTTTTTTATAGTCTGTCCGATTGAGAATAAGAAGTCACACAGAGAAACACACAATGACATGCTGTTGCGTGAAATGGACACTGGCTGGCAACACTTACTGGCAGCATCACTGGGACTCTTTGTAATGCATCGCGAAAGTGGGGCTCATAATCCAGATGAATGGAGAATGAGCAATAGCTGTCCTGCTTTGCTGATTTCTGTCTGATTACCTGAAAACTCCTATCTGAGGGTTATCTATATGTCAGAGGGGACCAAACCGGGACCCGCTACACATTGTTAGACACAGAAAGATAACATTAGTTTGGTTCTTTATTCATATGTCGTAACTTTACAGATACCCATCTAAATTTGAGAGATTTTCAAGATCCTCACCCGTAATCCATGTTATTTTAGTTCAGAGTATGTTGTTTATGTTGCGGCTTTCCTATTCCTGTAAAGCCGCTTGAGAGGATGAGAACAGGTCCTGGATGTTTTGAATGACACGCTGATGTTCAGTTATACACGGTGGGTCCAGGTAAGTTTCAGAATATTTAATCATAAACAAAAGATTACGAGTGGCCTTCCAATTACATGCGCAACATTTGATTGATTAAAGTGTACACCTTTTGCGCTTGTGTCAAAGCAACATAACTAATCTAAAAGCGGTCAACAAAAATTTCGGCTGCCTGGCTCGCCTCTCTCCTGTCTAGTGCAGGCATTCAGCGGCAGCCCCTATTATTATCTATGACACACATGTGACCAAAACCCCACATATCACGTGGCAACCAAACCAAACAAATAAAAACCCAAATAATAATAAGCAAAATAATATATGGCTCCTATAGTTATATAGGATAATATATATATATTTCAAGTCTTCATTTTCTCTATCTTAATAAGGTGTGGTGTTTTCAGAACCCTTTGAACAAATGTGTGTTAAGATACAAGAATGGAGAATTGAGTTTTCTTTGTTTTATCAAACTTTTAACACTAGAATTAAAACTCTTACTTTACACATCCAGGAATAAACCATAACAGTTTCAGGCATATTATTGGCTGAAAATTGAGCCTAAACCTGCGTCATGCACCGCCCCCATGAATCAAACTCGGAAAACTGACAAACAAAATTAGAGAAAGAGAAACAGAAAAGAAAGCAGAATTAAATAATAGAAAGAGACACGGGTTTTTTTGTTTTTCGTTTGTCCGTCGTTTTATCGTCTCAATGCCTCAATGCTAGCACTTGTTTGCTTGTCTTCACCAATTAAATCTGTGGCATAAATCTGCATTGCAAATAATCTTTGAAATATATAATACTATAACTGTTCATAGTTAGTTCAAATCTATGTTGACCACCACAAAAAATACAGAATGACTTAATTATCTATATAGTTTATCAATAAGAACCAATTGTCTTACAGTTACATGACTCACGTGACATCAAAATGACGTATGTCCGCCTGGTGCGAGCCATGAAAAGGCAGCGCGGCGCATAGTTGCACCCATAGACACACACATACATATATAACCATATGTCTATGGTTGCTCCAGTCAAAATTTGTAACTTACTCTGCGCGCGCAGAGAATGACAACCCGGATGGACCAATTCGGAAACAGGCTCCGCGAGGAAGTGCGTCTGTACAGGCACCTGTACGACACTGCATTGAAACAGTATAAGCAAGTAAAACAGCAAACCGATCTATTATTATTATTATTGTATCTTGAAAGGCAATAATTCCCAAGTGCGTCCATTGAAGCACAGAAGCACACTATTTCATAACAAACAAACAAAGAAAAGGTAACACAACACACTTAAAAGAACTATAACAATATTCTAAGTACTATATCAGACTACAATGGTGATAACACACCTATTGAAATTTCAACTTCTGCTGGCTCATCAGCTATTATGTAAGTAGCGGTGAGGATGCTCAGGTATTTGGAGGTGAGATGGGCGTCATCATGCCTATTGAAATTATAACTTCTGCAGGCTTATCAGCTATTATGTACGCAGAGGTGAGAATGCTGACCACTGATGACGGTGCAACTCCTCCTGCTCTTGACGCCCATCACGCCTTGGGGCTGAAGACCAACCACTGATTTAAAACCGGCCACTTTGATTGACAAACGCACACTTCCGTTTTGTAGACTCAACAACCCAGTGACGCTTTTATTTTGAAACCGGAATGTCTTTACTTAACTTCCTGGAGTGGGCCTTGTGGACGACATGGACACACGTGGATAATACAGCTAAAATATAGACTTTGAAAGGATATCCAGGTATTGTTACTTTTAATTTAGTTCAGCTACGTATGCATGTTGACAAAGAATGCTACATAAACAAACAAATAACAACAACAAAAGGATTTCTGGTTTGGAAAGAACGTCACATTAATCTATTTAAAATATATATATATATTTTTACTAATCTGGTTGTCTTTATAAAACTCGTAAGCAGAGCTTTTACAGTTTGAAGAGATGGTAGTTAATTCGGCATGATTTAAATTGGCAAATGATGACCAGTGAAATACAGTAAAGGAGAACTATTTACATGGATAAACGCCGCTTTCAATTTGTAAACACAGTTGATGAAACTATGGTAAACAGAATTTAGGCTTAAGAATCAGCGCCATCACGCGATATAGACCGAATGCAAGTGTGTTAACATGTATCCTCAATACATGTCTTGTAATAATAAGTGTTAAATGTCCGGGATTATTTACCCACAGTAATAGTTTTACAAAAGAGAACACGGTGTGTGTCTTTCTTGTTTTTGCTTACTTAAGTCATACATTTGAAGTCGGTGGTCAAGTAGCATAGGCTGCTCGGTAGTTAGCAGGCTAAGTAGTTGGCAGACATTATACCAAATGTGTATATCAGACAAAGTTGCTTAATTATTGACATACTGAACCCATTGTGTGTTGTGCCGCTGGCAGTGATGGGCTGCTTTATTCCAACACATTGTTTTTTTCATTCTTAGAATTGATTTTGACCTGAAGATAGGTCTCAACATTTCCTTCCTACACCTGTCCGCATTCTCCAGAAGCACAAAACTGAAGATGAATGGTAGAAAGAAGCAGCAGCAGAAACCAACAGTCTCAAAGAAGAAGAATATGGCGAGCAGCAGTGATGATGAAGGCTCAGATGTGGAGAAGAACTTTGCCCTAATAACCGAAAGGGGAGAAGCAAGTGGAAGGACTGAGGAGTGGTACCATAGAGGACCAGAAGAGGAGGTAGTTGAGAAGGAATCAGATGGAAGGGAAGAGGAGGACTTTGATAGTGATAAAGAAGAAGAGGAAGGATCTGACGGGGGGCAGGAGGAGGATTCTGATGATGAAGAGGAAGATGAGGAGGGTGGGAATGATGATGATGATGATGAGGACCCAGATCTAGATGGTGGGGACAGTGACATCCAGATAAAAGAAGACATCAGAAAAGGTGAGAATGTCCCCAGCAAATCTAGCTATTTTCTTTCACCGACTTTTCACACACTTCTCCTGTGTTGCTTTGAAAACGTGGTTTGTCCAGAAAACTGACGTCCTGTATAAAAATGCTGAGCTGGTCAAACTGAATCAGTGCACCCAAAATAAGAACAATACTCCTTTAATTGTCTCTTTGTCCCTCAGTGAGGAAATGGGGTGGCTGAGAGCAGACTGATGGGGTATAGCAGGAAACTAGTTCTGCAGATGGTGAGATTTGCTGTAGGGTTGTCAAGGATACTGGAGGAGTGAGCAGCTGATTAAACCCATTGGAGTACAGATCATTCACCCACCTCTGGTCACCCTCAGCCTGGGATTAGGGCTCCATAGCAGACTGCAAGCCGTAATACTGAATTTCGATTTACTGCTCAGATCCAGATGTTTTGTTGGCCTGTTCACATTATTTTTGATACAGTTCATCATACTGAACTGACCGGCTTGCGCTAGAAACAACAAAGACATCATGACGTGCATGAGCACTAAAATTTAGATACAGGAATCAAATGCTTATTAAGTCCATCACCTCGCTGGTCTTCCACTGACTAACGTCTGTGTTCTCATCCATCATAGGGTAAAAAAGACAGGCACAGACGTGTGGTGACGTCCGCCTGTGCAGAATTGAGAGTAGAAGTCATGAAAAAAATCTGATCTGAGTCACATGAGCAAAATAATCTGATTTCGGCCACATTTGACATTCTGAACGTAGCGCTTTTGGCCGGAGATGGTTTTAAGGCTTTTCCCGATTCCTGAGATGTTTTAAGATCTTAACAAAGCATTTTTGATATTGAAGGGATCCTTATATTGTTGTTATAGTGCAATAAACAGAGTTATGTTGGTGCAAATATCAACTACATTCTGAGTTCAGAGCCAAGTCAAATAGTATTTTTGTCTGTTTAGGAAGGTTTCTACGTGAGCAAAGTAGACGTTTGTAAGAGGTGCTAACATGCATTCACAGTAATCAGATCACATGGTTTGTGAGACTGGTTTACACACACTGAGAACACATTCAGAGGTGGTCTGGGGCCATGCTCACACTCAGTGCTTACATGCTGATCGGATTACAAATGGACAGCCCTATGTACATGTTTTCACACCTGGCATTATGATATGTCCTCACATACGTTCTGAGTGATCACAATCAGGCCATCAGCAGGTCTACTGATGTTTCTGTAAAACTTTGAACACAGTCAGCGACCTGAACTTTACCATTACTTGACTGTTACAAAAAATGTTTGAGGTTTGCCTGATACACAATTGTTTTATTTTCTTTACATCAATAAGTTAAATAACGGGTGCAATATGAGTAAAAAATAATTGATTAGTGACGTTGCAGTGCTACATCACTAATCGGGTCAGCATACCTCTGCTGACTTAGGATTCACGAACTGAAGCTTTTGACGGTTGTTTTTAAACATGCTTCATGAATGAATTTTACTTTGAAAAAACGATCTGATCATAATAAATGGTGACTTTAGTGCCTGTAATACATCCAAGGGCTGTGCGCACCTTATAATGTGCAACATTTACAGTTTGCTTCAACACTCCATATTAACGATTTGTTATCTTGCTTACTGTTTAGGGTAAGGTCCTTTAAGAACTGACCATGTGGACAGGATGAATCTAGAGGTCTGGTGTTCCATTTACAGCTGCTTAGTTGACTTGCTGAGTGTTGGTGTGTCTTAGCTTGCTGAAATGGACAAAGTTCGAGCTGCTTTCATTCTTATCCATTCTCTGAAGAAAACGGCTAAACATCTGCTTTCAGGAACGAGCAACTTAACTACATGCATTATGACAAAGGGATTTGTGCACATTCATACCACTCTTGTACAGATAGGAAAACAAGGGACCGGCTACTAACCTGACGCCACACAAGCAGTGGAGTCTCCACTTGGATGTTTTCCTGCTCTTTTTGATTCCAGAGAAACACTAACATCTTGTATAAAGCAGAGTCCAAACACACTGGATGCACCATTCACAGAAAACCTGCTTGTTTGTGTTCTTTTCTCCAGTGACAGTAAATAAAGCGCCTGCCTTATGCATAGCAGCAAAGCTTCGGAGCTGTCCCGTAAATGTCTTGTCGCAGCCTTTTAACATTGACAATGAAATATTATTTAAATGTAAAATTTTGAGCTGAGCTGTCATATGTCTGCTCTGTCTGTGTTTTAATGTAGTATAGCACAATTTAATCTGGAGGGGAATTCTTTGTTGTGTAGCACTGTAACGTCATTATGAAAAGTGCTGTACACATGTTTTATTGTGTCTGATTGTGTCCTGCAATACACTCCCAGTGTATCACTGGGGTATGAATGTGTGTATGAATGATTAGAAAAAGCACGTAGTTAAGTATATTAAGACATGCTGTATGAGTGTGTGTGAGTGGGGTGAATGCGGCATGTAGTGAAGCGCTTTGAGTTGTCAGTTAGACTAGAAAAGCGCTATACAAGTACAAGTCCATTTACCATTTAGGCAGCTGACGCATGCTTACACTGAGCTCTGCAACATCAGTTATTTTGTGCTTTGTTTTCATCTCTCAAATTGTGTCTGATACATAATTAAGCTCATGTAAAGCTTGTAAGAACATTCTGCGCTGCATCTGTCTCCGATAAACCAGAAACATGTCGGCATCTGAACATATGAAGATATCGTAGAGGTCACTGAATGGATTCATGATTTTACGATATGAGTTAAACACAATTCTCTGTTTCACTCCTGAACCTGTTACCTTCATGACCCGACCTCAGATAAGCGGATGAAAACATTGACTTGTGTGAGTGGGGATGTTTTGGTTTTTTTAGTTTTTCGGGTAGTGTTGGGGAATTTACTCTTCCTTTCTAACCTTGAATTCTGCATGTGGTCCATCAAGGTTAAGAAAAAGTGTTTAAGTGAAGACATTGGCAAATCCTTTTTATTCTAAAGTTATTCCCTTCACACAGCTTCATTTGAACCACAGCAGAAATAAGGTGGGTGCTAAACATTATTTTCCAAGCTACAAAAGGTCTTTATAAGGTTGGAAGCTGCGGCCTGTTTGGAGAGTCGCATAGCAAACTGCTGCGTGCTGATCTACCGTAGAGGTTTTGAATTGATCAAGATGCTAATTTACTGAAGCAGCCACATTGTTCTCATCTAATATAGTTTAAAAATGTTAAAATAAAAAAAACTGCCCCTAAGGCCTCTTTGGTGTCCATTGCTGTTTGGTTTTGTCTACCTACTACCACCAGTGAGGGTCTTACATATGAATAACCTAATTGCAATAGTTGGTTAATGAATAGTTCCACATTTTGTTCTCTTACCTTCCCAGAACTGTCCAACATGTCTTTTGAGAATATCATGAAGCTGCAGAACAAAGTGGGAACCAAAGTTTACAACGAGGCCGCCTACGGCAGCAGCAAGAACCGAGAGACCAGCAAAAAGAAACGACTAAACAAGAACAGGTGAATGTGTTTGTGTGGCTTCTGTCATTCTAAATTCTTAATGAATCAAGAAGAAGTCCAGTTTACATATTTAAGTAGATGCACTTCCTCAGTCTGCACAGACAGCTGCTGGGACTTAACAGTGTTATTGAGTGTGTGTTTGTGATCTTAGGCCGATGGAGATCTCGGCTAAGAGGCCAGCTCCCTTCCTCCGTCAAGTCGTTCCAGTAAAGAAACCAGTGAGTGAAGAAATCCTGTGGTTTAAGGGTTGTTTGCAACATAAATCTTCTTATCTAACAGAATTAGTTTGAAATTATGGCATTTCTAATTTGTGCTGCAGACATTAAGAGATCCTCGATTTGATGACCTGTCCGGGGAATACAAACCTGAAATTTTTGAGAAGACTTACAAGTTCATTGATGACATCAAGCATAGAGAGAAAGTGGTGAGAAAGCTGTGTCAGTGAGAATACTGGACTGAGAACATGAGTGGAACTGTTAACATGTAGTTTGTGTGCAGATCATCCAGAAGCAGCTGAAGAAGACAAAGAACAACAACCAGAGGAAGGAAAAGTTGCAATTCTTGCTGAGGAGATTGGTATGGCACAGTGTGAATTCTGGTACCTTCAGTAGTGAAGACAGAGCAAATTATTGTTAGTACTTTGAGGATGCAGCTGTTCCCATCTCTTTGCATGTGGTAACCAAGGTTAGAAGTGTTCATTTCTTAGCGAGTTGAAAAGGAAACTGTTCATTTGTTCCCACAAAAAATTCCATGTCCCTCTGCTCTGTAGTGATACCTGAGGATATCCAGTAAACATTGATCTTGGCATAAAAGTTTTTAAACATGATAATGTCAGGTAACTATCTCAGATGCAAATTTGAGATTTACTCCCAAATTTAGGGCTGGGTACCGAACTTCGGTTCTTTTAAGGCACCGACCAAAATGCTTCGGTAGTACAGAGTATCAAAACATGCCTCATCTTTAGGTGCCAAGTTTCGATACCGAGAGATTAATCACATGATCAAGAACTGATTGTGCTATCCTCGATTGGCTGTATTAACGTTACACTTTGCCGCATGCAGGAAAATGTGGTTATGCCCACAGACGGGGTTCACGTGTATCTGTGTTGGGAACTGTAGTTGTGTGCGTGTCGTCGAACCGGTTAAACAATGCCACCGAGGTCTAAAGCGTGGCTCCATTTCACCAAGATTGATGCCAATAGTGCGCAATGCAATATATGCCAAAAAGTCATCGCTGCTAAGGCCAGCAACACGACTAATTTAATTAATTATTTGACCGTGCACAAAATCAGTTTGACTGCAAGAAGGTCGGACCACACCCATCTTCCTCTCAGCATTCAAGTTAGCCTGTGGACTCCACAGAGCCCGAGCGGCATAATTCAAATTCTCCACCACTGGACTCCGCTTCATCTAAGAGAACCGAGGATGGCGCAGTGTGTGGCATTTTAACAAGTAAATTAACGTTCAGCAAAATCCGGCTGTAATCTTAATGTTACTGCAACTTAATACTGCAGAAAGCCGACATGTTTAGGTTTCTGAAGAAAAACTGCTCAGTGAAAAGTATCCGCAGTATGTAGGATTGTATTAGACACAAACCTGTCACCTGTTTGCAACTGTTTTGCACTGGAAATTGTTTGTTATTATTTTTTTCTGTAAGAAAACGGCTTGGATTGGAAAAATAGATAAGACTTTATTAATCCCTTTGGGAGGTTCCCTCTGGGAAATTTAAATACTGAGTTGAAAAATAAAACGGAAAATTAGTACTGTTATGTGTAATATAATTTCCTTTTTGTTAGAATTAATATTATAAAATTGGTATCGAAAAAAGTATCGTTCAGGAATCGGTATCAAAGTGAAGGTATCGTATTGGTATCGGTATCAAAAAATGTTTATTGATACCCAGTCCTACCCATAGCAGGTATCCCCAGGTGTCCACCCTCCAGCCAGTCGAGGCAGATGACCCCCCTCGCTGAGTGGTTTTGTTGGAGGGTTAGAGTTAGCTTTACTGTCCATTGTCATCCTCTACCCACAAAATCTGGTGTGATCTGTTGGTTTACTTAGCTAGACTACGTTTTATGATTCAGTATTGTGTTGATACATTTTTATAATGAATTGGACTTAATTGGATTGCAGTGTTGTATGATTGGATTCAATTGGAGCTATAGAAATAAGTGAAAGCACTTGAATAAGAGATATTATCAGCTGGTGGATGTAATTACACTTGCACTGCAGCTAGAGAGCCACCTGTGAGAACACAAATGTCAGATTACCCAGTCAGCTCCCTGGAAATAACTCCAGATAATGGCTTGAACAGTGGTTAGATGGGTGGTGTATGTCTTATCTCCACTTGAATGTGGAACACAGCATTATAAAGATGTTTTTCACTTCAGCTGTCAGTGGTTTTAATGTTGTTCAGTTTTAAATGTGCCATCAGGAGAACCAGGAGCGAGCCAGACAGAGCCGAGAGACGCAGAGACAGAGAGAGCTGCAGTTTAAGAGGCAACAGAGAGAGCGAGCCAATCAGGGTGCACGGCCGTTCTTCCTCAAGAAATGTAAGAACAAGTTTAACAACACAGCTGGTATCTGTCTATGCACCGATTCCCTCAGGAAACAGCTCACAAATGCTCAACAGAATATTCTAGGATCCTCCATTTTTCACAATATTTTTTTTTTCTTTTTTCTTTTTCAAATTTGGCCCCATATCATGAAAATGCATTTATTTGTATTATTTCTTTATTTATGTTTAAAATAGCCGCTTAGTATAGGCTCCAGCACCCCCGCGACCCGACCGACGGATTAAGCGAGTATAGAAAATGGATGGATGGATGTTTAAAATAAACTGTGATGTTTTAAACATCCATTCTGTTAGGCTTCTGTCAAGACCCCCTCTTGACTTGGGTCAGTTATAATTTTATCACACTGGCCTTATTTGCAAATCCCAGCCCCTCACAGGCAGTTTCTGCTGGGGTGAACTACCAATACAAAACAATTGTAGCCCTGTTGCTTATGCTAACTCCATAATGTCTAAGTTACTAGTCAAGTTCATAAAATGGTCTGTTGTAGAGAGGCTTTAAAGTTTTTTATCATGGGGTTGGGTCAGGTTCCTATCCACAGCCAGTGGATTATTACTGTTTGAGTACAGCAGTTGAGCGGTAGCACAGCTGTGCGTCAAATGATTAATTCTGGTCAAAAATAACTCCAAGGTTCCTCACAGTAAAACGAGAAGCCAAGGAAATGCCATCTAGAGTAAGTATATAACTTGACAATTTCTCCCTGAAGCGCTCAGGTCTAAAGAGAACAACTTCAGTTTTGTCTGAATTTAGAAGCAGACAGTTCTGAGTCATCCAGGTCTTTATGTCTTTTAGACATGCTGGTAGTCTGACCAACCTATTGGTTTCATCTGGTTTCATAGATAAGTACAGCTGAGTATCATCAGCATAGAAAGGGAAATTTATTCCATGCTGTCTAATGATGTTACCTAATGGAAGCATGTGTAAAGTAAAAAGAATCGGTCCAACCACAGAACCCTGAGCAACTCCATGACTTTACTCTGGTGTGTGAGGAAGATTCTTCATTTACAAGAACAAACTGGAATCTATCAGATACATATGACCTAAACCTGCCTAACGCAGTTCCTTTAATCCCAATAACACGTTCAAGTCTCTAACAGAATGCTGTGATTGATCGTATCGAATGGATCAGTGGTGACTTGCTGTATTTGGGGGTTTTGAAGAAAGCTTTTAAAGTTCTGTTTAATTTGTTATTGGAACAAATTAATTGGTTGAAATTGAATGTGTTCACAATTGAAAAAACTGTTACTGTATTGTACTGTAATTACTGTAATATTTTTATTAATTTTCATCATTACTGACATCACTGGAAGTGCTCAACATTACATGCATAAAAAAAGATCCAATATTAAAAACAAAATAATCAATGAGTTGATAGCAAATCTTAATATGAAAAATGTGTTCAAATTTAAAAAAAAAATATATATATATTAAATTTCAAATGGTGACTTATTTGATTAAAATTAATTCAAAATTATGAAACCCAATAGAATTATTCTAAATCTTCCAGTAACTGTGTTAGAACCTTAATTTAACCAGATATGTCTTAATGCAGTTGGAAACCTAAATAAAACCACACTAAAAGTACAATTTGAAAGTACATTCTTCTGTTTTTTTTTATTTTATTTCATTTTATTTTTTCCCCTTTGTAGCTGAGAAGAAGAAACTCCAACTGGTTGAAAGATACGAGGAGCTGAAGAAGAATGGCAAATTGGAGAACTTCCTGAGCAAGAAAAGGAAGAGGAATGCTGTGAAAGACCGCAGGAAGCTGCCAAAACAGCTGCAGAACAAAAAGGCTTCCTGAAGCACACCATGACCGAAACGTCTGAAGAACCAGCTGAGAAATGGATAGAACACATCTGTCAGAGCAGCTGGATGGTCTGGCTGTAATTAAGCAACTCAGCCTGTTGATGGGGCTGTTGGACTTAATCTCATAGTCAGGGTTGCATAGTCTTCTGCTGAATACTGATTGGAGCATTTTGGAATGTTTGGACAGATTAATATCGTATAAAATGTCCCAAAGGTTTCCTGTGCTTTAAAAAGAAAGCATAATGACAAGTTGCTATTATGATTTATTAACTATTGAAACCTAAAGATTGAACCAAGCTGACATTCTAAAACCAAACATTTTCTTGTTTGCAAATGTAAAATAGAACCTCATGAATGGTATAATCTGATATATTGAACTGTCTGTGAACACAATTAGCAAAGTTTGCTTAAGCGGGACACTTGGGAGGTGAAGCATTTCACCAGAGGGTGATGAATTATTCTTTTACAAGCTGAATTTATGGTATTAAACTGAGACTGGTGGTATTAATCAGCTGCCTGTGAGTCCATGTATAAAGCCCAAATTATCTCAACTTGTTCATCAGCATCAGTTTAGCTACAGCTGCACAAATGGTACAGTGCTCTGAATGTGATCTCAGTAAAAATACAAATAATATAGTCTGACAGAAACTACATTAAAATAATGCTTCTATGAAGCTGTTTTTGTTGAAGAAAATATTTGTATTTTTCTATCTGTGCATTTAAAATGCATACAGGAAACAAAAAAAATCGTATAAAACAAGGATTATTGATAAGACTTTGTAATTATCAAATCATGTTCAAATCTCATTTGTTCAAATTATTGTTGTCTTTCAAATTATGGAGTCAAGCCTTTATGAATTGTGACAACCAAGATGACACATAATCATAATACACAGTATGACAAACACAAAATAGCACATGACATTCTTGTAATATTAGGAAAGTTTAAAGTGTCTTAGTTGCTGTGCATTTTCTGTAAATCTTGACTAATGCCATGACATGAAGAGCTCCTCAAATCACTGCATGTGAGAGAAATAAAAGGATACCTTCGATCAAACTCATTTTGACAGGTGACCTCTTATCGATCAATCAAATTAATATGACAGGTGACCTTTGTTTGACATCCGTTTGCTGACATCTGGGGATATGACTTTTGACCTCTTATCGATCGATCAAGCTATTTTGACATGTGACCTTTGTTTGACATAGATTAGCCATCTGTTGAAGAGGTCTTTGACATCTAAGGAAGGGGGTGTTTATGGCTAGGGTTAAGGATTACAGCTAAAGTCAGGAGGTTGTGAGAAATATATTAGTTGAATGTTTAAATAAGAGAAAGGGTTAATAGAAAAGGTTAAGGTGTAGAAGCGGTCAGCATTTTAACAGCTTCAAAGACCGGTCCCTGTAAGGTAAAGATGGGAAAATAATTAGATGTGTGGGGTGGGGTATTGTTCGACCCCAGGTTTGAGGGCCAATGGGTGGACAGGGGAGGGGTTTCGAGTAAAGGATAAAAACCCTGAGACAGTCAGTGTGTAGAGAACGACTTTGGGGTGAAAGATAGCTGATTCAAGATGCCAAGGACAAGAAGCAGAGTGAGTGTAGAGGAGAAATCTACGCAGGCCCCGGAGAGGACGTGTGCTCTGCGGTCTCTCATTTGTGAGACTCCGGTAACGATATTTGAAGATCAGCCCTTGATACCAAATGCTCCCAAGAAAAGGATGGTGTTTCTGTGCAGAACGCAGCAACTGCCGCCCGTGTCTCTACGGGAAGAATGGTCACTGGAGCCTTATGGACTGCGGGGAAGATGGGGCTATGTGTTCATGTATGAAACAGGTGACCTCTGTCTGTATCAGCTTGACGAGGGTGGTGAGAAGCCGGGACCTCTGACCACTGTGGGTATGCTAACTTCCAACGACTGGGGAGTGTTGAAACTAGCGATACCGCGTCATAGAGCAGGAGGCAAGGGCTCGGCTGAGGAGGTGTTAACAGTGAAAGAAGAACCCGAAGAAATCCCAGCAACGTCTGCAGCCAAACGGCCGAGACTGGAGAGTCCGAGACTGAAGAATCCTCTGGATGATGCTGAGCTGCCCAAAACAATGATGGTTTTCACTGCTGTGTGGCAATCGAAAACAGGCGTTACAGGCCGATGGTTCTTCCGTGCAAGCCACCGGAAATCTAATGAGAATGAAGAGGGGGATCTTTTTGTTCTTGATTGTTGTAACTCTGACTGTGGTGTGTTTAGGACGCTGTTAGCAATACCTCATGCAGCCTGGGTGGAGAAGATGAATGATATAGCGGATCGAGTTTCCACGCTGTTCCGCAGTTGCCAGAACTGGGGTGAGATTCTAGCAGTCAAGAAAACCCTGGCTGTGAAGACCTCCCTCCGCTGAGAACCCTCCTCCTCAACCTCAATAACCACACCCCCTTCAGGTTTATAAGGACACACTCCAGCACAGGTCATACACCAATCAACACGAGGAACAGGATGAGAACTAGCGTCCAGAAGACATTGTGCGAGGAGATCACTGACCGCGATCTGGAGAATGCTTCTCTGTCGCTATTGATGCATACAGGGACCCCTTCTGCAACATCCACATCACCGCAGTTTGGATCACCAGACAGCGACAGATACTACCTGGAGCCGTATCACCCTCCTTCACCAGGGACTTCGTCTGAGTCTTTCTTCTCCTCCAACTCCTCCTCTTCTCTCGAGATCGAGTTCTCAAATTCGGCGCCTGATGACCGCTGCTTAACACTCTACCCGATAGGATCCACCGTGGCCGTAACAACGGAGGAAGCTAAATCTAATGAAATGGAGGACTCTCAGCTTCCACCAGGCCAGGGGTCCCCTGCAGACACTCAGGATGGCGGAGGAGAGGAGGACGAGGATGGCGGAGGAGAGGGTGAGGACGAATTTGATGGATGGGTCCCCTCAGGTTTTATCAAAGTTGTGAAAACTGCAGTGATACACCTCTTGAACGAGACCATCAAAAAATTTATGATTGAATCATGCTACGGGTGTAGTGTCGATCACCCTAGTTTACGCCAACATCAGTGCAAGGATGTCCTTGAGGACGACTTTTTTCATGACCATTACTAGACTCTGATGCGGAGACTTTATAATCAACGATTCATTGCTTCCATTCAACATCTTCTAACTGCGCGTAACATTTGTGAAGATGATGCCAGAGTCAGGGCTGTGGCAGAAGCTTACTTGTACGAACTAACTCTGGTGAAACAAATCAACACTTCTATACACGATATGTACGAGCAGTTGATTGGAGAAGATGTAAAGAAATTGCAGCAGCTTCAAACCATGACAAAGTTCTGGGAGGGTTAAAAGAGGGGTGTTACATTCCTTCTTTCCATCAGCCGGATGTGTTTAGACTAATATTGTAATCATGTGATGTTGTTATAACATTTAACTTTTCTTAAATCCTATATTACTAGCATTCCTGCTTTTTGTCATCATTTGTATGTGTGTGTGCGTGTGTATTATCACACATTAGAGAAAAAATAAAAGGTTGAAATATACTTGCGTTTTGTCATTACAAGCCAGAGTTTGTGTAAGGTGAGATGGCTGAAACGAGGTTAATGAAAAAGGTTTTCTACGATCCTATCCACCCTGGTAGTTTTGGGGGAGTAGAGAGGTTGCGTAAAGCTGTACAGGACGAAACGGGTAAGAAAGTCGCATGCGAAAAAGTGCAAGACTTCTTATCAGAGCAAGATGCATATACTCTACATAAACCTGCAAGAATACATTTTCCGAGAAACAGAGTTTTTGTCACCAGCCCCTTAAAACAATTCCAAGCAGATCTCTGCGACATGCAGGCCTTGGCTGAGTACAATGACGGGTATAATTATCTATTAACCGTCATTGATGTGTTTTCAAAAAAGGCTTACGTTCGCACTATGAAGAGAAAAACAGCCGCAGAGGTGGTGAAGGCTTTTGAATCCGTTTTTAGAGAAAGCGAGACCCCTAAAAAACTTCAAACTGATGTGGGGAAAGAATTTTTTAACAAAAAATTTAAGGCATTATTAGAGAACCACAGAGTTGTGCATTTTGCTACTCCGAGCGAGGTAAATGCATCTGTGTTTGAGAGGTTTAACCGCATGTTAAAAACCAGGATGTGGAGATATTTTACCGCTAATAACACACGTCGATACCTCGACGTCCTGCAGGATCTCGTGGAAAGTTACAACCACAGTTACCACACGAGCATCAAAATGAAGCCTGTAGAGGTGACTCTAGAAAACACCTTTAAAGTTTTTCAGAACCTGTACGGCTCTGCATGCGATCGACACTGCAAGGACTCAAGGATAAAGTTTAAAAAAGGAGATCTTGTAAGAATATCTAAACTGCGAGGCGTGTTTGACAAGAAATATGAACAAAGTTTTACAGATGAAATGTTTACAGTGACCGAGCAGCTTGCACGATCTCCCCCTGTGTACAAACTCAAAGATTTTGATGGAGAAGCTATTGAAGGTTCATTTTACGCGGAGGAGATTCAAAAAGTTAAACTGAATAAAGACAAGATGTATCAAGTGGAGAAGATATTAAAACGACGCAACATCAGGGGTGTAAAACAGGTTTTGTCCGTTGGAAAAACTGGCCTGAGAAATTCAACAGCTGGGTCAGAGCCAGTGACCTTCACGAGGTATAAAGGGGGCCATCGCTACTCCTAGCCCGCTACATTACACCATGAACCGAACGGTAGAGGATGAGGGGTTTTATATCACCCTGCCCTCCAACGCTAGTCTCAACGTCTTTAAGAATAATACCAGTTCCAGTTTCCGCGTGGATTTAGCCCAGCATATCGATTTGGAAGGTTCGTGGCAGGTTGCCTTGACGGAGATTTCTTATCCGTACACATGGCATAATGCCCCCAGGGACCAGGCTTTTTTTGAATGGAGGAAAGCGGGGCTAGAAAAGTTCTACCGCCAGAATATAGGATGTGTAGATTTCTAATAGTTAATTTATCTGTTCAAAATATGAATTTATGCATTGCAAATATATATGGTCCAAATGTGGATGACCCCTCATTTTTTCACTCCTTTTTCACTTCACTCTCTGATCACTCAGATAACACACTCATCATAGGAGGGGACTTTAACATGGTATTAGACTCAGGAGTAGACAGACTCAGTACTTCAGGAAGTCAGCGGAACTGGCAGTCCACGAATATTGTTAAACAGTATATGAAAGATTTTGGTCTTTGAGATGCTTGGCGCTCCCACCACCCCACTCTTAGAGAATACACGTTCTTCTCACGGGTACACCACTCATACTCAAGAATAGATTATTTCTTAGTTAGCAGTTCCTTGATGAGGGATATTTCAGACACCAAAATCCACCCCATCACTATCAGTGATCACGCTCCAGTTTCTATCACACTGAAGAATAACAGAGTTACACCACCAGCTAGGAATTGGAGATTTAATACATCATTACTAAAAGACCCTGATTTTATTAATTATTTCAAAAGGGAATGGTCTGTATATTTAGAAAATAATGACCTGCCAGGAATGTCAGCTTGTACTCTTTGGGAAGCCGGAAAAGCAGTTATGAGAGGCAAAATAATCTCTTTTTCATCAAATAAGAAAAAGAGGGAAAGTTCAAGGAAATCAGATTTAGAACTCAGGATTAAATCATTAGAAATTGTCTACAGTACCTCCAAAGAGGAACACACACTGAATGAATTAAGAAAAGCTAAACTTGAATTAAACAAAATTATTGATAAACAAACACAGTTTCTCATACAAAGACTTTGCTTGGAGAACTTTGAGCACGGCAATAAATCTGGAAGGTTCCTAGCTAACCAACTAAAGAGAAACAAAGAGAAAACAACAATCACTTCTGTTAAAGACTCAAAAGGAAATGTCACCCATGACCCCGATGTAATCAACAATGCTTTTAGGGACTTCTATAAAACCTTATATTCATCACAAAATGATCCATCAGACAGTAACATAGATCAGTTTCTTAGTAATATCAACCTTCCAAAATTACAAACCGAACAGGCAATGGCTCTGGATTCACCTCTTTCAATAGGAGAACTCCATGAAGCCCTTCAACATATGCCTAGTAACAAAGCCCCGGGACCAGATGGTTTTCCAGCAGAGTTCTACAAAGAATTTTGGACTGTTTTGGCACCTGCATTTCACAAAATGGTATTACAAGTTAAGCAGAATGGCAGATTATTCCCACACATGAACTCTGCTAACATTATCTTGCTACAGAAACCAGGAAAAGACCCCATACTTCCATCCAGCTACCGCCCAATATCTCTAATAAATGCAGACCTCAAAATAATTTGTAAAGCCCTTGCCAAAAGAATAGAAAAAATAACTCCACTTATAATACATCCTGACCAGACAGGTTTTATAAAGGGTAGACACTCATCCACTAACACTCGCAGGCTAATTAATCTCATAGACTATTCTAACATCAACAACCTGGAAACCACAATAGTCTCTCTAGATGCAGAAAAAGCATTTGATCGAGTGAACTGGAAATTTTTATTCGCAGCATTAAACAAATTTGGGTTTGGGTCACACTTCATCAACTGGATAAGGATATTATATAGCTCCCCAAATGCGTGTGTTAGGACAAATGATCAAACCTCTCCAAACTTCAGTCTGCAGAGAGGTACAAGACAGGGTTGCCCACTTTCTCCCTCACTTTTTGCTATTTTCATCGAACCTTTAGCAGCTGCTATCAGACAAGAAAGAAATATTAAAGGCATCCAACCCCAAAATATTGAGCATAAAATAAGTCTTATGCTGATGATGTTTTACTTTTCCTTCAGAACTCTCAAACGTCTCTCACTCACACGATCACACTCATAAATAAATTCTCAGCACTTTCTGACTACTCTATCAATTGGTCTAAGACCACAGTTCTGCCCATTAACTGCAGAGTCCAGAATATACCTGCAATCACTTTACAGTCAGGAAATATCAGATATTTAGGCATAAACATTTCCTCCAGGCTCTCAGAGCTAACAAAGCTAAATTATGTGCAATTATTAAAGACAGTAGAGGACGATCTCTCTCGTTGGAAGTCCTTACCTATATCACTTATGGGGAGAGTTACAACCATTAAAATGATGATACTACCAAAAGTTAATTATTTGTTCTCAATGATCCCCATAAAACCATCTGCTACTTGGTTTAAGTCACTAGATTCTTGCATCTCCAAATTTCTGTGGAAAAACAAACCACCACGTATTAGTTTAAAAACTCTACAGAAGACCAAGGACTGTGGTGGATTAGATTTACCTAATTTTCAGCACTATTCCTTAGCCAATAGGTTACAGTATATATCAAAATGGTTTAAACCTAGCCCAATAGATGAACCATGGATAAATGTAGAACAGGCATTGTGTGATAATCTGGAAATCTCTGACCTGCCACTTATTAGTCAAAACGTAAAACATCACAAATGTTTCAAAAGCATTAACATTAGCACCTCTCTGACAGCCTGGTGGGAATTTCTTAAAATAACAAAGTCTTCAATTGTCCCATGTAAGCTTACACCCATCTGGAACAATCCTGACATACTGCAAAACAAAAAAATGCTAAACTTTACTCTGTGGAAGATCAAAGGAATCAAACATCTGGAACATATAATCCAAAATGGACATTTTATTTCATTTGATGAGCTCATATCACAACACGAGATAGGAAGCAATAAATTCCTAGAATATCAACAACTTAAGTCTATAATAACAAAGAAATATATCCTCCACCAACCAGACTTACAACTCCCGATTAGGGTAGCAGAATTTCTAAGCATCTGCACCCCAAAACTACTATCAAAAATATATAAATTATTGTCTAAAATAGATTACACAATGTCTCTTCCATCCTCAAAATGGGAGGCAGATTTATCCATCAGTTCTAGTCATAGCTTCTGGCCACAAATATGTTTGAACACCTTCAGAATGACTCAGAATTCTAATTTACAGCTCATACAATACAAAATCCTTAGAACACACTATACAGGACAAAGGATGTTCAGGATGGGTCTGACACACTCAAACATCTGCTCACATTGCACAGATAACACACCTGATGATTATGCACACGCTTTGTGGTTCTGTGCGCCTGTCCAGAAGTTCTGGCTTGAAGTCTGTGCGGACCTATCAACATGGCTAAAGTGTAGCATCCCTGCATGCCCCACACTGTGCATACTGGGTGACTTAGACAACATCAACATGGAAATTAACTCAGCACACATGGTTCTCACAGTGTTATGTATCGCAAAGAAAACTATTCTCATGAACTGGAAAGCGAAGAACAATCTGTGTATTAACCAGTTTAGAAATTTTCTTTTAGATTATATTAGCATGGAAACAATGTCTGCCTCCTCAAAACATCAATTGGCTGAATTTATTGGGGGGGGGGGGGGGGGGGGGGCTGCCTGTGCCTGGAGGGGCTGGGTTGTCCTGGACGCGCCACAGTATGGGTGGGTTGGTGCAGGTCCTGGTGCCGGGCTTGTTGCTCTGGGACCTCCAAGGTGTCCGCAGATGGTTGTTTTTTTTCAGGGTGTTGGGGCGTGCGGTGGGGGGGGGGGTATTATTGTATTATTGTATTGTTATGGGTACCTTCTGGGGGTACAGTAGCTCCCGCAATATGGTCGCTGCAGGCCCCGAGCCTGGTGGACATCAGCCCCTCGCCTGGTGGACATCAGCCCCTCCTGCCCTGGGTTGGCTCCCAGGTAGCGGGGATGCCTATTGCAGCCAGTCCCTGGCTGCCTTCTCCGGGGGAGAGTAGCTGCCCCGGTGTATATCCCCATACCCCTCTCCCTTCTGGCTCCTGTACACAGCACACACTCACACATGAAGGGTTTTGGGGGCGTGTGTGTTCGGTGGGGTGTAGTGGATGGGGCCACGTAGGTGGTCCCTTTTGGTTGCACTCTGCAGTTCCCCGCCCCTGTTTTAATTACACCTTAGACATTACTACTTATCAAACACACACTCACACACACACATTAGGTCTTGGGGGGTGGTTACACTGAGTGGCATCTGGTGGGCGGGGCTCTTTGGGTATGTAGGCTGCCCAGAGGGCCGCGCTCCCAGTCCTACAAGTTGGGCTGCCCCTCAATTTTAATCGCTCACTATTAGAAAATATTGAAGAGCCAGAAGGGTGAGGGGAGGGGTCTTCTTCCCACACCCCTGCTTCCTGGTTGCTGCTCGGGGCGGGAGGGGCCAAGAGGATTAATTAATTGTTCTGCTGGTTCGGGGTCTGTGGTGGCTGGGGGGCTGCTGGCCCCCTGGTGTGCCCGCTGCGCTACACCCCAGCAGAGTCGAGGGAGGGAGGATGTGTGGATGTATGGGACGTGAAAGTGTGTGTGGTGATGATTGGGCCTGGATCTGGGACTTGCTGTCGCCTGGCCTGCCTGTGCTTCTCCCGATGGGGGGGCGGCGTTGCCTTTCCCCGCTGCTTGCGACTTCACCCACCTGTGGGCACGTCTTGACTCCCAGGGCACTTGGCCAGGGGCGCTGGGGCAGGCGCTGACCCACTGCGTGGCTGTCTGGGGCACTTGGCCCTCCTGGGTATTGGGTGGGGCCTCTGCCGGGGGGTTTGGGGGCGCTCGGGCTCCCGGGGCCCGGGTCCAGTGCACGGCCCATGTCTGGGCGGCTGGGACCTGGCGGGGTCGGTGGGCTGTTGCCCCTGGCTCTCTGAGGGCCTCTGCCCTATGCTTATGGGGGCTCTGTCCGGGGGCTTCCTCTGCAGTCTTCTGGGTGGATGCGTGGTTGTCCCTGCGGTGGGCTTCGTGGGTTCTGTGCTCCGTGGGGGCTGCTGGTGGCCTGGGTCTTGTGGCCCTCTCTGCCTGCTTCTGATTGCTGGGGGGGGGGCTGTGGATTGTGGCCCTGTACACTTATACACTCATAACTAACCACGGTTACCATGTAGATCCTGTGCCATGGGTGTTGCATGTTCTCACGCACACACACACACACATTTATTAGCCCAGTAGCATGCTCGCTAAGCAGTTTATGTGTTATCCTGTGGTTTCAGGTCATCTCTCCACAGCTGTGTTGTATGCGATTACCGCTTCTTGTGCTTGTTTTTGTTTGTTTGTGTGTTTGTTTTTTCTCTGCTTGTCTGCTTTCAGGTGCTCCTGGTGGCGCTAAGGCTGGATTCCCCTCAGAGGCCATGGATTGTTGTCTGTTTTGTTTTTTACAGGTGTAGCAGCTGGTTGTCTGGTTTTTGTTTCTATTTTTGTTCTGTTTCCTCTTCTTTCCTCTTCTTCTTTCCTTGTCCCCCGGTCCGGTTCAGTTCTATTACATGTCATATATTGTAAACAGAAATAAATAAATGGGCATCAAGGGGAGCTTTACATTTATAAAACTTCCCTTGGCAAAGCAAATCTGTTTGGCATCAAAGGTATTCAGACTACAATTCTGCTGCCATAATGCTGAACAGGACAAGGGAAAAAAAAAAAAAGAAAAAAAAAAGAAAAAAAAAAAAGAAGTAAAAAAAAAAAAAAAAAAAAAAAAAGAATATAGGATGTGGACATTTCAAGGATTTGAATCAGCTCAAAGCCGAGATTGAGGGTCACCTTAGAAAAAACACGGAACACGTGAACACGGTGGAAAATAGACTCATGTATCAGGCAGGTGCCCAGTACCACCTGCGTTTTTATCCACCACTGAGCTACATGCTAGGTGTGGAGCCTGGCAAATGGATCGTATTTGATAAAAGGAGTGCCCCTTACCCAATGGATTTAAAAGCAGGTTTCTACCAGCTTTACTGTTACAGCGATGTGGTTGCTCCTCAGATAGTCGGCGATGCTTATGCCCCGCTCTTGCGAACAGTTAGAGTAGAGGGTCAGTTTGGCGATATAATTACGCATACTTTTAATCCGGTCAACTATCTACCTGTAGCAAAGAGCATATTGAAAACATGCACATAGAGATTAAAACGGATCAAAACACTCCGGTAAATTTTACTTATGGGAAAACCGTTGTGAGACTACACTACCGACCCGTGATATCACAACGCGTAATGAAATGATGGTCATTCACTCTGATATCACAGAGAGAGTAAGAGGGAATATATATATATAAAAACGGGTCCATCACAGACTCATTAGTCACTATCAAGCAAACGTTCAGTCAGAGGTCACCTCAGTGTCTGTGTCTGTGTCAGGAGGAGGACAACAAAACAAAGCAACATGGTTCAGATAAACATGAGGGATGATCCTCACCGCTTCGTAAACTATTACCAGAACCAGGTCGGAGGTACCCTGCCTGGTTTTTATGGAGCACCTGTAATGTACGGTCGCGGAATAGGTTCTATATTTTCAAAATTATTTCGCTTCGTAGCCCCCCTTGTTAAAAAAGGTTTTGCTATAGCTAAGCCTCATCTGAAAACAGCAGCTACAAACATTGCCTCAGATGTCATAAGCAAAACCATGAGAAGGATCTCTGGTCCTGCAGAGACGGGAGGACAAGAAGGATCGGGTGTTATGGTTCTGTCACGAAGACCAAGAAAGCGGCCGCCGGGTGAACGTGTGAGGAGGTCACAAATAGTGAGGCCGCTCAAAAGAAAGAAGTCAGTTGGAAGGATCAAGCCTAAATGGAGGAAGTCTGCACGGAGCAGGGATATATTTCACTGAATCATAAATAGAGAGAGAAAGAGAGTGAAACATGGCTCTTTTGCATCACAAATCCCCTGAGTGCACCCTGGCAGAACTGGACTTATTTTCAGTCCCTATGACCCAGCTTTCTATCGAGGATAAGATCTACACGGAAATTATGCCTCTATCCGCTATTACTGAGAATGGTCCGATTGAGTTTTTTATACCGGGAGATGGTGAAAAGTATTTGGATCTCAACGATACCTTGTTACATCTACGCGTGAAGATCACCAATGCAGACGGCACAAACTTGGCGAACGACGCACCTGTGGGTCTCATCAATTATCCTCTCAATACACTATTCAGTCAATGCGATGTTACTCTGGGTGATAGATTAATTTCACAGTCTAGTGCCACCCACCCATATAGAGCTATGATCGAGACTATGCTAAACTTTTCTGAAGACACGTTAAAGAGTCAGTTCAGCGCTGGTCTTTATTATAAAGACACAGCCGGCGCCATAGACTCTATAGTAACCAATAATGGGCCAAACAGAGGGCTAAACCAAAGGGCTCTCTGTACAGCTAATTCCAGAGAAGTACACCTATTGGGCCCCCTCCATGGGGATATTTTTTTCTGCGAAAGGCTCCTGCTGAACTCTGTGGATATGAGAGTTAAACTAACCAGAGCCAGTGAGGCCTTCTATCTCATGGGAACCAGAGACTCGACTTACTTAATGATATTAGGAGCCTCTCTTTTTATCAAAAAAGTTTCCGTCTCCCCCGCTGTTCGTTTAGGCCACACATCGGCCTTAATGAGAGGAAACGCTCTCTACCCACTGTCACGAGTGAATGTAAAAACATACTCCATCCCTTAAAATTCGAGGATATGCAATCAGGAGAATCTCTTTTTGGGAGCGATGCCTAAATATATTGTTTTAGGTATGGTGCACCACGAGGCATTCACGGGAAGAAGGGACTTGTCACCCTTCAACTTTAAACATATGGATATAGAGTATCTAGCTCTTTGTCAGGATGGTAAACAAGTTCCCGCCAAGGCGTTCCAGCCTCAGTTCAACCAAGGCATTTCAGTCCGGGAATTTTACAATTTGTTCACAGCGACAGGTCGTCATTTAAAAGATCTCCCTCTGAGTATCACACGTGAAGAATTTAACAACGGTTACTCGCTGTTTATCTTTAATCTCAATCCTGGTGAGGATAGCGACACCTTGTCACCTGTTTCTAATGGGAATTTAAGACTGGAGGCGAGGTTTAGAGTTCCGCTACCTCACACCACAACCCTCATTGTCTATGCATGTTACGATTCCATTTTGGAGATCAACTCAAGAAGACAGGTGCTGGTGGACTATTTTTAAAGGGTAAGCATGAATAACCACCAACTGGAGAGCCTGTTGCACCATCTACTGGGAGACCTATTTTGTGGCGTGTGGGCTAGTGACCAACTCCCCTTGCTCACACAAACGTTTACAAAGCCGGCTTACTTCATTGTGAACACACATCCTTCTCACATGCCTGGGGAGCACTGGCTAGCTCTGACTCTGGAGGAGAACGGTCAAGCCACCTTTTTCGACTCTTACGGGCTACCGCCAGATTTTTCTCACTACCCCTCAGACATTGTGTCATTTCTGAAAGACCGATCCCTGAAGATAACGTACCATAATTGCCAACTTCAGAACACCTTGTCCACCGTGTGCGGTCAGCAGTGCATTTATTACCTCTGCCACCGGGCGTGCGGAATGTCTCTGCAAGAAGTATTATCCTCCTACAGTGACGATGTTCTTAAAAATGATGTGATGGTATCTAACTTTGTGAAAAAATATCAGAGATGCATCAGAAAGCACAGTGCTACCTCATTTCATCACGGAGCCTGTTCTTTACAGATGTTCAAAGAGTGCTATAAATTGTGAATGCATGAAAGTGATGACTCTGTAGACTCTGAAAATTGGAATCAATAAAATTTTTTATTGAGAACAAATGACGGTATCATTTTATTCATTTCTTACAGAAATTTATGGTGAAAAGGTAACCCAGCGCGGAGGTTTTATCTTTTTATGCAGACTATGTTCATCTGCACCCTCGTCTCGCTCAGCATGTCCAGATCTTAAATTTTATTTTCTCCATTCCGCTCGGCTCTGTTTTGAGACGACGATATTGTTCACGGGCTTGCGGATTATTCAGAGAGGATAAAGGTATGTTCAGTTCATTCAGGACATTGAGAAAACTTGTCCAGCCTGCTGGTTGCATGGTTTGGGCTTTTCTTTTAAAAGGGAGCAGAAGGTTTTTAAGTAAATCAACCAAATGTGATCCTCTCACAACCTGCCCCTGATAAACAAATTCTCCTCTGGTGGTCCAGCCATTTCTCTCAGATAATTTCCTCAAGATGTATTCACCATTTCTGCGATCGCGCTTTGGAAGGATTTTTAATACCTCACTCGCCGTTGCATCCAATTCTAGCTGATCGGGCTCGTGAACACGATCCGTCTCACGGGAATCTGATTCAGGTATTGGATCATTAAGACTGTTTCGCTGAAGAGTCACAGTTGTCCATCCTCCATCTGACCTTGCTTGATTAGGGTGAGGTATCTTTGCAGCAGGGCGTCGTATTTCTTAATTTTTTCATAAGAGGTCATTCCTGACTCGTCGAGTATCGCTCTCATTTTATTATCCAAATCATCCTCCGCCGTCTGTCTGATAGAAGTCTCTGACTGACTCAAGTGTTTGAACTGATGAGGTGAGATGAGAAACATCTTTTGTGACGTCCTGAGCGACATCTCATCTTCTAACGATTCCGGCCACTAGATCCCCAATTACGGGTGCAAGAGCCGTTAGGATGGGGAGAATAAACCCACCTCCTTGACTTTTGAGAGCCAGCTGCTTACGTTTTAAACCAGTTCTCTTATCAGCCAGCAGTCTGATAACTTTCTTTTGCTTTTTCAATCTCCGATACTGGGGAGGGGATAGCTTAATGTTACCCTTTAAAATATTCAGAGCAATCTCACACAAAGCTTTAAGAAAGTCGGGTGAACAATGGCCGAGAATGTCCTTACGTTTCTGAGGTGTGGCGTGGTACAGAGCTCTGAGTAACGGAGCATTCCTTTTTATACGGGCTGACATGATAAATTACTATGCTTTCGGAAAATAGACAACTGGCCACTGACTAGGAAGTAAACCCGTTTCTCAGTCTGTATTGTTCTGGGTATGAGTGGGTCAGGACGACGATTAAATACCCGTGCGGCTCTCTGGTGGCGTCCTCAAAGCTCTCCAGGAAAATAGCTTTCTCTGAGGGGAAGATTTGATGGGCTAGTATATTCACCTGCAATCTGTCTCTGGGATTCTTAAACAGCACCAGGTAGTTACTGTTCAGGCTGATGGTGCGACTGTATTTCCCTTGATGAAATACATTTTGAGTCAATATCATGACACTCATATTTCTGTGATGTCTGTACTGTGTGAAAATTTTTACCACTTCAGGATGGTCTGAAGCCTGAAAAATGACATCGTCCAGAATAACCAAGTGCTTACGATCAGGAGGGAACAGATTTTCATCTTCAAAAGAATGAGGCAATCCTTCCACAAATTTGATGTTTTTATTCAGCCGCTGCAGTTCAGCGTACAATGGTTGGAAAGAGGTATAAATCCAAACAATATTATCAGTTACATCATCCATCACATGGTTACACTTTTTTAAAACACTTTTAACAAAAAATTATTTCCCACATCCGCTGGGCCCCACAATCAGACATGAAAAAGGAGTCTTTAGTCTGGGGTCAAAATCAATCTCCTTCATATCAGAAAATTGCGGCATTTTTTATTTTTTTATTTTTTCCCCTCTTAACCACCTTAATACCTTAATAACCGAAAGGCAGAGTTGTACCGTCAGGAAAAAGGCGTCTCTTGTCATACACCACCCGGAACTTTTTCTGGAATGTCACATTTTTTAACAGAAACCCCTTTTTATCTCTTCTGATGGTACGCTGAGGGGTCTCGATCACCGTTTCTCTGGAGTCAGCCAAGTATCCCTCCACTAACTCTTTGACGCTGTCAAAGTTGACCTTCTCGCTGCATTCATGCGTCTGAGTGATGCCTTTAACGCGCATCGATACTTTTTTCTGATTTCTGGTCTGGTAGGCGTAACTCTTGGGTCCTGCTGCAACAAATTCCTGAATTGTGTCACCCCCCAGCTCGTCGGTCAAATCCCCCAGATAGTTTCCCAGTTTCAGAGGAGTCTCACCTTTTTTCACAACATAGATCAGACTGTCTGTGTCTATGTAGAGAATTTTGTCCTGCATTACTTCCAGACAGCTGTACAGTTTTAAACGTGCATATGCGGTGGTAAATGCTGCAATGAATACATTGTTTACCTTGTTGGGAGGAGCGATGCACCGTTTGTTGTAAGTCCACTGCAACATGCACGTCAGGGTTTAGAAAGTAGAAGTAGGCTATCTTGTATTTACCCGAGAACATGAAATTAAAAAATTCATTCAGGTCTGTGACGATGGTGGTCTGATGGAGGTCGTTCCTCTGCGCAAATTTCCCCATAAACTGTTCAGACACAGTTTAGCCACCTGTCTTTTAGCAGGGTTCACCTCTATTTTGCTGGTATCCAACTGAATACCTTGACGGAGTTTGTAATCTCTGACGTACCTCAGCTTACTCTCTTCATCAAGTGCGTCTGCGGGATATCCTGAAGCCTCTTGTTTACCCTTAAGAAATGTGTGTATGTAGTCTACAAAGATTGAGCTACTGGTCCTGTCAAAGTGCCACACCTCAGTGATTTTAGCAAGACGATAACCAAGCTTTAACACCTTGCTAAACTCCACACTCACCCACACACCTGTTAGTGCTCTCTCCTCATCGCTGTGGTTGCATGCACCTGCCTGGTTGTTCATTTCAGCACAGGTGCGACAGAGAATGAATACAAGTTTTCCGTGAGATGACTTGTAAGGTAAAACTGGGAAAAACAGCCCACGCGGAGGATAAACAACAGCTCTTATGAAACCAAAGTAGCTGTCAGGGTCATCAAAATCTTTGCAGATGATTCTGGGATGGCCGAGGGGGTAAGGAAAGCTGCAATTTACATAGGGGTAAAGAGATGTAAAGTCAGCGTAGTGCACAGTTTCATCTACCCCCGCACTGTACCTCAACCTGAGTGCGCAAGTCCGACCACCGTACAGTGCCTGTCTGGGAGAGAGAGGTTCAGGGGCGTTAAAGCTCTTGAGAAATTCAATCCCCTCCGGATGGGACTTTTTCATCTCAGTCCACTCGTGCTCCCACATGATATGCAGACGAAGACCATACACTGACTGAAGCACTCTCTCTCTCTCATGGGTCTCTGCATAGAACTTTTCAAACTCCTTCCTCAGCGGACTTGTGTCCTGAGGCAGATAGCAGATGGGGCAGCCGTGAAAGAAACAGCCGTAAAACTCAGAAGCTACCCTCACACCGTCAATTTCCGCATACCCATCTACATAATTTTTGCAGTAAAGCATGCTCTGTTCACGAAAGTTAAAGGTGCCTTTACAAACTCCATCGTACCATCTGTAGAACTCTCCCTGCTCACTGGGGCTCATGAGTTCTACAGAGTAGTAACTAGGTGAACGAAAAGGCCCCACATATTTCAAATTCTGTTCTGAAGAGAATCTGTGGGGAAAGAAACCTTTGGTATGATCACTGAAACCTAATGCTTTCGGCATCATACTCAGTTTCATAGCCAGGAATGACAGACTATCGATGAATCTCAAACCATAATCACAGTCTGTAAAACAGAGAATTTTACTCCCCTGTGTGATGAGAGAGGGCTTCATACCTAGTTGCACCATGACGTTAAGGATTAGATAACTATCATAACCTCGTCCGTTGTGAGCAATAAACGTGTATCCACGGTAGCGTGGTCTCCTGAAATGGAGGAGGAATTTCCTGACACAATCCAATCCGTAGGCAGACCACTCGACACCTTTCAGCGTTTTTGCACAGACCAGAAAGGGGACATGCACATCGTTCTGACCGACTTAGGATTCAAAATCATAAAAGATCAGTTTTTCGTCAAGCCGTTCGTCGGCGTTGCTAGGCTGAATGTAGCACTGGTGTCCACTGAGAGTTGCTGTAGAACCGGGGGTCAGTTTCTCACCACAGATTGTACATTTTAAACCTTCACACACGTGGGGGGTTTTTACCTTAGTCATCGCAACGCGATAAAATCTCTTACACGTCGGACACCTTTTAATCAGATCACAATCACTCACTTGCATTCTGGCTCGGGGTCTCTCACGAGGTTCTTTGTGTCTGTTGAAGCACGACGAGTTACGACAGCTTCTGTTGCAATTGCCACAAAATACAGGACTGAGCTCTTGATTTGTACATGACGAGTCGCAACATACAGGACAGTAACCAGGACAGTAGTGTGAGTGTGGCTCATTGTAACTGGTGTAGCAGTGCACGCAAATGTACCTCGACCCTAAAAATCCTTTGAGGTTTTTTATTCCATAGTAATGGTTTTGGAGTAATAACAGAAAGAGAGGGCTTGATCGATCTCTGAAATCAGTCTCAAATTTACACAGAGCTCGATCACCCTTGGTTCTGTGAAACACCACAATTTTTCTGTTTAGGATTTTTTGGAATTTTCCAACATCACCGAAAGACACAGGCGTCTGATCAGTCAGCCCTGCCTGACGCTGCCACTCTCTCGCCTGGGCCGAAGCCTGACTATCGGTAAATTTAGAACCGGAGACGTGCGCGAGACTGATGGCGAAACAGAGCTGATTGTCACAGTTATCTGTAATGTACAAGTGACGTTTTTTCTTATGGATTAATTCGCATTCTAAGGTTTTTGAAGCCTTCCGTTTGGCGCCCCCTGTAGGGTTTCTTACTACCTGGAGGACTAACTCCATGTTAGTATCAGAGGCAATCTCTGCGTTCGATTGAGTTAACTCGTCTAAAAAGTCCAGAAAGGCTTTCAGGATTACATCAGACTCATTTGTGACAGAAACGGTAATGTGTTGAGAAATACTCTCACCTACTAATTCTAGCTGGACGACATCATTACATCTGGCGTGTGATCGCGCTGTTTCTGCCACTTCAATAAGATTGCTCATAACAGCTGAAGTGAACTCAGCGATGTTGGGCATTCTATCAGGGCACGGACGCGGTATTGTGACGGGACGTCTTATTTCAAGACAATTGAAACGTTCACGCTCAATCGGTGGAGGTGTAGCTCTCCGATTCGGTTCAGGGACGGCTACGTTCTCCTGATTCAACCCCCTACCATGCTGCCGAGTTTGTTCTGCTGCAGCTGGAGAAGGTAAAGAAGTAAGATTTGGTAAGACTTTGTCTGATGCTGAAGTTTGAGAAGCACTAATCGCTGAGGATGTATCTAGTGATGTGACACAAGGAGCTGGATTTGATGAGACTCATTTTGTAAACTCAGGGCGGGCAGCGGAGGCCCGTTTAAATTCAGTACTGATGATTCTAATTCGTGTAACACATCAATTTCATCATTTTCATCTTCTTCAATATTCATAGGAGATGACTGATAATCGACATTAAGGAGCGCATACTCCAGTGGTGTAAAGTAATCCCACACATGAACCGGTATGGGTATGTTTTCCAAATTTCCCACAGCCTCGGATATTACAGCCGGCACAGCTCTGCCTGCTTGATTATCCATCTTTACACAGAATTGAGAATGGCTAAGAGGGGTTAAGATATCTACTTATATATATACACACATTTACTTTACTTCGAAATCACGTTCAAGTCACGGTTAATTTTCTGTATAAGAATCTCGCTACTTCTCATGAATGCCCGAGCTCTTGATTTTTCACGTCGGATGGTAGCGTTTCTTTTCCTCCACAGACGAGGGTCGGGTCGAATTGGAGGATTTATCCGTTCTATCGACAGATCGGCCTCTGTGGATGAAGGAGAAATAACCATAAAAGTATTTTGAATATACCTGGTTCAGTGATTGTGAATTTTTTTATATTATTTTTTATATACTTTTATATTTTAAAATAAATAAATAATAATTAATTTTTTAAATAATAATAATAATTAAAAAAAAATAAAATAATAATAATAATAATAATAATAATAATAATAATAATAATAATAATAATAAATTAGAAAAGAGAAAAAAATTAAGGGGAATAGGCTGTACCTTTCATTAGGCCTTGGACAAGCGACAGTCTGTTGCGGACTCTATTGCACCGTCGATTCTTCACCACGGACCTCACGGGAACTATAACATCAGATTCTGTCAAATTGAAACACAGTTTAATAGCATAAAAATAGATAAATAAAAAACCTTGCTTAAGTATACACTATGTGAAATTTGCATAGATGTTACCATGTAATGCTCCCGTTGAATGCAGCACGGATAAGTGGACAGAGCAGTAATAATATATCAACTGGCTTGTTTTACAGGCACTTCACATGAGTTCTACTGAAAAAGGCTGCGCTCTTTAACCCCTCCCACCCTCACTCTCTCCCTATGCGTCACATCCGTGTTGATGACGTATGACGTTTACGCGCTCACGTGAGAAAACAAAAACAATGAGTGATGAGTTTTTTTTTAAACTTACCCCGCTGATCAGGCTGTTTAGCGAGGGGTCCTTCCTCCCTGCGAACAATGCCCGGTGCCTCTAATAGCTGCGCCGATATGCAGCCTAGTAAACCGACAGCCCGTGCCCCCTCGCCCTCAACCTCATCGGTATTGAGGCCGCTCACAGGCGACTCGGGTCGCGGTGTTATTCGAGGGGAGAAAGGTATGCTCGGTGGTGTGTGTAACATCGATGTTTCCTGCCGTCCGTCCTCTGTACTAGCACTCGGACACTCAGTTGAAAACTGATTGTATTGAACAGGGAGCAGTCCTCGTCGTAGCCGGGATTTATTCAGGGAAAGACCGTTTCCCCCGCCCGGTGCGATGAAAGTCAAATCACCCTCGAACACGGCTGGGTTCTTCTTTCAGGGAAGCCCTTGCTCCACACTGTTTAGTAAATCTGTAAACAGTTACATCTGATGTTATTTCATTGAAACATTTCACTTGTTAAAGGTTATTAAAGTTAAAGAAACATTACCATAATCGGCTTGCGTCAATATGAAGTCATCCAAATCCTCCGCGTCCAACTCTGGAAATTAGCACTCTGTCATGGTGTGGTAATATAATTATACACGCATTCATATGTTTATCATCAGATCTTTTTTACTCACTGTTGAATACTCCTAAGAGTGCCAAAGAACCTCCGGTTGGCTGTGTATGGATGTCAGCTCTTGTTTTCCGTCCTAAAAAAGTGGTTTGTTGTTGGGTTTTTTTCTTTTTAGTACTGACCTAAGAGATCTAAAGTTTTAAGGTGACTTTTTGCGTACCTGTGTCCATGGTTCCTGTCCTGCCTCGGTTGAGCCCCTGACGTAAATGCCTGAACCATTTTATATAGTTTTACGTCCCCCTCCATAGAAATAAGGGAGTGTTTTAAAAATTTCTTGAAGTGCTAATTTCAACCCATTTGCTCTTCACACCTTGTCTACATCCACCCTACAGTTAGTAACAGATTGATTCTGTTTACTTGTGAAGTAAGACATAGGATGTTTCCCACACAGCATGATGCATTCTAGTGAACATCATATATGTTCATTTGTTTACTTGCGAACTAAGACAACGACACAGACTGTTTACCACACTGTACTTTGCATTTTTATGAACCCCTGGCCACTTGTTCCTACTGCCCAGTGTCACAGCATGCAGGCAGTTGAGTCTCATGGCATGAGTTGATCAGTCAGAGAGAGAACTAGATGTAAACCTTATGGGCAACCTGGTCTATTAGTGAATTCTCTGTAGATTAACCCATGATACCATATACACCATGTGTGCAAACTAAGAGGGAAACCTTTTTATGTAATTTAAACCTACCTCTATTTGCTATAAACACCCCAACCTCCGTTCAGTGTCACAGTATGGTGCAGCCAGAGAGAGCCAGATGTCTGTTAACACCCCACCCCACCCAAATCCTTGTAGTGCTAGCAACACCTGGCAAAAGGAGGACTTTCCGGCACCCTGAGCCTTGCTCGTACGAGACTTAAAATGTTATCTCTTTCCCACACAGTATGATTCAATTCAATTAAATTCAATTTTATTTATATAGCGCCAGATTACAACAATTGTCATCTCAAGGCACTTAAGTAATATAGTCCAATTCAAGCCAATTGGAATTCAATTCATTGTAATCATAATCCAATTAATTCATATAGAGCCAATTCAAAAAATTAATATCCTAGCTAAGGAAACCAACAGATTGCACCGAAATGTGTCTTCAGTCCAATCTCCCGTCCTGAGCGTGCCTGTGGCAACTGTGGAAAGGAACGACTCCCTTTTAACAGGAAGAAACCTCTGGCAGAACCAGACTCAGGAAGGGTGGCCATCCGCCTCGACCAGCTGGGGTTTGAGAAGACAGAAAAGAGGGAAAAGAGGGGGGAAAAACATCATAACGCCATTCAAAGGATATCTGCTGGAACAGGGAAACATAGGTTAATAACCACAATAATGTCACATGTACATAAAATCAATTTTGAAATTAAACAGGGGGAAAAAGAGAGCAAAGTGAGGAAAGGTGTGACAGATGAGGTCCCCCAGCAGTCTAAGCCTATAGCAGCTTAACTATGGGATGTTTCAGGATTACCTGAGCCATCCCTAACTATAAGCTTTATCGAAAAGAAAAGTTTTAAGCCTAATCTTAAAAGTGGAAAGGGTGTCTGCTTCCCGGACATTTACTGGCATCTTATTCCACAAGAGAGGGGCCTGATAACTGAAGGCTCTACCTCCCATTCTACTTTTAGAAACTCTGGGAACAACAAGTAAACCTGCAGTTTGGGAGCGAAGTGCTCTGTTAGGAAAATATCTTACAATTAAATCTTTAAGATATGATGGAGCTCGGTCATTAAGAACTTTATATGTGAGAAGAAGAATCTTAAATTCTATTCTGAATTTAACAGGGAGCCAATGAAGAGAAGCTAAAACTGGAGAAACATGATCTCTCCTGTTAGTTCTCATCAGAACTCTGGCTGCAGCATTTTGGATCAGCTGGAGGCTTTTCAGAGAATATGTGGGACAGCCCAATAATAAGGAATTACAGTAGTCCAATCTTGAAGTAACAAATGCATGAACTAGTTTCTCTGCATCACCTTGAGACAGGATGTTCCTGATTTTGGCAATATTACGAAGGTGAAAGAAGGCAGTCCTAGAAACCAGTTTTATATGTGCGTCAAATGATAAATTCTGGTCAAAAATAACTCCAAGGTTCCTCATTGTAGAACTAGAAGCCAAGGAAATACCATCTAGAGTAACTATATAACTAGACAATTTCTCCCTGAAGCGCTCAGGTCCAAAGAGAACAACTTCAGTTTTGTCTGAATTTAAAAGCAGACAGTTCTGAGTCATCCAGGTCTTTATGTGTTTAAGACAGGCTTGTAGCCTGACCAACCTGTAGGTTTCATCTGGTTTAATAGATAAGTACAGCTGAGTATCATCAGCATAACAATGGAAATTTATGCCATGCTGTCTGATAATGTTACCTAATGGAAGCATGTATAAAGTAAAAAGAATCGGTCCAAGCACAGAACCCTGAGGAACTCCATGACTTACTCCAACGTGTGAGGAAGATTCTTCATTTACAAGAACAAACTGGAATCTATCAGATAAATATGACTTAAACCAGCCTAATGCAGTTCCTTTAATCCCAATAACATGTTCAAGTCTCTGTAACAGAATGCTGTGATCGATCGTATCAAATGCAGCACTGAGATCCAACAGGACAAGCACAGAAACAAGTCCGCTATCAGAAGCTAACAGGAGATCATTGGTAACTTTCACCAGTGCCGTTTCTGTGCTATGATGCACTCTGAATCCTGACTGAAACTCTTCAAACAGATTATTTCTATGTAAATGATCACAAAGTTGAACTGCAACTATTTTTTCAAGAACTTTGGACAAAAAAGGGAGATTGGATATAGGTCGATAATTAGCCAACACTTCTGAATCAAGAGTAGGTTTTTTAAGTAAAGGTTTAATTACAGCAACCTTAAAAGTCTGAGGTACATATCCTATCAACAAAGACCTTTGCATTTTTATACTTTTTTATGAACCCCTGGCCATTTGTTCCTACTGCCCAGTGTCACAGCATGCAGGCAGTTGAGTCTCATGGTATGAGTTGATCAGACTGTACTTTGCATTCTTATTGAACCCCTGGCCATTTGTTCCTACTGCCCAGTGCCACTTTATGATTCATTCTTGCGATCCCCTGCAGTTGAGTCTCATGGTATGAGTTGATCAGTCAGAGCCAAATGTCTGTTACCCCCCACCCACACCCAAATCCTGGCAGTGCTGCATTCTTGCGACCCCCCACACATCTAATTATTTTCCCATCTTTACCTTACAGGGACCGGTCTTTGAAGCTGTTAAAATGCTGACCGCTTCTACAACTTAACCTTTTCTATTAACCCTTTCTCTTATTTAAACATTCAACTAATATATTTCTCACAACCTCCTGACTTTAGCTGTAATCATTCTTAACCCTAGCCATAAACACCCCCTTCCTTAGATGTCAAAGACCTCTTCAACAGATGGCTAATCTATGTCAAACAAAGGTCACACGTCAAAATAGCTTGATCGATCGATAAGAGGTCAAAAGTCATATCCCCAGATGTCAGCAAACGGATGTCAAACAAAGGTCACCTGTCATATAAATTTGATTGATCGATAAGAGGTCAGAGGTCACCTGTCAAAATGAGTTTGATCGAAGGTATCCTTTTATTTCTCTCATGTGTGACTGAAACATAAAATGAAAGAATGCAAGCAAGATCACAAAATACTACTGATATGTTTATACAAGGTAGCATTTCCAGACCAAGCATAAACCAGACAGAGATTTGGGTGCTTTGGTGGCACAAAGGGGACCAGCTACTCTTGGACCTGTGGTTATGTTTTTCTGGCCTATCTGTGTGCATTGTCCCCAAGTTGTCTTAAGCTGCTTTACTTTACTGTACATCACATAGACAATGACAGTTTGAGCATGAGGTTGTTAACAAATAACTCATCTAAATGATTAGGGACTTGGTATCTTCTAAGACTTTTAATTGGTGTTCAGACATATTTGGGAGGAGTCATGACAGCAGAGGTAGCTGTTTTAAGCTAAGGCACTGGAACAAGTATCATTGCTCAAATACAAGCTGGTAACATTTCCATTTACAGTCTTTCACTTCAGTCAATTTTTCTTATGATCAAGATCAATGGAGACCCATTTCGAATCCAGTGGTAAGAAGTCAACATTTATTTCCAAATTAAAGGGTGAAAAAACTGCTACTTACAACTTAAAGCTAAATGATACTGTGTCTTTTCCAAGACTCTGTAAAGACACGATTAATGGACTTGGTGCTAAGCCAACTGCTCCACTGCTTGGAGACAGAGCCATATCTAATAGAAATATTAAGATAATAGTTACTTGCAGCTATCGAAGTGCCACTGCCTCTGACATCACAAAACTACTACCTGAGGTACTGGCAGGACACCAAGGGGTGAAACAGCTTATTGTGCACGTGGGTGCAGTGGACATAAAAAAAAATCAGTCTGAAATCAAACATCGACAGGAGGATAAACTAATTCAGATGCTTCAGTTGAACAAATGGCTGTCCAAAGTCTGTGAGTCCAGAGGACTGTATTTCATTGAGAACTTTAATCTTTTCTGGCAAATAGATGATTTGTTTAAAGGCCCACACCTGAAAAGAGGTGGAGTGAGACGACTGACAGATAATCTCCTCCACGTTCTGAGGCATCACAATGGGTCAGGGCCAGGACCGGATCCTGTGCTGCCGCCAAGAGAGAAGAGCTCCTGCCTCGCCACTTAAGGACCCAGCAAAGGATTCAACCACAGCAGCACATCCAGCATCCCGAACACAGGATTCAGCAGCTCCTCCGTCACCTTCACCACGGCCCTCACCACAGGCCTGGGATCCACTTGCTGCATCTACACCCTCTAGAGATGTTTCACTATCGTTCTCTTCTCCACCGTCACCCATGAGACTTCCTGATCACCTTGAAAGCTTGGTGAAGGGATTAAAATGGTTTCTCTCACACCAAACATGGCAAGATCAAGAATTATATCTTCAAAGTAATGATTAGGTTTGAGAATATCCCGTGTTCTAATGTTGATGATCTGTTGAACTATTACACATCAAGTCTTTTAAACGTTTTAGATACCATTGCTGCTTGTCAAGGTTAGAATGGTTAAAAGTAGGCAAAAGGCGCCATGGAGGAAAGAAGAGTCGGTCAGGGCACAGAAAAGGAAGAGCCGGAGAGCCGAACAGAAATGGCGAAAGTCAAAGCTCCAGGTTCATTATGAGATTTACAAAGTAAAGCTATGTGTGTTCAACCAGACTTTGCGTAGAACGAGGGAGTTATTTTTCTGAAATCATCAAAAACTGCAGTAACAACTCTCATGTCCTGATTGCTACAGTAAACAGATTAACAAACCCTCCAGTTTCACTGCCTTTAGAACTCATTTCTACATCAAAGTGTAATGAGTTTGCAATATTATTTAATGACAAAGTTCAAAGCAGTAAAAATGCAATAATTTCAACACAACACAAATAACTATTCTGCCGCCAGCTAGACACCTAGAGCTGACAAAACAGTCGAAGAGATCATCTCAAGTCTTGAGAAGTTGCCCACTAGATTTCTAAAGTCTGTGTTGAGCAGTTTGTTACCACAACTCGCTTATCTAGTTAACATCTCACTCCAGACTGGAACATTTCCAAAGGCCTTAATAACTGCTTCATTCAGCCTCTTCTAAAGAAGAGCAATATTGATGCCATACAACTACCAGCCCATATCAAATCTGCCATTCTTAGGCAATGTCCTAAAAAAAGTTGTATACCAACATTTTACTGACTTTCTCCTGTCTAACAATACTTTTGATACTTTCCAATCAGGCTTTAGGCCCCACCACAGCACTGAGACAGCTCTGATCAAGTTGACACACGATATCTGCCTGAACACAGACGCAGGCAAAGTCTCAGTCTTAGTTCTGCTGGACCTGAGTGCTGCCTTTGACACAGTTGAACATACAATCTTATTACAGAGGTTAGAAGACTGGGTGGGAATCTCTGGTAGTGCTTTAAACTGTTTCAAGCCCTATCTCGAGGACAGTAATAATACACAGTATGACAGGAAGTATGTTGCTGAAATTGGTAAATGTGTCTCAGACCAAATGTCTATGACCTGTGGGGTTCCCCAGGGGTCAACCCTGGAACCCCTATTGTTCAGTCTGTACATGCTTCCATTAGGTCAGCTAATACGCAGCTATAATGTGTCCTCTCACAATTATGCAGATGACACTCAGATCTACGTGTCATCGACGGCAGGAGAATATGGACCTGTAGATACATTGTGTGACTGCATCAAACGAATCAGTATGTGGATGCAAAACAATTTTCTCCAGCTAAACTCATACAAAACTGAAATCATTGTCTGTGGCCCACAGAAACGTAGAGAAAGTGTTATCAGTCACCTTGAGACTCTTTCTCTAAACTCTAATAATCAAGTTAGAAATTGTAGTGTCTGACACTTAACAGAAGTTCAGAAAGGCATCAGGTCCGTGTGTTCGTTGTGTCCAGACAGGAGATGAAGAATGGTAAACATGAACATCTGGAGAAACACCCCATGCTTAATTCCCTCAGTTTAGAATGTCCAGGACAGCCACAGCAGGGATATATAGATATACATCTATCTTTCAGCCAAACTATTGAGCCAACCCAGGTTCACCAAATTGGGGAAGGTTTTACCCTACATAAGGGGAGAAGCACCCCCAGTGAGGGAGAGATGACACAGACTTTTTGGCTTCAAAGGTCTCTCCAGATTTGATGCATCATTCTGTAATTCTGATACGGACCTGTTTGACAATAGAATACTTATGCGTTCGACCAAGTCTGTGTCAGCAGAGTTCTTCCTTTACCATATACACATAGGTTGTTTGAAGGCGACCATCCCTTATACACCAAAAAATCTAGGGGTAATATTGGATTCAGACCTGAACTTTTTACAGCCACATTAAATCAATAACATCAGCAGCTTTTTACCAAAAAAAAAAAACATTGCCAGAATCAAAGGAATAGTGTCCAAAATACACTTAGAAAGATTAACGTGGGCTACATAGATAATTGGCAATCTTTCTGGAGAAAACCTGGTCTGATGAGGAGAGACAGCATCCATCCCACTTTGGAAGGAGCGGCTCTCATTTCTAGCAATATGGACAAATGTATTAGTCATCCAAAAACATGACAACCCAGGGTTGAGACCAGGATGCACAGTTGTAGTCTTACACACTTCTCTGCGGCTTCCCACCTGCTGCTACCCCCCCCCCCCCCATCAATAAACACAAAAGGAGCAAATAATTTTATGCAAAAAAAATTAAAACAAAAACTTTAACTGTACAAAAACATCAAACTATTAAGATTATTAAGACTATTATTAGATATCTTAGTGAATGACTTGGTTTGTGATCATCATATTGATAAATTTTGTCTTACAGAAACCTGGCTGCAGCAGGAGGATCATGTTAGCATTAATGAATCAACTCCTTCTGACTATTTAAATGGTCACATTCCTCGAACCACAGGCAGAGGAAGAGGAGTGGCAGCTATCTTCAGATCAGGGTTACTAATCAGTCCTAGACCCAAGATTAGCTTTAGCTCCTTTGAATCTCTGACTCTCAGTTTTTCCCACCTAAAGTGTAAATCACAAAAACCTCTTCTACTTGTTGTTGTATATCATCCACCTGGTCCTTATTCTGAGTTTCTGTATGAATTCTTAGAGTTTTTATCACAGTTAGTGACCTTGTGGAGTCCTTCTATGGCTGGACCAAAAATAACTTTTTGCTCCTGAACACTACCAAAACCAAAGAGCTGGTGGTGGACTTCAGGAGATCTAAAACTCCATACCAATTAGTCTGCAGTGATGGAGGGGAGATAGAGACTGTTCAGATCTGCAAATACCTGGGGGTGGTGTTGGATAATAAACTGGTGTAGTCTGCCAACATAGAAGCAGTGTACAGGAGGGGCCAGAGCCATCTGTTCTTCCTGAGATGGCACAGGTCCTTCAATGTCTGTAGTGATATGATATTAATTTTTTATCACACTGTCATTGAGAGTGCACTGTTCTATGCTGATGTCTTCTGGGGGAGTTGCACTACAGACAAAAACTGTAGGCGCCTGGACAAAAAGTAAAAAAAGGCCAGTTCTGTTTTAGGTAGAAAACTAGACCCTCTCAGTGCTGTGATGGAGCAACGGATGAGGAGGAAACTGTATTCTATTTTGGAGAATAATAATCCTCTCCACAGCATCCTGGCAGGTCAGAGGAGCAGCTGCAGTGAGAGGCTCATCTCACTGCACTGCAGGACTGAGAGGTTCAGGAGGTCCTTTGTCCCCACAGCCATAAGGCTTTTTAATAGTGACTTCTGACATGTTCTTCTCAAATTTATTTATTCATTTATTTCGTCATTGATTATTAGGGGTCTAGCAGCGAAGCTGCAGAACCCTATTGTTTTAGTAGCTTGTCTTATTAGGGGTCTAGCAGCGAAGCTGCAGAACCCTATTGTTTTAGTAGCTTTTCCTATTATTATTAGGGGTCTAGCAGCGAAGCTGCAGAACCCTATTGTTTTACTAGCTTTACTTATTGGGGTCCAAGCAGCGAAGCGCTGGAACCCTATTGTGTTTCTACGTTTTCTTATTATTATTAGGGGTCTAGCAACGAAGCTGCAGAACCCTATTGTTTTAGTAGTTAGGGGTCTAGCAGCGAAGCTGCAGAACCCTATTGTTTTAGTAGCTTTTCTTATTATTATTAGGGGTCTAGCAGCGAAGCTGCAGAACCCTATTGTTTTAGTACTTTTTCTTATTAGGGGTCTAGCAGCGAAGCTGCAGAACCCTATTGTTAGGGGTCTAGCAGCGAAGCTGCAGAACCCTATTGTTTTAGTAGCTTTTCTTATTAGGGGTCTAGCAGCGAAGCTGCAGAACCCTATTGTTTTACTAGCTTTTCTTATTATTAGGGGTCTAGCAGCGAAGCTGCAGAACCCTATTGTTTTAGTAGTTTTTCTTATTATTATTATTAGGGGTCTAGCAGCGAAGCTGCAGAACCCTATTGTTTTAGTAGTTTTTCTTATTATTAGGGGTCTAGCAGCGAAGCTGCAGAACCCTATTGTTTTAGTAGTTTTTCTTATTAGGGGTCTAGCAGCGAAGCTGCAGAACCCTATTGTTTTAGTAGTTTTTCTTATTATTATTCTTCTACTTTCCGCCACCATTGAAGTCTATGGCAGCCCCATTAACGCAATGGTAAAAAGTTGTGAAATTTGGCACATCTATTTAGCACATTCCCATTAGCAAATTCAACAAATTTCGTGCCCAAATTCAAAACTCTCTAGCGCCACCAACATGTCAAAGTTTGAAGCTCATTCAGCTAAATAACTTTTGACTCGTTGATCCAAATTTAAAAAACAAGGTATCGTTGGAATCCTTGGATTATGACGAGTCCAACGCACCCTATGACGTCATTTTCCGTCTGACTAGATTTTCCGCCATCTTGGATTTTGTTGAAAACCTTAAAAAATTTTCACAGGTCACAAATTTTGACCAAATCTCATGAAAATGGGCACATAGTATCTTTAGACCAATCCGCACAAAAGTTAGGAGATGGATTTTTCAATTTCGACTTTGTTATTTAGCTACATCAATTCAAAGTTGGCGGCGACTACGCCAAAAAGGACGTGAGGCCATATCTCAGCAACAGTTTAATCTTTTGACATCAAACTTATAACACATATTCATAACTCGATCCCAAACAGTTCCAAGCATTATAGTGATCTTTGACCTATAGGGGGCGCTATATTTAGCAAAAATGCATTTTTTCTCATAACTTTGGACCCGTTTGTCCAAATTTCACAAATGAGGTACTGTTGTAATCCCTGAATATATCCGAGGTCAACCAATACTATGACGTCATGTACGCCATCTTTAATTGTCTGCCATTTTGAATTATATCAAAAACATTCAAAACACATTACAGGTCACCCAGATTGTCTGATTTCCACGGGACTTGACATATAGAATGTTCAGACCAAGCCTCACAAGAGCTATCATGAGGAATTTTTTATTTTGTTTCCCTTTGCCCGTAGCAGCCAATCAAACTCAGCGATGACGCGCTAAACAGGACGTGAGGCCATATCTTAGCAACCATTTGATCTTTTGACATCAAACTTCTAACACAGACTCATGACCAAGTCTGTAAGAGGCCCAAGAAGTCTGGTGAACGTCCACCCAGAGGGGGCGCTATAAGTAGAAAAACTGCATTTTGCTCATAGCTTTGGAGCCGTTGGTTCAAATTGGACAAATGAGGTACCGTTGGAATCCCTGGATGAAGACGAGTTCATTTCAAACACCAAACTTGGTCTATGGACTCATGATGCCTTCCTGAGCAGCCACGGGCTTACCTGCTATTCTGCTAGACCCCGTATCGCTGCTTGCAGCTATATTTAGGGGTCTAGCAGCGAAGCTGCAGAACCCTATTGTTTTAGTAGCTTTTCTTATTATTCTTCTACTTTCCGCCACCATTGAAGTCTATGGCAGCCCCATTAACGCAATGGTAAAAAGTTGTGAAATTTGGCCCATATCTTTAGGACAATCCCATTAGCAAATTCAACAAATTTGGTGACCAAATTCAAAACTCTCTAGCGCCACCAATGGGTCAAAGTTTGAAGCCCATTCAGCTAAATAACTTTTGACTCGTTGGTCCAAATTTCAAAAACAAGGTATCGTTGGAATCCTTGGATCATGACGATTCCAACGCACCCTATGACGTCATTTTCCGTCTGACTAGATTTTCCGCCATCTTGGATTTTGTTGAAAACCTTCAAAAGGATTCTTCGTTCACACATTTTAACCGATTCTCATGAAAATTGGCACACAGTATCTTTGGACAAATCCGCACAAAAGTTAGGAAGCGGATTTTTCAATTTCAACTTTGTTCACCCACAATAACCAATCAAATTTGGCGGCGACTACGCCAAAAAGGACGTGAGGCCATATCTCAGCAACCGGTTGGTCTTATGACTTCAAACTTTTACCAAAGACTCATAACTCGATCCCGAACAGGCCCAAGAATTATAGTGATCTTTGATCTATAGGGGGCGCTATATTTAGCAAAAATGCATTTTTGCTCATAACAATGGACCCGTTTGTCTAAATTTCACAAATCAGGTACCGTTGTAATTCGTCGATATATCCGAGGTCAACACACCCTAGGACGTCATGCGCGCCATCTTGGATTGTCCGCCATTTTGAATTGTATTAAAAACCTTCAAAACGCATTACAGGTCACCCAGATTGTCTGAATTCCATGGGACTTGACATATAGAATCTTCAGACCGAGCCTCACAAGAGCTATCACCTGGAATTTTTTTATTTCGTTTCCCTTTGCCCGTAGCAGCCAATCAAACTCAGCGCTGACACGCCAAATAGGACGTGAGGCCATATCTCAGCAACGATTTAATCTTTTGACATCAAACTTATAACCCAGACTCATGACCAAGTCTGTAAGAGGCCCAAGAAGTCTGGGGAACTTCCACCCACAGGGGGCGCTATAAGTAGCAAAACTGCATTTTGCTCATAGCTTTGGAGCCGTTGGTTCAAATTGGACAAATGAGGTACCGTTGGAATCCCTGGATGAAGACGAGTTCATCTCAAACACTAAACTTGGTCTGTGGACACATGATGCCCCTCCTGAGCAGCCGCAGGCTTACCTGCTGTTCTGCTAGACCCCGCAATCGCTGCTTGCAGCTATATTTATTATTATTCTTCTACTTTCCGCCACCATTGAAGTCTATGGCAGCCCCATTAACGCAATGGTAAAAAGTTGTGAAATTTGGCACATCTATTTAGGACAGTCCCATTAGCAAATTCAACAAATTTGGAACCCAAATTCAAAACTCTCTAGCGCCACCAACATGTCAAAGTTTGAAGCACATTCAGCTAAATAACTTTTGACTCGTTGGTCCAAATTTCAAAAACAAGGTATCGTTGGAATCCTTGGATGATGACGAGTTCAACGCACCCTATGACGTCATTTTCCGTCTAACTAGATTTTCCGCCATCTTGGATTTTGTTGAAAACCTTCAAAAGGAAACTTCGTTCACAAATTTTAACCGATTCTCATGAAAATTAGCAGAGAGTATCTTTGGACGAATCCGCACAAAAGTTAGGAAGCGGATTTTTCAATTTCGACTTTGTTCACCCACAATAACCAATCAAAGTTGGCGGCGACTACGCCAAAAAGGACGTGAGGCCATATCTCAGCAACCAATTGGTCTATTGACATCAAACTTATATCACAGACTCATAACTCAATCCCTAACAGGCCCAAGAATTGTGGTTATCTTTGACTTATAGGTGGCGCTATATTTAGCAAAAATGCATTTTTGAGCATATCTTTGGACCCGTTTGTCCAAATTTCACAAATGAGGTACCGTTGTAATCCCTGGATATATCCAAGGTCAACCAATCCTATGACGTCATGTGCGCCATCTTTAATTGTCCGCCATTTTGAATTACATCAATAACCTTCAAAACGCATTACAGGTCACCCAGATTGTCTGATTTCCACGGGACTTGACATATAGAATTTTCAGACTGAGCCTCACATGAGCTTTCAAGTGGTATTTTTTAATTCGCTACCGTTTGCCCGTAGCAGCCAATCAAACTCAGCGATGATGCGCCAAACAGGACGTGAGGCCATATCTCAGCAACCATTTGCTCTTCTGACATCAAACTTATAACACAGACTCATGACCAAGTCTGTAAGAAGCCCAAGAAGTCTGGTGAACGTCCACCCAGTGGGGGCGCTATAAGTACAAAAACTGCATTTTGCTCATAGCTTTGGAGCCGTTGGTTCAAATTGGACAAATGAGGTACCGTTGGAATCCCTGGATGAAGACGAGTTCATTTCAAACACCAAACTTGGTCTATGGACTCATGATGCCCTCCTGAGCAGCCGCAGGCTTACCTGCTATTCTGCTAGACCCCGCCATCGCTGCTTGCAGCTATATTTAGGGGTCTAGCAGCGAAGCTGCAGAACCCTATTGTTTTAGTAGCTTTTCTTATTATTATTATTATTCTTCTACTTTCCGCCACCATTGAAGTCTATGGCAGCCCCATTAACGCAATGGTAAAAAGTTGTGAAATTTGGCACATCTATTTAGCACATTCCCATTAGCAAATTCAACAAATTTGGAACCCAAATTCAAAACTCTCTAGCGCCACCAACATGTCAAAGTTTGAAGCCCATTCAGCTAAATAACTTTTGACTCGTTGGTCCAAATTTCAAAAACAAGGTATCGTTGGAATCCTTGGATCATGACGAGTCCAACGCATCCTATGACGTCATTTTCCGTCTGACTAGATTTTCCGCCATCTTGGATTTTGTTGAAAACCTTCAAAAGGATTCTTCGTTCACACATTTTGACCGATTCTCATGAAAATTAGCACAGAGTATCTTTGGACGAATCCGCACAAAAGCTAGGAAGCGGATTTTTCATTTTCGACTTTGTTCACCCATTATAACCAATCAAAGTTGGCGGCGACTACGCCAAAAAGGACGTGAGGCCATATCTCAGCAACCGGTTGGTCTATTGTCATCAAACTTATATCACAGACTCATAACTCGATCCCTAACAGGCCCAAGAATTGTGGCCATCTTTGACCTATAGGTGGCGCTATATTTAGCAAAAATGCATTTTTGCTCATATCTTTGGACCCGTTTGTCCAAATTTCACAAATGAGGTACCGTTGTAATCCCTGGATATATCCGAGGTCAACCAATACGATGACGTCATTCGCGCCATCTTGGATTTACCGCCATTTTGAATTATGTCAAAAACCTTCAAAACGCATTACAGGTCACCCAGATTGTCTGATTTCCACGGGACTTGACATATAGAATCTTCAGACTGAGCCTCACATGAGCTTTTCAGTGATATTTTTTAATTCACTACCGTTTGCCCGTAGCAGCCAATCAAACTCAGCGATGACGCACCAAACAGGACGTGAGGCCATATCTCAGCAACCATTTGATCTTTTGACATCAAACTTATAACACAGACTCATGACCAAGTCTTTAAGAGGCCCAAGAAGTCTGTTGCACTTCCACCCAGTGGAGGCGCTATAAGTAGACAAACTGCATTTTGCTCATAGCTTTGGAGCCGTCTGTTCAAATTGGACAAATGAGGTACCGTTGGAATCCCTGGATGAAGACGAGTTCATTTCAAACACCAAACTTGGTCTATGGACTCATGATGCCTTCCTGAGCAGCCGCAGGCTTACCTGCTGTTCTGCTAGACCCCGCCATCGCTGCTCGCAGCTATATTTATTATTCTTCTACTTTCCGCCACCATTGAAGTCTATGGCAGCCCCATTAACGCAATGGTAAAAAGTTGTGAAATTTGGCACATCTATTTAGGACAGTCCCATTAGCAAATTCAACAAATTTGGAACCCAAATTCAAAACTCTCTAGCGCCACCAACATGTCAAAGTTTGAAGCACATTCAGCTAAATAACTTTTGACTCGTTGGTCCAAATTTCAAAAACAAGGTATCGTTGGAATCCTTGGATCATGACGAGTTCAACGCACCCTATGACGTCATTTTCCGTCTGACTAGATTTTCCGCCATCTTGGATTTTGTTGAAAACCTTCAAAAGGAAACTTCGTTCACAAATTTTAACCGATTCTCATGAAAATTAGCAGAGAGTATCTTTGGACGAATCCGCACAAAAGTTAGGAAGCGGATTTTTCAATTTCGACTTTGTTCACCCACAATAACCAATCAAAGTTGGCGGCGACTACGCCAAAAAGGACGTGAGGCCATATCTCAGCAACCAATTGGTCTATTGACATCAAACTTATATCACAGACTCATAACTCAATCCCTAACAGGCCCAAGAATTGTGGTTATCTTTGACCTATAGGTGGCGCTATATTTAGAAAAAATGCATTTTTGCTCATATCTTTGGACCCGTTTGTCCAAATTTCACAAATGAGGTACCGTTGTATTCCGTGGATATAGCCGAGGTCAACGAATCCTATGACGTCATTCGCGCCATCTTGGATTGTCCGCCATTTTGAATTATGTCAAAAACCTTCAAAACGCATTACAGGTCACCCAGATTGTCTGAATTCCACGGGACTTGACATATAGAATCTTCAGACCATGCCCCACAAGAGCTATCATGTGAAATTTTTATATTCACTTCCGTTTGCCCGTAGCAGCTAATCAAACTCAGCAATGACGCGCCAAACAGGACGTGAGGCCATATCTCAGCAACCATTTGATCTTTTGACATCAAACTTCTAACACAGACTCATGACCAAGTCTTTAAGAGGCCCAAGAAGTCTGTTGCACTTCCACCCAGTGGAGGCGCTATAAGTAGACATACTGCATTTTGCTCATAGCTTTGGAGCCGTCTGTTCAAATTGGACAAATGAGGTACCGTTGGAATCCCTGGATGAAGACGAGTTCATTTCAAACACCAAACTTGGTCTATGGACTCATGATGCCTTCCTGAGCAGCCGCAGGCTTACCTGCTATTGTGCTAGACCCCGCCATCGCTGCTTGCAGCTATATTTATTATTATTCTTCTACTTTCCGCCACCATTGAAGTCTATGGCAGCCCCATTAACGCAATGGTAAAAAGTTGTGAAATTTGGCACATCTATTTAGGATAGTCCCATTAGCAAATTCAACAAATTTGGAACCCAAAATCAAAACTCTCTAGCGCCACCAACATGTCAAAATCTGAAGCCCATTCAGCTAAATAACTTTTGACTCGTTGGTCCAAATTTCAAAAACAAGGTATCGTTGGAATCCTTGGATCATGACGAGTCCAACGCCCCCTATGACGTCATTTTCCGTCTGACTAGATTTTCCGCCATCTTGGATTTTGTTGAAAACCTTCAAAAGGATTCTTCGTTCACAAATTTTAACCGATTCTCATGAAAATGAGTACAGAGTATCTTTGGATGAATCCGCACAAAAGCTAGGAAGCGGATTTTTCAATTTTGACTTTGTTCACCCATTATAACCAATCAAAGTTGGCGGCGACTACGCCAAAAAGGACGTGAGGCCATATCTCAGCAACCGGTTGGTCTTTTGACATCAAACTTATGACACTGACTCATAACTCGATCCTTAACAGACCTAAGAATTTTAGTGATCTTTGACCTATAGGTGGCGCTATATTTAGCAAAAATGCATTTTTGCTCATAACTTTACACCTGTTTGTCCAAATATCACAAATCAGGTACCGTTGGAGTCCCTGGATATAGCCGAGGTCAATAAATCTCATGACGTCATGCGCGCCATCTTGGATTGTCCGCCATTTTGAATTATATCAAAAACCTTCAAAACGCATTACAGGTCACCCAGATTGTCTGCTTTCCACGGGACTTGACATATAGAATGTTCAGACCAAGCCTCACAAGATCTATCATGTTGATTTTTTTATTTCGTTTCCGTTTGCCCGTAGCAGCCAATCAAATTCAGCAATGATGCGCCAAACAGGACGTGAGGCCGTATCTCAGCAACCATTTGCTCTTTTGACATCAAACTTCTAACACAGACTCATGATCAAGTCTGTAAGAGGCCCAAGAAGTCTGGTGAACGTCCACCCAGAGGGGGCGCTATAAGTAGCAAACATGCATTTTGCTCATAACTTTGGAGCCGTTGGTTCAAATTGGACAAATGAGGTACCGTTGGAATCCCTGGATGAAGATGAGTTCATCTCAAACACCAAACTTGGTCTATGTACTCATAATGCCTTCCTGAGCAGCCGCAGGCTTACCTGCTATTCTGCTAGACCCCGCCATCGCTGCTTGCAGCTATATTTATTAGGGGTCTAGCAGCGAAGCTGCAGAACCCTATTGTTTTAGTAGTTTTTCTTATTATTAGGGGTCTAGCAGCGAAGCTGCAGAACCCTATTGTTTTAGTAGTTTTTCTTATTATTATTATTCTTCTACTTTCCGCTGCAATTGAAGTCTATGGCAGCCCCATTAACGCAATGGTAAAAAGTTGTGAAATTTGGCACATCTATTTAGCACATTCCCATTAGCAAATTCAACAAATTTCGTGCCCAAATTCTAAACTCTCTAGCGCCACCAACATGTCAAAGTTTGAAGCCCATTCAGCTAAATAACTTTTGACTCGTTGATCCAAATTTAAAAAACAACATATCGCTGGAATCCTTGGATTATGTCGAGTCCAACGCACCCTATGACGTCATTTTCCGTCTAACTAGATTTTCCGCCATCTTGGATTTTGTTGAAAACCTTCAAAAATTTTCACAGGTCACAAATTTTGACCAATTCTCATGAAAATTGGCACAGAGTATCTTTGGACCAATCCGCACAAAAGTTGCTCGTTTTTTACTTCAAATTCGACTTTGTTCAACCAGTACATCCAATCAAAGTTGATGGCGACTACGCCAAAAAGGACGTGAGGCCATATCTCAGCAACAATTTAATCTTTTGACATCAAACTCATAACACATATTCATAACTCGATCTTAAAGAGGCCCAAGAATTTTGGAGAACTTTGACCTATAGGTGGCGCTATATTTAGCAAAAATGCATTTTTGCTCATATCTTTGGACCCGTTTGTCCAAATTTCACAAATGAGGTACCGTTGTAATCCGTGGATATAGCCGAGGTCAACGAATCCTATGAAGTCATTTGCGCCATCTTGGATTGTCCGCCATTTTGAATTATGTCAAAAACCTTCAAAACGCATTACAGGTCACCCAGATTGTCTGATTTCCACGGGACTTGACATATAGAATGGTCAGACTGAGCCTCACATGAGCTTTCAAGTGGTATTTTTTAATTCGCTACCGTTTGCCCGTAGCAGCCAATCAAACTCAGCGATGACGCGCCAAACAGGACGTGAGGCCATATCTCAGCAACCATTTGCTCTTTTGACATCAAACTTCTAACACAGACTCATGATCAAGTCTGTAAGAAGCCCAAGAAGTCTGGTGAACGTCCACCCAGTGGGGGCGCTATAAGTACAAAAACTGCATTTTGCTCATAGCTTTGGAGCCGTTGGTTCAAATTGGACAAATGAGGTACCGTTGGAATCCCTGGATGAAGACGAGTTCATTTCAAACACCAAACTTGGTCTATGGACTCATGATGCCTTCCTGAGCAGCCGCAGGCTTACCTGCTGTTCTGCTAGACCCCGCCATCGCTGCTTGCAGCTATATTTATTATTCTTCTACTTTCCGCTGCAATTGAAGTCTATGGCAGCCCCATTAACGCAATGGTAAAAAGTTGTGAAATTTGGCACATCTATTTAGCACATTCCCATTAGCAAATTCAACAAATTTCGTGCCCAAATTCTAAACTCTCTAGCGCCACCAACATGTCAAAGTTTGAAGCCCATTCAGCTAAATAACTTTTGAGTCGTTGATCCAAATTCAAAAAACAAGGCATCGTTGGAATCCTTGGATCATGACGAGTCCAACGCACCCTATGACGTCATTTTCCGTCTAACTAGATTTTCCGCCATCTTGGATTTTGTTGAAAACCTTAAAAAATTTTCACAGGTCACAAATTTTAACCAATTCTCATGAAAATTGGCACAGAGTATCTTTAGACCAATCCGCACAAAAGTTGCTCGTTTTTTACTTCAAATTTGACTTTGTTCAACCAGTACATCCAATCAAAGTTGATGGCGACTACGCCAAAAAGGACGTGAGGACATATCTCAGCAACAGTTTATTCTTTTGACATCAAACTCATAACACATATTCATAACTTGATTTTGAAGAGGCCCAAGAATTTTGGAGACCTTTGACCTATAGGTGGCGCTATATTTAGAAAAAATGCATTTTTGCTCATATCTTTGGACCCGTTTGTCCAAATTTCACAAATGAGGTACCGTTGTAATCCGTGGATATAGCCGAGGTCAACGAATCCTATGACGTCATTCGCGCCATCTTGGATTGTCCGCCATTTTGAATTATGTCAAAAACCTTCAAAACGCATTACAGGTCACCCAGATTGTCTGATCTCCACGGGACTTGACATATAGAATCTTCAGACCATGCCCCACAAGAGCTATCATGTGAAATTTTTATATTCACTTCCGTTTGCCCGTAGTAGCCAATCAAACTCAGCGATGACGCGCCAAACAGGACGTGAGGCCATATCTCAGCAACCAATTAATCTTTTGACATCAAACTTCTAACACAGACTCATGACCAAGTCTGTAAGAGGCCCAAGAAGTCTGGGGAACTTCCACCCACAGGGGGCGCTATAAGTAGCAAAACTGCATTTTGCTCATAGCTTTGGAGCCGTTGGTTCAAATTGGACAAATGAGGTACCGTTGGAATCCCTGGATGAAGACGAGTTCATTTCAAACACCAAACTTGGTCTATGGACTCATGACGCCTTCCTGAGCGGCCGCAGGCTTACCTGCTATACTGCTAGACCCCGCCATCGCTGCTTGCAGCTATATTTAGGGGTCTAGCAGCGAAGCTGCAGAACCCTATTGTTTTAGTAGTGTTTCCTATTATTATTATTGATCTACTTTCCGCTGCAATTGAAGTCTATGGCAGCCCCATTAACGCAATGGTAAAAAGTTGTGAAATTTGGCACATCTATTTAGCACATTCCCATTAGCAAATTCAACAAATTTCGTGCCCAAATTCAAAACTCTCTAGCGCCACCAATGGGTCAAAGTTTGAAGCCCATTCAGCTAAATAACTTTTGACTCGTTGATCCAAATTTAAAAAACAAGGCATCGTTGGAATCCTTGGATCATGACGAGTCCAACGCACCCTATGACGTCATTTTCCGTCTGACTAGATTTTCCGCCATCTTGGATTTTGTTGAAAACCTTAAAAAATTTTCACAGGTCACAAATTTTGACCAATTCTCATGAAAATTGGCACAGAGTATCTTTAGACCAATCCGCACAAAAGTTGCTCGTTTTTTACTTCAAATTTGACTTTGTTCAACCAGTATATCCAATCAAAGTTGATGGCGACTACGCCAAAAAGGACGTGAGGCCATATCTCAGCAACAGTTTAATCTTTTGACATCAAACTCATAACACATATTCATAACTCGATTTTGAAGAGGCCCAAGAATTTTGGTGATCTTTGACCTATAGGTGGCGCTATATTTAGAAAAAATGCATTTTTGCTCATATCTTTGGACCCGTTTGTCCAAATTTCACAAATGACATACCGTTGTAATCCGTGGATATAGCCGAGGTCAACGAATCCTATGACGTCATTCGCGCCATCTTGGATTGTCCGCCATTTTGAATTATGTCAAAAACCTTCAAAACGCATTACAGGTCACCCAGATTGTCTGATCTCCACGGGACTTGACATATAGAATCTTCAGACCATGCCCCACAAGAGCTATCATGTGAAATTTTTATATTCACTTCCGTTTGCCCGTAGCAGCTAATCAAACTCAGCAATGACGCGCCAAACAGGACGTGAGGCCATATCTCAGCAACCATTTGATCTTTTGACATCAATCTTCTAATACAGACTCATGACCAAGTCTTTAAGAGGCCCAAGAAGTCTGGTGCACTTCCACTCAGTGGAGGCGCTATAAGTAGACAAACTGCATTTTGCTCATAGATTTGGAGCAGTCTGTTCAAATTGGACAAATGAGGTACCGTTGGAATCCCTGGATGAAGACGAGTTCATTTCAAACACCAAACTTGGTCTATGGACTCATGATGCCTTCCTGAGCAGCCGCAGGCTTACCTGCTGTTTTGCTAGACCCCGCCATCGCTGCTTGCAGCTATATTTATTATTCTTCTACTTTCCGCTGCAATTGAAGTCTATGGCAGCCCCATTAACGCAATGGTAAAAAGTTGTGAAATTTGGCACATCTAATTAGGACAGTCCCATTAGCAAATTCAACTAATTTCGTGCCCAAATTCAAAACTCTCTAGCGCCACCAATGGGTCAAAGTTTGAAGCCCATTCAGCTAAATAACTTTTGACTCGTTGATCCAAATTTAAAAAACAAGGCATCGTTGGAATCCTTGGATCATGACGAGTCCAACGCACCCTATGACGTCATTTTCCGTCTAACTAGATTTTCCGCCATCTTGGATTTTGTTGAAAACCTTAAAAAATTTTCACAGGTCACAAATTTTGACCAATTCTCATGAAAATTGGCACAGAGTATCTTTAGACCAATCCGCACAAAAGTTGCTCGTTTTTTACTTCAAATTTGACTTTGTTCAACCAGTACATCCAATCAAAGTTGATGGCGACTACGCCAAAAAGGACGTGAGGACATATCTCAGCAACAGTTTAATCTTTTGACATCAAACTCATAACACATATTCATAACTTGATTTTGAAGAGGCCCAAGAATTTTGGAGACCTTTGACCTATAGGTGGCGCTATATTTAGAATAAATGCATTTTTGCTCATATCTTTGGACCCGTTTGTCCAAATTTCACAAATGAGGTACCGTTGTAATCCGTGGATATAGCCGAGGTCAACGAATCCTATGACGTCATTCGCGCCATCTTGGATTGTCCGCCATTTTGAATTATGTCAAAAACCTTCAAAACGCATTACAGGTCACCCAGATTGTCTGATCTCCACGGGACTTGACATATAGAATCTTCAGACCAAGCCTCATAAGAGCTATTATGTGGATTTTTTTATTTCGTTTCCCTTTGCCCGTAGCAGCCAATCAAACTTAGCGATGACGCGCCAAACAGGACGTGAGGCCATATCTCAGCAACCATTTGCTCTTTTGACATCAAACTTCTAACACAGACTCATGATCAGGTCTGTAAGAAGCCCAAGAAGTTCGGTGCACTTCCACCCAGTGGGGGCGCTATAAGTAGAAAAACTGCATTTTGCTCATAGCTTTGGAGCCGTTGGTTCAAATTGGACAAATGAGGTACCGTTGGAATCCCTGGATGAAGACGAGTTCATTTCAAACACCAAACTTGGTCTATGGACTCATGATGCCTTCCTGAGCAGCCGCAGGCTTACCTGCTGTTCTGCTAGACCCCGCCATCGCTGCTTGCAGCTATATTTAGGGGTCTAGCAGCGAAGCTGCAGAACCCTATTGTTTTAGTAGTTTTTCTTATTATTAGGGGTCTAGCAGCGAAGCTGCAGAACCCTATTGTTTTACTAGCTTTTCTTATTATTAGGGGTCTAGCAGCGAAGCTGCAGAACCCTATTGTTTTAGTAGCTTTTCTTATTAGGGGTCTAGCAGCGAAGCTGCAGAACCCTATTGTTTTAGTAGCTTTTCCTATTATTATTATTATTATTGATCTACTTTCCGCTGCAATTGAAGTCTATGGCAGCCCCATTAACGCAATGGTAAAAAGTTGTGAAATTTGGCACATCTAATTAGGACAGTCCCATTAGCAAATTCAACAAATTTCGTGCCCAAATTCAAAACTCTCTAGCGCCACCAACATGTCAAAGTTTGAAGCCCATTCAGCTAAATAACTTTTGACTCGTTGATCCAAATTTCAAAAACAAGGTATCGTTGGAATCCTTGGATCATGACGATTCCAACGCACCATATGACGTCATTTTCCGTCTAACTAGATTTTCCGCCATCTTGGATTTTGTTGAAAACCTTAAAAAATTTTCACAGGTCACAAATTTTGACCAATTCTCATGAAAATTGGCACAGATTATCTTTGGACCAATCCGCACAAAAGTTGCTCGTTTTTTACTTCAAATTCGACTTTGTTCACCCAGTACATCCAATCAAATTTGACGGCGACTACGCCAAAAAGCATGTGAGACCATATCTCAGTAATCGGTTAATCTTTTGACATCAAACTCATAACACATATTCATAACTCGATCTTGAAGAGGCCCAAGAATTTTGGAGAACTTTGACCTATAGGTGGCGCTATATTTAGCAAAAATGCATTTTTCCTCATAACTTTTGACCCGTTTGTCCAAATTTCACAAATGATATACCGTTGTAATCCGTGGATATAGCCGAGGTCAACGAATCCTATGACGTCATTCGCGCTATCTCGGATTGTCCGCCATTTTGAATTATGTCAAAAACCTCCAAAACGCATTACAGGTCACCCAGATTGTCTGATTTCCACGGGACTTGACACATAAAATGTTCAGACCATGCCTCAAAAGAGCTATTATGTGAAATTTTTAAATTCGCTTCCGTTTGCCCGTAGCAGCCAATCGAACTCAGCAATGACGCGCCAAACAGGACGTGAGGCCATATCTCAGCAACCATTTAATCTTTTGACATCAAACTTATAACACAGACTCATGACCAAGTCTTTAAGAGGCCCAAGAAGTCTGGTGAACGTCCACCCAGTGGGGGCGCTATAAGTAGAAAAACTGCATTTTGCTCATAGCTTTGGAGCCGTTGGTTCAAATTGGACAAATGAGGTACCGTTGGAATCCCTGGATGAAGACGAGTTCATTTCAAACACCAAACTTGGTCTATGGACTCATGATGCCTTCCTGAGCAGCCGCAGGCTTACCTGCTGTTCTGCTAGACCCCGCCATCGCTGCTTGCAGCTATATTTAGGGGTCTAGCAGCGAAGCTGCAGAACCCTATTGTTTTAGCTGGTATTCCTATTATTATTGATCTACTTTCCGCTGCAATTGAAGTCTATGGCAGCCCCATTAACGCAATGGTAAAAAGTTGTGAAATTTGGCCCATATTTTTAGGACCATCCCATTAGCAAACTCAACAATTTTGGTGCCCAAAATCTAAACTCTCTAGCGCCCCCAACACGTCAAAGTTTGAAGCACATTCAGCTAAATAACTTTTGACTCATGTGTCCGAATTTCAAAAACAAGGTATCGTTGGAATCCTTGGATCATGACGAGTCCAACGCACCCTATGACGTCATTTTCCGTCTGACTAGATTTTCCGCCATCTTGGATTTTGTTGAAAACCTTAAAAATTTTTCACAGGTCACAAATTTTGACCAATTCTCATGAAAATTGGCACAGAGTATCTTTGGATCAATCTGCACAAAAGTTGCTCGTTTTCTTCTTCAATTTCGACTTTGTTCACCCAGTACATCCAATCAAAGTTGACGGCGACTACGCCAAAAAGAACGTGAGGCCATATCTCAGCAACAGTTTAATCTTTTGACATCAAACTCATAACACATATTCATATCTCGATCTTGAAGAGGCCCAAGAATTTTGGAGACCTTTGACCTATAGGTGGCGCTATATTTAGAAAAAATGCATTTTTGCTCATATCTTTGAACCCGTTTGTCCAAATTTCACAAATGAGGTACCGTTGTAATCCGTGGATATAGCCGAGGTCAACGAATCCTATGACGTCATTCGCGCCATCTTGGATTGTCCGCCATTTTGAATTATGTCAAAAACCTTCAAAACGCATTACAGGTCACCCAGATTGTCTGATTTCCACGGGACTTGACATATAGAATCTTCAGACCATGCCTCACAAGAGCTATCATGTGAATTTTTAATATTCACTTCCGTTTGCCCGTAGCAGCCAATCAAACTCAGCAATGACGCGCCAAACAGGACGTGAGGCCATATCTCAGCAACCATTTGATCTTTTGACATCAAACTTATAACACAGACTCATGACCAAGTCTTTAAGAGGCCCAAGAAGTCTGTTGCACTTCCACCGAGTGGAGGCGCTATAAGTAGACAAACTGCATTTTGCTCATAGCTTTGGAGCCGTCTGTTCAAATTGGACAAATGACGTACCGTTGGAATCCCTGGATGAAGACGAGTTCATTTCAAACACCAAATTTGGTCTATGGACTCATGATGCCTTCCTGAGCAGCCGCAGGCTTACCTGCTATTCTGCTAGACCCCGTATCGCTGCTTGCAGCTATATTTATTATTCTTCTACTTTCCGCTGCAATTGAAGTCTATGGCAGCCCCATTAACGCAATGGTAAAAAGTTGTGAAATTTAGCACATCTATTTAGCACATTCCCATTAGCAAATTCAACAAATTTGGTGCCCAAATTCAAAACTCTCTAGCGCCACCAACGGGTCAAAGTTTGAAGCCCATTCAGCTAAATAACTTTTGACTCGTTGATCCAAATTTCAAAAACAACATATCGTTGGAATTCTTGGATCATGACGATTCCAACGCACCCTATGACGTCATTTTCCGTCTAACTAGATTTTCCGCCATCTTGGATTTTGTTGAAAACCTTAAAAAATTTTCACAGGTCACAAATTTTGACCAATTCTCATGAAAATTGGCACAGAGTATCTTTGGACGAATCCGCACAAAAGTTGCTCGTTTTTTTCTTCAATTTGGACTTTGTTCACTAACTACAACCAATCAAAGTTAGCGGCGACTACGCCAAAAAGAACGTGAGGCTATATCTCATCAACAATTTAATCTTTTTACATCAAACTCCTAACACATATTTATAACTTGATTGTAAAAAGGCCCAAGAATTTTGGAAGCCTTTGACCTATAGGTGGCGCTATATTTCGAAAAAATGCATTTTTGCTCATATCTTTGGACACGTTTGTCCAAATGTCATAAATGACGTACCATTGTAATCCGTGGATATAGCCGAGGTCAACGAATCCTATGACGTCATTTGCGCCAACTTGGATTGTCCGCCATTTTGAATTATGTCAAAAACCTTCAAAACGCATTACAGGTCACCCAGATTGTCTGAATTCCATGGGACTTGCCACATAGAATCTTCAGACCAAGCCTCACAAGAGCTATCATGTGGATGTTTTTATTTCGTTTCCCTTTGCCCGTAGCAGCCAATCAAACTCAACAATGACGCGCCAAACAGGACGTGAGGCCATATCTCAGCAACCATTTGCTCTTTTGACATCAAACTTCTAACACAGACTCATGATCAAGTCTGTAAGAAGCCCAAGAAGTCTGGGGAACTTCCACCCAGAGGGGGCGCTATAAGTACAAAAACTGCATTTTGCTCATAGCTTTGGAGCCGTTGGTTCAAATTGGACAAATGAGGTACCGTTGGAATCCCTGGATGAAGACGAGTTCATCTCAATCACCAAACTTGGTCTATGGACTCATGATGCCTTTCTGAGCAGCCGCAGGCTTACCTGCTATTCTGCTAGACCCCGTATCGCTGCTTGCAGCTATATTTATTATTAGGGGTCTAGCAGCGAAGCTGCAGAACCCTATTGTTTTAGTAGTTTTTCTTATTATTATTATTATTATTATTCTTCTACTTTCCGCTGCAATTGAAGTCTATGGCAGCCCCATTAACGCAATGGTAAAAAGTTGTGAAATTTGGCACATCTATTTAGCACATTCCCATTAGCAAATTCAACAAATTTCGTGCCCAAATTCAAAACTCTCTAGCGCCACCAACATGTCAAAGTTTGAAGCCCATTCAGCTAAATAACTTTTGACTCCTTGATCCAAATTTCAAAAACAAGGTATCGTTGGAATCCTTGGATCATGACGATTCCAACGCACCCTATGACGTCATTTTCCGTCTAACTAGATTTTCCGCCATCTTGGATTTTGTTGAAAACCTTAAAAAATTTTCACAGGTCACAAATTTTGACCAATTCTCATGAAAATTGGCACAGATTATCTTTGGACCAATCCGCACAAAAGTTGCTCGTTTTTCACTTCAAATTCGACTTTGTTCACCCAGTACATCCAATCAAATTTGACGGCGACTATGCCAAAAAGCACGTGAGACCATATCTCAGTAACCGGTTAATCTTTTGACATCAAACTCATAATACATATTCATAACTCGATCTTGAAGAGGCCCAAGAATTTTGGAGAACTTTGACCTATAGGTGGCGCTATATTTAGCAAAAATGTATTTTTCCTCATAACCTTTGACCCGTTTGTCCAAATTTCACAAATGAGGTACCGTTGTAATCCGTGGATATAGCCGAGGTCAACGAATCCTATGACGTCATTCGCGCCATCTCGGATTGTCCGCCATTTTGAATTATGTCAAAAACCTCCAAAACGCATTACAGGTCACCCAGATTGTCTGATTTCCACGGGACTTGACACATAAAATCTTCAGACCAAGCCTCACAAGAGCTATTATGTGAAATTTTTAAATTCGCTTCCGTTTGCCCGTAGCAGCCAATCGAACTCAGCAATGACGCGCCAAACAGGACGTGAGGCCATATCTCAGCAACCATTTAATCTTTTGACATCAAACTTATAACACAGACTCATGACCAAGTCTTTAAGAGGCCCAAGAAGTCTGGTGAACGTCCACCCAGTGGGGGCGCTATAAGTAGAAAAACTGCATTTTACTCATAGCTTTGGAGCCGTTGGTTCAAATTGGACAAATGAGGTACCGTTGGAATCCCTGGATGAAGACGAGTTCATTTCAAACACCAAACTTGGTCTATGGACTCATGATGCCTTCCTGAGCAGCCGCAGGCTTACCTGCTGTTCTGCTAGACCCCGCCATCGCTGCTTGCAGCTATATTTAGGGGTCTAGCAGCGAAGCTGCAGAACCCTATTGTTTTAGTAGTTTTTCTTATTATTATTATTCTTCTACTTTCCGCTGCAATTGAAGTCTATGGCAGCCCCATTAACGCAATGGTAAAAAGTTGTGAAATTTGGCACATCTATTTAGCACATTCCCATTAACAAATTCAACAAATTTCATGCCCAAATTCTAAACTCTCTAGCGCCACCAACATGTCAAAGTTTGAAGCCCATTCAGCTAAATAACTTTTGACTCGTTGATCCAAATTTCAAAAACAAGGCATCTTTGGAATCCTTGGATCATGACGAGTCCAACGCACCCTATGACGTCATTTTCCGTCTAACTAGATTTTCCGCCATCTTGGATTTTGTTGAAAACCTTAAAAAATTTTCACAGGTCACAAATTTTGACCAATTCTCATGTAAATTGGCACAGGATGTCTTTAGACCAATCCGCACAAAAGTTGCTCGTTTTTTACTTCAAATTCGACTTTGTTCACCCAGTACATCCAATCAAAGTTGACGGCGACTACGCCAAAAAGGACGTGAGGCCATATCTCAGCAACAGTTTGTTCTTTTGACATCAAACTCATAACACATATTTATAACTTGATCTTAAAAAGGCCCAAGAATTTTGGAAACCTTTGACCTATAGGTGGCGCTATATTTAGCAAAAATGCATTTTGGCTCATAACTTTCGACCCCTTGGTCCAAATTTCACAAATGAGGTACTGTTGTAATCCTTGGATATAGCCGAGGTCAACCAACCCAATGACGTCATTCGCGCCATCTTGGATTGTCCGCCATTTTGAATTATATCAAAAACCTTCAAAACGCATTACAGGTCACCCAGATTGTCTGATTTCCACGGGACTTGACATATAGAATCTTCAGACCAAGCCTCACAAGAGCTATCATGTGGATTTTTTTATTTCGTTTCCCTCTGCCCGTAGCAGCCAATCACACTCAGCGATGACGCGCCAAACTGGACGTGAGGCCATATCTCAGCAACCATTTGCTCTTTTGACATCAAACTTCTAACACAGACTCATGATCAAGTCTGTAAGAGGCCCAAGAAGTCTGGTGAACTTCCACCCAGAGGGGGCGCTATAAGTACAAAAACTTCATTTTGCTCATAGCTTTGGAGCCGTTGGTTCAAATTGGACAAATGAGATACCGTTGGAATCCCTGGATGAAGACGAGTTAATCTCAAACACCAAACTTGGTCTGTGGACTCATGATAACCTCCTGAGCAGCCGCAGGCTTGCCTGCTGTTCTGCTAGACCCCGTATCGCTGCTTGCAGCTATATTTAGGGGTCTAGCAGCGAAGCTGCAGAACCCTATTGTTTTAGTAGTTTTTCTTATTATTATTATTATTATTATTATTCTTCTACTTTCCGCTGCAATTGAAGTCTATGGCAGCCCCATTAACGCAATGGTAAAAAGTTGTGAAATTTGGCACATCTAATTAGCACATTCCCATTAGCAAAATCAACAAATTTCGTGCCCAAATTCAAAACTCTCTAGCGCCACCAACGGGTCAAAGTTTGAAGCCCATTCAGCTAAATAACTTTTGACTCGTTGATCCAAATTTAAAAAACAAGGCATCGTTAGAATCCTTGGATCATGACGAGTCCAACGCACCCTATGACGTCATTTTCCGTCTAACTAGATTTTCCGCCATCTTGGATTTTGTTGAAAACCTTCAAAAATTTTCACAGGTCACAAATTTTGACCAATTCTCATGAAAATTAGCACAGAGTATCTTTAGACCAATCCGCACAAAAGTTGCTCGTTTTTTACTTCAAATTTGACTTTGTTCAACCAGTACATCCAATCAAAGTTGATGGCGACTACGCCAAAAAGGACGTGAGGACATATCTCAGCAACAGTTGAATCTTTTGACATCAAACTCATAACACATATTCATAACTCAATTTTGAAGAGGCCCAAGAATTTTGGAGACCTTTGACTTATAGGTGGCGCTATATTTAGAAAAAATGCATTTTTGCTCATATCTTTGGACCCGTTTGTCCAAATTTCACAAATGAGGTACCGTTGGAGTCCCTGGATATAGCCGAGATCAATCAATCTCATGACGTCATGCGCGCCATCTTGGATTGTCCGCCATTTTGAATTATATCAAAAACCTTCAAAACGCATTACAGGTCACCCAGATTGTCTGATTTCCACGGGACTTGACATATAGAATCTTCAGATCAAGCCTCACAAGAGCTATAATGTGGATTTTTTTATTTCGTTTTCCTTTGCCCGTAGCAGCCAATCAAACTCAGCGATGACGCGCCAAACAGGACGTGAGGCCATATCTCAGCAACCATTTAATCTTTTGACATCAAACTTATAACCCAGACTCATGACCAAGTCTGTAAGAGGCCCAAGAAGTCTGGTGCACTTCCACCCAGAGGGGGCGCTATAAGTGGCAAAATTGCATTTTGCTCATAGCTTTGGAGCCGTTGTTTCAAATTGGACAAATGAGGTACCGTTGGAATCCCTGGATGAAGACGAGTTCATCTCAAATACCAAACTTGGTCTATGGACTCATGATGCCTTCCTGAGCAGCCGCAGGCTTACCTGCTATTCTGCTAGACCCCGCCATCGCTGCTTGCAGCTATATTTATTCTTCTACTTTCCGCTGCAATTGAAGTCTATGGCAGCCCCATTAACGCAATGGTAAAAAGTTGTGAAATTTGGCACATCTATTTAGCACATTCCCATTAGCAAATTCAACAAATTTCGTGCCCAAATTCAAAACTCTCTAGCGCCACCAACGGGTCAAAGTTTGAAGCCCATTCAGCTAAATAACTTTTGACTCGTTGATCCAAATTTCAAAAACAAGGCATCGTTGGAATCCTTGGATCATGACGAGTCCAACGCACCCTATGACGTCATTTTCCGTCTAACTAGATTTTCCGCCATCTTGGATTTTGTTGAAAACCTTAAAAAATTTTCACAGGTCACAAATTTTGACCAATTCTCATGACAATTGGCACAGAGTATCGTTAGACCAATCCGCACAAAAGTTGCTCGTTTTTTACTTCAAATTTGACTTTGTTCAACCAGTACATCCAATCAAAGTTGATGGCGACTACGCCAAAAAGGACGTGAGGACATATCTCAGCAACAGTTTCATCTTTTGACATCAAACTCATAACACATATTCATAACTCGATCTCGAAGAGGCCCAAGAATTTTGGAGACCTTTGACCTATAGGTGGCGCTATATTTAGAAAAAATGCATGTTTGCTCATATCTTTGGACCCGTTTGTCCAAATTTCACAAATGAGGTACCGTTGTAATCCGTGGATATAGCCGAGGTCAACGAATCCTATGACGTCATTCGCGCCATCTTGGATTGTCCGCCATTTTGAATTATGTCAAAAACCTTCAAAACGCATTACAGGTCACCCAGATTGTCTGATCTCCACGGGACTTGACATATAGAATCTTCAGACCATGCCCCACAAGAGCTATCATGTGAAATTTTTACATTCACTTCCGTTTGCCCGTAGCAGCCAATCAAACTCAGCGATGACGCGCCAAACACGACGTGAGGCCATATCTCAGCAACCATTTAATCTTTTGACATCAAACTTCTAATACAGACTCATGACCAAGTCTGTATGAAGCCCAAGAAGTCAGGTGCACTTCCACCCAGTGGGGGCGCTGTAAGTACAAAAACTGCATTTTGCTCATAGCTTTGGAGCCGTTGGTTCAAATTGGACAAATGAGGTACCGTTGGAATCCCTGGATGAAGACGAGTTCATCTGAAATACCAAACTTGGTCTGTGGACTCATGATGCCCTCCTCAGCAGCCGCAGGCTTACCTGCTGTTCTGCTAGACCCCGCCATCGCTGCTTGCAGCTATATTTATTATTCTTCTACTTTCCGCTGCAATTGAAGTCTATGGCAGCCCCATTAACGCAATGGTAAAAAGTTGTGAAATTTGGCACATCTATTTAGCACATTCCCATTAGCAAATTCAACAAATTTCGTGCCCAAATTCTAAACTCTCTAGCGCCACCAACATGTCAAAGTTTGAAGCCCATTCAGCTAAATAACTTTTGAGTCGTTGATCCAAATTTAAAAAACAAGGCATCGTTGGAATCCTTGGATCATGACGAGTCCAACGCACCCTATGACGTCATTTTCCGTCTAACTAGATTTTCCGCCATCTTGGATTTTGTTGAAAACCTTCAAAAATTTTCACAGGTCACAAATTTTGACCAATTCTCATGAAAATTGGCACAGAGTATCTTTAGACCAATCCGCACAAAAGTTGCTCGTTTTTTACTTCAAATTTGACTTTGTTCAACCAGTACATCCAATCAAAGTTGATGGCGACTACGCCAAAAAGGACGTGAGGACATATCTCAGCAACAGTTTAATCTTTTGACATCAAACTCATAACACATATTCATAACTCGATTTTGAAGAGGCCCAAGAATTTTGGAGACCTTTGACCTATAGGTGGCGCTATATTTAGAAAAAATGCATTTTTGCTCATATCTTTGGACCCGTTTGTCCAAATTTCACAAATGAGGTACCGTTGTAATCCGTGGATATAGCCGAGGTCAACGAATCCTATGACGTCATTCGCGCCATCTTGGATTGTCCGCCATTTTGAATTATGTCAAAAACCTTCAAAACGCATTACAGGTCACCCAGATTGTCTGATCTCCACGGGACTTGACATATAGAATCTTCAGACCATGCCCCACAAGAGCTATCATGTGAAATTTTTATATTCACTTCCGTTTTCCCGTAGCAGCTAATCAAACTCAGCAATGACGCGCCAAACAGGACGTGAGGCCATATCTCAGCAACCATTTGATCTTTTGACATCAAACTTATAACACAGACTCATGACCAAGTCTTTAAGAGGCCCAAGAAGTCTGTTGCACTTCCACCCAGTGGAGGCGCTATAAGTAGACAAACTGCATTTTGCTCATAGCTTTGGAGCCGTCTGTTCAAATTGGACAAATGAGGTACCGTTTGAATCCCTGGATGAAGATGAGTTCATCTCAAACACCAAACTTGGGGTGTGGACTCATGATGCCTTCCTGAGCAGCCGCAGGCTTACCTGCTGTTCTGCTAGACCCCGCCATCGCTGCTTGCAGCTATATTTAGGGGTCTAGCAGCGAAGCTGCAGAACCCTATTGTTTTAGTAGTTTTTCTTATTATTATTATTCTTCTACTTTCCGCTGCAATTGAAGTCTATGGCAGCCCCATTAACGCAATGGTAAAAAGTTGTGAAATTTGGCACATCTATTTAGGACAGTGCCATTAGCAAATTCAACAAATTTCGTGCCCAAATTCTAAACTCTCTAGCGCCACCAACATGTCAAAGTTTGAAGCCCATTCAGCTAAATAACTTTTGACTCGTTGATCCAAATTTCAAAAACAAGGCATCGTTGGAATCCTTGGATCATGACGATTCCAACGCACCCTATGACGTCATTTTCCGTCTAACTAGATTTTCCGCCATCTTGGATTTTGTTGAAAACCTTAAAAAATTTTCACAGGTCACAAATTTTGACCAATTCTCATGAAAATTGGCACAGAGTATCTTTAGGCCAATCCGCACAAAAGTTGCTCGTTTTTTACTTCAAATTTGACTTTGTTCAACCAGTATATCCAATCAAGTTTGACGGCGACTACGCCAAAAAGGACGTGAGGCCATATCTCAGAAACAGTTTAATCTTTTGACATCAAACTCATAACACATATTCATAACTCGATTTTGAAGAGGCCCAAGAATTTTGGAGACCTTTGATCTATAGGTGACGCTATATCTAGAAAAAATGCATTTTTGCTCATATCTTTGGACCCGTTTGTCCAAATTTCACAAATGAGGTACCGTTGTAATCCGTGGATATAGCCGAGGTCAACGAATCCTATGACGTCATTCGCGCCATCTTGGATTGTCCGCCATTTTGAATTATGTCAAAAACCTTCAAAACGCATTACAGGTCACCCAGATTGTTTGATCTCCACGGGACTTGACATATGGAATCTTCAGACCAAGCCTCACAACAGCTATCACCTGGAATTTTTTATTTCGTTTCCCTTTGCCCGTAGCAGCCAATCTAACTCAGCGCTGACACGCCAAATAGGACGCGAGGCCATATCTCAGCAACGATTTAATCTTTTGACATCAAACTTATAACCCAGACTCATGACCAAGTCTGTAAGAGGCCCAAGAAGTCTGGGGAACTTCCACCCACAGGGGGCGCTATAAGTAGCAAAACTGCATTTTGCTCATAGCTTTGGAGCCGTTGGTTCAAATTGGACAAATGGGGTACCGTTGCAATCTCTGGATGAAGACGAGTTCATCTCAAACATTAAACTTGGTCTGTGGACTCATGATGCCCTCCTGAGCAGCCGCAGGCTTGCCTGCTGTTCTGCTAGACCCCGCCATCGCTGCTTGCAGCTATATTTATTAGGGGTCTAGCAGCGAAGCTGCAGAACCCTATTGTTTTAGTAGCTTTTCCTATTATTATTATTATTATTGATCTACTTTCCGCTGCAATTGAAGTCTATGGCAGCCCCATTAACGCAATGGTAAAAAGTTGTGAAATTTGGCACATCTAATTAGGACAGTCCCATTAGCAAATTCAACAAATTTCGTGTCCAAATTCAAAACTCTCTAGCGCCACCAACATGTCAAAGTTTGAAGCCCATTCAGCTAAATAACTTTTGACTCGTTGATCCAAATTTCAAAAACAAGGTATCGTTGGAATCCTTGGATCATGACGATTCCAACGCACCATATGACGTCATTTTCCGTCTGACTAGATTTTCCGCCATCTTGGATTTTGTTGAAAACCTTAAAAAATTTTCACAGGTCACAAATTTTGACCAATTCTCATGAAAATTGGGACAGAGTATCTTTAGACCAATCCGCACAAAAGTTGCTCGTTTTTTACTTCAAATTTGACTTTGTTCAACCAGTATATCCAATCAAAGTTGATGGCGACTACGCCAAAAAGGACGTGAGGACATATCTCAGCAACAGTTTAATCTTTTGACATCAAACTCATAACACATATTCATAACTCGATTTTAAAGAGGCCCAAGAATTTTGGAGACCTTTGACCCATAGGTGGCGCTATATTTAGAAAAAATGCATTTTTGCTCATATCTTTGGACCCGTTTCTCCAAATTTCACAAATAAGGTACCGTTGTAATCCGTGGATATAGCCGAGGTCAACGAATCCTATGACGTCATTCGCGCCATCTTGGATTGTCCGCCATTTTGAATTATGTCAAAAACCTTCAAAACGCATTACAGGTCACCCAGATTGTCTGATCTCCACGGGACTTGACATATAGAATCTTCAGACCATGCCCCACAAGAACTATAATGTGAAATGTTTTTATTCACTTCCGTTTGCCCGTAGCAGCTAATCAAACTCAGCAATGACGCGCCAAACAGGACGTGAGGCCATATCTCAGCAACCATTTGATCTTTTGACATCAAACTTCTAACACAGACTCATGACCAAGTCTTTAAGAGGCCCAAGAAGTCTGTTGCACTTCCACCCAGTGGAGGCGCTATAAGTAGACAAACTGCATTTTGCTCATAGCTTTGGAGCCGTCTGTTCAAATTGGACAAATGAGGTACCGTTGGAATCCCTGGATGAAGACGAGTTCATTTCAAACACCAAACTTGGTCTATGGCCTCATGATGCCTTCCTGAGCAGCCGCAGGCTTACCTGCTATTCTGCTAGACCCCGCCATCGCTGCTTGCAGCTATATTTAGGGGTCTAGCAGCGAAGCTGCAGAACCCTATTGTTTTAGTAGTTTTTCCTATTATTATTATTGATCTACTTTCCGCTGCAATTGAAGTCTATGGCAGCCCCATTAACGCAATGGTAAAAAGTTGTGAAATTTGGCACATCTATTTAGCACATTCCCATTAGCAAATTCAACAAATTTCGTGTCCAAATTCAAAACTCTCTAGCGCCACCAACATGTCAAAGTTTGAAGCCCATTCAGCTAAATAACTTTTGACTCGTTCATCCAAATTTAAAAACCAAGGTATCGTTGGAATCCTTGGATCATGACGATTCCAACGCACCCTATGACGTCATTTTCCGTCTGACTAGATTTTCCGCCATCTTGGATTTTGTTGAAAACCTTAAAAAATTTTCACAGGTCACAAATTTTGACCAATTCTCATGAAAATTGGCACAGAGTATCTTTAGACCAATCCTCACAAAAGTTGCTCGTTTTTTACTTCAAATTTGACTTTGTTCAACCAGTATATCCAATCAAAGTTGATGGCGACTACGCCAAAAAGGACGTGAGGCCATATCTCAGCAACAGTTTAATCTTTTGATATCAAACTCATAACACATATTCATAACTCAATTTTAAAGAGGCCCAAGAATTTTGGAGACCTTTGACCTATAGGTGGCGCTATATTTAGAAAAAATGCATTTTTGCTCATATCTTTGGACCCCTTTGTCCAAATTTCAAAAATGAGGTACCGTTGTAATCCGTGGATATAGCCGAGGTCAACGAATCCTATGACATCATTCGCGCCATCTTGGATATACCGCCATTTTGAATTATGTCAAAAACCTTCAAAACGCATTACAGGTCACCCAGATTGTCTGATTTCCACGGGACTTGACACATAGAATGTTCAGACCAAGCCTCACAAGAGCTATCATGAGGAATTTTTTATTTTGTTTCCCTTTGCCCGTAGCAGCCAATCAAACTCAGCGATGACGCGCTAAACAGGACGTGAGGCCATATCTCAGCAACCATTTGATCTTTTGACATCAAACTTCTAACACAGACTCATGATCAAGTCTGTAAGAAGCCCAAGAAGTCTGGTAAACGTCCACCCAGTGGGGGCGCTATAAGTACAAAAACTGCATTTTGCTCATAGCTTTGGAGCCGTTGGTTCAAATTGGACAAATGAGGTACCGTTGGAATCCCTGGATGAAGACGAGTTCATTTCAAACACCAAACTTGGTCTATGGACTCATGATGCCTTCCTGAGCAGCCGTATGCTTACCTGCTATTCTGCTAGACCCCGTATCGCTGCTTGCAGCTATATTTATTATTCTTCTACTTTCCGCTGCAATTGAAGTCTATGGCAGCCCCATTAACGCAATGGTAAAAAGTTGTGAAATTTGGCACATCTAATTAAGACAGTCCCATTAGCAAATTCAACAAATTTCGTGCCCAAATTCAAAACTCTCTAGCGCCACCAACATGTCAAAGTTTGAAGCCCATTCAGCTAAATAACTTTTGACTCGTTGATCCAAATTTAAAAAACAAGGCATCGTTGGAATCCTTGGATCATGACGATTCCAACGCACCCTATGACGTCATTTTCCGTCTAACTAGATTTTCCGCCATCTTGGATTTTGTTGAAAACCTTCAAAAATTTTCACAGGTCACAAATTTTGACCAATTCTCATGAAAATTGGCACAGAGTATCTTTAGACCAATCCGCACAAAAGTTGCTCGTTTTTTACTTCAAATTTGACTTTGTTCAACCAGTATATCCAATCAAATTTGATGGCGACTACGCCAAAAAGGACGTGAGGCCATATCTCAGCAACAGTTTAATCTTTTGACATCAAACTCATAACACATATTCATAACTCGATTTTGAAGAGGCCCAAGAATTTTGGAAACCTTTGACCTATAGGTGGCGCTATATCTAGAAAAAATGCATTTTTGCTCATATCTTTTGACCCGTTTGTCCAAATTTCACAAATGAGGTACCGTTGTAATCCGTGGATATAGCCGAGGTCAACGAATCCTATGACGTCATTCGCGCCATCTTGGATTGTCCGCCATTTTGAATTATGTCAAAAACATTCAAAACGCATTACAGGTCACCCAGATTGTCTGATCTCCACGGGACTTGACATATAGAATCTTCAGACCAAGCCTCACAAGAGCTATCATGTGGAATTTTTTATTTCGTTTCCCTTTGCCCGTAGCAGCCAATGAAACTCAGCGATGATGCGCCAAACAGGACGTGAGGCCATATCTCAGCAACCAAATAATCTTTTGACATCAAACTTCTAAGACAGACTCATGACCAAGTCTGTATGAAGCCCAAGAAGTCTGGTGCACTTCCACCCAGAGGGGGCGCTATAAGTAGAAAAACTGCATTTTGCGCATAGCTTTGGAGCCGTTGGTTCAAATTGGACAAATGAGGTACCGTTGGAATCCCTGGATGAAGACGAGTTCATTTCAAACACCAAACTTGGTCTATGGACTCACGATGCCTTTCTGAGCAGCCGCAGGCTTACCTGCTATTCTGCTAGACCCCGTATCGCTGCTTGCAGCTATATTTAGGGGTCTAGCAGCGTAGCTGCAGAACCCTATTGTTTTACTAGCTTTTCCTATTATTAGGGGTCTAGCAGCGAAGCTGCAGAACCCTATTGTTTTAGTAGTTTTTCCTATTATTATTAGGGGTCTAGCAGCGAAGCTGCAGAACCCTATTGTTTTAGTAGCTTTTCTTATTATTATTATTATTATTATTCTTCTACTTTCCGCTGCAATTGAAGTCTATGGCAGCCCCATTAACGCAATGGTAAAAAGTTGTGAAATTTGGCACATCTAATTAGGACAGTCCCATTAGCAAATTCAACAAATTTCGTGCCCAAATTCAAAACTCTCTAGCGCCACCAACATGTCAAAGTTTGAAGCCCATTCAGCTAAATAACTTTTGACTCGTTGATCCAAATTTCAAAAACAACATATCGCTGGAATCCTTGGATCATGACGAGTCCAACGCACCCTATGACGTCATTTTCCGTCTGACTAGATTTTCCGCCATCTTGGATTTTGTTGAAAACCTTAAAAAAGTTTCACAGGTCACAAATTTTGACCAATTCTCATGAAAATTGGCACACAGTATCTTTGGACGAATCCGCACAAAGGATACGAAGCGGATTTTTCAATTTCGACTTTGTTCACCCATTACAACCAATCAAAGTTAACGGCGACAACGCCAAAAAGGACGTGAGGCCATATCTCAGCAACCGGTTGGTCTTTTGACATCAAACTTATGACACTGACTCATAACTCGATCCTTAACAGGCCTAAGAATTTTAGTGATCTTTGACCTATAGGGGGCGCTATATTTAGCAAAAATGCATTTTTGCTCATAACTTTCGACCCCTTTGTCCAAATTACACAAATGAGGTACCGTTGTAATCCGTGGATATATCCGAGGTCAACGAATCCTATGACGTCATTTGCGCCATCTTGGATTGTCCGCCATTTTGAATTATGTCAAAAACCTCCAAAACCTATTACAGCTCACCCAAATTGTCTGATTTCCACGGGACTTGACATATAGAATGTTCAGATCAAGCCTCACAAGAGCTATCATGTGGAATCTTTTATTTCGTTTTCCTTTGCCCGTAGCAGCCAATCAAACTCAGCGATGACGCGCCAAACAGGACGTGAGGCCATATCTAAGCAACCATTTGCTCTTTTGACATCAAACTTCTAACACAGACTCATGATCAAGTCTGTATGAAGCCCAAGAAGTCTGGTGCACTTCCACCTAGAGGGGGCGCTATAAGTAGAAAAACTGCATTTTGCTCATAGCTTTGGAGCCGTTGGTTCAAATTGGACAAATGAGATACCGTTGGAATCCCTGGATGAAGACGAGTTCATCTCAAACACCAAACTTGGTCTATGGACTCACGATGCCTTCCTGAGCAGCCGCAGGCTTACCTGCTATTCTGCTAGACCCCGCCATCGCTGCTTGCAGCTATATTTTTAGGGGTCTAGCAGCGAAGCTGCAGAACCCTATTGTTTTACTAGCTTTTCTTATTATTATTATTATTCTTCTACTTTCCGCTGCAATTGAAGTCTATGGCAGCCCCATTAACGCAATGGTAAAAAGTTGTGAAATTTGGCACATCTAATTAGGACAGTCCCATTAGCAAATTCAACAAATTTCGTGCCCAAATTCAAAACTCTCTAGCGCCACCAACATGTCAAAGTTTCAAGCCCATTCAGCTAAATAACTTTTGACTCGTTGATCCAAATTTCAAAAACAAGGTATCGTTGGAATCCTTGGATCATGACGAGTCCAACGCACCCTATGACGTCATTTTCCGTCTAACTAGATTTTCCGCCATCTTGGATTTTGTTGAAAACCTTCAAAAATTTTCACAGGTCACAAATTTTGACCAATTCTCATGAAAATTGGCACAGATTATCTTTGGACCAATCCGCACAAAAGTTGCTCGTTTTTTACTTCAAATTCGACTTTGTTCACCCAGTACATCCAATCAAAGTTGACGGCGACTACGCCAAAAAGCACGTGAGACCATATCTCAGTAACCGGTTAATCTTTTGACATCAAACTCATAACACATATTCATAACTCGATCTTGAAGAGGCCCAAGAATTTTGGAGAACTTTGACCTATAGGTGGCGCTATATTTAGCAAAAATGCATTTTTCCTCATAACTTTTGACCCGTTTGTCCAAATTTCACAAATGAGGTACCGTTGTAATCCGTGGATATAGCCGAGGTCAACGAATCCTATGACGTCATTCGCGCCATCTTGGATTGTCCGCCATTTTGAATTATGTCAAAAACCTTCAAAACGCATTACAGGTCACCCAGATTGTCTGATCTCCACGGGACTTGACACATAGAATCTTCAGACCATGCCCCACAAGAGCTATCATGTGAAATTTTTATATTCACTTCCGTTTGCCCGTAGCAGCTAATCAAACTCAGCAATGACGCGCCAAACAGGACGTGAGGCCATATCTCAGCAACCATTTGATCTTTTGACATCAAACTTCTAACACAGACTCATGACCAAGTCTTTAAGAGGCCCAAGAAGTCTGTTGCACTTCCACCCAGTGGAGGCGCTATAAGTAGACAAACTGCATTTTGCTCATAGCTTTGGAGCCGTCTGTTCAAATTGGACAAATGAGGTACCGTTGGAATCCCTGGATGAAGACGAGTTCATTTCAAACACCAAACTTGGTCTATGGACTCATGATGCCTTCCTGAGCAGCCGCAGGCTTACCTGCTGTTCTGCTAGACCCCGCCATCGCTGCTTGCAGCTATATTTATTATTGATCTACTTTCCGCTGCAATTGAAGTCTATGGCAGCCCCATTAACGCAATGGTAAAAAGTTGTGAAATTTGGCACATCTGTTTAGCACATTCCCATTAGCAAATTCAACAAATTTCGTGCCCAAATTCAAAACTCTCTAGCGCCACCAACGGGTCAAAGTTTGAAGCCCATTCAGCTAAATAACTTTTGACTCGTTGGTCCAAATTTCAAAAACAAGGTATTTTTCGAATCCTTGGATCATGACGAGTCCAACGCACCCTATGACGTCATTTTCCGTCTGACTAGATTTTCCGCCATCTTGGATTTTGTTGAAAACCTTCAAAAAGTTTCACAGGTCACAGATTTTAACCAATTCTCATGAAAATTGGTACACAGTATCTTCGGACGAATCCGCACAAAGGATACGAAGCGGATTTTTCAATTTCGACTTTGTTCACCCAATACAACCAATCAAAGTTAACGGCGACAACGCCAAAAAATACGTGAGGCCATATCTCAGCAACCGGTTGGTCTTTTGACATCAAACTTATACCACAGAGTCATAACTCAATCCCGAAGAGGCCCAAGAATTATAGTGATATTTGACTTATAGGGGGCGCTATATTTACCAAAAATGCATTTTTGCTCATATCTTTCGACCCCTTGGTCCAAATTTCACAAATGAGGTAGAGCTTGAATACTTGAATATAGCCGAGGTCAACCAATCCTATGACGTCATTCACGCCATTTTTGATTGTCCGCCATTTTGAATTATGTCAAAAACCTTCAAAATGCATTACAGGTCACCCAAATTGTCTGATTTCCACGGGACTTGACATATAGAATGTTCAGATCAAGCCTCACAAGAGCTATAATGTGGATTTTTTTATTTCGTTTTCCTTTGCCCGTAGCAGCCAATCAAACTCAGCAATGACGCGCCAAACAGGACGTGAGGCCATATCTCAGCAAGCATTTGCTCTTTTGACATCAAACTTCCAACACAGACTCATGATCAAGTCTGTAAGAGGCCCAAGAAGTCTGGTGAACGTCCACCCAGAGGGGGCGCTATATGTAGCAAACATGCATTTTGCTCATAACTTTGGAGCCGTTGGTTCAAATTGGACAAATGAGGTACCGTTGGAATCCCTGGATGAAGACGAGTTCATCTCAAACACCAAACTTGGTCTATGGACTCATAATGCCTTCCTGAGCAGCCGCAGGCTTACATGCTGTTCTGCTAGACCCCGCCATCGCTGCTTGCAGCTATATTTAGGGGTCTAGCAGCGAAGCTGCAGAACCCTATTGTTTTAGCTGTTTTTCTTATTATTATTCTTCTACTTTCCGCTGCAATTGAAGTCTATGGCAGCCCCATTAACGCAATGGTAAAAAGTTGTGAAATTTGGCCCATATCTTCAGGAACATCCCATTAGCAAATTCAACAAATTTCGTGCCAAAATTCTAAACTCTCTAGCGCCACCAACGGGTCAAAGTTTGAAGCCCATTCAGCTAAATAACTTTTGACTCGTTGATCCAAATTTCAAAAACAAAGCATCGTTGGAATCCTTGGATGATGACGAGTCCAACGCACCCTATGACGTCATTTTCCGTCTAACGAGATTTTCCGCCATCTTGGATTTTGTTGAAAACCTTCAAAAAGTTTCACAGGTCACAAATTTTAACCAATTCCCATGAAAATTGGCACACATTATCTTTGGACGAATCCGCACAAAGGATACGAAGCGGATTTTTCAATTTCGACTTTGTTCACCCAATACAACCAATCAAAGTTAACAGCGACAACGCCAAAAAGGACGTGAGGCCATATCTCAGCAACAATTTATTCTTTTGACATCAAACTTATGACACTGACTCATAACTCGATCTTGAAGAGGCCCAAGAATTCTGGAGACCTTAGACCTATAGGTGGCGCTATTTTTAGCAAAAATGCATTTTTGGTCATATCTTTGGACCCGTTTGTCCAAATTTCACAAATGAGGTATTGTTGTAATCCCTGGATATAGCCGAGGTCAACCAACCCTATGACGTCATTCGCGCCATCTTTGATTGTCCGCCATTTTGAATTATGTTAAAAACCTTCAAAATGCATTACAGGTCACCCAGATTGTCTGATTTCCACGGGACTTGACACATAGAATGTTCAGACCAAGCCTCACAAGAGCTATTATGTGGAATCTTTTATTTAGTTTCCCTTTGCCCGTAGCAGCCAATCAAACTCAGCGATGACGCGCCAAACAGGACGTGAGGCCATATCTCAGCAACCATTTGCTCTTTTGACATCAAACTTCTAACACAGACTCATGATCAAGTCTGTAAGAGGCCCAAGATGTCTGGTGAACGTCCACCCAGAGGGGGCGCTATATGTAGGAAACATGCATTTTGCTCATAACTTTGGAGCCGTTGGTTCAAATTGGACAAATGAGGTACCGTTGGAATCCCTGGATGAAGACGAGTTCATCTGAAATACCAAACTTGGTCTATGGACTCATGATGCCCTCCTGAGCAGCCGCAGGCTTACCTGCTGTTCTGCTAGACCCCGCCATCGCTGCTTGCAGCTATATTTAGGGGTCTAGCAGCGAAGCTGCAGAACCCTATTGTTTTAGTAGCTTTTCTTATTATTATTATTATTATTCTTCTACTTTCCGCTGCAATTGAAGTCTATGGCAGCCCCATTAACGCAATGGTAAAAAGTTGTGAAATTTGGCCCATATCTTTAGGACAATCCCATTAGCAAATTCAACAAATTTGGTGAGCAAATTCAAAACTCTCTAGCGCCACCAACATGTCAAAGTTTGAAGCCCATTCAGCTGAATAACTTTTGACTCGTTGATCCAAATTTCAAAAACAAGGTATCGTTGGAATCCTTGGATCATGACAATTCCAACGCACCCTATGACGTCATTTTCCGTCTGACTAGATTTTCCGCCATCTTGGATTTTGTTGAAAACCTTCAAAAAGTTTCACAGGTCACACATTTTGACCAATTCTCATGAAAATTGGCACACAGTGTCTTTGTACGAATCCGCACAAAGGATACGAAGCGGATTTTTCAATTTCGACTTTGTTCACCCAATATAATCAATCAAAATTTGCTGCGACTACGCCAAAAAGGACGTGAGGCCATATCTCAGCAACCGGTTGGTCTTTTGACATCAAACTCCTACCACAGACTCAGGACTTGTTCTTTAAGAGGCCCAATAATTGTAGTGATCTTTGACCTATAGGGGGCGCTATATTTAGCAAAAATGCATTTTTGCTTATATCTTTGGACCCATTTGTCCAAATTTCACAAATGAGGTACCGTTGTTATCCCTGGATATAGCTGAGGTCAACACACACTATGACGTCATGAGCGCCAGCTTGGATTGTCCGCCATTTTGAATTATATCAAAAACCTTCAAAACACATTACAGGTCACCCAGATTGTCTGATTTCCACGGGACCTGACACATAGATTCTTCAGACCAAGCCTCATAAAAGGTATCATGTATATTTTTTAATCTAGCTTCCGTTTGCCTGTATTAGCCAATCAAACGCTAACACCGCTGAACATGAAGTCAGGCCATATCTCGACAACCATTTGATGTTTTGACTTCAAACTTCTAACAGACCCGTGACCACTTTTTTGAGAGACCCAAAAATTTGAGTGACGTTTGGAAGATATAGGTATTTTATGTGGGCATATACTGTATCTTAGTAATGATAATAACAATAAAAGAAAAAACATGATCAAGAGTATTTCAAACAATTTTTTTAATAACAAAATAAACAACTCAACAAAACTATTTGTAGTTGTACAACATTTGATATGAATGAGATCATCCCAGAGCATGAGTATAACCACAGAGGAAGTTCCCCCATTTTTTTAAGTGAAAAGGGAATTGAGACAAGGTTTTAGGAGGATTACCTAACTAAACGCAGAATAAGGTCTTACTAAGTCAGTGATACATTTAGAAGCCGATCCATTCAATGTTGTTGTTTTTTTTATTAAAAGAATTTTAAAATGTATCTTAAATTTCACTGCCAGCGAGTGCAGCTTAATAAAAACAAAGGTGAAGTATTTCGTGTTTTTGTACTTGTGACAGTTGCATCCTGGACAAGATGTACTGTGGGTAAAGCTGGCTTTACACCGAAAGACATGAAAAAGATGTGTTTAAGATTTGTGAAAGACTACTGTGAGATAACAGCTCACTAGTTGGACATTGTCCAGTCATACTCGCTCAATATGTAACTAGTGGAAAGGCAGTGTGCTGTGCTTCTGTCATTACTTGAGATTTCGGCAGGACTTATCAAATCTAATCTCAGACTCTTAAGACTGAAAAAAAGTATAGTGTAAGGCCAGCTTAAGGTCATTTGAGTAAGGCTTGTATAAAGTAAGTTGCAATAATCTAGTTTTGATGTGGTGAAAGCATGAAGTATTGTGCGAAGTTCCCCAAGGACTGTGTCGTCAGAGCAAGGACTCTGTGATGAACATAAATTTCAGCTGAGGTTACCTTATTACATAGAGACTTTGCAGTATGCACAAACAATTTGACTGCAGGAGCAGTCAGTACCTTCACTGTTTATAAGAGTCACAAAAGCAAGCATGGAGTTGATGTCTTGAAAATTTGTAGCTGCAGAAGTAGAAGAGGAGATAGGAGAGTGGTCCAGACGGTCTCAGCAAGTGTCCGCAGCAAACGTTAAGAAGCCAGATCAACTTGTAGAGCTGTGTTGATACGTCCACAGATTATATCCATTGGCTCTGAGCAGTCGAGTTGAGAAGATCTTCCATTATGGTGATCATAGCACAGTGTTTTCCTGTTGTTCCATGGATGTTGTTAAAGCGACATGACCCTCAGTGCACATACAATACCTGGCAATGAACAATGTGTTGTAAGAAAAAATCGCATAAAACATGCATACTAGATAGGTTGGTACATGTTCCTCAGCAGGCCAATCAAACAAAATAAAGCACTTCATTTATAATATTGAACAACATAGAAAAATGACAATTAAAATGTAGTTTGGAACAGTCTGTATACTTACATGTTTTGTCACTGAGAAACATTTCTTGGAATCACATTTCTGCAGTTCAGAAGGTGTACAGTGAAACACAGCAGTCTTTAGGAATGACCATGGATAGTAAAGGTCGATGACCATCAACAGGTTCTGTGGCTGGTACAAATCATTCAGTGGGCTGCAGATGTTGGACATACATCTAGTGATGAATAAATCAAAGAAATTTTCAGCATTGGCAAAATACATAGGTTATACATTTATTTAAAGCAAAAGCATGAATTGATACTCACGTAATGAAATTAAATCAAGGACCATTAAGTCAGATTGCTGCTTTTTTTCTTCAAATGGGTCTTGGACGGCCAGGGTTCAGTTGGAAATACCCAAATACAGGCATGGACCACAGGTGGAAAACTACTGTGAGCAATAAACACAGAACAATGTTTGTTCATTAAATCTTGTGAAAGATACATGAATTTCTAATTGTGGAAGGGGAGATACTCACAAAATTTCCATCATTTCTCGTGTCTGTTTCCAATAATCATATTTTCAAGAGGTGTAGTTTCTTTTGAAGTTCCAGGGCACAGATGAAGACATTTCAGCTTTGCGAAGCACCAAGGATGCAAAAGTCAAATGAGTGACAGCTGCTTTTGCAGGTTGTATAGCTGATGTTCAAAAGTCTTTGCAGGTTTCATCATCTGTGTATGCCGTGGGAATTGAACCAGGTAGATAGGCAAGGTCCACATAGCTTTTTAAGTTTTGGGAAAACATGATTTGTACAGTTCTTTGACATCAGTAAGCTTATAAACATTTTGTTGTGCACCTTAAAGTGGGCAATATTCCTTAGTTGGCTTTTGCAAAATAACTGCCCATTTTTAAGTAATCCTTAAGTAATACTTAACTCTATTACAAATGCACAGTGATGAAATAAAAACAAGTAAACCAAAAAAGCCTATCAACAATTCATCTTCAATGGGACACACAACACAGAAATTGAAAACAAAAAATACTGAAAATGAAGGCAAATGCAATAGCCTTGTGTTACTCACTCACGCACACAATTAATGCAGTGAATGGTCCCATAACTGTCAAAACAGAATTTTTACATTAAATTAACATTATATAATAGTGTACAATAGAAACATTATTAGAAAATAGTACACAGTGTTAAAATAGCCTGTTTACAAAACTGGATCACAAGTGAGCAGGACTTTATGTTTAAAATATCTTTATCTTTGTTATTACAAAGATAACCAAAAAAAAAAAGATGCTGCATAGAAAGTGTAACAGTTTTTTAGAAGGAAGGTGAACATAGTGCTGATTGGACAGCTGAATGACAGAAAAAGACAGAGATTACAGTATAGCCATGCCTGCCCACTTGTGATCATTTGTAAAAACAAAGAAACAAGAATGAAATGAAGTAACAAATTTTCCAAAAGAAGTTTGGTTTAGGGTTGTGTCTCAAACTTTTAATATGTATGGCTTTTTGCTTTAAAAAAATAACTGTTTTTAAAAAGAGCACACAGTATATTGATCTAAATCTCAAATAAGCCAGGAACTGTAATGGATAAAACACATTTTTAAAACTCCTTACATTCACTTTATAATTAGATAGGCCTAATGATTCAATTGCTTCAAATGAGCTGACTGAGCATATAATTTATTTATCAAGACAATAAATTTCATTTTCACCTAGTTTATGTTTAGATATTGTTGTTTTGTGCTTTTATTTGGAGACCAGGGCTAGTTGATGCAAGGTCAGTACAGGAGACAAAGTGCAAGTGCAGTGACTATGGGGCAGTGAGTAAAAATAAACTAAGAGTAAAATGACTGTTGTCTTGAATGGACCCACTTGTTAAGATCTGTTAAGATCTTAACAGTAACCCACTCCAAAAGCATGAACATAATTGTGTGCCAACTAATCTGTCAATGATTAGTTGGCACAAAGAGAGGGGGAAAGTTACAAAGTATCTGTGATAGCTGGGGTTGCACTTGCGACGATCACAAAATATCAGACAGACACTCACATTATTTTTTTCTTTGCATGCTCACCAGCCCTGGTCTCCAAAACACAAAACTTCTTTTGGAAAATAGATTACATACCCTCCCACTCCCTGCAAGGAGCCGTCCTGTATATCGCTCCCTCCTTGCGACCCCCCCAAACCCCAAATAGCGGACGGAACATCTACAGAACATCTAATGGTGAATAATTCACATTGCAAACACAAATATTACAACAGTGAGATAAGAATTGCTTCATGGAAACTGTAGTATGTCTGTACAACATCGACAACAACATCTCCTACATCTTTACAGTACACATGATCTATTAACGTACCTCTTTCTGTTGTAGCTGCTTGGACATGTTGAGTGTATCCATGTTGTTCCAGGAATTTTGCCACAGTAGACGAAACAAAGACATCCTCATTGAAGTCTCCCATGATCACCTTCCTCCCTGCATGCTTCTCAAGTTCAAAGACGACCTGTGATAACTGCTGTCGAAACATGTCAATCTTATAGGAACTTGGCCTGTACAAAACAACAGCAGTCAAATTTACATAAGATATATGGAAATACAAACATTCCAAGTTGCATCTCGTTGGAATTGACACCTGAACATCAATGTTGTCTGAATGATACAAACCAACTCCTCCTCTTTGCTGATGTTTCAATGCTGTAAAAACTGTGTCAGAGTCATCGTAACAGTTCTGTCTTGGATTGTGATTAAAGACATATCCCGGTAGTTGTGGTTGGTCTTTGCTGTCTGCATTGAGCCATGTTTCTGTTAAGCAAATACAGTCAGCTTTCATGAGGGTTTTGTGGGATCGTATGTCGTCAAAGTGAGCATTTAAACTCTGTACATTGTGGAGTGCAATTGTGCAGACCGGATCAATGTCAGCTGAACCAATACTTTTAAAGTTGAACTTTGGCAAGCTTTTCATGGCTGTGTCTACTTTGTCATCACAAAATATAGCTGCTTCTTTGAAGTCCTCAATAATCAGTCCATCAACAGTTCTCACCCGACTCAATGCAACATACGCTTGCCCTGCAGCAAAGATTTTGTTGAGTGATACAACAGCTCTGTCCACAGTAAGGCCTTGGCACTTATGTACTGTCATTGCCCAAGCCAGGGTGAGAGGAAATTGCCTTCGTATTCCACCAGCATTTGATACTTGATCCTCTTGTACCTCTACAATTGTAGAGCGTTCAGAACTTCTTTTGGATTTTGACCTCTGCATCTTTCCAACATTAGGGTCTTCAAACTCAACATGGATAGCAATAGGAATGTCATCCTCATCTTCACCATTAATAATTTCCACAACCGTACCACACACACCATTGACAAGGCCGTCAGACACGTCTATATTTTTCTTCAACATCACCTTTGCTCCAATGCCCAATGACACACACCTTGGCAAGCATGAATTGAAAACCTTTGTATGGAAGCCTAGTTTTGGTTCCATTCTTCCAGTTTTGGGACTCCGTGTAAAATCTTGGGCATCTATGCTGATTGCATCTGGGCAATGCTCTTGCAATCTGGTAATATTGTATTTATCAACCTCTGCATTTGTAGCATATATGTGAATGTCTGTGGAGTCTTCACCAGTTTCACGTTGCTTTAATGCAAGGACATCACGGGCACTGAGACATTCATTCTTTTTACGAACTCTGAGGCGATTCAGCATCTCCGCAAAATCTGCATTTTCTTGCCTCAAAACTTCAGTAAGCTCCGCAACCTCAAAGTTGTTGTCCCACATGTTGACTTCTGTGTTGTCAGAAAAAAGAGGTGTGCCTTTGACAGGTCTCAACTGAAAGAAGTCACCCACGCAAATCAGGGAAACATTTCCAAACAAAGAATAATCACCAGTCTGTTTGATTTGACGTAGTCTGCCATGAACATAAGCCAAAAGACGGTGGTCAACCATGGACACTTCATCGATTATCAAAATGTGCAAGTTTCGCATTTTCATCCTTAAAGTATTGACCTTCTCATCACCAAGAGGTTGATAAGGCAGTTTTACATTTGCACCAATGGAGAATGTATTGTGAATAGTTGCAGCACCAATGTTATATGCAGCCACACCAGTGGGTGCTGTAAGAAGCACAGTCAGATCCTCTGGATTGTCAGCAATTTGTGACAGCAGTCGTGTAGATTCGTAGTGAATGGCTTTGATCAAATGGGATTTACCTGTTCCTGCTCCACCAGTAATGAACAATCGCAACGGTTCAGGATTCTGTCCAAAGAGTATCTGCAGACACCACTGACGAACAGCATAAAATATTGCTGCCTGTTCTTCATTCAATGTTCGCAATAAACCGAGTGCAGTCTCTCGGGGCATTGTCATGTGATTAGTTTCCAAAGTGCATGTTGTCTTTGGGTTTGCTGTCAGGTCGGGAATAAGATCACCAACATCATCACTGCCTTCTTCATCATCTACAGCTTTGTGTTTCATGATATCCAAACAACTGAGACGTTCCCTTTCTGTTTCCGGACATATCTGAGCCCAAGCGTCTTCTAAATCAATGTCGTTATCCAACAGTTCTTTGGCTTTGTCAATCTCATCGCTTTCTTTTTCAAATAAAGCTTTATTGGAGTCCACAATTGATTGCACTTTTTCAATGTCAGTGCCACATTTCACCGCACCACTTGTGTAAAACTGTTCGTATGTATCAAACTGAGGTGGTCTGAGGTGCGAGTCTTCATAAAAGGGCAAAAATAGCTGCAGCAATGAATGAAAGTACTTTTCCGGATTTTTTGTTGGTGAAAACCTGGGATACCTCACGACAGCAGGCTGTGTTCTGGTCCTTTTTCTGATGAAGCCACGGTTGTTGTTGAGTTGTATTACGTCATGTGATTCTCTTTGTTGTGAACCCTCAGACTTTGAAATAACTCTGTATTGAGAGCAAAAGCTGGCAAGGCATAACTCTTCCATTTCTGCTGATCGAGGTCTGCTCTTGTACCGTTCCACCACATTAGTCATCCAAATGCTACTCTCATCATCAGACTGTTGGTGCTGAGCTTTAGCTTGGAGCACATGCAAAGGCAAACTCATCCTAACAGGATTTTCACCGACAGGAATAAACTGTACTTCCCGAGAACATTCCTTTAAGTGCATACGTGTCAATCTATACACTGCCTCTTGAGCTGAAACTTCTCTGTTGTGCAGGTAGACACTGCCGAGCTGTTTGAACGCAGCTTTTGCATCAAGATTGCCATTCCTCGCCTCGTTCTGTGCACGCTGTAACAGCAAACCCATTTCTTGCTCTGCTTTTGTGATGTATGACAGTATGTAGACCACAACAGAAAAGGCATCGGTGACAAACTGAATGTCCATGTTTCCTTGCCAAGCACGCAGTAAGTCTTTATTGTACTGGTTCACCCAAATTTCAGAAGGATTTCGCTTAAGGACAATGCTTTTCTTTTTGGAACATATGTTGTATGCTCTCTCAAACAGGCCTTGATGTATCCCAAGAGACTCAAAAAAAGCATCAGCTGTATCATAATTCAGGTCAGGGTTGTCCAGGGCTGTTTTCACTTTCTTTATGATTGCATTGGCATTGGTATTGTCATCTTTTCCACTCAAGTCCTCTGAGTTCCCACTTCTTGTAAAGAAAGTACGGCTTGATGGAGGTCGTGGGAAATTGAATCGACACACTGTTTTTTTCTTACGGCATGTTTTTGAGTGTTTGGTGCTATGTTTTTGTACACTGTTCACAACCTCATGAAGCTCTGCATCAGACTCTGGTGGAATCTCACATGAAATGTATCTGTCTATGAAAGTTACCACATCGGCATCACTGTCTTTATCAATCTTTGGTGCATTTTCCACCCAAAACAAACAGTGAACATGAGGAGAACCACGCTGTTGGAATTCAACTCGATAGAAGTAGTCCTTTATTTTCCCTATGGGTTCAGCTGGTGACAGGATTACATCACGAAGAAAACAATGCCATCGATGATCAAACATTCTTGCTGCAGTAACTGGATTTCTTCCAATCAGCGCACATTTTTCAGACCAGTCAAGATCCTCCACAGGTGTTTCTTTTCCTTCCAACCTCAAAAGAGAACCAAGCATTTCGGGCCATCTCAGATCGGCACTTGACATACTTATGAAAAACATTGGAATTGACAGTTGTCGAATCATACTGAACAAATCTTTCTGTACTGACATCCAGTAAGGTGGGGTTCCACGAATTCCTCGCAAGAACTTGTACCCTTCATCATTTCGTAATATTTTACTTAGTGAATCTGAGTTCAACAACAGGTCTGATGCTTCTTTCAGAGATGACTTGCCACCACCTTTGCGCATTGCCACTGATACACCAGATATGACTTGATGCACTTCTGACATGTATTGTGCATAAAAAATGTAGTCTGTGTTGCGACCAAAACGTCCATCAGCATTGAGAATGCGACAGTTCAGGTAACGTGACAGAGTTATTTTTGATTCCCTTTCATCGTGGAATGTAGGTCCACCCAATGGAAACAGAACAGGAAAGCATTTGGCCTCGTTGGTTTTATCAGATAGCAACCGAACCGGACTGTTGCCTTCAGCTGGTGCTATGCTCAGTATATCCTGGAAATTCTGATCAATGATCTCTGAACCCAGATTGACAGGTTGCAATGATGTGTCTGACAAGAGGCCACCCTGGTCTTTAATGTAGGTCAGTTCCTCCTCTGCTTCCTCTTCAAGGTTATTTTCATCATCACTGTTAGCTGGCAGCTCTTCAGTGTCCTCATTTGCCTCGCATTGATCACTTCCATTCAGAGTGTTTACCCATTCATCATTAAAAATCACATCATCATACCACTTATTGTTTGCGATCAAATACCTCAGTGCATTCCTTACACGATCAGTGTGCACATACATGTATTCATAATGACCTTTGTATGTCAACTTCCGTTTGAGTTTGACTCTTATCATTTTGTCATCACACTCGTTCCTTGGAAGAACATTTGTCACGCTACTGTTATCAACAGGTACAGAGACACATGGACCATGGCAAGCTCTTTGACGGCCTCGGGGCAAACACAGCAGCTTCATAAAGGGAATGTGACGAGCAATGAGATGTTCCTCCAAAGAGTTCAGACATTTCAGCTCAGGTGGAATTTCATCCAAATGCATGTTGTTAGTGACACTCTCTTCTGGTAGTTTTCCTCTAAGCATTTTTTGATGGCAGCAATGGCAAACCCATAATTTGCTAAAAGGACTATCAGACAAATGACATTCCTGCCCACATTCAGTATCACAAACATGTAAATATTGTAATGTTATACACCGCTTAGCCAGTGCAGCAACCTCTGGTCTTTTGCTTTCATAATGACTTCTTTTACACTCAATCACTTGTTTCCTGAAAAGTAAGCGATGACAAACAGAGCATACGTATTCAGGACCACGGCTGACGTCTTGACGAAACTGACCAATGACAAAGTCAATGTCTTGTTGCTTCTTTCTCATATTTGCATAAGTGTCATTGCTAGTCTTAATTTTGTTTTCGCGCATTTCATCATTTTCATGATATTTCATCTTGATATTCTCCTTGACTTTATTTTGAAACACAATATTGCTCCTGTATTTCGTATGACTATAATCACGAACTTTATATTGAAACACAATGTTGCTTTTGTATTTCGTATGACTATAATCACGAACTTTATTTTGAAACATGATGTTGCTCCTGTATTTCGTATGACTATAATCACGAACTTTATTTTGAAACACGATGCTGCTTTTGTATTTCGTATGACTATAATCACGAACTTTATCTTGAAACACGATGTTGCTTTTGTATTTCCTAAGACTATAATCACGAACTTTATTTTGAAACAAGATGTTTGTCTTATAAGTGTTTTTTGATGATTCAGACTTTGACTTTTTATAATTTGGATCAGTACCATATTTATTTTTACGCTGTGCAAGTATATGTGCCTTGAACTGCATTTGAGTTCCATAGTTTTTGTTGAAATAATCACATTTCTTTTTCCGAAACTCTGAATTTTTGCTGTTCTTCTGAAAATTTTTACGAGATGTCTCACGTTTGGAATTCCTAATGCACTCATATTCATTATATTTTGTCTTTTCAGTCTCAATTTTTCGTTTCTTCACATTGATGTCACTGCATCGTAGACGTTCTTTTTCTGCTTTCTTGTCTGACTCAGTGAACTTTCTCTTCCGCTGGGGTCTTAACTGTTCATCACCGATAGACTGGCATGTTCTGGCACAAGGACTCTGTGTATTCCTGTTTTTGACACATGTTACAACCTCATAATGATTGGCAGTGTGACTTAAATATATACAGTTCTGAATGTGTGGTTGTACATTAGGTCTGTGCATGTTCCATCTCCCATCATTTAAGGTGAAGATAGTAGTTTGGAATAAATCAGCGGCAGCAAATATGTCGATCTCTTTTGCCCAGGTCCCACAGTAGTAAATCCTTGATTTTGTGACATAGTCCTGCACAGATGTGTATTCATTTCTTAAATACCGTGCAAATTTACCACTGTTGTTCTGAAGGTGTCGTACAATAGCCCGTCTTATTTTCAAATGTTTCTCCTCGTCGTGACAAACACTAAAGGCCAGACAACGAAAAAAACAGTTTCCATCTGGTTTTATGCTTTTAATGTTGCAAGGACACCCCATCTCATCCACGTCAGCTATCATTTGGTCTTCGTCAGTATTTTCATTTGACAATCCTAATTTATTGCACAAGTAATCGCGGTCCTGCCGGGTCATTGGTTTGAAAGGCTGCTTGGCAATCGTTACATTGCTCACGATGACATCATCAGGAGCGTCCAAACACCTGTTCACGTCAGGATCGGCAGTCACGTTAACGGAAGTTACTCTTTTATTATCAACATCGTTTATATTCTGAGCAACCTCAGTCGGTCCACCAGAGGACTGCTGCTTGCAAACTTTGTGTTTACCTGTTAGCACTTTGCTGTACAGCGGCCGGCTGTGTGAAGCATGTGTTGTGTTTACGTCACCAGGAGCGGACTCACTTACGTGCGATTGCGTCTCTGTTGAACATACTGTTCCGTTAAAACCATTACCGACATTTGAAGCGACCGTAGGCTTACCAACAGAGGACTGCTGCTTGCAGACTTTGTGCTCACCTGTAACCACTTTGCTGTACAGCGGGCGGATGTGTGAAGTAGTTGTGACGTGACTGGACGATGGCTCGGTCATCTGTGCTCGTGTGTCAGAACGGATGTTGCTTACCACTTTCACTCCCGTCACTTCAAAGCTCGGTGTCCGTACGTTAAACGATCGTGCATAATCATACACAAAGCTAACCAGAGACTGTACAGAGCTAATGTATACAACACAACTAGCATTCTCACCTTGCTGGTTAATCCTTGCACTTGCATGTGAATCCACAAAGGCAAATCTTCCACCTTCATTAACTATGGCACATGTACTAGCACAAACTGTCAACAGACATGCATCATTACCATACAGTGCTCGCTGTAGTGCTTCATCAAAAGGCATGGCCACATCCTGCAAAGCTTGGTCATAATCATCAATATTGACAAAGCCAGTGTAAGATTCAGCAAAGTTTATTGCAAAATTACAATTCCACATTCGCTGTTGTGTAGGCAGTTCAGACACAGCAATGTAACCACGGCGTGCCACACTATCATTTATTCTTCCCTGTGCACTCATCGACCTGTAAATAACAGTTCCTTTAATCAACACATCATCCAGATCTCTGGTGTTCCAGGTCCACACGCTCTTGGTCTTGCTCTTCAGAACTGCTGTCAGACTGATGGCACCACACTGCTTGTTGCGCACGGTTCCAAACCGGGAATGACCTTGATGAAACGACCCCATCAGCACAGATATCTCTGGAAAATCAACTGCACAGTCAGTAGATACAGTTTGAGAATTTGGATTTTGGTTTTTCAAGGGTTCATTGCACAGGTTTTTTGACAGGTTTTTGCACAGGTTTTTGCACAGGTTTTTTGACAGTTCATTGCACAAGTTTGCCTCAGATGCCTTGATTGGGGATTTTGACATTTGGGGAAGGGGGAATGTTTTGGCTTTTTTTATACGAGGACGCCCAGCCTCGGCACCATCCACCAACCCCTCTTTGGCACAGGGAATCTGCAACACACAGAACAAACAATAAGTTGTAATGTAACACATTTCCTTTATCATCTGATACAGCACCACTAAAATCATTTTATCACTTGTAACATCCACACGTTTTTTGATATAAGAATGCACATATTTCATAACTGCCAACATTATGTTGTGAAAATAGAAACTTTAATACAAAATAAGGAGATTATTTCACAGCTCATTTGAATTGAGCCTTTACTAATATTTCCCACTACACCCTACCGTAAAGACAGTCTGACAACCTTTGCAAAACACATGGTATGTATTGGCCACAGCTTCTTGTTCTTGAGGAATGTCCCTGACTAAGTCAACATTTTACTCCTTCTTTAACGCCATGACGGAAAAATGTTAAAGATATATCAATATTCATCACAATGTTCTAAGAATTTGGAAATGTAGTCAAAGAAATGACCAACTGTGAGCACGAAGGGAAAGTTAAGGTGGGAAACTCCTGCAAAAGTCAAATGTTGGCAGGCATGAGATTTAGATCATTAGTATTCCACAGGATAACATATTTCCCAAACACACACAATTATAATACTTGTAAACAAAAATAGTGATGTTTCTAACCCCCTCAGAGGACTCCTTGGCTGCAGCAGCACCCAGACTCTTTTTGTAGGCCAAAGACCGTTTGCTGGGACGTGGCATCTGGAACACAAAGTTAAAACATATCAGAAATGGAAACTGATGGTTGAGACATGTGTCACTCATTTCCTTCTGTCTCTATATTAATAAACATTAAACAAATGTGAAAATGTCATAATAAAGTTGGAATAGTTTGAAGATCATATTGCCAAAATAAATGCAAAACGAAAAAAAAAAAAAGATGCAACTCATGTAAGCCTCAGTGATACATAATAATAATAATCTTAAACAAGTATAGTCTCATACAAAATAATAGACACACACCAGTTCTGTAAATTTCCATTTATTCATGTCTGGCAATTTTGATGCAGAAGATCATGTACCAGGATGTAATGTCAAAGACCCCAACTGCTACAAGTCAGTAAGTTTCTATAAAATTCACCCACATTATCATTCATGTGCTTACCTTTCCAACAATCGGTTGCGATTTCAAATCTGGAAAACAAAGAAATATCATGATACAAGTGAAAGCAAAACAACACATAATCTAGAACCCACACATTCAATTCTATTCAGTTTCATTTATATAGCACCAAATTACAAATGTCATCTCAAGGCACTTAAATGATGTGGTTCAATTCAAGCCAATTGAAGTTCAATTCATTGTAATCATAATCCAATAAAATCCTATTTAAAAATAATCCAATTCATTCATATAGAGCCAATTCAAAAATAATATCACTGCTAAGGAAACCAACAGATTGCACTGAAACTTGTCTTCAGTCCAATCTCCCGTCCTGAGCCTGAGGGACTGTGGAAAGGAACGACTCCCTTTTAACAGGAAGAAACCTCTGGCAGAACCAGAACCAGCAGTTCTGTAAATTTCCATTTATTCATGTCTGGCAATTTTGATGCAGAAGATCATGCACCAGGATGTAATGTCAAAGACCCCAACTGCTATAAGTCAATAAGTTTCTATAAAATACTCCCACATTATCATTCATGTGCTTACCTCTCCAACAATTGCTTGCAAATTCAAATCTGGAAAACAAAGAAATATCATGATACAAGTGAAAGCAAAATAACACAATCTCGAATCCACACGTTCAATTCTATTCAGTTTCATTTATATAGCACCAAATTACAAATTTCATCTCAAGGCACTTAAATGATGTGGTTCAATTCAAGCCAATTGAAGTTCAATTCATTGTCATCATAATCCAATAAAATCCTATTTAAAAATAATCCAATTTATTCATATAGAGCCAATTCAAAAATAATATCCTAGCTAAGGAAACCAACAGATTGCACCGAAACTTGTCTTCAGTCCAATCTCCCGTCCTGAGCCTGAGGGACTGTGGAAAGGAACGACTCCCTTTTAACAGGAAGAAACCTCTGGCAGAACCAGACTCAGGAAGGGTGGCCATCTGCCTCGACCAGCTGGGGTTTGAGAAGACAGAAAAGAGGGGAAAAAAAACACCATAACACCATTCAAAGGATAACTGTTGGAACAGGGAAACAAGTTAACAACCACAATAATGTCACATGTACATAAAATTATTTGAGAAATGAAACGGGGGGGGGGGGCATCAAAGTGAGGAAAGGTGTGACAGGTCAAAGTCAACTTCATCGTCAATCAAGCTTTTCAACAGTACATTGCAAGCAGACTGAAATTTCGTTTATCTAACTCCAAATGTGCACGAGTTAAAAGTTGACATACAACTAAGACATAACTGTATTGAGACAGCACACTAGAACAAAGTGCAATTGATATCAGATATCGCTAACAGTAAACGGTAACATATAACAACCAGCAGAACTGTGGGCATACATTCTACACTGTCAGTGTATCAAGAGTCCTTAAGGTATGTATGTTGCTGGAGTGCAATAGTATTGAGTTACAAAAAGGTGCAATGAGGCAAGCAGCAACATGGAGATGAAAGTTGTAAACTTGATGCAGGGCAGTGCGTATAGAGTGGTGGGTAGGGTCTTTGATGATGTTGATGGCTCTTCTTTGACAACGATGGCTCTTCTTTGATGAACTCCCCCAGCAGTCTAAGCCTATAGCAGCAGAACTATGGGATGTTTCAGGCTCACCTGAGCCATCCCCAACTATAAGCTTTATCAGAAAGGAAAGTTTCAGCCTGATCTTAAAGGTAGAGAGGGTGTCTGCTTCCTGAAGCCAAACTGGCAGCTGGTTCCACAGAGAGGGGCCTGATAACTGAAGGCTCTGCCTCCCATTCTACTTTTAGAAACTCTGAACCACATTATCACATTTATTACACATCTGCATGCACTATCAAAAGTCAGATATACTATTAATATAAATATGGTCAAAAGTGTTCCTCCAGATGTATTAATGCAAGTAAGAAAATACTACTTCAACCATTCAAAATATTTCAGAAATACAATTACAAATCTATAACAATTTTCAACATACATTTAAAATAATAAACATTCATTATCAATTATTTAGTATAATTGATTATCAATTAGCATTCATTATAAAATGGCTCACAACAGTACATTTATGCTACACATCACTTTTTATGATTTTTAAGTGTTTTGTATAATATAATTTTTCATAATAAATTTCACTTTCACTTCTTATGTTATTGTTTTATAATATTACTACATTAGAAGCCAAATCCTTATCAACATGAAAGCAATTAGTTTCTTAGGACACCCACAATACACTCAAATCAGCTGCCACTGACGTGAGATGCCAACCACTGCTACTTTTATCATCTGTTTTCATTTATACTTTAATACAATGAATAGTGATGACTGTTTTTTAAACTCAATGTAAGTCACATTTGCATCACATGATTATTCCATTAATTGACATGTATTTAATGAATCTCTCAAACGCTGACAATGTGGAGCAGAACCCACTGACATGACAATATACATGTACATGTGTGTGGGTCAAACAAGTGACCAACACATTGTTCATTTTAATACAAAATATTTGCATAGTTGCCTGCTTTCTGTACATTTTACAAATTAAAGCGTTCTCCATCTCCAATCATTGGACACAAATCACATTAAATTATCAGTGTCTGCTTTTACATTAATTACAGTGAGTACATTAAGCACATATAAACACGGCCAACATCACACCTCAAACAGACAGAGAGGGATAATGGTTTCATTAAGTCACATAGCATAATAATAAACCACCACAACGCTTCAATTAATCTGAAAAATAAACAGTTATTCCCCGATTCTTTCAGAGCGGTTGTCTTAAATTAGCGCGATTGTTTCATTCTTGATAAACAACATTACAAGCTAGCATTCACCCAATGCATTCATCCCATTACGAAAAGCACACTAAATCATTAACAATTAGGACTTTTTGACAATAAGTTCTTCAAACAACATTTTAAAATCGACTGGCCTTCTTTCAACATCCCGAATGCATGCACCACAGCTGTACATCACTTAATTTCATTTCACCTCACCACCTCCCTCCCCGCCGAATCTAACAGCTAACCAATTACTTAAATTAATAAATACTTCAACTGTCAGACAACATATCAGACGTGCTTTTTACCATTTAATTATGAACGCGTACTATCTGCCAGCAGATCCTCTTGACTAACGCGGTGAAACACCGCAAATACCATTTGCCAACATCATAATTGCACGGCCGCGTCGGCCATTTTACTTTTCACAAACCAACAGAGGCCACGTTTCGTCGGCCATTTTACTTTTCACGAAGCAACATAGGCCACGTTTCCCAGATTAGCTAATAAGCTCTTAGCCCTGTCAGACAACATATCAGACGTGCCTTTTACCAGTTAATTATGAACGCGTACTATCTGCCAACAGATCCTCTTGACTAACGCGGTGAAACGATGCAAACACCATTTGCCAACATCATAATTGCAAGGCCGCCTCGGCCATTTTACTTTTCACAACCAACAGAGGCCACGTTTCCCAGATTAGCTAAGAAGCTCTTAGTGCTAAAAGCTTCTTTGGAGCACATTCCCAAGCATGTGTTGCAAAACTGCTATCGCACAAACTACAAAAGAAACGGACACTCTGCCTCGTTTTATATCATATTACTTTTGGCTTTCTCATGAACAGTATAACTAACAGTGATAAAATACACACATCATTTGCAATCACTCGCTTAGCAAAACACCGCAAACAACATTTGCCAACATCATAATTGCAAGGCCGCGTCGGCCATCTTACCTTTCACGAACCAACATACGCCACGTTAATTGCTATCGCACAGACTTCAAAAAGTAACGGTCAAACTCTGCCTTGTTTTATATCATCATATTACTTTTAGCTTTCTCAGGAACAGTATAACTAACACAATGAGATCAAATACACGAACATCATTTGCAATCACTAGCTTAGCAACAATCAAGCACACATGTCTTACCTGTATCGAAGCTCTCGAGACGAATGGCAGGCAGGCCCAGTTTCCCTGAGTGACGCAGTCTACCTCTTCAAAATAAAACTCTTGATTCTGTGATGGCCCTTCAAAATAATTACGTTTATCCCTGCGAACATACATGTGAACATAAAAACAGCACGTTAAACACATTTTTACATTTGTAATAATCCCTGGATGAAGACGAGTTCATTTCAAACACCAAACTTGGTCTATGGACTCATGATGCCTTCCTGAGCAGCCGCGGGCTTACCTGCTATTCTGCTAGACCCCGCCATCGCTGCTTGCAGCTATATTTAGGGGTCTAGCAGCGAAGCTGCAGAACCCTATTGTTTTAGTAGTTTTTCTTATTATTATTATTCTTCTACTTTCCGCTGCAATTGAAGTCTATGGCAGCCCCATTAACGCAATGGTAAAAAGTTGTGAAATTTGGCACATCTATTTAGCACATTCCCATTAGCAAATTCAACAAATTTCGTGCCCAAATTCTAAACTCTCTAGCGCCACCAACATGTCAAAGTTTGAAGCCCATTCAGCTAAATAACTTTTGAGTCGTTGATCCAAATTCAAAAAACAAGGCATCGTTGGAATCCTTGGATCATGACGAGTCCAACGCACCCTATGACGTCATTTTCCGTCTAACTAGATTTTCCGCCATCTTGGATTTTGTTGAAAACCTTAAAAAATTTTCACAGGTCACAAATTTTAACCAATTCTCATGAAAATTGGCACAGAGTATCTTTAGACCAATCCGCACAAAAGTTGCTCGTTTTTTACTTCAAATTTGACTTTGTTCAACCAGTACATCCAATCAAAGTTGATGGCGACTACGCCAAAAAGGACGTGAGGACATATCTCAGCAACAGTTTATTCTTTTGACATCAAACTCATAACACATATTCATAACTTGATTTTGAAGAGGCCCAAGAATTTTGGAGACCTTTGACCTATAGGTGGCGCTATATTTAGAAAAAATGCATTTTTGCTCATATCTTTGGACCCGTTTGTCCAAATTTCACAAATGAGGTACCGTTGTAATCCGTGGATATAGCCGAGGTCAACGAATCCTATGACGTCATTCGCGCCATCTTGGATTGTCCGCCATTTTGAATTATGTCAAAAACCTTCAAAACGCATTACAGGTCACCCAGATTGTCTGATCTCCACGGGACTTGACATATAGAATCTTCAGACCATGCCCCACAAGAGCTATCATGTGAAATTTTTATATTCACTTCCGTTTGCCCGTAGTAGCCAATCAAACTCAGCGATGACGCGCCAAACAGGACGTGAGGCCATATCTCAGCAACCAATTAATCTTTTGACATCAAACTTCTAACACAGACTCATGACCAAGTCTGTAAGAGGCCCAAGAAGTCTGGGGAACTTCCACCCACAGGGGGCGCTATAAGTAGCAAAACTGCATTTTGCTCATAGCTTTGGAGCCGTTGGTTCAAATTGGACAAATGAGGTACCGTTGGAATCCCTGGATGAAGACGAGTTCATTTCAAACACCAAACTTGGTCTATGGACTCATGACGCCTTCCTGAGCGGCCGCAGGCTTACCTGCTATACTGCTAGACCCCGCCATCGCTGCTTGCAGCTATATTTATTATTGATCTACTTTCCGCTGCAATTGAAGTCTATGGCAGCCCCATTAACGCAATGGTAAAAAGTTGTGAAATTTGGCACATCTAATTAGGACAGTCCCATTAGCAAATTCAACAAATTTCGTGCCCAAATTCTAAACTCTCTAGCGCCACCAACATGTCAAAGTTTGAAGCCCATTCAGCTAAATAACTTTTGACTCGTTGATCCAAATTTCAAAAACAACATATCGCTGGAATCCTTGGATCATGACGAGTCCAACGCACCCTATGACGTCATTTTCCGTCTAACTAGATTTTCCGCCATCTTGGATTTTGTTGAAAACCTTCAAAAAGTTTCACAGGTCACAAATTTTGACCAATTCTCATGAAAATTGGCACAAAGTATCTTTGGACGAATCCAGATAAAGGATACGAAGCGGATTTTTCAATTTCGACTTTGTTCACCCATTACAACCAATCAAAGTTAACGGCGACAACGCCAAAAAAGACGTGAGGCCATATCTCAGCAACCGGTTGGTCTTTTGACATTAAACTTATGACACTGACTCATAACTCGATCCTTAACAGTCCTAAGAATTTTAGTGATCTTTGACCTATAGGTGGCGCTATATTTAGCAAAAATGCATTTTTGGTCATATCTTTGGACCCGTTTGTCCAAATTTCACAAATGAGGTATTGTTGTAATCCCTGGATATAGCCGAGGTCAACCAACCCTATGACGTCATTCGCGCCATCTTTGATTGTCCGCCATTTTGAATTATATCAAAAACCTTCAAAACACATTACAGGTCACCCAGATTGTCTGATTTCCACGGGACTTGACACATAGAATGGTCAGACCAAGCCTCACAAGAGCTATCATGTGGAATTTTTTATTTCGTTTCCCTTTGCCCGTAGCAGCCAATCAAACTCAGCGATGACGCGCCAAACACGACGTGAGGCCATATCTCAGCAACCATTTAATCTTTTGACATCAAACTTCTAATACAGACTCATGACCAAGTCTGTATGAAGCCCAAGAAGTCTGGTGCACTTCCACCAAGTGGGGGCACTATAAGTAGAAAAACTGCATTTTGCTCATAGCTTTGGAGCCGTTGGTTCAAATTGGACAAATGAGGTACCGTTGGAATCCCTGGATGAAGACGAGTTCATCTGAAATACCAAACTTGGTCTATGGACTCATGATGCCCTCCTGAGCAGCCGCAGGCTTACCTGCTGTTCTGCTAGACCCCGCCATCGCTGCTTGCAGCTATATTTATTCTTCTACTTTCCGCTGCAATTGAAGTCTATGGCAGCCCCATTAACGCAATGGTAAAAAGTTGTGAAATTTGGCACATCTATTTAGCACATTGCCATTAGCAAATTCAACAAATTTCGTGCCCAAATTCAAAACTCTCTAGCGCCACCAACATGTCAAAGTTTCAAGCCCATTCAGCTAAATAACTTTTGACTCGTTGGTCCAAATTTCAAAAACAAGGTATCTTTGGAATCCTTGGATCATGACTATTCCAACGCACCCTATGACGTCATTTTCCGTCTAACTAGATTTTCCGCCATCTTGGATTTTGTTGAAAACCTTAAAAAATTTTCACAGGTCACAAATTTTGACCAATTCTCATGAAAATTGGCACAGATTATCTTTGGACCAATCCGCACAAAAGTTGCTCGTTTTTTACTTCAAATTCGACTTTGTTCACCCAGTACATCCAATCAAATTTGACGGCGACTACGCCAAAAAGCACGTGAGACCATATCTCAGCAACCGGTTAATCTTTTGACATCAAACTCATAACACATATTCATAACTCGATCTTGAAGAGGCCCAAGAATTTTGGAGAACTTTGACCTATAGGTGGCGCTATATTTAGCAAAAATGCATTTTTCCTCTTAACCTTTGACCCGTTTGTCCAAATTTCACAAATGATGTACCGTTGTAATCCGTGGATATAGCCGAGGTCAACCAACCCGATGACGTCATTCGCGCTATCTCGGATTGTCCGCCATTTTGAATTATGTCAAAAACCTCCAAAACGCATTACAGGTCACCCAGATTGTCTGATTTCCACGGGACTTGACACATAAAATGTTTAGACCAAGCCTCACAAGAGCTATTATGTGAAATTTTTAAATTCGCTTCCGTTTGCCCGTAGCAGCCAATCGAACTCAGCAATGACGCGCCAAACAGGACGTGAGGCCATATCTCAGCAACCATTTAATCTTTTGACATCAAACTTATAACACAGACTCATGACCAAGTCTTTAAGAGGCCCAAGAAGTCTGGTGAACGTCCACCCAGTGGGGGCGCTATAAGTAGAAAAACTGCATTTTGCTCATAGCTTTGGAGCCGTTGGTTCAAATTGGACAAATGAGGTACCGTTGGAATCCCTGGATGAAGACGAGTTCATTTCAAACATCAAACTTGGTCTATGGACTCATGATGCCTTCCTGAGCAGCCGCAGGCTTACCTGCTATTCTGCTAGACCCCGCCATCGCTGCTTGCAGCTATATTTTTAGTAGCTTTTCTTATTATTCTTCTACTTTCCACTGCAATTGAAGTCTATGGCAGCCCCATTAACGCAATGGTAAAAAGTTGTGAAATTTGGCCCATATTATTAGGACCATCCCATTAGCAAATTCAACAAATTTTGTGCCCAAATTCTGAACTCTCTAGCGCCACCAACATGTCAAAGTTTGAAGCCCATTCAGCTAAATAACTTTTGACTCGTTGGTCCAAATTTAAAAAACAAGGTATCGTTGGAATCCTTGGATCATGACGAGTCCAACTCACCCTATCACGTCATTTTCCGTCTGACTAGATTTTCCGCCATCTTGGATTTTCTTGAAAACCTTAAAAAATTTTCACAGGTCACAAATTTTGACCAATTCTCATGAAAATTGGCACAGAGTATCTTTGGATCAATTCGCACAAAAGTTGCTCGTTTTTTACTTCAAATTCAACTTTGTTAAACCAGTACATCCAATCAAAGTTGATGGCGACTACGCCAAAAAGGATGTGAGGCCATATCTCAGCAACAGTTTAATCTTTTGACATCAAACTCATAACACATATTCATAACTCAATCTTAAAGAGGCCCAAGAATTTTGGAGACCTTTGACCTATAGGTGGCGCTATTTTTAACAAAAATGCATTTTTGGTCATATCTTTGGACCCGTTTGTCCAAATTTCACAAATGAGGTATTGTTGTAATCCCTGGATATAGCCAAGGTCAACCAAACCTACGACGTCATTCACGCCATCTTTGATTGTCCGCCATTTTGAATTATATCAAAAACCTTCAAAACACATTACAGGTCACCCAGATTGTCTGATTTCCACGGGACTTGAAACATAGAATCTTCAGACTAAGCCTCACAAGAGCTATTATGTGAAATTTTTAAGTTCGCTTCCGTTTGCCCGTAGCAGCCAATCAAACTCAGCGATGACGCGCCAAACAGGACGTGAGGCCATATCTCAGCAACCATTTAATCTTTTGACATCAAACTTCTAACACAGAGTCATGACCAAGTCTGTAAGAAGCCCAAGAAGTCTGGTGCACTTCCACCCAGAGGGGGCGCTATAAGTAGAAAAACTGCATTTTGCTCATAGCTTTGGAGCCGTTGGTTCAAATTGGACAAATAAGGTACCGTTGGAATCCCTGGATGAAGACGAGTTCATTTCAAACACCAAACTTGGTCTATGGACTCATGACGCCTTCCTGAGCAGCCGCAGGCTTACCTGCTGTTCTGCTAGACCCCGCCATCGCTGCTTGCAGCTATATTTATTGTTGTTGTTGTTGTTGTCGAGTATGCAATCATTGTAAATATTTATTATAATTTTTTGAGCTACTCGACTAATTTGAATTTCCCCCACTGGGGGATGAATAAAGTATTTCTCTATTTCTATTTCTATTTCCATATTGAAAATGACAGCCTAAATATGAACTTTAATTCTACATTAGACTCTATTGGATTTTCTCAAAGTGTTCAAAGACCTACTCACTGCCTTAATCATACCCTTGACCTTGTGCTGACTTAAGGCATTAAGAGTGAACAGTTAACAGTGTTCCCTCAAAATCCTGTCTTGTCTGACCATTTCTTGGTGACTTTTGAATTTACATTACTTGACTATATGGCTTCTGAGAAGAATTTTACATATAGAAGGTGTCTATCAGAGAACGCTGTAGCCAAATTTAAAGAGTTAATTTCATCATCCTTTTCTTCACTGTCATGTGCAGGTATGACAGAGGACGGCTACCTAAATTTTACTCCAGTAAAACTTGACTCTCTTGTTGACAGCACACAGTTTCAATGTGTACAACACTGGACAATGTTGCACCTCTGAAAAGGAAGGTAATCAGTCAGAAGAGGTTGGTTCCTTGGTATAATTCACAGCTGCATGCTTTAAAGCAAACTGCAAGAAAGCCTTGAGAGACAATGAGAAGAGTCTCAATTCGTCTGGAAAGATAGTTTAATAACGTATAAGAAAGCCCTTCGTAAAGCTAGAACTGCTTGAATTATCAAAAGGTTTCTTTTCAGCACTGTAGCCAGGCTGACAAAGAGTCCGAGCTCTGTTGAGCCATGAATTCCTTTAACTCTCAGCAGTGATGATTTCATGAGATTCTCTATCAAGAAAATGATTTCTATCAAAGAGAAGATTCATGGAATCCATCAACACTGATGTATCATCAAGTACAGCAGCTTTAAAAGTATTTTGACGGCTTCTGTCCAGTTGATCTCTCTGAACTAACAACAGCAATAGTCTCTTCTAAACCATCAACTTGTATTTTAGACCCAACCCCAACTAGACTGTTCAAGGAGGTTTTCCCTTTAATTGACACTTCCATATTGGACTTGATCAATCTGTCTTTGTTGACAGGATATGTATCTCAGACTTTTAAGGTTGCTGTAATTAAACCTTTACTTTAAAAACCTACTCTTGATTCAGAAGTTTTGGCTAATTATCAACCTATATCCAATCTCCCTTTTTTGTCTAAAGTTCTTGAAAAAATAGTTGCAGCTCAACTTTGTGATCATTTACATAGAAATAATCTGTTTGAAGAGTTTCAGTCAGGATTCAGAGTGCATCATAGCACAGAAGCAGTACTGGTGAAAGTTACCAATGATCTCCTCTTAGCCTCTGATAGCGGACTTGTGTCTGTGCTTGTCCTGTTGGATCTTAGTGCTGCATTTGATTCAGTCGATCACAGCATTCTGTTACAGAGACTTGAACATGTTATTGGGATTAAAGGAACTGCATTAGGTTGGTTTAAGTCATATTTATCTGATATATTCCAGTTTGTTCTTGTAAATGAAAAATCTTCCTCACACACCAGAGTAAGTCATAGAGTTCCTCAGGGTTCTGTGTTTGGGCCGATTCTTTTTACTTTATACATGCTTCCATTAGGTAACATTATTCGACAGCATGGCGTAAATGTCCATTGCTATGCTGATGATACTCATCTGTACTTATCTATGAAACCAGATTAAACCAATAGGTTGGTCAGACTAAAAGCATGTCTTAAAGACATAAAGACCTGGATGACTCAGAACTGTCTGCTTCTGAATTCAGACAAAACTGAAGTTGTTCTCCTTGGACCTGAGCGCTTCATAGAGAAATTGTCTGGTTATATAGTTACTCTAGATGGTTTTTCCTTGGCTTCTAGTTCTACAGTGAGGAACCTTGGAGTTATTTTTGACCAGAATTTATCATTTGGCGCACATTTAAAACAGGTTTCTAGGACAGATTTCTTTCACCTTCGTAATATTGCCAAAATCAGGAACATCCTGTCTCAGAGTGATGCAGAAAAACTAGTCCATGCATTTGTTACTTCAAGATTGGAATACTGTAATTCTTTATTATTGGGCTGTCCCACATATTCTCTGAAAAGCCTCCAGCTTATCCAAAATGCTGCAGCCAGAGTTCTGATGAGAACTAACAGGAGAGATCATGTTTCTCCAGTTTTAGCTTCTCTTCATTGGCTCCCTGTTAAATTCAGAATAGAATTTAAGATTCTTCTTCTCACATATAAAGTTCTTAATGACCGAGCTCCATCATATCTTAAAGATCTAATTGTAAGATATTTTCCTAACAGAGGACTTCGCTCCCAAACTGTAGGTTTACTTGTTGTTCCCAGAGTTTCTAAAAGTAGAATGGGAGGTAGAGCCTTCGGTTATCAGGCCCCTCTCTTGTGGAATAAGCTGCCGGTAAATGTCCGGGAAACAAACAGTTAGGGATGGCTCAGGTGATCCTGAAACATCCCATAGTTAAGCTGCTATAGCCGCTTTGCTCTCTTTTTCCCCCTGTTTAATTTCTCAAATTATATTATGTACATGTGACGTCATTGTGGTTAATAACTTGTTTTTCCCTGTTCCAGCAGGTATGCTTTGAATGGTGTTATGGTGTTTTTTCCCCCTCTTTTCTGTCTTCTCAAAGGCAGTTGAGGCGGATGGCCACCCTTCCTGACTCTGGTTCTGCCAGAGGTTTCTTCCTGTTAAAAGGGAGTCGTTCCTTTCCACAGTCGCCTCAGGCATGTTCAGGACGGGAGACTGGACTGAAGACAAGTTTCGGTGCAATCTGTTGGTTTCCTTAACTAGTGTCACGGTTTAGGTTTTAATGTTCTTGTTTTCAGGATCTTGTCATGTTTTTCACCTGACACTTAGTTCACTCATGTCACCTGTTTTCCGTTTCACAGCTGCACATCATCACCAATCCCTTCCCCACAGCATTTAGTTTCCAGGTTCAGTCCCAGTCTTTGCAGAATCCTCACTTACCCTTCATGTCACAGTCACAAACGTTAAGTCTGGTTTTGCCTCATGGTCTTGTTCTTTATTTCAGTCATAGTCTTGTTTTCCATAGCCTTGTTTATCCGTAGTCTTGTTTTGCTAACCCAAAAGAGATATAATAGGATACCTTCGATCAAACTCATTTTGACAGGTGACCTCTGACCTCTTATCGATCAATCAAATTAATATGACAGGTGACCTTTGTTTGACATCCGTTTGCTGACATCTGGGGATATGACTTTTGACCTCTTATCGATCGATCAAGCTATTTTGACGTGTGACCTTTGTTTGACATAGATTAGCCATCTGTTGAAGAGGTCTTTGACATCTAAGGAAGGGGGTGTTTATGGCTAGGGTTAAGAATGATTACAGCTAAAGTCAGGAGGTTGTGAGAAATATATTAGTTGAATGTTTAAATAAGAGAAAGGGTTAGGGTTAATAGAAAAGTTGTAGAAGCGGTCAACATTTTAACAGCTTCAAAGACCGGTCCCTATAAGGTAAAGATGGGAAAATAATTAGATGTGTGGAGGGTCGCAAGAATGCAGCACTACAACGATTTGGGTGGGGTGGGGGTGGTAACAGACATCTGGCTCTCTCTGGCTGCACCATACTGTGACACTGAACGGAGGATGGGGGTGTTTATAGCAAATAGAGGTAGGTTTAAATTACACAAAAAGGTTTCCCTCTTAGTTTGCACACATGGTGTATATGGTATCAAGGGTTAATCTACAGAGAATTCACTAATAGACCAGGTTGCCCATAAAGTTTACATCTGGTTCTCTCTGACTGATCAACTCATACCATGAGACTCAACTGCATGCATGCTATGGCACTGGGCAGTACAAATGGCCAGGGGGGGTTCATAAAAATGCAAAGTACAGTGTGGTAAACAGTCTGTGTCGTTGTCTTAGTTCGCAAGTAAACAAATGAACATATATGATGTTCACTAGAATGCATCATGCTGTGTGGGAAACATCCTATGTCTTACTTCACAAGTAAACAGAATCAATACATCTGTTACTAACCGTAGTATGGATGTAGACCAGGTGTGAAGAGCAAATGGGTTGAAATTAGCACTTCAAGAAGTTTTTGGAGGGGGATGTAAGACTATATAAAATGGTTCAGGCATTTACGTCGGGGGCTCAACCGAGGCAGGACAGGAATCATGGACTCTGGTACGCAAAAGTCTCCTTAAAACTTTAGATCTCTTACTAGTACTGACGTACTTGTAATAGTAAAAAAAACAACAAAAAAAAACAACAAACAACTTTTTTTTTAGGACGGAAAACAAGAGCTGACATCCATACACAGCCAACCGGTGGTTCTTTGACACTCTTAGGAGTATTCAACGGTGAGTAAAAAAGATCTGATGATAAACATATGAATGCGTGTATAATTATATTACCACACCATGACAGAGTGCTAATTTCCAGAGTTGGACGCGGAGGATTTGGATGACTTCATATTGACGCAAGCCGATTATGGCAATGTTTCTTTAACTTTAATAACCTTTAACAAGTGAAATGTTTCAATGAAATAACATCAGATGTAACTGTTTACAGATTTATTAAACAGTGTGGAGCAAGGGCTTCCCCGAAAGAAGAACCCAGCCGTGTTTGACTTTCATCGCACCGAGCGGGGGAAACGGACTTTCCCTGAATAAATCCCGGCTATGACGAAGACTGCTCCCTGTTCAGCACAATCAATTTTCAACGGAGTGTCCGAGTGCTAGTACAGAGGACGGGCAGCAGGAATCATCCGTTTTACACACACCACCGAGCATACGTTTCTCCCCTCGAACAATACTGCGGTCCGAGTCGCCTGTGAGCGGCCTCAATACAGATACGGTTGAGGGCGAGGGGGCACGGGCTGTCGGCTTACTAGGCTGCATATCGGCGCAGCTATTAGAGGCACCGGGCATTGTTCGCGGGGAGGAAGGACCCCTCGTTAAACAGCCTGATTTGCGGGGTAAGTTTTAAAAAAAAAAACAACTCATCACTCTTTGTTTTTGTTTTCTCACGAGAGCGTGTAAGCGTCATACGTCATCAATAAGGATGTGACGCATAGGGAGAGAGTGAGGGTGGGAGGGGTTAAAAGAGCGCAGCCTTTTTCAGTAGAACTCATGTGAAGTGCCTGTAAAACAAGCCAGTTGATATATTATTACTGCTCTGTCCACTTATCCGTGCTGCATTCAACGGGAGCATTACATGGTAACATCTATGCAAATTTCACATAGTGTATACTTAAGCAAGGTTTTTTATTTATCTATCTATTTTTATGCTATTAAACTGTGTTTCAATTTGACAGAATCTGATGTTATAGTTCCTGTGAGGTCCGTGGTAAAGAATCGACGGTGCAATAGAGTGCGCAACAGACTGTCGCTTGTCCGAGGGTTAATGAAAGGTACAGCCTATTCCTCTTCATTTCTTTTCTTTTCTAATTTATTATTATTATTGTTATTATTAATAATAATATTATTATTAATTTTTTAATGATTATTCTTATTAACATTTTTTTAATTATTATTTATTTATTTTTAAAACATTCACAATCACTGAACCAGGTATATTTAAAATACTTTTATGGTTATTTCTCGTTCATCCACAGAGGCCGATCTGTCGATAGAACGGATAAGTCCTACAATTCGGCCCGACCCTCGTCTGTGGAGGAAAAGAAACGCTACCATCCGACGTGAAAAATCAAGAGCTCGGGTATTCATGAGAAGTAGCGAGATTCTTATACAGAAAATTAACCGTGACTTGAAGGTGATTTCAAAGTAAAGTAAATGTGTGTATATATATAAGTAGATATCTCAACCCCTCTTAGCCATTCTCAATTCTGTGTAAAGATGGATAATCAAGCAGGCAGAGCTGTGCCGGCTGTAATATCCGAGGCTGTGGGAAATTTGGAAAACATTCCCATACCGGTTCATGTGTGGAATTACTTTACACCACTGGAGTATGCGCTCCTTAATGTCGATTATCAGTCATCTCCTATGAATATTGAAGAAGATGAAAATGATGAAATTGATGTGTTACACAAATTAGAATCATCAATCCTGAATTTAAACGGGCCTCCGCCACCCGCCCTGAGTTTGCAAAATGAGTCATCGAATATTGTCTCATCAAATCCAGCTCCTTGTGTCACATCACTAGATACAGCCTTAGCGATTAGTACTTCTCAAACTTCAGCATCAGACACAGTCTCACCAAATCTTATTTCTTTACCTTCTCCAGCTGCAGCAGAACAAACTCGGCAGCATGGTAGGGGGTTGAATCAGGAGAATGTAGCCGTCCCTGAATTAGAATCATCAATCCTGAATTGAAACAGGCCTCCGCCACCCGCTCTGAGTTTGCAAAATGAGTCATCGAATATTGTCTAATCAAATCCAGCTCCTTGTGTCACATCACTAGATACATCCTCAGCGATTAGTGCTTCTCAAACTTCAGCATCAGATACTGTCTCACCAAATCTTATTTCTTTACCTTCTCCAGCTGCAGCAGAACAAACTCGGCAGCATGGTAGGGGGTTGAATCAGGAGAACATAGCCGTCCCTGAAAAGAATCAGAGAGATACACCTCCACCGATTGACCGTGAACGTTTCAATTGTCTTGAAATAAGACGTCCCGTCACAATACCGCGTCCGTGCCCTGATAGAATGCCCAACATCGCTGAGTTCACTTCAGCTGTTATGAGCAATCTTATTGAAGTGGCAGAAACAGCGCGATCACACGCCAGATGTAATGATGTCGTCCAGCTAGAATTAGTAGGTGAGAGTATTTCTCAACACATTACCGTTTCTGTCACAAACGAGTCTGATGTAATCCTGAAAGCCTTTCTGAACTTATTAGACGAGTTAACTCAATCGAACACAGAGATTGCCTCTGATACTAACATGGAGTTAGTCCTCCAGGTAGTAAGAAACCCTACAGGGGGCGCCAAACGGAAGGCTTCAAAAACCTTAGAATGCGAATTAATCCATAAGAAAAAACGTCACTTGTACATTACAGATAACTGTGACAATCAGCTCTGTTTCGCCATCAGTCTCGTGCACATCTCCAGCTCTAAATTTACCGATAGTCAGGCTTCGGCCCAGGCGAGAGAGTGGCAGCGTCAGGCAGGGCTGACTGATCAGAAGCCTGTGTCTTTCAGTGATGTTGGAAAATTCGAAAAAATCCTAAACAGAAAAATTGTGGTGTTTCACAGAACCAAGGGTGATCTAGCTCTGTGTAAATTTGAGACTGATTTCAGAGATCGATCAAGCCCTCTCTTTCTGTTATTACTCCAAAACCATTACTATGGAATAAAAAACCTCAAAGGATTTTTAGGATCGAGGTACATTTGCGTGCACTGTTACACCAGTTACAATCAGCCACACTCACACTACTGTCCTGGTTACTGTCCTGTGTGTTGCGACTCGTCATGTACAACTCAAGAGCTCAGTCCTGTATTTTGTGATGATTGCAACAGAAGCTGTCGTAACTCGTCGTGCTTCAACAGACACAAAGAACCTCGTGAGAGACCCCGAGCCAGAATGCAAGTGAGTGATTGTGATCTGATTAAAAGGTGTCCGACGTGTAAGAGATTTTATCACGTTGCGATGACTAAGGTAAAAAAACCCCACGTGTGTGAAGGTTTAAAATGTACAATCTGTGGTGAGAAACTGACCCCCGGTTCTACAGCAACTCTCAGTGGACACCAGTGCTACATTCAGCCTAGCAACGCCGACGAACGGCTTGACGAAAAACTGATCTTTTATGATTTTGAATCCTAAGTCGGTCAGAACGATGTGCATGTCCCCTTTCTGGTCTGTGCAAAAACGCTGAAAGGTGTCGAGTGGTCTGCCTACGGATTGGATTGTGTCAGGAAATTCCTCCTCCATTTCAGGAGACCACGCTACCGTGGATACACGTTTATTGCTCACAACGGACGAGGTTATGATAGCTATCTAATCCTTAACGTCATGGTGCAACTAGGTATGAAGCCCTCTCTCATCACACAGGGGAGTAAAATTCTCTGTTTTACAGACTGTGATTATGGTTTGAGATTCATCGATAGTCTGTCATTCCTGGCTATGAAACTGAGTATGATGCCGAAAGCATTAGGTTTCAGTGATCATACCAAAGGTTTCTTTCCCCACAGATTCTCTTCAGAACAGAATTTGAAATATGTGGGGCCTTTTCCTTCACCGAGTTACTACTCTGTAGAACTCATGAGCCCCAGTGAGCAGGGAGAGTTCTACAGATGGTACGATGGAGTTTGTAAAGGCACCTTTAACTTTCGTGAACAGAGCATGCTTTACTGCAAAAATGATGTAGACATACTCTTCAAGGGGTGCGTCAAATTCCGCGAGCAATTCTTTAATGAGACGCGCGTGGACCCCCTGAAATGCATCACGATCGCGTCGGCCTGTATGAAGGTTTTTACCGCCAACTTTCTGCAGCCTAAAACCCTGGCCATACCTTCACCCGTTGATTACAGTTAGCAGAGTAAGACCTTCTCAAACGCATCCATCCAGTGGCTGGAGTGGTTAGCGTTTAGCAGAGGGATTGAGATTAGCCACACGTTAAACACAGGGGAAAAGGGAATCGGTCCTTATCACGTAGATGGGTATGCGGAAATTGACGGTGTGAGGGTAGCTTTTGAGTTTTACGGCTGTTTCTTTCACGGCTGCCCCGTCTGCCATCTGCCTCAGGACGTATGTCCGCTGAGGAAGGCGCCGTTTGAACAGTTTTATGCAGAGACCCTTGAGAGAGAGAGTGCTTCAGTCAGTGTATGGTCTTCGTCTGCATATCATGTGGGAGCACGAGTGGACTCAGATGAAAAAGTCCCATCCGGAGGTGATTGAATTTCTCAAGAGCTTTAACGCACCTGAACCTCTCTCTCCCAGACAAGCACTGTACGGTGGTCGGACCTGCGCACTCAGGTTGAGGTACAGTGCGGGCGTAGATGAAACTGTGCACTACGCTGACTTTACATCTCTTTACCCCTATGTAAATTGCAGCTTTCCTTACACTCTCGGCCATCCCAGAATTATTTGCAAAGATTTTAACGACCCTGACAGCTACTTTGGTTTCATAAGAGCTGTTGTTTATCCTCCGCGTGGACTGTTTTTCCCAGTTTTACCTTACAAGTCATCTCACGGAAAACTTGTATTCACTCTCTGTCGCACCTGTGCTGAAATGAATAACCAGGCAGGTGCATGCAACCACAGCGATGAGGAGAGAGCACTAACAGGTGTGTGGGTGAGTGTGGAGTTTAGCAAGGTGTTAAAGCTTGGTTATCGTCTTGCTAAAATCACTGAGGTGTGGCACTTTGACAGGACCAGTAACTCAATCTTTGTAGACTACATACACATATTTCTTAAGGGTAAACAAGAGGCTTCAGGATATCCCGCAGACACACTTGATGAGGAGAGTAAGCTGAGGTACGTCAGAGATTACAAACTCCATCAAGGTATTCAGCTGGATATCAGCAAAATAGAGGTGAACCCTGCTAAAAGACAGATGGCTAAACTGTGTCTGAACAGTTTCTGGGGGAAATTTGCGCAGAGGAACGACCTCCATCAGACCACCATCGTCACAGACCCGAATGAATTTTTTAATTTCATGTTCTCGGGTAAATACAAGATAGCCTACTTCCACTTTCTAAACCCTGACATGTGCATGTTGCAGTGGACTTACAACAAACTGTGCATCGCACCTCCCAACAAGGTAAACAATGTATTCATTGCAGCATTTACACCGCATATGCACGTTCAAAGCTGTAAAGCTGTCTGGAAGTAATGCAGGACAAAATTCTCTACATAGACACAGACAGTCTGATCTATGTTGTGAAAAAAGGTGAGACTCCTCTGAAACTGGGAAACTATCTGGGGGATTTGACCGACGAGCTGGGGGGTGACACAATTCAGGAATTTGTTGCAGCAGGACCCAAGAGTTACGCCTACCAGACCAGAAATAAGAAAAAAGTATCGATGCGCGTTAAAGGCATCACTCAGACGCATGAATGCAGCGAGAAGGTCAACTTTGACAGCGTCAAAGAGTTACTGGAGGGATACTTGGCTGACTCCAGAGAAACGGTGATCGAGACCCCTCAGCGTACCATCAGAAGATATAAAAAGGGGTTTCTGTTAAAAAATGTGACATTCCCGAAAAAGGTCCGGGTGGTGTATGACAAGAGACGCCTTTTTCCTGACGGTACAACTCTGCCTTTCGGTTATTAAGGTATTAAAGTGGTTAAGAGGGGAAAAAAAATAAATAAATAAAAAAAATGTCGCAATTTTCTGATATGAAGGAGATTGATTTTGACCCCAGACTAAAGACTCCTTTTTCATGTCTGATTGTGGGGCCCAGCGGATGTGGGAAATAATTTTTTGTTAAAAGTGTTTTAAAAAAGTGTAACCATGTGATGGATGATGTACCTGATAATATTGTTTGGATTTATACCTCTTTCCAACCATTGTACGCTGAACTGCAGCGGCTGAATAAAAACATCAAATTTGTGGAAGGATTGCCTCATTCTTTTGAAGATGAAAATCTGTTCCCTCCTGATCGTAAGCACTTGGTTATTCTGGACTATGTCATTTTTCAGGCTTCAGACCATCCTGAAGTGGTAAAAATTTTCACACAGTACAGACATCACAGAAATATGAGTGTCATGATATTGACTCAAAATGTATTTCATCAAGGGAAATACAGTCGCACCATCAGCCTGAACAGTAATTACCTGGTGCTGTTTAAGAATCCCAGAGACAGATTGCAGGTGAATATACTAGCCCGTCAAATCTTCCCCTCAGAGAAAGCTATCTTCCTGGAGAGCTTTGAGGACGCCACCAGAGAGCCGCACGGGTATTTAATCGTCGACCTGACCCATTCATGCCCAGAACAATACAGACTGAGAACGGGTTTACTTCCTAGTCAGTGGCCAGTTGTCTATGTTCCGAAAGCATAGTAATTTATCATGTCAGCCCGTATAAAAAGGAATGCTCCGTTACTCAGAGCTCTGTACCACACCTCAGAAACGTAAGGACATTCTCGGCCATTGTTCCACCGAGCATACGTTTCTCCCCTCGAATAATACCGCGGCCCGAGTCGCCTGTGAGCGGCCTCAATACCGATACGGTTGAGGGCGAGGGGGCACGGGCTGTCGGTTTACTAGGCTGCATATCGGCGCAGCTATTAGAGGCACCGGGCATTGTTCGCGGGGAGGAAGGACCCCTCATTAAACAGCCTGATCTGCGGGGTAAGTTTAAAAAAAAAAAAAACTCATCACTCTTTGTTTTTGTTTTCTCACGAGAGCGCGTAAGCATCATACGTCATCAATAAGGATGTGACGCATAGGGAGAGAGTGAGGGTGGGAGGGGTTAAAAGAGCGCAGCCTTTTTCAGTAGAACTCATGTGAAGTGCCTGTAAAACAAGCCAGTTGATATATTATTACTGCTCTGTCCACTTATCCGTGCTGCATTCAACGGGAGCATTACATGGTAACATCTATGCAAATTTCACATAGTGTATACTTAAGCAAGGTTTTTTATTTATTTATCTATTTTTATGCTATTAAACTGTGTTTCAATTTGACAGAATCTGATGTTATAGTTCCTGTGAGGTCCGTGGTAAAGAATCGACGGTGCAATAGAGTGCGCAACAGACTGTCGCTTGTCCGAGGGTTAATGAAAGGTAAAGCCTATTCCTCTTCATTTCTTTTCTTTTCTAATTTATTATTGTTATTATTATTATTATTATTGTTATTATTAATTTTTTAATGATTATTATTATCAAAATTTTTTAATGATTATTTATTTATTTTTAAAACATTCACAATCCCTGAACCAGGTATATTTAAAATACTTTTATGGTTATTTCTCGTTCATCCACAGAGGCCGATCTGTCGATAGAACGGATAAGTCCTACAATTCGGCCTGACCCTCGTCTGTGGAGGAAAAGAAACGCTACCATCCGACGTGAAAAATCAAGAGCTCGGGCATTCATGAGAAGTAGCGAGATTCTTATACAGAAAATTAACCGTGACTTGAAGGTGATTTCGAAGTAAAGTAAATGTGTGTATATATATATAAGTAGATATCTCAACCCCTCTTAGCCATTCTCAATTCTGTGCAAAGATGGATAATCAAGCAGGCAGAGCTGTGCCGGCTGTAATATCCGAGGCTGTGGGAAATTTGGAAAACATTCCCATACCGGTTCATGTGTGGAATTACTTTACACCACTGGAGTATGCGCTCCTTAATGTCGATTATCAGTCATCTCCTATGAATATTGAAGAAGATGAAAATGATGAAATTGATGTGTTACACAAATTAGAATCATCAATCCTGAATTTAAACGGGCCTCCGCCACCCGCCCTGAGTTTGCAAAATGAGTCATCGAATATTGTCTCATCAAATCCAGATCCTTGGGTCACATCACTAGATACAGCCTTAGCGATTAGTGCTTCTCAAACTTCAGCATCAGACACAGTCTCACCAAATCTTATTTCTTTACCTTCTCCAGCTGCAGCAGAACAAACTCGGCAGCATGGTAGGGGGTTGAATCAGGAGAACGTAGCCGTCCCTGAATTAGAATCATCAATCCTGAATTGAAACAGGCCTCCGCCCCCCGCCCTGAGTTTGCAAAATGAGTCATCGAATATTGTCTCATCAAATCCAGCTCCTTGTGTCACATCACTAGATGAAGCCTCAGCGATTAGTGCTTCTCAAACTTCAGCATCAGATACTGTCTCACCAAATCTTATTTCTTTACCTTCTCCAGCTGCAGCAGAACAAACTCGGCAGCATGGTAGGGGGTTGAATCAGGAGAATATAGCCGTCCCTGAACAGAATCGGAGAGATACACCTCGACCGATTGAGCGTGAACGTTTCAATTGTCTTGAAATAAGACGTCCCGTCACAATACCGCGTCCGTGCCCTGATAGAATGCCCAACATCGCTGAGTTCACTTCAGCTGTTATGAGCAATCTTATTGAAGTGGCAGAAACAGCGCGATCACACGCCAGATGTAATGATGTCGTCCAGCTAGAATTAGTAGGTGAGAGTATTTCTCAACACATTACCGTTTCTGTCACAAATGAGTCTGATGTAATCCTGAAAGCCTTTTTGGACTTTTTAGACGAGTTAACTCAATCGAACGCAGAGATTGCCTCTGATACTAACATGGAGTTAGTCCTCCAGGTAAGAAACCCTACAGGGGGCGCCAAACGGAAGGCTTCAAAGACCTTAGAATGCGAATTAATCCATAAGAAAAAACGTCACTTGTACATTACAGATAACTGTGACAATCAGCTCTGTTTCGCCATCAGTCTCGCGCACGTCTCCGGCTCTAAATTTACCGGTAGTCAGGCTTCGGCCCAGGCGAGAGAGTGGCAGCGTCAGGCAGGGCTGACTGATCAGACGCCTGTGTCTTTCAGTGATGTTGGAAAATTCGAAAAAATCCTAAACAGAAAAATTGTGGTGTTTCACAGAACCAAGAGTGATCTAGCTCTGTGTAAATTTGAGACTGATTTCAGAGATCATTCAAGCCCTCTCTTTCTGTTATTACTCCAAAACCATTACTATGGAATAAAAAACCTCAAAGGATTTTTAGGATCGAGGTACATTTGCGTGCACTGTTACACCAGTTACAATCAGCCACACTCACACTACTGTCTTGGTTACTGTCCTGTGTGTTGCGACTCGTCATGTACAAATCAAGAGCTCAGTCCTGTATTTTGTGATGATTGCAACAGAAGCTGTCGTAACTCGTCGTGCTTCAACAGACACAAAGAACCTCGTGAGAGACCCCGAGCCAGAATGCAAGTGAGTGATTGTGATCTGATTAAAAGGTGTCCGACGTGTAAGAGATTTTATCGCGTTGCGATGACTAAGGTAAAAACCTCCCACGTGTGAAGGTTTAAAATGTACAATCTGTGGTGAGAAACTGACCCCCGGTTCTATAGCAACTCTCAGTGGACACCAGTGCTACATTCAGCCTAGCAACGCCGACGAACGGCTTGACGAAAAACTGATCTTTTATGATTTTGAATCCTTAGTCGGTCAGAACGATGTGCATGTCCCTTTTCTGGTCTGTGCAAAAATGCTGAAAGGTGTCGAGTGGTCTGCCTACGGATTGGATTGTGTCAGGAAATTCCTCCTCCATTTCAGGAGACCACGCTACTGTGGATACACGTTTATTGCTCACAACGGACGAGGTTATGATAGCTATCTAATCCTTAACGTCATGGTGCAACTAGGTATGAAGCCCTCTCTCATCACACAGGGGAGTAAAATTCTCTGTTTTACAGACTGTGATTATGGTTTGAGATTCATCGATTGTTAGGGTTTTTAACATTTATCTCATGATATACCCTGTGTTACAACTACCTTACTGTGCCTTTAATTGTATTGCTATGCTTTAACTGCATTTCTTACGCTTTACTATACACGTCCTATATGACATATACTGCATTTAGTTCCAATCATGTGGCGAGGAAATGAGGGTGCTTGTGAACAAAGAGAGATGCCTCAGGACGGAGTCTTCCAGAGGTCAACCGAGTTCACCCGAGTTCACACTACAAACCAACAATGGCTGATTCACACTAGTTTATTGATGTATCTCTTTGTATGATTGTCGTCAAGGTCTCACACTCTAATTGGCAGATTTGCCTCCATTTGGAGATGCATACGTAAACGACCGACGTTCTGATTTTTCTATGAAACCCTTTGTTTTTGTAAAGCTCTTCCCCCTTTCTTATCTCTGAATAAAACCAGGCTGCTGCAATGAGGGAGTCGGAGATTGTTGTAGGTTGCGTAGACACATACACCTGTGGCTGAAGCAGCGACGGCTCTCCCCTTTTGCAAAAGCTGAACTTTATATTGATCTCTTGTGTGGTTCTTTCTGTTTAAGGTGGGACTTCGTTATTAAGAACGCAAAACCCCATCAACTATAGTCTGTCATTCCTGGCTATGAAACTGAGTATGATGCCGAAAGCATTAGGTTTCAGTGATCATACCAAAGGTTTCTTTCCCCACATATTCTCTTCAGAACAGAATTTGAAATATGTGGGGCCTTTTCCTTCACCGAGTTACTACTCTGTAGAACTCATGAGCCCCAGTGAGCAGGGAGAGTTCTACAGATGGTACGATGGAGTTTGTAAAGGCACCTTTAACTTTCGTGAACAGAGCATGCTTTACTGCAAAAATGATGTAGACATACTCTTCAAGGGGTGCGTCAAATTCCGCGAGCAATTCTTTAACGAGACGCGCGTGGACCCCCTGAAATGCATCACGATCGCGTCGGCCTGTATGAAGGTTTTTACCGCCAACTTTCTGCAGCCTAAAACCCTGGCCATACCTTCACCCGTTGATTACAGTCAGCAGAGTAAGACCTTCTCAAACGCATCCATCCAGTGGCTGGAGTGGTTAGCGTTTAGCAGAGGGATTGAGATTAGCCACGCGTTAAACACAGGGGAAAAGGGAATCGGTCCTTATCACGTAGATGGGTATGCGGAAATTGACGGTGTGAGGGTAGCTTTTGAGTTTTACGGCTGTTTCTTTCACGGCTGCCCCGTCTGCCATCTGCCTCAGGACGTATGTCCGCTGAGGAAGGCGCCGTTTGAACAGTTTTATGCAGAGACCCTTGAGAGAGAGAGTGCTTCAGTCAGTGTATGGTCTTCGTCTGCATATCATGTGGGAGCACGAGTGGACTCAGATGAAAAAGTCCCATCCGGAGGTGATTGAATTTCTCAAGAGCTTTAATGCCCCTGAACCTCTCTCTCCCAGACAAGCACTGTACAGTGGTCGGACCTGCGCACTCAGGTTGAGGTACAGTGCGGGCGTAGATGAAACTGTGCACTACGCTGACTTTACATCTCTTTACCCCTATGTAAATTGCAGCTTTCCTTACACTCTCGGCCATCCCAGAATTATTTGCAAAGATTTTGACGACCCTGACAGCTACTTTGGTTTCATAAGAGCTGTTGTTTATCCTCCGCGTGGACTGTTTTTCCCAGTTTTACCTTACAAGTCATCTCACGGAAAACTTGTATTCACTCTCTGTCGCACCTGTGCTGAAATGAATAACCAGGCAGGTGCATGCAACCACAGCGATGAAAAGAGAGCACGAACAGGTGTGTGGGTGAGTGTGGAGTTTAGCAAGGTGTTAAAGCTTGGTTATCGTCTTTCTAAAATCACTGAGGTGTGGCACTTTGACAGGACCAGTAACTCAATCTTTGTAGACTACATACACACATTTCTTAAGGGTAAACAAGAGGCTTCAGGATATCCCGCAGACACACTTGATGAGGAGAGTAAGCTGAGGTACGTCAGAGATTACAAACTCCATCAAGGTATTCAGCTGGATATAAGCAAAATAGAGGTGAACCCTGCTAAAAGACAGGTGGCTAAACTGTGTCTGAACAGTTTCTGGGGGAAATTTGCGCAGAGGAACGACCTCCATCAGACCACCATCGTCACAGACCCGAATGAATTTTTTAATTTCATGTTCTCGGGTAAATACAAGATAGCCTACTTCCACTTTCTAAACCCTGACATGTGCATGTTGCAGTGGACTTACAACAAACGGTGCATCGCACCTCCCAACAAGGTAAACGATGTATTCATTGCAGCATTTACACCACATATGCAAGTTTAAAACTGTACAGCTGTCTGGAAGTAATGCAGGACAAAATTCTCTACATAGACACAGACAGTCTGATCTATGTTGTGAAAAAAGGTGAGACTCCTCTGAAACTGGGAAACTATCTGGGGGATTTGACCGACGAGCTGGGGGGTGACACAATTCAGGAATTTGTTGCAGCAGGACCCAAGAGTTACGCCTACCAGACCAGAAATCAGAAAAAAGTATCGATGCGCGTTAAAGGCATCACTCAGACGCATGAATGCAGCGAGAAGGTCAACTTTGACAGCGTCAAAGAGTTACTGGAGGGATCCTTGGCTGGCTCCAGAGAAACGGTGATCGAGACCCCTCAGCGTACCATCAGAAGAGATAAAAAGGGGTTTCTGTTAAAAAATGTGACATTCCCGAAAAAGGTCCGGGTGGTGTATGACAAGAGACGCCTTTTTCCTGACGGTACAACTCTGCCTTTCGGTTATTAAGGTATTAAGGTGGTTAAGAGGGGAGAAAAAAAAAATAAATAAAAAAAATGTCGCAATTTTCTGATATGAAGGAGATTGATTTTGACCCCAGACTAAAGACTCCTTTTTCATGTCTGATTGTGGGGCCCAGCGGATGTGGGAAATAATTTTTTGTTAAAAGTGTTTTAAAAAAGTGTAACCATGTGATGGATGATGTACCTGATAATATTGTTTGGATTTATACCTCTTTCCAACCATTGTACGCTGAACTGCAGCGGCTGAATAAAAACATCAAATTTGTGGAAGGATTGCCTCATTCTTTTGAAGATGAAAATCTGTTCCCTCCTGATCGTAAGCACTTGGTTATTCTGGACTATGTCATTTTTCAGGCTTCAGACCATCCTGAAGTGGTAAAAAGTTTCACACAGTACAGACATCACAGAAATATGAGTGTCATGATATTGACTCAAAATGTATTTCATCAAGGGAAATACAGTCGCACCATCAGCCTGAACAGTAATTACCTGGTGCTGTTTAAGAATCCCAGAGACAGATTGCAGGTGAATATACTAGCCCGTCAAATCTTCCCCTCAGAGAAAGCTATCTTCCTGGAGAGCTTTGAGGACGCCACCAGAGAGCCGCTCGGTATTTAATCGTCGACCTGACCCATTCATGCCCAGAACAAAACAGACTGAGAACGGGTTTACTTCCTAGTCAGTGGCCAGTTGTCTATGTTCCGAAAGCATAGTAATTTATCATGTCAGCCCGTATAAAAAGGAATGCTCCGTTACTCAGAGCTCTGTACCACACCTCAGAAACGTAAGGACATTCTCGGCCATTGTTCACCCGACTTTCTTAAAGCTTTGTGTGAGATTGCTCTGAATATTTTAAAGGGTAACATTAAGCTATCCCCTCTCCAGTATCGGAGTTTGAAAAAGCAAAAGAAAGTTATCAGACTGCTGGCTGATAAGAGAACCGGTTTAAAACGTAAGCAGCTGGCTCTCAAAAGTCAAGGAGGTGGGTTTATTCTCCCCATCCTAACGGCTCTTGCACCCGTAATTGGGGATCTAGTGGCCGGAATCGTTAGAAGATGAGATGTCGCTCAGGACGGCACAAAAGATGTTTCTCATCTCACCTCATCAGTTCAAACACTTGAGTCAGTCAGAGACTTCTATCAGACAGACGGCGGAGGATGATTTGGATAATAAAATGAGAGCGATACTCGACGAGTCAGGAATGACCTCTTATGAAAAAATTAAGAAATACGACGCCCTGCTGCAAAGATACCTCACCCTAATCAAGCAAGGTCAGATGGAGGATGGATGACTGTGACTCTTCAGCGAAACAGTCTTAATGATCCAATACCTGAATCAGATTCCCGTGAGACGGATCGTGTTCACGAGCCCAATCAGCTAGAATTGGATGCAACGGCGAGTGAGGTATTAAAAATCCTTCCAAAGCGCGATCGCAGAAATGGTGAATACATCTTGAGGAAATTATCTGAGAGAAATGGCTGGACCACCAGAGGAGAATTTGTTTATCAGGGGCAGGTTGTGAGAGGATCACATTTGGTTGATTTACTTAAAAACCTTCTGCTCCCTTTTAAAAGAAAAGCCCAAACCATGCAACCAACAGGCTGGACAAGTTTTCTCAATGTCCTGAATGAACTGAACATACCTTTATCCTCTGTGAACAATCCGCAAGCCCGTGAACAATATCGTCGTCTCAAAACAGAGCCGAGCGGAATGGAGAAAATACCATCTGTAAAACCAAAGAAGAAGATAACCCTCTCCCCACATTTTTTAAGATCTGGACATGGTGAGCGAGACGAGGGTGCAGATGAAAATAGTCTGCATAAAAAGATAAAACCTCCGCGCTGGGTTACCTTTTCACCATAAATTTCTGTAAGAAATGAATAAAATGATACCGTCATTTGTTCTCAATAAAAATTTTTATTGATTCCAATTTTCAGAGTCTACAGAGTCATCACTTTTATGCATTCACAATTTGTAGCACTCTTTGAACATCTGTAAAGAACAGGTTCCGTGATGAAATGAGGTAGCACTCTGCTTTCTGATGCATCTCTGATATTTTTTCACAAAGTTAGATACCATCACATCATTTTTAAGAACATCATCACTGTAGGAGGATAATACTTGTTGCAGAGACATTCCGCACGCCCGGTGGCAGAGGTAATAAACGCACTGCTGACCGCACACGGTGGACAAGGTGTTCTGAAGTTGGCGATTATGGTACGTTATCTTCAGGGATCGGTCTTTCAGAAATGACACAATGTCTGAGGGGTAGTGAGAAAAATCTGGCGGTAGCCCGTAAGAGTCGAAGAAGGTGGCTTGACCGTTCTCCTCCAGAGTCAGAGCTAGCCAGTGCTCCCCAGGCATGTGAGAAGGATGTGTGTTCACAATAAAGTAAGCCGGCTTTGTAAACGTTTGTGTGAGCAAGGGGAGTTGGTCACTAGCCCACACGCCACAAAATAGGTCTCCCAGTAGATGGTGCAACAGGCTCTCCAGTTTGTGGTTATTCATGCTTACTCTTTTAATAATAGTCCACCAGCACCTGTCTTCTCGATTTGATCTCCAAAATGGAATCGTAACATGCGTAGACAATGCGGGTTGTGGTGTGAGGTAACGGAACTCTAAACCTCATTTCCAGTCTTAAATTCCCATTAGAAACAGGTGACAAGGCGTCGGTATCCTCACCAGGATTGAGATTAAAGATAAACAGCGAGTAACCGTTGTTAAATTCTTCACGTGTGAGATCTTTTAAATGACGACCTGTCGCTGTGAACAAATTGTAAAATTCCCGGACTGAAATGCCTTGGTTGAACTGAGGCTGGAACGCCTTGGCGGGAACTTGTTTACCATCCTGACAAATAGCTAGATACTCTATATCCATATGTTTAAAGTTGAAGGGTGACAAGTCCCTTCTTCCCGTGAATGCCTCGTGGTGCACCATACCTAAAACAATATATTTAGGCATCGCTCCCAAAAAGAGATTCTCCTGATTACATATCCTCGAATTTTCAGGGATGGAGTATGTTTTTACATTCACTCGTGACAGTGGGTAGAGAGCATTTCCTCTCATTAAGGCCGATGTGTGGCCTAAACGAACAGCTGGGGAGACGGAAACTTTTTTGATAAAAAGAGAGGCTCCTAATATCATTCATCGGTAAGTCGAGTCTCTGGTTCCCATGAGATAGAAGGCCTCACTGGCTCTGGTTAGTTTAACTCTCATATCCACAGAGTTCAGCAGGAGCCTTTCGCAGAAAAAAGTATCCCCATGGAGGGGGCCCATTAGGTGTACTTCTCTGGAATTAGCTGTACAGAGAGCCCTCTGGTTTAGCCCTCTGTTTGGCCCATTATTGGTTACTATAGAGTCTATGGCGCCGGCTGTGTCTTTATAATAAAGACCAGCGCTGAACTGACTCTTTAACGTGTCTTCAGAAAAGTTTAGCAGAGTCTCGATCATAGCTCTATATGGGTGGGTGGCACCATACTGTGAAATTAATATCACCCAGAGTAACATCGCATTGACTGAATAGTGTATTGAGAGGATAATTGATGAGACCCACAGGTGCGTCGTTCGCCAAGTTTGTGCCGTCTGCATTGGTGATCTTCACGCATAGATGTAACAAGGTATCGTTGAGATCCAGATACTTTTCACCATCTCCCGGTATAAAAAACTCAATCGGACCATTCTCAGTAATAGCGGATAGAGGCATAATTTCCGTGTAGATCTTATCCTCGATAGAAAGCTGGGTCATAGGGACTGAAAATAAGTCCAGTTCTGCCAGGGTGCACTCAGGGGATTTGTGATGCAAAAGAGCCATGTTTTACTCTCTTTCTCTCTCTATTTATGATTCAGTGAAATATATCCCTGCTCCGTGCAGACTTCCTCCCTTTAGGCTTGATCCTTCCAACTGACTTCTTTCTTTTGAGCGGCCTCACTATTTGTGACCTCCTCACACGTTCACCCGGCGGCCGCTTTCTTGGTCTTCGTGACAGAACCATAATACCCGATCCTTCTTGTCCTCCCGTCTCTGCAGGACCAGAGATCCTTCTCATGGTTTTGCTTATGACATCTGAGGCAATGTTTGTAGCTGCTGTTTTCAGATGAGGCTTAGCTATAGCAAAACCTTTTTTAACAAGGGGGGCTACGAAGCGAAATAATTTTGAAAATATAGAACCTATTCCGCGACCGTACATTACAGGTGCTCCATAAAAACCAGGCAGGGTACCTCCGACCTGGTTCTGGTAATAGTTTACGAAGCGGTGAGGGTCATCCCTCATGTTTATCTGAACCATGTTGCTTTGTTTTGTTGTCCTCCTCCTGACACAGACACAGACACTGAAGTGACCTCTGACTGAACGTTTGTTTGATAGTGACTAATGAGTCTGTGATCGACCCGTTTTTATATATATATATATATATATATTCCCTCTTACTCTCTCTGTGATATCAGAGTGAATGACCATCATTTCATTACGCGTTGTGATATCACGGGTCGTAAGTGTAGTCTCACAACGGTTTTCCCATCGGTAAATTTTACCGGAGTGTTTTGATCCGTTTTAATCTCTATGTGGATGTTTTCAATATGCTCTTTGCTACAGGTAGATAGTTGACCGGATTAAAAGTATGCGTAATTATATCGCCAAACTGACCCTCTACTCTAACTGTTCGCAAGAGCGGGGCATAAGCATCGCCGACTATCTGAGGAGCAACCACATCGCTGTAACAGTAAAGCTGGTAGAAACCTGCTTTTAAATCCATCGGGTAAGGGGCACTCCTTTTATCAAATACGATCCACTTGCCAGGCTCCACACCTAGTATGTAGCTCAGTGGTGGATAAAAACGCAGGTGGTACTGGGCACCTGTCTGATACACGAGTCTATTTTCCACCGTGTTCACGACTAAATAAATATCAGAACCTATTTTTCTAAGGTGACCCTCAATCTCGGCTTTGAGCTGATTCAAATCCTTGAAATGTCCGCATCCTATATTCTGGGGGTAGAAGTTTTCCAGCCCCGCTTTCCTCATTCAAAAAAAGCCTGGTCCCTGGGGGCGTTATGCCATGTGTACGGATAAGAAATCTCCGTCAAGGCAACCTGCCACGAACTTTCCAAATCGATATGCTGGGCTAAATCCACACGAACACTGGAACTGGTATTATTCTTAAAGACGTTGAGACTAGCGTTGGAGGGCAGGGTGATATAAAACCCCTCATCCTCTACCGTTCGGTTCATGGTGTAATGTAGCGGGCTAGGAGTAGCGATGGCCCCCTTTATACCTCGTGAAGGTCACTGGCTCTGACCCAGCTGTTGAATTTCTCAGGCCAGTTTTTCCAACGGACAAAAACCTGTTTTAAACCCCTGATGCTGCGTCGTTTTAATATCTTCTCCACTTGATGCATCTTGTCTTTATTCAGTTTAACTTTTTGAAGCTCCTCCGCGTAAAAGGAACCTTCAATAGCTTCTCCATCAAAATCTTTGAGTTTGTACACAGGGGAAGATCGTGCAAGCTGCTCAGTCACTGTAAACACTTCATCTGTAAAACTTTGTTCATATTTCTTGTCAAACACGCCTCGCAGTTTAGATATTCTTACAAGATCTCCTTTTTTAAACTTTATCCTTGAGTCCTTGCAGCGCCGATCGCGTGCAGAGCCTTTATAGGTGTTTTCTAGAGTCACCTCTACAGGCTTCATTTTGATGCTCGTGTGGTAACTGTGGTTGTAACTTTCCACGAGATCCTGCAGGACGTCGAGGTATCGACGTGTGTCATTAGCAGTAACGTGCGGTTAAACCTCTCAATCACAGATGCCTTTATCTCGCTCGGAGTAGCAAAATGCACAACTCTGTGGTTCTCTAATAATGCCTTCAATTTTTTGTTAAAAAATTCTTTCCCCGCATCAGTTTGAAGTTTTTTAGGGGTCTCGCTTTCTCTAAAAACGGATTCAAAAGCCTTTACCACCTCTGCGGCGTTTTTTCTCTTCATAGTGCGAACGTAAGCCTTTTTTGAAAACACGTCAATGACGGTTAATAGATAATTATACCCGTCATTGTACTCAGCCAAGGCCTGCATGTCGCAGAGATCTGCTTGGAATTGTTTTAAGGGGCTGGTGATAAAAACTCTGTTTCTCGGAAAATGTATTCTTGCAGGTTTAGTATATGCATCTAGAGTATATGCATCTTGCTCTGATAATAAGTCTTGCACTTTTTCGCACGCGACTTTCTTACCCGTTTCGTCCTGTACAGCTTTACGCAACCTCTCTACTCCCCCAAAACTACCAGGGTGGATAGGATCGTAGAAAACCTTTTTCATTAACCTCGTTTCAGCCATCTCACCTTATACAAACTCTGGCTTGTAATGACAGAAAACACAAAACGCAAGTATATATCAACCTTTTATTTTTTCTCTAATGTGTGATAATACACACACACACACATACAAATGATCACAAAAAGCAGGAATGCTAGTAATATAGGATTTAAGAAAAGTTAAATGTTATAACAACATCACATCACATGATTACAATATTACACCCTCCTTTTAACCCTCCAAGAACTTTGTCATGGTTTGAAGCTGCTGCAATTTCTTTACATCTTCTCCAATCAACTGCTCGTACATATCGTGTATAGAAGTGTTGATTTGTTTCACCAGAGTTAGTTCGTACAAGTAAGCTTCTGCCACAGCCCTGACTCTGGCATCATCTTCACAAATGTTACGCGCAGTTAGAAGATGTTGAATGGAAGCAATGAATCGTTGATTATAAAGTCTCCGCATCAGAGTGTAGTAATGGTCATGAAAAAAGTCGTCCTCGAGGAAATCGTTGCACTGATGTTGGCGTAAACTAGGGTGATCGACACTACACCCGTAGCATGATTCAATCATAAATTTTTTGATGGTCTCGTTCAAGAGGTGTATCACTGCAGTTTTCACAACTTTGATAAAACCTGAGGGGACCCATCCATCAAATTCGTCCTCGCCCTCTCCTCCCCCATCCTGAGTGTCTGCAGGGGACCCCTGGCCTGGTGGAAGCTGAGAGTCCTCCATTTCGTTAGATTTAGCTTCCTCCGTTGTTACGGCCACGGTGGATCCTACCGGGTAGAGCGTTAAGCAGCGGTCATCAGGCGCCGAATTTGAGAACTCGATCTCGAGAGAAGAGGAGGAGTTGGAGGAGAAGAAAGACTCAGACGAAGTCGCTGGTGAAGGAGGGTGATACGGCTCCAGGTAGTATCTGTCGCTGTCTGGTGATCCAAACTGCGGTGATGTGGATGTTGCAGAAGGGGACCCTGTATGCATCAATAGCGACGGAGAAGCATTCTCCAGATCGCGGTCAGTGATCTCCTCGCACAATGTCTTCTGGACGCTAGTTCTCATCCTGTTCCTCGTGTTGATCGGTGTATGACCTGTGCTGGAGTGTGTCCTTATAAACCTGAAGGGGGTGTGGTTATTGAGGTTGAGGAGGAGGGTTCTCAGCGGAGGGAGGTCTACACAGCCAGGGTTTTCTTGACTGCTAGAATCTCACCCCAGTTCTGGCAACTGCGGAACAGCATGGAAACTCGATCCGCTATATCATTCATCTTCTCCACCCAGGCTGCATGAGGTATTGCTAACAGCGTCCTAAACACACCACAGTCAGAGTTATAACACTCAAGAACAAAAAGATCCCCCTCTTCATTCTCATTAGATTTCCGGTGGCTTGCACGGAAGAACCAACGGCCTGTAACGCCTGTTTTCGATTGCCACACAGCAGTGAAAACCATCCTTGTTTTGGCCAGCTCAGCATCATCCAGAGGATTCTTCAGTCTCGGACTCTCCAGTCTTGGCCGTTTGGTTGCAGACGTTGCTGGGATTTCTTCGGGTTCTTCTTTCACTGTTAACACCTCCTCAGCCGAGCCCTTGCCTCCTTCTATATGACGCGGTATCGCTAGTTTCAACACTCCCCAGTCGTTGGAAGTTAGCATACCCACAGTGGTCAGAGGTCCCGGCTTCTCACCACCCTCGTCAAGCTGATACAGACAGAGGTCACCTGTTTCATACATGAACACATAGCCCCATCTTCCCCGCAGTCCATAAGACTCCAGTGACCATTCTTCCTGTAGAGACATGGGCGACAGTTGCTGCGTTCTGCACAGAAACACCATCCTTTTCTTGGGAGCATTTGGTATCAAGGGCTGATCTTCAAATATCGTTACCGGAGTCTCACAAATGAGAGACCGCAGAGCACACGTCCTCTCCGGTGCCTATCTATCTTTCACCCCAAAGTCGTTCTCTACACACCGACTGTCTCAGGGTTTTTATCCTTTACTCGAAACCCCTCCCCTGTCCACCCATTGGCCCTCAAACCTGGGGTCGAACAATACCCCCCCACATATCTAATTATTTTCCCATCTTTACCTTACAGGGACCGGTCTTTGAAGCTGTTAAAATGTTGACCGCTTTTACAACTTTTCTATTAACCCTAACCCTTTCTCTTATTTAAACATTCAACTAATATATTTCTCACAACCTCCTGACTTTAGCTGTAATCGTTCTTAACCCTAGCCATAAACACCCCCTTCCTTAGATGTCAAAGACCTCTTCAACAGATGGCTAATCTATGTCAAACAAAGGTCACACGTCAAAATAGCTTGATCGATCGATAAGAGGTCAAAAGTCATATCCCCAGATGTCAGCAAACGGATGTCAAACAAAGGTCACCTGTCATATTAATTTGATTGATCGATAAGAGGTCAGAGGTCACCTGTCAAAATGAGTTTGATCGAAGGTATCCTATATTATCTCTCCCACAGTTTAAGTATTTTTGATAATTTGACTCATCTGTGCTCTTTGTTCTTGGTCCTTGTCTTTTTTGAATAAACCTTTTTGAATTTGAAGTTCTGCATCTGGGTCCTACCTCCACCACCGCTCATGACAACTAGGATATTGTTTTTGAATTGACTCTATATGAATGAATTGTATTATTTTGAAATTAATCAATTGGATTTCATTGGATTATGATTACAATGAATTGAATTCCAATTGGTTTGAATTGGACTATATTATTTAAGTACCTTTAGATGACATTTGTTATAATTGGCGCTATGTAAATAAAAACTGAATTGAATTGAACTAATACATGCGTTTGTTTCCAGCAAGTTAGACTACTGTAACGGCTTGCTCATTGGGCTCTCTAAACGGGCTGCAAGATAGCTGCAGGACACCCAGAATGCTGCTGCTCAAGTCCTGACTACAACCAGTGCTCAGGTCTCTGCACTGGCTTCCTGTCGCTCAGAGAATAGACTTTAAAACAGCTCTGCTTGTGTACACGTCTCTTCATGGTCTAGCGACAAAGTACATCTCTGACATGTTAGAGCCATATGAGTCAACTCGGACCTGCTGGTGGCCAGAGTCAGGACTAAACAAGGTGAGGCTGCATTTCAGTTTTATGCTCCTAAAATCTGGAACAGTCTTCCGGAAGATGTGAGACAGGCATCAACTCTGACAATATTTCAATCCAGGCTGAAAAAGTTTGTTTTGACTGTGCATATGACAACTGAAAGTATTTAATCTGCACTCTTCATGATGATGATTCATTTTTATGTTTTAATTATTTTATTTCCTTCTTGTGATTTTATGTAGCTGTAAAGCACTTTGAATTGCCTTGTGTACAAATTGTGCTCTGCAAATAAACTTGTCTTGCCTTGCCTTGCTTATGAAGGTGTCCACTGCTCAGACTGTTCTCTGTTTTATGATGACTTCCAAACATCTCTGGAACATCTCTCTGTTGAGAACTATTTTACTCATATAGGTGACTCAAGTGTGGTCACAGTCAATTAAATCAAATAAGGTTCATGAGATCATGTTGACATAATAATGTACCAAATATAGAGGTGACTTTGACATGTTCATGTTAAACACATAAGTCTGTTCTTCCTACTGCTAATAAACACTTTGATACCACACTCCCAACAACTCACTTCTTTGTTAAAATTGGGGCAATGTGGGGTGCAATGTCTTGCCGATGGTAATTTAAACACATGGAGGCATACTGAGCCACCAGCCTTCTAACTCAGAGAGAACCACTCCACTACCTGAGCTACAGACTGCTCAGACAGCTACAGAGTACATGTAGCACTCTTACATTTTACTCTCTTGAGACATGATATCAATGAAGCAATATTAATGGGCCTTTTGGTATGTTTAACTGAACTGAGTGTGTTGATCAAATGTTAGCTGCAGGTTTTGAGCAGCAATATGGCTTCCAGGGCAGTCTGTCTTCTCGTCATACAGCTAATGGCATTGTTTATTATGATCAAAATAGATCTCCAGATTTGGAAGTGGTACACCTGTTTGTAGCTTTGTTAATAAGTTCTCTTATATGGCAGGTCAACTTGGGTGTCCCATATGGTCTTCTTGAGTGTTCACTTAGGTTTGTGTCCTGGCCTGTGGACCTTTGCTGCATATTATTCCCATCTCTTCCCTCTTTCTAGTGCTCTGCCAACTTGAAATAGAGGCTGCCAGAGCCAAAGACATCTTCAGAGGAGAAAAGACAGTGAGGTAGGAGCCTAGAGTACAAATCTGAGTTAAAGTTGTGGTGACAGAAATATGCATTACAGGACTCTTACTATCCATCAGATGCAAACATTGCCTCAGAGCCAACAGCCAGGATTGGTGAAACAGTGCTGGTGATAAACACCAATGACAAGTAAACACAAAGTTCACCTGAGGCTTTTGGAAATGTCCGCCGTTTTGCTGATACTCCATGACATGCATCCATCCACCCAGCCATGGTCTATACCCTCTTTATCCAACTCAGGGTTGTTGGGGGACTGGAGGCTATCCCAGCTGCCTCAGCCAAGAGACAGCCTACACCCTGAACAGGTTGCCAGTCCATCAGAGGGCATCAATTAAGAAGCACACAATGCAATTCATTGCACATATCATGCACATGAATGACATGCAAGTCCCACGATGGTGGAATGACCTACCGAGCGCTACCAGAACAGGGGCGTCCCTGTTTATCTTCAAGAAGCTCTTGAAAACCCAGCTCTTCAGAGAGCATCTCCTATCCTAGCACTTACCTTGTACTTCCTTACCCCCTCTATCTTTGCACTTTATCTTTCTGTACTTCCCTCTATGCCTGCACCCTATCTCTACTCTGTCACCTCTGACAGAGTCGGACTTAGTGGGTTTCTTCTATGTAGTTTATTGTTAGCTTTTTGTATAGCTCGTTATATCTTGATTTGTAAGTCGCTTTGGATAAAAGCGTCTGCTAAATACATAAACATAAACATAAGTAACAAAATTACAAGGACATCTGTAATTGATGGATTCTGACATCAGTTTATGAAATATATTTTCTTAATTGAAGCATAAAATTATTTATATTATCAAATTTTTTTCAAACTTGCCCATACTATCAAGTCTGTGTTATATACGGTATGTGTGGCAAGTAAATTGACTGTAGGTATAAGATCGCTTGGTTAAGATCGCTTGGTTTCAAGTACCTTGTGATAGACTTGGCCCCTGCACAGAATGTAACCCACCTCTTGCCCTAGACTCAAGCTTCCGCAACCTCAGACAGGCTAAAACAGGTATAGAAAATGGAGGGGTAGATAGAAGTAACGCTTTCATTTTCCTTATAGTCAGTATACAGTTACATGGATGCCTGTGTAATTTGTAGCTAAATATCATCTAACTAGGCAAATAACATGAGAAGTGTCCAGGAGGGTAGTATACGTTTACCTGTATAAACTATAGGAATGGAAAATAATGTGTTAGACGATGTCAACTAAAAGACTAAAAGTGACCAAATTGCCTTTTACATGCTAAAATATGCTAAGATTTCCAGCAGCAACGTTAACACTTTGATTTCTGTCAGTTATTCACTGCTGTGCATTGTAAAATAATGGACAGGATGCAAAAATCTTTAAAATACTGAGAAAAAAAGTGTGAGGAGCAAAATTTGCACTTAGTCTTTCCATTCTTCCTCTATTATCTCTCGCTTATTTCTGGGGGCCCCTGGGGTCCATAAAAATCAATTAGCAGTGTCTAACAAGAACACAGAGCTAAATGCTTTTCTCCATGCTGGCTGAATCCTGTTTTCTTTGCTCTCTGACAGGTGGCATTCATCCCATCAGAACACAGCTCGTCTCAGAGCTCCACTGCACTACAACACAAGAGAAACTTCTGAGATGTTCTCATTAGTTTAAGATTCTGATTTACATCAATGAAAATGAAGCAATACCATCTCACATACACACAGTACACCAGAGTTCAAAAGTACCAAAAAAAATGTAACATCAACTTTTTGTAAATTTCTGCAATGTAAATAAAATTGAATAACCACTGAATCAACGGGATTTTCCAAACTTTAACTTAAAAATGGCCATCAACAGACGGTGCTCTGGCTCTTTGGATTCTCCTACACCTCCCCAGGTGAACACACTCTCCAAGATTTTTATTCTCTTCAGTTATAACACACTTCACCAGTATCAAATCCACATCTCCTCTCCCATTCCGATTCATAGCCGCTCCAGTCAACCATTGTTCCCAGTCTAAGCGTCATGAATAGCTTATAAAAAGCCCATTGCTCCATGCTGAATCTTAGAAGAAGAAAAGGTGCTCAGAGCAGCAGTGATAGCCTCCAAAAAGAGATGGAAACCATCTGTTCACTCGGACCCCGCTTGCAATGTGAAAAGGATTATTGAGTGTTTTAGAGAGTGGAGAATAGATCCCTCTGTTGCTGATTTGTATTCTTTAGAAAGAGCCAGGGGTTTCACACCACATCTGCCCCTTAGCTCCATGCAGCTCCATTCACTGTGCCATCAATTACCACACTCAATTAAGCCCTCATAATCGTTTTATCAACAATAAAGGACTTGATCGAACACCACGCCTGCCATGGAGAAGTGGCAACAAATGAGACTTTAGTGACTGTTGTCTTTGGGAAGAGGGAGGGGAAATGGGTAATGGCAGCAAGGGTTCCTCAACACTTCAAGAGAAGAATTGATGGTTGAAAAGCTGAGTGCTGCTGCAGCTGGCAGGGAGCACAAACTCTCTCCTATGTTTGTTGGGCATTGTTCTAGAGAATACGAGCTGCCTTTTTACTGGAGAGTAACGATTAATGAAAGGAGGTTGAATGAACAGGCAGTCAGTAAGGCACATGCAGGCTGGAGGTCTGCATGAACAGGAGCTGTGAAAACAGACTGAATGCAAGCTGTATCAATGTTGATTAAAAATAGTTACACAGGAACTTAGAAACAACTCTCTGGTCCTGACAAACTGCAAAGAAAACTTCCAATGAAATATTTCAGATTTTGCACTTCTTTAGTTATAAAATTTTTCATTTACTTTTTTTTCGTAAAACTCAGCAGATTAGTGGGATTACAACTCATTTTGGCCTATTTTACATTTTTGGTGCAATATGAATTAAATTAAAGCAAAAGACTGCAGAAACACCCAATATATTGAATAATCAAATTTGAAGATTTGTGGCAGATGAGGAAGGAATAAAAATACAGTCTAAACCCACAAGGACACACGTTGGGAGAATATTCAAATCTTTGCCTGTTTAACTATTAAGGAATTAGACATCTGCAGAGGAGAATAGCAGCATTTTTCAGAGATTACACCTCCTGGACTGCATCACTGTGGAGAGCATTCCTACTGTGGCAGAATTATCAGCCCAAACACACTTGTAAGATTTGAAGAACTACCTTGAGGCCAAAAAGGACCTAAGAAGTTATGTCTTCGAATGTCAAGAACTTTTTATCCAACCAACCTCAACTCCACTTAACATTTATGGTGCTCTTAAAGATGAGAAAGCTAAACATGAATAACATCAGGCATGATATATTTTACACAATCTTCAATAAATATATAAATTTCAAAACAAATCTAGAATCTTTTTTAACCACTATATATTATATTCCTTATAAATTAAGATATTCCCCAAATGTGTAATTTTTTAGAGAAGATAACTAGTTTCATGACGCTTTACCCGGGGAACCATGAATTGTGAAAACAAAACATTTTTACTGATTCACAGCAAATAAATACAGTTTTCTGATGTCTGGAGAACAACACCAAAGAGGCACTAAAGAGAAACATAGTAATCAAAACTCATTTAATTTCCCATCACAAAAACTTTATTTTCATTACAGTTAGGAGAAATGGTAGTAATAATAGAATATGTTATTGTAAAAAATACATGAACATTTGAGGCAGAAGAAGACAAAGTAGATAGAAGAATGTGGAAAGAATCTGGCATTTTGGGGACATGCCAATCATCTTCTCATGTCCAATGAAAGTGTGTAAAAATGTTTGCTGAAAAAACAAAAGTTCAAAACAATGCACAGAGCGCTTTAGGCAAAGACTTTAACACACAGCTTTAAAGCGCAATAATTGTGTAGCCATAATTGCTCATGACTCCATAAATTAGGGAAAAACTGTCCAGACAATTCATTAGAGCAGTGTTGCAATGCAACATGTAAAACAAGGCAAGAAATCTGTTGAAAAAGCTTGACTGTTGAGATGAAAAACACATTGCTGCATGGTTTCGGTGCCCGAATGCAGGTAGGAAGATGGCTTTGTAGTCCCCTTGAACGGACTGTCGCAGTAGTCCAGTGTTCTGTCTCTTCTGGTGGGACAGGTGACATACTGATTAAAATTATGAATGACCTGCTTAAATCTGGCTCTGTTGAAGTCCCTAATTAGCCATGATGAGGGTTACGGCCAGGTAGCTGTTCAGCAGATCACAGAGGTCCGATAATGCCTTATTATTGTCTCCTAGAGGTGGAATGTAAACCGCAGAGAGGATCACTGAGGTGATCTCCCGTGGCAGAGAATGGTGAGGAGCTCCACGTAAGGTGAGCACAACAGGAAAGGGACCGTGATATTCCCAAGACTACACCATCTGTTGTTGTTCATGAAGCAAACCTCACCTGATTCCTCAGTTCTGTCCGAGCAGAATACAGAGAATGATTTTGATTGAGTTATTGCATAATCCAGTGTGGAGATGGTCAGCCATGTTTCGGTCAGGGAAAGGATGTTGCTGTCTCTGATGTCTCACTGGTACCTGGTCCTCACCCTGATGTCATCCAGCTTGTTCTCAGGCAATTGAACATTGGCTTGTAGATGCTGGACAGGGGGTATGCAGCTTCTGTCATTTTTTCTGTAATGTTTTTAAGTCATTTTAGACCCTTAGTTTCTTCTATGTTGAGAACAACAATTTCCTCTAAGGAGCTGTCTCTTTTATGGATGATTAAGTCATACAAATAGTCTCATGATGAGATGACTCCAAAGTGAGAAACTCATGTTTGTTATGGTGGCTACTTTTATAGAATAGAATAGAAAAATACTTTATTCATCCCCCAGTGGGGGAAATTCAAAATTAGACAAGTAGCTCAAAATTGTAAATTTTTTTCAATATTCACAATGATTGTATATTAGAAAAATAACAACAATAATACATAAATAAACATATATGAAAAAACATCAAAGTCAGCAATCACTGTTAAAAATCCTCATGGTTGTGAGGACAAAGGATCTCCTGAACCTCTCAGTCCTGTAGCGCAGTGAGATGAGCCTCTCACTGCAGCTGCTCCTCTGTCCTGCCAGGATGTTATGGAGAGGATGTTTATTATTCTCCAAAACAGAATATAATTTCCTCCTCATCCGTTGCTCCATCACAGCATTGAGAGGGTCGAGCCTTCTGTCTACTACAGAACCGGCCTTTTACACGAGCACTGTCCAGGCGTCTACAGTTTTTGTCTGTAGTGCAACTCCCCCAGCAGACAACAGCATAGAACAATGCACTCTCAATGACAGTGTGATAAAACATGCACATCATGTCACAGCAGACAATGGAGGACCTGAGCCATCTCAGGAAGAATTGCCCCTCTTGTACACTGCTTTTATGTTGGCAGTCTACACCAGTTTATTATCCAGTACCACCCCCAGGTATTTGCAGGTCTGAACAGTTTCTATCTCCCCACCGTCAATGCAGACTGACTGGTATGGAGTTTTAGATCTCCTGAAGTCCACCACCAGCTCTTTGATTTTGGTAGTGTTCAGGAGCAAAAAGTTATTTTTGGTCAAGCCATAGAAGGACTCCACAAGGTCCCTGTACTCCTTCTCCCGTCCACTGTGCACATATGTCACAAGACTCGTATCATCAGAATACTTCTGTATGTGGCAGGGCCCCGAGTTGTACCTGATGTTCGATGTGTACAGGGTGAAAAGAAATGGAGTCAAAACAGTACCTTGCGGAGCCCCAGTACTGCATTCCAGTGTTCCAGAAACACAGCTCCCCACTGTGATGACAAATTTTATGTCTCAGAACTAACAGACTCTCCAATCAACATTAAGCATTTGTATCACCCAGACACACTAATTGTTTTAAACTTTTTGTCTCTTAATTAATAGCCAGAAAAGGTAATTGTTTTAATCTCCTGTTTATTTGTAACCCTTTTACCACCGGCTCGTGTGTTAAAACCCACCTTAAGCTTAAAGATGAAGCTTAACTCCTATCCAACATCTTGTGGTAAAAGTCACATCTCAAATTATAAGTCGGTCTAGGGTACGGTATGATCCTCACTTTTAAATGAACTGTCGGAAACTATAGAGGATACACTTGACCTGTAAAATTTATATAATGCTTTAAGAATAAATCACAAATCAATAAAATCAATACAGGAGTTTACAATGTAGCAACCACAGAAACACATGTGAACCTTTCTTTCCGCTTTGAGTGCACTCTATAAACGTTGGCGCGCTTCAGTTGGAGCTCATAGGGAAACTTTTATTTTGTCGTACCTCCGGGTGTATGGGAAAATAGCCGGGCCAGGCCGCAGTTTAAGGATCCCCCGCAGTCGTCTCCGACCACAGCAACTGGCAACGACAAACCTCCTTCCCACAGCAGCAACTCCACGCTCTCCAGCAGCAGCGACCGCAGCGCTAGCCTAGCTCCCGCTACTGAACTTGGCTTGTGTCTCACCAACACAAAATAGCGATGTAGAGTCCAACTCACAGACCCTCCGAACACGTTGGTCAATCGCACTTCCAAATTCACAGTCCGCCACCGACAACACTCCACCCAGACGACGCACACAATTCAGGAGTCTCAGCTCGTCTCCTCGTGGTGCTTTTTCCTTTTCTCGTCTTTTCGGGGCTCTCCCGGAAGTGTAAAAAAACTCTGTCATGAACTGACGCACGTAACCGAATAATTTCTATGAATGAAATTATATTTTTAAATCTCTTTTAAACATAAATTATTTATACATTTTAACATCTTCCCATGAAAATAAATTAAATACCAATGATATTTATCAGAGTATTACATATTAATATACAAATGTTTCAGCTTTCCTTTGTCCTGGGTCTGTCTCCACCATAATCGCTGAATGGTGTGGATTGACCTCTCCTGCAGAAAAAAAATAAAGAAAGAAAAATAAACAGCTTGGCCAGCCGGCAGAACAACAGAGGTCTCTATTTCATTTCTCATCAGAGGTATTAGGAAGGAAGTGAAAAACTTCCACAATAATTTGGTGTCAGAAGCTGGGATCCCGTGAACAACCGTTCAGGGCAAGCACGGAAAGTGACAGGCAATCCTGGAAAGAGATAGATCATTTCCTCAATTTATTTGTGAAACGGGAGGGCTAACCGGAAACGTCCTGGATCGTTGTGTTAGCCCGATTTTTTCATTGGAAGCTCAAGAACAAGCTGGAGAAATCGTTTATTAAAAAAGTATTTATTAGTGGTCACAAGTAAAGTATATTGCAGCGCTGGACTCGGAGTGCCAGAGCTCCCGCAGGAAATCCGTCAGGCCGAGCCCCGTTATCCGGAAACATGTCATATTTATATTCAGCTTTATCTCACAGAAGTTGTTTTCACACTTGTCAGAGTATAATTGGCCAGTTTTGGGTGACATGCTCAGGCCAGCTGCTGTCCTTGTTGTGTTCTTTGGATGTGATAAACAATGTGTGTGTGTGTGTGTGAGTGCTGTTTTAGGCGTGGATCTAATGTACCAGACCTATCTGCCCTAATAGAGATGTTTTGTCTGACCCAGTTGTTTATGTCCTTCTAAGGTCTTGGACCATTTAAGGTCATCTGTTGTGCAGTATGAGCAGAGTGGAAAAGTACCAGCTAGGAACATAGGTTATTTAGGAAAATACAGAATATGAATTTATTATGTCTAAGATCAAAGCCAATTATAACAACTCCCCCTTTTGACATGATTTAATCATGTCAACTAAATGAGGTAGGACCGTTATATTCTGTGTTGTGTCACACCTGTTAGCGGCAGCCAACTTAGCAGGTCCCCAAACTGCAAGTGGCCACCGACCTTGAGGTGCAGCACAACCAGACAGGAGATTCTTTTTATCCCCCTTTTGATATAACTTCATTATGTGAGCTGTTATGTGTAAGCTGTTCTTCTTTGCGATTATCAGCAGCAAGCAAGTTTTCATTGCATATGCATGTGTAAAATAATTGTAATGCGTTAGCTAAACCTTTCTGTATCAGGAGTGTTTATCATGATGCTGGGAACAGAACCTCTTTCCCAGAATAGTTCAACCTTCATTACTCAACTGATCATAACTCTGCAATGAGCACATTTCTTAAAAGCTATAAGTATCACGCCTTTACGTGTATGCAAGGAATAAATCAATAAATGTTTCAATATTTCTTAAAATTAGTGTGTGTATGTGGCCCCTAACCCAATCTCTGTGTAGAATCTTAGTTCATTTTGGTCCAAAACTATATGTAGTGTAAGCAGTGGCAAGATCCTGCTAACCCATAAGTACCATTACAACACATAACAATAATTAACTAAGCTACAACAATTCATAAAATATTGAAACCCAAAAAGTGCTTAAGGCAATTAACCTTACCATCAGGATCGTCCACTGTTCGCAGCGAATAGGAGCAAAAAACCTGATGGCTGATATCCGGGAAAATTCTCCTATGGCCCCATTCCCCCTTGGCGACCGACCACTTAATTACCTTTCAGTGCCTAAGGTCCTGCTCCGAACAGCCGATTCACACCAATGGCAATGGACGTATGTATGAATTCCTATGATTAATAATGGGTCTACTTAAAATCATTAAACTAAAGAGGAACATCACAAAACACAAAATAATACAGTACAGACATTTAAACATGATGTGAATATGAAGATATGACCCTGTTGAGAACAGATGAGTAATGATAGACGTAGTGTGAAAACTGACAATTTCTTTTCAGTGAAAATTTTATGATAACATTGTGCAGAGTGGTGCAGTGCAGCTCAGTCTCTTCTGGTCCAATCCTGTCACTGCTTGGTGTTTGGTTGTCCTTCTGGCTGAACCTCAGTTCAGCAGTCTGAGCTAACTAGGAAGGAGAGGTTACCAGCACTTCACTTCCACAAAGGGGTCTTTACCACCCGTTTTCCCTAACTAATCTTTTTCTTTGAGACAATTCAGGAGAGCATTCAGATTATTTTGCTGACAGTGGTTGAAGGTTGTGTGGTTGTTCAACCATTATCTTGGCATGATGATCATGCCTCCCAGAATTTCAGACTGACGTCTTGTCAGTCACTTGGCTGTGAGTCCTGTAGAGATTCTGCTGCCGATGCAGTTAATTTAAGCTGTGGATGAATGTTAGCAGGAGAGAGAACCGAGCAGCACAACATTTCATTTTCACAATGTTCTATATTCAGGAATTCCCTTTTAACAGGTTTAATCCCAGTATTCATTGGTCGACCAATTAAGTTTTCATATGAACCCCAAACAAAAACAAATAAATAAACCGAAAAAAATAAAATAAAATAAAATAAAATAAATAAAATAAAATAAAATAAAATAAAATAAAATAAAATAAAATAAAATAAAATAAAATAAAATAAAATAAAATAAAATAAAATAAAATAAATGAAATGAAATAAAAACAACTGGCCAGTTGATAGAAACCATGTTTTAGGACAGTACCTTTAGACTCACCAGCATTAATGAGAAATCCAGTACCATCAACTTTTTCTGTGGAAAAAACTTCAAACCATTTAGAGAACACAGCAAGACAAAGACAAAACACAAGACAACATAGAACAAAAGACAAAAGAAAGACAAAGACTCACAGAATTTTGGGAAAAACTTGAGAAGTGTTAGTAAACTATGATTGATTGTTGTATCTCCACCCCATTTGAATTAGAAACACTTCATGTGGTACCAACAGTGTGACATCAGAGTTTCTTATAACATCACATGATACAATAACATATTTCCATACAAATTAGAATCAAAGACAAAGGTTTATTCTATTTTTCTATTTGTCTTAATTCCTCATTTATTTATTTTTTAGATGAGCCATGTGGCCTTGTGCTGCTAACTTTTTCCTTAGCAGTGCCACAGCATCGCGCTTGTGTTGTCAGACATCAGATCTTTGGTTGGTTATTGATCACTGTTACTTTGCATGCATGCTTTGACCTAAGGGCCCAGATTCTTGATATTATTTTGTAATATTTTTCTTCGTAGCAGTTTTGGAATGTTAGCTAAATTGTTTAGGATCTTTCTTGTTTTTCCTTGACATGAATTAGGCCTTTAATCGTGCAGTTCAAAGCTCTGTGCTTTACCTTACTTCGAGCAGCTCTGCCTCAGTTTATTATGTTTTACTTAATCTTTACTTCTTTCTTCCAGTATGTGTGGATGTATGTGGGTGTGTGTGTGCGTATAGATGTGTGTGTGTGTGTGTGTGTGTCTGTATGTGGCCTTGGGTTTCACTGTTTTGTTTTATTTTCTTCTATCTTGTGAAGCACTTTGTGCTACATTTTCTTGTATGTAAAGTGTTATAAAAATAAAGTTTGATTGATTGATTGATTCATTCATTGATTGATTGCACCAGATTAAACAATTTGGGTCATCTCCCGTGTAATTTCTCGAACGAACCAGAACACATGATTAAAACGTTCTCACAGAACATTTCATTCATCCCATTCATATCCTTTTCTTTCGACCAACATGTCATGACTGAGCACAGATTGGATTGTACATATTGTTTCTCAATAAATTGCAATTGAAGTGGATTGTTGCCGTTTTTCAGAGATCTTTTAGTCACCTGGTGTGGAGTGGTGGGAAGAGAGGGTGTGTCCAGATTATTGTTGTAGGTCTTTGTCACTTGAGCTTTTAATGTCTGACTTGCACACCGGAGAGGTGTGAAAATTAGTTATTGTAACCATTATTGTTTCTGCTACTGCGGTTCTACAGTCTAGTCTCCACAGTAGTGTTTTCCTTTGGTTTCATTGTCAGTGGTCCGTTCAGTCTCTGATAGAGTTTTAGTCCCCGTGGTCTAGTCTTTGTCAGTAGGTGAGGTTCCTAAGTCAGTCCGGACCTCAGTTAATGTTCTTTCGGCAGAATCTTGAGCCTGAGTACAGTGATCCTTGTGGATCCAGTTACTCATTCTATTCTCGGTCAACCATACCTTTACACAATGTGTTGTAGCTTCTGCGTCCTGTCCATATAGGAGAGGAATAGTTAAGTTTGTTCACTTTCCTGGTCCTGTTCCTTGGTGAGTATTTATGTAACCTGTTGAGATATCCTCATCACCGTGTTATTCAGTTGTTTCACATTCACACAAGTTTCCATACTGTAGTACAACAAGGGGTGAGCCTGTTGGTGCAGTTGTAAATGGACAGGGTGTTTCCTCCCTGTCATGACCTCATGTGGGACAACATGACAACATTCATGGTGACATTTGGAGTAAATCGTAGGCTAACACAATACGTAGAATTTCAGCCCAGGTTAACTGTGTGTCTGCACAGACTTCTGTTCGGCCTTTTTGATGGTTCTATTTGCTCTTTTCACTAGTCCTTGTAAAGCTGGGTGAGAGACTGCACCGAGCTTATGTGTAATTCCAAACATCTTTTCTACTTCTCTTAGTTCTTCATTAGAAAAGTGAGTGAGTACCATTGTCTGATCTTATCACTTCTGGTACCCCAAATCTTGGAATAATTTCTCTTGTAAGCCATTTAATGACTTCTTTTCCTTTTTTGGTTTTAGTAGGTGTGGCTTCTACCCATCTAGAAAAGGGAGCTACACACACTAGAAGAAATAGTTTACCTTCAGTCCTCTTCTCTGCTCCCATGTCAGTAAACTCAATTACTATCTGTTTCCAAGGGGCATCAGGTACTGGGAAACTACCTAGTCCTGCTTTGAGATTGAACAGCTTGCAAATTTCACAAGATTGCACAAGATATTTTATTGTGTCTTTGAGGTGGGGGTGCCACCAGTGTTGTGAAATTAGCGCTGTTACTTTTGAGCTAGTACAGTGTGCTCCACTGTGTGCTTCTTGACATAGCAAATTTAGTAGTCCAGTTGGAGCTACTATTTTGCCTTCATGATTCCTCCAGTCTTGTGGAATCCTTTTTTATTTTTTTCGTTCCATGCTTGCTTTTCAGATGGTGCCGCTGCTTCGTGAAGTTCTTTAATGTTTTCTAAACATAATTCTCGTTGTGATTTTTCCTCCAATGTTTTCTAAGACATCTGGTTAAATGCAGTATACCTTGCTTTTGTTTTTGCTGCCTTATCTGCCGCACTGTTGCCTCTCGCTACTCTCCCATCTCCCCTTTGATGTCCTCTGCACTTGAATATAGCAACTTGTTTTGGTTCAAGTATGGCATAATATAGTTCGAGTAATTGATTCAAGTGTTTAACCGGGGTGCCTGCTGAGGTCACAAAGCCTTTCCTTTTCCAGTGACACATGTCTGGTATAGAGGCATGTCTTTAACTGTAAACACTGTTTTTGTTTTTATTTCACTAATTTATTCAATGTTTATTGTTAGATTAATTAATATTTATCTGCAGAGTTAGAATTTGCTAATAGTATTAATATAGTGTTCAGCTGTACAGCTCTCTGGTTGCTGTGGCTGTTTTTAAATGTGCCATGAAAACAAACCTTGACTTGACTTGTTATGAGTCAGACTTACTGCAGCGCAGCTGTCTTTAAATTTCTTTTAGAGTTTTATTCTTTAAGAAACTCATTGGTGATATCTGACTCTCGTTGTGCCTTTTATTGCCGTGTTTTTGTTAATTTCCTAATAATCTAACTCACTTTAAACCTTTATATAAAGCATTTTGCTGCTCTGTTAAGATAACAGATCCATTGATTCATAGATCTGCTGCAGTTAAATAGTTAAATGGTTTAATGAGATTAAATATAAATACTGATGATAAATATTAACTCAGAATTGGTTAAAAGAAGCAGAGGAGAAGTATTTATATCAGCTAAATTTTAAGTCATGTTACTGTGATCTCTAACACAATAAAGGCTAACCTTTAATGCTTTAAGATGGTAAGAAACTGTCTGACATCTATCTGTCTGACCTTGCTGTTAAATCCTGATATTTTCTAATATGTCATATGGTGTGACTGTCCGGTCTCAGACCTGCTTCAGGTGGAAATCATAAAGTCTCAATTTGTAGAACATCTTTTGTTCAGGCCGTTTTTCAATTAAAGGATCAAAGATTTAAATGCTGTGTTTGTTTGTCTGACTTTAACTTTTTAAGAGAGCTGTTAAATCTTAATTCAACAACAAACTGGTTCTAATGTTTAGTTTTAAACAGTCTGTTCTTCCTGGATCTATTTTGGATTTTTTTATTTAGTTATCTCTTCACTGTGATACTTGCATTGAAAAGCGGATTTCAGATTGTCCATTCAATTTGGTATTTCTCCCATTCATCCATCCATCCATTTTCTATACCGTCAGTCCGTTAATCGGGTAGCGGGTGGGCTGGAGCCTATCCCAGCAGTCATCGAGCGAAAGGCGGGGTACACCCTGGACAGGTCACCAGTCCATCACAGGGCCACATATAGAGACAAACGAGACAAACAACCATGCACACTCACACTCACTCCTAAGGACAATTTAGAGTCACCAATTAACCTAACATGCATGTTTTTCGATGGTGGGAGGAAGCTGGAGAACCCGGAGAGAACCCATGCATACACGGGGAGAACATGCAAACTCCACACAGAAAGGCCCCAGGCGGGGATTAAACCTGGAACCCTCTTGCTGTGAGGCTATGGTGCTAATCACCACACCACCGTGCAGCCCCTTCTCCCATTCAAATTTATTTTAAAATAAATTAATTGTTGAATTGATGATAAATGCTCTAGTAAAAACTTCCATTATCATTGTAAATTTTTCGACTAAATAACTATATGTAACTCTGGTACTCTTTAAGTACAGGCCAATGATCAATCAGAATCTGTCCTCACTCTCAGGGCTGAATGGGGGAAGAAGGAAGCAGGGTTGGGATGAGATAATCTTAGGGTGAGAGCATTTATGACAAAGCTAAGGATATCTAACCTTGTCTTTTCCAATTACACATGTCCACATGGACAGCCTAAGCTGTTTATGCTGAATCTGTATAAATGGTCAGTTTTTTCTTTTGCTAAATGGCATGCTTCTGTCATTGAGCGTGATGCTAGGAAGATGTGTCTTTATCTTCTAGTGTAGTAGGATGTGTCCCTGGAAAAGATGACGTTGTGTCTGGCACATGCTGTGGTAGTGGTGCAGAGGACTGCGTCTGAATAGAGAATTTAACTTCTCCTAAAAATGCTGACAGTCTGCAAGAAATGGGTTTTTTTTTTCGTCTTTATCTGCCCTTGCTTTCTGGAATAAACCTGCCTCCTTTAGCTTTGCTGTTGCTTGATTCCTACTGCCTGTTGCTTGTTTTAAAAACATGGAGAAATCCCTCAGTAGCGGTGGAGCACTTTCACACCCTCCAAACATTCCTCTCTCTTGCATTTCTCTCGTCCAGTTCACAAATCTCTCAGTCCCTCCTTTTTCATCTTCTCTTCTAACCTTTTTTATCCATCTAGTCAAGGTGTTAAACAATACCGACCCCAATGAGCTGGGTTTACCTGTTTTCCACTTCTCAACTATGATTTGTGACATGTTTAAATGTTTTACACGTGTTAATCAGAATGGGTGAATGGCGCAATGCCCGAGTGTTGGACCCGACCAAGAAGCTTCTACACAGAATCTTTTACTCTGTGCGCTTGATCGCTGGGGGTTCTCCCAGTCCCTTCACTCGTTTTAATTCACCAATCTCTGTAACACCCTAACTAAATTCCCCTTTATTTTCTATTCCAATGCCCCCCTTTTACAGAACCACTTGAGATCTGTGTCAGTGTAGGAATTCTCGATCAGTCTCGACTGCTCGATACACTTCCACTAACACAGTAAAATATCAACCAAGTAGCAAACCACCCCACATTTTCATGAAAAATAATAAAACTTAGCCCTGTGTCCTTATGCAGAGATAAACCCTTAGTATATCGTCTGTTCACAACAACTGCAGAACCACCGCCGATTGCGGAAAAAAATCAAAACAGACACACTTCCAATTATGGAGAGGGAGAGAGAGAAAAAACAACAAAAAAATAGACACACCGCCGATCGCGGTTTTTACAGTCCAAACACCAAATGTGAAGTAATACAGACCCACCACCGATTGCAGATAAAAGTCCAAGCGCCGATTGCACAGAAATTACTCACTCCGTCTATTGTGAAGTAATACAGACCCACCGCCGATTGCAGATAAGGTCCAAGCGCCACTTGCACAGAAATTACTCACATCGCCGGTTGTGTAGTAATATAGACCCACCGCCGATTGCAGATAAGCTCCAAGCGCCACTTGCACAGAAATTACTCACACCGAGATAGCGACTAATAGACCCCAGCCCATTGGCTCATCTACTTCCTATTCAGTTTAGAAGACAGGATTAATTTTATGTCTTTTATTTGGCCAAATTGTACTAAACAAGGACACAAATCACTCTTTCTATGTGAGACTATGTGTTTATACTTTACATGTGACCACCCAGTAAACCTGCAGACACAAATTTTGTGCTTTTGATTTAGTGATCGGAGGACATCCTAATTCAGACAATTTAATTTAGAATGACCAATGTGCAGAAATTTCACATATCCTGATACAAGAGGTTTTCTGCTCACCTTGTGTTTTAGGCGCCTTGAATTGTCTGAAGAAGGGTCCCCTCCAACCAGCTCCGGAAGTCCTCGATCGGACATGGTCTCAGAGTCAGCCAATCCGCGTCACGGCACCAATTGTTGGCCCAATTTTTTCATTGGAAGCTCAAGAACAAGCTGGAGAAATCGTTTATTAAAAAAGTATTTATTAGTGGTCACAAGTAAAGTATATTGCAGCGTTGGACTTGGAGTGCCAGAGCTCCCGCAGGAAATCCGTCAGGCCGAGCCCCGTTATCCGGAAACATGTCATATTCATATTCAGCTTTATCTCACAGAAGTTGTTTTCACACTTGTCAGAGTATAATTGGCCAGTTTTGGGTGACATGCTCAGGCCAGCTGCTGTCCTTGTTGTGTTCTTTGGATGTTATAAACAATGTGTGTGTGTGTGTGTGAGTGCTGTTTTAGGCGTGGATCTAATGTACCAGACCTATCTGCCCTAATAGAGATGTTTTGTCTGACCCAGTTGTTTATGTCCTTCTAAGGTCTTGGACCATTTAAGGTCATCTGTTGTGTAGTATGAGCAGAGTGGAAAAGTACCAGCTAGGAACATAGGTTATTTAGGAAAATACAGAATATGAATTTATAATGTCTAAGATCAAAGCCAATTATAACAGTTGCCACCGGGATTTCACAAATATAGTTCAGCGAAATTCTTTTGGTGAGTACTGAAATATTGACTTAATAAATTTTCTTTCAAATTTGGGTTTTAATTAGGCATCTCTTTCATTTTTCATGATTTCCACAGTTGGCCAGCTTTTTGCCACTTGTAGCTTTAAAACGAAGTGCCTATAACTTCTTGTCACTTGTAGCTTAAAAAAAATACAAAGCCTTTTTGTTTTGTTTTTCTTCCACTAGTAGCTTAAAAACGTAGTGTCTAGCCTTTCTTTAGTGTCTAGCTTTTTGTCACTGGTAGCTTAAAAACTAAGTGTCTGGAGCTTTTTTTCCATTTGTAGCTCTAAAAAAACGAAGTGTATTGAATAGTTGTACAGCCTCCCCATTCGGCATGGGGAAGAGGTTCTCTGTGGAGGTGGTTCAGCCTCTGGAGGGGCTCATCGCGAAAATCCTGAAAAAGAAATTTGGGGATAAAAGTTTTAATTATTTAAATATATGGACAAATGAGCTCGGATTCCCAATAGGGAATCAAGTTTAAAGAATATAGAAAAGTTAGAAGAAAAACTGAAGCAAAAAGAACAAGAAATGAGAAGAGAAAACAACATTATGGAAGGTCAAAAAGAAGATGTGGAAAGCAGAAGCAGAGACACAAAGTAAAAGATCAATGCAAAAATAACCTCCCTTTGCATGCAAAGGTTGAAACCAATGACAGACAACTTCCACACACACAAAGAACAACAAGAAAGGGACGTGGCCATTACAGGAATCGGGAAAAGAGAATTCCAAATGATGCCTGTTTTGTTTGTGGCCAAAGTGGACACTGGAAGCGTGATTGTCACAGAAACACCAGCGTGTTAGAGAGAGATGGACTGCCGCTGAGAGAGCCAAACCACCTTGATAATAAGGAAAGAGGTACTGTCCAATTCAAATGTGTAGACGGGTTCAAATATGCATTCTTGCTCTCTAAAATCTGTCCCAGTAACCTGACAAGCAGAAACTGGATGTGCAAATTAAGTCTTTGTCTCATCCCAACCCCAGAAGGTGCCACAGTTCTCAGACCACCGGACCTGGCACCAAATTCTTCAGTCCTTTGTCTTCCACACCTCGAACATGACATATGCATATCAATGGCAATTGCAACCATCAGCAACCTTTCCTGAGTTTGTTTCAACAAAAGCAGCAGCTGCTGTTGCAGCAACAGACTTCATGGCAACAGAGGATCTGCAATGTATCTCTCACATGTCACAGGAAATTGGCAAATCACATGAGGAAGGTTGGTTAAGGGAGAGGTTTGACAAACTGACATTGACACACATTTATTGGACACAACATAAATGTGCTGTGTCAGTCTCTCTCACACCAGCTCAATGGAACATGTACATCATGGACAATTCAGTCCCATACATCCCACTAGCAAAACACACATCGGATAGCTGGAATGATTTTAGCCCAGTTATGAAATCGTGTAAGCGCGCAGCCGAAAGGAAAGAAACATCTGATAGGATGACAAGTTTAGACAACAAGTGGCGCATACCCCGACGTGCGCATGTGCCTGTTCATGGCTGCTTGCAGCTTTAATTAGAGCCCGAGCTGCAAGGCAGCGAAGCCCTATTGCATCTGAAGGAGTTATTATTATTATTATTATTGTTGTTTACGCTTTTTGCTTGAAAACTCACAAAACTCGCCAGGGAAGCCAGTGGTGAGGGGAAACGGTGCAACTGGGTGTTCGTGAGCATTGGCGTCGCAAAATGGCTCTGTAGCACCACCTAGAATGTTGCAAAAACGCCTAACGATTAATTTTGCCGTAACCTAATGAAGTGCATAGGTGCGAAAAACCCATCGGCTGCTACTTTTGTAACTCATGTTCTTATTTACAGGAAAATTCTCCAATGGCCCCATCCCCACATGGCGACCGACCACTTAATTACTCTTTTAATATCAACTCTCGTGCTCAGAACAGTTGATTGACACGAAAGCCAATGAACACATGATTAGTTATGACTGATAATAAACATTAAATTAATACACAATCAATATCAAATCAATAAATCAATAAATCACAGTTTTGTACCATGTACAACCCAGATAATCAACAAATAATAATAATAATAAAATGTAATGTAGCTCATCCAGTCCAGTCCTATCACCAACTCTGGAGTCGTCTGCTTCTGGCTGAACATCAGTCCGACTGGGTTTGGAACTGCTAAGCTATCTTGGAAGCAGAGGTTAGTAACACTTCACTTCCATTAAAGAGGTCTTTACCACCTCCTATTCCTGTCAGGCTATCTTAGGTTGTACACATTAGAAAATAATTTTGTGAACAGTTCATCAGACCACGCCTCGCAAGGACAGCTGTAGTCTGGCTGCTTCCACTCTTTTTGTCTAAACATCAATTGTAGCAACCGCCTCCTCAGAGTGGGTATAATGCAACACACCAATAGGGAGATCAGTATCAGTCTTACCAATACAGTCATTCCCATCTCAAATACCATTGCTCCTCACGTTCCCAAAATCCTATCCAGACCATTCTGCCTGTCTGAGTGGGTGTGTATTGTTGCATCATACTCATCTGACCCTAGGTTGGCTACTTCTCCTCAGGGGTGGCTTCTTCATGGGACCCCTTCCAACCCCTCCTCTTTGTGGGATCCTGTCCATCATCTCTAGACTCTGCTCTTTTGGAAGGATGCTGTCTGCCAACACCCACACCTGGATGCTCATCAATGTCAGAGATCTCAACACATTAATTTTGTTCATCCTTTCCTCGGACTTAACCTTGTCTGTGTTTTTAGTCCGAACCTTAGTGCAGTGATTTAAGTAGTACCATGTGTTGCTACCTTCCACTTGAACTGCCATTGGCATTGCTCTCACCATTGTGTAAGGCCCTTCTCGTCTCGGTTCGTGGCACTTCCTCTGGAACACTTTGATGTACACCTGGTCGTCTGATACCGCTTGTCTCTCAACCAGCTGTTCGAGATCCAAATCTCTGGCCTTCTCCTGCAGATAGATTGTTCTATGGATAGCAGTTAGTTGTTTCATATAAGTAGTTTGCAACTACTCAAGTGGGGCCCTTTAAAGGGACCCCTCAACTGCTGCAAAATGCCCTTTGCAACTTTATGCACAAATGCTGAGCCATTATCTGAGCTAATCTCTGATGGAATGCCAAACCGGGGAATCACTTCCCTTGCCAAAAACTTTACTACTGTCTCAGCTCCTAAATCCTTGGATGGAGTTGCTTCGACCCATTGGCTGAAGCGATCAATCACCATTAGCATGTATCTCTTACCATGTACTGCTTTAATCATGTCTACATGATGTCTACAAGTCTATGACCAATGATTTTAAAGGGTCCTTCTGGCACCGGAATGTGTCCCACTGTTGTCTTCACACCCTTTTGCACATTGTTCTGTGCACAGATTTCACACTGACCTAACATTTCATCAACCATCGCATACATGTATGGTGACCAATATCCATGTTGTTTTACCTTTTTCAGTACCTCTCCCCTGGCACAGTGATGCACACTGTGAACATCAGAATTCAGCATTGTCAACATAGCCACTGGTGCCACCAGGAGACCATCCTGTGATCTCCACGATCCCTTCTCTTTCTTCGTAGCGTCCAGACATTGTGCTCTCTCACACCTGTTTCCTGTTGCATCAAAATTATATCTTCTGGCGTGAAAGCTGGCTCCAGTGACACCATTGGTGCCAGAACACCCAGCTGGCACTTTGATGCCATATTTGCTGCTTCATCAGCCACGTTATTACCTTGACTGACCATATTGTTACCTTTACAATGAGCTTGGCACTTTATCACTGCCAGTTTCGAGGGGAGCATCATGGCTGCTATCAACTCCTTTATTTGGTCCTCATGTCGCACTGGACTTCCGTCTACCCTTCTTAACCCTCTCTGCTTCCAAACTGCTCCAAACAAATTGCAAATACCATGAGCATATGCAGAATCTGTGTACACATTTGCAACCTAACCTTTTGCATTGCATAATCTTCTATCCAATCAGCACTGCATCCTGTCATCCCCAAAAAGATAATCATTTCCTCAATTGTTTTTGGACATGGTGCTTTACTTACTCCCTCCAAGTGGGATGGAGAAATAGCAATAGTTCCCTGTGAAATGAATCCCCCTAAGTACTCAACCTTAGGCTGACAATACTGAAGTTTAGATTTTGAAACTTTGTATCCTCCCTCTGCCAGGATTTTTATAGAATCTTGGTGGCAATCCTCTGGAGTTGGTGAGCACAGTAAAAGATCATCTACATAACGTAGTAGTGTGCCATTCAATTCGAGGCCCTCTAGGTCTTGTCCAAGGACCTGGTTAAACATGTGAGGGCTGTGTTTAAAACCTTAGGGAAGTCTGGTGTAAGTGTACTTCTTACCTCTATATGTGAATGCAAATAAATACTGAGATTCTTCTGCCAGAGGAACGCTGAAAAATGCAGAACACAAATCAATCACTGCAAAAAATTTTGCATCAGGACGCACGTTGGTGAGGAGTGTGTAAGGCTTTGGCACCTCTGCATTCCAATCCTGGACACTCGCGTTTTTCATGTGCAAATCATGTGCTAACCTGTACTTGGATTGGTTTGCCTTCAATACTGGAAATATTGGAATATTACACACGCTATCCATCTCAACCAGCACTGCAAAGCCTTCTATTGTCCCACTTACACACTCCTCTGCCTCTGGTTTGAGTGGATATTGAGGACGATTAGGAAGTTTTACATCGGGTCTCAACTCTACTTTCACTGGATTAGCAGATTTCACCAAACCAACACCTGCCTCATTTTTAGATGTTGATTGGCAATAGCAAAGGATTTTGATCATTGTTGCATCTTGTGATTGGAAGATTAATTGATTCTCTATTTGTTCCCACTTTACTCCTAAAGCAGTTATCATCATGGACTCCAAATCCTTTGATATAAAATTCTCATTCACCAACAAAGTAACATGTGGAGCAGATTCTGGCACATTGTACCATGTAGAAATAAATGCATTTGGTTCCACATTCATGGCTGCTCCTTGTTTTTGAATGATGATGTACTGAGTTGTCAAATTTATCTCAGTGTTCTATCCGTTTGTCCCAAACTCTCCACTTTTTGAAACATCATAATACATTGTACAATAAGTGTGGGCTCTCTTGCTTTTGGACATTGGACTCGAATGTATTTTTCCAATTTGTTAAAAGCAACCGTTACTGGCTCCGAAATGTCCCCCAACCAATAGCTTCTTGCTGTGTCAGGTTGTGTTAACTCTGGAAACTCCAGACCTTCTTTATCAATGATTATGCCTTGTGGGGAACACCAAATCTTAATTTTTAGTTTATACAAAGCCTCTCTCCCCAGCAAGTTGAGGGGAGTCTGACAAGATACCACCTTTTGTTATTCTAATTTCACTTCCTCCTGAGGACAGACGCACTGGGGCAGTAATTTGTACTAGCTGCTTAATTCCTGAGAATCCTATGGTCTCAACAAATTTGTTTGACATGGGGAGGTGAGTAGCATATTGTCGACTTACACAAGTGTATGTGGCTCCAGTGTCTACCAGCATTGGAGTTGGCTCATCCTCAATTAGAACCTGCAGCATCGGTTCTTCACCAGCTCCCACAATTACAACCGGGAACTGACCATCCCCTTTAGAATTCTGTGGGCACCCCTAATAATCAAATTTGGACTCACCCATGGATCTTCTGGGCCCCTTGCTCCACCCCGCAGGGACTGGTCATGCTGAATGGCCATGCTGGTCATGCTGAATATTCAGGTTTCCTTGAGTTCTGGGACATCTGTCAGCAAGGTGTCCAAGCTTGCCACAAGCCCAACACGCTCCCATGGACCTTCGTCCTGAACCCTTGACAGGGTCGATGTGGGACTTGTCCCCCTGAACGTTGTGTGTAAGGTGGTGTTTGTATTGGCAGTGATGTTTGAAGTGGACATGGTGGTTGTGTTATGACAGCTGGTGTGTAAGGTGCGAGGTTCATTGCAGTTGAGGGTGGAAGTACCTGTTCAGTGGCTCACGACGTCAGCAGGGCCTGATCATTTACCTTTTGCTTCCCTTGCAGTTCTCCCAACTGCAACTATGCAAGTTTCCTTTGGATGTCGATGTCCTTCTCCTTCCGTTCATCTTGTCTGTATTTTTCAACCGCATGCACCACATGCTCCCGGAATATTTCATGTGGTATTAATCTTAATCCTACCACATCCTCCAGCTTCCCCTGAACTGGATCGGGCAGAGCATCTAGAATGGAGCCTCTGAACAATGTCTTTAACACTAGGAATTTTTCAGTTTCTTCCTGCGTCTCTTGTTTCCATTTTCTCAATTGGCGTGCAACATATGCAACTGGACTCTCCGTATCTAACAGTGGCTCAACCTTTAATGCTCTGAAGTCCACTCCTGCAGGACGCTCAGCGCGCAGTGCTTCCCACAATGCAGCTCGATTTGCATTAAACTCAGTTCCATCTGCTCGGTGACTCAACATCCAATCATTCTCAAAATATCCTCCATGAAAGAGGCTCCAAAACACTGTGTCCACACTGCCTTAATGTCTCCCACAGAAAACAGTTTGCCCACAGTTTCTTCTTCAAAAACTCTTATCCAATTGCTTACACCTTCATGAATATCAGGCAATCTAGCAACCAGCCCTGCAAAGTCGAGCATCTGCCATGGCATATAATGTCCCTGGATCCCTTTTATCAAAATTGGATACTGTCCTGGATCAGTGTATCTATCTGGTGGGTGAATATTGGGTCTGTATCTCAGATCACAACTTTTATCTTTACTGGTTTTGACATCTTCATGTTGTGTCTCTGATTTTTGTTTCGAATCATGCTTTTCTGCTTGGTTTATATCTTGCTGCAAATCAACCGTAGGATGCTCAAGCTCTACCCAGTACGATTCTCCTAATAGTTTATCGTTAAATCCTGCAAAGCAGTCTAAAACTTTGGATGTTTTTCTGCCTGTACTACAATATCTGAGTGTCATGTCGTGTGGTATAGTTTTGCCTACAGGGGGAGTAGTGATCCGGTCCTGATGTGACTTTTGGTTATCTGAGGAATGTGCTGTTGCTGAAGCTGTAGCACTCTCAGGATCTTCAAAAGATGCCTTTTGAACTGGGGATTTTTGATACTGTGGGGGCTGTTTCTCTGCCTCCTGATCTAAGTTAAGGACAGCGTCTGGCTGGGGAGCTTCATATTTGCTTGATGTAGCTATTTGTGGTTCTGGATGGGAAGTGGTTGGAGGTTCATGAGGTGTTATGTGATCTTTCATTTCAAAATCTCCTTGTATGTTTACTACTCCTGACAGTGTTAGATATAGTCCTGCAGGATCATGCTGCTTGATAAAGGAGTGTAGGTTGATCTTATCCATTTCTACCTGTTTCTCTTCAGTACTGCTACACCCTCCTTCAAATTCCTTCTGTAGCGAAGATCTTCATTTTCAAACAAGCTTAAAACTTTGAATTCAAGCTCTCTCTTTTATTGTCTCTTTTTGCTCTTATCTTTTAGTTTGTGATCTCTGATCCTATCTTTGAAAAGTTCTGGATTCTTGACACTTATGATTCATATTGGTGTTGCATCCATTATTTCACCTGGTTACTTCCTTCCCCTTTTCTTTTTTTCCTTTTCCTTTAAAGGAACTCTTGGGTGTCTAAGTTTAAGCTAAGCTAAAGCTCAAAATAGAGCTAATAACGCTAGGCTCAGTTTAATAGCTCGACAATTTCTCCCTGAAGCGCTCAGGTCCAAAAGATAATGACTTCAGTTTTGTCTGAATTTAGAAGCAGGCAGTTCTGAGTCATCCAGGTCTTTATGTCTTTAAGACATTCTTGTAGTCTGACCAACCTATTGCTTTCATCTGGTTTCATAGATAAGTACAGCTGAGTATCATCAGCATAGCAATGGAAATTTATTACCTAATGGAAGCATGTATAAAGTAAAAAGAATCGGTCCAAGCAAAGAACCCTGAGGAACTCCATGACTTACTCTGGTGTGTGGGGAAGATTCTTCATTTACAAGAACAAACTGGAATCTATCAGATAAATATGACTTAAGCCAGCCTAATGCAGTTCCTTTAATCCAGAAAAAATTTTCAAGTTTCTGTAACAGAATGCTGTGATCGATCGTATCAAATGCAGCACTGAGATCCAACAGGACAAACAGATTATTTCTATGTAAATTATCACAAAGTTGAGCTGCAACTATTTTTTCAAGAACTTTAGACAAAAAAGAGAGATTGGATATAGGTTGATAATTAGCCAACACTTCTGAATCAAGAGTAGTTTTTTAAGTAATGGTTTAATTACAGCAACCTTAAAAGTCTGAGGTACATATCCTGTCAACAAAGACCGATTGATCAAATCCAATATGGAAGTGTCAATTAAGGGGAAAACCTCCTTGAACAGTCTGGTTGGGATTGGGTCTAAAATACAAGTTGATGGTTTTGAAGAGACTATTGCTGATGTTAGCTCAGAGAGATAAACTGGGTAGAAGCCGTATAAATACAAATCAGGTTCTAAAGATACTTCCAAAGCTGCTCTACTTGATGATATATCAGTGATAATAGTGGGAAGGATTCCATTAATCTTCTCACAGATAGAAACAATTTTATTGATAAAGAATCTCATGAAATCATCACTGCTGAGAGTTAAAGGAATAAATGGCTCAACAGAGCTCGGACTCTTTGTCAGCGTGGCAACAGTTCTGAAAAGAAATGTGGGATTATTCTTATTCTCTTCTATCAATGATGAATAATAAGCAGTTCTAGCTTTACGAAGTGCTTTCTTATACGTTATTAAACTATCTTTCCAGACTAATTGAGACTCTTATAAATTAGAGGAACGCCACTGTCTCTCCAGCTTTCTTGCAGTTTCCTTTAAAGCACGCAGCTGTGGATTATACCAAGGAGCCAACCTCTTCTGACTGATTACCTTCCTTTTCAGAGGGGCAACATTGTCCAGTGTTGTACGCATTGAAACTATAGTGCTGTCAACAAGAGAGTCAAAGAGAGTCAAGTTCTACTGGAGTAAAATTTAGGTAGCCGTCCTCTGTCATATCTGCACATGGCAGTGAAGAAAAGGATGATGAAATCAACTCTTTAAATCTGGTTACAGCATTCTCTGACAGACACTTTCTATATGTAAAATTCTTCTCAGAAGCCGTATAGTCAAGTAATGTAAATTCAAAAGTTATTAAAAAATGGTCAGACAAGACAGAGTTATGAGGGAACACTGCTAACTGTTCACTCTCAATGCCATAAGTCAGCACAAGGGTATGATTAAAGCAGTGAGTTGGTCTGTGAACACAGTGAACAGTTGACTTTGATATTCTACTGGGGAAGTTGTATCGTTATGACATTAGAGGAACGGCGCATAATTGGTTCAAAAGCTATGTTTATGGTAAGCAACAGTATGTGAACTTAAATAATTTCAAAACGAGGACGTCAAAAATGGGGAGGACTTGTGGATGTATGGGACGTGAAAGTGTGTGTGGTAATGATTGGGCCTGGATCTGGGACTTGCTGTCGCCTGGCCTGCTTGTGCTTCTCCCGATGGGGGGGCGGCGTTGCCTCTCCCCGCTGCTCGCGACTTCACCCACCTGTGGGCACGTCTTGACTCCCAGGGCACTTGGCCAGGGGCGCTGGGGCAGGCGCTGACCCACTGTGTGGCTGTCTGGGGCGCTTGGCCCTCCTGGGTATTGGGTGGGGCCTCTGCCGGGGGGTTTGGGGGCGCTTGGGCTCCCGGGGCCCGGGTCCAGTGCACGGCCCATGTCTGGGCGGCTGGGGCCTGGCGGGGTCGGTGGGCTGTTGCCCCTGGCTCCCGGAGGGCCTCTGCCCTATGCTTATGGGGGCTCTGTCCGGGGGCTTCCTCTGCAGTCTTCTGGGTGGATGTGTGGTTGTCCCTGTTCTGTGCTCCGTGGGGGCTGCTGGTGGCCTGGGTCTTGTGGCCCTCTCTGCCTGCTTCTGATTGCTGGGGGGGGGGGGCTGTGGATTGTGGCTCTGTACACTTATACACTCATAACTAAGCACGGTTACCATGTAGGTCCTGTGCCATGGGTGTTGCATGTTCTCACACACACACACACACATTTATTAGCCCAGTAGCATGCTCGCTAAGCAGTTGATGTATTATCATGTCGTCTCAGGTCATCTATATTCACAGCTGTGTTGTATGCGATTACCGCTTCTTGTGCTTGTTTTTGTTTGGTTGTGTGTTTGTTTTTTCTCTGCTTGTCTGCTTTCAGGTGCTCCTGGTGGCGCTAAGGCTGGATTCCCCTCAGAGGCCATGGATTGTTGTCTGTTTTGTTTTTTACAGGTGTAGCAGCTGGTTGTCTGGTTTTTGTTTCTATTTTTGTTCTGTTTTCCCTTCTTTCCTCTTCTTCTTTCCTTGTCCCCCGGTCCGGTTCAGTTCTATTACATGTCATATATTGTAAACAGAAATAAATAAATGGGCATCAAGGGGAGCTTTACATTTATAAAACTTCCCTTGGCAAAGCAAATCTGTTTGGCATCAAAGGTATTCAGACTACAATTCTGCTGCCATAATGCTGAACAGGACAAGGGAAAAAAAAAAAATGGGGTCCCCCAGGGATCAATTTTAGGGCCATTTATCATTTACATTAATGACTTTGCTAATTCCTCAGAAAGAAGCCATAAGATTATTTTTGCTGATGATACCAACTTGTTTTTTCCACACACTGACACATCTGAACTACAGGAAATATTAAGAACTGAATTCACAGAAAATGGACATTTGGTTCAAGTGCAATAGATAATCTCTTAATATAAGCAAGACTAATTATATTGTGTTTAATTCTAACTAAAAGGCATTAGATGCAGATCACATATTTAAAATAAATTATAAAGGATTACTTCGAGTAAGCTCTACCAGGTCCTCGGGGTACTTATAGATGAGTTCCTAAATTCTAAAGAATCATATAGAACATTTAATATCCAATCTAGCAAAGTATGTTGGTCACTTTTTTAGAATAAAATATACCCTTAACTGCACTACTCACCCTATACAAAACTTTGTTTGAGCCACATATTAATTATTGTCATGTAATTTGGTGCAACACTTACCCTAGTTATCTGAAAAGGTCAGAAAGCCTCCAGAAAAAGATTATTCGAGCTGTGTCGTGGTCAGAGTATAATGCCCCCACAAAACCTTTTTTTCATCGGTTTGGTCTTCTCCGGTTGACTGATTTAAATCTATATCATAACGCCTGTGTTTTTATTCATGCAAATTATGCAAATTATTCATAAAACTAACCCTAGAATATGTATGCTTGTTCCAGTTTGTGGTCCTCGGTCCTCCTCAATAAGCTTTAATTTAGCTTCTACGGGAGACATAATTCACACACAAATATATACAATTTTCTTTTCTTTTTTAGGGTCTGGACAATGGCAATTGCTGAATGTCGATATGTTGTATGTTGTATGTGTGTGTTGTGTGTGTGTGGGTGGGTGTGTGCGTGTGTGTGTGTTTGTGTGTGTGAATAAAGTTTCAAATTCTGAATTACTAACGTGGAGCATTCAGCCTGCAGATGAGAAATAAGGGCAGCCAGCAAAACCTAACTGAATACTTTAAGGAAGACATAATTTCCAAGCTTACATAAGACGTAAAAGTTTAGTTTTCTCATCCTTGCAACAGCTACCGACCTTGTGTCCTGGAAATTATGTTGATATATTGATACATTGTTTACAAAATGATTTATAGATACATAGACTGTGTTTTGTTCTAGTTATTTCTGCATTAGTGTGTCTGCAGCTGTCGGTTCCCACACGGTCATCTATTATGTGACTACAGACGCTTGGAACGCTGACACAGAGAGGGCTTGTGTTTGTGACCCCACTGCATTCTGGGAAGAATACACATCCTAAGGAAGGACAGAGGGTTGATTATCTCTCTTATTAAGTTAACATTTTAGTCCCTCCACTCATCTTAAGTATGCAGAAGTCAGGAAGGTGTGTGTGTGTGTGTGCTGCCTGTGGGAACCACAAAGACTGTTTTAGTTTTGATTCAGGAGGAAAAGGGAAAACAAGAAGCAGCTGACTGTAAACTGGTACATTTATCTCCAGCATCCGTGAACTTTTGGAATGGAAAACATTTCTTTGATTTATTCATTTTATTTCCTGCACTCATATTTCACTTGGAGGATGCTCGTATGTTGTCCATAGTAAACGGTTAAAGGATAAAGCTAAAATTAGATATAAATCAAATATGAAACATTGTAAATACAAGTAAGTCATTCAAGTCCTTCAATACGTTATCAGCTGCTGTTATTTGAGGTGCCAGATCCTCTCCTATTATTCTGGGATAGCGTAGTGGTAAGATTGGCACCTTTCTGGTGGATGACTGGGGTTCAAATCCCCTGCATGAAAAGTACCTCCAGTACCTCCAGTAGGGGTCCTCAGGCAAGACCCCAAATATTAAGACCTATGGATTAAGAATGACATGTCACTTAAATTCATATGTGTGTAAGTATGTATGTTGCAAAGGGTCTTAGCAACTTAAAAGGGACAGAAGCAAACACAACTTCTTTTAGACTTTGGTTGAGCTGGATAAAAGGCTGGATAAAAGGCCACAAAGCTTTATATAGAAGTCAAAGTTTAACTGGCCACCTTGTGAATTTGTAACCACATTTTGCTTAGTCATGACCACAAGTGGAAACAGAGTTTGACATCTGTCTTCCTGCTTCACCTCAAGTTCTTCCTGAAAAAAAGTTGATTTGAGTATAAAATGAAAGGGTAAATTGACTATACTAATATGGCGCTCTCTAGTCTACTTAACCACTCAAAGCTGCTTTTACACTATAAGCCCCATTCGCACACATACTCATTTAGCATGCCTTAGTCTATACCATGTAGTGCTTATTTTCTCTATAAGACACATTCACACAGCGATGGACACGTCCGTACGCAAAATGGGGTTCAATGACATGTGCGAGATAAGAAAAGGAAAAAATGACAATGACAATTGAAATAAAAGATAAAGCCTGTTTTGTTTTTGGTATCTGATTAAAAAAACAAATAACAAAATAACCAGTAATTTTTTAAATTTTGATTGTCAATTGAAAATGGAAAGAACTGGTACACAGATTAACAAGCCATTCTAATTTTCATTTCAAATTAATGTCACTCCTCAAATTCATTCCGCCGCCTCTGCTAAGCCTCAACCTCTGGGCCCCACCTGCTCGCATCCAACCTGCTCGGCCAATGAAGCCAGCTTTGCTTGAACATGTTCTGTTGTCAGCTGTACTGAGGAGCATAGATTTTACATATACCCCTTGCCTCAGAGGATATAAAAGCCCAGTGGATAAATTATATTCTAGGGTAATGGTCCAGCAAGAGTTAGCTAAAGACTGTGTATGTGCATGTTTGGACTGTTGTATCAGTTGTCCAGTTCAATTCAGGACTGAAGAAACTTAGCCACAAAGAGGGATTAGTTCAACTCTTGATGACTGAAACAAAGGAAAAAGGAAATGTAATCACTTAAGAAACAATTTACCATGGTTTATTTATTTACATACTTGCTTTTTCATTAGTACAAGCTAATGCTAATGCATTAGGTAATTTGAAAGGTACATAAATGAAAATCCACCTACTTCTAAGGATGTATTGCTGTTACTTTTTGAAAGATTAACATTGTCATTATGACATTACTTTGTAAATTGACTGCTTTCCAGTTGAACAGTTGTGCTCTGTAATTCGGACAACTTGCAGCTTTGAGGATAAGATGTGTTTTCAGCACAGCACCAGTCCTCTCCTCACTCCGTTGCTACACTGAACTCTGTGTACCGCTCTTTGTGAGTTAACATTACATTATTAGCATGTTTCTAATCAAGATGTCCAAGTTCAATTATTTTATGACGTTAACATATAAGAAATGTTTAAACACAGTAATCAATGGTACACAAGTATTTTTACGAGTTATGCTGTGTACATTTCCGGCTTGGTCCATTACTATTATTGAGAAAATGTTGTTTACTTGCATTTACTGCTAACTTACAGCTATGCTACTAAACCATTTCCCTCTAAAATAATTATCGATATCTAAATATAAAGATCTGGAGTGTTTATGGTATGACCGGAGGAATACTGGTAACACTGTACAGTATAAAGTAATGTCTACAATAGCCAGAGAAACAGTGTGTACTTTAAAAACTTATAAACATACATAAACTAACCCTTCACCAAAGCTTCTGTTGAAGCCTTGATGGTGGGACCTGTTGACATTCTGACTCTCAAACTGATGTTCCACAGTTTACTTAGAGACAGTTACTTTTGTGAGAAAACTTTCTTACAAAGTGAACTAAGGGCAGGCAAGCTCACTCAGCTACTTAGCTGAGCTGTCAGCCCTCAGCTAAGAGTAAGGGGGTGAAGGGGTGAGCAGAAGGGTGGGGTGTTGGCAGCGTTGAGTACTTGCTCACTTTCCATCCCTCCAAAGAGACTGTTCTTAAGAGGGGTGTTAAAACAGCGGTCAGAGAGGGGCCACAGTTTTTCTGCTTCACTCTGAGATAGGATGTTCCTAATTGTGGTAATATCATGAAGGTAAAAGAAGGCAGTCCTAGAAATCGGTTTTATATGTGCATCAAATTACATTTTTGTCAAAAATAACTCACAGGTTTCTCACCATAGTACTAGAAGCCAAGGAAATATCATCTTGAGTAACTTTATGGCTGGACAGTTTCTCCCTGAAGCGGTCAGGTCCAAAGACCAAACAACTTCAGTTTTGTCTGAATTTAGAAGCAGACAGTTCTGAGTCATCCAGGTCTTTATGTCTTTAAGTCGTGCTGGTAGTCTGATCAACCTGTTGGTTTTATCTGGTTTCATAGATAAGTACAGCTGAGTATCATCAGCATAGTGTCACGACCCTTTAGATGTCTTTCAGGGCCTTGTGTGTGGGTGTGTATCTTTCTCTCTCCTCAGATCCTGAGCTGACTATATTTTGGGTTCTGTTGGCATTACCTTTTGGTTCTTAAAGGGGAACTCCGGTATTTTTAAACCTAGACCTTATTTCTGGCATGAAATACGTTTATCTACTCACCGAGAACAGTTTGGCGAAAGTCAGCGTCCATCAGGAGCTATTTAGATAACTCGCAATATCGTGGACTATATAGTGACCATGCCATTTTGTATTAGTGTCCTAATGTTTAGTGACTATTAATGTTGACTATATAGTGCAATGTAAGTAAGTAATTTATTTCTATAGCCCTTATCACAGATAAAATCACAAAGTGCTTTACAATAAATAAGAACAGAGAAACAGCCCCACAAAACTCAACCCCGTAAAAACAGAGCATAAAAAAATAGTAAGATAAAACAAGTAAAATATGTATAAAAGGATAAGATCACATTTGCTGGCTTAACATCAAGTCTGTGAAGTCAGACAAAAACTGTCCAACAGGACCTTGAGGCCGATAAAAAGAAAATACAATAAAAAGGCTTTAGCTGACCAACTTTGATAATTTGCAGCTCAAAAGAGGGAAAAAGTTCAGAGTTCACCATCTGGCACGGATAGCGATTCCTTCATATGGCAGCAATTCAAGCCAAGTTTCAGTCACGAATAAAATGTCTAACTTCTTCTTTATGAACAAATCGTTCAGGATGTGCGACTTATTTGACACAGAACAGGTATTAAGCAAGCAAACTGTGGTGATTATGAATTTTTGCCTTCATTAATTTATATATTTGATCTTGGGTGCTGGCTGGTTTTCTTGTTTTGTTTTCAGGCTGGGCTGGACAGCTGGCTGATTATCAATCTGGCACCAGTTAAAGCCTGCTCTCTTCTGGGCTCCTGTCGGATTGTCTCTCGTCAATGTTATACGTATGCCTGCTCTTGCGCTCAGCCTGAGATCAGTATCCTGCCCAGCCTTCAACCGAACCAGCCAGCAGCCCGCCTCCGAGCCTCTCTTCACGAGTCCCTACACGGAATCACTGGGACACGAGACCCACTCACCTCACGAGCCCTGCACGAAATCACCTGGGGCCTCATGTACAAAGACTTGCGTGGATTTCCTACTGAAACATGGCGTACGCTCAAACCAAAATGCCCTCCAACGTACAAAAATATCCAGATGTATCAATGTGTGAGCACGCATGAATCCAAGCACATTTCCTTTGTACATCTCAATCAACGTGGAATTGAGCGCGCATGTTGGAGTACCCGACTCCTCCCTGTCCACGCCCCTACTTAAATATGGAAATCATATTTAAATGAGCCCTACACCTGCGATTCCCCTCTCTGCACGATCAGAAAATAAAGAATAAAGAATGCGTAAAACGGAAAAAAGAATAACTTAACGGAAAGAGAGATGGAGGTGCTACTTTCTGAAGTGGAGGCCCGCAAAAATGTGCTCTTTGGCACGCTGGCCTACGATATAAGCAGCAAACGTAAGAGGAGTGGGTGGGAGAGCGTGAGCGAGGCCTTTAATGCTGAGGAGTTGAACAGAGAATCGACACAACTATGGGTGACACTGCTCTCTCAAGGGTGGTGGGTGTGGGAATGTGGGTGACTCTGATTACCCCCAAGGTAAATACATGTATTTGTGTAACTCACAACAAACGTGTTCATACAGTAATCTAGAGCAGAAGTGCGCCGGGGAAAAGGTGAGACTCAGTGAGACATTTCACAAGCACAGGGTTATTAACATTTGCACACAGACGATCAGGGGCTTGTTAGAAAGATCTTAAGCTGTTGTTTAACCAGCAAAAAACAGCAAGTTTCTAACTTTAACCACCAACTATGATGCTATGAAGACGGTATAGAAATTTTCGTCGCACATGCTCAATGCACTTCATGGGGAATAATATTAGGAAAGTTACTCACCAAGAAGCCACCCATCGCGCACAGTGCCAGCTTGTAGTCTGTTCCCAACAATGCTGTTACTCAGAATGTATGAGTCATGCGTTGAACCAGGCCACCTCGCCACAATGTTAGTTAAGTGCATTTGCGCATCACAAATTATCTGTACATTGATGGAATGGAATTGCTTCCTGTTGACATACACAAATTCATCATGTGATGTCGCTTTTATAGCAATGTGTGTGCAGTCGATAGCTCCGATTACATTAGGAAAACCGACTGTCGCTGCAAATTATGCTTTAATGTTGGCCTGTTCAGCTGCATTGTATGGGAATTTGATATACCTGGCTGAGATGCGGATAATCCCGTCCCACGGTTGAAATGCCCCGGTTGCCAGGAACCCCAACGAACAGGCAGCGCATGGCTCCTTGCTGTGTTGCGCTCCGACGCCGGCCGCAGCTCTGCGCATAGCTCCATGAGGATTGCCCTCGGGAACCTAAAGCGGCTGATGAGCCACTTGTCCTCATGTGCCAACAAATTATGTCTGTCTCTAAATACACGCTCTCTCCTTATTGCACCATTTCATATGTCTTCCAACACCGCTGAAGCAGCCATTGTTTTTAATAGTATGCATTGCACCACTTTGCGCATACTTTTATATTCACTCTAACTGTAATTGCAGACACATGGGTGTGTTAATTGTTTATCAGTGATAATTGTTCATGTGTCTCAGATGTGCACATCGCTCATTCTGAGGAAAAACTGTGTTTAAATTTATTCATTATAACAGTTTCCCAACATCATCTGTAAGTGTCGCCAAAGAAACAACCGCTGTAGAAAAGTGCGCACGACAGCCCTGAAATTTGCGTGAGGCACCGCACATTTCCACAGTCATATCGCTTTTGATACATCTGATCGTTGACGGGAAAAAGTGTGTACGCCACTTTTTTGTGCGTACGTACCCTTTGTACATGAGGCCCCTGGACACGAGACCATCTCTACTCGGATCACGCACCCGAACACGGAGCGTCCTTCCTCCTCACCCTGGATCGTTTCCTCGCTTACTGGTATCCTAACTCCCCCCTCCCTGAATAAATCCTTTTTTGACTTCTAACCATCTGTCTCCTGTTCGCTTTTGGATCCAGTCCTCTCCAGCCCTAACACAAACGCTCATAGTAGAGGCCGAGCTGTTGTCCCAACCAGCTGATTGTAGAGGAACTGACAGCCAGTGGCGGATTTAGCAATTTGGGGGCCCAAGGTGAACTTAGCTAGGGGGCCCAAGGCGAACGTAGCTAGGGGACCCTTCAAAACCGTTCTTTTAACACAAAGCGACCCATCAATAGGCTACTTGCATTAAATAAAGAGAAGAATGTGAGAAATAAGTTTAAAATATAACACCAGTATATGTCAAAATGCAAAACTTTTATTTTTTTTAAAAGAAAACTCACCAGACAGTTATGTGAGTGAGAAAGAGAGATAACTTAGTTGGAGTAGTAGAGAGTGGGTGTATGGGAGTGAGGTTGATGTAAAGGTGACATTGCTCTACTAATGCATCAGTAGTGCACTGTGCAACAAGGCATATCAATTAATTTTGAATATGCTGACTGAGCTATGTATATGTGAGCTGTTCTTCTTGAATTCTCCACAGATGCTCCTTCATGACGGGGTCAAATTGAGCCATTAATTGCACTTGTCCCCGGAAATCGCCATGTTCATATAGCTTCTCTCTGTGTCCTCTAAATGCAAGATTATGTTAAGATAGATGGCTAACAATGGCAAACAATCTTTTTAAAATTTCTTTCCATCTAGTAGCTTCAGCATTTATGAGATCCTGTCTCACCTGATCAATAGGTGAGTGCTTAGTGTGTGCCAGGCATCCATGTGTGAGACGTGTTGGGCAGACCTCTCATGTTGCTTAAGGTGAGCTTGGAGGTTTTTCCAGTTGCTAAAGCCGGTGTTGGAGCTCAGCTGTGTATCTCCATCACCAAAAAGCCGGCAATAAAAGCACATGACAGAAACCTTGGACTTGCTGTAGACTAGCCAGGACCTTTTGATTTTCTCCCAGTTCCTCATTAACATGAAATAATTGACTTTTGTGAATCGCCGACCTTCTTCATTTCGGGGGAACTCTAGCTCGAGTTGAACAGGTCCTTTCATCACAATGTCGCATCGTTCCCTCTTGTTAACAACCGGTGGCCAAAGCGCCGGGTCATCTCCCAATACTATATCACTTTCGCGGTGTTCAGAAGACTCTGGGCTACTCACCAACTCATCAACTATTTCTTCCGAAGTGGTCGGCTTGTCATCCATCAGCTCGTCTGCTCCGTCAGAAATAGTACAGGTAGCTCCCCTGAATCTTCAACGACCAGCTCAACATTAACGTTGTTAGAGTCAACCGGTGTTGTTGACACATTAAAAAATCTTGTAAGTTTGGGGTGTGTAGCGTTCTTTTGTTTTGTTTCCTCCCGCTTTCACCTTTTATTAGCCCCACTTGGATATTGTTGCTTCATTTTAAGTTAACTGTCAACAAACCGTACTTGTCACTTCCACTTCATTTCCAACTTTTGCGCTGACGTTTTGGGGTTCGCGCCTTCAGGCAGGGAATAGTCCATTATAACAGGAAAGGGGGGTCGGGGGCCCCCTCAAGTTGGGGGCCCCAGGCAATTGCCTACCTTTGCCTTAATGGTAAGACCGCGTATGCTGACAGCAGGCACCTGTTGTAGTGTGACGTCCAGCTGTGCCGAGTGGCCAGTCGCAGGTCAGACAGGTCCGCCAGAAGCGCAGGTTCCGGAACCACAAAAACTTCGGAGACACCCCATGGATGAAGCGCTGCACCACCAGGTAAATGGAGACAAGGCCTTCTCCTCGATTTCCTCTTGTGAACATCAGAGCCCTGGGTGGTAAACAGGAGTTGATACTCAGGTGATGATCGGGGGTGGGAAAGTTTGTAACTTGTAACTTGTAACTTTCCCAGCTGTCAAAGAGCCTTTCCATATACTATTTGATGTCCAACAAAGTGCGGCGGTCATAAGTCCAAGCAGAAGAGACGCAGTTGTTTAAGGACATGGCTTGTATGATTAAGAGAAACACAATTACAAACAGCGGACGGAGACAAAATTGTCGAGCAACAGCAGCCGAGCCAAACACAGGCGCCATTTGGGTCTTCCTGACGTGTTAGCTCACGGTCTGCAGCCCGATTGTATCCTACAATTCACCGCAAAATCTGAACATCTGATGGTCACTAACCGGAGCAAGATATCCCATCATGCAACGTTTCGCCTCCGCAGCCGGTTGGGAGTTTTTTGTTTTTTTCTCTCGGTGAATTGCTCATAGTTTGCCGTTGGATGACAGGCGCAAGACACATTCATAAGTTGAAGAGCAGTACAACAGTCACAAAACCAGTTTATTCCATTGTTTGATTTATTAGACATTTCAAAACAAGGCTATTTAAATGGCTTCCTACATTCATTGAAAAAAAAAAAAGTATTAAACGAACAGTATATAATTAAACATTCCAGTAGGTTACAATGTAACTTGCTGTTATTAATGAGCCAAGAGAATAAAATAAATGTATGCTTAAATAATAAACAAAATCCGAAATAAAAATTACAGGACAATAATCAAAAGCCTCTAATTTAACAAAAATGAATTAGTGAACGGACAAGTATTGTGTGAGACGATAATAATGTGGTACATTTTAATAGTGTGACAGCCATGACTACCGGAGGCAAGAGTAGTGTCTGAAAGTGTCCGAAAGATTTTTCTGATGAGCTCACTATAAAGTCCACTACATTTATTTCCCTATGTAGGGAGTAGGGATTGAGTGAGTGATTTCGGACACAATCCATGCCTTCCTCTGGTGTGTGAGGAAGATCCTTCATTTCCAAGAACGCCCAGGAATCTATCAGATAAATAGAACTTTAATCCCAGTAACATATTGAAGTCTAATAGAATGCTGTGATTGATTGTGTCAAAAGCAGCACTGAGATCGATAGTCTTCTATCAGAAGCTAAGAGGAGGAGGATCATTGGTAGCTTTCACCAGTGCTGTTTCTGTGGAATGATGTACTCTGAATCCTGACTGACACTGTTTAAACAGATTATTTCTGTGTAAATTATAAAAAAAATTTCTAGAACTTTAGACAAAGAAAGGGAGATTGGATAAAGGTACATTTTTAGTCCTCCTGCGTCGTTAAAAGGCTGTTACAATTCCACGCTGTTCCACGCTGAGGTTTATTTCATGGAATGTGCATGGAGCTGGGTCCAGGGAGAAGAGATTAAAAATCTCCAATAAATTGAAGGATTTACTGGCAGACATTGTTTTATTACAGGAGATTCATTTATCAAAGACTGCAGCTGATGTTCTCACCACAGCACAGTTTCCTCATGTGTACTCAGCCTGTTACAACTCCAGACAAAGAGGTGTAGCCATTCTGATAAACAGAAGACTAAATTTCACCGTAAACAACACAGTTATAGATCCAGAAGGTAGATTTCTAATAGTTAATTTATCTATTCAAAATATGAATTTATGCATTGCAAATATATATGGTCCAAATGTTGATGACCCCTCATTTTTTCACTCCTTTTTCACTTCACTCTCTGATCACTCAGATAACACACTCATCATAGGAGGGGACTTTAACATGGTTTCTGACTCAGGAGTAGACAGACTCAGTACTTCAGGCAGTCAGCGGAACTGGCAGTCCACAAATATTGTAAAACAGTACATGAAAGATTTTGGTCTTTGTGATGCTTGGCGCTCCCACCACCCCACTCTTAGAGAATACACCTTCTTCTCACCGGTACACCACTCATATTCAAGAATAGATTATTTCTTAGTTAGCAGTTCCTTGATGAGGGATATTTCAGACACCAAAATCTACCCCATCACAATCAGTGATCACGCTTCAGTTTCTATCACACTGAAGAATAAAAGAGTTGTACCACCAGCGAGGAATTGGAGATTTAATACATCATTACTAAAAGACCCTGATTTTATTAATTATTTCAAAATGGAATGGTCTGTATATTTAGAAAATAATGACCTGCCAGGAATGTCAGCTTGTACTCTTTGGGAAGCCGGAAAAACCGTTATGAGAGGCAAAATAATCTCTTTTTCATCAAATAAGAAAAAGAGGGAAAGTTCAAGGATATCAGATTTAGAACTCAGGATCAAATCATTAGAAGTTGTCTATAGTACATCCAAAGAGGAACACACACTGAATGAACTAAGAAAAGCTAAACTTGAATTAAACAAAATTATTAACAAACAAACACAGTTTCTGATACAAAGACTTCGCTTGGAGAACTTTCAGCATGGCAATAAATCTGGAAGGTTCCTAGCTAATCAACTAAAGAGAAAGTAAGAGAAAACAACAATTACTTCTGTTAAAGACTCAAAAGGAAATGTCACCCATGACCCCGATGTAATCAACAATGCTTTTAGGGACTTCTATAAAACCTTATATTCATCACAAAATGATCAATCAGACAGTAACATAGATCAGTTTCTTAGTATTATCAACCTTCCAAAATTACAAACCGAACAGGCAATGGCTCTGGATTCACCTCTCTCATTAGGAGAACTCCATGAAGCCCTTCAACATATGCCTAGTAACAAAGCCCCGGGACCAGATGGTTTTCCAGCAGAGTTCTACAAAGAATTTTGGACTGTTTTGGCACCTGCATTTCACAAAATGGTATTACAAGTTAAGCAGCATGGCAGATTATCCCCACACATGAACTCTGCTAACATTATCCTGCTACAGAAACCAGGAAAAGATCCCATATTTCCATCCAGCTACCGCCCAATATCTCTAATAAATGCAGACCTCAAAATAATTTGTAAAGCCCTCGCCAAAAGAATAGAAAAAATAACTCCACTTATAATACATCCTGACCAGACAGGTTTTATAAAGGGTAGACACTCATCCACTAACACTCACAGGCTAATTAATCTCATAGACTATTCTACCATCAACAACCTGGAAACCACAATAGTCTCTCTAGATGCAGAAAAAGCATTTGATCGAGTGAACTGGAAATTTTTATTCGCAGCATTAAACAAATTTGGGTTTGGGTCAAACTTCATCAACTGGATAAGGATATTATATAGCTCCCCAAATGCAAGTGTCAGGACAAATGATCAAACTTCTCCAAGCTTCAGTCTGCAGAGAGGTACAAGACAGGGTTGCCCACTTTCTCCCTCACTTTTTGCTATTTTCATCGAACCTTTAGTAGCTGCTATCAGACAAGATAGAAATATTAAAAGGCATCCAACCCCAAAATATTGAGCATAAAATAAGTCTTTATGCTGATGATGTATTACTTTTCCTTCAGAACTCACAGACGTTGCTCACTCACACGATCACACTCATAAATAAATTCTCAGCACTTTCTGACTACTCTATCAATTGGTCTAAGACCACAGTTCTGCCCATTAACTGTAGGGTCCAGAATATACCTGCGATCACTTTACAGTCAGGAAATATTAGATATTTAGGCATAAACATTTCCTCCAGGCTCTCAGAGCTAACAAAGCTAAATTATGTGCAATTATTAAAGACAGAAGAGAACAATCTCTCTCGTTGGAAGTCCTTACCTATATCACTTATGGGGAGAGTTACAACCATTAAAATGATGATACTACCAAAAGTTAACTATTTGTTCTCAATGATCCCCATAAAACCATCTGCTACTTGGTTTAAGTCACTTGATTCATGCATCTCCAAATTTCTGTGGAAAAACAAACCACTACGTATTAGTTTAAAAACGCTACAGAAAACCAAGGAAAGTGGTGGATTAGATTTACCTAATTTTCAGCACTATTCCTTAGCCAATAGGTTACAGTATATATCAAAATGGTTTAAACCTAGCCCAATAGATGAACCATGGATAAATATAGAACAAGCATTGTGTGATAATCTGGAAATCTCTGACCTGCCACTTATTAGTCAAAACATAAAAAATCAAAAATGTTTTAAAAGTATTAACATCAGCACCTCTCTGACAGCCTGGTGGGAATTTCTTAAAATAACAAAGTCTTCACTTGTCCCGTGTAAGCTTACACCCATCTGGAACAATCCCTACATCCTGCAAAACAAAAAAAACGCTAAACTTTACTCTGTGGAAGCTCAAAGGAATCAAACATCTGGAACATATAATCCAAAATGGACATTTTATTTCATTTGATGAGCTCATATCACAACATGAGATGGGCAGCAATAAATTCCTAGAATATCAACAACTTAAGTCTATAATAACAAAGAAATATATCCTCCACCAACCAGACTTACAACTCCTGATTAGGGTAGCAGAATTTATAAGCATCTGCACCCCAAAACTACTATCAAAAATATATAAATTATTGTCTAAGATAGATGACACAATGTCTCTACCGTCCTCAAAATGGGAGGCAGATTTATCCATCAGTTCTAGTCATAGCTTCTGGCCACAAATATGTTTGAACACTTTCAGAATGACTCGAAATCCTAATTTACAGCTCATACAATACAAAATTCTTCATAGAACACATTATACAGGACAAAGGATGTTCAGGATGGGTCTGACACACTCAAACATCTGCTCACATTGCACAGATAACACACCTGATGATTATGCACACGCTTTGTGGTTTTGTGCGCCTGTCCAGAAGTTCTGGCTTGAAGTCTGTACGGACCTATCAACATGGCTAAAGTGTAGCATCCCTGCATGCCCCACACTGTGCATACTGGGTGACTTGGACAATATCCACATGGAAATTAACTCAGCACACATGGTCCTCACAGTGTTATGTATCGCAAAGAAAACTATTCTCATGAACACACACACACATTCATTAGTCCCGTAGCATGCACGCTAAGCAGTTGATGTATTATCATGTTGTCTCAGGTCATCTATATCCACAGTTGTGTTGTATGCGATTGCCGCTACTTGTGCTTGTTTTTGTTTGTTTGTTTGTATGTTTGTTTTTTCTCTGCTTGTCTGCTTTCAGGTGCTCCTGGTGGCGATAAGACTGGATTTGCGACAGAGACCATGGATTGTTGTCTTTTTTGTTTTTTACAGGTGTAGCAGCTGGTTGTCTGGTTTCTGTTTCTATTTTTGTTCTGTTTCCTCTTCTTTCCTCTTAAAAAAAAAGGCTGTTACAAGATCAACTGGACAGAACTATCTAAATACAAACCAGGTTCTCTAGATACTTCTAAGGCTTCTAAAGCTGCTGTACTTGATGATACATTAGTGATAATAGTGGGAAAGATTCTATAACTCTTCTCTCTGATAGAAACAATTTTACTGGTAAAGAAGCTCATGCAATCATCACAACTTAGAGTTAAAGGAATACATGGCTCAACAGAGCTCAGACTCATCGTCAGTCTGGCTACAGTGCTGAAAAGAAATGTGAGTTTATTGTTATTCTCTTCCATCAGTGATGAATAATAAGCAATTCCCAGCTTCACAAAGGGCTTTCTCTTATATATTATTGAGACTATCTTTCCAGACTAATTGAGAATAAGGACTGAGGAATGGCATTGTCTTTCCAGCTTCCTTGCAGTCTGCTTTAAAGCATGCAGCTGTGAATTTCCAAGGAGCCAACCTCTTCTGAGTGATTACCTTTCTTTTCAGAGAGGCAACATTGTCCAATGTTGTATGCATTGAAATTGTAGTGATGTCAAAAAGGCTATCAAGTTTTGCGGGAGTAGTTTAGGTAGCTGCCCTCTGTAATTAATGCACATGGCAGTGAAGAAAATGATGATGGAATTAATACTTTAAATCTGGTTACAGCATTTTCTGATTGACACCTTCCATAGGTAAATTCCTTCTCAGAAGCCGTATAGTCAAGCAATGTAAACTCAAAAGTTATTTTAAAAAATGGATAAGACAGGAGGAATGAGGAAATACTGTTAACTGTTCACTCTCAATGCCATAAGTCAGCACAAGATCAAGGGTATGATTAAGACAGTGAGTAGGTCTGTGAACACTTTGAGAAAATCTAACACAATGGACTAATAAATTGGTCCATATTTTTAGGAATGAGAGCTGCCTCTTCTAAAGTGGGATGGATGTCATCTCTCCTAATCAGATCAGGCTTTCCACAAAAAGATTGCATATTATCCATGTAGCCCATATTGTTTGTTGGACACCATCTGGACAACCAGCGGTTGAAGGATGACATGTGGCTAAATATGTCATCACTGGTCAGATTTGGCAAAGGTCCAGAGAAAACTATAGAGTCCGACATTGTTTTGGCAAAATTACACACCGATGAAACATTCATTTTAGTGACCTCCAAGTGGCGACACCAGGTGTCACTGCCAACATGAGTAACTATTTTACCATATTTACGTTTGTCCCTAGCCAGCAGTTTCAAATAGGATTCTATGTTGCCTGCTCTGGCCCCTGGAATATGTGGTTATGGTTGCTGGTGTCTCTAATGCCACGTTTCCGACTATAGAGCTGCCAATTACCAGGGTTTTTTGTTCAATGGGTGTGTCGCTGAGTGGGGAAAATCTGTTTGAAACGTGGACAGGTTGATGGTGAACTACGGGCTTGACTTTAGGGCTATGCCCCCCTTTCTGACTGTCATCCAGCCAGTCTGGGGTCCTGGCTGCTGGGGTTCTGCTAAGAAGCAGCTAATGGGGTTAGCTACACTTGGTGGCTCTGCACAGACTAAAAGGGACCTGGCTAGCTATCGGGTGGTTTTCAACATTGCGGAGTCGAGCTTCCAATTCCGATAACCTCGCCTCCAAAACTACAAAAAGACTACATTTGTTACATGTACCATTATTGCTAAAGGAGGCAGAAAAGTAATTAAACATCTGACACAAGGAGAAGGTGAAAGCAGGAGATGGAGAAAGAGAACTGGGTGCCATGTTAAGCTAGAGAACCCGACACACTGCTAAAAAGTGAAAATAAACAAGTATGAGATAGAGTTAACTATGCAAAATGTGTAACTTATAAGAAGAACTTGAGTGATTTTTAATAGTCCAAGAGGAGCAAGAAGTTCCACAGAACACAAACAAGATAACAGGAAATTATGCAATACGTCTTACTGGAGAGGGTTGGAGCGTTAGCAGCTCCTTCATAGCCCTTTGTTGGATAATTTAACCATGTAAAACAAACTGATCATTCTTTTTATACTTATTCATCTGGGCTGTTATAATTGGCTTTGATCTTAGACATTATAAATTCATATTCTGTATTTTCCTAAATAACCTATGTTCCTAGCTGGTACTTTTCCACTTTGCTCATACTGCACAACAGATGACCTTAAATGGTCCAAGACCTTAGAAGGACATAAACAACTGGGTCAGACAAAACATCTCTATTAGGGCAGATAGGTCTGGTACATTAGATCCACGCCTAAAACAGCACTCACACATACACACACATTGTTTATAACATCCAAAGAACACAACAAGGACAGCAGCTGGCCTGAGCATGTCACCCAAAACTGGCCAATTATACTCTGACAAGTGTGAAAACAACTTCTGTGAGATAAAGCTGAATATAAATATAACATGTTTCCGGATAACGGGGCTCGGCCTGACGGATTTCTTGCGGGAGCTCTGGCACTCCGAGTCCAGCACTGCAATATACTCTACTTGTGACCACTAATAAATACTTTTTTAATAAACGATTTCTCCAGCTTGTTCTTGAGCTTCCAATGAAAAAACCGGGCTAACAGGGCACACTGTAAATATGGTTGTTATGCTAAAATCAATTTTAGGTTGAAATATGTAATTTCAATTAAGATATTTGTGCCTATTTCTACATGGCATTTCTCCTGTTAATGTAACTGTTGTGTCTCTTTAGAGCGTCCTTGGACTGCTCTCTTTCCGAAATTAATGTCAAGATAAAAAACAAACAAAAATGGAGGAAATAAGCTATAAAAGCTTATTTGGTCAACTTCCTGGTAGCATAGAGCACATTAGGCACATTCGCCTGAGATTGCTTAGGGTCAAGAATCTGCTACATTATCACGGTAAAAGAGGGGGTGGGGTACCTATGGTTGAGAGGATGATGGGGCTGATGGGTGAGAAGGGAGGTGGGGTTTATGTTTGGGAGTGTTTTGTCTCTCTTTCAGGGACAGCAATCCAATAATCTATTCATCGGGCTGCTCAAGGGAAAAGATCCCAGCTGCTCTAATTTAAGAATAAAGAGGAGGCCACTTTTGTTCTGTCGCTCAGGCTCTATTTCATGAAGAAACATCCCCCTTCCTCCCATGAGCCTCTTGACTGCCTCCTTTCATTTCTCTACTCCTCGTGTTTCCTCATGTTATGCTGTGGATTTAAAAATCATTTAATTTGTCATGATGACATGTTCTATGTTGTTTTCAGAATTAATGTATTAGAATGTATTTAGTTTGATTCTCCACCATTGAACTGTTTTTTTTTTCATTCCCCAGACACATTTTTCTCAGTCAAATATATATTTCAGGGCACATCTAATATGAAACAAAAATGTTCAGACATCTAGAGTTCATAAATTTGGTACAAACTGTCTGGAGTCCATCATTCTACACAGAGAGAGATTATTCAAAAGTGGAAAACATTCAAGATTGCTGACAATCTTCACAGGAGTGGACATCCCAGCAAGTCTGACCTTGGGGTGAACCCAAGGTCAGACTGTTAAATTCTCAGAGAAACTGCAAAAAACCCAAGAGCTACATCTCAGACTGTACAGGCTTCAGCTAGCATGTTAAACCATTAAGTTCATGACAGCACAATTAAAGAAAGAATGGATTAGTTTAGCTTGTTTGGAAAAATGGTCTAAATACCTAATTTCTCAACAAAGAACATGGCAGCACAGCTTAGGTTTACAAACAAACCACAAGGCTTCTGGAACAATGTAATTTGAATAAAAATATCTGGTCATAATGCACAGTATCATGTTTGGTGAAAACCAAACAGCAAATCAGCACAAACACCTGAACCAGATGTGAAACACAGTGGGACAGGGACATTAGGTGCGGAAAATTATGATGGAAACGTCATAATTCGAATTAAAATTCCCTGATTCGCACAAATGAAAAATCGGTAGCGCCGGGTTTTGGTTGATTCGAAAGGGATGGAAATAGCTGTGTTCGCATCAAGTTTGACGTAGCATTGCGCACTTCTCGATGCGCATCTAAAGAGGCTGAAACGCACCTACAGAGGCTGAAACGCACCTAGTGACTGTTGTGGGGAAGATATGACTTCATCAGGTGGTTTCTTTGACAGAAACACAATTTGGACGGCCTTTTTAGTTTAGAACGGGAAGGATTTATGTTCCCTATGAAAATATATGTTGTTTTAATAAATGTTTTAGTATTTTCATTTTCACTCTGGCCTGTATCAAAACCAATGCATCCAATCAACAAACAATCCCACAAAATATTAAAAATTATATTCCAAAACTCACATATATGAAAGAAATGTGTCATATCTGTTCTTAGGCTGCTCATACATAATAGGTATTGTGCCTGAATGAAATTTAGATTTAACTAATGAAATGAAATTGAACATTTGTTGGTCACAGTGACTACACTTCTGCGAAGGTTACAGAAAATTTGGATAGAATAAAAGTTGTTAAAGCATTTTATTTCAACATTTCAGTTTGACAGGAGGTTCAATTTTTCTTGAATTATCTAATAATATTGTACTTAAGTTATAATTATCACTGAGACGTTAAACTCCTTTCATGTCCGTTTAGAGAGTTTTCGGTCTATGCGAAAGCACTTCTTCACCTCTGTGTGATTTAACTGTAAACCAAATGTTACTTATTAATATTAAGTAGTGGGTGTGGTTCGTGAGTAAGTCCCTCCCCTTGCTAGTGGTTATTACCCAGCCTCCTCTAGGATAACTCAAAGTGCTTGTCCGCTTCTGTCAGCTGGGCTGCATACGGGCTGTAGTGAGCGGGGTAATAAAAGAAAGGTAGGACAATAGCAGACAAAAGGTTTCCCGAGCAGGAAGGAGGCAGACCGGTTCTTTACTGTTGGGACTTTCTTTTTGGAAGCAAAGCTGCAGCTCTGTCTCCGGCTGAGCATGTCCCACCCTGAGAGTTTAATCCTCAAGGAGAGGCTCACACCGACGGTCAGAGCATCGAGAGACGCCAGACAACAACCCGCCGCTGGGATGACTCTCACACGGAGCTGCATCCCCCTCAATGCTGCCTTCACCCTGCCTTTATTGCTGCTGTCTGCCCGCATACAGGTACACCACGCTCTCGCTGATTTTAAGCTCATTGTTAGCTAGTTTTAAATAGCAGTTTACTGGACGAAACATGGGACAAACCCTCTCATGTTGTGAATAAAAGTGTGTTAATTCAGAGATTTTTGTTTAGGGACATTTTCATTTACCAGAGGTTACTTTTCTACAAACTCTGACAAAAGTTGTTATATACAGTTAAAAAGACTGAAGTAATACATTTTAGGTTTTCTTATAGTATGTTTACACTGTTAACATGATTAAGCTGTTTTAATTCTAAACCGAGACTTAAATTGGAAAACTTAAAGGACCATCTGCCATTTTTAGATTTTTGGAGCTGTGTGCAAATCGTTTTAATGAATCTCTGGATCCTCGTTGACATAGATTCCATTTCATTTTGATAAGTTTTGGATCACATAGACTGTTTTTGAGCTTATGCATTGTATTGTCCATAAATGATCAAATCAGAGTTTAAATGCATTGAGTGCTGTTTTCAGTATCAGAATTATTCTAGATTTGATTTAGTGCTACCAGTTTTCTGTGTGAGCCGTGAGTGAATTAGAGACTGCAGAATATATACTAAAGTTGAATCTGGAATACAAATTATTCCGGTTGTTCCCTGCTGTGGCTCTGTTGCTGTTGATCCAACTTTTTGGTTTTTAATTCTCTCTTTACAGAGAAAAACATGCAGCTTCAGTTTGAAGGCTTTCAAAGGTCAGGTGATGATTGTAACTGCAACAAAACAATTACATTTAAGAGGTTGGAGCCAGCAATTTCAGTATTTGCTGCTACTGGTTAATAACTGAAACCATTAATCAAATATTAAAGTTGTTACTGTTTAATTTCTTGCAGATCATAGATAATAATTTGCAAATTATTCAGCTGCATATAATTATCATCTGGTATCTATTTGTCTTGACTCTTACGGAAGAGTAAAAGTAAATCATTGTCAGCCTCTGCTGCCTCACTTTAGACGATTCTTAAAATCATGTTTCCAGTCTTCCTCTGCTCCTACTTCAGGAGATTTTTGTGGGAACATCAAATTACTTTATTTCCATGAAAAACCTTCTTTTTTTTTTTTTTAATTTAAGTTTATCTCATATATAAACATCATAGTTTTCATAAGTCCTCACTGGACCCATTGTGAACTATACACACATAGTATGTGCATACAATAAACTTTAATCAGACCTGGTCTGACTGGGCCCAAAAAGACGACTTGGTCTACATAGAACACACCAATAGCCTATGAACAGGAGCCTGCTTGGGTTTAATTAGTCTAATCAATAATCTTCATTTAGTCCAGTTTTGTCATGTGTCGGTCTTGTCTCCTACCAACCAGGTGAATGTCCGATGGCCTCAACATTAGAAAATGTTTGTTTCACTACCTGATGTTTACTCACCTGACTTCCTCTGCAGATTTCTTCAGCTTCTGGACACTTTGAGCTTCAGATTTTGTCAATGCAGAATGTTAATGGGCAGCTGCAAACTGGTGCCTGCTGCGATGGATATCGGGACGTGGTGGATAGTCGATGCACAGCGAATCAGTGTGACACCTACTTTCGGGTCTGTCTGAAGGAGTATCAGCTAAAGGTTTCCCCGGCTGGGCCCTGCAACTTTGGCACTGCCTCCACACCAGTGCTCGGTGGGAATACATTTTCTTTTAGAAATCCCACGAACAAAGAAGCCAGGATTGTGTTGCCGTTCAGCTTTGCGTGGCCGGTGAGTTCAGAACTTCTGCAGTTCATTAATCCTTCACTGAAATCAGTTTTTATGTCTCTGAGAAGTTTGGTCCATTATTTCTTCAACCAGAAATGGATAAGAATTGGATCACATGGTCAAATTATAATGACTGTTTAAGCAATAGAGGGATTATTTATGTGGGTGGAAACAGTTTTCTTTTTACCTACATTGATTTAGGTCAGGTTTGCCAGCTTAAGAGTTTTCATATATATCATATATATAGTTTTCAATAATGATAGATCCACTTGCTTAAAGGTGACATTTCCAGTGAATCTGCTGTAAATCAGTCCATAATCTGCCCTATAGTTATTTATTTATTTATTTTTTCATGAATATGTCACGGAAATCTAACAGCTTTTGATGTCCCATTTATTTATTAATTTATTAATTGGTAATAGTGTCTACTATTTATCAGTTTTCACTGAGTCATGAATTTGCAGGCTTGGACCGGCATTATAAGTCTCTCAGGAAGTTCCTTATCTGTTGTTTATGTTCGTGGCTCATCAGTCTGGGCTGTGAGCTGCTTGCTTTCTCACTCAGATCAGCCTCACGGTCAGTTGGGTTTGAGCTCTGATCTCTGAGATGCTCAGACTGAAGTTTCATGTGTTCATCAGAGGCTTCTGCAGTTTCCTATTGGATCTACAAACTGCTTCAATTAAGCTGTTGCCATCAGAATGTTCCTGGTTTTCTTTCTGTTGCATTTCTATTTTTTTTTTGTCATTGTTTCCTCCCCTGACCTTCCAGTGTGGAGGGGATAAAGGACCGTTGTTGGCGGCGCTGCTCTGCCGGCTGAAGGACATTCTTGCTGTTGAGCCTGGTAACTGGCATGTTAAATGAAGCCATCGTAGTCGACAGACAGGATAAGGTTTCTGTCGTTGTTCCTTTTTTTGACTCCCTGGCCTAAAGTGGCAAACAGCCTCTTTCTGTGCGTCAGTTGTGTTTATGGGAGCTATGATGGCAGCACAGCATGTGTAATGTCGTGCCAAACCCACAACATTTTCACCCAAGACCTCCATAGTTGGCTTATCCCTTTCTTTTAATATGCGACTCATTTGTTATACTTTTTCACATCTATTCCCCTGCCAGTGTCTTGCATTTTCCATCTTGCCTTTCTTTATTTTTTCACATTTGCACTGAATGCAAATTTCTTCCTTACTTTCTTCTTCCCCCTCCAGCTCCTGCAGTTAGTGCTGGTTTATACAAGTACAGGTTTATACAGGTTTCTACATGAACAATAGGCTAGGCTGCAGCTGGGGCTTATGGAACAATGCCGGGAGTGAAGGGCTGGGATTGGGGGTACATAGTTTTATAAACAATATATCCACCAAGAGTCAGACAGTAATAGAAGTAACTGAGCAACAGGAAATGGCAACCAGAGCGAAGCTTCTACTGCAACTTGATATGATCAGGAGTAGATGTGAGGGGTGACTGTGTTGTGCTGAACAAACTGGAGTTATGTTGTGTCTTTTTCACATAAGAGATAAATTTGTCTTTTATTTAATCTTTTAATAGGTTTGGTGACTTTGTTGGTCATTAAGAAAGATGGTAACTGAGTTTGTTTAGAAAATGGAGAAATCATTAGACAACAAGGACAGAACGTTTAATTTAATTCAGTTGTTACCGCTGAAGTTTGTGTTTTCTGTGTCGTTTATATTGTGTTCACCAGACCACCCTCAAAACCGGTCACCCCTGCAGGAGTGACCAGCTGGACCAATCAACAGGCTCACAGTGAAAGGGAATTTCTGATCTATAAAAATTAAACAATCTGATAACAACTCATATTTTATTTATATGAACGTGATTTGGTTTGGAGTTAGACTTTATATTCAGATCTGGATCCATTTGTATTAATACCATGACTGTTTGTTAACACAGGATCAAAGATGACAAGTATTTTGGGGTTGCGATTATTTGGATTTAAAAAAAAAACTAAACACAAAGGTGTCATCAAGGTATGAAGTTGTTGTATCCTTTCTTCATTATTATTTATTTAGAAAACATGATTATTAGTTTATGTTTTATATTTCATTATATTTACATTTAGATCCAGTTAAATATTAAACAGACAGTATTAAAAATACAGTTAAAGGTAAAGTTAATTCTAAAACTTGATTTCATGTATTACTGGTATGTGATGTTACATGATAAGACTGCAAGGGGGCGTTTCTTTGTTTACATGTCAGTTGAGAATAGGTCAAGGTTCGAACCGTAGAAGAAGAACAGTGGCAGTAGGAAATGTCTGTAAACAACAGATCATTTTATGTCCAGTTAGTCGACGTTTTAATGTACTCTGACAGTGTTTTTCCGTCAGTAAAAACCTGAACAGACACTGAGAAATCCCGCCTCGTTTTTCATAGAAGCTGCAGCTAAGTTCCCACAGAAGTACTGTCTGAATATTGGTACTTTCTTCTTCATCTTCTTTTCCCTCTCTTTGGATCATACATGTTTTTACCGCAAATCCAGTAATTTTCTAGCTTTTCCGTTTTCACCAAACTGGTGGTAAAACCAACATTCACATCCACTCAGCCACACCATCCTGGTCTCAAAAATTGACTGTCTCTTGACGTTTCCCCTCTACTGAATGTTTGATGTTCAGAAAAACAAATCTGAAAAAGTGAGAGAGCAATAAAAGAGCAGAACCTGTTAGCATGTGTCAGACTCAGTAAGAACATTTAAATGATACTAGAAAAAAAAGGTTTATCAGAGCAAAACAATACTTTTACAGTGATTTTCAAGTCACATTTCAAGTCACATTCAAATAAAGCATTTCCATTTCGCTCTGCTCTAAAAAATCCTAGATTTTATTAACGCAGCGTCATCTGCCAGAATCACCATTCATGTAACTTAAAGACAACATCTGTGCAGTGAATTCAGCTGTACTTATATGTACGATGATCTCCCATAGAGGGATAACTGTGAATTTAACTGTGCTGAGTGAATCACATGGTGAGAGTTAGCAGAAATGGCTACTGGTATGTTCACTGAGCTCAGAGGAGTCCAGATGTGGCTCAGCTGGTTGGCCAAACATGGACGTTTCTGATGACTGTCAGGTCTCATAGAGACTCTTAAGTTTTTGTATATTGTCTTGTCACTTCCTGTTTTATTTTGAAATGAACAACTCCTCTCATTTCAGATAACTTGCCCTTCCTCCCGTGTCATGTGTCTCATTGTCTTCCCTGATTCCCAAGTGTTTCCACCTGTTCCCCTTGGTCCCTCATGTGTATTTAGTCTGCGTCTTCCCTTGTCTCGTTGCCAGTGTGTTGTATTGTCTCTCGAGCTTTCGTCCGCTAGCCTCCACAGTGATTCCACGACTACGTAATCCATAGATCTTGTTTGTTAATGATTTCCTCCTTGAGAGCGATTTTTTGTTGTAAGGTTTTTCATAGATATAGCGAAGTGAAGTTTTCTTTGTATTTTCAGTAGTACCTCCGGTAGAGGAGTGTCTTTGATTTCTAGTGTTAATTTTCATAGCAACTCCATTAGAAGGAGCCTCTTTTGTTTATTGGTTTTGTTAAGATTCTATAGAGCCTCCGACGTTTCGGAGAGGGGTAAATTTAATTGTAAGATTTATATAAGCTTTTGTTTGTTCCTCCTGGCGTGGAGAGAGTTTTCTTTTGATAAGTTTTATAGTCTCACTCTTCTCCCCATAGGTATCGAGAAGAGTGAGTTAGGAATTTATAATCTATTGCTTTGCTCTGCAAGTAACTATCATTATATAAATAAAATCTGGTTATTGTATCTACCCTGCATCTGCGTCCAGTGCTTCACGGTTCGTGACAATGACAAGTTTCTCTATACTGAGTGACACTGTTCCTCATCCTCAGAAGCAATGTGGTTATCGCTTGTCACTGACAACATTGGGCTGTTTCTCACCACCCTTCCAATCCATCACACATGAGCATTATATTGGACTGATCTTTGTCACAGCTTTGAATGTTGGGTGCTGACATGGCTCAAACTTCTCAAAACAACCACACAGTGCAAGAGATGATTGTGATAGATTATTCTCAAATGTCTGCACGTACATGACAAAGATCAATCTATAAACAGATGGAATTACATAGAAAAGGGTCCAATATGAACATATTAAAAGTGACAATTATGGTTTTATATTGTTTGGCACACAGCAGTATAATGATTTTCTGTTTTAATGCTTTGTATAAGAGGAATCCTTCATCTGCAGAATCACTGTTTTCATGTGTCACTCATAACATTTATGAGATGACGTTTCACTAATATAAATGGTAAATGGACTGTGCTTACCACTAAAATCACTTTTACACTGCAAGCCACATTCATTAGTCTGTATAATTGTACAGGCTGCACAGTGCTTTCTTCTTCACATTCATACATAAGGTATGCAACGTGGGGTTCCAAGGATGCTTAAACATGTTGTCTGGGGAAGCCAGGAGTTGAACCACCTTCCTATTGGCAGGCGACTGCTCTTCCCCCTGAGCAATGTGTTGTAAATGCTCTGCATTTAGCATTGAGCAAGGTCTGCTAAGATTTATACTCAATAGAAGCTGTGCTGCCATGCAAAGTACTTGCAGTCAACAGCAGCAACTTGGGATCAGTGTCCTACCCAAGGACGCCTGTGGCCAAAGATCTGATAGGTAATTTTTTTCTGTAATTTTTAAACAAACTAATTCTAATAATACAGTTTAACAATTTTTAGGATAATAAAAAGAGTTTAGCTGTGAATCTCACCTGGGAGTTCTTGTCAAGTACGGTGGTGTGTTGCGTGGTGAAGATAGGATCCAGATGCAGATGTTCAAAAGTGAAACTTGATTTATTTACACACAAAACAACAAAAAGTCGTGGCTGAGCTAGAATACAAAAAAAACTAAACTATGGGGAAAAACTTGGCAAAAACCTGACTGTGACTATCAAAATTCATGGGCACACACCTGACTGGACATGGGATCAATAACGGTGAGGATCTGGCAATGAACATGAGAAAACCTGGAAACTAAATACTGAGGAGGGTAATTGGTGAGTGAGTGCAGCTGATGGAAGAAACACAGGTGACATGGATGAAGCTGATGGCAGGGCAAGAGAAACTAAGGAAAATATGGCAAAAACTAAAGACTAAACCAGGAACTTAAAACATAACAAAACTAACAGACGTGACAGTTCTGAACGTTCCCAATTTTTGTTTTGAAAACCAGTGATGCTTGATGCACATCATACTCTTCATCATGCTGTCATTCAGCGTGGATGAGGCATCAGATAAACCACCAAACAGAACATACATCACAGCTCTGAAACTCCCTCCACATGTCGCCTGGCTCCGCCTTTTCACAAACTGTTCCCACATCCAGCTTGTAGCCAGAGAAAGCAGTTCCACCTCATCAGTCAGACAATCTTAAAGTCACGGGGAGTGATGGGAAATCACAGACAGCCTGCAGATGAATGTGACTATATGTTTTGGCAAGAAGTAAGTGGAAACTGTTGGCAGGTAAGCTGCCAGGTTCTCATTTCTGCTGCAACTTTAAACTCTTAATTAGCTGTCAAAATGTTTTGAGGTGCCACCCAGCGTGTTTTGTGGGAAGCACACACATTTTTCCTTCAGGCTCAGGATATCAACCTGATGCCCTCATCGAGTTTTGTTCTGAGCAATGATGCAAGGATGCTGCAAGAGTTTTTGAGAGGAGTTTTATTCACTGTTGCATTTTTAGTCTGGTTCTGCATTAGTGACAGTCATGTAGCATTTGTGTAAATATCTGGACACTGTGTAGAGCAAGTAAGAACAAACTAGGTGGGATTTTATAGATTTGTTTGCCTGAGGTTATGTTTTCTTCTGCTTCCAGGCATTGGTTCTTGCTAATTCCTTGTTCTCATTTGTGGAACTCATTAGACAGTTTGAATATAAAACACTGTTTAGTGGAGCAGTTTATGATAAAAATACGGTCATACTGCTGCACACACTGCATAGCACAGCCATATGTAATGCCTCTTTCTTAATTATCAGTGTAGAAAACATTTTTTGAAGAATCAAGACCAAAAACATATGACATGAATAAATTCCATTTGTGATGCTCGTTATGGCAACTGGCAATCCTGTCAACAGCCTTGAATGCTTAATAACGGAACATCACAGCCCCAATCAACCACTAATCTGTAAACTACATGGACTGACTGTGTGGGTTTCCTGCAGAGCTGAGCTTTGGAGGGCAGAGTTTGCTCAGCTGCTGTGGATCTGCTCCAACATCAGCAGGGTTTGATAAATGTGGACAGGATGATGTAAGACCACACGGGCTAAAGCTGAAAGAGAAAAAGTACAAAAGAAATCCTGATTTCAATATAGTTATAATAGGCATTTGATGTCACTAAAAAGTCACAGATTTACAGTAACTGAATTCTGTTCCCTTGAGAAGCCTTGGACTTAAAAGCATTTGTTCATTTAGGAGGTCAGATGTTGCAAAAATGTCCTCACTGAAATGTTTCCGCACAAATGTATGTTGATTCCGTACTAATACCAGATGTTATCCTCCTTTGTTCCGAATGTTTCAGTTCATGTTCCTGAAACATGATTACGGTACTTAATTTCTGCAGATTTCTTGTGATATTTATCTTCCATTCTATTATATCCCAAATGTGTTCCCAGAGTTTCAGATACTGTCACTTTTGATTTGTGACATGGCATATTATCACACTGTTAGTAGCTAGTAGCAATTAGTGGTTAGCACTGATACTCAGACAAGCAGTTGCATTAAAGCTATGACTGTCGGGGCTCAAAGTGTGGCAAAAACAGTCCCAACACCATCACATCACTACCATAAGCTAAGACCGTTGAAGACAGGTTGGGTTTGTTGACTTTATGAACTTCCTGTGAAAGACAGGTTGGGTTTGTGCTTTTAACATCAGTGTGTAAGCTTACCATCAAAAACTGAGCTTCATAAGACCAGGGTTTTGTTTTTTCTTTAACTGTTCATTTTAGGCAAGCTTGTGTTCACTGCAGTGTCCGTGTTCTGTGTTGGACTGAGAGGAATGGAACCCATGCTGGCTTTGGAAAAAAAAAAAAAAAAAAAGAAAGAAAAAAGTTTATCTAGTTGTCACAACTTTTCTCTCAGTTCCATCTGAAAAAAACAGAGTTCTCTTAGATGCCAGAAAATGTAATGGTGCTTTATTGATGACATTTCAAATAATCAGTCATTAAATGAGACATCCATTGTTTCTCTTGGTTTCTGTTTGTCTTTGTGTACAGAGATCCTATTCGTTGATCTTGGAAGCCTTGGACTTAAACAACGACTCTTCCAGCAGTGAGTATCATCATCATAATTATCATCATCATCATCATAAAATCCTTGCTAGTTTAATCTTAATAATCTGCATTTGCTCAGTTTAAATTATTCTTGTCCATAGAATTGCAGTCTATGTCATGCTGAACTCTGCTTGTTTCCTGTCTGGTTCTTTTTTAATGTATATGTATTACCTTTTTGTTTAACAAAGCTAAAAATGTCCTCATAAAATCATTTTGGAAAAAGAATTTTTTTTTTTTTTTACCATTTAAAAAAAAAAAAAAAAAGAAAGAAAAAAAAAACTAAATTAAATTCAAATCAGTTTTATTTATATAGCGCCAAATTACAACAATTGTCTCCTCAAGGCACTTAAATAATATAGTCCAATTTAAGCCAATTAGAATTCAATTCATTGTAATCATAATCCAATGAAATCCAATTAATTAATTTCAAAATAATCCAATTCATTCATATAAAGCCAATTAAAAAAAAAATATATATATCCTAGCTAAGGAAACCAACAGATTGCACTGAAACTTGTCTTCAGTCCAATCTCCTGTCCTGAGCGTGCCTGTGGCGACTGTGGAAGGGAACGACTCCCTTTTAACAGGAAGAAACCTCTGGCAGAACCAGACTCAGGAAGGGTGGCCATCCGCCTCGACCAGCTGGGATTTGAGAAGACAGAAAAGAGGGGGGATAAACACCACAACACCATTCAAAGGATACCTGTTGGAACAGGGAAACACAAGTTAATAACCACAATAATGTCACATGTACATAATATCATTTGAGAAATTAAACAGGGGGAAAAAGAGAGCAAAGGGAGGAAAGGTGTGACAGATGAGGTCCCCCAGCAGTCTAAGCCTATAGCAGCTTAACTATGGGATGTTTCAGGATTACCTGAGCCATCCCTAACTATGAGCTTTATCAAAAAGGAAAGTTTTAAGCCTAATCTTAAAAGTGGAAAGGGTGTCTGCTTCCCAGACATTTACTGGCAGCTTATTCCACAAAAGAGGGGCCTGATAACCGAAGGCTCTGCCTCCCATTCTACTTTTAGAAACTCTGGGAACAACAAGTAAACCTGCAGTTTGGGAGCGAAGTGCTCTGTTAGGAAAATATCTTACAATTAGATCTTTAAGATATGATGGAGCTCGGTCATTAAGAACTTTATATGTGAGAAGAAGAATCTTAAATTCTATTCTGAATTTAACAGGGAGCCAATGAAGAGAAGCTAAAACTGGAGAAACATGATCTCTCCTGTTAGTTCTCATCAGAACTCTGGCTGCAGCATTTTGGATCAGCTGGAGGCTTTTCCGAGAATATGTGGGACAGCCCAATAACAAAGAATTACAGTAGTCCAATATTGAAGTAACATATGCGTGAACTAGTTTCTCTGCATCACCCTGAGACAGGATGTTCCTGATTTTAGCAATATGGCGAAGGTGAAAGAAGGCAGTCCTAGAAACCAGTTTTATATGTGCGTCAAATGATAAACTCTGGTCAAAAATAACTCCAAGGTTCCTCACTGTAGAACTAGAAGCCAAGGAAATACCATCTAGAGTAACTATATAACTATACAATTTCTCCCTGAAGCGCTCAGGTCCAAAGAGAACAACTTCAGTTTTGTCTGAATTTAGAAGCAGACAGTTCTGAGTCATCCAGGTCTTTATGTCTTTAAGACAGGCTTGTAATCTGACCAACCTATTGGTTTAATCTGGTTTCATAGATAAGTACAGCTGAGTATCATTAGCGTAGCAATGGAAATGTATGCCATGCTGTCAAATAATGTTACCTAATAGAAGCATGTACAAAGTAAAAAGAATTGGTCCATGCACAGAACCTTGAGAAACTCCATGACTTACTCCGATGTGTGAGGAAGATTCTTCATTTACAAGAACAAACTGGAATCTATCAGATAAATATGACTTAAACCAGCCTAATGCAGTTCCTTGAATCCCAATAACATGTTCAAGTCTCTGTAACAGAGTGCTGTCGATCGTATCAAATGCAGCACTGAGATCCAACAGGACAAGCACAGAAACAAGTCCGCTATCCGAGGCTAAGAGGATATCATTGGCAACTTTCACCAGTGCTGTTTCTGTGCTATGATGCACTCTGAATCCTGACTGAAACTCTTCAAACTGATTATTTCTATGTAAATGATCACAAAGTTGAATTGCAACTATTTTTTCAAGAACTTTAGACAAAAAAGAGAGATTGGATATAGGTCGACAATTAGCCAACACTTCTGAATCAAGAGTAGGTTTTTTAAGTAAAGGTTTAATTACAGCAACCTTAAAAGTCTGAGGTACATATCCTGTTAACAAAGACAGATTGATCAAATCCAATATGGAAGTGTCAATTAAGGGGAAAACCTCCCTGAACAGTCTGGTTGGGATTGGGTCTAAAATACAAGTTGATGGTTTATTGCTGTTGTTAATTCAGAGAGATCAACTGGGCAGAAGCCGTCTAAATACAAATCAGGTTCTAAAGATACTTCTAAAGCTGCTCTACTTGATGATACATCAGTGATAATAATGGGAAGGATTCCATTGATCTTCTCTCTGATAGAAACATTTTTATTGATAAAGAATCTCATGAAATCATCACTGCTGAGAGTTAAAGGAATACATGGCTCAACAGAGCTCGGACTCTTTGTCAGCCTGGCAACAGTGCTGAAAAGAAATGTGGGATTATTCTTATTCTCTTCTATCAATTATGAATAATAAGCAGTTCTAGCTTTACAAAGGGCTTTCTTATACGTTATTAAACTATCTTTCCAGACTAATTGAGACTCTTCTAAATTAGAGGAACGCCACTGTCTCTCCAGCTTTCTTGCAGTCTGCTTTAATGCACGCAGCTGTGAATTATACCAAGGAGCCAACCTCTTCTGACTGATTACCTTCCTTTTCAGAGGGGCAACATTGTCCAGTGTTGTACGCATTGAAGCTATAGTTCTGTCAACAAGAGAGTCAAGTTCTACTGGAGTAAAATTTAGGTAGCCGTCCTCTGTCATATCTGCACATGGCAGTGAAGAAAAGGATGATGAAATCAACTCTTTAAATCTGGTTACAGCATTCTCTGATAGACACCTTCTATATGTAAAATTCTTCTCAGAAGTTATTAAAAAATGGTCAGACAAGACAGAGTTATGAGGGAACACTGTTAACTGTTCACTCTTAATGCCATAAGTCAGCACAAAGTCAAGGGTATGATTAAGGCAGTGAGTAGGTCTGTGAACACTTTGAGAAAATCCAATAGAGTCTAATATAGAATTAAAGTTAATATTTAGGCTGTCATTTTCAACATCTACATGAATATTAAAGTAACCCACAACAATGACTTTATCTGTAGTCAGCACTAACTGTGATAAAAACTCACAAAAAAACCTCACAAAACAGAAGAAGGGCCAGGTGGACGATACACAACAACAAACAAGAGGTTTTTGTGATTTCCACTTTGGGTGGGAAAAACTGAGAATCAGAGATTCAAAAGAGCTAAAACTAATCTTGGGTCAAGGACTGATTAGTAACCCTGATCTGAAGAAAGCTGCCACTCCTCCTCCTCTTTCTGTGGTTCAAGGAACGTGAACATTTAAATAGTCAGAGGGAGTTGATTCATTACTGCTAACATGATCCTCCTGCTGCAGCCAGGTTTCTGTAAGACAAAATATATCAATATGATGATCACAGATCAAATCATTCACTAACAGAGACTTCAAAGGGAGAGATCTAATATTCAGCAAACCACATTTAATAATTTGATGTTTTTGTTCAGTTAAAGTTTTTGTTTATCAGGTGGGAAGCTGCAGAGAAGTGTGTAAGACTACAACTCTGCATCCTGGTCTCAACCCTGAGTTGTCATGTTTTTGGATGACTAATAAATTCGTCCATATTTCTAGAAATGACAGCCGATCCTTCCAAAGTGGGATGGATGCCGTCTCTCCTCATCAGACCAGGTTTTCTCCAGAAAGATTGCCAATTATCTATGTAGCCCACGTTGTTTGCTGGACACAATCTAGTCCAGACAAACATTTCTGTACTGTAGGAGCATGTGAAAATGATCAGTGCACATGATCAAAGAGAAAGTTTTTTGTCCGGAAATTACACTGAAGAGGTACATTATTCCTCTTTTATTGTAAACCCCTCCAACATTATTTTGAAGTGATACAAGAAAGAATTTTGCACCACCTTGAGAATATGTTCATACTCAGTGTGTCAGTCCCATTCAGAAAATGGACTGTAAAGGGTCTGTGATGATAGAATGAAGCTCCAGCTTTTGTTTGAGCTTGTGTTTTACACCCAGCGGTCAGCGAAGCAGTCGGAGCAAGATTGTTGGCTCAGTGCTGTATTTTGCGTCCCTCAGGGAACCATTATACACTTTATGTGAAGTCAGCTGACCTCAGCCCTAGTGCCTTCAGTGCAAACAGCGAGTGTGAGGATGAGTGGGGGTGGGGAATACATTTGATTTTAGTTTTAATCCTTTGTGTGAGATTTGGGGGTTTGTTCAGAAATCTTGTCTACAGTGCTGAGGGATTTATGATGGGGTTGTTGATGAGCTGAATATTTTCCCTCTAAGCGTAGCATCAACAAGCTAAATGCACCCAGCTTGTGGCCTGTGATGACCACCTCTTTTACTGTGTTATGTTTTGTTTTTTTTCATTTAATCCGACTTAACTTTTCTGTTTTCCAGTGCAGATGCTATACACTCAACAAGGGTGGAACCAGCTGCTAATCAAAAGGCCACATTGGCCTTTAAAACCTGGATTGATCCACCTTCGATGCATAATGGTGTAATGTGTGAAAATACTGTGGCAGCACAGAGGCTTGAGGTTGATCCACAGCTGAATTTCCTCAAGCAAGGCAGTATCAGAGGAAACTATGTTTATAAGACCAAACTGGTATCGCAGAAGTCACCACTCTAACCACTGACTCTGTCTTCACTCAGGTGATTCCGAAATGCTGGCTTGATGTCTGTAAACACATGCTGATGTGGGGCTGAATTATTATTATTATTTTTTTTCTAATAATCTGCAACTGACATGTGAAAGGGGCTGTAGTCGTGATGTGTGACACTGTAATAACACAGAGACTGGACACTCAACATCCCTATATATGCAGAGAGGCCCTATGTGCATTTGCGATCATCTCTGGTACAGAGGTGTTTGACATCTATTCACAGTGTTAATCACAACTGTACACTACAGAACTCACCTCTGGCCAGTGTACCATTTGTTTCTGTGGTCTTGAATTTGGAATTCAGGCACAGGTACACACCAAAACAGAGGTGATGGATAGCACAAGTTTGCCATTGTTGGATGAGAATCTGTCCACTCCTGTAATTATTTAAAAAATGTACGGTATATACATACACAAGCATTGACTGTAGCTGTATATAGTTTTTCATTTGCTAATAATAAATTAATATTACCCACACAAAGCAATTGAATATATCAAAACATAACTGTTGATAAAGAACTGTTTTTAGAACCATGATCACCCCATTGTTGTAGTTTGCAGTAATACAAAAAACGTCAATATTAAGCTGTACTATATTTCACATTAGCATATTTTCTGTTCAAACTGAAAAGCTCAAGTTTCAAATACGGACCCTTTACAGATATCAGAAATACTCTAAAATCCTGCATGTCAGACAGAAAAAAAGACTGACCCCTTTATGACTGAGACATCAAGGAGTATTATTTGCTTATCGGGTATTTGCAATGAGTAAGAAATTCACAATAGTGAGATGAAAACATTAGCTGTAGTTTGCGTTAGCACACACCATCACCTCCATAGATGCTTCCTCCAGGCCGCAATGCATTATGATCTATTTTGACAGATATGATATACAGTGTCTGTATGCTACTTTTAGTGTACCATGTAAAAAAAAAAAAAAAAAAAGTTTGCGTTGAAATTTTGAAAAGCTCTATAAAATGGCTGACTCACTGCGTGGTGGACTATAAATTGAAGAAGTGGTATTTTCGAATTCAGGTTATGTCTGCAGTTTAGCCTTTCCGCTGCCTTGTTTTGTTTTTTTTGGTACATATTTTTTAGACTGGCGACCTATCCAGGGTGTATCCTACCTCTCTACCAATGACAGCTGGGATAGGCTCCAGCCCCCCTGCAATACTGGGTGCATGGTATAGTTTGAGTCTGGTTCATTCTCTGTGTTTCTAGTAGTAGTAAACAGCTGTTTTTTTGAGAAATCCAATGAGCACTCTGCTCAGCACAACACAATCTGACAGCCAAGACTCTGGCTACTCTCTGTGACAAAGACTTATAGTGGTGTGTCACCTTATTAAAAATGTATAAGTTTGACATGTTCAGACTGAATATGTAAATCTAATGTTAAACCCCCAAAGTAGAAATCCTGTTATTTAGCTGGCTGTACTTTTCTTAATGCTTCATTGTCACAATTATCTAATCAGCATTTATCCCCCCATTTTATTGATTATTTTGTTTTCTGTTAGGTCAATAAAGCAAATGCAAACCAAATGCAAACTTGAGACTGCAGTCTGTTGGATCAGGCCCTTACCAGAGGGATCATTACATTGCTGCTATTTAACTTTTTCCTATTTAATTTGAATGAATGGGTTTCTGTTGCAGGAAAATGCTGGTAGTGTTAATTGTTATTGGCATCAAGAATTAACTCCAGGCTTTATATCGCCTTACTGCCCCTTTAGTAATGTGTTGAGGAGAGTATAAACAGTACAGATGCTTGCAGATCTCAGGCAAGTGTTGGCTCCACATCTCAAGCAGGTTTCATCAATGAAGTGCCAGGTTTGGATGTTTGCTCAAATATTCTGTACAGAGCTGATCCAGCCTTTTTTTTTTTTTTTTTTTTTTGAGTGAACTATTTTCCAAATCTGTTACCATGGTGGCATTTTTAGCACATTTTTTATTCACCATCATGATGCGAAGTGTCGCAGTTTGCTTCCACACCAGTGGTGTTACCTGCTTGGAGGCTTTCTGGTTCCATGTTTAGTTTCTGTTCAGTTTGTTCAATCTAGCTGCCTGTCGGTTAAACTGACACTGTCACCTCAGCCTGACCACACTTTCCACCCTGCTGGTGAAATACCACAGAGCAGCTCAGCATTTTCAAAGGGTTACAGCAGCCAGGCTGCTTGTCTGCCGTACACTGAAGTGTAGGGCTGTGTGCAGTGCAGTTAGTTCAAAATGTAAGTGAAACTTGTGTATAGCTTTGGGGTCACATGGAGAGCAAGAAGAGAGCACTCTCTGTACTCTCTCACAGTTAAAGCTCATTGTTATGTTTACTTTGTTTTTTTTACTTATACCTGTAGGGTGCTTTTTGTTTTCTTTATTGCATGTTTTTCTGATTGATGTGAATTCTCACATTCCCAGGTGTCGGTGGGGCTGTAATCGAGAAAGCCTTCTATTCTGGGATGATCAGTCCCAGCCAACAGTGGAAGAGGCTTGAGCACAACGGCCCAGTGGCTCAGTTTCACTTTCAGGTCCGCCTCAGCTGCGATGAGCACTACTACGGGTTTGGGTGCAACAAGTTCTGCCGGCCTAGAGATGATTTCTTCGGTCACTATGAGTGTGACCATAATGGCAACAAGACGTGCCTGGAGGGCTGGTCCGGGCCAGACTGCAAAACTGGTGAGTCTCGAAGAGCTTTATGACATGATGAGACTACAGTTTATGATTATTTGGTCATGTTCGCATTTGTTTTCTTTGAAATATTTTTGTGGACATGATAACTCAATCAAATGGGACTGCAGAGACTTCATGCTAGAACAAAGCTTAGCTGGAAAGAGCTGTGGAGTATGGAGGAAAGGAGTATTAGATTTTTGATAAGTTCAACATATGATGTATTGCCAACTCCCCAGAACCTAAAATTCTTGGTAAATGGACCATCATGTAAATGTTCATCATGTTCAGGTACTGCAACTCTAAGGCAGATTTTGTCAGGCTGTAAGGTTAGTCTGTCACAAGGCTGGTATACGTGGCGACATAATCAAGTATTTAGAAGCTTAGCTGCAGGTATTGAAGATAAAAGAAGGCAGGTTAATTTAGGAGGGTCTAAGGTGAAGAATAGAATAGAAAAATACCCTATTCATCCCCCAGTGGGGGAAATTCAAATTAAGTAGCTCAAAAAATTATGAATATTTACAATGATTTCATATTAGACAACAAAAATAATAATAATAATGATATTAATAATCAATGACAAAATAAATAAATTTGAGAAGAACATGTCAGCAGTCACTATTAAAAAGCCTCATGGCTGTGGGGACAAAGGACCTCCTGAACCTCTCAGTCCTGCAGAGAGGCAGCGCAGATGCTGTGGAGAGGATGTTTATTATTCTCCAAAACAGAATACAGTTTCCTCATCATCTGTTGCTCCACCACAGCACTGAGAGGGTCTAGACTGCAGTTTTTGTCTGTAGTGCAACTCCCCCAGCAGACATCAGCATAGAAATGTGCACTCTCAATGATAGTGTGATAAAACATGCATGTCATATCACTACAGACATTGAAGGACCTGAGCCGTCTCAGGAAGAAGAGATGGCTCTGGCCCCTCCTGTGCACTGCTTCTATGTTGGCAGACCACTCCAGTTTATTATCCAGCACCACCCCCAGGTATTTGCAGGTCTGAACAGTCTTTATCTCCCCTCCATCAATGCAGACTGACTGGTATGGAGTTTTAGATCTCCTGAAGTCCACCACCAGCTCTTTGGTTTTGATAGTGTTCAGGAGCAAAAAGTTATTTTTGGTCCAGCCATAGAAGGACTCCACAAGGTCCCTGTACTCCTTCTCTTGTCCACTGCGCACACATGCCACAACAACCGTATCATCAGAATACTTCTGTATGTGGCAGGACTCTGAGTTGTACCTGAAGTTTGATGTGTACAGGGTGAAAAGAAAAGGAGCCAAAATGGTACCCTGTCGAGCCCCAGTACTGCATTCTAGTGTTCCATAAACACATCTCCCCATCCTGACAAACTGTGGTCTGGCAGTCAAATAGTCTATAATCCACAATGTCAGGGAGGGGGCCACACCCATACCTAGAAGCTTGTCTTTCAGTATGGGAGGCCGTATGGTGTTGAAGGCACTGGAGAAGTCAAAGAACATGATTCTCACATATGAACCAGGCACATCCAGATAAGCATATGTCCGATGCAGCATGTACAGAATTGTGTCTTCACTCCGATGTGTTTCTGGTAGGCAAACTGGAGAGGGTCAAGATCCTCAGCAACCTGCAATCTCATGCGATGAACAAGGAGAGTGGCAATTCAGTTTGTTCAAGAGGGGGAGAAAGTTAATCAGACAATAAGGAGGCAAGGCAGCTTAGAGGATGCTTGTGATGCAGGAAAATTTAGGAAGAAAGATTGTTGTTCCTCAGGAAATAGCCTCTACAAATCTAAGGCCTGATATAGTCTTTTGGTCTAGAAGTAGAATGAGAGTCTATTTCATAAGCTGGCTGTTCCTTCGGAGGAGTTAGTAGTCAAAGCATATGAAAGGAAAAAGCTTAGGTATGTAGAGTTGGGGGCAGAAGCAGAGCAGTGAGGATGTAAAGTTAGGATATGTACAGTGGAAGTAAGATGTAGAGGATTTGTTGCAAAGTCTGTTCTCTCATCGTTAAGGTAGTTTGGTGTAAGTGGATAGAGTGTGAGGAAAATAGTGAAGGAAATGTCAGATGAGGCAGTAAAGTCCAGTCAGTGGATTTGGATTTTGAAGAAACAATAGGAGCTGGGGGCCCAGCAAGGGGAGCACTTTTGAAACCAGGTGGCCATTTCAGGTGAGTTGGCCTGTATTTTGCTGGCATTCACCTAAACAGTCCTACAGTGACTATAGGACTGTTTAGGTGAGTTTGTCTGCTGAATCTGCTAGTGTGTCTTATAGTGCCTCCACCTCTGGCACCCTCTTTACTTTCATTACCCCCTATTAGAAACCAGGATTTGAATCTCATTCCTACTTATCCTTACCTCTTCTGTTTCTACCCCCTAACCGAACCAGGGTTTGTATCCTCACCCCGCTATGACTAGTGTGCAGTTGGTGAGAGGCTGGGGTAGCTGATGATAATGCTGCCTGTGGGGGAAAAAAAAGATGATTGTTGTGGTGTGAGGAGCAGTGATGGCTGCAGGGGTGGATTGGCCATAGGGAGTACCGGGAGTTTATCCGGTGGGTCGGTCAGTAATGGGCCAGCAGTGGCTGAACTTTTTTTTTTTTTTACATATATGTAAAGACGCATAAGAGGCCCAGTTGCCCTATTATAGGCCCAGCAGTCCCGTCCACGCATTTTCCAGACCCCCCTCTTGTCCAATCACCTTTAATGATGAGCTAATGACACATCATTAGCAATCTGTGAGAGACAAGAGAAGGCAAAAATGGAGAAAAAACGCAAAGGCAAACTGAGGGAAAAGAAGAAAAAAAAACTCTCGCAACTGATGCTGCTAAGAGCAGAAATATAATAAACATGTTTGCTGTAGCGGGGGCCGGCGGCGGTGGCGTAGCCTCTGGCTCTGGGGCTTTGGCTTATACTATTCTGATTAATTAACCGCTATTTTATGGTGGTGTGGTTTGAGCATGCAGATCTGCTTTTTCACAATTTTTATAATTACAAATCAGGTCACCAGAGTTAAAGTGTTTTAAGTATCAATACACTTTCTTCAAGCCCACTGTCCAATTTGTTCAAATATACTTTATCTATTTTTTCAGTCAGTGTTTATGGTTTATTGTCCTTGCTTTTCTTATTTATAACACTTATTTATGGAAATTTTCAGATTAAATTACATCAAATAAGAGATACGGAGACAATGACCCATTTCACATGATACAGTTAAAACTAATGAAACACTGATTAACTACTGTTACAATTAAACATCTGCATACATATTAGGGGTGTTCAAACATATTCCGTACTATTTCTCTACTTTTCACGTCCAGGTTTGTGTACATAATCTCTCTCACCAGAGACCCCAAGCCCACCCATTGATTATTTCACCCATCCCAACCCAGACACCCTTCAGCTATTTTTTATCCATCACCCTCAACAATCAACAAGTAACCCCAAATGGCAGAAAGTTTTCCGCTGCGAGGATGGCACACTTCGAAAGTGGCTTTCACACAGTCAAGGATGCCACGCACTGTTTTGCTTCGTTTGCGTCCACTGACAATCCTTCTCCAGTATCCTTGTTAAGAACAAGTGAGCAACATACTGTGTAGTCATCATTTATTTTATTCAATGCTCCAGAATATCAAGGGATATTATTCAGTATAGTAGTGTTATTAAGGGCTTGTGCGATTATATGTACAGTACATCAACGGACCGAGTTGGCACAGTATCTGCGCACGGATTGTGGTGGTGGGAAAGTCTGCACCAAAAAGTCCATGGTCGAATTTTTATCCCAGTCCAGGCCTGGATGGCTGGTATTAGGGGAGTGACTCTGGGACGCCAGTGATCACTGTCTTTGATGTTTCCCTCCTCCACCACAGTGGCCTGAAAAGCAGCCATTCATTTGAATCAGGTGTGTTGGAGGAGAGAAACATTAGTATGTTAATTATTAGGGCTGTGTTAATTATTCAGTGTTTTCCGGTAATGTAGAAGATTAGCAGTCTTCTTGTTGGTGCATTATAAATACTTCAGGGAAACCATGGCACCTATCACCAAAGAATGCTCAAAGAAATAAATCCTCCAAAAATTGTTATTCTCCTCTTGACATTATCCATGTTGCCTCATATTGTTGTCTCTGCATCTTTTACTGTAGCGATCTGCAGACAGGGCTGCAGTACAGAGCATGGATCCTGTAAAGTCCCTGGAGAGTGCAAGTGAGAACACACATTGAACAATGTTTGTATAAGAAATTATTTGAAATTATTATAAATCAAAGAACAGAAGCAGGACTTAAATGAGCAACATTTAGTCATACATATATATTTAAAGTCATTTTGAAAAAAAATTTCAGCTCAGAAATCACAACTAACCTTTGTGTTTGTTTTTGTGTGTCCTTCAGATGTCTGTATGGCTGGCAGGGGGAGTACTGTGACCAGTGTATCCCTCATCCCGGATGTGTTCATGGCAGCTGTGTTGAGCCCTGGCAGTGTCTCTGTGACACCAACTATGGAGGACAACTTTGTGACAAAGGTACACAGTCCCACACTGTCACGTCCTCATCACTTCACTCCACATTACATTCATTGGCATTTATTTTGTGGATTCGAGTCCGACACTAAAATATAAATGATTGATGTTTTTTGGACTTGCTCATTGTTCACACATTGTGACCATGTTCACAATTTTATGTCCTAATAACATAATACAAGCACAAACAGTATACCGTAAATTCCGGACTATAAGCCGCTACTTTTCCCCCAGGCTTTGAGCACCGTGGCTTATAAAACAGAGCGGCTAATATGTTTTTTTCTTCTTTTTTTTCATGTCGCCAAAAACATTTTGCCTCGTAACATTAGACCAATAAAATTAATAGTTCATAGTGGTTCAATGAAATTGTATTATGAATCGAACACACTACTAAATTATTCTAAATTGGTCATTTGTACTCCCCTTCAACATGGAAAACAAACGCAGAAATGCATATGATGCAACTTCTAAATTAAAGGCGATCAATCTGAGATGAGATTGTGAGAGCGACAACGAAGAGACTGAAGTGAGTGATGAAGTTCTGAGGCTGTTCAATTTGGACACTGAAGAAGATGACTTTGATGGTTTTAGGAGGAAGATGAAGAAGGCGATCAATGACTTTTCCTGGTAGGCTACTTTTTTATTTTTATTTTTTTCCAGCTGTGTTACAGGCACTGTTCAAAAAAAAAAAGAAAGCATTTACGCCACATATTTGTTCGTTACGATAGGTATTTAATGTATTTGTTTATGTTACCATACGCATTTAATTAAAAGTTTAAAAATCCTCACGTGTAACATCATTTTGTGTAAAGATCTCATATTACAATGTGGACACAAGTAAGTACAAAATGGATTTTCTTTTTAAAATGAGAAGGTGCGGTTTATATTCAGGTGCGCTCTATAGTCCGGAATTTACGGTACTCACCTAATTTAGGTCTTTATATAGGTAGCATATCACTCAAATAGAATATCATGCTGCTTTTCTGTGGGAGAAATCTTTAGTTCCACTACTTCCTATTAGTTCTGATCTGGGTATAGTTTAGGAGAACTACAGCTAATTGATTTTTTTTTAACCTCATTCTGAGTGTGAGAACTCTGATAAATGTGATGAAACATTTCAGAAGAACTGAAAGGCAAACTCAGTATGAACTTATCATGGATTATTTATTTTATTTGGAAAGTTTAGCATTCAGTTGAATTCCTCTGGTGGCTTGGGTTAGGTCATTGTCTTGAAATCTTTCTCCTTAAACATTTAATGAAGAAATGCGGTGGTAAGTAGAACAGGGTAAATATACTATATAAAGCATACTGACAATTTGCCAATGAAAAGATGAGACAAATTATGTTGACATAACTCCCAAAGATGAGAAAAGTCTCAAATCAACATGTATTTAGTGCTTTATTAACTTTATTAAGGTTTTCTAATCCACCTAATTGTAAAAGTGTTTGTTTTTATCCTGTAGACCTGAACACATGTGGGACACGGCAGCCGTGTTTGAATAAAGGTACCTGCAGCAACACCGGACCAGACAAATACCACTGCTCTTGTCCTGAAGGCTTCTCTGGGCTCAACTGTCAGATAGGTGAGAGGAACATGTGCCACAAACAACACTCAGTGGGTCTACATGATGAGATTAACTAGATTATAGCTATAGTTGGGTTATGCTCCTTATCTGAGCAAGGGTAATTATCCTTGGATATATGGCAGTGAATGAATTGAATCACTGGCACAAAGCATGCAATACCGCAGTACGATAGGTGGTGCTGTACCCATTTCAACTAATGCTAATAGAGCCACTTCCTGTTGACGTCTTCACCACCAACAACAAAACTCAGGCATTCGAGAAAGATGGCGAACGAAGAGCAAGATGAAGCTACGTCGCTCTACATTTAATTTGTGATGAGCTGGTTATGGCACAAACGCGATGCACAATGGCGCATTCTCCATCGCATTGTTTATTTCTTTCCGATGGCGACGACAACAACAGTAATATCGTCTCCTTCGACTTCCAGGTGACGAGCGCAGGAAAAAATCTTGAGCATGTGCAGTTCTCGATCCTATCCACTGTCGTCTACATGCATATTCAGTGTACATTTGGACTGAATTAATTTGATCGCGAGTAACCCGATCCGATCGTTTTGTTTTTTTTGTCATATTAAGATGTCTACATGAACTGAATAACTCAGTCTTATTGTAATTTAGCCATTAATCCGATCTGATGGCACTCATGTAACCGCACTGATTGATTCTGTGGGGCGCTGTGAAGACACTTTGCGGTGATGCTTTATTGAAGTTATTTGAAATATTTATAATTATAGATAAGAAAATAGCTGAAGATTAGAAGAGAGAAGTTTTGGGTTAAATTTTGGGTTGAATTTTATGTCCTGATAAACCAGATTGAGGATCAGTGAGCTCTGGAAGAAAAGTATTGCATGTTGATCTTGTCAGTTGTGGAAAACCTAGGTTAAAGACTTGGATGGTCAGGGGTATCGTAACACCAATCTGTGAGAAAGCAGAGGGAGATATTTGAAAAGATCGCGTTGTGCTTTTAAATTTCTTAAATCAAAATATTTCAACATTTATTTAAATTATACATTTTTAAAAAAAGACTTTGGTGACGTGTTATTTGTAGCAGGAAACAATATTTGACACAGATGTCATGCTTTTGTAACACAGTGTATGTAAAAAGGCATGACTTTTTATTGATTTGCAAAGAGATCAGATTTTAAAATAAAAAAAGGTTAGAATTGCTCCCAGAAGTTATCAAGATAAAAAAAACTTACACACACATACAAAGACATACAACACAAAACTAAATGATTAAACCCTAAAACAAAGTACATGACCAATTATATTCTTCCATTAAAAACTGTGGTACTGCAGCATGTGATGCATAGCAAATTTCTTAGTAGCCCATGTTATCTTTAAATTTATGCTAATCGCACTGACTCTGGGTGCCTAAATAAAATAATGAGAAAAACTGAGAAAAAGCTAAAGGTTCATGGTAACAAGTGAGCTAAGCTTAAGCATCAGTATGTGTGTGCGCAGTGGACCACACCTGTCTATCCAACCCCTGTTAGAATGGAGGAAGCTGTTCAGAAAGCATTCAGGGTTTTGAGTGTCACTGTGCCCCTGGATGGAGTGGATCATACTGCTCCATTAGTAAGCCATTCTAAACCTCTTCACTTTATTTGATTCTTTTTAACCCTCTGTGAAGCCTGAAAAATACTAAGAATGTTTTTCTGTCTCAGATGTGGACGAGTGCCTGGTAAATCCCTGCAGTCATGGAGGAACTTGCCAGGACCTGGTCAATAGTTTCAAGTGCATCTGTCCTCCTCAGTGGACTGGAAAGACCTGCGTCATTGGTCAGTCCTCCTAATATTCAGTAACAGAAACACTGATCAGCTCCTTTGATTAAAATTAAAAACTTCTGGGAAAGGTTTGTCTTTCTGTAAGTTAGGATTCTTGTTTTCCATTATGATGATTTAGTCTGGACTAGGAGACTGACAACCTTCTGCTAACATCGCTTAAAAATTTAAAACGTAAGCAATGCACACACATTTTCCAGGATCTGAGAATATTCTCTACACAGACATTATTGCCATGTTATCCAGGTTTTGTCAACGATAGCAGAAAAACAGGTGTATTCTATGCTGTTGCATACAGATTTAAGAATGTCCTTTGTGTTTTAATTTGGGAGTTATTGATTTAATTCAGTCATGCTGATGAAACAATGCAACCAACCCATTTAATGACTGCAGCAGCTTTATTATTTGCATGTTATAACTCTGTTGATAAAGTGTCACTAAGTTTAAAGGTTAACGCTCTATTGAACCTTCTTCTTGTTATCACTTCTCACTATGGACAAGCATAAGTTAGGACCAAAAGACAGTGACCTTTCAACTCCAGCTGTCAGCTGGACACAGTGCTTTGTCCCTGACACACCTGACCTGTTATCAAAAATGTTTTTGAAATTGTTTTCTAAACATTTGTAAACAAAACAACTCTCTTGTTTTCTTTTAGATGCCAATGAGTGCGATGACAACCCCTGTGTCAACGCCAAATCCTGCAGAAATCTAATTGGAGGATACTTCTGTGAGTGCCTCCCTGGTTGGAGGGGCCATAACTGTAACATCAGTGAGTAAAACACTTTGGCAAGGAGATGGAATGAGGAAGCTGGAGCTGTGGATGCAGTCATGGTGCACAAACATTCAGCCAGTACCAATATCTATTATAATTTCTACAGAAAAAGGCTTTAGTTTTAAACTCCAAACAGAAAAAGAACAACAAATCAGAAATCTCAGCCTTTGGGCAGAACATATAAGTGAATACAGATGACTGGAAGAGTTGAAAATAAATCTTAGATCACTGGGTTCTTACCAAAATAATTTTTTACAAGGGTAGAAATTACTTGGCAACATTTCCTACCGAATGTCATTTGCGTAAATATCTGGAACGGCATGGTATTATACATATGAAATCAGATCAAGATTTGGCTCAAATATCAGTTATATCTGTGTTTGGAATTACCACTCTGCTTTTGAATGAAAACTGATTCAAACTCAAATCTGATCTTATTAGGGAAGAAGACTTCATACGTCAACAAAATAGAGCAGCAGCACAGTGACACCAAGCCTTCAAACAGTCACGTGAAGCTTCCCAGCAGCTTCTCATTTTACAATTCTTTTCTGACTGAAAGCTTTTCAAACAAACTCTTTTGTCTCTACAGACATCAACGACTACTGTGGCCAGTGTCAGAACGGAGCCACATGCAAGGTGAGCTTCAGTTCTTGATTGGGTGGAAATTTGTTTTCAGATGTGGTCTCTCTGCAGCCTGTATAATTTTTCTTTAATACTTATAGCTATAAACAAAAATGCTAAGCTGTGCATGTCAAACTGCTTCCATGACAACAGTAGATGAGATTTCTTCAAACTTCCTAATTTACCACTAGAACTTAGTCAGTCTTCTTTCTTTTCAAATGCTGATTGACACTTTTGCCTGCTATTATTTATGTCATGAAACTTTATCTTATTAAAGGTTTCATGTTTACTGACAAAAAGCAGATTACATAACATTAGCAGTATGAGTGCAGACGCACACAGTGACAGTAAGTAAGTGCTATTGCAAAAGTGCTTCTCAAATAGATATTGTACCCGCAGTTCTGTATGGTTCAAATTAGGGATGACCGATTATCGGCGCCGATTTTCCGCATTTTGAGGCATGATTTAGTTTATTTTAATCCGACGGCAGATAAGAGATCAATTTCAAACCGGGTTATTATTACTCTGATGCAGCCGCGCCTCTCTGTCTGTAGTCTCTACTCTGTCGCCAACATTGTCCCACCCACAGCACCATCTGATTGGTTACAGAGCCAGGTAACAGCCAATCACACTGCTCTCACACGGCACACACGCACACACACGACAGAGAGGAGAAACAGCTTTGACGAGAAAAGGTATATGTTTCTAAGGTAAATTAAGGCAGCAAACTCTCCCGAAATTGTAATAAAAATACCAGCCCTCTACAACTCATAACTACTAGTAACGTTACTGTGAGCCCAATAACGTTATAGAAACATAAGCAGCATCTCTGCTCGCTCACAGTAGTGATGTGCGATTCATGAGTCAATCATTCAAAACTCGAGATTCTTTTTACTGACTCGGGAGTTACGAGTCATTGTCTCCATAAACTCGTTCACTGACTCACTGCTGCTACTGCCAGCTAACTGCAAAGAGGAGACATGCCACACAACTGTTATTCTAACTGCAATTGCGTAAATGTATAAAGCTAATTGCTGTATTAGCTCATAGAGCCCCTCCCTTACCCGAGAAACTCGCTGCTCCACACAATTTTGGACTCAGCATACCCGACTCACGGTTCACAGGTCACTCGCTCTCCCTGAATTTGAAGTTGAAATAACACTAATGGAATGATTTAAACTTATTGGAAAAACAGAAGATTTTCTTCATGTTTTTGAAACAGTCATATTTCAAAATTGACTAAATTTTTTAAAGAAATTACCCATTTGGTAATAGCTGAATGTCTTTTGACCCGTTTAAATTTGAATGGTGTGAATTTGAATGGTGTCTCTAGCTGAAAGTATCTAGAATTAGTTGAAATAAGGAGAAGAGAATTTGCATAAAAATTGCATACAATTTGAATAGAATGTTAAATATTTTAGAAAGTATAAAAGTTAGAAACACCAAAAGTCAAAGCCAGAATCACATGAAACAGTTGAACATTTTGAGACCAAAATAGTTGAAATCGTAAGTAAGTAAGTATGCAGAAGTTATTAGGTTGAAAAGGGGAGAAAGAGTTGAAATTTGAATAAAATGTTAAATATTTTATGTATGTTAGTATTTTATTTACATTTTTTAAGTATAAAAGTTAGAAACACCAAAAGTCAAAGCTATTTTCTCCTGAAAGAGCTGAATGTTTACAGACCAAAACAGTGGAAATCGGTGTAAGTTTGCAGTAGTAGTTAGGTTTAAAAGAGGAGAAAGAGTTTAAATTTGTTCATGTTTTTTAAACCGTTATATTTCAAAATTGGCCTGATATTTGAAAAAGCTGCACCAACTGGTTATAGCTGAATGTCTTGTAAGCCGTTTAAAGTTTGAATGGTGTCTCTAGGTGAAAATCTGCAGAAGTAGTTTGGTTGGAGAAAGGAGGAAGTTTTTGAAGAGTTGAAAGCACTTTCCATTCATTTGAATGAGGAAAAAAGTTGAATAGTTTAAAAGTCAGAAACACCAGAAGTCATACCAGTTATCTCCTGAAAGAGCTGAACGTTTTGATTCCAAAATTGTAGAAATTGGTGAAAGACTGCAGAAGTAGTTAGGTTGAAAAGAGGAGAAAGAGTTTAAATTTTCTTCACGTTTTTTTAAACCATTATATTTCAATATTGGCTTAATATTTGAAAAAGCTGCACCAATTAGTAATAGCTTAATGTCTTGTGCCCCATTTAAAGTTTGAATGGTGTCTCTAGCTGAAAATCTGCAGAAATAGTTAGGTTGGAAAGAGGAGGAAGTTTTTGAAGAGTTGAAAGCACTTTTCATTCATTTGAATGAGGAAAAAAGTTGAATCAAAATTGAATAGTTTAAAAAGTCTAAAAGTTATAAACACCAAAAGTTATAGCAGTAATCTCCTGAAAGAGCTAAACGTTTTGATACCAAAATCGTAGAAATCGGTGAAAGATTGCAAGAGTAGTTAATCACCGAAAATCGGCGGAATAATAATAATAAAGAGAAAGTATGCTGAAGTAGAATGCCTTGTGCTCATGTTCAGTCCACTCACAGTGTGGTCATGGCGAGCGGAGGAACGGAGGAGCTTGAATGCCCTGCCTCATTTAAGTCCCCTGTATGGGGAAAAGAGGTTAGTGGATAAAACCGTGACGGGGTGTTGGCACTGTGGCACAAGAAAGTCAAATGACAGTGGAAACACATCAAGCATGGCCACGTATTTGAAGCAGCATCACCCCGGTGTTTCACTGACAGGAGTGAAAACGAAGGCTGCTCAACAACCGCATATCACCGCAGCAATTATGCACCCTCTTGTTACACAATCCGATCGGGTTAAAGCCATCACAAACGCTATGGGTCTGTTTATAGGTGCAGACATGAGGCCAAATTCGGTAAAAGGAAGGAAATATGCCTTTTCATGTTGCACTTTAAATTGTCTTTCATTAATTATGTTAAAAAGAAAATATTATGCCTTGTGCACATTAAGATGATTTTATATATTTTAATTTAATAATTTAAAAGTGTTAATAAACAAAAATACCAAACATGTGTATTTGTCTTGTCTTTTTTTTTTTCTGTGGTATCTGTAAATGTAACTCTTTACCATAGCACAAAGGTTTCCCACTGTAATCTCTTGTCCATGTGGTTACATTAGCTATTGATGAATGACAATTGATATTAGATATCTTAGGTTCATACTTTCTGCAATGAAATAAAAGTCAATCGCAGCATTTTTTTGTATTTGTTCTTTTTGAATTTTCCATACCCTCCCAACTTTTTGTGATTTCACGTAGTAAAAGCTAATGCACTGTCAGATCTGTTGCTTTTGAAAAGACACAGAAGCCAAATGTACTACAGTGACAGTACAATTCAGTTTTGGACTTTTTGATTCATAACTTTGTGTTCATAATCTCTCTCCTTCAGGACCTGGAGAGTGGTTATAAGTGTGTGTGCACTCCAGGTTTCAGCGGGGAACATTGTGAGAAAGACTTGGATGAGTGTGGCAGCGGGCCATGCCTCAATGGCGGCCGATGCCATGACGAAAAAAATGGTTTCCGTTGCGTGTGTCCTCTGGGTTTTTCTGGAAAGTACTGTCAGGTGGGCCGTAGCTTAACTACTCTAACCTCTGTAATCTGGTAAATGGAAATTTTCTTTTCCGCAAACTTCCATTCCATTCTTTGATTAGACATAACAATGATGTGACACACTGAGATTAATATTTGATATTAACTTTAAATCCAGGCCAGTAATCAGTGATGTTATATTACGATCAAACAGTTTATGGATGTTGATAATAAAATCTGAAATGCAAATAAATTGCATTGTTAATAAACCCCTTCTGCTTACCTGTAAATTGATTGTAGATTACACTAGCAATGAATCAGAAATGAACTTTTCAGATTTTCAAGAGTGGATAACTTATAGAAAACTGGAAGAATTTACAGAGATCTAATTATCACTGTACAAAAAACAGTCACTTTAAATTTAAATTTTGATACTGAAATTAAGATTTAACAATAATTGAAAACAGTTATAGTTTCTAAACATTTGCTGCAATGTGGTTTGCAAATCGGATTGTTTCACATATTCTGTGACTGTTCTCACTCCTACTTTTCCTTTATGAGGCTCATATTCTTTAGTAAACTGCCATCCTGCCATGGATAACACCTGTAACTTTACTTTGGGTGTCCAACCCAAAGTAAAAGCATTTACAGACATTTACATTTATACTTATGTATTAACGATTACCTTAATTTATAACTCACAAATTTGAGTTTTTTAAAATTATGTATTTTTTTTTATTATTATTATTATCTAATCCTGACAAAGATCTGTAGGTGGTTACTATGGATACATGAAACGGGAAATTTAGGATTTATTTTCACATTTGAAGCTGAATTGTTTTCTGGCTCTTTCTCTGCAGTTGGGTGTCGATTACTGCCTCAACAGTCCATGTCAAAATGGGGGTCAGTGTTTCAACTTGGCAACAGACTATCTCTGTAAATGTCCTGAGGAATACGAGGGAAAGGACTGCTTGCGCCTGAAGGACCACTGTAAAGGTTGATATTCAGTCTATGTTCATGTTGTGTTTCTAATAATACTAATACTTTTAAAATGTTGATTTCCTTAAAATGAAATAAAAGCTAACCCCTCAAAGGCCATTATTTAATATCACTTTAAGGTATTGTATACTAAAACAATGTAGGCACTATTAAGTTACAGTCAGATTTTACAAAGGTGATTAGCTGCATTTAGCCTCCCTTGCCATTGTCCATAGGGAGCATGCAGAATATTGTAAAATGTAGATCTACATTGGGCCATTTGCCCCTGGTAGAGTCTCCCATGGCAAATTGGTCTTAGGGGAGGGGTTAGGCTAAGAACAATGAAAGCCCTCGATGGATTGACCTGGAGAGGCATGACTTTGAGGAATGGCCTCCCTGATCTGAAGTCATGTTGTGTTTTGTTTTTGGACTTGTATACAAGTCATGGATTGTCCATTACAAACACCATGTTCGAGCATAAGGTGGTTTGTAAGTGTACCTGGTGCTAGGCCACTTTACACAAATATAAAGTCAATGATTGACTTTATAGTCGTATTATCCCTGGGATATGCCTTGGGATCCCCCAGGAGGAGCTGGAAAGAGTCGCTGGGAAGAGATGTCTGGTTTTCCCTCCTGGACCTGACCTCCTGGACCTGACCTCAGATAAGCAGAAGATAATGGATTAATTTATTTTCTTTCAACCTTCTTCCTCTTTCTCAGTGATTGACACCTGTACTGTGGCAGTGGCATCCAAAAGCACATAAACTTATTGTTTGTTTACTTGTTCATGTTTGTTTGCTTTGCCTCAGACTATTTTATGATTTATTTCTGTCCCTCTTTTTCCTTCTATGTCCTAGATATTAATGATTGTGGGAGCTCCCCCTGTCTGAATGGAGGAACATGTATAGATAAAGTCAGCCAGTATCATTGTGTCTGTGCTGAAGGCTGGGAGGGCCATACCTGTGAATACAGTGAGTTCTCTTCTTCCCTTGTCTTCATCTCAAGTGTTCCAGCTGAGACAATGCACAGTAGACACGTTTTGTCTTGTCGTTATTCAGATATTGATGACTGCAGCTCAGCTCCCTGTCAAAATCGTGGTGTATGTAGAGATCTTATCAGTGACTTCTACTGTAAATGTAACAATGGCTGGAAGGGAAAGACCTGTAGCTCAAGTAAGTGTTGCACATGTTTTAAGGAAAAATGTGAGTCTTCAGTCCTTTGAAAGACCCAATGAATGTGAAAATTAAGATCTGTATTAAGCAGTTTAAAATCCTTTTAAGGTAACCAGCCAAACTTTTCCAAAGATTTAGTGTGACATGCTCAAATAAATGCAACCAGAATTTCTACATTTTCTAGACAAGAAATCAAGGTTATGCAGAGCTTCTCAGCTGTGGTCCGGCTAACTGAAGGCTTTTTCTTACTTCCAGGGGACACTCAGTGTGATGGGAGGACATGTAACAATGGAGGAACCTGCTTTGATGAAGGAAATACCTTTAAGTGTTTGTGCATGGCAGGTTGGGAGGGATCCACCTGCAGCATTGGTGAGTGCGACATCACACTTTTGGTTGGAGGTGTTTCCTTATTATTCAGGTGATTGATGGTGTATTTGGCTCTGCAGCGAAAAACAGCAGCTGTATGCTGAATCCCTGTGAGAATGGAGGAACCTGTGTGGTGGACAGAGACTCCTTCAAATGCATCTGTAAGGAGGGCTGGGAAGGCAAAACCTGCATCCTCAGTAAGTAACTGACTACTCTGAGAAGATATATAATGTTATAAAAAAATGTCCAATGTTTACGACTTGAAAGCATTCACATCATCAGACATTGTAGGGTGGGGGCTGCATTTTGATGCTGCTGCACCTCACTTATTAATTGAGTTTATAAATGTCTTAATAGAATCCATCAAAACGGAGAAGAAAGAGACAAGTGAAAACCTCAAAGTAGACAGAAGTTCAGCTAAGCGCACACACAATGCACACACCGACTTCCTAGTGTGAAACGAGTGTAAGCCTGCACTGTAAGAGTGAAGTTGTCAGTTGGGAAAGTAGAACTGTGACAGGCTAACATTATTCTGCAAATCTGAACTGCTTAACTGAATCACTTCAGACACCCAAATTTATTCAAGCACAGTCACAGTATTTAATTAATTAATTAATTTATTTTCACATGTCCTCTTTTAAGAAATCCTCTAAAACTTTCCCATAACAGTGTGGCTTGAAGCTCAATTGAAAGTTGTGAAGTTTGATCTTCTAGTGACCAGGAATTTCTGCTTCCAAGAAGTCTGGAGTTAATGTTGCAGACCTTCTGTGCTCTCACATGTCACTACATCTCCAGAGCATTTCAGGACTCCAGTGTGTATGTGAAAATGACTTTACAGATGGATTGTTGGATTAAAGAGAAACAATAATAGTTGTCTTAACAACTGATTATCCTCTCTTTTTTTTCATAGATACCAATGACTGCAGTTCTTATCCCTGGTGAGTTGAATTGAATGACTTATCGTCACTTTTGTTATCTGGATGTCCAGAAGAAAACACTAGTATACAGTAACTGCATCACTTGAAAATACTGGGAGCATAGAAATTCCTCTCAGGGCCTCTGTCTTGGTTATGAGAGTAGCTATAACAGGAAGGTATATAAAAAAAAAAGATGTAATTTTAATTTATTATATCAGAATTAAATACACTTATTTAACGTACATTGAATGATGAGTATTTGCAGTCAAATTCTTTTTATGCTGTCCTTTTTCATGTTACATCTCTACTGAATCAAAACGGGGACAAATTTGATTTTTTTTTTTTTATCTGGTTAATTCCTCTTCCCAAAACCACATCAGAAACAGCTCATATTTTGTAGAAATAATAATCAGAATAAAAATGTTTAGATTTAGATGTTTTAGATTTAGAGTTAAGTTTGATATTTTAATCTCAGTGAGGGCAGGGTTGTAAATTTTGTTCTGTTTTTTTTTTTTTTTCTTGTTGGACGTTTTATTGCTCTCTTGACTCTAAAACTTTTCAAAATTTGGATTTTTCCGTTTTTGTTGAGTTTTTTATTTATTCATTTTCTTGCACATGATGTGTACCACAGAATTTAGAGATCACCTCTGTCCTTTTGCAGCTACAACAGTGGCACCTGTGTTGATGGGGACAAGCGGTATCAATGTGAATGCGCTCCTGGATTTGCTGGGCCCGACTGCAGAATCAGTAAGAGTTGACACCATCTATCCATTCTGCATTCATTGAGATCTTTTCTTTTTTACCTTTCTAATTTTTTCTCACCCTCACTCTTGTTTCCTGCCCTGTTCTTTTTCTCTTGTCTTTAGGGAGTCTATTTATTTTAAATTTGGTCATCTCAGTTTTACTGAGCATCATCAGACCTACAGAAAATGGTATTACTTGTGCTCAAGGTGGCTGCAAGCTCCACAACTCATAATGTCCAAGTTACTGTTTTAGCTTAACCTTTCTTTATTTACTTGATATCTATTTATTGGTGTTGGATATGGTTTTACTGATGTTTGATTTTTGGAGAGACTTTGCATGAATAAGACGAACTGGTACTAAGCCGCTACCATATCATTGAGGCAAAGATTGAAAGGAACAGATTGATTAGCAATAGATGTCCGAAAATAGTCACTATCGCCCATCTGTTTCAGACATCAATGAGTGCCAGTCTTCACCCTGTGCCTTTGGTTCGACCTGCATTGACAAAATCAATGGTTACCACTGCATCTGTCCTCTGGGAAGAACCGGTGCCCGCTGCCAAGAAGGTAACTCTTCTTCTTTACTGTCAGTGCTCTAATTTTGACAGATATTGTAGTTAAGTTGATTTCACAAAGCAGAAAAGGTTGTATTTACAGTGTTGCACAAATTGATTATTCTATAAACACATGACTCTGGCTTGTAGTTACTAAATCTAAGGCAGATTTATTCAATCAAATCATGGACAAAACAGCCAATCTAGCTCAGCCTCACTTACCACAGACAATTCTCCAGAATCTGGCTAACATCTGACTAACATCAGTCCAGAACAGCATTCATTCACTCCTTGTGAAACAACAAGCATGCAGGCCCTCAAATATCAAACTAACAGTGTTAGTGGAGCGGGGGATTGATAGGCGGATTGATGCGACATTGAGTCTGTCGTGGTGAAGAAGGAGCTGAGCCAGAAGGCAAAGCTCCTACCCTCACATATGGTCATGAGCTGTGGGTAGTGTCCAAAAGAACGAGATTGTGAATACAAGCGGCCGAAATGAGCTTCCTCGGGTGTCTGGACTCTCCCTTAGAGATAGGGTGAGAAGCTCAGTCATCCGGGAGGGGCTTGGAGTAGAGCCGCTGCTCCTCCGCATCAAAAGGAGCCAGATGACCCAGGACACGTTGGAGAGACTATGTCTCTCGGCTGACCAGGGAACACCTCGGGGCCCTCCGGAAGAGCTGGAGGAAGTGGCTGGGGACAGGGACATCTTGGCTTCTCTGCTAAAGCTGTTTCCCCCGCGACCCAGTCCCCAGAGAAGTGGTAGATGATGGATGGATGGATAGTGCCAACTCACAGCAAATGTCACCTTAAGATACAGTCTAATTCAAATAAATTATAATCCAATTCATTGCAATCAAGTCATAATTCAATTAAATGTAATTTAATAAATTTTAATTTGTCCAATTCACAAAATTCTACTTTAAAGAAAAAAAAATTGCTTAGCTAAGATAACTAACAGATTGCATTGAAACTATTCTTCAATTCAGTCCCCCTTCCTGAGGATGCACAAGGCAACAATGGAGAGGAACTTCTTTTATCAGGAAGAAACCTCCAGCTAAAAAAAATGAATGTTTCCACAGTCCTTGAACTCTTTGAATGAATAATCGTAGAGGTGTGGATATAGAGATTCTGCTCTCTGATTGTCCCCTGAAAACAAGTGTCCATGATCCCCTACTTATACATATCACCCTTTGTGTTGTGTGTGGGTCACTTTTCGATGGGATGTTGACCTAGACTTTTTGGGCTGTACATGAATATCTGTGGAGGGGTCCAGTGGATCTGTGAGGATTGGTTGAGAATACAAGGGTTACATTACACAGACCTCGCATACAACCGAATGAGGAAACAATGACTTGGCCTTAAAGTAATGCATTGCCACCTGACGCTACACAGATTTGTCTGAGCTTAGACCTGACTTTGCTACTGGTGGTTCTCTGTTTCAGTAGCAGGGAGGCCCTGCATGCATGGAGGGTTGGTAGCTCTGGATGGAAACAGATGGGATGAAGACTGTAACAGCTGTCGCTGTCACAATGGGAGAGTCACATGCACAAAGGTACAAGTGAGATTTATTCTGGTTTACTGCCTATACATAATTTGCATGTTTATGGCTATAGTAAACAGTTGTTGTCAAACATTATGAATCTCATGCAAGTCTAAGTACACATAGGGCTATCGTCATCATTTAGTTTAAAAATGCTGTTCTCAGGGTTATAATAGTTTTGGATTTTTCATTAAATTTAGTTTCTATTTAGTTTTGACTTTTTGTTTCCAAATTAAAATTAATCAGTTTTTAGAGCAGATTTGCTAGTTTTTATTTTTTTGTCAGTTTTAGTTTTATTTTGTAAATTAGGGTATTTGACATTTGCAAAATTCTAAATCATCAGAACAAGTATTGTATAATAAAAACTCAACAAAAGATATAATTCTAAAACAAAATGTATTCAGACTTGGACATGTGAACAGCCATACACAAATAACACAGCAGCCAACAAGATACAAAATGTGTGCTACTGAGGTTAGATGCACATGGTGTGCTGGGGAAAAAAAAAAACCAAAAAAACCCAACAGATTAAAGACACACATGAACATAATATGGAGCAATTCATGAGACAAGTCACAGTGCTTAGAAGCTAAACCTTCGAGCTTAACCTCAAAAACCCAACAAACTCTAAACTAGAGGTTTAATCAATTTAGATGAACCAGCTCAAAATCAACTACACAAATAATTGCATTGGAAGTGGAGTTGCTTCAGTACAAATCACTGCAGTTGATTAACAGTACAGTACCTCACATGTTAAATTTAGCATAAAGTGAAGGTTTTAGACGCTGACAGTGCACATGCATCTTTGGTTTTCTTTTGTGTTAAACTTACATAACCTTCTGTTCAACATTGTAAACTAAAACAAATTTAAGCCTTTGCATTATGGATGGACAATCTCAAATTCAACTTTTCAAGATTTTGTGTGGTTGTTCTGTTTCTAAGGCCAGATGACAACAGTCCACACACAGAGGAAATGCGCTCCACAAAAGCTTGTGAGGCAGAGGCACTAACAAGGTCTAATGCCACAGGGGCAGGTTTTGGATAGACAGCCTCTCTTGATCTCCAGAACTGCAGTGGTGTCTCATTAAATACACCCTGTTTGACATCAACATACTTCTTCATTTCAGTCAACAGACTATTGGCCACATCAAGCTGATTTGTCAATGACACATTGACCTCCATACAGGATGCAAGGAAACGGTATTTCTGGAGAACAGTAGAAGGGGAACTTATTGGAATTTGACTGGCCTTTGCAGTGGTAGCATCATCCTGAGGGGCAGTAGCTGGGTTACTCTGAGCAACCAGATTTTGCACAAATGACTGAGCTGCTCTCCTTAGTGGCACTGTGTCCGGTGTTTGAAGAACCAGGGAAACACTTTCCATTAGGCAGGCTGCTGCTGGTGTAGCATCAAACTGTGGAGAACCAGAGCTAAGAATGGCAGCAAAACGTTCTCACAAGGACTTCAGCAGCACTTGTGCTAATTGCTTTTCCAGCAGTAGTCGTCAGTAGGTGTGCCTCAAGGTTGAGCAGGCATGGCACTACATGTGAGAGTGATTGACTGTCACTCTGAAGCTGATCTGTGTGAATGGCAAAGGGCTCTAGTAGCTTGACCAGGTTCTCAAGCTTAGCCCAATCACTTGTGAGAAGTGTGTCCATGCCCAACTTGGTTTAGTTCAGCCCTGATCTCCAGCAGTCTTCTCAGCATATCCAAAGTGCTTTTTTTTTAGTTTTGCCACACTTTTTGATCATTGCTTCATTTGCCACTGATGATTTCCGAACAGCATGTACCAGGTTTCTTGCTCTTATTATAAGTGAATCATCATTATCAGGGAACTATCGAATAAAGCTTAGAATGCTGTTTATATTATTGTGACATTTAATATACAAATTTAAAAAATAATATAAACAAATGCCTTTTCTGCTGCATCTTGGCCAGGTCGTCATTGTAAATGAGAACAGGTTCTCAATTGACTCACCTGGCTATACAATTACTACTATTAAATGTATGTCAAAATAACCACACTCACCGAGGTCTCCACTCTCCTCATCCTCCATGTCTGACTCCTCCGACTCTGACTGGAGCCACAGTTCATCCTGGTCGTCTCCAGTACCTCTTGGTTGAGCCTGTGAACCATCCCCACGTTGCTCGCGGCTTCTATCTCGAAGCAGCCTTGACAATGTTGGAGCCATTATCTGTCACAATAAGCAGCACCTTGTCTTCTCCAATACCCCATGCAACTAACGTCTGATCAATGCAGCGGGCAATGGCCTTCCCAGTCGGTGTTCGATTCGGTGTAGGTTCAGCAAAGCATGGTGAACCTGGCCCCCAGGTGCATGGTTAAAAACAAGCTGACACCCCCATGAAAGATGCCGTTAATCCTCTCTTGCTCCAACCATCTACACATAGGCTCAGCTTCCTCGCCTCCTTTATGGTGTCTTTCAATTTCTGCTTAGCCTTATCCATCTTAGCTCCAATGAGATTATTGACTCTTGCAGCTCCGGGTGTTTTGAATTTTGGTTCGAGGGAAGCGCTGAACTTTTTAGAGGCTATCGAGTCACATAGTCGTGTAGACATTCCAGTCTCAATGAACATATTTACCAATGCGTCTTCCCGCTTGTGGTGCTGCTGCGTATTTACTGACCAGCAGCTATTTGGTCGCTGATGGAAACAGTCTATTATGGATGCTGTTGTCTCGCATTCCTTCCCAATGCTGCCTGGCCTGGCTGTAGCTTCTCTTTCGGGGGAGGGGGGCAGTGAGGCTAGCTTATCCAGGTACTCTTGGTTAGCCTTCTTGTGCGTGCTTTTCAAATGGACTTTCAGATTTGTGGGGTTTTTCCCCTTGAGAAGTATTCCACACATTGTATCACCTGCTTCTACAACAAGGCACTTACTTTTATCATTGAAGGAGTCGTACTCAAATAAATCCCAAATAGGACTGTGCCGCTTTCTCCCAACTTTTGCCGCAGCCATCACTGATCACTAGCTTTTTTTTTGTACGGCAGAGCGAAGTTAATACATGTCATGTAAATCCAAAAACGTTTATGTATGAAATAAATTTACAAATACGAAAATGAAGGACGTTCTTGATATAATAGTTCATTTTAGTTTGTTTTATAAACACACAATACAGTTTCAGGTAGTTATCTTTCTTTTTTTTAAACTCGTTTTTATTTTATTTCAGTTAACAAAAATGTTTTTTCAATTCTTGTTTTAGTTATTTTTTCATTTTCATTAACTATAATAACCTTGGCTGTTCTCTGCCACTTCACAGAAACTAAACAACTGAACACTTAAATTAAATTAAATTAAATTTCTTTCACTATCTTTTGCCTCTGACAGCTTTGGTGTGGACCTAAACCTTGCAGCCTCCACACCAAGATTCACAGTGCAGAGTGCCTAGCAAGTGAGACTTGCGTTGCTGTCCCGGAAGAGCATTGCTTCATTAAGCCCTGCCCCAGCCAAGGAGAGTGCTGGGGCCCCGCCCACTCAGTCCCATCCAGGTGTCACCCAGAGAACAGCTGCATCAACGTCACCTTCACCTTCAATAAGGACGTCATGACAAAGGTCGGTCCATCTGTATTTCTTTCTTGTGTTTTGTGTTTGTGTCTTGCAAACAAGGACAAATATCAAAAGGGAAAAATTACTTTGGAATCAAATATAGAATGTATATGATAAGCTGTTGTAGCTGCCAGTATTTTTTCATTGGTATGGTGTTGCAGGGTGTGACAGTGGAACAGGTTTGTCGTGAGCTCAGAAACCTCTATGTAGTGAAGAATCTGTCTTCTGATTCCTTCTTCTCGATGACCTGTGAGGTGTCGCTCGGAGCCAACAACGAGATCCATGTCGCTATCGTAAGTGATGCATTGGACATGTTACTCAAACATTTGTAAAAAGTCTAGAATGATGAGTGGAAAGAGATCAAGATCTTTGACTTTGTTTTTTTTTAAGTGAGAAGAAGTTAGATGACTAGTGGAGAAAAGATAAAGGATAGTTCTAGGCTTCCACTTACTTAAGAACATCACGATTTTTAGTGTTTGGAGGAGGTAATGCAAAAGTTGTGATTAAGTGAATAATATTTAATAATAAATTATAATAATTATTGTGTCAATTGTTGTGACTATAATAAAGTTTTATTTTGCGGGATGTTTCAGACAACAGATGAAAACAGGAGAAGTCTGACCTTTGTCAAGGAAATCACAGACAGGATCGTGGATGTGGTCAGTAAGAGGAGCACCAACAGCACCATCATCAGCGCCATTGTGGAGGTTCGCATCCAGAGAAGACAAAGTCAGATCTCGAATGGTGAGCCAGTGTTTTAGAAGTTCATTCTTGATTTTGGGTTTTTATGTTGTATGGCGTAGTCTCACCACTTTTTATCAAAACCAGTGTTCTTCATTCCTGCCATGTGATGACTTTAGTGCTGATGATTTAGTTTTCTCTGTGGAAACAGAGCTGAGGTAACCATAAGATGTGGATGAAAGCTCTGAATCTTTGAAATTTACATTAAAACTAAATTTGAAGGAAGTCCCATTTCTTTCTATTCTATTGTATTTATTCTTTGATTTAAAAAAATGTTCAATATGTAATATTATGAATTTTCTAAAAATAAGTTAAAGGAACCGTCTAAATGTCAGCACTAAGTAGAAAGAAGCAACTAGTCGGATTGAATTAAAATATCTTCTTTCCCAGAACCCAAATGTGTGCTTTATACAACTTTAAATGCTTTTGTTTAAGCAAGACCAAGTGACTTACACTGGTGAGCAGATAGGGTAAGGGGGTCTTGCCTGAGGACCCCTTCTGGAAGTAGTACCTTTCATACAAGGGATTTGAACCCAGGTCTCCCACATGAAAGGTGGCAATGTTACCACTGCACTATAAACATTTATCAGAGCAGTCATTTTAACATAGAAGAGTAAGAAAAATACAGACATTGACAACTCCCATTCTCTTTAGATACTTAACTTATCGTATTTTGCACACTATAAGGCTCACCTGATTATAAAGCACACCCTCAATATATAAGGCGCACCTGATAATAAGGCGTACATATTACCTAATGTTCTCTGATTGATTTATCGCTGCCAGCACACATAGTGTATGTATTACATCCCTGTGTCAGCGGGAAATGGTCCGACGGTCAAGGACAACATCGTCAGTTGTTTTTACACTTCTAAACTTCTAAACTGCACATCGGTCTGCATCACCCATCTCAGACTGAAGAACAGGCACTCACTGGGACATGGGCAAAAGCATTAATGATGACACGATTCAATTGCTAAGTACAAGCTCGACACAATTTTCGCCCCATTCAGAGTGCATGGCTGGGATCCGCCTGACCCTGGATTCACACCGAACGCAAAGCGAGCGACAGAAGTAGCCAGTTGCCATTCTTTTCCAACGTACGAGTGAAAAGGCGCGGCAAAAGTGAACGTGGCGGTGAGCGGCTCGAAGGGAGAGCGGTGAGTGATGCAGAGGGGGCTTAATGCCCCGATGAATGCTCGGCGCTCCCCACGGTAAATTCAAAATGGCGATATCCATGACAGATTTTGGAATCTGGTGCACACATAAAGCGCACCGGATTATATGGTGCACGCCCGTTTTTTGTGAAAATTTAAGGCTTTTAGGTGCGCCTTATGGTGCGGAAAATATTGTAACTTATAATATAAGAAGCAGAGCAGAAGCAGAGTAGAGCAGCGAGGATGTAAAGTTAGGATATGTCCAGTGGAAGTAGGATGCAGAGGATTTGTTGCAAAGTCTGTTGTCTCATTGTTGAGGTTGGGTGTAAGTGGACAGAGTATGAGGAAAATGGTAAAGGGAGTGTCAGATGAGGCAGTAAAGTCCAGTTAGTGGATTTGGATCAGAAGACGCAATAGTAGCTGGGGGCCCAGCAGGGGGAGCACTAAGGGTAAACAGACTCTTGAAAGAAGCAAGGAAGAAATCCATCAATTTAAGTGGAAGGTGTGGCCCATGTGAACCTTTTGAAACCAGATGACCATTTTCGGTGAGTTGGCCTGTATGATCTTGTTTTTGCTGGCATTTTCAGTCAGTGGAGGTACATCGGAGAATCAGATTAATGATTAATTAATGGCTTACAATAAGTTCATGTATACACCTTAGTTTGACTAACAATTGGACCAGATCGGGTAGTTGCAGTCGTATTAAGACCCCGAGAAAACTTGGTTGATAGTCACACTAAACGTGCTTGTAGACGGTGAAGCACGTGGTTAATTGGATTTTGCGTTCTGCACATGCTCGAGATTTTTTCCTGGGGTCGTGACCTGGAAGTCAAAGGAGACGATATTACTGTTGTTGTCTTCACTGTCGAAAAAAAAAACAACGCAATGGAGAATGCGCCGTTGTGCATTGCGTTTGTGCCATAACCATGCTCATCACAAATGAAATGTAGAGGGACGTAGCTTCATCTTGCTCTTCATTCGCCATCTTTTTTGAATGCCTGAGCTTGTTGTTGTTGGTGGTGAAGAGGTCAACCAGAAGTGGCTCTATTTGCAATAGTTGAAATGGGTACAGCACTACCTTTCGTACCGGGGTCTGACATGCTTTGTGCCAATGATTCCATTTATTCACTGCCATGTATACTTGGATAATTGCCCTCGCTCAAATAAGGAGCATAATCCAACTATAGCTATAATGGAAGTAATCTCATCACCCACTGAGTGATTGTAGTACTGTTTTGGTGAATTTGTCTGCTGAATCTGCTAGTGTATCTTGTCCTCCCTCCACCTCTGGCACCTTCTATATTTTCATTACCTCCTATCCGAACCAGGATTTGAATCCCATTCTTACTTATCTTTAACTCTTCTATTTCTACCCCATATCTGAACCAGGGTTTGTATCCCCACCCCGCTATGACTGGTCTGCAGTTGGTGAGAGGCTGGGGTAGCTTGTGGTTGAAAAAAAGATGGCAACACATAACAATAATTGACTAAGCTACAACAATTTATAAAATATTGAAACTCAAAAAGTGCTTAAGGCAATTAACATTACCATCAGGTAACTGTTCAACTGTTCGCAGCGAATAGGAGCGAAAAACCCGATGGCTGATATCCAGGAAAATTCTCCTATGGCCCCATTCCCTCTTGGCGACCGACCACTTAATTACCTTTCAGTGCCTAAGGTCCCGCTCCGAACAGCCGATTCACACCAATGGCAATGGACGTATGTATGAATTCCTATGATTAGTAATTGGTCTACTTACAATCATTAAACTAAAGAGGAACATCACAAAACACAAAACAATACAGACATTTAAACATGATGTGAATATGAAGATATGACCTTGTTGAGAACAGATGAGTAATGATAGTGTAAAAACTGACAATTTCTTTTGAGTGAAAATTTTATGATAACATTGTGCAGAGTGGTGTAGTGCAGCTCAGCCTCTTGTGGTCCAATCCTGTCACTGCTTGGTGTTTGGTTGTCCTTCTGGCTGAACCTCAGTTCAGCAGTCTGAGCTAACTAGGAAGGAGAGGTTACCAGCACTTCACTTCCACAAAGGGGTCTTTACCACCCGTTTTTTTTCTTTGGGACAATTCAGGAGATAATTCAGATTATTTTGTTGACAGTGGTTGAAGGTTGTGTGGTTGTTCAACCATTATCTTGGCATGATGATCATGCCTCCCAGAATTTCAGACTGACGTCTTGACAGTCACTTGGCTATGAGTCCTGTAGAGGTTCTGCTGCCGATGCAGTTCATTTACGCTGTGGATGAATGTTAGCAGGAGAGAGAACCGAGCAGCACAACATTTCATTTTCACAATGTTCTATATTCAGGAATTCCCTTTTAACAGGTTCAATCCCAGTATTCATTGGTCGACCAATTAAGTTTTCATATGAACCCCAAACAAAAACAAATAAATAAACCGAAAAAAATAAAATAAAAATAAATTAAATGAAAAACAAAACAACTGGCCAGTTGATAGAAACCATGTTTTAGGACAGTACCGTAATACTCACCAACCTGCTGTACAGCATTAATGAGAAATCCAGTACCATCAACTTTTTCTGTGGAAAAACTTCAAACCATTTAGAGAAAACAGCAAGACAAAGACAAAACACAAGACAACATAGAACAAAAGACAAAAGAAAGACAAAGACACAGACTTTTGGTGTTAGTAAGTGTTAGTAAACTATGATTAATTGTTGTATCTCCACCCCCCGATGAGACTTAGTCTCATCCGTATAGTTAGTTCTGCTGAACTCTTCCACTGCAGTTTCTGCTCCTGTGTTGCTCTCTGCTGTTTGGCAGAAATGTTTGTGGTTAGAGTTAATTTTGGGAGCAGCACAGCATCAAGAAAGCAGCCATTTCTTCTCAATGAGTAACTGATTAACCTTTTTGTGATAAATATTGTCTGTCCTCTTAAGTCAGCTCAGAGTGTTTTTGATAAAATTTCAGCATGATCTGCTTAATTCTCACTTGTTACTTAATACTAAATTCTATTTAATTCTTACCAGTGGCTGTGTTTCGTGATGCTGAGCCACCCACAGACAGTTCAGGATCAGCATTCATTTTTCATTTTTTTTTTTTTCATTTGAATTAGAAACACTTCATGTGGTACCAACAGTGTGGCATCAGAGTTTCTTATAACATCACATGATAACATATTTCCATACAAATTAGAATCAAAGACAAATGTTTATTCTATTTTTCTATTTGTCTTAATTCCTAATTTATTTATTTTTTAGATGAGCCTTGTGGCCTTGTGCTGCTAACTTTTTCCTTAGCAGTGCCACAGCATCGTGCTTGTGTTGTCAGACATCAGATCTTTGGTTGGTTATTGATCACTGTTACCTTGCATGCATGCTTTGACCTAAGGGCCCATATTCTTGATATTATTTTGTAATATTTTTCTTTGCTCGTAGCAGTTTTGGAATGTTAGCTAAAATGTTCAGGATCCTTCATGTTTTTCCTTGACATGAATTAGACCTTTAATCCTGCAGTTCAAAGCTCTGTGCTTTACCTTACTTAGAGCAGCTCTGCCTCAGTTTATTATGTTTTACTTAATCTTTACTTCTTCCTTCCAGTATGTGTGGATGTATGTGGGTGTATGTGTACGTATAGATGTGCGTGTGTGTGTGTGTATGTGTGTCTGTATGTGGCCTTGGGTTTCACTGCTTTGTTTTATTTTCTTCTATCATTTTCTTGTATGAAAAGTGTTATGAAAATAAAGTTTGATTGATTGATTGCACCAGATTAAACAATTTGGGTCATCTCCCGTGTAATTTCTCGAATGAACCAGAACACATGATTAAAACGTTCTCACAGAACATTTTATTCATCCCATTCATATCTTTTTCGTTCGACCAACATGTCATGACTGAGCACAGATCGGATTGTACCATACCATTTCATTTCTCAATAAATTGTAATTGAAGTGGGTTGTTACCATTTTCCAGACATCTTTTAGTCACCTGGTGTGGAGTGGTGGGAAGAGAGGGTGTGTCCAGATTATTGTTGTAGTTCTTTGTCACTTGAGCTTTTAATGTCTGACTTGCACACCGGAGAGGTGTGAAAATTAGTTATTGTAACCTTTTATTGTTTCTGCTACTGTGGTCTAGTCTCCACAGTGGTGTTTTCCTTCGGTTTCATCGTCAGTGGTCCGTTCAGTCTCTGATAGAGTTTTAGTCCCCGTGGTCTAGTCTTTGTCAGTAGGTGAGAGAGAAATAAAAGGATACCTTCGATCAAACTCATTTTGACAGGTGACCTCTGACTTCTTATCGATCAATCAAATTAATATGACAGGTGACCTTTGTTTGACATCCGTTTGCTGACATCTGGGGATATGACTTTTGACCTCTTATCGATCGATCAAGCTATTTTGACGTGTGACCTTTGTTTGACATAGATTAGCCATCTGTTGAAGAGATCTTTGACATCTAAGGAAGGGGGTGTTTATGGCTAGGGTTAAGAATGATTACAGCTAAAGTCAGGAGGTTGTGAGAAATATATTAGTTGAATGTTTAAATAAGAGAAAGGGTTAATAGAAAAGGTTAAGGTGTAGAAGCGGTCAGCATTTTAACAGCTTCAAAGACCGGTCCCTGTAAGGTAAAGATGGGAAAATAATTAGATGTGTGGGGGGTCGCAAGAATGCAGCATTGCCAGGATTTGTGTGTGGGGTGGAGGGTAACAGACATTTGGCTCTGACTGATCAACTCATACTATGAGAGTCAACTCCCTGCATGCTGTGACACTGGGCAGTAGGAACAAAAGGCCCGGGGTTCAATAAGAATGCAAAGTACAGTGTGGTAAACCGTATGGGTCGTTGTCTTAGTTCGCAAGTAAACAAATGAACATATATGATGTTCACTAGAATGCACCATGCTGTGTGGGAAAGAGACAACATTTTAAGTCTCGTACGAGCAAGGCTCAGGGTGCCGGAAAGTCCTCCTTTTACCAGGTGTTGCTAGCACTGCATGGATTTGGGTGGGGTGGGGGTGTTAACAGACATCTGGCTCTCTCTGGCTGCACCATACTGTGACACTGAACGGAGGATGGGGTGTTTATAGCAAATAGAGGTAGGTTTAAATTACATAAAAAAGGTTTCCCTCTTAGTTTGCATACATGTTGTATATGGTATCATGGACTAATCTACAGAGAATTCACTAATAGAACAGGTTGCCCATAAAGTTTACATCTAGTTCTCGCTCTGACTGATCAACTCATACTATGAGAGTCAACTCCCTGCATGCTGTGACACTGGGCAGTAGGAACAAATGGCCCGGGGTTCAATAAGAATGCAAAGTACAGTGTGGTAAACAGTATGTGTCGTTGTCTTAGTTCGCAAGTAAACAAATGAACATATATGATGTTCACTAGAATGCATCATACTGTGTGGAAAAGAGACAATGTCTTACTTCACAAGTAAACAGAATCAATCTGTTACTAACCGTAGGGTGGATGTAGACCAGGTGTGAAGAGCAAATGGGTTGAAATTAGCACTTCAAGAAATTTTTAAAACACTCCCTTATTTCTATGGAGGGGGATGTAAGACTATATAAAATGGTTCAGGCATTTACGTCAGGGGCTCAACCGGCAGGACAGGAACCATGGACACAGGTACGCAAAAAGTCTCCTTAAAACTTAAAAAAACAAAACAAAAAAAAACAAACAACAAACAACTTTTTTAGGACGGAAAACAAGAGCTGAAATCCATACACAGCCAACCGGCGGTTCTTTGGTCCTCTTAGGAGTATTCAACGGTGAGTAAAAAAGATCTGATGATAAACATATGAATGCGTGTATAATTATATTACCACACCATGACAGAGTGCTAATTTCCAGAGTTGGACGCGGAGGATTTGGATGACTTCATATTGACGCAAGCCGATTATGGTAATGTTTCTTTAACTTTAATAACCTTTAACAAGTGAAATGTTTCAATGAAATAAAATCAGATGTAACTGTTTACAGATTTACTAAACAGTGTGGAGCAAGGGCTTCCCCGAAAAAAGCAGAACCCAGCCGTGTTCGAGGGTGAATTGACTTTAATCGCACCGGGAGGGGGAAACGGACTTTCCCTGAATAAATCCCGGCTACGACGAAGACTGCTCCCTGTACAGCACAATCAGTTTTCAACTGAGTGTCCGAGTGATAGTACAGAGGACGGACGGCAGGAAACATCGGTTCTACACACACCACCGAGTATACCTTTCACCCCACGAACAACACCGCGACCCGAGTCGCCTGTGAGCGGCCACAATACCGATACGGTTGAGGGTGAAGGGGCACGGGCTGTCGGTTTACTAGGCTGCATATCGGCGCAGCTATTAGAGGTGCCGGGCGTTGCTCGCGGGGTGGAAGGACCCCTCGCTAAACAGCCTGATCAGCGGGGTAAGTTTTAAAAAAAAAACTCATCACACATTGTTTTTGTTTTCTCACGTGAGCGCGTAAGCGTCATACGTCATCAACACGGACTTGACGCATAGGGAGAGAGTGAGGGTGGGAGGGGTTAAAAGAGCGCAACCTTTTTCAGTAGAACTCATGTGGGGTGCCTGTAAAACAAGCCAGTTGATATATTATTACTGCTCTGTCCACTTATCCGTGCTGCATTCAACGGGAGCATTACATGGTAACATCTATGCAAATTTCACATAGTGTATACTTAAGCAAGGTTTTTTTTTATTTACCGTATTTTTCGGACTATTAGCCGCGACTTTTTCCCCATTTTTCCCCCATTTTTCGACCCTCCGGCTTATATAACAGTGTGGCTTATCTATGGATTTTTACAGCTAACGGCCACTAGGGGGATACCTAAATCTATGGATTTTACCATCCACCATGTTGACGTCACATTTGCTTCAACACACAAGTAGCCGCGCGCGGGAACGCGGAGGTCCTCTGGAAGCAGACTTCTACCGGAGTGGTACGAGACAGAACGACAGCGAGAAAGACGGCCATTTTGAGCGCAAGACAGTTTGTGAGACACCCTCATTATGGAAAACAAACGTAGAAATGCATATGATGCAGCTTTTAAGTTAAAGGCAGTCAATTTAGCAGTAAACGAAGGAAATAGAACCGCTGCACGTAACCTTTTAATCAACGAGTCAATGGTGAGACGTTGGAGACACCAGCAGGAAGAATTGTCTCAATGCAAAAAGTCAAAAAAAGCTTTCAGAGGTCACAAAAGCAAATGGCCTGAACTTGAAGACGTTCTCGAAGATTGGGTGAACACACAAAGAACAGACGGCCGAGGTGTTTCGACCGTGCAGATCCGACTGAAGGCCAAAGCAGTCGCCACCGAAATGAAAATTGAACATTTTAGAGGTGGACTATCCTGGTGTTTCCGATTTATGAAGCGAAAGGGACTGTCCATCAGGGCGCGGACGACTGTGTGCCAGCAACTCCCTCCCGACTACCAGGAAAAAGTAACAAACTTTGGCGAATTCACACAAAGAAAGATAGAGGAATACTCCATCGGACCGGACCAGATCATAAATATGGATGAAGTGCCATTAACATTTGACCTGCCTCTCACTAGGACTGTTAACAAGAAAGGCGTCACGTTGAGAACCACTGGACATGAGCGAACACATTTCACTTGTGTTCTTGGCTGCACAGCATCTGGAGTGAAGCTTCCGCCAATGGTGATTTTTAAGAGGACTACAATGCCAAAAGAAAAGATCCCAAACGGCATCTCCTTTAAAGTCAACAAGAAAGGGTGGATGATGGAAAGCGTAATGAAGGAGTGGCTGAATGAGTGCTACGTCAAACGCCCTGGAGGATACTTTCGGCAAAAAAAAGCTTTGCTAGTTTTGGACAGTATGAGGGCGCATATAACAGATTCGGTTAAAGCAGCCATCAAGAGCACAAACTCTGTTCCAGCTTTGATTCCTGGGGGCACAACGAAGCATCTGCAGCCACTCGACATCAGTGTCAATCGTGCGTTCAAAGTGGCACTACGCGTTCAGTGGGAGGCGTGGATGACGAGGGGTGATAAATCGTTCACCAAAACGGGTCGCATGAGAAAAGCCACCTTCGCACAAGTTTGCGAGTGGATCCTGATGGCGTGGAGGAGTGTAAAAAAATCTACAATCACCAACGGGTTCAGAAAGGCTGGACTGCTGCGTGATGGAGAGGAGGACGCCGCCACACCTGAGGCCTTTCAGAGGCTGTTCGATTCCGACAGTGACGAAGAGGAGTTTGTTGGTTTTGAGAGCGACATCGAAAGAGAGGGGAGAGTGGCTGACGAAGCCCTGAACCTATTTGTTTCCGACACGGAAGATGAGGAATTTTGTGGTTTTAGTGCGGAGGAAGAAGACGAAGATGAGGATTAATGACTTGACTTTTCTGGTTACAGCCGTGTACTTCACCAAAGATGAAGAGGAGGGTTACGGTAATAACTTTTCTGGTAGGCTGATAAGCGTTTTTTTTAAGCAGCCGTGTTACTGCAATTTTAGGTTTACTGTCGTGTTACAGGCACTTTATTTGTTGATGATGTTGATGAAGAGGAGGATTACGGTAATAACTTTTCTGGTAGGCTGATAACCGTTTTTTTAAGCAGCCGTGTTACTGCAATTTTAGGTTTACTGTCGTGTTACAGGCACTTTATTTGTTGATGATGTTGATGAAGATGAAGAGGAGGATTACGGTAATAACTTTTCTGGTAGGCTGATAACCGTATATTTTAAGCAGCCGTGTTACTGCAATTTAGACTTACTGTCGTGTTACAGGCATTTTATTTGTTGTTGTAGCTTTATATGTTCTGTATCTTCTGTAGCTACTATTGCACTAAATGGTTGAAAACGTTATGCAACTTGTGTTGAAATGTTAATAAATAGAAGCTTCCCCAAACAGTTGTCTCTTTCCCAACAATCCCCTCTGTGCACGAACCATATGGTAATTAAACATAAAAAACCTGTGGCTTATAGTCAGGTGCGGCTTGTATATGTACAAATAATGCAATTTAGCTTCTGCGGCTTATATTCAGGTGCGGCTAATAGTCCGGAAAGTACGGTATCTATTTTATGCTATTAAACTGTGTTTCAATTTGACAGAATCTGATGTTATAGTTCCCGTGAGGAACTCCATGTTAGTATCAGAGGCAATCTCTGCGTTCGATTGAGTTAACTCGTCTAAAAAGTCCAGAAAGGCTTTCAGGATTACATCAGACTCATTTGTGACAGAAACGGTAATGTGTTGAGAAATACTCTCACCTACTAATTCTAGCTGGACGACATCATTACATCTGGCGTGTGATCGCGCTGTTTCTGCCACTTCAATAAGATTGCTCATAACAGCTGAAGTGAACTCAGCGATGTTGGGCATTCTATCAGGGCACGGACGCGGTATTGTGACGGGACGTCTTATTTCAAGACAATTGAAACGTTCACGCTCAATCGGTGGAGGTGTAGCTCTCTGATTCGGTTCAGGGACGGCTACGTTCTCCTGATTCAACCCCCTACCATGCTGCCGAGTTTGTTCTACTGCAGCTGGAGAAGGTAAAGAAGTAAGATTTGGTAAGACTGTCTGATGCTGAAGTTTGAGAAGCACTAATCGCTGAGGATGTATCTAGTGATGTGACACAAGGAGCTGGATTTGATGAGACGATATTGGATGACTCATTTTGCAAACTCAGGGCGGGTGGCGGAGGCCCGTTTAAATTCAGGATTGATGATTCTAATTCAGGGACGGCTACGTTCTCCTGATTCAACCCCCTACCATGCTGCCGAGTTTGTTCTGCTGCAGCTGGAGAAGGTAAAGTATTAAGATTTGGTGAGACTGTGTCTGATGCTGAAGTTTGAGAAGCACTAATCGCTGAGGATGTATCTAGTGATGTGACACAAGGAGCTGGATTTGATGAGACTCATTTTGTAAACTCAGGGCGGGCAGCGGAGGCCCGTTTAAATTCAGTACTGATGATTCTAATTCGTGTAACACATCAATTTCATCATTTTCATCTTCTTCAATATTCATAGGAGATGACTGATAATCGACATTAAGGAGCGCATACTCCAGTGGTGTAAAGTAATCCCACACATGAACCGGTATGGGTATGTTTTCCAAATTTCCCACAGCCTCGGATATTACAGCCGGCACAGCTCTGCCTGCTTGATTATCCATCTTTACACATAATTGAGAATGGCTAAGAGGGGTTAAGATATCTACTTATATATATATATACACACATTTACTTTACTTCGAAATCACGTTCAAGTCACGGTTAATTCTCTGTATAAGAATCTCGCTACTTCTCACGAATGCCCGAGCTCTTGATCTTTCACGTCGGATGGTAGCGTTTCTTTTCCTCCACAGACGAGGGTCGGGTCGGATTGGAGGATTTATCCGTTCTATCGACAGATCGGCCTCTGTGGATGAAGGAGAAATAACCATAAAAATATTTTGAATATACCTGGTTCAGTGATTGATTTTTAAAAAAAAAATTTTTTAAACAAAATAAAAACAAATTTAAAGAAATTTAAAAAAACATTAAAAAAAAAAAAATAATAATAATAATAATAAGAAGAATAACAATAATAATAATAATAGGTTGTACCTTTCATTAGCCCTTCGACAAGCGACAGTCTGTTGCGCACTCTATTGCACCGTCGATTCTTCACCACTGACCTCACGGGAACTATAACATCAGATTCTGTCAAATTAAAACACAGTTTAATAGCATAAAATAGATAAATAAATAAAAAACCTTGCTTAAGTATACACTATGTGAAATTTGCATAGATGTTACCATGTAATGCTCCCGTTGAATGCAGCACGGATAAGTGGACAGAGCAGTAATAATATATCAACTGGCTTGTTTTACAGGCACCCCACATGAGTTCTACTGAAAAAGGTTGCGCTCTTTTAACCCCTCCCACCCTCACGCTCTCACTATGCGTCACATCCGTGTTGATGACGTATGACGCTTACGCGCTCACGTGAGAAAACAAAAACAGTGTGTGATGAGTTTTTTTTTTTTAAAACTTACCCCGCTGATCAGGCTGTTTAGCGAGGGGTCCTTACACCCCGCGAGCAACGCCCGGCACCTCTAATAGCTGCGCCGATATGCAGCCTAGTAAACCGACAGCCCGTGCCCCTTCACCCTCAACCGTATCGGTATTGTGGCCGCTCACAGGCGACTCGGGTCGCGGTGTTGTTCGTGGGGTGAAAGGTATACTCGGTGGTGTGTGTAGAACCGATGTTTCCTGCCGGCCGTCCTCTGTACTAACACTCGGACACTCAGTTGAAAACTGATTGTGCTGTACAGGGAGCAGTCTTCGTCGTAGCCGGGATTTATTCAGGGAAAGTCCGTTTCCCCCTCCCGGTGCGATTAAAGTCAATTCACCCTCGAACACGGCTGGGTTCTGCTTTTTTCGGGGAAGCCCTTGCTCCACACTGTTTAGTAAATCTGTAAACAGTTACATCTGATGTTATTTCATTGAAACATTTCACTTGTTAAAGGTTATTAAAGTTAAAGAAACATTACCATAATCGGCTTGCGTCAATATGAAGTCATCCAAATCCTCCGCGTCCAACTCTGGAAATTAGCACTCTGTCATGGTGTGGTAATATAATTATACACGCATTCATATGTTTATCATCAGATCTTTTTTACTCACCGTTGAATACTCCTAAGAGGGCCAAAGAACCGCCGGTTGGCTGTGTATGGATGTCAGCTCTTGTTTTCCGTCCTAAAAAAGTTGTTTGTTGTTTGTTTTTTTTTGTTTGTTTTTTTTAAGTTTTAAGGAGACTTTTTGCGTACCTGTGTCCATGGTTCCTGTCCTGCCGGTTGAGCCCCTGACGTAAATGCCTGAACCATTTTATATAGTCTTACATCCCCCTCCATAGAAATAAGGGAGTGTTTTAAAAATTTCTTGAAGTGCTAATTTCAACCCATTTGCTCTTCACACATGGTCTACATCCACCCTACGGTTAGTAACAGATTGATTCTGTTTACTTGTGAAGTAAGACATTGTCTCTTTCCCACACAGTATGATGCATTCTAGTGAACATCATATATGTTCATTTGTTTACTTGCGAACTAAGACAACGACACATACTGTTTACCACACTGTACTTTGCATTCTTATTGAACCCCGGGCCATTTGTTCCTACTGCCCAGTGTCACAGCATGCAGGGAGTTGACTCTCATAGTATGAGTTGATCAGTCAGAGCCAAATGTCTGTTACCCTCCACCCCACACACAAATCCTGGCAATGCTGCATTCTTGCGACCCCCCACACATCTAATTATTTTCCCATCTTTACCTTACAGGGACCGGTCTTTGAAGCTGTTAAAATGCTGACCGCTTCTACAACTTAACCTTTTCTATTAACCCTTTCTCTTATTTAAACATTCAACTAATATATTTCTCACAACCTCCTGACTTTAGCTGTAATCATTCTTAACCCTAGCCATAAACACCCCCTTCCTTAGATGTCAAAGATCTCTTCAACAGATGGCTAATCTATGTCAAACAAAGGTCACACGTCAAAATAGCTTGATCGATCGATAAGAGGTCAAAAGTCATATCCCCAGATGTCAGCAAACGGATGTCAAACAAAGGTCACCTGTCATATTAATTTGATTGATCGATAAGAGGTCAGAGGTCACCTGTCAAAATGAGTTTGATCGAAGGTATCCTTTTATTTCTCTGGTGAGGTTCCTAAGTCAGTCCGGACCTCAGTTAATGTTCTTTCGGCAGGATCTTGAGCCTGAGTACAGTGATCCTTCTGGATCCAGTTACTCAGTCTATTCTCAGTCAACCATACCTTTACACAATGTGTTGTAGCTTCTGCGTCCTGTCCATATAGGAGAGGACCAGTTAAGTTTGTTCACTTTCCTGGTCCTGTTCCTTGGTGAGTATTTATGTAACCTGTTGAGATATCCTCATCACCGTGTTATTCAGTTGTTTCCATACTGTAGTACAACAAGGTGTGAGCCTGTTGGTGCAGTTGTAAATGGACAGGGTGTTTCCTCCCTGTCATGACCTCATGTGGGACAACATAACAACATTCATGGTGGCATTTGGAGTAAATCTTAGGCTACCACAATACGTAGAGCTTCATCCCAGGTTAACTGTGTGTCTGCACAGACTTCTGTTCGGCCTTTTTGATGGTTCTATTTGCTCTTTTCACTAGTCCTTGTAAAGCTGGGTGAGAGACTGCACCGAGCTTATGTCTAATTCCAAACAATTTTTCCACTTCTCCTAGTTCTTCATTGGAGAAGTGAGTACCATTATCTGATCTTATCACTTCTGGTACCCCAAATCTTGGAATAATTTCTCTTGTAAGCCATTTAATGACTTCTTTTTTTAATTGTTGAATTGATGATAAATGCTCTAGTAAAAACTTCCATTATCATTGTAAATTTTTCGACTAAATAACTATATGTAACTCTGGTACTCTTTAAGTACAGGCCAATGATTTATCAGAATCTGTCCTCACTCTCAGGGCTGAATGGGGGAAGAAGGAAGCAGGGTTGGGATGAGATAATCTTAGGGTGAGAGCATTTATGACAAAGCTAAGGATATCTAACCTTGTCTTTTCCAATTCCACATGTCCACATGTACAACCTAAGCTGTTTATGCTGAATCTGTATAAATGGTCAGTTTTTTCTTTTGCTAAATGGCATGCTTCTGTCATTGAGCGTGATGTTAGGAAGATGTGTCTTATCTTCTAGTGTAGTAGGATGTGTCCCTGGAAAAGATGACGTTGTGTCTGGCACATGCTGTGTTAGTTGTGCAGAGGACTGCGTCTGAATAGAGAATTTAACTTCTCCTAAAAAAATGCTGACAGTCTGCAAGAAATGTTCTTTTTTTTCCGTCTTTATCTGCCCTTGCTTTCTGGAATAAACCTGCCTCCTTTAGCTTTGCTGTTGCTTGATTCCTACTGCCTGTTGCTTGTTTTGAAAACATAAAGAAATCACTCAGTTGCGGTGGAGCACTTTCACACCCTCCAAACATTCCTTTCCCTTGCATTTCTCTCGTCCAGTTTACAAATCTATCTGTCCCTCTTTTTTCGTCTTCTCTTGGAACTTTTTTTTTTCTGCCATCTCGTCAACGTGTCAAATAATACCGACCCCAATGAGCCGGGTTTACATGTTTTCCACTTATCAACAAAGGTTTTTGACATATTCAGGTATTTCACGTGTTAATCAGAATGGGTGAATGGCGCAATGCCTGAGTGTTGGACCCGACCAAGAAGCTTCTACACAGAATCTTTTACTCTGTGCACTTGATCGCTGGGGTCTCTTCACTCGTTTTAATTCACCAATCTCTGTAACACCCTAACTAAATTCCCCTTTATTTTCTAGTCCAATGCCCCCCTTTTACAGAACCACTTGAGATCTGTGTCAGTGCAGGAATTCTCGATCAGTCTCGACTGCTCGATACACTTCCACCAACACAGTAAAATATCAACCAAGTAGCAAACCACCCCACATTTTCATGAAACATAACAAAACTTAGCCCTGTGTCCTTATGCAGAGATAAACCCTTAGTGCATCGTCTGTTCACAACAACTACAGAACCACCGCCGATTGCGGATTTTACAGTCCAACCACCAAACGTGAAGTAATACAGACCCACCGCCGATTGCAGATAAAGGTCCAAGCGCCCTCGTGCACAGAAATTACTCACTTAGTCTATAGTGCAGTAATACAGACCCACCGCCGATTGCAGATAAAGGTCCAAGCGCCCTTGTGCACAGAAATTACTCACATCGCCGGTCGTGCAGTAATACCGAGATTACTCACACCGCGATAGCGGACTAATAGACCCCCGTCCATTGGCATCTAATTCCTATTCAGTTTAGAAGACAGGATGAATTTATGGTATATTAATTTATGTCTTTTATTTGGCCAAATTGTACTAAACTAGGACACATATGACTCTCCCTATGTGAGACTATGTGTTTATACTTTACATGTGACCACCTAGTAAACCTGTAGACACAAATTTTGTGCTTTGATTTAGTGATCGGAGGGCATCCTAATTCAGACAATTTAGTTTAGAATGACCAATGTGCAGAAATTTCACATATCCTGATACAAGAGGTTTTCTGCTCACCTTGTGTTTTAGGCGCCTTGAATTGTCTGAAGAAGAGTCCCCTCCAACCAGTTCCGGAAATCCTCGATCGGACACGGTCTCAGAGTCAGCCAATCTGGGTCACGGCACCAATTGTTAGCCCGATTTTTTTCATTGGAAGCCCAAGAACAAGCTGGAGAAATCGTTTATTAAAAACGTATTTATTAGTGGTCACAAGTAGAGTATATTGCAGCGCTGGACTCTGAGTGCCAGAGCTCCCGCAGGAAATCGGTCAGGCCGAGCCCCGTTATCCGGAACCATGTCATATTCATATTCAGCTTTATCTCACAGAAGTTGTATTCACACTTGTCAGAGTATAATTGGCCAGTTTTGAGTGGCATGATCAGGCCAGCTAACATCATATGCTCATCTCCAATGTTTGTGTTAACCCTTTGTATTGCAAGTTACCATTTAATCACTTGTGCATGCTTTAAAAATGGAACCCCCACATGTCATGGCAATAGAATAAGGTCACATGACTTTCTCCAGCCAATCTTTAAGGGTCAGACTACTTCAGACTACGGTTATAAAAGGATATTGAGATATTGATTCTCAGCCTAAACCTTAAACTTTTTTTAAAAAGTGAAAATAGAAAGCATGTCTTCTGATAGCCCCCCAAAACACTCAAGGGTTGAATTTAAGCTTTCAATTTGCAAGTATTTCAGTGAGTACTCTTTAAAGGGTTAGGCTAAGTTGAAAATTTCTGTATTTGACACACAGCTAACAAACTTTGAAACCATTCGACTGCACACTGGGCGAAGAAGCTGTAGAATACCGTAAAATGGAGTAAAAAATTAACCATGTCTTTTGTTGGTGGCGGTTGAGAGCTCCTGGCTTGATTGGAGTATATATGTTGCCGTCATGAAAAACACACTAGAAATGCCAGCCTGAATGAAAACCTGCATGACTTCCCACCAAAGGTTTTGATACAACCACAAAGTTGTGTCATACAGATAAGGGAATTTAAACAGACAATATCAGCTTTTGCCCTCTATGCGTGGATGGATGCCTCATTTGTCAGTTTTTCACAATTTTTTCTCCTAATAGTAGTATATGATTCACTATGCATTCCATATTTCTAGCTCCTGATGATCACATATCACATTCTGAACAGAATATTTGGATATAGACTTTTAATGATTGACCATAGTTAGTCACCGACCTCCACTCCTCTCTTACTCACTAGATCCCCATGTGCCCCTGTTGGTTTCCCTGGTGACTGTAATCTGGGGTTTGGGGATCGTCTCTGTTCTATTGTGGCGCTTGAGGAGGCGTAGGAAGCACAGTGCCCACACAGGGGTCAGCACGCAGGTATCTTTGCCTTTGGCGCCTGCAGCTAAGGACAACAATGCCCTCCACAACAGCGTCAGCACAACCCGTGAGCAGCTGAACCACATCAAGAATCCCATTGATAAAAACCCACCAAGCCACCAACACCACCTCCTCCTCCATCACCGCCTGTATGAGGACAAAAACTCTATCAATACCAAGATCAGAAAATCAGGCTCTTGTAATCCGATTGAGGAAGATGAGCTGAATAAGAGGATGCATAAGGCGAGGTTCACTTCAGCACCACCAACAAACTCACTGGTAGAATGGGAAGACGTATGTCCTCAACATATGACAAGTAAAGCCCCACATTGGACTAACAAGCAGGACAATAGGCAACTGCAGTCACAGAGTGTCAACAAGGTGGAATATATTGTATAACTGTTGGAGCTCAGAGTGACCAGATGGAGATCTGAAGACTTTTATGGCCCACGTGGGACATTTTGGTAGTTGGTGTGTTGGTGTTTTGTTACACTTGACAGAAAAGCAGTTTCTACCTGTATGAAGAACTGTTCATGTGGAATATGTCTGTATAGAAGTGTAAAGAATGTTTTGTATTAATTTAATCATCAAGTTCCTAAAAATATTTCTTCTATTTATGAGGTTCGAGGTGAATGTTTGACAGCATTGTAAGAGTCTGAGTTTTTGATGGAAATGGTTTTAAATATAGTTTTCATCAACACCAAAAGAGTTCTTGAGAGAATAGTTTGATTTTAGCATTTTGGAATTGGGCTTTTTTTTTTTTTTGTCCCTCAGCAAAATGTTTCTAAGTATCTAAGTAATTTACATGTAAATTAAAGGAATGGGGTAAGTGCTGAATGGTTGAAGGCAGATTTTGCTGCTGTGGGGTCTTCTTATACAAACCAATAAGGTAGTATACTAGGAATGTAACTGTATGTTTATTTATCTGAACCAGTTTGAGTATGTAACATATAGGCTGGTTTAAAATTTGTCTCTGTATAGCACTCACAATGTGCCAAAAATGACTGTCACAAGTCAGTTTATGCCTACAAATTTCTATTTATACTTTCTAGTGCAAGCTTCGGTTAATATTTTGGAAGTGCATGATGTGTATATCAGCTATTTCATGCTAGTAGGGCTAGCACAGAAAGCTGGACAAAGACTGTACCAGTTTATTAAACATGTACAATAAGTTAACTCTAACTACTTGCATTTTAGTCTTCTTTCCTGGGCATCCAGAATATGCATCTCTTTTGCTAATCCTGTGCGTTTCAATCGGTTGGTCATGTTGTGGAGATCACTCTGAAAAGGAACACCTGGCTACCGCCCTTCTGCAATGAATTCCAGTGATGTTTATTCAAAAGAAGATGGCAGTCTTGACAAAAAGAGAGAAAGGCTACATTGTGCAGTAATTAAGCTGATACTGCATTGTTAGTTTTGATGATTACTTTCATTATGAAATACTTGACTTGTCATTTTGATCATTTAAATTAATTTTTTTAAGACATTGGACAGCTTTTTGTCTTTTCTTGTTGACAGTATGCAGCATCATTGTCTCCAGTGTCAAAATAATTACAGGTAATAGGCTCTTTGGAATATTTATCTTTTTGTGAAAATTAGAAAAATAAGTTTCCTTTTTTTGTTGTTGTTTTGTTCATCCATAAACATTTCAAACCAGGATTCCAGACCTGAGCTTCATAACAAACCACATATTTTAAGTACCATGAAACGTCTGCAGTAAACATACTGTTTTTGCAACTAAAGAAAAAAATATTCAAGGGATGGATTTTTTTTGTTGAAAACATAGTCAGCCTTTGGAATCTTTTTCTTTGTGCAACAATCAGAATTATTAATTCTATGTAATTATGGAGTACTTGAAGAGAGTAAAATATGAACACTGTTGTGTGCTTTGTTGCCTATTGTCGGCCAGAACAGGAAATAAGGTTGTGGAAGCTTGTTAGATTTCAGTTGTAGCCCCTTCAATTTATAATGATGGAATAAAAAAATTAAAAGATGAAAAAATATTTGTACATTCTATGTTTTTACTTTTGAGTTTTTGCACCTAGATAAATAAGTGGTTTGTTACCAGCACCAATTATTATGTTTGGAAAAAGTTACATTTCCAAAACATGTGTCAGCCATGATACATGATCAAAGGCATGTTACAACCCAACGCCAGGAGTCCACAAGACCTCTCTACAACACCCTGACATGCTCCTGATGAGGCAGCAGATGTTCTCCTGAGGGATCTCCTTCCAGACCGGGATTCAAGCATCAGTTAACTCCTGGACAGTCTGTGGTGCAACATGGCGTTGCTGGATGGAATGAGACATGATGTCCCAGATGTCCTCCATTGGATTTAGGTCTGGGGAATGTGCAGGCGAGTCCATAGCATCAACGCATTCGTCATGCAGAAATTGCTGACACACTTGTGACACCACATGAGGCGAGCATTGCCATGCATCAGAAGGAACCCAGGGCCCCCTGCACCAGCATATGGTCTCACAATGGGTCTGAGGATCTCATCCCGGTGCCAAATGGCAGTCAGGGTACCTCTGGCGAGCACATGGAAAAAAATGCCTCCCCACACCATTGCTGACGCACCACCAAACCGGTCATGCTAGAGGATGTTGCAGGCAGCAGAACGTTCTCCACAGCATCTCCAGACTCCGTCACATCTGTCACGTGCTCAGTGTTAACCTGCTCTCATCTGTGAAGAGCACAGGACGCCAATGGCGAATCTGCCAATCTTGGTGTTCTCCGGCAAATGCCAATCACCCTGCACGGTGTTGGGCTGTAAGCACAAGCCCCACTTGTGGATGTCAGCTCCTCATACCATCCTCATGAAGTCTGTTTCTGACAGTTTGAACAGAAACATGCATATTAATGGCCTGCTGGAGGTCATTTTGCAGGGCTCTGGCAGTGCTCCTCCTGTTCCTCCTTGCGCAAAGGAGAAGATAGTGGTTCTGCTGCTGGGTTGTTGCCCTCCTATGGTCCCCTCCACATCTCCTGGTGTATTGTCCTGTGTCCTGGTATCTTTTCCACGCTCTGGACACTGTGTTGAGAGACACAGCAAACTTTCTTGCCACAGCTCGCATTGATGTCATCCTGGATGAGCTGCACTATCTGAGCAACTTCTGTGAGTTGTAGACAAAGCCACATGCTACCTCTGGGGGTGAGAGCACTGACAACATGCAAAAGTGACCTAAACATCAGCCAGAAAGAATGAGAACAGAGAAATGGTCTGTAGTCACCACCTGCAGAACTACTCCTTTTTAGGGGTTGTCTTGCTAATTGCCTCTCATTTCCACCTGTTGTCTGTTCCATTTGCACAACAGCAGGTGAAATTGATTCACAACCAGTGTTGCTTCCTAACTAGACAAGCTGATTTCACAGAAGTGTGATTAACTTGGAGTTACATTGTGTTGTTAGGTGTTCCCTTTATTTTTTTTTGAGCAATGTACTAAAAATTCAACATTGTGAGGCTTGTCATCACAGGCATTCATGTCAATCTTGGTGTGCACACACCAAGTTAACAAAGTTGGTGTGAAGAGGATTCCTAATCTAATGTTTTGTTGCCCAAGTTTACTCTGGATACAGTACTTGAGGACTGGTGTTGTCATGAGCATGGGTTGGAGTTCCTGTTCTGTTGAGCTGCTGCCTGCATATTCTGTTCTATTGTTCTGGAGAACAGCCTCAGGTCTGATTGCTTCACTCCATGCTGAGTGAAACACTCAACTAGAAGGACTCACCTGGACTCTGTCACTTCTGCTGTTTTGGATTCCACCTACCTGCCCACTCTCCACTGTCTCTCAAACACATTTTTTGAAATCCTGCTAACCCCAGTTTTGGACCTCCCTCTTGGATTTCAGAGCCACTGACTAAAGTAGGAAACAATACTCTCCTCTGTTCACCCTTCATAATTCTACAGATTTAAACACACGCTCTCCAACAGAACGCCGGGAACCTGTACATGGGTGGGCTCAGTCTGCACTCGTGCTGACATCTCTGCTCATTCACTGTAAATAAATAAACTTTAAACTTCTCTGCCGTGCCTGAGTCTGCCCGCTGGGTTTGTCTGATCTTGTCCTGAATCATGACAGGTGTGGTCTAAATTGAACCTTCCCCATTCATTGTCTAAATTGTTGTCAGTTATGAATAACTTTGAATTTTCGCATTTTAACAAAGATTTAAATCTGGATGATGTAGTGTCGCGGAGTGTGATGCTGTAGTGTCACGAGATTGTGTGAGACTATCGGCAGATTCAAACAAGGCGCGCCTCAAATAGAGCAAACAATATAGTAAGATTATAATTACGCCAATAACTACTGTTTAAATAAATATATTATCGGGTGAAACAAAAACAAAACACTGGAGTACAGTGAAGAAAGCCTGGAGAGCCTCACGGATTTCATCGACGAGTGTTTTGACAGGATCGTCATGGGGAAAACTAACCAAACCCCATCTGCTAGCAGCAAGGCTTCAACTTCAAAGAGAAGTCGTAATGAAGAGTCACCCGGAGCGACGTCTCCAGCTGGTAATGATTCGACGGACATTTTAACATCGATCGATAACAAATTATCCAGCTTCGACGCCCGTATGTCTCTGTTGGAGATTCTACACAGAGAGTTCCAGGCATTACGGGAGTCGTTAGAGTTCAGCCAGCAACAGGTGCAGACGCTGGCTGCAGAAAACGCAGCCCTCAGAGGATCGGTGAAAACACTCACCGAAGGAATGAGCCGGATCTCTGATGAGAACAAGAGGATAAAAGAATCAATTATTGATCTCCAGGCTCGTAGTATGAGGGACAATCTGGGGTTTTCTGGAATCCTGGAGCAGGCAGACGAGGATCCTGAACTCGCAGTGAAAAACTTAATTCAAAATCAACTGAAACTTCCAGTAGATGTAGTGAAAAACATTACTTTTCACCAAGTCCACCGCCTGGGAGGGAAGAGACCTGATGCCCGCCGACCGAGACCGATTGTGGCCAAGTTCGAGCATTATCAACAGAAGGTCCAGGTGAGGGGCCGCGGCAGGGAGCTGAGAGGAACGGACTTCAGCGTCAACGACCAGTTTCCCAAAGAAATCCTGGAAAGACGCAGGGTTCTGTTCCCCATCCGGAGAAAGTTCATGGAAGGAGGCTCCCGAGCTGTCATCGCGGTGGATAAGTTATTCATCAACGGGCAGCTGTACCGCGACCAGGAAACCACTCCTTGGCTCTTCTAAACTCCAGGTGATCTGTATTCGTTAACTTGTATGAATCATTTCACTGTAGATGACATAAGTAAGATGAAACAATCTATCCAATTCACAGTTATCTATCAAGGCAAAATATATAGCTCACTGCCAGTCTCACCAGCACAGGATGTATACAGTTCATATTTGTTTATTTGGGTATGTTTTTTTGTTTTTGTTTTTCCTTTTTCTATCTCACACTTCCACTCTTTTGCACTGTTTTTCTATTCTGTCTTTCTTCCCCAACCCACCTTAATAAGTAATGTTTACAAGCACGGCGCACATAGAGTTTTGAACAGAGCACATAATCAAGTTCCACACAGCATCGACAGCGCAAGTACATATTGTAGCAAGCCCATACTGACAACTGAAACACCAACCATGAACAATGGCATGTTCATGGAAGCATATATGCACACACACGCACGGGATGCTTTTAGCAAGCATCCAGCACTCACTGCGTTAGTCTGAGCATGTCCACGCTGAGGTTTATCTCATGGAATGTGCATGGAGCTGGGTCCAGGGAGAAGAGATTAAAAATCTCCAATAAATTGAAGGATTTACAGGCGGACATTGTTTTATTACAGGAGATTCAGTTATCAAAGACTGTAGCTGATGTTCTCACCACAGCACAGTTTCCTCATGTGTACTCAGCCTGTTACAACTCCAGACAAAGAGGTGTAGCCATTCTGATAAATAGAAGAGTAAATTTCACCGTAAACAACACAGTTATAGATCCAGAAGGTAGATTTCTAATAGTTAATTTATCTATTCAAAATATGAATTTATGCATTGCAAATATATATGGTCCAAATGTGGATGACCCCTAATTTTTTCACTCCTTTTTCACTTCACTCTCTGATCACTCAGATAACACACTCATCATAGGAGGGGACTTTAACATGGTATTAGACTCAGGAGTAGACAGACTCAGTACTTCAGGAAGTCAGCGGAACTGGCAGTCCACGAATATTGTTAAACAGTATATGAAAGATTTTGGTCTTTGTGATGCTTGGCGCTCCCACCACCCCACTCTTAGAGAATACACCTTCTTCTCACCGGTACACCACTCATATTCAAGAATAGATTATTTCTTAGTTAGCATTTCCTTGATGAGGGATATTTCAGACACCAAAATCCACCCCATCACTATCAGTGATCACGCTCCAGTTTCTATCACACTGAAGAATAACAGAGTTACATCACCAACTAGGAATTGGAGATTTAATACATCATTACTAAAAGACCCTGATTTTATTAATTATTTCAAAAGGGAATGGTCTGTATATTTAGAAAATAATGACCTGCCAGGAATGTCAGCTTGTACTCTTTGGGAAGCCGGAAAAGCAGTTATGAGAGGCAAAATAATCTCTTTTTCATCAAATAAGAAAAAGAGGGAAAGTTCAAGGATATCAGATTTAGAACTCAGGATTAAATCATTAGAAATTGTCTACAGTACCTCCAAAGAGGAACACATACTGAATGAACTAAGAAAAGCTAAACTTGAATTTAACAAAATTATTGATAAACAAACACAATTTCTGATACAAAGACTTCGCTTGGAGAACTTTGAGCACGGCAATAAATCTGGAAGGTTCCTAGCTAACCAACTAAAGAGAAACAAAGAGAAAACAACAATCACTTCTGTTAAAGACTCAAAAGGAAATGTCACCCATGACCCTGATGTAATCAACAATGCTTTTAGGGACTTCTATAAAACCTTATATTCATCACAAAATTATCCATCAGACAGTAACATAGATCAGTTTCTTAGTAATATCAACCTTCCAAAATTACAAACCGAACAGGCAATGGCTCTGGATTCACCTCTTTCAATAGGAGAACTCCATGAAGCCCTTCAACATATGCCTAGTAACAAAGCCCCGGGACCAGATGGTTTTCCAGCAGAGTTCTACAAAGAATTTTGGACTGTTTTGGCACCTGCATTTCACAAAATGGTATTACAAGTTAAGCAGAATGGCAGATTATCCCCACACATGAATTCTGCTAACATTATCTTGCTACAGAAACCAGGAAAAGACCCCATACTTCCATCCAGCTACCGCCCAATATCTCTAATAAATGCAGACCTCAAAATAATTTGTAAAGCCCTTGCCAAAAGAATAGAAAAAATAACTCCACTTATAATACATCCTGACCAGACAGGTTTTATAAAGGGTAGACACTCATCCACTAACACTTGCAGGCTAATTAATCTCATAGAATATTCTACCATCAACAACCTGGAAACCACAATAGTCTCTCTAGATGCAGAAAAAGCATTTGATCGAGTGAACTGGAAATTTTAATTCGCAGCATTAAACAAATTTGGGTTTGGGTCACACTTCATCAACTGGATAAGGATATTATATAGCTCCCCAAATGCAAGTGTCAGGACAAATGATCAAACCTCTCCAAGCTTCAGTCTGCAGAGAGGTACAAGACAGGGTTGCCCACTTTCTCCCTCACTTTTTGCTATTTTCATCGAACCTTTAGCAGCTGCTATCAGACAAGAAAGAAATATTAAAGGCATCCAACCCCAAAATATTGAGCATAAAATAAGTCTTTATGCTGATGATGTTTTACTTTTCCTTCAGAACTCTCAAACGTCTCTCACTCACACGATCACGCTCATAAATAAATTCTCAGCCCTTTCTGACTACTCTGTCAATTGGTCTAAGACCACAGTTCTGCCCATTAACTGCAGAGTCCAGAATATACCTGCGATCACTTTACAGTCAGGAAATATTAGATATTTAGGCATAAACATTTCCTCCAGGCTCTCAGAGCTAACAAAGCTAAATTATGTGCAATTATTAAAGACAGTAGAGGACGATCTCTCTCGTTGGAAGTCCTTACCTATATCACTTATGGGGAGAGTTACAACCATTAAAATGATGATACTACCAAAAGTTAATTATTTGTTCTCAATGATCTCCATAAAACCATCTGCTACTTGGTTTAAGTCACTAGATTCATGCATCTCCAAATTTCTGTGGAAAAACAAACCACCACGTATTAGTTTAAAAACCCTACAGAAGAACAAGGACTGTGGTGGATTAGATTTACCTAATTTTCAGCACTATTCCTTAGCCAATAGGTTACAGTATATATCAAAATGGTTTAAACCTAGCCCAATAGATGAACCATGGATAAATATAGAACAAGCATTGTGTGATAATCTGGAAATCTCTGACCTGCCACTTATTAGTCAAAACGTAAAAAATCACAAATGTTTCAAAAGCATTAACATCAGCACCTCTCTGACAGCCTGGTGGGAATTTCTTAAAATAACAAAGTCTTCAATTGTCCCATGTAAGCTTACACCCATCTGGAACAATCCTGACATACTGCAAAACAAAAAAATGCTAAACTTTACTCTGTGGAAGATCAAAGGAATCAAAGATCTGGAACATATAATCCAAAATGGACATTTTATTTCATTTGATGAGCTCATATCACAACACGAGATAGGCAGCAATAAATTCCTAGAATATCAACAACTTAAGTCTATAATAACAAAGAAATATATCCTCCACCAACCAGACTTACAACTCCCGACTAGGGTAGCAGAATTTCTAAGCATCTGCACCCCAAAACTACTATCAAAAATATATAAATTATTGTCTAAAATAGATGACACTATGTCTCTTCCATCCTCAAAATGGGAGGCAGATTTATCCATCAGTTCTAGTCATAGCTTCTGGCCACAAATATGTTTGAACACCTTCAGAATGACTCAGAATTCTAATTTACAGCTCATACAATACAAAATTCTTCATAGAACACACTATACAGGACAAAGGATGTTCAGGATGGGTCTAACGCACTCAAACATCTGCTCACATTGCACAGATAACACACCTGATGATTATGCACACGCTTTGTGGTTCTGTGCGCCTGTCCAGAAGTTCTGGCTTGAAGTCTGTGAGGACCTATCAACATGGCTAAAGTGTAGCATCCCTGCATGCCCCACACTCTGCATACTGGGTGACTTAGACAACATCAACATGGAAATTAACTCAGCACACATGGTTCTCACAGTGTTATGTATCGCAAAGAAAACTATTCTCATGAACTGGAAAGCGAAGAACGATCTGTGTATTAACCAGTTTAGAAATTTTCTTTTAGACTATATTAGCATGGAAACAATGTCTGCCTCCTCAAAACATCAATTGGCTGAATTTAATTCTCTCTGGTCCCCTCTGATTAGCTTTATCACATAGTGGTGGTGGTGGGTTGCTGTCCCGTCGCTCTGGGCGGTTGGGTGTGTGCTGGGGTGGGCTGTGTGGCTTCGGGCGTCTGGTGGTCTCTCGGGTCGTGGGGACCGGGTTGGTCATTGCTGGGGGGGACTGTGTGTCGGGCTTGGAGGGCAGTTTTGGGGGCTTGCGGGTGGGACTGTCTTGCGGTGTGGGGCGGGGTCCCTTAGGGGCCTTGGGGTGGTGGCTGCTGGCTCTATGCCGGGCGGCCGGGCCGCTCTGGCGTTGGTGGTGGTGCTGGGCCTGGGCCCTGGTGGCTGAGCGCTGCCTTGCACCTGGGGGGGGGGCCCTGCCTGTGCTTGGGGGGGCTGGGTTGCCCTGGACGCGCCGCAGTATGGGTGGGTTGGTGCAGGTCCTGGTGCCGGGCTTGTTGCTCTGGGACCTCCAAGGTGTCCGGGGGGTGATGGTGGGTCTCAGGCCCGGGCTGCTGCGACTGGTGTGACCGGGTGGTCTGTTTGTTTGTTTTTTGTTGTTGTTTGTTTGTTTTTTGTAGAGGTCCTCCGGGGTGGGGTGGGGCGGGATGGGTACCTTCTGGTACAGTAGCTCCCGGAATATAGCCGCTGCAGGCCCCGAGCCTGGTGGACATCAGCCCCTCCTGCCCTGGGTTGGCTCCCAGGTAGCGGGGATGCCTATTGCAGCCAGTCCCTGGCTGCCCTCTCCGGGGGAGAGTAGCTCCCCCGGTGTATATCCCCATACCCCTCTCCCTTCTGGCTCCTGTACACAGCACACACTCACACATGAAGGGTTTTGGGGGCGTGTGTGTTCGGTGGGGTGTAGTGGATGGGGCCACGTAGGTGGTCCCCTTTGGTTGCACTCTGCAGTTCCCAGCCCCTGTTTTAATTACACCTTAGACATTACTACTTATCAAACACACTCACACACACACATTAGGTCTTGGGGGGTGGTTACACTGAGTGGCATCTGGTGGGCGGGGCTCTTTGGGTATGTAGGCTGCCCAGAGGGCCGCGCTCCCAGTTCTACAATTTTGGCTGCCCTTCAATTTTAATCGCTCACTATTAGAAAATATTGAAGAGCCAGAAGGGTGAGGGGAGGGGTCTTCTTCCCACATCCCTACTTCCTGGTTTCTGCTCGGGGCGGGAGGGGCCAAGAGGATTAATTAATTGTTCTGCTGGTTCAGGGTCTGTGGTGGCTGGGGGGCTGCTGGCCCCCGGTGTGCCCGCTGCGCTACACCCCAGCGGAGTTGAGGGAGGGAGGACGTGTGGATGTGTGGATGTATGGGACGTGAAAGTGTGTGTGGTAATGATTGGGCCTGGATCTGGGACTTGCTGTCGCCTGGCCTGCCTGTGCTTCTCCCGATGGGGGGGCGGCGTTGCCTCTCCCCGCTGCTCGCGACTTCACCCACCTGTGGGCACGTCTTGACTCCCAGGGCACTTGGGGCTGGGGCAGGTGCTGACCCACTGTGTGGCTGTCTGGGGCGCTTGGCCCTCCTGGGTATTGGGTGGGGCCTCTGCCGGGGGGTTTGGGGGCGCTCGGGCTCCCGGGGCCCGGGTCCAGTGCATGGCCCATGTCTGGGCGGCTGGGGCCTGGCTCCCGGAGGGCCTCTGCCCTATGCTTATGGGGGCTCTGTCCGGGGGCTTCCTCTGCAGTCTTCTGGGTGGATGCGTGGTTGTCCCTGTGGTGGGCTTCCTGGGTTCTGTGCTCCGTGGGGGCTGCTGGTGGCCTGGGTCTTGTGGCCCTCTCTGCCTGCTTCTGATTGCTTGGGGGGCTGTGGATTGTGGCTCTGTACACTTATACACTCATAACTAAGCACGGTTACCATGTAGGTCCTGTGCCATGGGTGTTGGATGTTCTCACACACACACACACACACACACACATTTATTAGCCCAGTAGCATGCTCGCTAAGCAGTTGATGTATTATCATGTCGTCTCAGGTCATCTATATCCACACCTGTGTTGTATGCGATTGCTGCTACTTGTGCTTGTTTTTGTTTGTTTGTGTGTTTGTTTTTTCTCTGCTTGTCTGCTTTCAGGTGCTCCTGGTGGCGCTAAGGCTGGATTCCCCTCAGAGGCCATGGATTGTTGTCTGTTTTGTTTTTTACAGGTGTAGCAGCTGGTTGTCTGGTTTTTGTTTCTATTTTTGTTCTGTTTCCTCTTCTTTCCTCTTCTTCTTTCCTTGTCCCCCGGTCCGGTTCAGTTCTATTACAGGTCATATATTGTCAACAGAAATAAATAAATGGGCATCAAGGGGAGCTTTACATTTATAAAACTTCCCTTGGCAAAGCAAATCTGTTTGGCATCAAAGGTATTCAGACTACAATTCTGCTGCCATAATGCTGAACAGGACAAGGGGGAGAAAAAAAAAAAGATTTAAATCTTCAGAATTCTGTAAATGGGGCAGTGAACATTGTTTAACAGTTTTATATTCTCAACAAGCTGAGCTTTCTAAGCTATTCTAAGCTACATCAGTATGCTCACCACGTTTATGATAAATATCTGACATAGCACTATTCTGTCAGGTTTACAATACTTATATCTTGTCATCAGCGAGTGTGCAAGCATTTTGTGTATGGCCATGTACCCATTAACTTGTTGTAACCATGCACTCTTGTCTGCTGTGTTGATGTGTTATAGGCACACATGACATCCCTCTTTCTGTACATGCTGGTCTACTGGAACATAGTTCCCCATGTTAAAACTATATAAAAAAAAAGCAAGTGTGTCACACTTGAGCCATGGGGGTTGCAACTGGGTATAATCAGCCAATATAAATTGGCTGATATATTCTCACTACTGGGATTTATGGGAAACGAGACCTGACAGCTCTTGCACCTTTGGAGGTGGGAATCGTAGAACTGCAACATGATTTCTTTCTAAAAATGCAGCATGACCTCTGCATAACACTGTGAGACAACTGTGGGAAGGGGTCACATTGCTTGATTTTGTGTGAATGTGGCTGAACCACATGTGCAGTTTCTTCACTGCTCTCTCTGTATATTGGTCAGACTTGCCAGTAACAGGCCTGCAGCTCTGAGCCAAAATGTATTTCCAAACATTTTCAGATGTTTTTCTTGTGTGCCAGTATAGATAGTAATCTAAAAATAGTAATCGTATTCTCTATTAGACTTGACAATGCTGAAAGCTAACAAAATCTAATTCTTCATTAAATAAGCATAATTGATGCTGGGACTAGATTTGTAAAATCATCCCAGCCTAACTTTATTTTCAATCAATTTTGCTTCAAAGTACAAAACCAGTATATCACTGTTGTTAGGTTTATGTCTGGATATTATCACCTAATCTTTCACCATCAAGTGGCAGACTTGAAACATTTTCCAAAGAGATGATATATGTATCACATACATGACAGTTTCAAGGATTTTGGGGGATGGTGCTAGCAGTTCATAGAGCCTTACAGGAGAGGACAGGGTCACAAATTTCCTAAGCATTCGTCCTCTGTGGACCGTGAATACCTGAGGAGAATGTAATCGAAATCAGGGTGCCATTTGTCAAGAAATCTCATTTGAATCAATGTACTGAACACCACCACGATTCTGAGGACACACCATTAGCAGAAAGATGGATCAGTTCTCTGCTGAAACGGCTAGTTAAGATAAGATAGTCCTTTACTAGTCCCACAGTGGGGAAATTCACAATGTTACAGCTGCAAGGACAGTAAAATAAAAAAAAAAGTAGAAAATGGCATACACATAATCTTATGTTTGTGAATGTGCGGAGATTGTGTTGTTTTGGCAATAGAAAAATAAAAAATACGATACCATATTCAATGTGGAACAAGTCACTTTAGCAGCTAGAATATATACAAACGGAATAAGTAAGGATTGGTATTTACAATGGTTTTACAGTGTCCCAGTGATTGTACATGGAGATATACACATGATGTTGCACATTGTCCCTTTTTTAACATGTAAGCTTTACATGTAGCCTGTGGTCTACTGAGAACAGTGCTGGTTGTACAGTCTCACAGCAGCAGGGAGGAATGACCTGCGATACGATCCTTCAAACATGTTGGATGTTTCAGTCTGTTGTCGAAGGAGCTACCCAGGGCTGTGATGGAGTCCTGTAGGGGGTGGGACAGGTTGTCCATCAGAGATAATAGCTTGGCCATCATTCTCCTCTCTCCCACCACCTCAACTGAGTCAAAGGGGCATCCCAGAACCAAGCTGACTTTTATAATCAGTCTTTCCAGCCTTCCTGTCCGCTGCTGAGATTCCACTGGCCCAGCAGACTACTCCAAAAAGAGATGGCTGATGCCACCACAAAGTCATAGAAGGTCTTAAGGAGTGCTCCCTGCATCCCAGAATACCTAAGTCTCATCAGCAAGTAGAATCTGCTCTGACCCTTCCTGTAGAGAGGAGCAGCATGATCAGTCCAGTCCAGTCCAATCTAAATATACTGAATACTGACATAAATCACCCTCCATCACTCAGAACTGTGAATACTTGGAGATTTAATGCTCTGACACTTTGCGGTAAGAAGTATTGCATCACTTCCTGTTACCTTGTTTGTGTTCTTTGGAACTTCTTGCTCCTCTTGGACTATTAAAAATCACTCAATTTCTTCTTATAAGTTATACACTTTTGCATAGCTATATTGCGCACTTCTGGAACAAGCTGCCAGTAAATGTCCGGGAAGCAGACTCTCTACCTTTAAGATTAGGCTTAAAACTTTCCTTATTGATTAAGGTTATAGTTAGGGGTGGCTCATTGACTCTGAAACAACCCATAGTTAGGCTGATTTTTTTGTTTGGTTGTTCACATTACCTCTTTAAATGTGGCCTGTCTACGGATTGTCGTGTGAACGGCTCACGTTCCTGAAGTGACCCGCATGCGCAGTTGATCATTGATGACATCACGCACATAGATCACGCCACAATGGTTTTTACTGAAGCGACCATGGCAACGGCAACTGGTACCGAAGGACTGTATGGCTTAATGCTAAAAATCAGTGCTCTCAAGTCTCACGAGACACACGCATTTCAACAAGTTCTCATGCTCACACGCCACACATGGTATTTCTCACGCTTAAAAAAAGGGTTTAATATATATTTCTCTGACACGCCACTATCGCTATGGAATCGACAGGAAAGAAGCACGTCTCACATGAGTCTGAGCAGACCAACACTAATAATAATCCAAGTAAGACCTGTCCAATAGAGTGGTGGGATCAGGTTGTGGCTGGTTACATGGAGCAGGAATTCTTCCAGAACTTTAGAATGTCAAAGAATGCCTTTCATCCCATTTGTCAGCACCTCTCTCCGAGACTTTCAAGAGGAGACACATCATTCAGGAGATCCATCTCCTTGAGAAAGCGAGTGGGAGTGGGACTATGTTGGGTAGCAATGGGGACAGGTTACCGCACTTTGGCCAACCTGTTTGGCATCACAAAGTCCACAGTTTGCGCTATTGTGCATGACTTCTGCAAAGCTGTGCACCAATTCCTCATGCCTGACTATATTAAGCTACCCCAGGGAGACTATTTCTAGGAGGTGCTGCGAGGCTTCAGGCAGAGGTGGGGTTTCCCCCAATGTGCTGGAACTATCGACGGGAGCAGTGCAGTGTGGGTCAGAATGACATCAAAGTTGCATTAAATGCGTATCCAATTCAGTATCACATTTAAAAGTGGCCTGGTTCCAATTCGAAAATGTCAGATTCAATGCGACTTGTGCTGTTCACACTGTCAAAAGCAAATTGGATATGGGTCACATATAAAAACATATAAAAAATTCAGATTCAGGTCACTTGCAACTGCAGTGGGACTGTAGCCATAGAGGATGGATCAGTAAGTCAGTGTCAGACCATTCCTAACCAGTAGTGTGTGTGCGCAAAAAAGTCAACAGTCTGCGCCTGTGTATTGACTTCTGTGAGCTCAACCGCAAAACAGTGATCAGGGATGGTTTCAGGATCTGTTGGACAGCTTGGAAGACAATTTGTGGCTCTCCATCGTGGTACACCAGGGGAGTGCATTAAGAGGAAAATCCGGTACCTCAGGTGGATTGTGTCAGGAGATGGAATGCAGATTGACTGAAAGGATTTGGAAGTGACAATAACCCTGAAGGAAAAGAAACTCCAAACAGTCGGAGAATTCCAGACACTGTTTATATTTCTTATCTATTACAAGTCCTTTATCCAAGACTTTTCACATCCAGCCCCATGAGAACTTTTACAGAGTCAAGTAGAAATAAGTAATGTAAACAAGCTGCAGACCAATAAGGGGAAAAAGTCTGGTAAGAAATGGAGAGAAAGAACAACTTCTTTCTTGAACACCCATTACTTGGACCACTGAACATCACAACCTGTTAGTCGAGGTTAGTTAGGTTAGTCGAGATGTTAAAAAAACCCTCTCATCCTTGCTTGCCCAGATTTAAATCTTCCATTTGTGTTGCATACAGAAGCTTCAAACGAAGGCCGAGGATCTGTGTTATACCAATGCCAAGACAACAAACTTAATTTCATTGGATCCTGGATCCAGGACATTAATACCTGCCAAGAAGAGATATGATCTACACTCTGGCAAACTCAAAATTCTGGCACTCAAATGATCTATCTGCAATGAGTTTTTGAACCATCTGTATTCGGTGCCAACTTTCACTGTCTATACAGATAATAGCCCATTGACTTATATCCTGAGTTCTGCTAGGTCAAATGCTGAGGTTCACAGGTAGGTTAGCAAGTCATTTTCATTTTTATATCAAGTATAGACCAATGCTAATATGTTGTCCTGGTACCCAGTGAATCTTCAACAGCAGATTGATGATCACACAGAGAGAGTGTCAACAGAGGTAGTGTCTGCAGTGTGGCAAGTAAGCAAAGTAGCACACAACAATTATGTCCCTTGGGTTGCTGCACTACAGCTTAACTGTAAAGATGGGAATGCAATGCCCTCAGACAGCATTTCAAACATCACACCCAACAACATCAGAGCTGAGCAACAGGAAGACCCAGCTGTCAAAGCGGTTGTTGCCCCTAAAACTGAAAGCTTGGACAACAAAGGAAAATGAGCAATGTGTAGACAAACAAGGAGACTACGAGTGGAGCAAGTAGGGATGAAAAATGGATTTCTCTGCAAGTAAATAGATCAAGATATACAACTAGTCCTACCGGAACAGCTAAAACTAGTGGCGGTGAAGAGCTTGCGTGATGGCATGATGACATAGGACATACAGGTTCTGAAAAGGTGATCCATCTCTCTCGGGAATGATTCAATTGGCCTCATATGCAGGAAGACATTGAGAATTATGTAAAAAAAAAAAAAAAGTCTTTGTTTCAAATAAAAACACCCAAATGTCCCACCAAATAGCTGCTGACAATAGTCAAAAGTCAACTAAAAGCAAGAGCCAGCATGATAGACGTGTAAAGTTGTCACTCTCTAGTCAGGTGATAGGGTGCTGGTAAAAAAAAAATTCTCAGAGAGGAGAGACCCTGGGAAATTGTGTGCCTTCTGGGAGAAAATAATCACGTGGTAGAGAGATCAGGGGTTGGACCAATTTATACAGTACAATTGAAGAGAGGCAGCAAAGCCATGCATGTGTTGCATAGAAACCTCCTGTTGCCAGTAAATTATCTCTTTTGAAGAAGGACCTTCTGTTGAAAAAAAGATAAGACAGGAAACCCCAAAAAAGTATTATAATTATACCAACCAAAGAGGAACAGATAGCTCTGATGAAGAGAAGGAGTATAGTTACCATCATGACCTCGGGAACAGAATCCCATGCAACAGACTTGTAAGCCCTCAAACACAAGACCCTGCCGTTTCACAGCAGACTCTTCAGCTACAGGACCCAGTTGCACCTTGGCTGAATCTTCAAAATCAGCCTAAGCTGTGTGCAACCACCAGATACTTCAGTCCTACAGACAGGCAAACAGCTAAGAGGCAACTATGCACTTAAGAGGCTCAGAATAGACCAAAGCTGGTTGAAAGAGAGCCTGATCAAGGAGAGGAAATGGATTGTGGAAACAGAAGAGGTTGATGATGAAATAAGGTCACAGATGAGAGGGAGACCAACAACAGTCTCCAACGGTTGAGAGCGTCTTTCCTATCATTCCTTATTCCATCCCTCCCCACCCCTACTTCCATAACATGTATACTCATGTACAATGATATCCACATGGATTACTACCAACTGTAGGGATAAATTTTTTTAAGTGGGGAAGAGTGTAGAGGGTTGGAAATGGAGAAAGGGAAAAACAGGTATCCTTATTTATTTTTGATCACTGTTGATATATATTAATTTATATATTTAGACCTGTCCAGGGTGTACCCCGCCTTTCGCCCGATGACTGCTGGGATAGGCTCCAGCCCACCCACTACCCGATTAACGGACTGTTGGTATAGAAAATGGATGGAATTTATATATTTATATATATATTAATTTATATATATTAATTTATATATATATATTAGAAACTATATATATATATATATATATATATATAGTTTTTAATCATCATTGCTTAATTGTTGGTTTTATTGCAGTCTCAGTTACCTCCACAACCAGGCGTTAGGGGGCAACTATTGCACTAGTATAGAGTAGTTGTGGGCACACAGGACGAAGAATAATTAGGTAATTAGGTATCTAAATGAATGTTAATTGCAGACATTAACTGTTGAAAATGTTGCTTATTAAGTGGTTTGCACAAGTTTGTAAATGGAACAGTTTGTGAACAGATTTGTATTTAAAATAGGGGTTTATTACTGTCTACTAATGCTAATGCTTGTGGCCTTGAATTGCGTAGGGTAGTGTGTATGTGTGGGAAGGTAGTCTAAACAACTGAGAAGTGGGTGGACTCGCTCTTAAATCTAGCTCACTTTGCACCTTATTTAACAGGTTTATTATTGTTATTTTCTTGTTTATGATTGTAGTATAATGGACATTCGTGGTTAATGAAAAAAATAGAAAATATATTAAACTATATATTAATAAATTAAAATTTCAATTATTTTATATTGTAGGTGATTTAGTGGTGGATTTACCTGGTGGATGCCTAAGTGAAGAAAAGCACAACAGAAGAAGAATCACATTCTTTATTTTTGCCTCGTAGTTTAAACTGTGAAATTAATTGTATTGTTATGGGAAAATGGGAAAAGTTTTACAGTGTCTTACATGGAGATAGATTTGATTAAGAATATCATTGTTAAAATGTAAGTTCATAAATGGTTAAAAACAGACGATTTGAAAGCATGAAAACAAGTAATGGAATCGGTGTTTACCGTCTTTTTCAGGAGAATAGGCATTGATTCAATTGACTGTTTATTGTATTCATGTTTTCTAGCTGAAAAGGTTTGGTGAAGTTGATGGAAATGTGAAGGATTTATACTGTCCTAACTAAGGGATATATTAATCTGGGTAGCAGGGGGGCTGGCGCCTGGAGCCTATCCCAGCTGTTATTGGGCGAGAGGCAGGGTACACCCAAGACAGGGCTACATAGAGACAAATGAGACAAACAACCATTCACGCTCATACTCACTCCGAGGGTCAATTTAGAGACACAAACAACATGCATGTTTTTAGGCGGTGGGAGGAAGCTCAAGTATCCGGAGAGAACCCACACATACACCGAAAGAAAGGCTGCAGCAAAGATTTGAACCAAAAACTCTGCTAACCGTCACACCACTGTGCAGCCCCAGTATTGAACCACTTCAATTGTATAGAAAATGGGTTCACTCATTCAAAGCTTTGTTTCAGTGATATCTAGTGGCAAAATAGGAGACAGCAAAACTGACTTAATAATTTTGTGATGAGTATAACTAAGGTTTGTGTGAATGGTGTAAATACATTTTTGTAAAGATTGATCACTTGATTCTGTGAACATACACTATATTGCCAAAAGTATTCACTCACCCATCTAAATAATTAAATTCAGGTGTTCCAATCACTTCCATGGCCACAGGTGTATAAATTAAAGCAACTAGGTATACAGATTGCTTCTACAAACATTTGTGAAATAATGGTTATGTGACTCAATAGCCTCTAAAAAGCGCTTCCCTCGAACCAAAATTCAAAACACACGGAGCTGAAAGAGTTAATCATCTCATTGGAGCTAAGATGGATAAGGCTAAGCAGAAATTGAAAGACTACATAAAGGAGGCGAGGAAGCTGAGCCTATGTAGGCTAGTGACAATGCCTCCAAAAATGTGAGATACCGCTACCGGAGGTAGAACAAAACCTAACAATGTTTTCCTCATCTCTAAGGTCTCCCATATATGAAATGGATTCTTAGGTTAAAAGATTTTACTGCAAACATTGTTAAATTAATACATATTTTTATACACCCCAAACCTAAAAAAAAACAAATAAAAAATATAGCCTTTCCTTATGGGAGTCAAGACATATAAACTCATGTAGATTAATAACACAAGCTCTGACAGCTTTGAAACTTGACATAATTGTGGTCAGGAAGTTGCTTACCTATTAGAAAAACCTGGATGTGAAAATGTTGATGTGTGTAACATATAGAGAGCTATGAACACTTGCCTAAAATAAGCGAACATACAAAAAAAGAATATCTATGCAGAATGTTCTCATTTACTTTGTAAATGCTTGGCAAGGGATTGTCATAGAAACACATATGATGGCTTGTTGGAAAGATGGGGTTGTCCTGAATCCAGGGATACCAAATATGTAAAGATACCATGCATAGTCAGTGTGTTACATCACTCAATGTATGAGGTGTCCCAAATGAAAGAATGATAGATTGATAAGTCCAAGTCTTCACAGCCCATTATTAATAGTGACAAGAATGTTAACCAATTCAATATTACTGCAAGTAACTTTGGATACGTACTGCCCTATATGATGCATTTAATGCATGGTTGTGCTAAATCTAGAAATACCAAATATGTAAATACCATGTATAATCATTCATCACTAAATATATAAAACGGTCCCAAATAAAAAAATATAATAATAAAATATGTTGCATTGCATACCAATGTGCTGTACTGTACCATGTGACTTCACCGGGGGGATGGGGATCTAGCTAAGGCTTACAGCTCAGAAATAGTACACACAGGAGACAAGGTGACAGGATTGTAGTTTGGCCTTAATTTTCCTTTTAATAAAACTACAACTTAACTTCACACAGAACAAATTAAATTACTGTCTCAAATCAAACAGGTGTTCATCAAACAAAACACTGAGGAGGAATAAGTCTCTCTCATCATGCTAACCCCCCTAGCTCTTTGGCTGATGTTTTCATGGGCTGCTTTTGTTAGCCATCCCGGTCACTCATCCGCATTATCATCAGTGACAAAGTGGGTCATATTTGTCTGGGAAAGAGCAAGAGCAAAACTCAGTGCAAGTCAAGCCCACTGAAAGACAATGGCATTTGCTGGTTACATTACAGTTTCCATCTTTACAGTACAGGTGGGTGATGTCTCGAACTTCTTTAGGTGCTGGTGCCTTCTGGAACATGACAGGTTCAATGGACCCATCTTGTCTGAGCCTCCATCCTCTACCAACTGGGTTCCAGAGATGAGGCTTGGCCAGGTGGCTGTGGCGCCACACTGCTGTTTGGTATAAGGCTCTTGATACATGTTGCTGGAAGGCATCTTCTGTTGGCGGTAGATTTGCTGCTGAAGAATCTGTGGTAGATGCTAGTGTGTACTTCAGCTCATCTTGGTTGGTGCAAAGATGGCCATTCTCCTTTTTCTTTTGGCCATACAGGAGGAGGGCATATTTTCTTGCCACAGGCAAAGCTTCTTCGAGGCTTCCAGACAGTCCAAACTTGGCCATTTCTTTTAACTCCATCAGATGGGTCTTCAGTCTCGTGAAGGCAGTGGTCTTTCCAATTCAGTACAAGCTGCTTGTGGTATCACAACCCGTGAAGGTGTGGCATGCAGGTAAACACTCACAAAGAGTTGCTCCAAGACTTGAAGCGATTGAACAAACTGGGACAAATCTTTCCTTTAGGCCATGTCCAGAGTGCATGAACACTTCTGAGGATCCAAACATCCCTTTGCTTGAATAGTACACTAGCAAAATCAGCACATCTGTATCATCACATTTGACAATAAGACGAGAATGTGACGCTGCAAGGTGTATTGCATGTAACACCAGTCTTGTGTCAGCCTCTTCCTGGTCACTGTAAAGATCTGTCAAGCAGTTAACACCTGACTTGCTAACCCTCTTGACCTCCTCACCATTTTCAAAACCACCTGCCAATATGACTGTGTTCTCTGAAGAGATTCTCTGTGGCCCAGAACCAGTGATGTAGTTGCTGACAAAGCTACATAGAGCAGCCTTGTTTCCACTGATCCTCAGGTATTTCCTGTAGTTTGGAACAGTTGCTTGTCCTGTGATAATATGTGTTCGTCTGCTGGTTTGGATAGTGCCTCTTCTTTGCCTTTCAAGGTCTTTGACTGAGTGTTGATGGTCATATCTGTCAAACACGAAAACAACACAGCTGATCCCTTCCTTTCCCCATTAACATTGTGATCTTATTCCAGATACACTCACCCAGGTCATTGAATGTCTGAAAGCCTGAATCATGGAGACTCTGCAGAAGAGTCATGCCATCAATGAGATATGTTAATGGTTCTTTAACACTGGACAGCTGCTGTGTCTCATCAATGACAGACTCCAGTTTCTTAGCAAGGTCAGCTTTTGTCATCTTCCTCATGCTTCCATCATCATAAAACAAAGAGGCCGGGACAGCGACGAGTTCATGAGACATCACAGTCTCCATGGACACCTCTCTTTGTTTGGAGACAGCAAGTAACCTTCGAAAGAGCACATCTGAGTCCATGTGAACCTGTCTAGATACACTAACTCCAGCTGATGTTTTCATGTCCTTGAAGGTTGCACACTGGGTCCTTTTCTCTGTTTCCCAGAAGCTCTTTGTTCTTTTTAATTTTGTCAGATGCTGTTCAATAAAGATGGTATTCTGCTTTCCACCATCATGGAGGAGCTTTAAGAGCTCTTTTCCAACTTCCTCAGATGCAACCTGACCACTTGCAATATTGATCAGTTCCTCAGGAACATTATCAAGGTCAAAGGGATTCTGCTTTTGCTCCACAGCTTCCATTATCTTCTGTATATCTCTCCCGTTTCTGTCCATTCTGGATGCTCCATGCTCCTTGTGTGCTCTTGGGCTCTTTGCATCAGTGTCACAAAGCTCTTTCATGGCATCTACATATGCTGTGGTCACGTGTCTTATCATCAGCCATCTTGTGAGAGCTCCCTTCCATAATGTGAAGCCAACAACTCCACCCTGACTCTTGCCTTCTCGGTTGATGGTTTGCTCCAGTGCCTGATCAGTAGCCACACAGTTGAGGCTTCGATCCTCAGACCGACCGAACAACAAATCCCCCTTGCTGCATGAATGTGTATGCTTCTGGTTGTTCATGTTCAAGGGATTTCATTTCTACAACATAGATTGGCATGTACTTGGCATAATTGGTCCTTCCAGCAGCTCTGAACCAAAGCATAACCTCACACATGCAATTCAGGTGAAGTTGGACGTCAGCTTCACACTCTGAACGAAGCATCCTTAGCAACAGATCAGCACCATTTAGGAACATTAACAAGTATCCAAAGGTTGCTGATTGTTTAACTCCCTCATTTGTGAACATCTGGATTCTATTCTGAATCTCCGGGAGTTCAGTCTTTACCTCACTGATGAGCTGTTGAGCAGTGGCCTTGTCATTACCATTAAATGCATGCTGCACATCTTGTAGGAGTTGCTCTTGTGCTTTAGTCATTGCACATTGGCCTTGTTTTTTAAGCCATGATTGCATGGCTTTCCAGAAGAGCCTGAACAGGGCCTCAGAGGCCAGCTTTATGTTCCTTACTCCTCTTGCCAGCTGTTTCCCTTGAAGTAATTGTCGAGCTGTTTCCTCTGCATACACATCTGTCTCTGTTAGTATGTTATAGAGTCCTCCATCATCATAGAGCTTTCCAATGCTTGCAAGGTGAGCCATCGTGATATGCATACCTCCCAGTCTCATTGTGATCTTTCCCTCCAAGGGCAGTGGTTTGCTCCACAAGATCTGTTGTGCTTTGCTATAAATAGCAAGGTCTGCAGTCACAAGAATATGGTCCTGTCCCAGTTCTGCAGCAAGCTGTACAAGTCGTACCATAGATGTATAGATGGTAGACAATTCTGAAGGTGATTCTCTTATGAAGGGCATGTAGTGTACACAGGCTACTGAACAAGCAGTGTTTGACGTGAAGGCATTGAATACAGACCACGCAGGGACCTGCTGCTGATTCTTGCTTACATTTCGGGCCAGCTTCCATACCAGATCTCTGTCTTCAGCTACTTTAGAGACTGTTGTGTTTGCGTGCAGTAACTCAGGCTGGGGAAGTTCAGGTGGTTCTGGTCGCTTTGTACATTTGATTTAACTGTAATCACAAATAAGAGGATAAGCTTGTGATCATATACACTCTAAAACCTCACAACGTGCATTCATACTCTGCCCACCCATTAATGTGAGCAGTTCATGTGACTGAGTAAATACCATGACATGAAAACAGATTTCAGAGGAAAAAGAATGCACAAAATATACCTGTAAAGTTAATCTCCATCCATGTCGAACATGTTCAAGGTAGTGAGGGACCTCTCTGGAACCCGTGCTAGGCATTTATTTGCTGTGGAGACATGGCCTCTTCGGAATACAACAGAAGCCATAGCGTGGGTTGTATGCTTCCCATCCAGAGTGTCTTCATTTTGATCAAAGTTGTCAATGGCTGCATCAACAATTCCGTGTTCAGTGACTACCAGTGAGGCCAGTTGGGATGTAGACACCACTCTTTATTCTTGCTATCTGGGAGAGATATCCCTAACTAAAAGCTTTATCAAAAAGGAAAGTTTTAAGCCCAATCTTAAATGTGGAAAGGGTGTGTGCTTCCCGGACATTTACTGGCAGCTTATTCCACAAGAGAGGGGCCTGATAACTGAAGGCTCTGCCTCCCATTCTACTTTTAGAAACTCTGGGAACAACGAGTAAACCTGCAGTTTGGGAGCGAAGTGCTCTGTTAGGAAAATATCTTAAAATGAGATCTTTAAGATATGATAGAGCTCAGTCATTAAGACAAAATATATCTATATGATGATCACAATCAAATCATTCCCTAACAGAGACTTTGAAAGGAGAGATCCAATATTCAGCAAACCATATTTAATAGTTTGCTTTTGTTCAGTTAAAGTTTTTGTTTAAAATTTTTTTGCACAAAAGGATTTTCTCCTTTTGTGTTTTTTGATTGGGGGGGGGGGCAGCATCAGGTGGGAAGCCGCAGAGAAGTGTGTAACACTACAACTCTGCATCCTGGTCTCAACCCTGGGTTGTCATGTTTTCGGATGACTAATAAATACATCCATATTTCTAGAAATGGGAGGCGCTCCTTCCAAAGTGGGATGGATGCCGTCTCTCCTCATCAGACCAGGTTTTCTCCAGAAAGATTGCTAATTATCTATGTAGCCCACGTTGTTTGCTGGACACCATCTAGACAACCAGCGATTGAATGAGGACATACGGCTAAACATGTCAGCACTGGTCAGATTTGGCAGGGGTCCAGAGAAAACTACAGAGTCCGACATTGTTTTGGCAAAATTACACACCGATGAAACATGAATTTTAGTGAGCTCCGATTGGCGTAACCGGATGTCATTGCTGCATGAATGTGTATGCTTCTGGTTGTTCATGTTCAAGGGATTTCATTTCTACAACATAGATTGGCATGTACTTGGCATAATTGGTCCTTCCAGCAGCTCTGAACCAAAGCATAACCTCACACATGCAATTCAGGTGAAGTTGGAAGTCAGCTTCACACTCTGAACGAAGCATCCTTAGCAACAGATCAGCACCATTTAGGAACATTAACAAGTATCCAAAGGTTGCTGATTGTTTAACTCCCTCATTTGTGAACATCTGGATTCTATTCTGAATCTCCGGGAGTTCAGTCTTTACCTCACTGATGAGTTGTTGAGCAGTGGCCTTGTCATTACCATTAAATGCATGCTGCACATCTTGTAGGAGTTGCTCTTGTGCTTTAGTCATTGCACATTGGCCTTGTTTTTTAAGCCATGATTGCATGGCTTTCCAGAAGAGCCTGAACGGGCCTCAGAGGCCAGCTTTATGTTCCTTACTCCTCTTGCCAGCTGTTTCCCTTGAAGTAATTGTCGAGCTGTTTCCTCTGCATACACATCTGTCTCTGTTAGTATGTTATAGAGTCCTCCATCATCATAGAGCTTTCCAATGCTTGCAAGGTGAGCCATCGTGATATGCATACCTCCCAGTCTCATTGTGATCTTTCCCTCCAAGGGCAGTGGTTTGCTCCACAAGATCTGTTGTGCTTTGCTATAAATAGCAAGGTCTGCAGTCACAAGAATATGGTCCTGTCCCAGTTCTGCAGCAAGCTGTACAAGTCGTACCATAGATGTATAGATGGTAGACAATTCTGAAGGTGATTCTCTTATGAAGGGCATGTAGTGTACACAGGCTACTGAACAAGCAGTGTTTGACGTGAAGGCATTGAATACAGACCACGCAGGGACCTGCTGCTGATTCTTGCTTACATTTCGGGCCAGCTTCCATACCAGATCTCTGTCTTCAGCTACTTTAGAGACTGTTGTGTTTGCGTGCAGTAACTCAGGCTGGGGAAGTTCAGGTGGTTCTGGTCGCTTTGTACATTTGATTTAACTGTAATCACAAATAAGAGGATAAGCTTGTGATCATATACACTCTAAAACCTCACAACGTGCATTCATACTCTGCCCACCCATTAATGTGAGCAGTTCATGTGACTGAGTAAATACCATGACATGAAAACAGATTTCAGAGGAAAAAGAATGCACAAAATATACCTGTAAAGTTAATCTCCATCCATGTCGAACATGTTCAAGGTAGTGAGGGACCTCTCTGGAACCCGTGCTAGGCATTTATTTGCTGTGGAGACATGGCCTCTTCGGAATACAACAGAAGCCATAGCGTGGGTTGTATGCTTCCCATCCAGAGTGTCTTCATTTTGATCAAAGTTGTCAATGGCTGCATCAACAATTCCGTGTTCAGTGACTACCAGTGAGGCCAGTTGGGATGTAGACACCACTCTTTATTCTTGCTATCTGGGAGAGATATCCCTAACTAAAAGCTTTATCAAAAAGGAAAGTTTTAAGCCCAATCTTAAATGTGGAAAGGGTGTGTGCTTCCCGGACATTTACTGGCAGCTTATTCCACAAGAGAGGGGCCTGATAACTGAAGGCTCTGCCTCCCATTCTACTTTTAGAAACTCTGGGAACAACGAGTAAACCTGCAGTTTGGGAGCGAAGTGCTCTGTTTGGAAAATATCTTAAAATGAGATCTTTAAGATATGATAGAGCTCAGTCATTAAGACAAAATATATCTATATGATGATCACAATCAAATCATTCCCTAACAGAGACTTTGAAAGGAGAGATCCAATATTCAGCAAACCATATTTAATAGTTTGCTTTTGTTCAGTTAAAGTTTTTGTTTAAAATTTTTTTGCACAAAAGGATTTTCTCCTTTTGTGTTTTTTGATTGGGGGGGGCAGCATCAGGTGGGAAGCCGCAGAGAAGTGTGTAACACTACAACTCTGCATCCTGGTCTCAACCCTGGGTTGTCATGTTTTCGGATGACTAATAAATTCATCCATATTTCTAGAAATGGGAGGCGCTCCTTCCAAAGTGGGATGGATGCTGTCTCTCCTCATCAGACCAGGTTTTCTCCAGAAAGATTGCTAATTATCTATGTAGCCCACGTTGTTTGCTGGACACCATCTAGACAACCAGCGATTGAATGAGGACATACGGCTAAACATGTCAGCACTGGTCAGATTTGGCAGGGGTCCAGAGAAAACTACAGAGTCCGACATTGTTTTGGCAAAATTACACACCGATGAAACATGAATTTTAGTGAGCTCCGATTGGCGTAACCGGATGTCATTACCGCCGACGTGAATAACTATCTTACTGTATTTACGCTTATCCTTAGCCAGCAGTTTTAAATAGGATTCTATGTCGCCTGCTCTGGTCCCTGGAATACATTTGACTTTGGTCGCTGGTGTCACTAATGCCACGTTTCTGACTATAGAGCTGCCAATTACCAGGGTTTTGTCCTCAGCTGGTGTGTCGCTGAGTGAGTATTTGAAACGTGGACAGGTTGATGGTGAACCACGGACTTGACTTTAGGACTATAACTCCTCTTCCTGACAGTCATCCAGCCACACTGAGGTCCCGGCTGCTCGGGATCTGCTAGGGGACGACTAACAGAGCTAGCTAGGCTAATTGGCTCCGCACTGGCTAAAGGCGCCTGGCTCGCTATCGGGTGGTTTTCAACAGTGCAGAGCCAAGCTTCCAATTCAGATAACCTCACCTCCAAAACTACAAAAAGACTACATTTGTTACATGTACCATTATCACTAAAGGAGGCAGAGGAGTAACTAAACATCTGACACACGGAGCAGGTGAAAGCAGGAGATGGAGGAAGAGAACTGGTAGCCATGCTAAGCTAGAGAACCCGACACACCGCTAAAAAGTGAAAAATAAAGACTAAAGATCTGTAAGAGTGAGTGTTAGAATATAACAAGTATGCAATAGAGTTAACTATGGAAGACGAGTGAATTATAGGGAGAAATAAGGTCATTAACAGTAGTTCAAGAGGAGCAAGAAATGTCACAGTACACACAGAAGGCAACAGGAAGAGATTGCAATACTTCTTACCGCAAAGTCGTGGCTGAATCAATCAATCAATCAACATTTATTTATATAGCACCTTACAACTACCAGAGATTGACCAAAGTGCTTCACAATTCCAGAAATAGATTTAAAAGTAGATTACATATAACACAGTAGGCATAAATATCAGAATTTAATGCTGGACTTACAAACAGTAACAAGTATTCCTGTGGCACAATCTATATTTGAAGTTCACAGAGAAACCTTTTAGAAGCTATGGTGGAAATCTAATGTGAGATGACTGAGACAGAAAGGCAAAAACTAAATACTGGGAATATTTGACCAATCAGAGACATTCAGTGCTGCAATATCAAAAGGTACTGACTCCATGGCAGAGCTTTTTTTTTTTTTTTATCCTCCTAAAAGTGTTTAGGCACCTGAGAAAACTCTGTTGTCCATCAGTCTTTGAAAGGGGTAAACCCACAACCTTTCTATAGGTGAAAATGTGCTAACTTGAGTTCAAGTGAATTGGATGATTATATGGTTGTGTCGCTGTTTGTTGTGTCTCCTTGATAAACCAAAACTACACTACATACTGTAGTGGAGCAATGGAGAAGCACGGCAGCAATACACAACATGCCATTCTACACAGCAACACTGTATTGCCATGAGCTTAGACTACAAACTGTCCCTCCTTAATTTTTTTAATTCCTGTGGTCAAATAAAATAGGAATTTCACCTGAAAAACATGAATTTCACCTGAAAACAATGTGGTTAATATTTAAGTAGCAGCTGCTTAATATCTGACAATGTTACATGAAAGAAAAATGTGGGTGTAACTGTTCTCACAGGAGAAGTGCTCTTTTTTTTCTGGTTTGCTAGTGCTGGCTAAATGCAGAGGGAATTTGGCTTTGAGTAAAACATTGCAGCTTAAGTCCAGCAGACAGCACCATACACAGGAAGATCAAACCACTAAAACATCTCCGAAGCTGCAGTCCAAACAGATTCATGATCCTCAATTTAACATCCTCAAAACTCAACAAATCAAACCATGCCACAAGTGACATTGCAACTAAAATCTCCTTTAAAAATCTTTGAATTTGTGTCCACAAAATAAAGGTTTTTATCTATGTATTTTGTGCATTCATGCATTAAATGTCAGCAGATTAAAGAAGCCAGTTTTTTCCATTATTGTTAAAGAATATAACAGAAAGCCAGCATACTTACATGTAAGTACATGTGTGTGTATCCACACACAGCACAAGAGGAAACCTCCTGGGAAAGATGGGTACACATTTGAGGTAATCTAGCTGTAGTTTGTGTGCACTTAAGTCCGAGGATGAGCTAAGCTTCTGTCTGGTCTTCAGTTTCTTATGGACGTCATCCTTCAGGGGACTTGGATCCTCAACTGTGCTGATATGACAGAGGACGGCTACCTAAATTTTACTCCAGTAGAACTTGACTCTCTTGTTGACAGCACTATAGCTTCAATGCGTACAACACTGGACAATGTTGCCCTGCTGAAAAGGAAGGTAATCAGTCAGAAGAGGTTGGCTCCTTGGTATAATTCACAGCTGCGTGCGTTAAAGCAGACTGCAAGAAAGCTGGAGAGACAGTGGCGTTTCTCTAATTTAGAAGAGTCTCAATTAGTCTGGAAAGATAGTTTAATAACGTATAAGAAAGCACTTTGTAAAGCTAGAACTGCTTATTATTCATTATTGATAGAAGAGAATAAGAATAATCCCAGGTTTCTTTTCAGCACTGTTGCCAGGCTGACAAAGAGTCCGAGCTCTGTTGAGCCATGTATTCCTTTAACTCTCAGCAGTGATGATTTCATGAGATTCTTCATCAATAAAATTGTTTCTATCAGAGAGAAGATTAATGGAATCCTTCCCATTATTATCACTGATGTATCATCAAGTTCAGTAGCTTTAGAAGTATCTTTCGAACCTGAATTGTATTTAGACAGCTTCTGTCCAGTTGATCTTTCTGAACTAACAACAGCAATAGTCTCTTCTAAACCATCAACTTGTATGTTAGACCCAATCCCAACCAGACTGTTCAAGGAGGTTTTCCCCTTAATTGACACTTCCATATTGGATTTGATCAATCGGTCTTTGTTGATAGGATATGTACCTCAGACTTTTAAGGTTGCTGTAATTAAACCTTTACTTAAAAAACCTATTCTTGATTCATAAGTGTTGGCTAATTATCGACCTATATCCAATCTCCCTTTTTTGTCTAAAGTTCTTGAAAAAATAGTTGCAGTTCAACTTTGTGATCATTTACATAGAAATAATCTGTTTGAAGAGTTTGAGTCAGGATTCAGAGTGCATCATAGCACAGAAACAGCACTGGTGAAAGTTACCAATGATCTCCTGTTAGCTTCTGATAGCGGACTTGTTTCTGTGCTTGTCCTGTTGGATCTCAGTGCTGCATTTGATACGATCGATCACAGCATTCTGTTACAGAGACTTGAACATGTTATTGGGATTAAAGGAACTGCATTAGGCTGGTTTAAGTCATATTTATCTGATAGATTCCAGTTTGTTCTTGTAAATGAAGAATCTTCCTCACACATTGGAGTAAGTCATGGAGTTCCTCGGGGTTCTGTGCTTGGACCGATTCTTTTTACTTTATACATGCTTCCATTAGGTAACATTATCAGACAGCATGGCATAAATTTCCATTGTTATGCTGATGATACTCAGCTTTACTTATCTATGAAACCAGATGAAACAAACAGGTTGGTCAGATTACAAGCCTGTCTTAAAGACATAAAGACCTGGATGACTCAGAACTGTCTGCTTTTAAATTCAGACAAAACTGAAGTTGTTCTCTTTGGACCTGAGCGCTTCAGGGAGAAATTGTATAGTTATATAGTTACTCTAGATGGTATTTCCTTGGCTTCTAGTTCTACAGTGAGGAACCTTGGAGTAATTTTTGACCAGAATTTATCATTTGACGCACATATAAAACTGGTTTCTAGGACTGCCTTCTTTCACCTTCGTAATATTGCTAAAATCAGGAACATCCTGTCTCAGGGTGATGCAGAGAAACTAGTTCATGCATTTGTTACTTCAAGATTGGACTACTGTAATTCCTTATTATTGGGCTGTCCCACATACTCTCTGAAAAGCCTCCAGCTGATCCAAAATGCTGCAGCCAGAGTTCTGATGAGAACTAACAGGAGAGATAATGTTTCTCCAGTTTTAGCTTCTCTTCATTGGCTCCCTGTTAAATTCAGAATAGAATTTAAGATTCTTCTTCTCACATATAAAGTTCTTAATGACCGAGCTCCATCATATCTTAAAGATCTAATTGTAAGATATTTTCCTAACAGAGGACTTCGCTCCCAAACTGTAGGTTTACTTGTTGTTCCCAGAGTTTCTAAAAGTAGAATGGGAGGTAGAGCCTTCAGTTATCAGGCCCCTCTCTTGTGGAATAAGCTGCCAGTAAATGTCCGGGAAACAGACACCCTTTCCACTTTTAAGATTAGGCTTAAAACTTTCCTTTTCGATAAAGCTTATAGTTAGGGATGGCTCAGGTAATCCTGAAACATCCCATAGTTAAGCTGCTATAGGCTTAGACTGCTGGGGGACCTCATCTGTCACACCTTTCCTCACTTTGCTTTCTTTTTCCCCCTGTTTAATTTCACAATTGATTTTATGTACATGTGACATTATTGTGGTTATTAACGTATGTTTCCCTGTTCCAACAGATATCCTTTGAATGGCGTTATGGTGTTTTTCCCCCCTCTTTTCTGTCTTCTCAAACCCCAGCTGGTCGAGGCGGATGGCCACCCTTCCCGAGTCTGGTTCTGCCAGAGGTTTCTTCCTGTTAAAAGGGAGTCGTTCCTTTCCACAGTCGCCACAGGCACGCTCAGGATGGGAGATTGGACTGAAGACAAGTTTCGGTGCAATCTGTTGGTTTCCTTAGCTAGGATATTAATTTTTGAATTGGCTCTATATGAATTAATTGGATTATGATTACAATGAATTGAACTCCAATTGGCTTGAATTGGACTATATTACTTAAGTGCCTTGAGATGACAATTGTTGTAATCTGGCGCTATATAAATAAAATTGAATTGAATTGAATTGAACTGGGAGTCCTTCTCAAGTAGTTTTGTCTATGTTTTTCTTTTTTTTCCCACATTAGTAAAGACTTATTTTTTTTCTTTTTGTTTGCCAATGGCCCAAGCTTAAGTCAAAAAGAGGTCTTCAGTCAGTAACCCCATCTGCAGAAAACAAATTTTCACACTGGATTTCATGGGTGGAGTTATGAATATTTAAATGTGGAGAATGTTTTACATTCTACTCTTGGCCTCCCCTGGTCTTCCATGAGTTACATCTTATATTGTTTCAACATTTCCATCTCAGCCAAGACTATTACCAGCTTCCAAAGGGTAAAACAAACTTTGCATTGATATGATCTGGACACTCTTTCCAAGCCTCCATAATCTTTTTTCCCTCAACAGCCATGTTCTTTAAATAATACAAAAATGAGAACAAAAGACTAACACACATATTTGACCACCTTAATACCTTTTCTGCAGTTGACCTGCCACTTTGTATTGTTCTGCTGCCCTCTTCCTTTGCATTGAACATACCCATCCATGTGCCTCCAGCTGTGGAAAAATGCATCTATGTTCACTTTCAAACTGACTTCTTCCCACTTTTACAGAGCAGGTGTTCACTACATGTTAAGCTGCAATAGGTAGTCAGACTTCATCCCTTCATACCACCACAGTGAAGCCACACAACTGGCATGAATCAGTAGGACTGTACCCCTAAGTGTGTCAACAGACAGGCATAATCTGCTTTCTCAGTGCTGAACAGAACAGTCATCAGAACAGCTGGGAAAAAAATAAATAATAAATAAATTAAAGAAAATAATAATAAAAAAAAAATCAGTATCTGAGTCAGGCTCGTGATTATGAAAGTTCATCAATAACTGATTCAACACGTGGGTGGAGGAGCATCAGAGTTAAAATTGTGCCTCAGGTCATAATGACTTCAAAGGGAAAGGACTGTTTAAAAGTTCAAAAGGGTGTGAGCGTATTTTCCAAACTCCTGTTTTCCCTCTACATGCTCTCTGTACCAAATAAGAACTGTAGTATGGGAATCTGATATTAGCTTAAAACTTACAGTATCTGTGTTACAACTCACCAGAATGTTGTCATACTGTATAAATTCAAACTATTTGCTATTACTTTATATATTTCAACTAGAAAATTAGCCTGCAGCTGGGATTAAGGACACTTTGTGTTTTTAAAAAGATTTTTAGGATTCCAGTACTTTGTGTGCCTTGTTATGGAAGAGCTTGATCAACACCTTGTAGGTCTAAGTCTTTCCATCAGGTTAGTTCGGGATCATTAGCAGAGTAACACTTAAATGAAAGAATATTTGCCAATAAACCATAATCTTCAGTATACCATTCCATTCTGAACATTTTGATTTTAGTGGAATGTATATATGTAAATCATTGAAAGACTAATAATCACTGTGTTGCTCAGTTTCATCTGTATATCCTCTCAGCTGGTAAACATGAGATGTAATATCAAAATCATTGACACGTTTGATCATTTCATTGTATTGTTTCTACTGTAGCTCATACCTCAACTATTAAATCCAAAAGAAGAGAAATTACAACTGTTTCACACAGCAGCATCTTTGCTGCAGTTATAATTCACAATTTCATTACAGTGCTGTGTTTATCTGTGAATGTTAATAAGGGGTCTCAGTTCCCCACTGCATCATTTCTGTCCTTCCATCAGTCCATCGGCATTTAGGTCAGAAATTTTTCCCCTCGGCAGTCTTCTCCTTAAGTACCACCTCAGAACGGACGCTGCTCTTCATAACTCTCTGCAGAATCCAGGTGGCCAGGTGGATGGAGACAAACGCCCCGCCAGCCGCCAACAGCCAGTTCCTCCTGAGCCAGCTCTGCGGCTTCATGTTGACTACTCTGTAGGCAAAAGTGGATGAACTTCAGAGAACTATTACAAATTGATCCCTCATTCTTTTCCTTATGAGAAGACAAATGCTTACAGCAAGTACTAAATAAGTCCACTTTTATATAATGCAATATTTGTGGTTATAAAAAGGTTCCAGTCACAACGACTAACAATATCTTTGCAAATTTTCAGACGATGCTATAAAGGTCAGGTATCTGTGATGTACAAAGACTTGAACTGCATCTGTTAATGCATTTCAGAACAGTTACATGGTAAAGCTAATATATAAACACTGGTCTTAGCACAGCCCTGTAGGAAGCTGCTACATGCTTTTGGCTACTATGCACTGCAGCTCAGACGAGCTCTTCACACAAAGTAGTGAACTTATCATTCACAACACCCAACTTAAATTTGTCATTAGCAGCAACATTTTTAGCAGAAAGAAAGTTTAGCTACAGTGGAACCATAATGTGCTAACATGCAGATAAACTCCAACAAACCTTTGATATTAAGCTTGATAATGTTAGATAGAGCATCTATGGTGCTCTGCTGACAGAAAAAGTGAAAAGTCAAACACCCCACGCAGCAGCCCTAAGCACCTGTTTTCCCCACAAATCACAAGAATTGCTCCTGCAAACAATAAGTGTCAGCTGGGTGCTGTGAATGATTAATTCACAGCCAAGTTGATGATAAGAGCAACACTCCTTCTAATATCAGCTGACAATCTGTCACATTATTTATCCTCCATTGTAAGCTTGTTCATAACTTGGATTTGTTTAATTTGTACATTCTTTGAATTACTTGATGGTATTTTATCACTGCTCAATTTTTTTAGCTGACATACATTTTCATCATTTGATTTTTGTTAGCATATACCTCATAGATCGACCCAAACTTTAGATAACAGAATGGAATTGACTCCTGATTGGTTCTTGGATGAAGATGATTAAAGTGGATGATTCCATTGTGTTTAAGTGAGCAGCTCATTTTATTTATTATACAACATGCGAGGCAGAAGACAATGTTTTCCTTTTACAATATGATCCATGAAGTTTGGCTCTTGTTTATGTTTAATGACTGCATCAACACGGGACACTAAGTGCATAACACTACAAATAACTCACTGCAACTATTTTCTTAGGGTAACATCTGGTGGACATAAGAGGAACTACATCTACAAATGTCCTGCATCTGATTTTAACCATTGATGGCCGATTAACCGAGTATACACGTGCAGGGGATGTAAAGAAAGTCATACCTCAATCGGGGTTACTTAGTCTTGGGAGCAGCAGGAGGAGGAAGAGCTGCTGCAGGGGGTGAAACGAAAGCAACAATGCCAGGCTCAGGAATGTAATCCTCTCTGTTCTTGCGCAGCAGTGGATTTCCCTTCAGATTGTACCAGCCCCAGTGAATCAGACCCAGACTTGTGCCCATCACAATCAACACTTTGTAGTTCGTCCAGAACTCCCGCAGACCCATGACTTACAGGTGCTGAGATCATTAATGAAAACAAGTTACCGCCAGGTCTCTGATCACATGGAAAATGTGACGTTATTGTAAGAGAGCAGTTTAAAATAAATAAATAGGAGAGTAAAAGTACATTGCGACCTTCACCATTAGTCCTTACAAGGTCAAAAGTACAACAATGAAATATGATGACAAATAAGCCCGATATCGGGAAATAATTAAAATTTTATTTGACAAATTTAAAAACAATATTTTGAGAAAATATTTCTGCAAATGCAGTGGTTGAGTTCACGTTCAAAATAGGCCTACCGCACAAGTAAGGTAGCCTAAGTTTAAGGTTTATCAACACAAGAATCAACAGTTTTCATGTTCTCACACTGCTGTGTGGTCATTTTTCTGAATAAAATGTTTCTCATCGAAGTTGCAGTTGGACAACATACTGAACAGCAAATAACAGAAAGACTTCTGCAACAATGTAAATATCAGGCAGCAAAGCCAAGGACGTAGATCAGTTCTTTGTCGAGATTTAAGGTATTCGAAATATGGTTACAACACAAAATTATACTATTTCATATCGAACCTCTGCATTTTGAACATCTTGACGACAAATGGCAGTTACCTAACCTGCTAACAGCTGAGAAAGCTAAAATAGCTATCGGGGGCATAATGTTAACAGACAGTTAAACGCCAAGTCAGCCCCGTTCACTGTCTGTCTACAAAGCTCAGTTGGAGAAATTAAACTAAACCAAAAAATACAATGAATAAATGATCTAACTTTTATTGATGTAAGTTAGCTTCTCTCACCTTCAGTGAACAGCGGTTGCTTCCTCCATAGACAAATACACATAGACGCCGCATCGACTGTGGAAGGATGTGCCTAATGCGCCGCCATCTTGGTACAGGTCTAGCAGAGGCAGCGGTGCATGAACACGAAGGAAATAGATACTCCGCAATCTTAAAATAGACTTATTCGCTGAATTTTGGACCGTTTTCCAAACCTATTGATTTGTTAAAAACGTCACACGTGTAGATATCATACAGGGTGCTTGAATATTTTAAAAATGCTGTTTTTCTTCCAGTGAACTTGCCTTAGCATTTCCCTGAAGCTGAACCTCAATCTAATGTTGTGAGTATCTGCATGTAATATTTTTAAAACACATGAGCATCAAGGCCCTGGTCATATTAAAACCTATAAAGCATTTGCTGTTTGCTCTCGACCACTCATTTTAGACACACTGAAACACACTCAAAATACACAACGAGTACACATTAAAGCATACTGGAGTGTGTTATGTCATTGTCACTTAGATTTAGACAGTTTAGCTCATATCCAGAGTGTAAACAGTGGGACTGAGGGATGAAATTAAGAATGTGGGCCAGCTACATCAGTGAATGATGAGTTATAAACATCACTGTATATTTCCATCCATCTTTCCATTACGACCACAATTATGCTTTGCCTGCGTCTCCCACTGTTCTAAGGCCAGAGTGGAGAGTCTGGAGTGTGAGAAGAGGAATAGCATGCTAGCGCAGGGAGAAGAAAACTGCACGCTCAGAGCTGAAAGACAGGTTTGAATGCTACTCGGATACAATGGAAATACTAATTTGAATATTTTATATAGGTCATTTAAATAAAGACCTGAATACACCAGAACGTTTTCTGGGTTCTTTTCGTTCTAACTATGTCTGTCTGTGCTGTCTGACGTTTGACACACAAATCTTGTGAAAACCGAGACACACTTTTGTTGTGTAGAAACACCATTCCTCCACAGATGTAATGTACTGAGCGAGTGGCACTGTACCAAGATGGCTGCCCTGTAGGCACGCCCCTCTAGTGAGCAGTAGCAGTCAATGCGGCATCTATGTATGTATTTCTATGGCTTCCTCGCCGACCATGTTGTGAACCTCTGAAATGAAGGACATCGAGGAGGTGCCTGAAAAATATATCTGGGGTTGTTCACGTTAAATAATTTTTTTAAAAAGCTTTAATATGTACATAGAAATATGAACATAATTATTGCTTTATAAAATTAAAATAATACAACTATATTACCAGTGTATGTAAATTAAAACAAAACTCTGAAATATGTAAAAAAAAAATGTAAACAAACTTTGAAGCCAGGCAAAAATAACAGGCGCCAATATTTATCACACGACTCAAACAGGGGTCCTCTTCATCTCATAATGAAAACTAAACAGCTAGGGTCCAATCGATTAATCAGAAAATCAAAGTTTACATTCCCACTTTAGCTCGCTGCCATCTGACATCCATACTTTTATCATCTATGAAGGGAAACGTCTGTGCGACTTTTCATGTAAACTAGACTGTTTGTGGTTCACTCAGATCATGCCAGTGGTCTCTTATTGCAGCCAACCATTTATTCCGCCGGTCTACGTCCTTTGGGATGCTATCACAGCACAACATATTCCTGGCATCTTTCAAATCTCGCTGATTTTCCTACTCCACTTCTGGTAACGTGACAACGCTGTAACCTGAGTGCTGCAGGCGGACACAAATATGGCGGCGCGAAAATACAGTGACGTCGTGTGGTCCTAATGGATCTACATAGACGTTGCATTGAGCGCTGAATCGTACGTCGACGTCACCACCATTTTGGATGTGGCAAAATGGAGCGATCGGAGAAGATGCCTCATTCATGTGCTGCATGGAAGTGTACCAACCGGTTTACAGTACAAACCAGATCTCATGGCATTACATTTCATAGGTAAGAATAAAATATAACTTTTTAAAATTGTATTTGGCCATTAAAACGTCATTTTACGAACATAATTTGCTGACTTTGTGGCTAATATTATGAAGTTCCGCGCATCATACTGTGGATATCTGCGGTGAAACCATCCTTCAAACAACCAAAAAGTGTTTACTATTTAACTACTCTGACTGTTGTTAGTTGCTTTGCTAACTTTTCTCATACTATGTAGGTTTCCCAAAGATAAAGAGCTGAGAAAGCAATGGGAAACAGCTGTCAGAAGGGAAGGGTTTTCTGCTAGTCCGTCATCTATGCTCTGCAGTGAGCATTTCAGACCGGAGGATTTTGACAGGACAGGTCAGACAGTCAGGATCAGAGCTGGAGTTGTTCCTTCAGTCTTCTGTTTCCCAGGTCATCTCCACAGGGTAGGTGTATCACTTTGCTGTAAGGATACCATAATTCAATGCCACACTATGCTGAAAATGTTTTTTCCCTTTCTGAATGTGAAGGAATCAGTGATGTTTTTTGTATGACACTGTGAGATAATTTCTATATTTTATCCTTCGCTTTAGCCTGTGGTTACCAGGACATCTCAGACCTCAAAGAGGGCTCTGGAGACCCTATCACTGGACTGTTCTAAGCTTGTCCAAGAGGCCGAGCCCCTGCCTCTGCACAATGTTGTGAGTTCTATATGTAATAAGTAGAGATAGATCGATATGTTTTTTTTCAAGCCCGATACCAATTACTAGTAGTCAAGGAGGCTGGAGGCATGTCTAATAAAGTGAAATGAAAACTTAAACAAATAAATAGCTCCCTGAAGTTTTCAACTGTAAATAAAGTTTACCGTTCAAACAAAAACAAAAAGTGCAGGGAGCTCCCAAGGTTCAGCAGCATCTCTTAAAAAGTTAACTGAAAATTTGAATAAATAGCTTCCTGAAGTTTTATAAAGCTAGGCTGCTACATTGCTAACGGTAGCAATAGGAGAGACTCACACTATTCTCTGGTCACCCCTTCAAGTGCTTCCCTGCAATAAAACTGGACTGAATTGAGTTCATTAGGTTTTTATTCACTCACTCACTCACTCACTCACTCACTCACTCACTCACTCACTCACTCACTCACTCACTCACTCACTCACTCACTCACACACACATATACACACACACACACGTCTACTATCACGTACTATTTCCATATCGATATATTCAGCAGCCCGTCTGGAGGGACTGCAAGCTAGTGATGGGATACTCGATTCCTTTTACTGACTCAAGTTTGTATGAGTCACTCACTAAAGTGAATCGGGTTTTTGAGTCACTTGACTGTGGTGGTTTTGAACTTGTCAAAACCACTCCAGTCCCCAAATCATTACAAAAAAAGCTAAAAAGAAGTCTCCAAGGTGAAACATTTATTTTTCTTTCTTTCTCTCTAAATAAATGCAAATAACCAAACAGTAAATTAACATTCAGTGCGAAACAGTGCAAAATTATAATAAAATGTATGAAACTGTGCACAAATAGTACATAAAACAGTAGTGTAAAAAATAATAATATTCTAAGATTCAGCAGTGCACCATTAGAATGAAATAATTATGTACAGAATGAATCAACTCCCGCTTCCTTCAAAATGAAGCCGGGAGGGAGCGAGTGAGCGGTTAGCTGCCTGTGAACTGCGAGTCGAGTATGTTGAGTCCTGAACTGTGCGAAGCAGCGAGTTTCTACAAGCTGGGAGAGAGAGCGAGTGAGCTGTGAACCGCACATCACTACTGCGAGCGAGCAGAGCTGCTGCTTATGCTTCTGTAACGTTATTGGGCTCACAGTAACGTTACTAGTAGTTGTGAGTTGTAGAGGGCTGGGATGTTTATTACAATTTCGGGAGAGTTTGCTGCCTTAATTTACCTTCGAAACATATCTCTTCTCGTCTCTGCCGTGTGCGTGAGCAGTGTGCCTGCACAGCTCTCACTGCTGATTGGCTGTTACCTGCTCTGTGTGTAACCAATCAGATGGTGTTGTGAGTGGGATAATGCTGGAGACAGAGTAGAGACTACAGACATAGAGGCGGGACTGCATCAGAGCCAAAATAACCCGGTTTCAAATTTATCTCTTATCTGTCGTCAGATTGGAAAAAAAAAAGGCAGATGCTGAAAATCGTCCCGGCCGATAATCGGTCGATTCCTAGTTATATGTGCTAGCTATGCCTCAAACAGCTGTGAGCATTATGACCCTGGTTATGTTCAAAGCTCTGGTCACCCCCACCCCCTCATACCCTAACAACACCTCCCATTCTCTGTCACTCTTTCAGACAGACTCACATACACATACATTGAAACATGTCAGTATTGAATCTATATCCTTCTTACACACACGCGCGCACACACACACACAGTGTTGGCAGTACAATTGAGGAGTGATAAGATTGCAAGCACATTGTACTAGTAGAGATGTGATGGACTGTGACTGAGTGATGTAATATAAACATGATTGATAATATTTTCATCCTTGTTTGTATTAGGACCACTCCTATGCTCTGCCTTCATCATATGATGATCTGAGGGCCAGACTCAGGGAAACCCTGGCTAGGATGGAGAGTCTGGAAAGAGAGAGGAGGGCAAAGAACACTGTGAGTGGTCTTCTGCAGGATCTCAGGGTGAAGAAACTAATAAATGAAAAGTTGAAAGAGCAGCTCGATATATATTCGGGTAAGATTGAAATACAAATGTGGAGAAAATTTGAACTTAAGTGTTTAATACTTTCTCTTCATTGTTAAGACTTCAAAGTGATTTCAATGGTACTTACTAATTTGCGTGTGCTAATTGAATTTCAGATCTTCCAATACACCTCCTGTCAAAACAGAGCCACGAATACACCAAAGACCAGAGAGAGTTTGCCATCACTCTCCACTTACATGGTCCGACGGCATACGGCTATCTGAGAGAGACTCTTAATATCAACCTCCCACATCCACATACATTGCAAAGGTATTGTTCATATTATTTTAAACCTTTTTTTCCATGTTAGCTGTGCATATTATTTTATGCTGTTATGACTGAACAGATTGAAAGGTGGACATTCCTGCACCTAGCATTATTAACATCTGCCAATACTGCTTCCAGTGATTATTGATCAGCCAAAAATTCCTGATCAGGGAACCCATATTAAATGACTGCTTCTCTTTCTTACCAAGGTGGCTGAGCTCTGTGGATGCCAAGCCTGGCGTCAGCGGTACGTCTGCACCCACCGCTTTAGCCAGGATCACTTGGAGTTCCTCTGTATTTCAATCAGGGCATCAGGTAGGGATTTCATGTGGTTTGTGTCTATGTATGCATATTATCCGGGTAACTGTATGTGTAAATGTGGTGTTTGTATGTGTTTTAGGGGGCTAGAATAACAATCCCTCAGCCAGCCAGTTCCAGGCCATCTTCTGCCATCTGATGGTGCAGTGTGGTGTGTCTCCAAGCACATCAGGAAATGTGGCAGCACAGGATGAGACCGTGTCCCTGTCTGCTTTTGAGATGTCCTCTTCTCCAGCAGCAGAAGAAACTGAAGAGCTTCCACCACCTTTTGCCATTGTTCCTGCTTTAGTGTGTGACCATAGCTATCTACCAACCCGCTTTGGTGGTCTTTTGGACTGTGGAAGTGGAATGCACTGGTGTACATCTCAGAGTTTGTTGTTTGCCAAATTCTCAAAAAGCTGTCCTGTGATGTGTGCCATCTTGGTTTGGTGACTGATGCTGTACCCGCATCATTTGATCAGAGCTACCACTTGCTCACACAAAAAAAAACAAAGGAGGGCTGATGATTCCTTCTGAGGGCACTGTAAAGGTGGTCAGATCAGCTGAGTGTTTGATTCGCCAGTCAGTGTCAGGGCAAGCTGTCAAAGTGGCCTTGATCTGTCAGTTTGTCAGGGCTGAGATTGGTTCTGAGGATGTGTTTTTTCTGAGGGGGCATTGACAACCACCATTTTGTGCTGATGTCACTTGTTGTGTCTGTCTTCCACAAACTGAGGCTGCACCACATTGCCAAACTGAACACCCTTAAGTTGCAGTGGCAACACACGGAAAAAGCTGTGCAAGAGTATTCTTTTCCAAGGTTTTTAACTTGCACACACACACACACACAGACTGCAATTATATAGCTGTATAGATAAGTGTGTATATATGTTCATCAATGCCCCCCGTGTAGATATAGGTTTATATATGCGATATGTGTATGTATACACCCCCCCCCCCCCCCCCTATACATATATATGTTTATCAATGTCAATCTAAGAACGATTAATCAAAATCAGTTAAATGTAAATGTTAGTGCTCTTTATTCAGAAAACCCTCATGTCACATCTACATTTCAGGATCTGGTTATTATAGACACATTAAATGTTAAATATAAATATTTCAATATTTCTCGTCACAGTGACAGTGTTACACATATTAGAACATTAGAAAAATACATATGTTGGTTTGGTGCTTATGTGATGGTAAATTTTATGTCTCAGGACTAACAAACTCTAATCCACATTAACCATTTGTATCACCCAGACACGCTAATTGTTTTAATCTATTTACCTCTTAATTAACACTCAGACATGATAATTGGTTTAACCTCCTGTTTCTTAATTATCATCAAGACTGCATCCTGCCCCCCCTGGAGGTGTGGTTACACACCGAAAGAACAAAGCCACCTCCTCAGGTATTATCGCTCTGGGTTCCTTTTGTTTCTATCTTTTCATACCATTACCGCTGAATGGTGTGGACTGATCTTTTTCCTTGCAATGAAGAATAAAAACTTAGCCGGCCGGCAGAAAAAGTAAAGTTCTCTATTTCATTGCTTATCAGAGGTATTAGGAAGGAAGCGATAAAAACTTCCATAACACTTACCTATATCCTAAACATAAGGAGTAAACATTTCTAGTCATCACTTTAAAAGTTACATATGTTGTTTTTGGTATCTATTTGTTTCCCAAATATATTAGTGTGTCTTTAGCAAATATCCTTATTTTCCTTTGTTTTTACATTTCTGTCATCACCTCTATCATTTCCTTTACATCACTTCCTTTTCCCTTTCACCTTCTCACCAATTGGCTCTGGTTTTCACCTTCTATCGCTCCCTCATTTATCTGATTGAGTTCACCTGTTCACCCCTTATTTAAAGACTGCACTCCACCTTTGCATGGGGTGGCAGTACTGGTAAGAGCTTTTGGTAAAGTACGCCTTAGTTTTGTCCATCTTTCACGTTGAATCTTATTTCTTTATTGTGGACATTTAAACCTAATTTAATTTATAATATGATTCTGAGTTTTAACTTTACTTTTGCTTTCTTTCAGATTTGAATACCCATGTGTTTGTTTCTTTCCTCTTATCTAATTGAATGAAAATATCCTTATTTTGACAAATAAACCCATTTAAGCTTGAAACTCTTGGACTCCTTACTGCAGGCATTCTTACTGATGCCCTGTGATGATTGTGAAACCCTAATTTGAAACCTCCTATTAAACATTGTGTGAATCTATGAAACCAACAGGTTGGTCAGACTACAAGCATGCCTTAAAGACAAAGACCTGGATGACTCAGAACTGTCTGCTTCTAAATTCAGACAAAACTGAAGTTGTTCTCTTTGGACCTGAGTGCTTCGGGGATAAATTGTCATATCATATATTGTTATATAGTTACTCCAGATGGTATTTCCTTGGCTTCTAGTTCTACAGTGAGGAACCTTGGAGTTATTTTTTACCAGAATTTATCATTTGATGCACATAAAACTGGTTTCTTGGACTGCCTTCTTTCACTTTAACAATATTGCCAAAATCAGGAACATCCTGTCTCAGGGTGATGCAGAGAAACTAGTTCATGCATTTGTTACTTCAAGGTTGGACTACTGTAATTCCTTATTATTGGGCTGTCTCACATATTCTCTGAAAAGCCTCCAGCTGATCCAAAATGCTGCTGATTAGAACTAACAGGAGAGATCATGTTTCTCCAGTTTTAGCTTCTCTTCATTGGCTCCCTGTTAAATTCAGACTAGAATTTAAGATTCTTCTCCTCACATATAAAGCTCTTAATGACCGAGCTCCATCATATCTTAAAGATCTCATTGTAAGATATTTTCCTAACAGAGCACTTCGCTCCCAAACTGCATGTTACTTGTTGCTCCCTGAGTTCTTCAGTTATCAGGCCCCTCTCTTGTGGAATAAGCTGCCAGTAAATGTCCGGGAAGCAGACACCCTTTCCACTTTTAAGATTAGGCTTAAAACTTTCCTTTTTGATAAATCCTGAAACATCCCATAGTTAAGCTGCTATAGGCTTAGACCGCTGGGGGACCTCATCTGTCACACCTTTCCTCACTTTGCTCTCTTTTTCCCCCTGTTTAATTTCTCAAATAACATTATGTACGTGTGACATTATTATGGTCATCAACTTGTGTTTCCCTGTTCCAACAGGTATCTTTTGAATGGTGTTATGGTGTTTTTCCCGCCTTTTTTCTGTCTTCTCAAACCCCAGCTGGTCGAGGCGGATGGCCACCTTTCCTGTGTCCTGTTAAAAGGGAGTCATTCCTTTCCACAGGCGCACTCAGGACGGGAGATTGGACTGAAGACAAGTTTTGGTGCAATCTGTTGGTTTCCTTAACAAGGATATTGTTTTTTTTAATTGGCTCTATATGAATGACTTGGATTATTTTTAAATTAATTAATTGGATTATGATTACAATGAATTGAATTCCAATTGGCTAGAAATAGACTATATTATGTAAGAGCCTTGTTGTAATTTGGCGCTATATAAATAAAACTGAATTGAATATGTGAATAAGAGACATCAACTTAAAGCACTTTGTAAAAAGGCGCCGTATGAAGTTAAGTCCATATCCTTTTTAGTTTACGGGGCAGATCTGCCACATCCTATATGGCAGATGCGCTGACGTAACGCAGCAACAGACCAACCTGCTCAATGAGGCGTTCCACTTTGAATTTCGCAACCTTGATATGATAACCACTTGGATGCTTAATTGCTTCATAATTAAAAGAAGCAATTCATGTTGCTGAGACCATTTATGAATGTTCAATTAAATACCTCTTCTGTCTATTGAGCCTGTCTTTATGTTGACTTTCTTGTAATACTCCTCTTTCATTATCATATTGCAGTTGCCATTATTTGATTTTTCTCCCTCCAAACTATACTTTCGTCTTTGAAAGGTACGAGGGCTTTTCGCCGGCCTGTCTGAGCACAGACTGGTGCTTTTTTACCTGCCTCTAAATAGGCTTCGACAGCTCAAGCCTGAATAACATTCAGGTCTGCTAATATGGTCTTAGCTGCAAATACATACACATCTTTACTTATTGAATTTCCTTATAAGTCCCTAAAAGATAATTATGATATAAGTTAGCTTCTGTTTATAACACACTCAATACAAAATCCAAATCATCTATGCCAGTTGTCAAATCTATTTTCTTCCAAATAGAGTGGCGGTACATTAGAAAGTCTTCCTGTTAATAAACATTTAGAACAATTTTTTAGAGACACCAATTAACCTAACATGCATGTTTTTGGACAGTGGGAGGAAGCCAGAGTACCCGGAGAGAACCCACGCATACACAGGGAGAATATGCAAACTACATACAGAAAGGCCCCAGCTGGTAGTTGAACCTGGAACCCTCTTGCTGTGAGGTGATGGTGCTTCCTCCATAGACACATATACATAGACGCCGCATCAACTGTGGAAGGGTGTGCCTAATGCGCGCCAACTTGGTACAGGGCTAGCAGAGGCAGCGGTGCATGAATTTACGAAGAAAAGAGGTACTCCTCAACCTTAACATAGAATTATTCACTGAATTTTGGACCGATTTCCAAACACATGTAGCTATGATAAAGGGTGCTTGGATATTTTAAAAATGCTGGTTTTCTTCCAGTGAACTTGCCTCAGCATTTCCCTGAAGCTGAACCTCATTCTAATTCTGTGAGTATCTGCATGTAAAATTTTTCAAATACCATATTTTTCAGACTATAAGCTGCGACTTTTTCCCCATTTTTCGACCCTGCGGCTTATATAACAGTGCGGCTTATCTATGGATTTTTACAGCTAACGGCCACTAGGGGGATACCTAAATCTATGGATTTTACCATCCACCATGTTGACGTCACATTTGCTTCAACACACAAGTAGCCGTGCGCACGGGAACGCGGAGGTCCTCTGGAAGCAGACAGAACGACAGCGAGAAAGACGGCCATTTTGAGCGCAAGACAGTTTGTGAGACACCCTCATTATGGAAAACAAACGTAGAAATGCATATGATGCAGCTTTTAAGTTAAAGGCAGTCAATTTAGCAGTAAACGAAGGAAATAGAACCGCTGCACGTAACCTTGGAATCAACGAGTCAATGGTGAGACGTTGGAGACGCCAGCAGGAAGAATTGTCTCAATGCAAAAGTCAAAAAAAGCTTTCAGAGGTCACAAAAGCAAATGGCCCGAACTTGAAGACGTTCTCGAAGATTGGGTGAACACACAAAGAACAGACGGCAGAGGTGTTTCGACCGTGCAGATCCGACTGAAGGCCAAAGCAGTCGCCACCGAAATGAAAATTGAACATTTTAGAGGTGGACCATCCTGGTGTTTCCGATTTATGAAGCGAAAGGGACTGTCCATCAGGGCGCGGACGACTGTGTGCCAGCAACTCCCTCCCAACTACCAGGAAAAAATAACAAACTTTGGCGAATTCACACAAAGAAAGATAGAGGAATACTCCATCGGACCGGACCAGATCATAAATATGGATGAAGTGCCATTAACATTTGACCTGCCTCTCACTAGGACTGTTAACAAGAAAGGTGAATCGTCCGTCACGTTGAGAACCACTGGACATGAGCGAACACATTTCACTTGTGTTCTTGGCTGCACAGCATCTGGAGTGAAGCTTCCGCCAATGGTGATTTTTAAGAGGACTACAATGCCAAAAGAAAAGATCCCAAACGGCATCTCCTTTAAAGTCAACAAGAAAGGGTGGATGATGGAAAGCGTAATGAAGGAGTGGCTGAATGAGTGCTACGTCAAACGCCCTGGAGGATACTTTCGGCAAAAAAAAGCTTTGCTAGTTTTGGACAGTATGAGGGCGCATATAACAGATTCAGTTAAAGCAGCCATCAAGAGCACAAACTCTGTTCCAGCTTTGATTCCTGGGGGCACAACGAAGCATCTGCAGCCACTCGACATCAGTGTCAATCGTGCGTTCAAAGTGGCACTACGCGTTCAGTGGGAGGCGGGGATGACGAGGGGTGATAAATCGTTCACCAAAACGGGTCACATGAGAAAAGCCACCTTTGCACAAGTTTGCGAGTGGATCCTGATGGCGTGGAGGAGTGTAAAAAAATCCACAATCACCAACGGGTTCAGAAAGGCTGGACTGCTGCGTGATGGAGAGGAGGACACCGCCACACCTGAGGCCTTTCAGAGGCTGTTCAATTCCGACAGTGACGAAGAGGAGTTTGTTGGTTTTGAGAGCGACATCGAAAGAGAGGGGAGAGTGGCTGACGAAGCCCTGAACCTATTTGTTTCCGACACGGAAGATGAGGAATTTTGTGGTTTTAGTGCGGAGGAAGAAGACGAAGATGAGGATTAATGACTTGACTTTTCTGGTTACAGCCGTGTACTTCACCAAAGATGAAGAGGAGGGTTACGGTAATAACTTTTCTGGTAGGCTGATAAGCGTTTTTTTTAAGCAGCCGTGTTACTGCAATTTTAGGTTTACTGTCGTGTTACAGGCACTTTATTTGTTGATGATGTTGATGAAGAGGAGGATTACGGTAATAACTTTTCTGGTAGGCTGATAACCGTTTTTTTAAGCAGCCGTGTTACTGCAATTTTAGGTTTACTGTCGTGTTACAGGCACTTTATTTGTTGATGATGTTGATGAAGAGGAGGATTACGGTAATATCTTTTCTGGTAGGCTGATAACCGTATATTTTAAGCAGCCGTGTTACTGCAATTTAGACTTACTGTCGTGTTACAGGCATTTTATTTGTTGTTGTAGCTTTATATGTTCTGTATCTTCTGTAGCTACTATTGCACTAAATGGTTGAAAACGTTATGCAACTTGTGTTGAAATGTTAATAAATATAAGCTTCCCCAAACAGTTGCCTCTTTCCCAACAATCCCCTCTGTGCACGAACCATATGGTAATTAAACATAAAAAACCTGCGGCTTATAGTCAGGTGCGGCTTGTATATGTACAAATAATGCAATTTAGCTTCTGCGGCTTATATTCAGGTGCGGCTAATAGTCCGGAAAGTACGGTGCATGAGAGCATCAAGGCCCTGGTCATATTAAAACCTATAAAGCATTTGCTGTTTGCTCTCGACCACTCATTTTAGACACACTGAAATACACAATGAGTACACATTCAAACATACTGGAGTGTGTTATGTCCCTGTCAGAAACTTACACAACTTAGCTCATATCCAAGGTGCAAACAGTAGGACTCAGGGATGAAATTAAGAATATGGGCAAGCTACATCAGTGATATTATAAACATCACTATATATTTCCATCCCTCTTTCCACGAGGACCATAATTATGATTTGTCTGCTTCTCCCACTCTTCTAAAGGCCAGACTTAGTGAAGCTCTGGCTAAAGTGGAGAGTCTGGAGCGCGAGAAAAGGAATAGCATGATAACCGTGCTTAGTTATGAGTGTATAAGTGTACCGAGCTACAATCCACAGCCCCCCCAGCAATCAGAAGCAGGCAGAGAGGGCCACAAGACCCAGGTCACCAGCAGCCCCCACGGAGCACAGAACCCGGGAAGCCTACCGCAGGGAAAACCACGCATCCACCCAGAAGACTGCAGAGGAAGCCCCCGGACAGAGCCCCCATAAGCATAGGGCAGAAGCCCCCCGGGACCCAGGGGCAACAGCCCCTGCCAGGCCCCAGCCACCCAGACATGGGCCGTGCACCGGACCTGGGCCCCAGGAGCCTGAGTGCCCCCAAACCCCCCGGCAGAGGCCCCACCCAATACCCGAGAGGGCCAGGCGCCCCAGACAGCCACACAGTGGGTCAGCGCCCCAGCGCCCCTGGCCAAGTGCCCCGGGAGTCAAGACGTGCCCACAGGTGGGTGAAGCCGCGTGCATTAGGGAGAGGCAACCCCCCCGCCCACCAGATGCCACTCAGTGCTACCAACCCCCCAAGACCTAATATGTGTGTGTGTGTGTGTGTGTGTCTCTGATAAGTAGTAATGTCTAAGGTGTAAATAAAACAGGGGCGGGGAACTGCAGAGCGCAGCAAAGGGGACCACCTACGTGGCCCCATCCACTACCAAATAAAATATGCTGGATGTTCAGTTTGTAATAGGAGTCAGTTTTGTTGTTTATGAAATTATTTAGGTCAATCCAAAAGACATGAGAGTAGGTACAATCCCCAAATAAATTACACAAATTGTTTCATCCACATTGCCACAAAAGGAACAGTATGTGTCAATATTGATCTTGTATTTTACAAGATGGGTCTTGACTGGATAACATCTATGGAGCAATTTAAATGTAACTTCTCTAACCTTATTTGTAATAAAAAAAATTCCTTGACAAAATCCAAGTGTTCTCCCAATCGATGTCATGATAAATATTATTGCAATAGAAAACGGCTCCAGGTTGAGAAACAATATCTCTTTGAATAATATTTCTAATGCACCGATTAGTGGCTTTATCACTCAGTAAAGGACATAGGTTATCAATATATGTCATTAGGCATTAAACCTGGAATAATACAGTTTTTATCTTTCGGAGCAGACGGCAATAACCTCCTAACTCCATCTGGTATTGCATCAAATACAAAAGAATATTCTCTTGGTGTAACAGGAAAACCATATGTAAAGAAATCCTTCATAATAGTTGACCATTGTCATTCAGCAATTGACTAAAAAGTAAAATTTTATTATCAACACATCTCTTAATATATAAAGATTTGTTCTAAAATCTAAGATCTTGATTGTTCCAAATGAAATATTTATGGAGAGAAAATTTGTGTGAGTACAACATTGACCAGGATAATAAAAGCTGCCTATGAAAGTTGAACAGTTTTATCGGTAACTTGGAAATATTTTAATTGCATCTCAGTAAAAAATGTAATCAGCAAAGTGAGTTAAAAATATGCGCAATAATAAAGTTCCAGATTGAATTGGGATTTTCAAAGAAGAGTTTGATCCATTTCACTTTAAAAGAGGAGTTTAAGGAGGTGAAGTCTGAAAATTTGAGACCACCAGAGCACAACCCATTTATCATGACAATTTTCTTAATGTAATGTATTCTCTTTTTCCAAATAAATTCAAATAATATTCTGTCAGTTTTTGTGCATGCGTTTTGTGAAACATCAAGTGCCATAGCTGTATATATAAGTCTGGAAAGGCCTTCAACTTTGGCTACCAAGGATCTTCCAGTAATGGATAAATCTCTAGGTTAAATCCAAAAGGTTAAAGCCAAAGGTTAAATCTCTGTTGGACTGAAATTATAAGGGGGTTCAAATTTTCAGAGTGTCTAGAGCATTGGTCTTTTTCAATTATAATACCAATATATTTAACATTATTTCAGGGACCCCTGAAATAATAGTATCTGTGCAACTTCTAACAGGAAGAAGCTCACTTTTGGAGATGTTCAGTTTGAGGCCCGAGGCTATTGAGAAAGTGTTAATGACTTTGATTGCTTTACCAACTTGAGATTTATATTTTAAAAAAAGTGTTGTATCATCTGCAAGTTGAGTAATAGACAATGTTCTGCTAACAATAGAGAGACCCAATACATCACTGCTTTTAAAATTAATAGAGAGTAATTAAGAAGGAGTAGATGGGCCAAAATCGGACAGCCTTGACGGATTCCACAATTGATGTCAAATCTTTTAGTAGTGCCATATGGGAGTTTGATTGAACTATTTGCACCTGCATGTAACGTTTTGTCAGATTTTTTAAACATATTCCAAAACCAAAAGTATCAAGTGCTTTAAACATGAATTTGTGTTCAATGAAATCCAAAAACAAATCCCAAAAAAGAATGAAGCTATTATTCGCAATTAATTCTGAATCATCTAAAATATCAATCACCAGTCTTATGTTTTTTGTTATGTGTCTGCCAGTCATGAAACCAGACTGTGTTTCATCAATGATGTCATCAAGTGTATATTTCAACTTTTTAGCTAAACACATAGCAATTATCTTATAATCATTATTCAAGAGCAAAATAGGTCTCCAATTATCTAACAGTAAAGCGTCCTTTTGCGGTTTGGGAACCAAAGTGATTAGCCCTTGAGATAAGGAAGGAGGGAGCTTTTTATTAGCGATGCTTTCTACATAGACTTTATGTAAAAACCGTGATAAATCCTTGGAAAACAATTTATATAACGCTGAGGTCAATCCATAATTTCCAGGACTCTTATTGAGTTTAATTTTTTTAATAGCATCTTCAATATCTAATATTGCAATAGGTACATCACATAAATCATAGTATTGCTAATGCTTTCAACATTACCTAAAGAGTTGAAGAAACATTCCATGTGATTTGTTGATAATTTAGATTCATATAAGTTTTTATAAAATGATTCACAAGTCTCAGAAATCTTTTTGGGGTCATGTATGACAACACCATCCAAAGAAAGTTTGGTCATGCTGCAGAATGTATTATGTCTTTTCTCTAATTTGAAGAAATAGCTGGAGTTTTGCTCTCCCTCTTCAAGCCACTTCCTGCTAGAACGCAGAAAGGCTCCTTTTGCCTGTATAGATTATCTCATTTTAATTGTAGAATTTGAAGTCTGTTCTTGTTATCCTCTGATAAATTTTCAAGAGACTGGGATGATAAAGCGATAATTTCAGAGATCACTTCTAATTCTTCTAGTTTCCTATTTCTAGCTATTTCAGTTCCTCTTTTCATTATAAGGGATCTTAATTCAAATTTAATGAACTCCCAATTTTTCCCAATTTTCAACACATGCCTTATTCCAACTGTCACCTATTTTGAATTTAATTTCCCCTACCAAAGGTTCATTCAATAACAGTGAATTATTTAATTTCCAGTATGAGTTGACTCTCTTAGATTGATGACTGTCAGACATAACCAATTAAAAAAAAATAGTTTTATGATCAGTAGTTTTATGAACTGTATTCAGATAAAGGATCAGATATCAACCAATAATCAATACGGGGCTTTAATGATCCTGACCTTTTTTTCTACATAAATTCTCTAACTGAAGGATTCTCATATCTCCAAATATCAATCAGATGTCATTAGGGTCCGAATGGGATTCTTGTATAAAACAAAAATCAGCATTCAAGCTTTTAACATATAGCAGCAGTGCTTTTCTTTTGGTATTGTCCCCTAAACCTTGACCATTAAAAGAAACAAAAGATAAAGATGAAATTTTGAAATGTAACTAACCTTTACCCTGAGAAAAGGTGCGTAAACAACAGAGAGAAAACAGAACTACTCTGTCTATATATGTGGTACAAAGGTTTTCAGCAGCAACAGCATACTGTATATTTATAAAACAAATAAGAAAAAATCTTTATCCATGATTGTGCCAAATCTTAATTTTTAGTTTACACAAAGCCTCTCTAACCAGCAAGTTAAGGGGAGTCTGACAAGATACACCAAGTGGTATTCTAATTTCACTTCCCACTGTGGACAGACACACTGGGGCTGGGGCAGTCATTTGTACGAGCTGCTTAATTCCCGAGAATCTTATTGTCTCAACAAATTTGTTTGACATGTGAAGGTGAGTAGCATATTGTTGACTTACACAAGTGTATGTGGCTCCAATGTCTACCAACATTAGAGTCGGCTCATCCTCAATTAGAACCTGCAGCATTGGTTCTTCATCAGCTCCCATGATTACAACCAGGAACTGACCCTCCCCTTTAGGATTCTGTTGGCACCCCTAATAACCAAAATTTGGACTCACCCATGGATCTGCCAGGCTCCTTGCTCCAACCCGCAGGGACTGGCCACGGTCATGCTGAATTATTCTGTTTTTTTTGGGTTTGACAGCAAACCGTGACAACACCTCGGACCCAGTATCCAGAGAATTTTTAAACCTCTTAAAATGCTTAGATTTTAAACAGCATGTAGCACAGCCGACCCACAGTAGAGGACACATCCTGGACCTGGTCATAAACTTTGGCCTGTCCGTGGATGTGTCCTCTGTTGTGGACCTTGCTGTGTCTGACCACTACTGTGTGTTTTTTAACATCACCAGTTTTAATCAGAGGGGGCCCCGGTCAGAACGGTGAGGAAACGCTACCTAACTCTTAAAGTGGCTGCAAATTTTATCCAGATTTTACAGAGCAGTCATGCAGAGATTTTACCAGCACCTTGTGATTTTATGGTTGACAATTTTAAAGAAATCTTAAGTCAACGCTGGCTCCTCTTTTAACAAAAACAATTAAGATGAAACCTACACCACCATGGAAAAATGAGGAAACAAAGAAACTGAAAAGAAACTGCAGGAGTGCTGAAAGGAGATGGAGAAAATCCAAACTAACAATTCATAATCAAATTTTTCGGCAACAACTTAAAACCTACAATAATGCAATCAAACAGGCAAGAATTTCCCACTTAAAAAAAACTGATCTCTGACAATAAAAACAAACCCTAATTTCTCTTCTGCACCATTAATCTTTTAACAAACAGTAATTTTAGCAGATCCCATAAAAAAAAATCAGATATTCTCTGTGAGGACTTTGCAGACCACTTCAGGAGTAAAATTGATGACATCAGATCCAGTCTTTTATCTCAACAGTTTTTAGCCGTCACCACACCTGGATCATTGCTTTTACTTGAGGAAACACTGGAGAGTTTTGCCCTGGATGTAAATAATGTGGCACATAATGTCCCTGGGTTCCTTTTATCAAAATTGGAACCTGTCCTGGATCAGTATATCTATCTGGTGGGTTAATATTGGGCCTGTATCTCAGATCATAACTATATCTTTACTGGTTTTAATATCTTCATGCTGAGTCTCTGATTTCTGTTTCAAAACATGCTTCTCTCCTTGGTTTATTTCTTGCTGCAAACCCAGTACGATTCTCCTAACAGTTTATTGTTAAATCCTGCATAAGTCTAAAACTTTGGATGTCTTTCTACCTGTACTACAATATCTGGGAGTCATGTCTTGTAGTATAGTTTTGCCTAGGGGGAGTAGTGGTCCAAACCTAATGTGATTTTTGTTGACCTGAGGAATGTGCACTCAAAAAAATAATTCATTGGTTGAACGTAATTTTATCTTGCCACCTATATTCCATCTAAGGAAATCATGTTAAGTCAGTCTATCTTGACTGTGTTAGTCTGATTTAAGTAAATGAAATTAGTGCAATACAATTCAATGTTGTTGGATGAACTAATGTAGCTTTTGTCTGTTATACTAAGGTAAATCTTGTTGGATGAGCTAATGTAGCTTTTGTCTGTTATACTAAGGTAAATCCTGTTTGATGAACTAATGTAGCTTTTGTCTGTTATACTAAGGTAAATCCTGTTTGATGGACTAATGTATCTTTTGTCTGTTATACTAAGGTAAATCTTGTTGGATGAGCTAATGTATCTTTTGTCTGTTATACTAATGTAAATCTTGTTTTAGTGTTCTTTTTAGTGTAAGCAATATTTTCAATTAAATTACCAAAGATCCACTAACATACATTAAGAAAATGCTAAAATGTTTACAATTTTTATTACACATTTGGGTGCAACAGAACTTACACGGATCTTTACCATTGACTTATTTTTTTTATGTATCTCCACAATATGCCACAGTAAAAAAGTGTGTTAAAACCTTCCAGGATCAATTAAACCAACTTTCTCTAAGACTCAAGATTTTTGTGTCAAATATTAACCACATTGTCCGTTGGAACATCCATCCATTTTCTATACCGACAGTCCGTTAATCGGGTAGCAGTCATCGGGCGAAAGGTGGGGTACACCCTGGACAGGTCGCCAGTCCATCACAGGGCCACATAGAGACAAACGAGACAAACAACCATGCACGCTCACACTCACTCCTACGGACAATTTAGAGTCACCAATTTTCGGATGGTGGGAGGAAGCCGGAGTGCCCAGAGAGAACCCATGCATACACGGGGAGAACATGCAAACTCCACACAGAAGGGCCCCAGGCAGGGATCGAAACTAGAACCATCTTGCTGTGAGGTGACGGTGCTAACCACCACACCACCGTGCAGCCCCTCCGTTGGAACATTTATCTTCTAATTTTGAACTTTCAAAAACAAAAATCTGCATTGGCTGAGATGTGGACAAATGCCATTCTTGAATCAGTCATCAAGCTTAAGCTGTAAGCTTTTTCTGTGCCTTGGATGACAACCTCTGCCCATCCAGCTTCAGTAGAATCTCCTGCAGGACTTCAAAAGTACAATTGAGCTCGGGTGGGTAGCTCAGGTTCAGACAGTATATCAGTCCAAATAACAGAGCACAGGCAATCGCAGTGTCCCCCAAACCACTGAGGACCTCCACACCTTCAATCAGGACACCGATGTCCTCAGGATCATCTCCAGGGTCTGCCTCCTTCTGTATGATGTACACTCCCATCACAGTTTTCTCCATTGAAGTGTTGGTCTCAGTGTCTGTGTCCTATGAAATATGACAATAAATACATTTGATATGAGTATAGACAGTGTGAGATGTAAAGATTACAGAAATGGTGAAAATCTAATAAAATCTAAGGTTGGAAATCCCTGTGAGCACCGGCCTTTAGTGCTTACAGGGATGTCCAAATTAATGCTTTATTCATTTGAGAACTGGGAAAGGAAGTAACAGAGACCATTAATCACTATGCAAGAGCTACAGGCTTCGAGAGAATATGTATCGATCAACTACATCAAGAACACTGCATAAAATTGGCCTTTACCCTTTACCATAGCACTATGTTAACCTGCAGTTTTCAAGAGTATGTAAATCACCATATACTCCTTTATGTATTGTGTCATCCTGAGGGGAAAAGAGAACCAATTTTGACAATATTCTGCATTTTAGCAGTTCCAAAAAAGAACTCCACAGTATTAGTGGATTCGTGGAACTTTTGCTTATATACTGTACATAGAGATTTATCCTCACACAATTGTCATGACAGGGACATAAAAAGCATTAAAGGACCAGTGTCTAAGATTCGCTGTTTGCTAGATTCTCTAATTTCCGATTGTGAATGAACGCAACACTCACCGCTTTGGCACGATTTCCTATTTTTCTTCATGTTGTCTCTTCTTTGGTGCACAAACCCCTGCTCTCTTGGCTCTTCTTGTGCTAAATAATAAATGTGTTTCTCCATTTGTCTAAATATAACTTCTCAAACTAACAAAACGCAACATAGTTAGCTGTTAGCGGTAGCAACTAGTAAACACACGTTACATCTGCCTTTTTCTCCGCTTGGGCTCAGGCTTCTTCCGTGAGTGTAGAGCGGACCGCGATATATGTACATAAAAAGACAAAATCTAAAGTAATAAAAACGACTCGTTTCATAGAGTGACTATATAGCACAAACAACATAGTTATATGCAGGAAAGGCTGGTATAATTGGGCTAACAGGGCTCAGCCTTCCCTACATTATTCAATAAAAATGAGAATATAATATATAAATAATTCAATAAAAACAAATAGTTTTTTTATTTTTGATCAGAGGCGGCGCAAAATCTGAACTGAAACCCATGAAATCGGGGAAAACGGGCTAATTATCTACAGCCCAAGTGAAGCAACTCAATTACACTTGACTTTTCTTCAACATTTGAGTAACAGGTTGCAAGTACCACCCCCTCCATTTGCGGCTTATTTGGGCTAAATCTGTACAGCCCAAAGCCAGCAGATTTGGGCCAATCACAGACAACTCTACTTGATTGCGTGTGTCGGGCGAAACTTTGACAATTGCAGGCATCGGTGTTAACGAAGTGGATTATTTACTTTCGAATCCGTTTTCTTCAATGTCCTTAGGTGAAAAAAGTAGGGGCACATCATCCAAAGGATATCCAAATTACACAGAAAGAAAAGCGCCAAAATCGTAGCTATTGTGTAACTTGGTTTGAGAGAAAGGACTGACTAACGCCAAGCCTCTTAAAGCTTCTTTTCAAATAAGCTAGACCACCCCCATTCATGTCACACAGATGGCACATTTTGGATGTTTGGATTATTGTGTTCCAAAGCAAATTGCAATAGGCTATAGTTGAAAACATTTTTTTAGCACAAGTCTGGGTTGACCTTTTTTTAAAACCTTTTATGGTGTGAAAGTATTTGTATTTACAGAGAGATAGGTAGATGGTATATTTTCCATCAGTGCACTCTTCTAAATAGTGTTTTGGTGGTTTGTTGAAAAGGCCCATGCTGTTGTGATAGTTTAAACTTACATTCTAACAGGACACCTTTTATGTTGAAATACAACTACTTGGCTTTTATAATACATTAGCCCACCCATTTAATGTCACCACAAGCCGTCAATGGTTATATGTATTATATTCCATTTCTGTTAATAAATCTACACACTGTACCTTTAAGCATAGGTCTACACATTTGAATACAAACCTTGGAAATGGCCTCCAATATTTGTCTGATTTTTTTTCCCAGCGGCTCCACCTTTCCCTCTTAAGAGCTCCATCATGCATGGAGAGTGTTGGTCGAGCTCAGCAAAGAATGTAGAGATCAGAGGTACAGTTGATATGCGTATGAACTCGTTGTCGATCTGAAAAACATCAACAATACACTTGTTACTCATCCTATTTGAACATTACAACAATATACTACACAGGAAGGATGAACAGTGAACTACTACTGTAGCTCCTCGATCATGATATTAGGGGTGGGAGAAAAAAATTGATTCCCGATAGTGGAGGAAGGAGGAGAAGAGGTAGGACAGAGAGAGGATGAAGGATGTTTAAAGACCTGCAGCCTTTTTAAACAGTAGAGTCTGAGGCTTCAATCATTTATCAGTTCAACAATATGAAAGCTAAGGGTCTTGTCAATAAGGAGAAAATAATGTTGATTAGTCTTCATATTAAAAATATAAACTGAATATTATAAACAAGTTTATATGAATCATGCAATGCTACCACATAATAAAGTAACTGTACAACCCTGTATAGTGTAAATATAATCATCATTCCGTTTTTATTCTCCATGGTTTGACGTTAAATAAACAAGGGGCTGTCCTTGAAGAACTTCTATAGGAGAAAGTATCTTCCATTTTCAGTGCCACTACATAGTCATTGTTTCTCTTCTTAATCTCTGAAAGCAGTGCAATTCTCTCGTTTTCCAAAGTGTCAGTTGTTTCTCCTTTTGGATGCTGTGGACAGTAATTGAGTTCTGCCCTTATGGACTTTTTTACATTCAAGGCTGCTTTGTCCTGGGCCTTGTGCTTCAGTGAATTTATGGTCACCTCATGACATCCAAGGCCTCTTAGTTTGGTCCTGAAGTTGGCCATCTTATACTTGAGGCTAATCTTCCACCCGTAACAGCCATTGAAGGATCCCTGCTCCTTCAGACATGGATGCTTTTTTACAAGAGCTTCTGCAACATCATTCAGATCATTGTCAGTTGGGTAGGCTTTGAATTTAATGATTTCTTCGGCCAGTTTCTCCAAAATGTGTGATTTCAGTTTCGGTGAGGGGCTCAAATGAGTTCCACTAACACTGCACTCAGCATTGGCCTTGTCAAGTTGCAGTTTAGCGTCATAGTTGGAACTAGAGATTGTGAAGACACTTGGCCAAACTGACAGCCTTGTAGATGGTGATGAACCTGAAGATGAAGCTTGCTCTGTGTTATCCATTTCAACCAAGGAAACTGACAATGAATCTGTTGATCCTTGGACTGCTAGAGGTTGATGTGTCATTGTGTCATCATTGTTGTGAATACCTAAGTATACAACCTTTATAGTTGCTTTGTCATGAATTTCAGAGGTCACCGACAGGTTCAAAAAGTAATTTCCAAAATCAGCATCTTGATATTGAAGCCGAAAATCTTCTTGCAATCCAAAACTGTCACAGTTCATCTCTGCCTCACCACTCTGTACCTGCCTGCTTCAATCAGCCAATCAGACACACCCCTCTCATCAAGCCAACTCAACTCACCTGTGCTCTCTGCGCTGCTCTGGCTGTATTTAAGCTCCACACTCACTCATTGCCAGATTGTTCTCGAGGCTTGCACCAGACTCTCCAGCGTTTCTCTGCCTGATCTCCCGGTTTTGGCCTTGCTTGCCTCCGACTACACTGCCTCACAGATCTCCTGGAAATAACCTCAGCCTTCCGTCCCCGACCACTATCCTCGTCTGTCCCTTCTGGATTCTCCCTGTGAAGTTATCCCACATTTTGTGTAGTGTCATAGTCAACCTCCTGTGATAGCAACCCCGCCCCCCGTAGGTTATTTGGGGCGGATGTGTTAACCTTTCAGTTTCTCTTTTATATGGATACTTTTGTTTGACTGGTGAAGCTGAGCTGTTGATTACCTGGCTAACGGCACGTTTACTGTTAGTGAGTTAGCTAAGCATGTGTGGAACAGGAATGACTTAAGAAAAATAAAGCAACTGAAAGACAGTACTCGATGTCCGAGCTTGAGTGTGACACTGTTTCACCAGAATAAAACACCCTATACGGTGGGAGTTATTCAACTACTGTAGATAGTCGCGTAAAACCGTGCAGTAATCAACACTAAGCCAGCCCCGTGACGGAGAAGCGGAGGCCGGACAGTGTCAACGAAACGGCAAGCTACAGGATACTATCGTGCGGAGAGGACCTGGCGGAACATCCTGGCCGACCGACAGCGCATCGAACTCACATTAATACCTCAGCAAAGGGTATGGCTTGGTCTGTGACTGTGCTTTGGTGACTTTCATTGTGACTTTTTAGCGCGACGGCACAGGAAAAGCTGATCGCCGCAAATACGGTGTTAGCACGTCAGCTAGCTGCCAACCGGAAACGGAAGTGGGACCGCCATCTTGGTACAGGTGCGGTGGACGGAAGTACGTCATCAAAGTAAAGGAGAAAATAAAAGCATGGCTGACTGTGGTGAATTAAAGAAAAAGCGTTCTTATGCACAAGGGGCTTTTAACAGGAAGGCAAATGCAATTGGATTTAACATGGATCTTTTAATGAACACGACCTAAAACTTGAACTGAGGGCACTCAAGAGCAGTTATGAAGAGATCTGTAACAGCAGTTTTGATTACATTGCTGTTATGGAAGAGGGAGAAGCAAGTGGTTACGAAGTGGATGTAACAGATGTGAAGAAAAGGCTGCATGATTGCCGCACAAAGTACAAAGACATTGAGATGAAGGTAAAAGAGACATTGTGGTCACGCTTTGCGACGGGTCAATTTGGCAGTCTGAAGGCAGATCTCAAAGAAGTGTTTGGTCAGGCTGAAGCGCTCCAGTCAGGCCACGTGACCCTTGAGCAGTATGATATGGTCCATACAGCATTAGAAGGCAGAGTCGAAACGCTGGAGGAGTTTGTGCGATGCTGGGACCGTCATGTCCCGGACAAGGAGGTAGACGACATGCGGATTTGCCTTAAGGACTACAAGGAGAAAAGGAGAATGACTGTAGTTGCGCTGACTAATTACATGCGCCAAAACAACAGGTCAACACATAGCGAACTTGGTGTCCTGGCAAGCGGTGAAAAGAACGAGGGGGGTGTTGACAGCGGAGACGATGGTCAGTGTGCTGGAGACGGTAGCGCAGTGCAGCATAATGGTGTCCTATGTGCAGGTGCAGGCCCAGCCACCAACCCAACTACTGGCGGTGAACTAGATGGTTATGTGGACCGTCGTGATGGGGCACAAGGCACGGGCATCCTGTTAGTGTCTCCCCAAGCGCCACCACAGAGGTATCCACAATGGTCCATGAACCCAACATTTGCCCCCGGCTTCTCTAGCACACTGCAGCAACAGAGAGGAACACATGCTGTGTTACTGGATAGTGTTGGGTTAGGACGAAATGTGTCTGCCACTTCTGAGAGGTTAATTGGGCCCAGGATTACGCTCGCAACCCTAAGCCTACCAAAGTTCTCTGGAGACAGGAGAGGCTATTGGCGATGGAAGAGTAATTGGGGGACCCTTCAGGCATTAGCCGAACCCACGGGCTCCCCAGAGTGTAGACTCTTCCACCTGCTGGACAGTATTGCTGATGCAGTAAAACGCGAAGTCAGGCTGTCTCATTGCCGTACTGCAGAAGAAGTCTTCCGGGTTCTGGAGGACTGTTATGGGGACATGTCGCAAATAGTGGACGATATTGTACTGGAGCTACAAGATTTACCAGCTGTTCGCAACAACCAACCGAGGGAAACTTTGCAGTTGATCCAAGTGGTGGAAAGGGCACTGTTGGACCTTATAGACTTGGGTTGTGAGGACGCCATAAAAAACCAGTTGGTGATCCGGTCACTTGAAAGTAAGCTACCAGACAGCATGAAAGAGAGGTGGCTTTTGTATTGTTTCTATGCGGCCAGCAACGTCAACCCACATAATCGGTTCAATAAACTATGGCAGTTCCTGAAAGATCAGAAGACAGTCCTGGTGCAACTGGAGCAGTTACAGATCACAAGACGACCGGCCCCTGCCAGAGCTTGTTAACCAAACCCACGTGAAAGGCCTAAGGAAAGACTGGGGGACAGAAAACTGGAGAGGCATTCATTTACCAAGGCCGCAGTGAGTGAGGTGAGGAAAGAATCTTTGCGGGATCCATGCAGTGTGTGTGGCGAAGAGGGGCATCCTGGACGGTTATACCATTGTAAGATATTTAAGAAGGCCAACCCAGCAGAGCGGAGGGCTCAGGTAAAAAGGACCAAAGCCTGCCCCAAATGCTTGGATCTACATGGGAGGGACGGTCTGTGCAATAAGAACTTCCTGTGTTGCAATGACGAATGCAAAAGAGGTGACGGCCCTCCTGATCACCACTTCTTCCTGTGCCTCAAATCACCAACCAAACAGGACACTGCTAGGGCGTAGACAAAGGACAAGAGGAGAGAGCCCTGTGGTCCTACCGAGGAACAAGAGGCTTTGTTTGCTGGTTTAGGCCTGACCTCGGAGCAACTAGAGGCTGTGCGTAAAGCTTGCACAAACAAGGTGTCCTCAACAATATGTGCTGGCAAAGATTTGATGGGAGAAAGTGGACAGAAGGAGTACCCAGTCCTCATGATGCTGGTGGAGGTCACGACCAAGAGAGGAGACTGGGTCGGAGCCCTAATCGATCTAGCCTCTGATACTAACTATATCACTCACCAAGCAGCAGAGAGGCTTGGATTGGCAGGTGAGCCAATCACACTGGTTGTATACGGTGTAGGTGGTATGGAGGTGAGGGTTGAGACAAAGAGGTACTGTGTGAGCATAAAAGTAGCCACAAAAAGGGGGACATGGCGGCTCCATGAAATGCTCTGCTATGGTCTGGAGGAGATAGCCAGAGTGGAACATGCAGTGGACTCGGAGCGCCTGGAGAATTTCTTCCTTGGTGTTGTCAAACCAGGGGGACTGACCCGCCCGGAGAAAGTTGAGTTACTTATCAGTACCCGGGAAGGTCACCTTGCCCCCCAGCGGATGATGAGGTGTGGTGATCTGGTATTGTGGGATGGTCCACTTCGAAAGACCATCAGTGGTGTGCACCCGGACCTCTTTGAGGATGTTGAGGTAAGTCAAGGTCCTCCATAACGACTGCCCCGAGCTAAAGGGCAGCACTGAGGTTGGAGCCACGGTTGCTTGCAATGCTGAGATTGTCAAGTGGCTGCAGTGGGACAGCATTGGGGCCGCCTGTAACCCTATGTGTGGTGGTTGTCGTTGTGGACAGTGCGCCCCTGGGGGAAAGGAGATGTCACTCGCTGACGAGCGAGAGTTAGAGATCATCAGGGGAGGTCTGACCTTCAAGCTGAGTGACAACCAAAGCGACAGGCCCCACTGGGACGCCAGGTACCCCTGGAAAGAGAATCCCGCTACCCTGCCGAACAACCGCGAAGCTGTCAAGGCGGCGTTTCTAAGATCAGAGAAGCGCCTCGAGAGGGATCCGAAGTGGAAGGATGCTTACGCAAGGCAGGTGCATGACATGATATCCAGGGGGGCGGCAGTCAAGCTTTCCAGGGCTGTAATGGACAGTTGGAGCAGAGCTGTGTGGTGGGTGAACCACCTGACAGCACCCAACCCACACTCTGTCACCACCCCGGTGAGGTTAGTCTTGGACAGCAGCCGTGAATTCAAGGGTGTTAGCCTAAATAGCATCCTGCTGAAGGGCCCAGACGTCTTGAACCCCATCCGGAAGGTCCTGCTCCGTTTCCGGGAGGGGGAGCACGCTGCGGTCGGCGATGTGTCCAAGATGTACAACTCTGTGTGGTTGGAGGATCAGGAAGTGCATGTCCATCGCTTCCTGTGGAGGGACTCTCTGGCAGATGACATCGGGGACTACGCTGTGGTAAGAGTGAACATGGGCGATAAGCCGGCTGGCTGTATTGCCCAGGTTGCCATGAGGGAGACTGCCAATCTGCCACAGTTTGCAGACAAAGTAGAAGAAAGACGGGTCATCGTAGAAAATGCCTAAGTGGAGGACATTCTGGTGTCCCACAATGACCCCAAAAGACTGAGCGAGATCCTTCAGGGGGTTGAGGCCATTCTTGCAACCGGGGGGTTTTACCTTAAGCCTTGGTTGCGGTCTGGTCAAAGTGGGAGGCAGGGTGGTGTTCCCTCCAAAACTGAGACTATCATGTTGCCCAACCAGTTACGCGACGAGGATAACAAGGCCCTGGGGGTGGGTTACCACGTGGGGGAGGACAAACTTTTCCTGATGGTTGCTGTTAATTTCTCTGCGAGGAAGAAAAAGATGCGCACCGAGCTCAACCTCACCCTGGAAGACATAGATGAGAAGACACCGGATCCCCTTACCCGTCGTATGTTACTGAGCCAGGTAGCTGGACTTTATGACCCCCTTGGTCTTGGACGCCCCTGAAACAGAAAGGCATCATTCTTGTCAGGAGGGCCTTTCAAGAGGCCGGAACTTTGACAAGGGATACGTGGGACAAGCCACTGTCTGGTGAGCTGCACGGGAGAGCTATTGAACTCTTCAAAGAGTATGCTCAGCTGAGTACCATCACTTTCCCCAGGAGTATTACACCATCCGGCTGGCTGGGAAAACCCTGGGGGGTCACATTTTCCCATGGGAGTTGTGACTCTTACGGGGCGGTTCTCTACCTGCGCTGGGAGACTTCAGGGGGTGTTGTGACCTGGCTTGTGGAGTCAAAGGCTAAATTGACCCCCCTTGACCAGAAGGGCGACGCTGTTAAAGCGGAGATCTGCGGAGCCGTCTTTGCTGCCCGCCTGAAGGGGTACATACTGACGCATGGGCGGTTGGAAGTGGGTAGGTGGTACCACTTTATGGACAGCCAGACTGTGTTGGGAGCCATTCAACGGGACAGTTATGGGTTCCAAACTTTCTTTGCTAACCGTGTTGGTGAGATCCAGGAGGCCGGACCTATGACAGATTGGTGGTGGGTCCCCGGTCAGTACAACGTGGCCGATCTTGTCACGAGAGGGTGTTCCCCTGAACAGCTTGATGGTAACTCCTTGTGGCAGAGAGGTCCCGAGTTCCTGACTAGGGCAGTGTTGGAATGGCCCATAAAGTCTGCAGCGGAGGTGGCCTCCGGTACCAGGGAGGTTGTGAGTAAGCTCCAAAGGAAAGCTTTCTCTGCCATCATTACAAGGGCGCAGAGGAAGAAGTTGTCTGCCTCAGGCAGTCCTTATGGTTCAAATGCCATGGTTGAGGACGTGGCGGTCACGGGGCCTCCTGCGGTCGATAATAGGGGACCCTCGCCAGATACTGTCACAGGGTCTTCATCAACAGCATCTTGCGCCTGCAGTATGAGAAGATTTTGGGGTTTGGCTCTTGTAGGACAGGTGAATCTTTTAAGGTTTGCCACTTTAACTAAACTCTGTGGGGCCGTGGGATACATCCGCAGAGCCGTGCACTTCTGGTTACTAGGTAGAAATCGAACCAACGAGCATGAACAGTGGGAGGCAGTACTCACAGTCCAGGAGTGAGAGGAGGCGTTCAAGGACTTATGCCTCGCTGCCCAGGCAGGTGTGACCTTCCCCACGACTACACTCAACCGTCTGGTTGTGAACAGGGACAGTGCTACGGGTCTCTTGTTGTGCCACGGCCGGATTCAGTCATTTGATACGGGAGGGTCTGGAGTTCTACTGGTCCCCTACAAGGAGCGGATCAACACCCTCCTTGCAGAAGAAGCCCACCGTGCCAACCATGAAGGCGTTGCCGGTACCCTCCTTCGGATGAGGAAAAGAGCCTGGGTGGTGCAAGGCCCTAGAGTCGCTTGTAGAGTTGTGGACATGTGTGTTCATTGTCGGAAGCGCAGAGCCAAATTACGTTCTCACGTGATGAAAGATCTCCCTCATGTACGCACCGGGCCAGCAGCTCCCTTTGAGTACACAACGCTGGACCTGTTTGGTCCATATGTAATTAGGGATGTTTGTGAGACGGCGCACAAATAAGAAGGTCTGGGGCGTAGTCTTTAGTTGTATGACCTCTAGAGCGATCCATGCAGATGTGGTCGAGGATCTGTCGACTGGGGGCTTTCTCAAAACTTACCAGCGATTTACGGCCCTAAGGGGTCATCCGAAAAAGCTCTGGTCTGACCGGGGCACCAACTTCGTGGGGGCCAAACCTGCACTGGAGGATCTCTACAGCTTTCTGGCGGGTGTCGATAAGGAGGAAATCCAAAGGAGAGCGGTTGTGACTGGGACTGACTGGGTGTGGGAGTTTAGTCCAGCAGACTCGCCGCATCGGAATGGGGCAGCGGAGGCAGCTGTCCGTGTGTTGAAGAGGTCGTTGAGCAGTGTTGGTGAGGAGGGTGATTTGACCGTCCTTGAGTTCCAAACCCTCCTCTACCTGGCTGCTAACCTTTCCAATGAGAGACCGATCGGAGCCAGGGCTCAGGTTCAGGAGGAGACTGTGGAGGTTGTGACACCGAACTCATTGTTATTGGGTCGTGCGGGTCCCAGAGGTGACACCCAAGGTTTTGAATTCCCTACCTACCCGTTCAGTCGTCTGCGAGCAGTTCAGGTGGAGGTGGACAAGTTTTGGGGACGTTGGAGCCAGCTGGCAGGACCTCATCTGTTTTTAGACAAAAGTGGCATGCCCCAGCCAGGAATGTCGCCGTCGGAGACCAGGTATGGGTTGCAGACCAGAACGCCCTCCGGGGTCGTTTCAGGTTGGGTCGTGTCGAGGAGTCGTGTCCAGATGATAAGGATGTTGTCCGAAATGTCAAGGTGAAGATTTGTCACAGCCTCCCCATCGGCCTGCCCCAAGTAAGGAAGGACAAGGAGCCGTGTCCTTCCACAATCCTACACAGGGACGTCAGGAGGCTGGTGGTGTTGCTGCCAGTAGAGGAGTAGGAGGGGCTTCGCTTACCCCCCTGAGTTGCTAAGTAGTACTGGGACTTTGAGCACTTGAATGCCGGACTTGAGCTGATTCTGTTTCATTGAGCGGTTTTATGCTGTTTGTTTATTTTTGTCACCTGAGAGGTTTTACATTGTTGTATTAAGGATAGTTATTGTGGCCTACTTGGTCAATGACAAGTAACCCAAGTGGGAGGTGTGAAGTTATCCCACATTTTGTGTAGTGTCATAGTCAACCTCCTGTGATAGCAACCCCGCCCCCTGTAGGTTATTTGGGGCGGATGTGTTAACCTTTCAGTTTCTCTTTTATATGGATACTTTTGTTTGACTGGTGAAGCTGAGCTGGTGAGTTCAGAGTTATATAAAATGTAACAAGTTATGTTGAATACTTGAAATATGTTTGTGTATGCGAATTATACGGTGGTTAATATATTCGTATCATTAATGTTGTGGTTTTGTGTATTTGTGTCGTTTCAGTTGATTACCTGGCTAACGGCACGTTTACTGTTAGCGAGTTAGCTAAGCATGTGTGGAACAGGAATGATTTAAGAAAAATAAAGCAACTGAAAGACAGTACTCGATGTCCGAGCTTGAGTGTGACACTGTTTCACCAGAATAAAACACCCTATACGGTGGGAGTTATTCAACTACTGTAGATAGTCGAGTAAAACCGTACACTGCCTGTCTGCTCCCTGGGCCATCCAGTGATTACCTGATTCAGCTCTACAGAGTGAGTGTTACTCCTGTCTCCTCTGTAGCTTCCTGCAGTTCTGTGACTCTGACTATTCCTACAGAGTTTCACAGACATTACTCACCAGTGTCCTGGTCTGGGTCATGTATTTTTGAGGTGCATACACATCTATTGGCATGGGACAGTACTTTATTTTGGGATGTATCTCTGGTAAAAAACACACACACACACACACACACACACACACACACACACACACACACACACACACACACACACACACACACACACACACACACACACACACACACATACACACATACACACATACACACATACACACACATACATATACAGCAAAGCTGTCCCAAATGTTAGTAGCAGTGCTAGCATGTCTCTCACTTAGCAGCAGCAGTCACGACAGCGAAAAAAATTAAATGTGACGAGCTGGAGTCGCGGACGGTTTAAATAAATTAGTGGATTTATATATTATTACTTACCAAAGCAAACAATTCTTTCATATGTTGGCGGTCAAACTTTCCACTTCCAGAACGTTCTCTGCACTTGGTAGGTGTGGCGCCTGTGCAATAGCTCTCCCTATCAGAGTCATTAATATGAAGGACCTCATTCTCATTGCTTTGAAATTAATTGATCTAATTTATCTGAATTTTCTTTGATTCATGTTAAACAAACAAGAACAAATCATTTAATGGAGATAAACATGATTGATTCTTTTAATATCAACATCTCAATCTGGAAACGAGGAGAAATACAGTTAAATAACAGCTTTATTATTGTACTCTGGAAACTCAAATACTACAACCATATGATAAAAGAAAATCTGATTTTAACAAGAACATACAGCTGTATTGGTCACAGAATAATATCAAAGCATCCATGCAATGCAACTCAAACAAGCAACCTGAACCAGAAACAAGTCTAACTAAACTGTTAAAAACAAAATCTAGATATGCAATGCAAATCACTGCAAAAAATACAATGATAATAGAACATATTCAATAGAACTCAGATGTTCAAAGAAACCCGGCAAGCAACATTTAAAAACTCCGAGATCATTACTGTAACCACACCCTATTCCAACAATTTAGCTCCACTGTTCTGTTATTACAATTTTTCATTTACAGAATCCGTCTTTAACTTCTGAACTTCAGCAGTCTGTCACTTTAAGAACAGCTTCAACTTGCGCTTACCTTAATTTTACTTACATAAACCTTCTTTCCAAATTTAATTCAGAACTAGAAATACATCAAATAAGACCACAACACTCTATTTCACAATATTAGCACCCACTCTCCATTAACCCATTTTTCACTTACAAAATCCTTCTTTCGACTTCTGAACTCTGTCTCTGCAAACTCCTTTCTCTCCTCTCCCACAATACCCCAAACACACTTCGCCTAAACAACCTGTCACTGACCTTTATTCAGTTACAACAGCTTTACTCTCTCAACATTCTCTTCTCTTTCATTCAATTTAAGTCTCTCTCTCTCTCTCACACAGCAACACAAATGAGCACAAACAAACCGGTTTACACACACTAAGTCAGTCAATTTGTCAGTCACCATTCAATCCTTCAAAATTGTAATTGTTTAGTTTCTTTTATTTAGGACATTATCAGATGATATTGACATAGATATTGTTACGTTACTATGACCTTCTTTTATAATAACGAGATAGAGAGAGTGAGTTGCTGTTAACTGTTTTGTCGTAGCATAGGATACAACCATGTCACTTCTCTATTGCCCACATACTAACAACCAGCTCCCTGATTGGCTGAGACGTAACCAAGTATATACACGGTAACGGGTTATATTAACCTTACACAACAGATATGAGATTTAAAATATTTCTTTTTTATAAGCCTTGTGGTTTATTCAGGGAATCGGGAGAAGCTGACGTGTGCTTTACCAGCCTCACTTGTGACCTGTCATATCTCCTGTGGCCAATTCATGATCAAATTTGAATTCTCTTCTCAAAATGTTTTCTATACTGAGGTAAGATAACTCCAAAGAGTTTTAAACAGATATAAACACATATATTAAGATATGCCCCTATAGAACTGGAATCAATTTTTCAGAGTTTTCTTGCGATATTTATTGATTCCACCGTCAAACTTTTTCTGGTCCCAAGTCAATCAATCACAGCATCCGTCTGCTCCTTGACTAGTGAAAATAATTTCCACATATAATTAATAACTAGTGTGTGCCTTGATCCACGGGTTATTGCTCTTCTATGCACTAAAGGTCAGCCCTTGGCACCAAGACATCACCATGAGCGGATGCTTTACGTCACTGACTACACTCTGCTCGCTCCGAAAGCGTATCCACAATTCCAGTTTAAGCTCATCGACTTATTCCAGGCCGAGGCTGAGTGACTAGTCCTTCACAATTACTACAATATACAGTGCACTCACAATACAGTACGGCTGGCTTCCTTCACAGCCACCTGTTTCACAAACACATCTCACAAGCTTCTGTTTGCCCAATTATTGTCTTAATTCAAACACTCAGCACTTTTATGCTTAACAGTTTTCTTTGAATAATTTCAGCAGCCCCCAGTAAAAATAAGACTTACGAGACAAGTCTACCACTCTCTCCTGTGTTCTTTAATTTTTGGAGAAAACTCAGAGGGCTGTCACACTGTACACCAACCAGCAAACAACTGCCGTTTTAATGGTTAGGAAAAAAATATCTCAGCTGCTGGGGCACAGAGACCTCGCTCAGCACGGCTCCAGACACCAAATTCACGAAGTCGGGGTCACCTTTATGCTATGGAGAAATGAGTAGTTGGACTCGTCATGATCAGCCTCTTATGGGGAATTTATCGAAGAGAACGTCACAGAGACATGTACATTTCAGCATGCATAGAAGGTCCCAATGACCTCAGTTTGTGACATCCTCTTTCTGTCTGAGAATGCTACTACATCTTCGTCATTGTCTAGACAGGGTTCATTCTAACCTAAAACAACATCTGATTTGAGAACTGTCAGCACACAATATGTTGTTGAGCTGTGTCAAGGCACACTATGTGGAGCAGTGTCACGGCTTTGCTCCCCCACACAAGTTGCAAAGAAGAAGAATGGTGGTTGGATCTTCACCCCTTTACAAAAATGTGTAAACACAAAAGTGTTTCTCATTCAAACACACATTCAACACCTCTTCTTTGCTCTCCCTGATGGAGGAAATATTCAGTGTCTGCCAAGGAAACTTAAATAAACAGAGAGGAGGCTCAACCTTCTGACCTTCAAAAAAACACTACAAAAGTTGCAAAAAGTACAAGCTGTATAAGTTAAGAAACCATATACATGCATTTAGACCACAATTCCATAAGTGAATTCGTTAATTTATCATGAATCAACTGTGAAAATATAGAATTTATAGCAATCATGTGATAATTTTTTCTATTTATGACAACACTCCTAATGTTATACACTATTAGTTCTTGTGGAAGAGAAAGACTGAATAAATAAATCACTGGTCTTTTCAGTGATATTTATGATGGATTCAAAGGAGCAGACATAGTTATTTCAAAATTAGAAGAATAATGTCAGTTTTTCTGGTGGGAAGACGACAGGTGCTGCATCTGAAAAAACACAGGTGTCTGAAGATAGAAAGGCTAACTGCTGCTTGATAAGAAAAACACACCAACATCAAGGCTATGCTGACACAAAGGAGTTATTTCACAAGCAAGCCGTTAATCAGTAACTCAAGTGGTAAACACTAACTTGAAACATTTCTTCTTTCACATGCAGCCACGGTAGGCTACCATCTTATAAAAGCAACCCAGAAAGGTTTCTACTGTGAAGGACATTTACATACATGTGACATGTTATGAGAAGGTCCTAAATTAAATAATTTTACACTAAACCTTTGCATTGATTTTAAAACAATACAACATATTATCTTTCCTTTTGGTCTACAGGTATCTCTGGAATCTTGAGAGGCAGGGTATACCCTGCACAGGTCACCAGTCCATCACATGGCCACACACAGACAAACAACCATGCACACTCACACTTACTCCTAGAGACAATTTAGTCACCGATCAGCCTAACATGCATGTTTTTGGACTGTGGGAAGAGGCCGGAGTACCCGGAGAGAACCCACGCTTACAAGGGGAGAACATGCAAACTCCACACAGAAAGGCCCCAGTTGCAATTCGAACTAGGCGATGGTACTAATCACCACACCACTGTGCAGCCCAGGAATAAAACAATAAAAATAAAACTAGAAAAAGCTGTTCCTGCGAAACAGCAGTGAGAATGCTGATGAGCTGAATGGGGATAGCTGACAATTCTTAAAAAAAAAACAATTCTTTCAACTGCTGAAAAACCAGTTGCCAAAGTCTTGTTTGAAGGAATTTGAAGTTGAAATGACAATAGTGGAATGATTTAAACCTTTTGGAAAAACGGAAAATTTGAAAGGGCTAAAAAAAATGCAGAAGTCTTTTTCATGTTTTTGAAGCTGTCATGTTTCAAAATTGGTTTAATATTTCAAAAAGCTGAACCATTTAGTAATAGTTGAATGTCTTGTGATCCGTTTCAAATTTGAATGGTGTCTCTAGAAAGAGTTTAAATTTGTATAGAATTTGAAAAATGTTAAGTATTTTAAAAAGTATAAAGGTTGTAAAAACACCAAAAGTCAAAGCCGGAATCCCTGAATGAGCTGAACGCTTTGAGACCAAAATAGATCAGTGAAAGTATTGCTTAACAGCATTCTCACAACTAAATCAAAATTCTTGTAGAGGAATTAGTCCATGTCTGGTCATGAATTACTTGATCTGTGTTGTTGCACAATTAAATGATTGTGATAATGCAGTAAACATTATTGCTTTAGACACGTTTTGGCTCCCAAGAGGGCACTTGAGAGCAGTTTAGCATGCGTTTTGGTTGCCAAGGGGGCACTTTATCACGCGTTTTGGCTCCCTAGAGGACACTTTAGCACACATTTTGGCTCCCAAGGGAGCACTTTAGCATACGTTTTTCAACAATTGGGCCACAAAGAGGGGCGCTGTGCACGCCACTGCCGACTGACATGTTTTACTTTTCTTTTTGTCAGAGAAACTAGTCTGAAATTGTGACAAAAAAGTGGCCAGTTAAAACTGAATGTCAGTTGGCCGTCAGGATAGATAGAAGATGGATAATGATTTGTTGTTGGCTGTGCATTGGCCAGTACAAATAAAACTGTACATGTAGCTAATAAAAGCGTATTAACAATATAAGCAGATGTGGAGTGCAGTGGTGAGTTCACCTATTGCACAGATGTGAGCTGGGTATCAAAACTGTTGCTCTGCTCTGATCAATCCTGATTTATTTTTATTTTTTATTTTTTTCCCCCAACTACAGTATCATCTGACAAAAAAATCCTTTTGCTAAAGATGACATCTCTGCTGTGATTTTGGCTATATTTGCATGCATGCAGATCTTTGAGAGAAAGTTAATCAGAATTCCTAATGTTTTCTCATGCAGTTGACAGTGTCCTAATGCACAACAACACTACATACGCCACAGGCACACTCAGGACGGAAGATTGGACTGAAGACAAGTTTCGGTGCAATCTGTTGGTTTCCTTAGCTAGGATATTGTTTTTGAATTGGCTCTACATAAATTAATTGGATTATTTTGAAATTAATGAAATGGATTTCATTGGCTTATGATTACAATGAATTGAATTCAAATTGGCTTGAATTGGACTATATTATTTAAATACTCATTTGTTACATACATTTGTTGTAATTTGGCGCAATATAAATAAAACTGAATTGTTTGAATCTGATTCTGTATTCTTGAAAGTGTGTGCTTGAATGTTTTTAACACCTCTGTTAAGTGGAATCACTGTTTTACTAAATGCTGCCACTATTCAAATAAATGTAAGATAATTATACTATGAGAGGAATTATCAGTAAAACTGTTGGTTCAAGCTTTTGTAATGAAATCCTGGCTAAAAGGTGATAGTTCTGCAGTAAATAAAAGTTACAACTCTGATCCACACCAAATTAATGTTGACTGAGATGACAAGGGAGAAAGTGTATGTTTTCATGTGTGTGCGTATCTGTGTGTGTGTAAGTCTGCAGGAGTCAGTGCGGTGCTACAGTTGCTGGCTTTCATAGTGCTTTGCCTGAGGGCCTGCATGTATGAGTTTATCACTGAGGTAAGAGAACTTTTATTATATGATGGTAATGATACAGATATGTTTAACTCAGTGTAGATGACAGTAACTGACTGTTGTCTTCCTGAGTCAGACTTTGAATTTGTTCACAGAGCCACCATTCTGTTCTGACTTACCTCAGACTTGTGGATTGATAAACAGTTTTTTTTTGTTTGTTTGTTTTATTTGAAAATTTACACATGGAAAAGGGACCCATTGCTTAGGGAATGTCTGTTTTAGTCTATTGTTAAATCTTATCAGCTTTCTTTATTTTCCATTTAGAGTTTTATGACTAATACCTAATGAAGAGATTTTCCATGTAATGTATTGTTTTAATCACCAGAAAAAATGAATAGGACAACAAATGGACAACACCTACTATGATAATTATTATTCTATTTCTTAATCTATAGCACACATTATGGTGAATTCATTCATGAATGTATTTGATATTTCGTTGAATGGTTTCTTGTTACTCTGAAGGGGACACAGTTGAGCCCTGACAAATTACATTTGTCAGTCTGATTGTTATCCCTTTTTCCAAACTCATTGAACAGGTCGTATTTGTGTCTGTTGCTCATTACAGACTAAATTCTTTAGTTCTGTGAACCAGTTATTCAGGCTTTGAGGGTTCAGTGATGAAACATGATTATCTTTTGTTATACAGGGCATTTCTGCTATAGTGTCCATGCTGATTTGAGCAGAAACAGTGCATTTAGAGCACTCCTTTAGGCTGATGATGCTTTAAAGAAGACAACAAGTGCTGTTTAGCTCTCTACTTCTGCAATGCCATTTAGAGTGCACCTTAGCAGAATCAAATCACATTGTCCTTATTTTTCTGTATTCAATGATAGGACAATAGAAGAGCCAAGGGGGACCCCCTTGTTTATTGTCCACTGCTCTGACACAGCACAGCTCTAACTGATGCATTGTCTGTCCAATTTTCACCTAGTTAGATCTGTTAGAGCCCACGAATCGGAACAAATCCTACATGTCATCCGCACTCAGGTCTGTTGATGCCCCACTGTGTTTGTGTGAAGGGGGTGTATTTAACTTTTCTCAGCTATGGTCTCTGCTCTCAGCTCCCATTTTCCAAAAGTCTATTATGAACATTTAGTTCAGTTCAATTGTGTTTATTTATCTAGCTCTGACTCACAACAAAAGTCAACTCAGGGCTCCAATTTAATATGGTCCAATTAAATCCTAATATCATTCAGCTCAATCCATTTCAGACAATTCATTCCAAAAAGCAGGAAATGACAAAAAAAAACATTATTTGTATTAACGTATGGTAAATGGACCGTTGTATAGCACTTTTCTAGTGTAGTTGACCACTCAAAGCGTTTTAACACTACATACCACATTCACCCATTCTCTCACACACTCATACAGCACGTCTTAGTGAGTGCTTTCTTGTAATGCACATTAATTCACAGATGGATGCATCAGTAGGTAACATTGGGTTCAGCGTCTTACCCAAAGAGGCTTCGACATGTGTAAGCTGGGATTCAAACCACTGACTTTCTAGTTGGTAGGTGACTGCTCTTCCTCCTGAGCTACAGTCATTATCATATATAACTTGTTACAATGATACATCAAGTATATTGTGGAAATTGCTGGAAAGTTTTACTAGCAATTCAGTATGATGACATTGTTTATTTGTACTTTCACTTAAGTTGGTCTGAGTACTTTTTCCACTTCGGCACTTTTTTCTAAAACACAACTTACGAGCTGGACTCACAATACTGTAAAACAGAATTTTACAACCATGTCCTAAAATTTTAATTTTAGATAATTTTTCTCCTGAAACTGAAGTTTCCGAGTATTTTATCTCTGTGCTTTCACTTTCAGCTTAGTCCACCGGAAAAATAAAGGTCCATAATTTACTCTCTTTTAGTCGTTTTAGTCTCTGCCAAATCCTAAGGGAAATGTCTGTCAATTTTGCCTTGAAATATTCCAGTGTGTTCACCAGGTAGGCTTTAATTATGTGAGGTTGCTCCTGAGCAGGTAGCATACAGCGGGTTTGTCAGGAAACATTATCCTGTAGCTGCTGAAAGCAGTTGGACTGAACCAAAAAGGAAACAAGTCATACCTAAACTGAGGAAATAAAGTGGTCTAAAAATCGACATACTGCTGCAGACAAACAGAACTTCTGGATACACTGACTCATTTTATCCAGCAAATTTTGTTCATGGGGATTTATTTGTATTTATTGGTTTCAGTTATTGCATCATAAATAAAGTGCCAAGTGCTAAAATCCACACAACTCAATCGGTTTTGGATTACATAAATGTAATAATTAATTTCAATCTTTCATTTTCAAACATCAAACAAAGCTTTGTAGCAGGGAAATGTAAATTATTTGAATAGAACTATTGTCACACAGTTGGCTGAGTCAAAATCAGTTTAAGGAAAAGGCTAAAGCAGAATTTAGTCATATATTTGGATATACCTAAACTGTTGATTCAATAAAATGGCAGCATTTACATCAGCTTTTATAAAAAGTTCAAATATGATGTTCTTATTCCAAAAATCTACTTACATGTGACAGTACTACATGTAGGACACCTCATAATGCATTGTTATATTTTAAAAGAAGCCTTTTATCAGCCAGCTCCCACGAAGCTTAAACAACAAGTCTGTGTCACAGTTCAGCTCTCTCCTGCTGCAGTTTGAGTTCATCAGTACAGAGCTGGAGGTGCAAAGGTCCTTTGGCTGGTAACTGATTTGATGTTCCCGTATTGTATGGTACAGTGAGAGAACAGCCCACCCACTGACAGTGCAGGGAGGAAACAGCCTTGTTTCTGGGAAACAAAAAGACATGCTCAGCTCAATTAGCACCACCTAAAGAATCACTTTAGAATTTCGATCTTTATCAAACCTGTCATTTTATTTTCCCACATATACTTTCCTTATAGATTCCACTTGTTTACACCATTTTATCCTTATTTAACTTGATTTTTTACATTTTGTTTAACCACTGCACTTTTATTTAATGGTTGACAAGATGAAGTTGTTTCCACAAATCTCTAACTGAAGAATGAAATACAAACTTAATGTGACCTACAGAGCCATTATAGTCAGATTAATGTTAAAATGAAGAACCTCCCAGATTAGGAAAAAATCTTAGATGCAGTTGTGTAATATTATGTTGGGTGGATGAAATATTGTGTTTTTTCAGTAAAGCTCTATTCGATTCTATTACGTTTCCCACTCAAAATGCATCTTGCACTACAAGTGGGATGGTAATTTGGGTAATAAATGTGTTCAACTGAATAGGAAGTTTCCTAACTGAGTGAAATTACCCAGGAGTGTCTAAATAGCAGACATAATAAGAGCTTGTTGAATTGTCTAAATGCTCTAGAAAAGAAGCTTCAGTGGTTATTTTATGATCTGCTTTTGAGTTATAAACACTGGGCCATCCCTCATTAATGGAAAGGACATTCAAGGTAAACACAAGAAACTTGTGCTAAAGAAAAAATGGACCAGACTCCGTGAATAATTCCCTATAATCTCTATATAGACCAGTGAGCAGTGCTGACCAACATCTCATTAGGGTCATCAGGTGAGAACCTCATCTCATCAGTGTTTTGTCTAGTTGGGCCCACGGCACCTCCAGGAGGCAAGACAGTCAGCGGGGTTACATGAGTGCCATCTGATTGGATTAATGGCTAAATTACAATAAAACTGAGTTATTAAATTCATGTAGACACCTTAATCTGACAAAAAATTGGATCGGGTTATTCGCGATTGGATTAAGACCCCAAGATAACTTGATCTAAACGTGCATGTAGACGACAGAAGCATGTGGTGGAATGGATTGAGCGTTCTGAGCATGCTCTCTCTTCCGGCTCTCAACAAAGGCGGTCATATTTCTCCTCCCTCCTGTATCTGCCCTCTTCCTTATCTTTCCTGCTTCTCTCTTGTCTTGTCCTGTCCTGTCTCAAACTTCGGTGCCTCTCTCCGCATTGCTCTCAAAACTAAAATCATGGAATTGATCAACTGGTCTCTAAACGCAATTGACAAAATCTTTGCTACGAAAAGCTTGGGCCCAGGGGAACCCACCTGTCTTGGTGAAACGTTCACCACTGTGAAAAAAATCTAATACGTCTTTCCTCCATACTCCACAGCTCTTTCCAACTAAGCTTTTTCTTCTCTACACCTTCCCAGTTCAACCACTGTTCCTGCTTAGCCTGAGCCACTGCCTTTGTACTCATTAACATTTCCTCCTGTCTACGAACCTGCTCAACAACTAGCTTTCTCTTCTCCTTGAGACATGCTCTACTCCACACCGGTTTGCCTGGGCCAAGCCCCAAGCCTCCCCGGCCTATTTGAACATCACTGTATGTCTGTATGTCTAAGAATTGCTTCTGCCTCCTGAGCTGCCATTCTTGGATTCCTTTTCCTCCCTTTGGTTGGGTTTGGAACCACCTTACTAACTACCACTCCTTTACTCCCAGCTAACAGGAGCTCTGTCCTAACTTTAGTAGGACTACTAGATTAGATACAGGGAGCTGGAGTATGCCTTTCCCATGCAGTGCCACAGTACTTAAGCATTGAGGAACACCTAGCCACTTCCTCATGTAAAAGCTAACTAATCTTTCCATTTTTTTTCTGCAACAGATAATGGAATCTCATACACAGACGGTGACCGCATCAACCAAGGAAACAATCCAAACTGCAGACACCACAGCTTCAAATTTCCTGGAAGCCCTGATTTATCTATTCTATCCAGTCCCTCGGCAACATCTTTCCGAAACTGCACTGCCTGCACTCCATCATTCATGTCTGCCTGGTACCACCTGCCCAAACTCTTTACTGCCTTTTCCCTAATTATTGGAATTTCTTCTTCATCTATTACAAACTTTCTATCACTTAATTTCCCTCTACTTATTGAGATACTTCTAGACTTAGTAGGTTTGATTTTCATACCAGCCCACTTTAGAAGTCTCTAGTATTCCCTTCATACATGGCACTGTTGTTGTCACCAACATCATATCATCCATGTAGGCCCTGATTGGTGTAAGGCGCATGCCATCCTGACGTCTCTCTCCACCTACAACCAACTTGAAAGATGATCTCCATTGCCATAATGCCTTATTCTAGCCTCTGCCAACCTGTTGTGAAACCTGCTGTCCTTAGGCACAGTATAATATCCTGACAAAATGCTTTTTACTAAGTTAAAAACTACTACAGGCACTCTAAAATAATCAAGCGCTTTCCAAATAAGACTATGTGGCACTGAACCTAATGCATTTGCTAGATCCATAAATATAACATGCAAGTCTTTTTTCTCAATCTTGGCTGTCTGAATCTGATGCCAAGTCATGCTAGTGTGCTCTAAACACCCTGCGAAACCAGGTATTCCTGTCTTCTGCACAGTAGTATTTATTAAGCTATTCTTTTCTAAATAACTATCTAATCTCTGTGCAACTACACGAAAGAAAATCTTCCCCTCTACATTTAGGAGCGAGATCATCTGGAACTGACTCAGGTTCCAGGACTTTGGAATTAGAACGCCTCTTGCCCTGCGCCATGCTCTAGGAATAAACTGTTTCTCCCAAACTATTCTTAATTGCCTCCACAAAAACTTTAGGATGTCAGGTGCACTTTTATAAACCCAGTAGGGGACTCCATTTGGCCTTGAGGCCGACAAAGCCTTTGTACCTCTGACTACCTCCTCAATCTCTTTCCACCTAGATGGTTTAACATCCATCTTATGAGCTATATCTCCTAATGGTGTCATGTCAGGTGGAAGGCCTAATACTCTACACTGCTCAAGATCTGAATATGTATTTCATAGATACTCTTCCACCTCTGACTTTGTTGCTTTAAGCTGCCCTCCCTTTTCCTGGTTAAACTACCCTTTAACAAATTTGAACGGATCCCTGTAAAACGCAGTCGTAACATATCCTTTCTTCTTTCTCTTTTTTCCTAAGATAGTCATCCCTTCTGAGTATTGCTAGCCTACTTCTCAATTCTTCTTGCAAAACATTAATTCCCTCCCTCTCTTCTTCTGTAGCTCTTTTTCACTGCTTTCTTAAATTTCTTCTTTCCATCCATCCATCCATCCATCATCTACCGCTTATCCGGGGGTCGGGTCGGGGGGGCAGCAGCTTGAGCAGAGAAACCCAGACGTCCCTGTCCCCGGCCACTTCCTCCAGCTCTTCCGGGGGGACCCCGAGGCATTCCCAGGCCAGCCGAGAGACATAGTCTCTCCAACATGTCCTGGGTCTTCCCCGGGGTCTCCTCCCAGTGGGACGTGCCCGGAACACCTCCCCAGGGAGGCATCCTAACCAGATGCCCGAGCCACCTCATCTGACTCCTCTCAATGCGGAGGAGCAGCGGTTCTACTCCGAGCCCCTCCCGGATGACTGAGCTTCTCACCCTATCTCTAAGGGAGAGCCCAGATACCCTGCGGAGGAAACCCATTTTGGCCGCTTGTATTCGCGATCTTGTTCTTTCGGTCACTACCCACAATCCGTGACCATAGGTGAGGATGGGAACGTAGATTGACCAGTAAATAGAGAGCTTCGCCTTCTGGCTCAGCTCCTTCTTCACAACGACGGGTCGGTGCAGAGCCCGCAACACTGCAGACGCCGCACCGATCCGCCCGTCAATCTCGTGCTCCATTCGTCCCTCACTCGTGAACAAGACCCCGAGATACTTGAACTCCTCCACTTGGGGAAGGATCTCATTCCCGACCCGGAGAGAGCATTCCACCCTTTTCCGCTGAGAACCATAGTCTCGGATTTGGAGGTACTGATTCTCATCCCAGCCGCTTCACACTCGGCTGCGAATCGCTCCAGTGAGAGCTGAAGGTCACGGCCTGACGACGCTAACAGAACCACATCATCCGCAAAAAGCAGAGACCCGATTCTGAGGTCGCCAAATCGGACCCCCTCAACGCCCTGGCTCCGCCTAGAAATTCTGTCCATAAAAGTTAGGAACAGAATCGGTGACAAAGGGCAGCCCTGACGGAGTCCAACTCTCACCGGAAACTTATCCGACTTACTGCCGGCAATGCGGACCAAACTCTGGCACCGGTCATACAGAAACCGAACGGCCCCTATCAAGGGGTCCGGCACTCCATATTCCCGGAGCACCCCCCACAGGACTCCACGAGGGACACGGTCGAACGCTTTCTCCAAGTCCACAAAACACATGTAGACTGGTTGGGCGAACTCCCATGCACCCTCCAGGATCCTGCCGAGGGTATAGAGCTGGTCCACTGTTCCACGGCCAGGATGAAAGCCACACTGCACCTCCTGAATCCGAGGCTCGATTATCCGACGGATCCTCCTCTCCAGTACCCCCGAATAGACCGAATTCCTTCTTTCCTTAACCAATTTCTCCATCTCTCTTTGCCATCTCGACTTAACTAAATGTACTCTTTCAGTTTCTTTCTGTCTTACACCCCAAATCTTTCTACACAATAGGACTAAATTATATCTCCAATCTGCTGTGTTATTGATATCCTTCGGACTGTGGTTTTCTACCTGCCGCTGGACTTCATCCGACTTACTCGATCGACTTCTTAGAAAGTACTGATCGATGCGGCCACACTGCCCTTCTTTTGCCACACATCTCTTTCTTCCCTGATGCATTTTAAGGCTTCTAACTGACGTTACTTTCTGCCAGCCACAAGGACAACCCTGAAGCTTATTTCCCTCTAGCCTACCACTTTTATTTTCTCCAGCTACTATTGTGCCCAGTTCTACCCCTAGAGAATAGGTCTGTGTCCCTATCCTTCAGTGATTCACATCTCCACCTCATAGTAGAGATAACTCGATCCAACAAATCCTTGCAGCAAAAAAACAAACAAAACAAGGCTCAATTATTTTCACACAGATGTTCTAAATGGAATTAATGTAGACACAGTAAACATGAATACAAGAGGATGAGTGTGAGCAGTTGTGACAACAGTATTATTAACTTTTTGGCTTTTTCTTTCTCTTTATCAAATGCCAACCTTTGAAATTAAGTAATATATTAAATGTTACATTACAATTAATTCATAACTTCACCCCTGTAATCCATAGCTCAGTGTAGTGAGCTATACCTATATGCATACCAAGATTTTTTAAATATCTGTTGTTACACAGCTGTAGACCCACATCTGTCATAATCTGTGGGTGTTTTCCTATGTTGGTGTTACTTCCTGTTTAATTATATATATATACACTCCTGGTTTTCAGTTGGTAAGTGTGAGATCATTTAATGTGGTATATGTCCATGTTCCTGACTTACCCTCATGGAAAATGCTTAGAAAAGGACTATGGGAGGTCATTTTAATTTTATTTATTTATTTACCATTCTACTGTACTCTATGAAACCATTAGCATTTCTATACATCTGTAATTTTTGACTTCCTTGTCCTCTTTCTACAGGCTGAGACTGATGAGTAGACACCATCAAGTGTCTTTAGTGACATCTGTGTTTGTATGAATATGTGCACTCGTATGTTGATACTGTGGGGACAAAAACTTGTTTTTATACTCAAATCCCAAGTCCCTATCTAGTTAGTCATAAGATTTGACTGGAAAGACCGACTTAGGGCTATGTACAGGTTCAAGTTAGGTTCAGGAAAAATCTATATAATAATAATTAAAGGGGTAGGTGTTGACACGAATCGCACAGCTGTCCGTCAAGTGTAGAGCAGGCTGTGAGAATCCCATGTATATAAAGACATTATCATCACAGGGTTTTTGAAAATTTGTAGGGGGTGGCACTGAGCCATTTAGGTCTGGCCCCATACGATATTCTTTACATACGTACTAGGTCGTCAGTGTGGACGTCTGTGCCAAGTTTCATAACCTTGCAATGATGATATGGCTTTCAACCCAAAAAAACGCCATGGCACGATCTGCGCTGCATAGCCACGGCCACGCCTTTCAGACATTGGAAAAGATTCACCAAAGTTTTAATGCCCCATGGCTGAAGAGTAACCTGACCAAGTTTGAAACCGTTACCATTAAATCTGTAGGAGGAGTTTGATCTTGCCTTTCAAAACACCCAAGGACACTAAACTAGTGGCGAGTTGGGGGGGAATGGACAGCGAGGTGCAACAAGGAGGAAGAATATGAGGAAGCGGGATGGGGTGGCAATATGGACAAGATCAGACAAATGTGGAGGAGCGAGGTGATGGAAAACAGAACTGGTGTCAGAGGTGGTGGTGAGGGTGGAGTTTAAACACAGGCCCTGGTGAATTCTGTGTATTTTCTCATTGAAAAATGACATTAGTGAGTTACAGAAGGCAGCTGAGTACAGGTAGGGGGTAGAGAGGATAGTGTTGAACAGTCAGTGAACACCTGGGGCCTCATGTACAAAGGGTACGTAAGCACAAAAAAGTGGCGTACACACTTTTTCACGTCAACGATCAGATGTATCAAGAGCGAAATGACCGTGGAAATGTGCGGTGCCTCATGCAAATTTCAGGGCTGTCGTACGCACTTTTCTACAGCGGTTGTTTCTTTGGCAACACTTAGAGGTGATGTTGGGAAACTGTTATAATTAATAAATTTAAACACAATTTGTCCTCAGAATGAGCGATGTGCACATCTGAGACACATGAACAATTATCACTGATAAACAATTAACACACCCATGTGTCTGCAATTACAGTTAGAGTGAATACAAAAGTATGCGCAAAGTGGTGAAATGCATACTATTAAAAACAATGGCTGCTTTAGCGGTGTTGGAAGACATAGCAAATGGTGCAATAAGGAGAGAGTGTGTATTTAGAGACAGACATGATTTGTTGGCACATGAGGACAAGTGGCTCATCAGCCGCTTTAGGTTCCCGAGGGCAATCCTCCTGGAGCTATGCGCAGAGCTGCGGCCGGCGTTGGAGCGCAACACAGCTAGGAGCCATGCGCTGCCTGTTCCCATACAGGTGATGACCACGTTGGGGTTCCTGGCAACCGGGGCATTTCAAAGGGAGCTGGCCGACCGATCGGGACTGTGCAGTCGACCCTGAGCCGAGCCATGCCAGCCATGTGGGACGGGATTATCCGCATCTCAGCCAGGTATATCAAATTCCCATACAATGCAGCTGAACAGGGCAACATTAAAGCGCAATTTGCAGCGACAGCCGGTTTTCCTAATGTAATGGGAGCTATCGACTGCACACACATTGCTATAAAAGCGCCATCACAGGATGAATTTGTGTATGTCAACAGGAAGCAATTCCATTCCATCAATGTACAGATCATTTGTGATGTGCAAATGCACTTAACTAACACTGTGGCGAGGTGGCCTGGTTCAACACACGACTCATACATTCTGAGTAACAGCATTGTTGGGAACAGACTACAAGCTGGCACTGTGCGCGATGGGTGGCTTCTTGGTGAGTAACTTTATCCGTGTAATTGTCCTAATATTATTCCCCATGAAGTGCATTGAGCATGTGCGCAGAAAATTTATATCCCGTCTTCACAGCGTCATAGTTGCTGGTTAAAGTTAGTAACTCACTGTTTTTTAGCTGGTTAAACAACAGCTTAAGATCTTTCTAACAAGTCCCTGATTGTCTCTCTTTTTGCACATGTTAATAACCCCGTGCTTGTGAAATGTCTCAATGAGTCTCACCTTTTCCCCGGCGTACTTCTGCTCTAGATTACTGTATGAACACGTTTGTTGTGAGTTACACAAATATAGGTATTTACCTTGGAGGTAATCAGAGTCACCCACATTCCCACACCCACCACCCCTGAGAGAGCAGTGTCACCCATAGTTGTGTCGACTCACTGTTCAACTCTTCAGCATTAAAGGCCTCGCTCACGCTCTCCCACCCAATCCTCTTACGTTTGCTGCTTATATCGTAGGCCAGCGTGCCAAAGAGCACATTTTTGCGGGCCTCCACTTCAGAAAGTAGCACCTCCATCTCTCTTTCCGTTAAGTTATTCTTTTTTCCGTTTTACGCATTCTTTATTCTTTATTTTCTGATCGTGCAGAGAGGGGAATCGCAGGTTCAGGGCTCATTTAAATATGATTTAAGTAGGAGCGTGGACAGGGAGGAGTCGGATACTCCGACATGCGCGTTCAATTCCACGTTGATTGGGATGTACAAAGGAAATGTGCTTGGATTCATGCGTGCGCACACATTGATACATCCAGATATTTTTGTACGTTGGAGGGCATTTTGGTTTGAGCTTACGCCATGTTTCAGTAGGAAATTCTTTGTACATGAGGCCCCTGGTTTTCAGAGGAGCAAGTGAGTTTAGAATGCTGTGGAGACTAGTGTTATAGTGGGAAAACAGAGGTGGATAGATTGTCTAAGTTTCAGAGCCTAGAAATACCAGAGGAAAGGGTGAGAAAGTTAGATTTCTTAATATTACAAAATGAAATGGCACAGGGAAACTTGGTCATGGAGAGGGGGAGTTCAACATTAAAAAAGAGGAGCAAGTGATCGTTAAGAGGCAGTTCAACAGCTGTACAGTTGAAGGTTGTGAGACCAGAACAACAAACTAAAACCAGGATGTCACTTTTTGACTCAACCAGAAATCGAATTTAATGAGTTAAAAAAGGAGATGAATGTGAGTCAATGCAAGTGTCCTCTGATGGAGAGAAATAAGACTCAGCAGGTGTTTCCAGCTCCTCAGGCTGACTTGTTAATCTCTGCAGGCAACTGTGATGTCACATACTTCCTTACAATCACCTGTAGAGATGATCCAGTCAGTCACTCTGGAAATCTCTTTTTTTGTCTTTTTTTTTTTGCTTTTCTGACCACAACCAATGGTCATTTATAGACCACCCGATTTGACTGTTATCAGTCTATTCAATGGATGTTATCAGCACACATCAGTCCCATTTATATAGGCTAGTAGGGGCCAACTAAACCTACTGGTAGGCTCAGGAGGCTGTTATCAACCATTTCTATCAGTGGGCCATTATTTCAGAGAGCCAGTAGGGGGAGCGGAGCCCTTTCATGACGAGGGCGCACCAAAAAACTGAAAAAGTACAGAAGAAGAGTAAACATCAATTTAAAAAAGGAAAACGTGTTTTCCTATGTTCAGTCTATAATCTTTATGAAACGAACACATCAGTTATCATTATCAAGTCTCATAAAAGTCATTGCCACCACAATAATAATAGCTTGTCTTTTATAGCACCATTCAAGGTATCAAATGACGCTTTACAGTCGGTGTATGTCCTACCTTAAAGACGTGGTCGTACCATGCTGCGTTTTTAAAAAAAAAATTTAATCAGGTTGCCAGACATCGCTCCCGTCTTTTACGTATTGCTTGCCTCGTACCATATTGTAGCAGTGTGGTTGTTGACCTAATAGAGGCGGACTGGTCACGTAATGCGTAAAAAACGCGGGTACTAGTGAACCTGGCAACCACTCCCAGCTGGTTAAAGAGCTACTTACCCAAAAACATGACTCCTATTTATGTATGTACCACTTTTCATATCACATCGACTGGTTGTCAACCTAAGCCGACATACATAGATGTATACATATGTCTATCTGGTTATATGTGTATCTGATTTGATGGAAGAAGTCGGGCTGATTGATACAGGGATGAATGAGTAGTAGTATTATAATAGTGAATATAGCAGACAAATAACATACATAAGTCTGTCTTTACAGAAGATGTATTGCAGGGGCAGGGCAGAATATTTGAGGTGCTGGGAAAGCTACCTGTTGAAGAATGATCTGTCATGGGCCGCTGGAGACGGGACACATGTGCAGGGTCGGTTTCAAGGCAAGAATGTTTATTAATAATAAACAGGTTGAGGATCTCCAAACAGAGCAAAACCAAGGGGCTGTGAAAATCCTGAGCACTCTCCTCAATAACTAAGTTTGAGGAGGATGCAGCTATGAAAATGATCAAAATCAAAACTCTCTCCACTCTAGGAGGAAAACAGAACAGGCTATGAAAATATAACAAAATAAACTTTCACGCTCTCCTAATGAGGCGGACTTAAACAAAAGATGCTCTCTCAAAAAACGGAGGCACTATGAGGGGAAAAAAACAAAAACTCTCTTCTTCTAATGGTGGCCCTAAGAAACATTAACATTAAACCAAATAGCGCAACACTCCTCTAATGGAGGTTTCTATGAGAAGGTAACAACTAAAAATCATTCCAAAGACACGGAGGGAGGAACAAAACTAGGAGGAACGCTAGTTTTGGAACGCTCGACTACAGGCTCGAGGAAACAAGACTATGGATCGCTCTGCAGGAGGATCGCTCACTGCAGGCTCAAGGATACAAGACTGTGGACAAGGACGCTAGAGTGAGGCACGTAGCATGTAGAAACACACTGGCACAAGACAAGGGAGACGTAGACTATTTGAGCACAAGAAGAGCCATGGGGAACAGGTGGAAACACTTTGGGAATCAGGGAAGACAATCAGACACTTGACACAGGAGGAAGGGCAAGGTACCTGAAACGAGAGGGAAGTTAATATTTCAAAATAAAACAGGAAATTAATCAAAACCTAAAGACGTGACATGATCTTTATTGTTATTATTCATTATTTTTGTGGTGCATGACTTGACTGTGTGCTGCATATGTTTTAGTGTTAGGCAAAATAGGGCAAGTGAATGCCCTGCCGTGGGGATATGGGATGTTGACATGCCCATGCCCACAGGCCCATTGTCACGCACCTATGGGTAAAATAAAGCCAAACACTAAGCCCAAATCCAAAATTATGAACATGATTGACCTCAGTGCAATTTGGAAGGCTTGCTGATCTTTAGCAGAAGAGGCAACAGATATGGGACCAACAGTTATAGAGAGCTCTTGACCAGCTATATGACTATACCCATATGGGTATGGCCACCAAGTGGGGATGCTATCAAATATGGTAAAAAATAAATTTTCTACCAACTTCACAATTGCATATTTAAAATCTGATCACATAAATGTGTTTTCCTCCCCTTTAAATTTCTCCTTGTTCTAAGATTTAGTATTTACCACTCCAAATTATGAGAAATACGACCATTTTAGAATCTACAATTCCCTTGTGCCGTGTATTATATCTGATACAAATTAGCGCCATATTTGTAGTTCTTTCAAGTTTGCAAAGTAGGGTTTTGAGTAGGGTTTTAAAAACGCATATCTACTGAATATATCAAATATCTAGTGCAGCCTAATTAGTAATTACACTTAATCTATATGATTGATGTTTTAAAAAATGTAAAGATGTTGGTTTATGTTAGATATTCTAACTGTTATTGTAGAAATGTGGTTTTGGGTTAGCAGATTCTTCCGTTTTGCAAAGTAGGGTTATGAAAACATATATCTACTAAATATATCAAATATCCAGTGCGGCTGAACTAGTAATTACACTTCATCTAGATGATCAATACAAAGACAAATTAAACAAGTTATTTCTGATACTTTTAGAGCTGCACCATGTTACATCATACAAAATCAACACAATACTCATAGTACTTCGCAAAGAAAGGTTTATAGGGTCGCAAAAAGACATTTCTCAAAAATATATCAAATATGTAGTACAGCTGAACTAATAATTACCATATATATACATAATAATTAAACTATATATAGCTACGCATGACATATATACGTATAATCTGTAAACACATTTTTACTCCAATACAAGTCAGAACCTACGACATGATCAAAGAATATATTTATGATGAATATATTATGAGAGATACACTTTCAGTCAATAAAGTTGAAAAACTAAATAAAAGCACACTCCTTCTCCCTGTACTGGCTCATTGAAATAATGGCCCACTGATAGAATTGGTTGATAACAGCCTCCTGAGCCTACCAGTAGGTTTAGTAGGTGACTTACTAGCCCATATAAATGGGACTGATGTGTGCTGATAATGTCCATTGAATAGACTGATAACAGTTAAATCGGGTGTATGGGCTCACTCTTGTATCAGAAGTAATTCAGTGGCACACCCTGGTGGCTTTTGAAGTTAACTTTCTATATTTCCATATGAGTAAATTAAATTAAGAAAATATGTTATGTAACAGAACAAACATAAGTTCAGTGTTTGATATGTTTGTTGAAAACAACTGTGATCCAGTTAAATCTCAGCTGGCAACTGTGACCTCTGCCTGCCTCACGGTTTCAGTCGAGGTTCACCTGAACACAGTACCATCTCTGTTTATGAGACTATCACATCCTCAAATATCAGGTGATGACAGTAAGACTAAAAATGTGAGTTTTTTTTAAATAGATATAGTGGGTTTAGTTTTCACCTACCATTTTCTCAGAGGAGTTTGGTGCCCATCTTTTGTTGGTTCAACCGTACAGTTTTATTAGGGACAACTTAAAAATGTCTGTTTGACTTAAGTTTAGAATAAGGTTTAGGCTCAAGTAGCTGTTGGACATTTAGTTATGATGGTTAATGTTAGGAAGTTATCTCAATAATGATACAAATGTATATCAGTGTGTCTGTCTGTGTGAATGTCTGTATTCACACATGGGTGTCTACCTGCAAAAGTCAGAATGGGCTCTGATGTTGATGATACTGCATTAGGAACTGATGAGAGAGCTCTGACAGGCCATCAGTTCCTGATGCACTGCCTTCAGCTTTCAGAGATGCTTCACCAAGTACATGAGTGGAGGATGTGGTTGCTTAATAAACTAGGAAATGAGAAGCAGAGGTGTGCTTTAAGAGATTTACTTTCATAGATTGTTGAACATTTTATGACTCAATGTACTGCAAATTTATATGAAATCATACACAGTTATGCCTAAGATAGTTCTTACCCTAACAAAATAGTAGGTTTCTTCTCTTTCAAAATGTGACTACTATTGCTGCAGTTGTAATTAATAACTTTAAATGTCCTTATGTGTTTTATTTGCTTACAAGCTTTTTTGAAGGTCTTTAGAACTTTGTATCGCTCCCTTTCACTGGTTTTAAGTTCCCTCCACAGATTCTTGATGGAATTGAGGTAGTGCTGGGTGGTATGAGTTCTATATTATATTATAAATTATATTTATAATACTATATTATATATTATAATTATATTATAAATTATACCAATTTGACGGTATTTTTTTCTAACATGCATGACTAGGTGTTAACCACACTTTTCACTAGGTGAGAGAAGAATTACTGCTGTAGATTGGTTAAGAATAGCCTATCCCACTGTTGTGAGACAGTTAAACTCCTATGTCTGTCTATGTCAGAACTCTCTTCATTAATTTTTACCTCTCAACACCTCCACTAACACAGGTGCTCTGTTGCATGTATGTTTAGCGGAGCAGTTGTGAAAAAGGTCTGCCTTAAACATTTTCCTGTTGGCCATGTTTCAATTTTCTTTTTTAGGCTATTTAAACTGGTGTTGCAGTATAAAACAAATTCATATCATAAAAACAGAAAAGTTTTCGGTATGAACTGGTACAACGCCCGGTACTCGATTGAGGCATGGACGCTGGCTAGTGCTCTAAGGAGGACTGAAGCTGCCATTATCCCAAATAAATATGAAAATATATAAACTGCTCAATAAATAAGTTCATATGATAATACATACTACTTGAAGTAAATAACTAAATAATTTATGCAAAAATAATTTAATAGAATGTGAAATAAATTTTTCTGCTTTAATTTTAAACTGCATTAATTTTAGCCTGTGTTAATACTGCTTTTTATTTACTTTTCCACTCAGTTTTCAGTTTAGTCTTTCGTTTTGATATGAATATATTTATTTTCTGTCTTTGTTCATTTTTCTTTCCTGGATTTATTTCTGTATTATTTTTCTTTATATCTTACACTATTTAACTCAAAATGATTTATTTCTGTATTTTATGTTGAGCTAGACATACATTTTTTATTGAGTTTTTTAAATCTATTTTATTTATAAATGCAGTTACTTCTCTGTCGTTTCCCCTTTGCATATTCTCCCCCTAATTGAGTTCACAAAGCCCATTTATTTCCATGTTTTCTTTTTACATTTCCCCGTGTCCATTTTTACATTTCTGTATGCATTTCTGCTTCATAAAGCAAATTTAGCACAGTCTTTTAGAGTCCGTCATGGGCTCAGCTTTTCACCTGTTGGTTGATTATCAGGCTGCACATATACAGTCTCAAAAGATGGTTCCGGAAACCAAAAGTGGCAAAAGTGGTACTTCCAATACCAAAACTATGATACAGATGGCTTGTTAATTAAAAGACTGACAGAGTTTGTGGTCGCTTAGTCACTGAATGGTCTGCTTAAAATATGACAGTTTTCTTATACAGTTTGAACAAATGTGCAGGCTGTGAAACTAACTGCTTTTAGGTCTGACTGCAAGTTAAACTTGCCTCCAATGCTGCAAGCCTTTCCCACTCCTGGGGCCTCATGTACAAAGGGTGTGTACACACAAAAAACCCCGAGAGAGCAGTGTCGCGCATAGTTGTGCCGACTCTCTGTTCAAACAACCCCCCCCCCCGCCTGTTTTGGCCACACTCTGGCAGTGGGCAGCCAAGTTTCGCTTCACATCCACCATAATATCGGACCACTTATTTTTCACCTCTGCTTGTGTGCGCTTCTCAGACCCCACAGCGTTAAAGGCCTCGCTCACGCTCTCCCACCCACTCCTCTTATGTTTGCTGCTTATATCGTAGGACAGCGTGCCAAAGAGCACATTTTTGCGGGCCTCCACTTCAGAAAGTAGCACCTCCATCTCACTTTCCGTTAAGTTATTCTTTTTTCCCGTCTTACTTATTCTTTTTTCTTTATTTTCTGACCGTGCAGCGAGATGAATCATAGGTGCAGGGTTCATTTGAATATCATTTGCATATTTAAGTAGGGACGTGGACAGGGAGGAGTCGGGTACTCCGACGTGTGCATTCAATTCCACGTTTATTGGGATGTACAAACGAAATGTGCTTGGATTCATGCGTGCACACACATTGATACATCTGGATATTTTTTTATGTTGGAGAGCATTTTGGCTTGAGCGTACGCCATGTGTCAGTTGTAAATCCATGCAAGTCTTTGTGCATTAGGCCCCAGGAGAAACTCATCCATGAATTCAGCTCTAGTAGACTCAATTACAGTAATGGTCTTTTAACTGGCCCAAAACACATCTCTGATATGTTCAGAGAATATAAACTTAACAGAGCTCTTAGATCCAAGGACTCAGGTCAGCTGGCCCAGTCCAGAGTCCAGACTAAACATGGAGAAGCAGCATTTAGCTGTTATTCTGCAAACAAGTGGAACAAACTGTCAGTGAAGATTAAACTGTCACCAAATATAGACATTTTTAAATCCAGGTTAAAAACATTTCTTTTCTCATGTGTCTATGCATGAAATCTGCACAGTATCGTTTCACTTATCCAGACTTGCTTGTTTTTATTCATTTTAATTCATTTTAAGTATTTTATTTCTTTCTATTTAAATTATTTTACATATTTTTAATGCTTTTTCCTCTCCCTTTTATGTAAAGCACTTTAAATTGTTTTGTAAATTAAATGTGCTATACAAATAAATTTGACTTTGACTTTTTGACTTTAGGTATATTGAGGGGTACTGGAGAAGGGGATCTGTCGGATTGTCGAATCTCAGATTCAGGAGGTGCAGTGTGGTTTTCGTCCTGGCCGTGGAACAGTGGACCATCTCTACACCCTCAGCAGGGTCCTGGAGGGTGCATGGGAGTTCGCCCAACCGGTTTTTTGTGGACTTGGAGAAGGCGTTCGACCGTGTCCCTCTGGGAGTCCTGTGGGGGGTGCTCTGGAAGTATGGAGTACCAGATCCCTTGATAGGGGCTGTTCGGTCTCTGTATGACCGGTGTCAGAGTTTGGTCTTCATTGCCATCAGTAAGTCGGACGTGTTTCCGATGAGGGTTGAACTCCGTCAGGGCGACTTCAGAATTGGGTCTCTGCTTTTTGTGGATGATGTGGTTCTGTTCGCGTCGTCAGGCTGTGCCCTTCAGCTCTCACTGGAGCGGTTCACAGCTGAGTGTAAAGCGGCTGGGATGAGAATCAGCTCCTCCAAATCCGAGACCAAGATCCTCAGCCGGAAAAGGGTGAATGCCCTCTCCAAGTTGGGAATGAGATCCTTTCCCAAGTGGAGGAGTTCAAGTTCAAGTAAGGGACGAATGGAGCGGGAGGTTTACAGGCGGATCGGTATGGCATCTGCAGTTATGTGGGCTTCCTCCGTAGGGTGTCTGGGCTCTCCCTTGGCGATAGGGTGAGAAGCTCCGTCATCTGGGTGGGGCTTGGAGTAGAGCCGCTGCTCCTCCGCATCAAGAGAAGTCAGATGAGGTGGCTCGGGCATCTGATTAGGATGCCTCCTGGACGCCTCCTTGGTGAGGTGTTCCGGGCACATCCCACTCTGAGGAGACCCCGGGGAAGACCCAGGACACGTTGGAAAAACTATGTCTGTCAGCTGGCCTGGGAATGCCTCGGGGTCCCCCCGGAAATGCTGGAGGAAGTGGCCAGGGACAGGGATGTCTGGATTTCTCTGCTCAAGCTGCTGCCCCCTCAACCCGATCCCCAGAGAAGCGGCATATGATGGATGGATGGATGGATGGATGAGTGATCCCGAATATGAAAAGTGGTTCAACTTATCCGAGTCTCTCGTTCAGTGTATACAGAAAATTACACTTAATATAGTACATGAAAAATAAAGTAAAACAATATATACAGTTAACTACAGTATATACATTATGCACATGTTCACCTTTAAGATGTTTTTCCTCATTATTCTGCTTTCAAACTTCACTCTACTGCACATGTGGGGAACAAGAGAAAATAAGATAAATATTATTAATTGATTTAATATCTAAATTGCAAACCCATAACAAGTTGCATTTGTTACAGAATAATAAAACAATAATCAATCTACAACAGTAGCTATGATATAACTGGCTTGTGTCAAAATCATGTCCTCAGTTACCTGTATGTTGAAGTCCTCCTCATCTGAAAAGGTCTCAAAATCACTGGCTACAGCTTTCTCTTCAAACTGCTCTTCCAACCCATCAAGGTCCACTTCGGATCCATCAAGCCCTGCCTTTATAAGTTGCAAGTATTTATTCTTGACAGTGATAAGTTGAGACTTCTGCTGAGACCTTCTTCGATGAAGCTCTCCCTGAAGACCTTTAAGGCCTTCTTCAGAGAGACTGCATTAAAAAAATAAATTAAAGTTAAAGAACGATCAACTATACCCAAGGAAGGATGACGTGACAAGAGGGCAGTGTCATTGCCTCAGTGGTCAGAACAACTCTGTATTTTGTACTGTGTTGTTCTCTCTTGCAAGATATTATTATTAAAAGCTTCTTATCTCCTCAGACGAAAATAACTGACTCTGTGCCTTACTAAAATTTCCACCACAGTTACATTTATAGCTCTATATATTTCCTCTTTAAAACACATTTTTATCATGCTGTGTTATACCGTTTATAACACACATTTAATGCTGTAATGCTGAATTAGAAAGAGCCTTATTATCAAAGGCTTTTATCTCTTCAGAAGAAAATAACCGACTCTGTGCCTTACTAAAATTTCCACCACAGTTACATTTATAGCTCTATATATTTCCTCTTTAAAACACATTTTTATTGTGCTGTGTTATACTGTAAATAACACACATTTAATGCCGTAACGCTGAAACAGAAAGAGTCCTGAAAATTTGCTCAACATAATGTATGGTAGAAAAATATTGGCTTACACTCAGATAGACCACTCAAGGTCTCTCGACCAGTCTCTCATTTCAGTTTAGAGTGGGAAAGGGAAGATAATGCAATATGAAACATACCACTTGCCAGTAACTGGCAAGGAAATATAAAGCCAGCCTGTAAAATGTTACTGACTGGCCCGATTTGCTCTTGGCGTTGGACCATTTGATCATGTTGAGCCACAGAGATCTCTAACTGCCTCTTGTCCCTCCACATGCAGTTGCGGGTCACGCTGCGTCCAGAGTTGCTGTAACACTGATTATCTGTAATGCAACGTTGTCAAGCCTATTGTTCATGTAAAGTTGAACATTAAGATGATTAGAAACACCTAACAAGTTCAGGGTAAAATCATTTTGTTATATGCCTGTCGGCTTACATTAATACCTGTTGCCCACCATTTGAGTCTCTTTTTAACTGTTGTAGTATCATGGTGTCCTCAACTAACAACTCTAATTAACGACAACACAGTCAAAATGTTTCACAAAAAATGTTTAATAGTCAGCAAACAGTACAGTGAGAGCATAGTAAGAGCTAGGTTACAAAGCATCAAATCTCTCAATCGCAAATTGTGCATATTACTTACCAGAGAAATGAACACACACACACGCAGTCAAATAGGTTGGCTCTTAAAAGAGCCTTTGGTTTTATATAAAGAGGAAAAGAGACTGAGGATTGAGGGGAAACTGGTTATCTGTAAAATAGTAATAAAATACAATAAGAGCACAATCAAGAAAGCCTTCTCAGTTAGTATTAACTTTACTTTGCTGGTCAGTCAAATTTGTCAAACTTTGTTTGTTATTAACACATAGATATATATGTGTAGTCTAGGATTTCTGATTTAATACCAAATTTGCGCTCTTGCCTGAAATGGGGGGAGGTTGGCAGTAAAAAAACAAAACTGGCGGAAGTATGTCATTGACAGCGCTAGCTGAATGAATATCATTAGATATTTGTAGGATGATGCTGCATTTTCCACTGTGAATGAAACGAATGGAAGCCATTTTTCACTGCAGGGAATTGCTCATGCGCACTGGTTGCTTGTGTTATTAGATATTCACAGGATAATGCACAGAAATCTGTACATAACTTTTCGTACATTTCCATACAAACCCTTTCATGAAAACACATTGGGGAATCGCAGGTGCAGGGCTCATTTAAATATGATTTGCATATTTATGTAGGGGCGTGGACAGGGAGGGGTCAAGTACTCTGAGATGTGCACTCAATTCCATGTTGATTGGGATGTACAAAAGAAATGTGCTTGGATTCATGCACACAGATTCACACATCCGGATATTTTTGTGTGTTGGAGGGTTTCTGGGTTTGAGAATATGCCATGTTTCAGTAGGAAATCCACGGAAGTCTTTGTACATGAGGCCCCTGGTCTCTGTGGCTCTGTTGTGAAACAGGTCTCCCATGATGCAATCCAAAAGGCTGGGCCCTCATTTGCATGATGACACAGAAATTCATGTAGGAATGTCAAAATTAAGACAGGATTTTAAAAGAAAACATGGAAATAAATGGATTTGGGGAAATTAATGGGAGGATCAAATGTAAAGGGAAACCACAAGAAGTAAATACTTCTATAAACAGAATCAATTAAAACAGTTAAAAGAAAAAAATATGGTGAAATCAAAATTAAATAAAGAAATGAATAACTATGAGGAAATTAATAGATAAACACGATGTAAAGGAAAATAATGCAGAAATAAATACAAGAATGAAATAGTTAACAAAAAAGAAATGAACTATATTCCTATTAAAATAACAAATAAAAAAGAAAACTGAGTGGCAAAGTAAATAAATAGAAAGATTAACACAGGCTTAAATGAATGCAGTCTAAAATTAAAGCAGAAAAAGGTATTTGACATTCTATTCAATTATCTGCATAAATTATTTTGTTCTGCATTTTGTGTAAATGTAAATTTCCTTTTGCCACCACAAACTGTTAGGAAGAAGGACTGAATCTGTGCTGATTTAAGAAAACTTGATGACTTTTCTTTTAAAGATTAAATGACATAGAAAAATAACAATACAAAGACATTTACACATAAAACTTATCTAAACCTGGTCTGGTAGCTTTTGTTGTGCCACACTCGATTATTGGTTACCTTCAATAAATGCTCCATATGCCAATAAAATTGATATGTGGATATTTTAAGTTTTTATTGATCAGGGGTGTCTGTATACAGTGATAATTTTATGCAATGAATATAATTAATACAATTTCATTTGCATTTCATACATTGTCATCCAGTAACCTCAATCTGTGAGTATCCAGTATAGAAGTTACAGTTATTAATATTACAAAAAAATATTAACATAATTTTGCAGAGGCTTACATGTTGTAATATTAACCCCTTACTGAATGTTTTATACTGCTTGTTAACACACATTAGGTTTTTTTTTTAAGGACAGAACAAAAAATGTGAGAGTAAAAATCACACCTCAAATGTCTGAATGCTCATCTTTTAGCAAAAAAACACCATGATTTGAAGGGCTGAGATATGCTGTCGCACTGGCAAGATGCAACTTAGTGGTGTCAGTAGCAGGGAAGATGAAGGGATCAGTTTTACCCTTGCTTGTCTGCTGGGTTGTGTTAACTAGAGGAATAGAAGATGGCACCATTGGCATCACTACTGTTGTAAATGGATATGTAATTACATACAAATATTTCGTATCAATTGTTTTAAAAGCCCTAACCTTTACAGTTTCATATGAGCAGCAACTAGCTGACAGTTGTAAATGTAGTATTCTGTCAAATGTCAAACACCAAAATGACATCCTCAAATAAGCTGTTATGTAAATAAAATTAAAAAAAACACTGATCCATTCACTGCAGTTTGGAGGATCCCTTTAGACTACAACAAGACTCACTTTGAATATCCAGGACCATCAGGTAGAATTTCTCTTCGTCAGTGCTGTTAGGTCAGCAGGACAGTTCACCTGTGATACTGCTGTCTCTTTGCACTTTATTTGCTTCAGTTCAATCCGTGTTTCTCCATCTACATCACTCTGCCTGTGTCTGAACAGAAAGCAAGAAAAGCAGAGAACAGTTATTTTTTTAAATGAACACACTCTACCAGGAGTTAGCTAAACGTTTAAACACTTTACTGCAGTGACACATGATATCTCTTGATTCTGATTGATTAGTTGGTGTTGATTAACATTAAGTTAATGAAAAGTGTAATTGGACATCAGTGTTCTATTTTTTTAGGAGCAGCTCTGATCTATACACGTGCTTGGGTTAAAAATATAAACAATGAGTTGTCACTGAGGTGAACCACCTTGGATTCTGACGTGATCACTCCCAAGTCAAAATAACTTGCGCGTTTCTTGTTTGACCCATTCTACTGACATTAAAAGTAGTGCTTCTAAGGTTCCTGTATGCGGATTCATAGTTGTTGCATTAGATCATCTTTATCTACATTTGATCAAATCTCTGAACAGGTTTATAATCTACACCCAACACATTGATTGAAGAACTGAAAGAGCTGAAAGCAAATTTAAAACTTGCATTGGATCAGTTCTTCTGGACTACTCTGGAATCTTTGTCTTATATATCGTCATCATTGTCATGGTTATTGGGTTATTCACTCAAACTAAGTTAAAACTGCTTTGTCCTTCCATATTTCTCAATGTCGAGATAGATTTAAACAAAAAAAAATCCACGTTGTACTTTGCAATATAAGAAAGAGCAACACTGAAGGATCAGGAATCCGAGAATAAGCTTTTCATGAGTTCTGCATGTGTTGGGATTTTGTTTTAAAATTAATTCCTTCACTCAAACTATGTTAAAACTGCTTTGTCCTTCATATGTACCCATTTCTACATATATTTCAAGCATAAACTTCCTCATATTACCCTGAATGAGAAAGAACCACACTTGTGATTAAGCCATACGCCCCTTTTGAGGAGTTCTGCATGATTTGGGATTTTATCTATAAAATTAATTCCTTCACTCAAACTATGTTAAAACGGCTTTTACCTTCATATTTATCAATGTCTAGATAGATTTAAACAAAAAAAAACAACGTTGTAATTTGCAGTAAAAGAAAGAGCAAATCAAAAGTTTTAGGAATCCGAGAATAAGCTTATTTTCATGAGTTCTGCACGATTTCGGATTTTACTATAAAATGAATTCCTTTACTCAAACTATGTTAAAACTGCTTTTAACTTCATATTTATCAATGTCTAGATCGACTTCAACAAAGAACAACATTGGATTTTGCAGTAGAAGAAAGAGCAACACTGAAGGATCAGGAATCCGAGAATAAGCTTCTTTTCATACGTTCTGCATGATTTGGGATTTTATGTATAAAATTAATTCCTTCACTCAAATCAAGTGAAAACTGCTTTGTCCTTCATATTCATCAATGTCTAGATTGACTTCAACAAAGAAAAACATTGTATTTTGCAGTAGAAGAAATGTCAAATCAAACACAAATCATGCAGAACTCACGAAATATTTTTTCTTGCTTTTCACTGCTTTTTACAAACTTTGGTCGGACGTTCACACCTTCTTGCAGCCAAACACCTCCGCTTCCGCTTTTGATGGTGTATATTCGGGCATTCGAACATTTTCTTACTCGCTTTTTACAAACTTTAGTCGAACATTCATACCTTCTTGCAGCCGAACACCACCTCACCCGCTTTTGATGATGTATGGTCCGGCATTCTTACCTTTTCTAACACATTTTTCAGCAATTATGGTCGGACATTCACACCTTCTCACAGCCGAACACTTCCGCTCCCGCATTTGATGGTGTATAGTCGGGCATTCTCACCCTTTCTCTTCAGCTTTTTGCAAATTATGATCTGACATTCACACCTACTTGCAGCTGAACTCTCCGCTCCCGCTTTTCATCATACATTGTCGGGCATTCGCACTTTTTCATACCCGCTTTTTACAAACTTTGGTCGGACGTTCACACCTTCCGCTTATGATAATGTGCGGTTCGATATTCGAACATTTTCTTTCATGTTTTCTAGCAATTGTTTATGGACATTCAGACCTTCTTGCAGCTGAACACCTCTGCTCCCGCTTTTGATCGTGTATAGTCGGGCTTTCGAGCCTTTTCTTCCCCGGTTTTTAAAAATTATGGTTGGACATTCAGACCTTCTTGCAGCCGAAAACCTCCGCTCCCTCTTTTGATTGTTTACAGTCGGGTATTTTAACTTTTTCTTAGCCGCTTTTTACCAACTATGGTCGGACATTCACACCTTCTTACAGCGAAACACCTCCGCTCCCTCTTTTGATGGTGTATGGTCGGGCATTCGAACCTTTTCTTACCCGCCTTTTACAAACTATGGTCGGACATTCACACCTTCTTACAGCGAAACACGTCCGCTCCTGCTTTTGATGATGTATGGTTGGGCATTTGCACCTTTTCTTACCCATTTTTCAGTAATTATTGGTGGACATTCAGACCTTCTTGCAGCTGAACACCTCCGCTCCCGCTTTTGATGGTGTATAGTCGGGCTTTCGAGCCTTTTCTTCCCCGGTTTTTACAAATTATGGTTGGACATAAAGACCTTGCAGCCGAAAACCTCCGCTCCCTCTTTTGATCATACATTGTCGGGCATTCGCACCTTGTCTTAACCGCTTTTTACAAACTATAGTCAGACATTCACACCTTGCAGCTGAACCATCTCCGCTCCCTGTTTTGATCATGTATGGTCTGGCAATACTACCTTTCTTACCCGTTTGTGGTAATTATGGCTCGACATTCACACCTACTTGCAGTCGAACAGCTCTGCTCCCGCTTTTGATTATGTTTTGTTGGATATTCTAACCTTTTCTTAACTGCTTTATACAAACTTTGGTCGGACGTTCACACCTTCTTGAACCCGAAGACCTCCGCTGCCGCTTTTGATGGTATATATTCGGGCATTCGAACCTTTTCTTACCCGCTTTTTACAAACCATGGTCGGACTTTCACACCTTCTTGTATTTGAATAACTCTGCTCCCGCTATTGATTGTGTACAGTCGGGTAATTTAACCTTTTCTTATGGTTTCTTATGAACATATCAGATATTAAACTGATAAGAACAGATACTACACTTGATCTTAGCCAAAAGGCCGAGAAGCGATAACTGTCCACTGGTTCACGTCCGAGGGCCCTTCCTGGCACAATGCGCACTTGTAGCGGTGTTCTTTTTATGGCCATAGGTGGCCAGAGTGTCACTTTGCACCTCCGCCCACCCGCTGCACTGAGCACTCTTCAGCCCTTTTAAATGGTATAACTTTGCACTCCAGCACGCTCCAGCGAGCACCATTCAAGCAACAACTTTGCACTCCAGCTTCGAACATCGGCACAGTCGCAACAAGTAAGGCGACTTTACTCTGAGAAGTCACTCTGCACAGTAACAAGATTACTTTTGCACAGACAGAAAGGGCTTCACCTGCAAAGGTAAAGGTAAAGGTAAAGGTAAAGCCTGCCAAAAATAGAAACAACTCATTAGTGCTGCTCTCCACGGAAGTCTTTAGTAAGAGGGGAAAGACTTGTACGTTATGAAGAGAAACCAGAGTACGATTATCCGTCACTGCGGGAGCAGGGCATCAGGCTAGTTGGCTTAGCCACCTTCCCCATGGTGAGCTTTGCTTGGTTGAGACGCTTGCTCCCCCCCCTTGCTCCTCGGCTGACCAAGTAGGAACAATCGGGCCCTATTCGATGGCTGCCTTGTCTTTTACTCTGTGCAAAAGACAAGGCAGCCACAAACACCACGGGAACACCGTATTGAGGCTTTGTTCTGACTGCTCATTCGGTGTCGCGTTTCTTTCAAGCAATTCTCCCGGTTAGCCCTCACTCGGCTCACTCCCAGAGCCGTGTTAAAGTCTACTTCGCATTCACTCTCTTTTCGCAGCAGATTAAAAGAAAGTTTCTTCTTGGGCTCCCTGAAACTTCCATACTGCACCGCTGTTTGCTTTTTCACAAGAGCAGAGGAGAGCGCACCGTTCCCAGCGGCACTGCAGTACCGGGTCGATTCTTGGAGTGAACGGAGGAAGCTCCTTTTTCAACTCCTATTGCTAAAAATCCATTTAATGTGTAGTCCTCGTATAGAGGACATATCAGATATTAAACTGAGTCTTTATGGGTTTATTTCACCCATTAACACTTAAGGTACCTCATACAGAGAATGTGATATGGTTACTTAACAAAATATCTTTACCAGACATCTCTCCTACATAACTGTTCTTCTTTCACAGCCACACCTTGTTGTCGAGAGATGTGCTACACTTAATCCATCCACACTGCTACCTACCCCACTGATGAAAAGCCTCATGATTGCATGTCAGAAATAACCATCAGTGTTTTACCCAGGCCAGACTGAACTGATACAACATTGTACTTTGTAGAATGAGAAAGAACTTCTTGAGCAATAAGCATCTCTCGACACATGATGAAATACAGATTTTGCTATAAAATTAATTCCTTCTATCAGCCTGACTTAAAACTGTTTGTCCTCCTTATTTATCCACTTCAAATCAAGTTTCGACAATCAAAAAAATTTTGTAGTTTGAGAAAGAACAACTTAATCTTCAGCAATCAGTATAAAAAGAGGGTAAGAAAAGGTGCAAATGCCAACCATACATCACTAAAAGGTGGAGCGGAAGTATTCGGCTGCAAGTAGGTGTGAATGTCCGACCATAATTTGTAAAAAGCGGGTAAGAAAAGGTTCAAATGCCCGACTATATATTAACAAAAGCGGGAGGAGAGGTCTTCGGATGAGAGTGGGTGAGAATTTCCAACCATAATCTATAAAATGCGGTGAAAAAAAGGTGTGAATGCCCCATAGAACACTAAAAGGTGGAGCGGAAGTGTTCGGCTGCAAGAAGGTGTGAATGTCCAACTATATTTGGTGCAAGAAGGCCATAGTTTGCCAAAAGCGGGTAAGGTGCGAATGACCGACTAAATATCAACAAAAGTGGGGGCGGAGGTCTTCGGATGCAAGTGGGTGTGAATATCCCACCATACAACTATGGTAGAGAGGAAGCTGTGAATGGCCGACCATAGTAAAAAGCGGGTGAGAAAAGGTGCGAATGTCAAACCATACATGATCAAAAGAGGGAGCGGAGGTGTTTGGCTGCGACAAGGTGTGAATGTCCACCCATAATTAATGAAACGCGGGCAACAAGTAGGTTCGAATGCGCAACCATACATCATCTTAAGCAGGAGTGGATGTGTTCGGCTACAAGAAGGTTTGAATGTCCGACCATAGTTTGTAAAAAGCGGGTAAGAAAAGGTTTGAGTGCCCGAACATACACCATCAAAAGAGGGAGCGGAGGTATTCCGCTGTAAGAAGGTGTGAATGTCCGACCATAGTTGGTAAAAAGCGGGTAAGAAAAGGTTAAAATACCCGACTGTACACAATCAATAGCGGGAGCGGAGTTGTTCGGCTACAAGAAGGTGTGAAAGTCCAACCATGGACCATAAATTAAAAAAATGTTGTAGTTTGAGAAAAAACAACTTAATCTTAAGCAATCAGTATAAAAAGAGGGTAAGAAAAGGTGCAAATGCCAACCATACATCACTAAAAGGTGGAGCGGAAGTATTCGGCTGCAAGTAGGTGCGAATGCCTGACAATGTATGATCAAAAGAGGGAGCGGAGGTTTTCGGCTGCAAGGTCTGAATGTCCAACCATAATTTGTAAAAACCGGGGAAGAAAAGGCTCGAAAGCCATACTATACACCATCAAAAGCGGGAGCGGAGGTGTTCGGCTGCAAGTAGGTGTGAATGTTCGACCATAATTTGTAAAAAGCGGGTAAGAAAAGGTTCGAATGCCCGACTATATATTAACCAAAGCAGGAGGAGAGGTCTTCGGATAAGAGTGGGTGAGAATTTCCAACCATAATCTATGAAATGCGGTGAAAAAAAAGGTGTGAATACCCCATAGAACACTAAAAGGTGGAGCGGAAGTGTTCGGCTACAAGAAGGTGTGAATGTCTGACCATAGTTTGTAAAAAGCGGGTAAGAAAAGGTTCGAATGCCCGAACATACACCATCAAAGGAGGGAGCGGAGGTGTTCCGCTGTAAGAAGGTGTGAATGTCCGACCATAGTTGGCAAAAAGCAGGTAAGAAAAGGTTAAAATACCCGATTGTACACAATCAATAGCGGGAGCAGAGTTGTTCCGCTACTAAAAGGTGTGAAAGTCCGACCATGGTTTGTAAAAAGCGGGTAAGAAAAGGTGCGAATGCCCGACAATGTATGATCAAAAGAGGGAGCGGAGGTTTTCGGCTGAAAGAAGGTCTGAATGTCCAACCATAATTTGTAAAACCCGGGGAAGAAAAGGCTTGAAAGCCTGACTATACACCATCAATAGCGGGAGCGGAGTTGTTCGGCTGTGAGTAGGTGTGAATGTCCAGCCATAATTACTCACAAATGGGTAAGAAAAGGTAGTATTGCCAGACCATACATGATCAAAACAGGGAGCGGAGGTGGTTCAGCTGCAAGAAGGTGTGAATGTCCGACTAAAGTTTGTAAAAAGCGGGTAAGACAAGGTTCGAATGCCCGACAATGTATGATCAAAAGAGGGAGCGGAGGTTTTCGGCTGCAAGAAGGTCTGAATCTCCACCCATAATTACTGAAAAATGGGTAAAAAAAGGGTGCGAATTCCCCACCATACATCATCAAAAGCAAGAGTGGATGTGTTCGGCTAAAAGAAGGTTTGAATGTACATCAATAATTGCTTTAAAACATGAAAGAAAATTTTCGAATATCAAACCGCACATGATCATAAGCGGGAGAGGAGTTGTTCAGCTGCAAGAAGGTGTTAATATCCACCCATAATTACTGAAAAATGGGTAAGAAAAGGTGCGAATGCCCAAACATACATCATCAAAAGCAGGAGTGGATATTTTCGGCTGTAAGAAGGTGTGAATGTCCGACCATAGTTGGTAAAAAGCAGGTAAGAAAAGGTTAAAATACCCGACTGTACACAATCAATAGCGGGAGCGGAGTTGTTCGGTTAAAAGAAGGTGTGAAAGTCTGACCATGGTTTGTAATAAGCGGGTAAGAAATGGTTTGAATGCCCGAATATATACCATCAAAAGCGGAAGGGGAGGTGGTTCAGCTGCAAGAAGGTGTGAATGTCCGACTAAAGTTTCTAAAAAGCGGCTAAGACAAGGTGCGAATGCCCGACAATGTATGATCAAAAGAGGGAGCGTAGGTGTTCGGCTGCAAGAAGGTCTGAATGTCCAACCATAATTTGTAAAATCCGAGAAAGAAAAGGCTCGAAAGCCCGACTATACACCATCAAAAGCGGGAGCAGAGGTGTTCAGCTGCAAGAAGGTCTGAATGTCCATCAATAATTGCTTTAAAACATGAAAGAAAATTTTCGAATATCAAACCGCACATGATCATAAGCGGGAGAGGAGGTGTTCAGCTGCAAGAAGGTGTGAATGGATATTCACACCCACTTGCATCCGAAGACCTCTGCCCCCACTTTTGTTGATATTTAGTCGGTCATTCGCACCTTACGCGCTTTTGGCAAACTATGGCCTTCTTGCAGCCAAACACCTCTGATCTCGCTTTTCATGATGTAAGGTTGGGCATTCAGACCTTGCTTCACCTGCTTTTCACCAAATATAGTCGGACATTCACACCTTCTTGCAGCCGAATACTTCCGCTCCACCTTTTAGTGATGTATGGTTGGGATTTGCATCTTTTCTTACCCTCTTTTTATACTGATTGCTGAAGATTAAGTTGTTCTTTCTCAAACTACAAACATTTTTTAATTGTTGAAACTTGATTTGAAGTGGATAAATAAGGAGGGCAAACAGTTTTAAGTCAGGCTGATAGAAGGAATTAATTTTATAGCAAAATCTGTATTTCGTCATATGTCGAGAGATGCTTATTGCTGAAGAAGTTCTTTCTCATTCTACAAAGTACAACGTTGTTTATCGTTGAAACTTGATTAGACATGAATAAATATGAAGGACAAAGCAGTCTTAACTTGGTTTGAGTTAAGGAATTTGTTTTATAGGAGAATCCGAATTCGTGCATAACTCGTAAAATAGAGCTTATTTTCGGATTCCTGAAGAATGAGTCTGTTGTTTGTTTATTGTTGAAACTTAATCAGAAGTGAAGAAATAAGGACAAACCGTTTTAAGTCAGTTTGATAGAAGGATTTCATTTTATAGCAAAATCTATATTCCTTCATATCTCCTCGAGAGAAGCTTATTGCTGAAAATTAGGTCTGGTTCTTTTTCATACTACAAAATACAGTGTTGTTTATTGTTGAAACTAGATTAGAAGTAGATAAATATGAAGAGACGAAGACTCCGGTGAACGAAGAGAGAGGACTGACAAACCAGAAATACAAAAGGATGCTCAATATCAAGATCCAGAAGAAGAGGCTAACAATGCCACGAACACTTACGATGCTGGGAATGATGCCAGCAATGAACAGAGAAGAAGATTCAGTGTCATCAATCTGCAACACGTGCCTCTAATGAGGGGGTGAATATAGAATCCTCAATGATTACAACGTCTCTGGGAACTGTGGTGGTTTGTTTTTCCACAGAAATTTGGAGATGCATGAATCTAGTGACTTAAACCAAGTAGCAGATGGTTTTATGGGGATCATTGAGAACAAATAGTTAACTTTTGGTAGTATCATCATTTTAATGGTTGTAACTCTCCCCATAAGTGATATAGGTAAGGACTTCCAACGAGAGAGATCGTCCTCTACTCTCTTTAATAATTGCACATAATTTAGCTTTGTTAGCTCTCAGAGCCTGGAGGAAATGTTTATGCCTAAATATCTATTATTTCCTGACTGTAAAGTGATCTCAGGTATATTCTGGACCCTACAGTTAATGGGCAGAACTGTGGTCTTAGACCAGTTGATAGAGTAGTCAGAAAGTGCTGAGAATTTATTTACGAGTGTGATCGTGTGAGTGAGAGACGTCTGTGAGTTCTGAAGGAAATGTAATACATCATCAGCATAAAGACTTATTTTATGCTGAATATTTTGGGGTTGGATGCCTTTAATATTTCTATCTTGTCTGATAGTAGCTGCTAAAGGTTTGATGAAAATAGCAAAAAGTGAGGGAGAAAGTGGGCAACCCTGTCTTTTACCTCTCTGCAGACTGAAGCTTGGAGAAGTTTGATCATTTGTCCTGACACTTGCATTTGGGGAGCTTTATAATATCCTTATCCAGTTGATGAAGCGTGACCCTAACCCGAATTTGTTTAATGCTGCGAATAAAAATTTCCAGTTCACTCCATCAAATGCTTTTTCTGCATCTAGAGAGTCGATTGTGGTTTCAAAGTTGTTGATGGTAGAATAGTCTATGAGATTAATGATCCGGTTTGTGAACGAGTGCCCAACCATACATCATCAAAAGCAGGAGTGGATGTGTTCGGCTACAAGCAGGTTTGAATGTCCGACCATAGTTTGTAAAAAGCGGGTAAGAAAAGGTTTGAATGCCCGAACATACTCCATCAAAAAAGGAAGCGGAGGTGTTCCGCTGTAAGAAGGTGTGAATGTCCGACCATAGTTAGATAGGACCATAGATAGGTAAGAAAAGGTTAAAATACCCGACTGTACACAATCAATAGTGGGAGCGGATGTGTTCGGCTGCAAGAAGGTGAGAAAGTCCAACCATGGTTTGTAAAAAGCGGGTAAGAAAAGGTGCGAATGCCCAACAATGTATGATCAAAAGAGGGAGCGGAGGTTTTCGGCTGCAAGAAGGTCTGAATGTCCAACCATAATTTGTAAAAACCGGGGAAGAAAAGGCTCGAAAGCCCGACTCTACACCATCAAAAGCGGGAGCGGAGGTGTTCAGCTGCAAGGAGGTCTGAATGTCAATCAATATGTCTAGATTGACTTCAACAAAGAACAACATTGGATTTTGCAGTAGAAGAAAGAGCAACACTGAAGGATCAGGAATCCGAGAATAAGCTTCTTTTCATACGTTCTGCATGATTTGGGATTTTATATATAAAATGAATTCCTTCACTCAGAATTCATTTTATTCTTAAAATCCCAAATCATGCAGAACGTATGAAAAGAAGCTTATTCTCGGATTCCTGATCCTCCAGTGTTGCTCTTTCCTATACTACAAAATACAACGTTGTTCTTTGTTGAAATCGATCTAGACATTGATAAATATGAAGAACAAAGCAGTTTCCACTTGGTTTGAGTGAAGAAATTCATTTTATACATAAAATCCCAAATCATGCAGAATGTATGAAAATAAGCTTATTCTCGGATTCCTGATCCTTCAGTGTTGCTCTTTCTTCTACTGCAAAATACAATGTTGTTCTTTGTTGAAGTCGATCTAGAAATTGATAAATATGAAGGACAAAGCAGTTTTCACTTGGTTTGAGTGAAGGAATTCATTTTATAGCAAAATCCCAAATCATGCAGAACGTATGAAAAGAAGTTTATTCTCGGATTCCTGATCCTTCAGTGTTGTTCTTTCTTCTACTGCAAAATACAATGTTGTTATTTTCTGAAGTCGATCTAGACATTGATAAATATGAAGGACAAAGCAGTTTTAACTTGGTTTAAGTGAAGGAATTCATTTTATACATAAAATCCCAAATCACGCAGAACGTATGAAAATAAGCTTATTCTCGGATTCCTGATCCTTCAGTGTTGCTCTTTCTTTTACTGCAAAATACAATGTTGTTCTTTGTTGAAGTCGATCTAGAAATTCATAAATATGAAGGACAAAGCAGTTTTCACTTTGTTTGAGTGAAGGAATTCATTTTATACATAATATCCCAAATCATGCAGAACGTATGAAAAGAAGCTTATTCTCGGATTCCTGATCCTTCAGTGTTGTTCTTTCTTCTACTGCAAAATACAATGTTGTTATTTTCTGAAGTCGATCTAGACATTGATAAATATGAAGGACAAAGCAGTTTTAACTTGGTTTGAGTGAAGGAATTCATTTTATAGTAAAACCCGAAATCATGCAGAACTCATGAAAGCAAGCTTATACTCGGATTCCTGAAACTTTAGATTCGCTCTTTCTTTTACTGCAAAGTACAACGTTGTTTTTTTTTTTAAATCTATCTTGACATTGATGAATATGGAAGGACAAAACAATTTTAACATAGTTTGAGTGAAGGAATGCATTTTATAAGCAAAATCCCAAATCATGCAGAACTCACGAAAAGCTTTTTCTCGGATTTCTGAACCTTAAGTGTTGCTCTTTCTTTTGATGCAAAATACAACGTTGTTTTTTGTTGAAATCTATCTAGACATTGATAAATACCAGCCGAACATCTCTGCTGCCGCTTTTTATAATTTATGGTTCGGCATTCTTACCTTTTCTTACCCGCTTTTTACAAATTATGATCTGACATTCACACCTTCTTGTAGCCGAACACATCCGCTCCCGCTATTGATTGTGTACAGTCGGGTATTTTAACCTTTTCTTACCCGCTTTTTACCAACTACGGTCGGACATTCACACCTTTTTACAGCGGAACACCTCCGCTCCCTCTTTTGATGGTGTATGTTCGTGCATTCGAACCTTTTCTTACCCGCTTTTTACAAACTATGGTCGGGCATTCAAACCTTCTTATAGCCGAACACATCCACTCCTGCTTTTGATGATGTTTGGTTGGGCATTCGAACCTACTTGTTGCCCGCTTTTCATTAATTATGGGTGGATATTCACACCTTGTCGCAGCCAAACACCTCCGCTCCCTGTTTTGATCATGTATGGTTGGACATTCGCACCTTTTCTCATAGACTATTCTACCATCAACAACTTGGAAACCACAATCGACTCTCTAGGATTTTATTTTAAAGCAAAATCTGCATTCCTTCCCTCGAGAGAAGCTTATTGCTGAAAATTAGGTCTGGTTCTTTTTCATACTACAAAATACAGGGGTGTTTATTGTTGAAACTAGATTAGAAGTAGATAAATAAGGACAAAGCAGTTTGAACTTGGTTTGAGAGAAGGAATTAATTTTATTGCAAAATCCGAATTCATGCATAACTCGTCAAATAGATAGTGATGTGTCGTTCGTGAGCGATTCGTTCGATGTGAACTAATTTTTTATATGACTCGAGTTGTCTCAGTGAGTGATTCGTTCATTTTCATGCAGTAACCTTCCTCACCGCATGGCAGGCGGCAGCTTCATAAGCTCAGTCAGCAGGACAGGAAACAGTATTGATTCGTTCACGACTCAACTCCTCGGGTGACGGGTCCTCGCACAGGAAACAGTATTGATTCGTTTACGACTCAACTCCTTGGGTCTTCGTTCATTTGTCACGTTTCAAATTCTACGTTTCATTTGACAGGCTGAAGAGCAGTAGGCACAACAGTTCGTTCACAAACCGGATCATTAATCTCAGAGACTATTCTACCATCAACAACTTGGAAACCACAATCGACTCTCTAGATGCAGAAAAAGCATTTGATGGAGTGAACTGGAAATTTTTATTCGGAGCATTAAACAAAATTCGGGTCTGGGTCACACTTCATCAACTGGATAAGGATATTATATAGCTCCCCAAATGCAAGTGTCAGGACAAATGATCAAACTTCTCCAAGCTTCAGTCTGCAGAGAGGTACAAGACAGGGTTGCCCACTTTCTCCCTCACTTTTTGCTATTTTCATCAAACCTTTAGCAGCTACTATCAGACAAGATAGAAATATTAAAGGCATCCAACCCCAAAATATTGAGCATAAAATAAGTCTTTATGCTGATGATGTATTACTTTTCCTTCAGAACTCACAGACGTCTCTCACTCACACGATCACACTCATAAATAAATTCTCAGCACTTTCTGACTACTCTATCAACTGGTCTAAGACCACAGTTCTGCCCATTAACTGTAGGGTCCAGAATATACCTGCGATCAATTTACAGTCAGGAAATATTAGATATTTAGGCATAAACATTTCCTCCAGGCTCTCAGAGCTAACAAAGCTAAATTATGTGCAATTATTAAAGATCTCGTCCTTACCTATATCACTTATGGGGAGTTACAACCATTAAAATGATGATACTACCAAAAGTTAACTATTTGTTCTCAATGATCCCCATAAAACCATCTGCTACTTGGTTTAAGTCACTAGATTCATGCATCTCCAAATTTCTGTGGAAAAACAAACCACCACGTATTAGTTTAAAAACCCTACAGAAGACCAAGGACAGTGGTGGATTAGATTGACCTCATTTTCAGCACTATTACTTAGCCAATAGGTTACAATATATATCAAAATGGTTTAAACCTTGTTGTTGTCACAGTTCCCAGAGACGTTGTAATCTTTGAGGATTCTATATTCACCCCCTCATTAGAGGCACGTGTTGCAGATTGATGACACTGAATCTTCTTCTCTGTTCATTGCTGGCATCATTCCCAGCATCGTAAGTGTTTGTGGCATTTTTAGCCTCTTCTTCTGGATCTTGATATCGAGCATCCTTTTGTATTTCTAGTTTGTCAGTCCTCTCTCTTCGTTCACCGGAGTCTTCGTCTCTTTGTCCTTGAGTTTGGTGATTTTTTCTTCTTTTGATGCCTTGACACAGTGTGACAGGTGATACCACGTGGGAGATCCTTTAACTTGGACTGCTGTCCCTGTGCTGCAAAATGGCTGTGCTGCTCAAATGGACTCTCCTTCATCATATACACAGTTATTTATACATCACCTTCCACCATGAAGCGTTGTCCCTTTTTGTTTCTCTCTTTGTTCTTAAAATGCTGTTATGCATGTCTAAACCAATCCATTAAATTAGATCATTTTGGCAGTAAAGCGATCTACAATGTGTTTGGTCGCAAAGCTGCTCATCTGTGGTAAACAGCTCTTCAGAAAGGCATTCTTCAATTGATTTCATTAATTTTATGTAATAATTTTGTGATTTCCTACAAAACTACACTTCTTCTCCCATCTGTCTGAGTATTTAATATTGTCTGGGTCCCGTTAAAACATGTATTTTTCCCATCTAATTCCTTGTTTGCTTTAAAACAAGTATTCCCCATTTTCTATCCCTTCAGTAGCAAACCAGTTTGTATGGAGTACATTGGAGCAACTTGACTGATCAGTAAAACACTGCTTTTGTTGTCACCGCAAGGCTTCCCCCGTCAGTTGTTTCACTGAGACACTACTGAGTAACTACAACTCAACACAGTTTATACACATAACATACATATACATACTAACAAACAAACAATTATGTATCGCAATTTTCTCATCTCTGTTTGGACGTACACCCAGGTAAATGTTCCTGTAGTCTTCTCATACCGACTATGGACCCATTCATTGTTTAACTTCACTGTTTTGCAAATCCTAATTGAATATTACACATTGACATTGAACTTTACTGGATAAGCAGGTCTTCATTGCATTCAGCAGCCTATATGTGAGCATCTATGTGTAAGCTGTTCTTCTTTGCATTTATCAGCAGCAAGCAATTCTTCATTGCACATGCATATGAAAATAGTAAAACAATTCCAATGCGTTAGCGAAACCTTCTATATCAGGAGTGTCCATCATGATGCTGGGAATAGAACCTCTTTCCCAGAATAGTTCAACCTTCATTACTCAACTGATCATAACTCCGCAATGAGCACATTTCAAAGTATAATTCCTCTACATGTATTCAAAAATCTATGTGTAAATGTTTAATATTTCTTATATTTGTTGATGTCATTCTGTGTGCATGTGGCCTAAACCCAATCTCTGTGTGGCAATTTTAATTTAAACAAGTTGAACTCTGCCTCTGATCATTTAAAAAAGATGTGTACCAATATCAACCTTTCTCGGGTAATTACTGATCTTACAAAACCAAACTTAAGAGATCCTTCAAGGTTGTCCCTGACTGGCTCAATCTTAACAAATCAAAGGTAGAAAATCCGCAGTATCTGAACTTGGTGTTAGTTATCACTGCTCAATAGCCTGTATCAGAATTGCAAAAATGAAAACATTAGGTCCACGCTTGGTATCCAGATCCTGAAACATCTCCATGAGCAGGCTTTTTTTTTAACTGATCTGTTGAATAGTTATACTCATGACACTGTTAAAATCCCAGATGAAGATCTAGCACTTGATCATTTTTGTAAATCTTCTAATTCCATAGTTGATAAACACGCCCCTTTTAAAAAGTATAGAACTTAGAACAGGTCTAGTCCCTGGCTTTCGGCAGAACTGTCTTCTTTACTTTACTTCTTTACAGATTTCACAAAGGTCTGTCCTACTGCTCCTGTTTTTAATTAGACTTCTATGCCTTCGCAGTCGCAGCTTTGTCACTCCTTTTAAGCTTATTGTATGTTCTAAATGTTGTTTTAATCGTGTCTTCAAAAGTTTTTTGTTTTTTCTGTCTCAGCTATTGTATATGAGATTATTTTCTCCATTTATCTCCAAGTTTAAATAAATGTTATTACTAGTGTGGCACTTTCTATGTCAAGGGGACAGTGGTGGTACTCTGTCCTGCATCATCTTTATTTCTGCTAATCCATGCTTCATACCATAAAATTGGGAATACTATAATAAGAGTAATGATTAATAATACACAGCTGGTTCCTCTTAACCCACAAAATCCTGGTAATCTGAATGGATGCCACGGCCTTTGTCTATCCATTTTCTTATTTTAGTCACACCCTATGTTCTCATGTTAGCCGTTGTTTTCTTCACTGAGGTTGAGATGAACCCCCTCCTGTTGAGAGAATTCCCCTTTGTAGTCAGACTTTTGCCTCAGAAAACAGTGGTGGGTAACTAATCTTTCCATACTTCTGAAGGTCGTCGTACAATGTGATAAGTGAATCCAAGAAGTCCTTCAGCTGCTGTGGGTGATGTAAGTAGTACCTGAAATGGACCTTCCCCCCATTGGGCTGGACCAGTTCTTTTTCTTTATCACTTTGATGATGATGATCCAATCCCCGGGTGGTTTTACTGTCTTCAGAGATTCCTTCACCGGTTCACCTGGAACAGACTAAACAGAAGAGATCTCTCTACTTGTTAATATTTGTATTCTGCTAAGGTTTCTTCTCTTTTTCTTTTTTTCTTCATCATGTCAGTTGATGACTGTGTTTTGACTGTGGGAGTACAAATGGTCTTCCATACCTTTTCTCAAATGGAGTTCATCTTGTGCTAGTTGGAGGATGCATTTTTAGGATGGCAAACAGTAAACCCAATATTTCCCATTTCTTCCATGATTTTTTTCAGTCTTGACTTAATTATTCCATTGTGTCTCTCCACAAAACCTGCTGATTGTGGATGATATGCACAGTGGTTTCTAAGGTCTATTTTAAGTTCTTTGCCATCAGTGAGATGACATTGTTTACAAAGTGTGTCAAATTATCACTGAAGATCTTTTCAGGAATTTCAAATCTAGAAATGATTTATTTTACCCGTGCTTTTGCTACTGAGAGTGCATCTGCTTGTGCACATGGAAATATTTCAGTCCATTTGGTAAAAACCTCTGTTGTCACTGAGCAGAATCGTTTCCCTTAACATTAATTTAGTTCAATGAAATCTACACAATAATGAAATAATGAAATCCAAACAAATATGTTGAAAAAGATACACTGGCTTAGGGAATTATCTTCGTTTTGGTCTTAGATTTTTCTGTGGATTGTATTTTGCACAAATTTGACCTGCTAGACAAAACTTTATTCATTTATTTATTCTAAAAAAAGTTTTTTCAATAATTAGTAAAACCATATGCTGTAAAAACCTTGTTCATTATTGCTTCCATCCCTCCTGTTGAGACATGACATGGTCCGTGGCTCAATACTGCAGCATATTTAAACAAATTCTTTGGCAGTATGGTTTTCCTTCCGGTCATTCATACGAGTCTATTGTAGATGGCAATTGAATAACATCTAATAATGCTAAAATATTTGTAGTTTATACATTTAGCTGTGGATGTCAACATACCTGTTTTTCCAATGCTGTGTTAACACATGTACAGTTGAGAAGGCATACTGACTGTCAGTGTAAGCGTTAACAACCTTTTTGTTATTTAATTTACAAGCTTCAGTTAAAGCTACCAATTCGACTGCTTGAACAGAGTAATTTTTTGGTCGTGGTTGTTTTAAGAAAACTTCAGTTTCTGTTACTACTGCAAATCCTGTAGCATTTGTGCCATCAGGGTTTTTTGCTTGACCTGTCAAATAAATATAGTTATTTCTGCATTTTCATAACGTATATCAGTTAAGTCTGGCCTGGGTAAAACACTGATGGTTATTTCTGACAGGCAATCATGAGGCTTTCCATCTGTGGGGTAGGTAGCAGTGTGGATGGATTAAGTGTAGCACATCTCTCGACAACAAGGTGTGGCTTTGAAAGAAGAACAGTTATGTAGGAGAGATGTCTGGTAAAGATATTTTGTTAAGCAACCATATCACAGCCACTGCATGAGGTACCTTAAGTGTTAATGGGTGAAATAACACCATAATTGTTGATGCCTGCACTGCCAATGGCTTCTGGCCATTGATTCAAAATTGCGAACTCGTCACTTTTTCCCACTTTCAGTGGACACTGGCCCCTAATTACCACAATTCAGCAGGGGGTCTTTCATTAGGAGTACTGGACTCCCCCGTGCACGGTTTCAGCTCCGACCCTGGACGGCGGAAAAAACGTCGAGATCTGGTTTGAGGACCCAATTGTTGAGAAAATTCTCTCAATGAGACTCAGAGTTGCTGGAGTCAGTTAATGCAAAGGTTTAATCTTGCAGCAAGCTCAAGAATGTGTGTGTGTGTGTATGGGTGTATGTGTGCGAACGTGTGTGTGAGTTTGTGTGTGTGAGAGTTTAAAGAACCTGTTATCCACAGGCAGGTCTTAACTAGTATGGCACGGGTCCAGCCTGTCTCATCTTTTTTGGAAGGTCCAGCGCTCGGCCGTAACCCTTCTGTCTGTTTGGACTCTCACATACATTCGGTTAGTCATAGAAAAACGAGAACAAAACTTTTTAGCCCCTTAAATTCATAAAACAGACATGGTGCAGTTATTTCCATTCTAGAAAATAAGAGTAATCACCACCATTCCTATAAATTCTGGATATTCTAACAATCTGAATCTTTTTTAAATGTTCGATGAAGCCCTTTGCTGTTCTGTTTAGAGACTCAGCTGATCATAAACCAAGTTTTAGCTCTTGAACCAAGCTTCTAAACTCTTCACCTTTTTCATTTCTCAGTTAGTATTCACTTTAAAACTGATTAAAAGAAAAAATAAATGAATGCCTATCAACAAATGTGGGATCTTCCTCTAAAATAATTTCCTTTCTCAATTCAGAAATGTGTGTGTGTAAGTCACAACACCCGTGACACCAAAACGGCTTTCTTTTCTCTCTTTTCTCTACACTCTGCACTGTGAGCACACACACCAAATCAGAAAGGCTTTTTTCTCTCTTTTCTACATTATGGACTGTGGGGACACAAAACCACGCTCTCTCTTTTTTTTTTTTATTGTGTGCCAGGGCGTTGTCTCACGTATTAGATTATGCTTAAGATACGAATGGGTTTATCAGTCACATCAGAATCCATACATACTGATCCTCCCGTAATAAAATGGTCGGATCTTATCAAACACACTATGTTTCTTGTGACAATCAAGTCAGCGAAACAGCGTATACACGTCAAGACACTGAATCAAGTTTGCCACAAGAACTCATAAGTTTGGCAGTATTGCTCTGCCGTCAGCAATCATACACCCATTTTATTTTCGTGAGACATGTGCAGGCACCTGTTCATCTACTGTTCTATCACTATGAATTAGTTTATCTATTATCAATAAGGATACTTCTACAACTACAATCAAAGTATGTCCGGACTTCTTATGTTGTCAGTTGCTATATATGAATAAGTGGGTAGCTACTGACAAGCATTAAGCATGTCACACAGCCCAAACATATAACATTTCAGGACACACCACACAGTTAACAACCACAGTGAAGCGTGTCAAAGCCCAAACATGTAACATTCAACAGGACACTTACACAACACATTCAAATCAAACAGTGAGACAACATACAAGAACCTATACCCCAGCCGGCATTGCTCCCTGCCTATTTTCCTACAGCTCACTATGTGTGCGCACACCTTTATTCACAAACTCTTCAACTTATACTCTTTTACCGAAGCTGCTACAGCTCGATTGGCCGAATATCCTTAGATCCTATTTCGGTGAATTTGACATCTGCCTTACATGTAACAGATTAGCGGTTTAGCAGTTTTAATTTAGTTTGAGTGAAGGAATTCATTTTATAGCAAAATCCGAAATCGTGAAGAACTCATGAAAGTAAGCTTATTCTCGGATTCCTGAAACTTTACATTTGCTCTTTCTTTTACTACAAAGTACGACGTTGTCTTTTTTGTTTAAATCTTTCTAGACATGATAAATATGAAGGACAAAGCAGTTTTAACATAGTTTGAGTGAAGGAATTAATTTTATAGTTAAAATCCCAAGAGTCTGCTGAGAAAAGAGAATGAATGCGAAGTAGACTTTAACACGGCTCTAGGAGCGAGCCGAGTGCGGGCTAACCGGGAGAATTGCTTGAAAGAAACGCGACACCGAATGAGCGGTCAGAACAAAGCCTCAATACGGTGTTCCCGTGGTGTTTGTGGCTGCCTTGTCTTTTGCACAGAGTAAAAGACAAGGCAGCCATCGAATAGGGCCCGATTGTTCCTACTTGGTCAGCCGACGAGCAAGGGGGGGGGAATAAGCGTCTCAACCAAGCAAAGCTCACCATGGGGAAGGTGGCTATGCCAACTAGCCTGATGCCCTGCTCCCGCAGTGTCGGATAATCGTACTCCAGTTTCTCTTCATAACGTACAAGTCTTTCGCCTTTTACTAAAGACTTCCGTGGAGAGCAGCACTAATGAGTTGTTTCTATTTTTGGCAGGCTTTACCTTTGCGGGTGAAGCCCTTTCTGTCTGTGCAAAAGAAATCTTGTTACTGTGCAGAGTGACTTCTCTGAGTAGAGTCGCCTTACTTGTTGCGACTGTGCCGATGTTCGAAGCTGGAGTGCAAAGTTGTTGCTTGAATGGTGTTCGCTGGAGCGTGCGGGAGTGCCCAGTTATACCATTTAAAAGGGCTGAAGAGTGCTCAGTGCAGCGGGTGGGCGGAGGTGCAAAGTGACACTCTGCCCACCTATGGCCATAAAAAGAACACCGCTACAAGTGCGCATTGTGCCAGGAGGGGCCCTCGGACGTGAACCAGTGGACAGTTATTGCTTCTCAGCCTTTTGGCTAAGATCAAGTGTAGTATCTGTTCTTATCAGTTTAATATCTGATATGTCCTCTATACGAGGACTACATATTAAATGGATTTTTAGCAATAGGAGTTGAAAAAGGAGCTTGCTCCGTTCATTCCAAGCATCGACCCGGTACTGCAGTGCCGCTGGGAACGGTGCGCTCTCCTCTGCTCTTGTGAAAAAGCAAACAGCGGTGCAGTATCAAAGTTTCAGGGAGCCCACGATTAAACTTTCTTTTAATCTGCTGAGAAAAGAGAGTGAATGCGAAGTAGACTTTAACACGGCTCTGGGAGCGATCCGAGTGTGGGCTAACCGGGAGAATTGCTTGAAGAAACGCGAAACCGAATGAGCGGTCAGAACAAAGCCTCAATACGGTGTTCCCTTGGTGTTTGTGGCTGCCTTGTCTTTTGCACAGAGTAAAAGACAAGGCAGCCATCGAATAGGGCCCGATTGTTCCTACTTGGTCAGCCGAGGAGCAAGGGGGGGGGAGCAAGCGTCTCAACCAAGCAAAGCTCACCATGGGGAAGGTGGCTATGCCAACTAGCTTGATGCCCTGCTCCCGCAGTGACGGATAATCGCACTCTGGTTTCTCTTCATAACGTACAAGTCTTTCGCCTTTTACTAAAGACTTCCGTGGAGAGCAGCAGTAATGAGCTGTTTCTATTTTTGGCAGGCTTTACCTTTGTGGGTGAAGCCCTTTCTGTCTGTGCAAAAGAAATGTTGTTACTGTGCAGAGTGACTTCTCTGAGTAGAGTCGCCTTACTTGTTGCGACTGTGCCGATGTTGCTTGAATGGTGCTCGCTGGAGCGTGCGGGAGTGCCCAGTTATACCATTTAAGAGGGCTGAAGAGTGCTCAGTATAGCGGGTGGGCGGAGGTGCAAAGTGACACTCTGGCCACCTATGGCCATAAAAAGAACACAGCTACATTTGCGCATTGTGCCACGAAGGGCCCTCGGACGGGAACCAGTGGACATTTATCGCTTCTCGGCCTTTTGGCTAAGATCAAGTGTAGTATCTGTTCTTATCAGTTTAATATCTGATATGTCCTCTATACGAGGACTACATATTAAATGGAATTTTAGGAATAGGAGTTGAAAAAGGAGCTTGCTCCGTTCACTCCAAGCATCGACCCGGTACTGCAGTGCCGCTGGGAACGGTGCGCTCTTCTCTGCTCTTGTGAAAAAGCAAACAGCGGTGCAGGATGGAAGTTTCAGGGAGCCCAAGATGAAACTTTCTTTTACTCTGCTGAGAAAAGAGAGTGAATGCGAAGTAGACTTTAACACGGCTCCAGGAGCGAGCCGAGTGCGGGCTAACCGGGAGAATTGCTTGAAAGAAACGCGACACCGAATGAGCGGTCAGAACAAAGCCTCAATACGATGTTCCCGTGGTGTTTGTTTGTTTTTCCCAAAAAAAAGCAACCCTCCCTACCTTTCCCCCTTAATCCCAAGCCCAACATTATCATGTCATACTTTAAAGACCCCAATCTTGGAAAAAAAAGAACCAACTCAACCCACACTTTTGTTGCAAACCAACATTCCCAAAACACATGCTCAATTGTCTCATCAGTCCCACACCCCTCCCTTGGGCACAAACTCCCCCGTGTCAACCCGTGTCTATTTAAAACTTCCCTGACTGGCAACCTCCTGTGTAAGGCAAGCCAATTTATATCCCTCGCCCTGTTTGTGAGAACTTTCTGCTGTGTGAAAACCCACCCTTGTTGCCCCACCCCATACACCCCCACCGGCCCCCTTTTTTCCACCAGAGCCCTGTACAGGCGCCGGTGACTGAAGCACAGGTCCCCCTCCTGACACTCTGGGTGCTTTTTTCCCCCAGCATACCACCTGCCTATAATACGGGGGTAAGACATCCCCCTTTGGCTTTCTATTGTCCCATGACACCATCTCCTGAAGGGGAATGACATCCAAAACAGCAAAAGTGCCTGAAAATGATGGCCACTTGTCTGTTGCACAGACCTGCACAAAAAGGAAAAGAAAACCACATCCAACTTAAGTGGGATGTCCGACACACCCCTCCCTCCCATCCGAACTTCCTGGTACATCCACTCCCTTCTCACATATTCATACCCCCCCCCCCCCATACAAAGGAAAAAACATCTCTCATGAAACTTCTCCTATATTGAGGAGGTAAAGGAAAAACATACGCTAGGTATACCAAAAATGGCAAAATATCAGCCTTCAAAACCAGCACTCTACCACTTAAGGAAAGTTGCCGGGATTTCCACAGCCCCATCCGCGAACGGGCTGCAGCCAGACGCCTTCACTAATTTAATTCTGCACTCCCCTCTCCCTGAAACTCTACCCCCAGGACTCTCACTGGGCCCTGGCACTGGGGCAGACCAGCTAGGCCTCCCACCCTACCAGCCCATGGTCCAAAAAACTTAATGGTGGACTTCCCTAAGTTCACCTTGGCCCCCGACACAATCGAAAAACTCTCCACCACTTCCAACAGCCGTGTTACCGACCTCTCTGTTGTCAAAAAAAAGGTCATGTCATCCGCATACTGCATCACTGTCAACTTGTCTGGACCTGCTCCAGGAAGGTGCAGACCCACCACACCCGGGTCCCCCCGCACCACCGAACCCAGCGGCTCCCTGTAAGCCACAAAGAGCAGCGGGGAGAGTGGGCATCCCTGCCTCACCCCAGTTCTCTATGCCACCACTGTACCCAAGTGCCCGTTCACCATAACCCTGCTCCCCACCCCCTTGTACATGATCTCCAACCACTCTATGAAACGGGGCCCGAATCCCATCCTCTCCAAAACTGTAAAAAGAAACCTGTGGTTCACCCTGTCAAACGCTTTCTCCATATCTAACCCCACCAAACTCATATTGATCCCCGCTCCTCCACCCAGTGAATACAGTCCCTCACCAATCCCAGATTCCACTGTATTAGCCTTCCCTCCACCCCACACGTCTGATCCTCATGAGGTAGAGCCTTCCGAAGATGACCAACTAGGACTCGAGCCACAATTTTGTAGTCCACAAAGAGCACAGGTGATCGGCCTATAGCTTTCCATTCGCTCCCTGTCCCCTTTCTTATACAAGAGAGATATGACCCCCTCCCTCATTGTTTTCCCTAAGCCCCTCCCTTCCAAAACAGATTTAACCACCTCCCACACATCCCTCCCCAAAATCCCCCAAAAAAACAAAAGAAATTCCTTGGGCAGCCCATCAATCCCAGGCACCTTGCCTGATGGCAGCCCCTTCATGGCCTCCTCCACCTCTGCCATGGTCACCGGGCCCTCCATCCCCTCAACTGTATCTCCAGGAACCCTTTTCTGCAGAGACCCTAAAAACCTTCCCAGGCCATCCTCACCCACAGCCCCCTCCCCAAAAACTTCCCCAAAAAACCGAGAAGCTACCTCCAACATCTCCAGTGGGTCTGTCACAGAACCCCCACCTTTCCCACGCAGCTGCGGGATACATGCCCTTGCCTGGGCTGTCTTAACCTGCTTGAAAAAGTAAGCACTGCAGCGTTCCCCCAACTCAAACTTCTCCTTTCTACACCGAAATAAAAACACCCTAGCCCTCTCCCTAAAATAAATCCCTAACTTACCCTTTACCGCTTCAACTGCCTCCCTATCCAACGTCTCCCCCTTATTCCCTGCTGTCACCAAAAATTGTAGTCTCCTCTGTAAGTGCACAAACTCCCTTCTCCTCTCCCGTGCTTTCACTGTGCTATATGAGATCGCCAGTAGGCGAGTATTGTGTTTTACCCCCTCCCACCAGTCCCCCACTGATCCGAAACAAGGTTTAAGCTGTTCCAACACCCCATAATGGAAAGAAAAACTTTTCCGGAAAGCCTTTTCCTTCAAGATTTCACAATTTAGCCTCCAAAACCCCCTCCCAAAAAGGGGTGCCTCTACCTCAAAGGTCACCCGGAGTTGGCCGTGATCTGTGAACCAGAGGGGCGACACTGCAGCATCTTTCACCTCCACCACATTTGGCAAATAAACAAAATCTATCCTACTGCGTGATCCCCTAGAATTTGACCATGTGAATCCCTCCCCTGACTTATCCACCACTCTGAAACTATCCTGTAAATTAAAGTCCATCACTACATCCCTCAAATAAGGCAAACTAAAATCCCCAATGCCTTCAAAAGAGACATTAAAATCCCCCCCCACAACCAAAACCCTGTTGGTAACACAAACATCAGGCAACGCCAAAAAAAGATCCCTCCGTCCCTGTGGTTCTGCTGGGGCATAAACAGTGATAAACTGAAAATAGACCCCCCTCCAGTCCGCATCAACCACTAGTACCCTCCCCTGTACCACAGAAAAACTCCCCGACACATGAAAATCCCTATCCCCAAATAAAATACCCACCCCACAAGAGTGAACCCCTCCCATCCCCCACCTTGAAATCCCCCTCTTCCATCCATCAGAGAAGACCCTTACATCTCCCCATCCCTTAAATGAACCTCCTGTAAAAAATAAACCTGGAAAGGGACCTGGGCCAAATAATGAAAAATTCCCCCCCTCTTCCCCTTATCTCTCATCCCCCTCACATTGACTGTTAAAACTGTAAAGGTCCCTTTCAGGCCTTCTCTTTCTCTCCCAGTAGGCCCTCGGAACCACTCCCCACAGACCCCCCCGATCCGTAGACCTCGCACTCCTCAAGGTAGGCCACACTGCTGGGCGACCTGGCCTCAAAAACAGAGCGTGACGAGCTCAGGGGTGAAACAGCCCCCCCCCTCCACTGGCCCAGTCCCCCCATCTATGTCATCAGCCCTCGCACCATCTTGGGTGCCCACGGAGGCTCCGCCCTCCCCTTCCGCACCCCTGCTTGCTCCTTGATGCCTCTCGGAGGCCGCAGGTACCCCCTCCATTACATCAGACCCCCTGCAGGAACCCTTCGGCCCCAAGTCCACACCCAATGACCCCGAATGTCCTGGTGAAGTCGAAGGCACCTCTCCTTCACACGCAATGTCCATCGACTGAACGGCACCCTCTCGCTGTTTCTTCCTCCTCCTTCTTCCCTTCACCTGTGTTTCAGAACGGACCGCTTCAGTTGATGATTCCGTGTAGTCCTCACCTGAAGAGACCCTCTACCTCCTCACTCCACCGATCGCTGCCATCACCATCTCCGCCGTCTCCTCCTCCGAACTCGCCGCACAATCTGCCCAGGATCCCATCAGCGGCAGACAGTCTCCAAAGCTCACCATCACACTCACACCTTCACGATCACCTCCCAAGTCCGATGGGTCTGCCGCTCCTTCTACGTTGCTCTTGCCTGGGACATCTTCATCTGCCATGAGCCTTTCCCCAGCCGGCGAGGCTGCGGCCGCCTCCGCAATCCGGACAGCAGCCCCCGTCCCAAGAGCCATCTTTGCCTCGTGGACCTCCTGACGCAACTCCTCTTGCGGCCTCTGCCTCCGGATCTCCAAGCCTCCAGCCACTGTGGCGTATGTGCGGGTACGTTTGGGGTAGTACCGAAGCAGGTGCCCCGCATCCCCGCACCCATGACAGTCCCGGGGTGCATCACAGGTGGCAGCACCGTGCCCACTTCTCCCACAGTTCCGGCAGCAAACTTGGACACAGCCCGTCGCCAGGTGTCCAAACCTGCGACATTGTCTGCAAAACAGTGGCTATCCCCTGTCCGCCCCAATTGAAAAGTATGCAGGGGGGTGCTTTAATCCGTCCATGCTGTCTGGATCCTCCCCCAACAGCACCCTGAACTGCCTCCGACCTATCCAGATCCCAAAACTGTCCTGCAGATATTTCGGCTGCATGTCCACTTTCCCGTACCTCTTGAGGAACCCAGCCACTGCCTCGTCCCCGACGTATGGGTTGTAAACGTGGATAGTCACAATCCTCAAATTTCTCTGGCAAAGAGGCACCACTCTGAACCTGGAAAAGGGCTCCATCTCTGCCTTTTTCTGAAATGTTGCTTGGATCTGATCATACTGCTGCTGTTCAAAGTGAGATCATATCCCCGATCGGCTGCGTTCCATTGCAAACAGAAAATCTGTGCTGGCTCAACTTTCAAACCTGCGACGATGACAGTTCTGACGAACCACTCCCGATCTCCAAAGTGACTTTTCTAGTCTTTTAAAACAAACCTCAAAGAAGTTCGCAGACCAGCATAAAATGCTCTCTGGGATGGATGTTTAATTACCATATTTTCCTCAAAAAAACGATACACCTAAATCATTCAGGCTCCTTACATCGCTTGGCTCTGGTAACTTAAACCACTTACTGCACTTGATCTTAGCCAAAAGGCCAAGAAGCGATAACTGTCCACTGGTTCACGTCCGAGGGCCCTTCCTGGCACAATGCGCACTTGTAGCGGTGTTCTTTTTATGGCCATAGGTGGCCAGTGTGAACGGAGCAAGCTACTTTTTCAACTCCTATTCCTAAAAATCCATTTAATGTGTAGTCCTCGTATAGAGGACATATCAGATATTAAACTGAGTCTTTATGGTGTTATTTCACCCATTAACACTTAAGGTACCTCATACAGAGGCTGTGATATGGTTACTTAACAAAATATCTTTACCAGACATATCTCCTACATAACTGTTCTTCTTTCACAGCCACACCTTGTTGTCGAGAGATGTGCTACACTTAATCCATCCACACTGCTACCTACCGCACAGATGAAAAGCCTCATGATTGCATGTCAGAAATAACCATCAGTGTTTTACCCAGGCCAGACTTAACTGATACAACGTTGTACTTTGTAGAATGAGAAAGAACTTCTTGAGCAATAAGCATCTCTCGACATATGATGAAATACAGATTTTGCTATAAAATTAATTCCTTCAATCAGCCTGACTTAAAACTGTCCTCCTTATTTATCCACTTCAAATCAAGTTTCAACAATCAAAAAAATTTTGTAGTTTGAGAAAGAACAACCTAATCTTCAGCAATCAGTATAAAAAGAGGGTAAGAAAAGGTGCAAATGCCAACCATACATCACTAAAAGGTGGAGCGGAAGTATTCGGCTGCAAGTAGGTGTGAATGTCCGACCATAATTTGTAAAAAGCGGGTAAGAAAAGGTTCGAATGCCCGACTATATATTAACAAAAGCGGGAGGAGAGGTCTTCGGATGAGAGTGGGTGAGAATTTCCAACCATAATCTATAAAATGCGATGAAAAAAAGGTGTGAATGCCCCATAGAACACTAAAAGGTGGAGCGGAAGTGTTCGGCTGCAAGAAGGTGTGAATGTCCAACTATATTTGGTGAAAAGCAGGTGAAGCAAGGTCTGAATGCCCAACCTTACATCTTCAAAAGCGAGATCAGAGGTGTTTGGCTGCAAGAAGGCCATAGTTTGCCAAAAAAACCGACTAAATATCAACAAAAGTGGGGGCGGAGGTCTTCGGATGCAAGTGGGTGTGAATATCCCACCATACAACTATGGTAGAGAGGAAGCTGTGAATGGCCGACCATAGCAAAAAGCGTGTGAGAAAAGGTGCGAATGTCAAACCATACATGATCAAAAGAGGGAGCGGAGGTGTTTGGCTGCGACAAGGTGTGAATGTCCACCCATAATTAATGAAACGCGGGCAACAAGTAGGTTCGAATGCGCAAACCATACATCATCATAAGCAGGAGTGGATGTGTTCGGCTACAAGAAGGTTTGAATGTCCGACCATAATTTGTAAAACCCGGGGAAGAAAAGGTTCGAATGCCCGAACATACACCATCAAAAGAGGGAGCGGAGTTGTTCGGCTGTGAGTAGGTGTGAATGTCCAGCCATAATTACTAACAAATGGGTAAGAAAAGGTAGTATTGCCAGACCATACATGATCAAAACAGGGAGCGGAGGTGGTTCAGCTGCAAGAAGGTGTGAATGTCCGACTAAAGTTTGTAAAAAGCGGGTAAGACAAGGTTCGAATGCCCGACAATGTATGATCAAAAGAGGGAGCGGAGGTTTTCGGCTGCAAGAAGGTCTGAATCTCCACCCATAATTACTGAAAAATGGGTAAAAAAAGGGTGCGAATTCCCCACCATACATCATCAAAAGCAGGAGTGGATGTGTTCGGCTAAAAGAAGGTTTGAATGTCCATCAATAATTGCTTTAAAACATGAAAGAAAATTTTCGAATATCAAACCGCACATGATCATAAGCGGGAGAGGAGTTGTTCAGCTGCAAGAAGGTGTGAATGTCCACCCATAATTACTGAAAAATGGGTAAGAAAAGGTGCGAATGCCCAAACATACATCATCAAAAGCAGGAGTGGATGTCTTCGGCTGTAAGAAGGTGTGAATATCCGACCATAGTTGGTAAAAAGCAGGTAAGAAAAGGTTAAAATACCCGACTGTACACAATCAATAACGGGAGCGGAGGTGTTCGGCTACAAGGTGTGAAAGTCCGACCATGGTTTGTAATAAGCGGGTAAGAAATGGTTTGAATGCCTGAATATATACCATCAAAAGCGGAAGGGGAGGTGGTTCAGCTGCAAAAAGTTGTGAATGTCCGACTAAAGTTTCTAAAAAGCGGCTAAGACAAGGTGCGAATTCCCGGCAATATATGATCAAAAGAGGGAGCGGAGGTGTTCGGCTACAAGAAGGTTTGAATGTCCGACCATAGTTTGTAAAAAGCGGGTAAGAAAAGGTTCGAATGCCCGAACATACACCATCAAAAGAGGGAGCGGAGGTATTCCGCTGTAAGAAGGTGTGAATGTCCGACCATAGTTGGTAAAAAGCGGGTAAGAAAAGGTGCGAATGTCCGACAATGTATGATCAAAAGAGGGAGCGGAGGTTTTCGGCTGAAAGAAGGTCTGAATGTCCAACCATAATTTGTAAAACCCGGGGAAGAAAAGGCTTGAAAGCCTGACTATACACCATCAATAGCGGGAGCGGAGTTGTTCGGCTGTGAGTAGGTGTGAATGTCCAGCCATAATTACTAACAAATGGGTAAGAAAAGGTAGTATTGCCAGACCATACATGATCAAAACAGGGAGCGGAGGTGGTTCAGCTGCAAGAAGGTGTGAATGTCCGACTAAAGTTTATAAAAAGCGGGTAAGACAAGGTGCGAATTCCCGGCAATATATGATCAAAAGAGGGAGCGGAGGTGTTCGGCTGCAAGAAGGTCTGAATGTCCAACCATAATTTGTAAAATCCGAGAAAGAAAAGGCTCGGAAGCCCGACTATACACCATCAAAAGCGGGAGCAGAGGTGTTCAGCTGCAAGAAGGTCTGAATGTCCATCAATAATTGCTTTAAAACATGAAAAAAAAAAAATTCGAATATCAAACCGCACATGATCATAAGCGGGAGAGGAGGTGTTCAGCTGCAAGAAGGTGTGAATGTCCACCCATGATTCCTGAAAAATGGATAAAAAAAGGTGTGAATGCCCAACCATACATCATCAAAAGCAGGAGTGGAGGTGTTCGGCTGCAAGAAGGTGGGAACGCCCGACCAAAGTTTTTAAAAAGCAGTTAAGAAAAGGTTCGAATATCCAACCAAACATAATCAAAAGCGGGAGCAGAGCTGTTCCACTGCAAGTAGGTGTGAATGTCAGATCATAATTTGCAAAAAGATGATGAGAAAGGGTGAGAATGCCCGACTATACACCATCAAATGCGGGAGCGGAGTTGTTCGGCTGTGAGTGGGTGTGAATCTCCGACCATAATTGCTGAAAAATGTGTTAGAAAAGACTAGAATGCCGGACAATACATCATCAAAAGCGGGAGAGGTGGTGTTCGGCTGCAAGTACGTGTGAATGTCCAGCCATAATTACTCACAAACGGGTAAGAAAAGGTAGTATTGCCAGACCATACATGATCAAAACAGGGAGCGGAGTTGGTTCAGCTGCAAGAAGGTGTGAATGTCCGACTAAAGTTTGTAAAAAGCGGGTAAGACAAGGTACGAATGCCCGACAATATATGATCAAAAGAGGGAGCGGAGGTGTTCTCCTGTAAGAAGGTCTGAATGCCCAAACATAATTTGTAAAAACCGGGGAAGAAAAGGCTCGAAAGCCCGACTATACAACATCAAAAGCAGGAGTGGATGTGTTCGGCTGCAAGAAGGTTTGAATGTCCATCAATAATTGCTTTAAAACATGAAAGAAAATTTTTGAATATCAAACCGCACATGATCATAAGCGGGATAGGTGTTCAGCTGCAAGAAGGTGTGAATGTCCATTCATAATTACTGAAAAATGGGTAAGAAAAGGTGCGAATTCCCAACCATACATCATCAAAAGCAGGAGTGGATGTGTTCGGCTACAAGAAGGTTTGAATGTCCGACCGTAGTTTCTAAAAAGCGGTTAAGAAAAGGTTTGAATGCCCGAACATACTCCATCAAAAAAGGAAGCGGAGGTGTTCCGCTGTAAGAAGGTGTGAATGTCCGACCATAGTTGGTAAAAAGCAGGTAAGAAAAGGTTAAAATACCCGACTGTACACAATCAATAGCGGGAGCGGATGTGTTCGGCTGCAAGAAGGTGTGAAAGTCAAACCATGGTTTGTAAAAAGCGGGTAAGAAAAGGTGTTAATGCCCGACGATGTATGATCAAAAGAGGGAGCGGAGGTTTTCGGCTGCAAGAAGGTCTGAATGTCCAACCATAATTTGTAAAAACCGGGGAAGAAAAGGCTCGAAAGCCCGACTATACACCATCAAAAGCGGGAGCAGAGGGGTTCAGCAGCAAGAAGATCTGAATGTCCATCAATAATTGCTAGAAATCATGAAAGAAAATTTTCGAATATCAAACCGCACATGATCATAAGCGGGAGAGGAGGTGTTCAGCTGCAAGAAGGTGTGAATGTCCACCCATAATTCCTGAAAAATGGGTAAAAAAAGGTGCGAATGCCCAACCATACATCATCAAAAGCAGGTGTGAATATCAGATCATAATTTGCAAAAAGCTGAATGGAAAGGGTGAGAATGCTCGACTATACACCATCAAATGCGGCAGTGGAGGTGTTCGGCTGTGAGTAGGTGTGAATCTCCGACCATAATTGCTGAAAAATTGTGTTAGAAAAGATAAGAATGCTGGACCATACATCATCAAAAGTTGACTGTACATAATCAATAGCGGGAGCGGAGTTGTTCGGCTACAAGAAGGTGTGAAAGTCCGACCATGGTTTGTAAAAAGCGGGTAAGAAAAGGTTTGAATGCCCGAATATATACCATCAAAAGCGGAAGTTGAGGTGTTCGGCTGCAAGAAGGTGTGAACGTCCGACCAAAGTTTGTAAAAAGCAGTTAAGAAAAGGTTTGAATATCCAACCAAACATAAGCAAAAGCGGGAGCAGAGCTGTTCGACTGCAAGTAGGTGTGAATGTCAGATCATAATTTGTAAAAAGCGGGTAAGAAATATACATAAAATCCCAAATCATGCAGAACGTATGAAAAGAAGCTTATTCTCGGATTCCTGATCCTTCAGTGTTGCTCTTTCTTCTACTGCAAAATCCAATGTTGTTCTTTGTTGAAGTCCATCGAGACATATTGATGGACATTCAGACCTTCTTGCAGCTTAACACCTCCGCTCCCGCATTTGATGGTGTATCGTCGGGCTTTCAAGCCTTTTCTTCCCCGGTTTTTACAAATTATGGTTGGACATTCAGACCTTCTTGTAGCCGAACACATCCACTCCCGCTATTGATTGTGTACAGTCGGGTATTTTAACATTTCTTACCCGCTTTTTACCTACTATGGTCGGACATTCAAACCTACTTGTAGCCGAACAAATCCACTCCTGCTTTTGATGATGTATGGTTGGGCATTCGAACCTACTTGTTGCCCGCTTTTCATTAATTATGGGTGGACATTCACACCTTGTCGCAGCCAAACACCTTCACTCCCTGTTTTGATCATGTATGGTTGGACATTCGCAACTTTTCTCACCCGCTTTTTGCAAACTATGGTCGGCCATTCACAGCTTCCTCTCCACCATACTTGTATGGTGGGATATTCACACCCACTTGCATCCGAAGACCTCCGCCCCCACTTTTGTTGATATTTAGTCGGTCATTCGCACCTTACCCACTTTTGGCAAACTATGGCCTTCTTGCAGCCAAACACCTCTGATCTCGCTTTTGATATTGTAAGGTTGGTCATTCAGACCTTGCTTCACCTGCTTTTCACCAAATATAGTCGGACATTCACACCTTCTTGCAGCCGAACACTTCCGCTCCACCTTTTAGTGTTCTATGGGGCATTCACACCTTTTTTTTCACTGCATTTTATAGATTATGGTTGGAAATTCTCACCAACTCTCATCCGAAGACCTCTCCTCCCGCTTTTGTTAATATATAGTCGGGCATTCGAACCTTTTCTTACCCGCTTTTTACAAATTATGGTCGGACATTCACACCTACTTGCAGCCGAATACTTCCGCTCCACCTTTTAGTGATGTATGGTTGGGATTTGCACCTTTTCTTACCCTCTTTTTATACTGATTGCTGAAGATTAAGTTGTTCTTTCTCAAACTACACAAAATTTTTTAATTGTTGAAACTTGATTTGAAGTGGATAAATAAGGAGGACAAACAGTTTTAAGTCAGGCTGATAGAAGGAATTAATTTTATAGCAAAATCTGTATTTCGTCATATGTCGAGAGATGCTTATTGCTGAAGAAGTTCTTTCTCATTCTACAAAGTACAACGTTGTTTATCGTTGAAACTTGATTAGACATGAATAAATATGAAGGACAAAGCAGTCTTAACTTGGTTTGAGTTAAGGAATTTGTTTTATAGGAGAATCCGAATTTGTGCATAACTCGTAAAATAGAGCTTATTTTCGGATTCCTGAAGAATGAGTCTGGTTCTTTCTCATAATACAAAGTTTGTTGTTTATTGTTGAAACTTCATCAGAAGTGAAGAAATAAGGAGGACAAACCGTTTTAAGTCAGTTTGATAGAAGGATTTTATCTTAAAGCAAAATCTATATTCCTTCATATCTCCTCGAGAGAATCTTATTGCTGAAAATGAGGTCTGGTTCTTTTTCATACTACAAAATACAGTGTTGTTTATTGTTGAAACTAGATTAGAAGTAGATAAATATGAAGGACAAAGCAGCTTGAACTTGGTTTGAGAGAAGGAATTAATTTTATTGCAAAATCCGAATTCATGCATAACTCGTCAAATAGATAGTGATGTGTCGTTCGTGAGCGATTCGTTCGATATGAACTAATTTTTTATATGACTCGGGAGTAACGAGTTGTCTCAGTGAGTGATTCGTTCATTTTCATGCAGTACCCTTCCTTATCACATGGCAGGCGGCAGCTTCATAAGCTCAGTCAGCAGGACAGGAAACAGTATTGATTCGTTCACGACTCAACTCCTCGGGTGATGGGTCCTCGCACAGGAAACAGTATTGATTCGTACATGACTCAACTCCTCGGCTGACGGGTCCTCGCACAGGAAACAGTATTGATTAGTTTACGACTCAACTCCTTGGGTCTTCGTTCATTTGTCACGTTTCAAATTCTACGTTTCATTTGACAGGCTGAAGAGTAGTAGGCACAACAGTTCGTTCACAAACCGGATCATTAATCTCATAGACTATTCTACCATCAACAACTTGGAAACCACAATCGACTCTCTAGATGCAGAAAAAGCATTTGATGGAGTGAACTGGAAATTTTTATTCGCAGCATTAAACAAATTCGGGTTTGGGTCACACTTCATCAACTGTATAAGGATATTATAAAGCTCCCCAAATGCAAGTGTCAGGACAAATGATCAAACTTCTCCAAGCTTCAGTCTGCAGAGAGGTACGAGACAGGGTTGCCCACTTTCTCCCTCACTTTTTGCTATTTTCATCAAACCTTTAGCAGCTGCTATCAGACAAGATAGAAATATTAATGGAATCCAACCCCAAAATATTGAGCATAAAATAAGTCTTTATGCTGATGATGTATTACTTTTCCTTCAGAACTCACAGACGTCTCTCACTCACACGATCACACTCATAAATAAATTCTCAGCACTTTCTGACTACTCTATCAACTGGTCTAAGACCACAGTTCTGCCCATTAACTGTAGGGTCCAGAATATACCTGCGATCACTTTACAGTCAGGAAATATTAGATATTTAGGCATAAACATTTCCTCCAGGCTCTCAGAGCTAACAAAGCTAAATTATGTGCAATTATTAAAGATCTCGTCCTTACCTATATCACTTATGGGGAGAGTTACAACCATTAAAATGATGATACTACCAAAAGTTAACTATTTGTTCTCAATGATCCCCATAAAACCATCTGCTACTTGGTTTAAGTCACTAGATTCATGCATCTCCAAATTTCTGTGGAAAAACAAACCACCACGTATTAGTTTAAAAACCCTACAGAAGACCAAGGACAGTGGTGGATTAGATTGACCTCATTTTCAGCACTATTCCTTAGCCAATAGGTTACAATATATATCAAAATGGTTTAAACCTTGTTGTTGTCACAGTTCCCAGAGATGTTGTAATTGTTGAGGATTCTATATTCACCCCCTCATTAGAGGCACGTGTTGCAGATTGATGACACTGAATCTTCTTCTCTGTTCATTGCTGGCATCATTCCCAGCATCGTAAGTGTTTGTGGCATTGTTAGCCTCTTCTTCTGGATCTTGATATCGAGCATCCTTTTGTATTTCTGGTTTGTCAGTCCTTTCTCTTCGTTCACCGGAGTCTTCGTCTCTTTGTCCTTGAGTTTGGTGATTTTTTCTCCTTTTGATGCCTTGACACAGTGTGACAGGTGATACCATGTGGGAGATCCTTTAACTTGGACTGCTGTCCCTGTATTGCGAAATGGCTGTGCTGCTCAAATGGTCTCTCCTTCATCATATACACAGTTATTCATACATCACCTTCCACCATGAAGCGTTGTCCCTTTTTGTTTCTCTCTTTGTTCTTAAAATGCTGCATGTCTAAACCAATCCATTAAATTAGATCATTTTGGCAGTAAAGCAATCTACAACGTGCTTGGTCGCAAAGCTGCTCATCTGTGGTAAACAGCTCTTCAGAAAGGCATTCTTCAATTGATTTCACAAATTTTATGTAATAATTTTGTGATTTCCTACAAAACTACACTTCTTCTCCCATCTGTGTGAGTATTTAATATTGTCTGGGTCCCGTTAAAACATGTATTTTTCCCATCTAATTCCTTGTTTGCTTTAAAACAAGTATTCCCCATTTTCTATCCCTTCAGTAGCCAACCAGTTTGTATGGAGTACACTGGAGCAACTTGACTGATCAGTAAAACACTGCTTTTGTTGTCACCGCAAGGCTTCCCCCGTCGGCTGAGACACTACTGAGTAACTACAACTCAACACAGTTTATACACATAACATTCATATACATACTAACAAACAAACAAACAATTATGTATCGCAATTTTCTCATCTCTGTTTGAACATACACCCAGGTAAATATTCCTGTAGTCTTCTCATACCGACTATGGACCCATTCATTGTTTAACTTCACTGTTTTGCAAATCCTAATTATGGGTGCCCAATGCCAAAGGCAGGGCACACATATTACTATTGCTCATACTTATTATTCTCCCGCTTCTGTCACGTTTTTCGGCGCGCTACTCGTCCCGCAGCGAAGGTCCGACTAAAATAAAAAATACATGGCTGCGTGCGCGCCAATGGGGAGAGGTGTGCTTGTATTTTTCTCTCTCATTACTCGAAAGGATTAGCGGATAAATGGGAAAAAGCGGGCAAATTGTCAATGGGAAAATGAATGGAGAAGGCCTTAACGAGGCAGTTTGGGGCCCTCACATTGGAGGCCTCTGAACTCAGCCATACAGCGTCACACACACATCATTCAAAGTTTGTGTGTGACAGGAAAGACTCAGCTTTAACTGTGGTAAAGGGCTTGTTAATAGCTTATACAGCTTTGACACAACGGCAGTTTACGTTTTAGGTGTCCAGAGGAGGTCGTCTCATGTCAGTTACACTGTAACTGTCACTCTAAAAATCATTAAAAGAACATTTCTCGAACAAATTCCTCTCACGTCCAAAATATCTGCCTGATCTGGATAAATTATACATCAAAACGTAGGTATTTTAGTTGTGTTTCACCCAATGTGACTGTCATTGAGCTTGGCCTCACAGATTTCTCACAAATCACCTGTGAGCGCAGAGAGGGAACATTGCATCCCATTATAAAACGGGCGAGCCCTGAAATCAGTCGGAAAAATAATTTTAAAACTGCCATAATAAAGGAGCCACGGGGGTTAGAAGAATAAAACCGCTGGCTTCCCCCTTCCCTTCTGGCTCTCACGGTGAAAGAATTATTCGGATCCGACTTCTACTTTTCGAACAGCGAGCGTTTTTATCCAGATTTCTGCCTCAATATGAAAACCCCATGATTTTAAGGGGACAAAGTGAGGTGCAGATTCTGCAGTTGGCAGTTGGCAGGCACAGCTGTTGCCCATAGCAACTAATGCTGACCACACCCAAGATGGCTGCCCTGTTCTATCACAGCTGATGAGGGCAGAGCCAAGATGGCTGATAAGGGCAGAGCCAAGATGGCTGATGAGGGCAGAGTAAACATAGCAGCAGGAGGGCAGGAGAACAAGAGGGCAAGAGGGCAAGAGGGCAAGAGGGCAGGAGGGCAGGAGGGCAGGAGGGCAAGAGGGCAGGAGGGCAAGAGGGCAGGAGCAAGGCGGCAGGAGGGCAAGAGGGCAGGAGGGCAAGAGGGCAAGAGGGCAAGAGGGCAAGAGGGCAGGAGGGCAGGAGGGCAAGAGGGCAGGAGGGCAAGAGGGCAAGAGGGCAGGAGGTCAAGAGGGCAAGAGGGCAGGAGGGCAAGAGGGCAGGAGGGCAGCATTAGGGCAGGAGCAAGGCAGGAGGGCAAGAGGGCAGGAGGGCAAGAGGGCAGGAGGGCAGGAGCAAGGCAGGAGGGCAAGAGGGCAGGAGGGCAAGAGGTTAAGAGGGCAAGAGGGCAGGAGGGCAAGAGGGCAGGAGGTCAAGAGGGCAGGAGGTCAAGAGGGCAGGAGGTCAAGAGGGCAAGAGGGCAGGAGGGCAAGAGGGCAGGAGGGCAAGAGGGCAAGAGGAGGGCAGCATTAGGGCAGGAGCAAGGCAGGAGGGCAGCATTAGGGCAGGAGCATTAGGGCAGCATTAGGGCAGCAGAAGGGCAGCAGAAGGGCAGGAGCAGGGCAAGAGGGCAAGAGGGCAGGAGGGCAGGAGGGAAAGAGGGCAAGAGGAGGGCAGCATTAGGGCAGGAGCAAGGCAAGAGGGAAAGAGGGCAGGAGGGCAAGAGGAGGGCAGCATTAGGGCAGGAGCAAGGCAGGAGGGCAGCATTAGGGCAGGTGCATTAGGGCAGCAGAAGGGCAGTAGAAGGGCAGGAGCAGGGCAAGAGGGCAGGAGGGCAAGAGGGCAGGAGGGCAAGAGGGCAAGAGGAGGGCAGCATTAGGGCAGGAGCAAGGCAGGAGGGCAGCATTAGGGCAGGAGCATTAGGGCAGCATTAGGGCAGCAGAAGGGCAGCAGAAGGGCAGGAGCAGGGCAAGAGGGCAAGAGGGCAGGAGGGCAGGAGGGAAAGAGGGCAAGAGGAGGGCAGCATTAGGGCAGGAGCAAGGCAAGAGGGAAAGAGGGCAGGAGGGCAAGAGGAGGGCAGCATTAGGGCAGGAGCAAGGCAGGAGGGCAGCATTAGGGCAGGTGCATTAGGGCAGCAGAAGGGCAGTAGAAGGGCAGGAGCAGGTCAAGAGGGCAGGAGGGCAAGAGGGCAAGAGGAGGGCAGCATTAGGGCAGGAGCAAGGCAGGAGGGCAAGAGGGCAAGAGCAGGGCAGGAGGAGGGCAGCAGGAGGGCAGGGGGGCAGGAGGGCAAGAGGGCAAGAGGGCAAGAGGGCAGGAGGGCAAGAGGGCAAGAGGGCAGGAGGGCAAGAGGGCAAGAGGGCAGGAGGGCAAGAGGACAGGAGGGCAAGAGGGCCATATGTTTTCCATTAATCTGAACAGATTAATAGGTTCATGCCAGCCCCTGATGAGACAAATGCGCGCGATAGTGCGCACTAACTCATGTTTTTCATTAATCTTAACAGATTAATAGGTTCATGCCAGCCCCTGATGAGACAAATGCGCGCGATAGCGCGCACTAACTCATAAATTTCCATTATTCAGAACAGATTAACAGGTTCATGCCAGCCCCTGATGAGACAAATGCGCGCGATAGCGCGCACTAACTCATAAATTTTCATTAATCTGAACAGATTAACAGGTTCATGCCAGCCCCTGATGAGACAAATGCGCGCGATAGCGCGCACTAACTCATAAATTTCCATTATTAAGAACAGATTAACAGGTTCATGCCAGCCCCTGATGAGACAAATGCGCGCGATAACGCGCACTAACTCATAAATTTTCATTAATCTGAACAGATTAACAGGTTCATGCCAGCCCCTGATGAGACAAATGCGCGCGATAGCGCGCACTAACTCATAAATTTCCATTATTCAGAACAGATTAACAGGTTCCTGCCAGCCCCTGATGAGACAAATGTGTGCGATAACGCGCACTAACTCATAAATTTTCATTAATCTGAACAGATTAACAGGTTCATGCCAGCCCCTGAAGAGACAAATGCGCGCGATAGCGCGCACTAACTCATAAATTTCCATTATTAAGAACAGATTAACAGGTTCATGCCAGCCCCTGATGAGACAAATGCGCGCGATAACGCGCACTAACTCATAAATTTTCATTAATCTGAACAGATTAACAGGTTCATGCCAGCCCCTGATGAGACAAGTGCGCGCGATAGCGCGCACTAACTCATAAATTTCCATTATTCAGAACAGATTAACAGGTTCCTGCCAGCCCCTGATGAGACAAATGTGTGCGATAACGCGCACTAACTCATAAATTTTCATTAATCTGAACAGATTAACAGGTTCATGCCAGCCCCTGAAGAGACAAATGCGCGCGATAGCGCGCACTAACTCATAAATTTTCATTAATCTGAACAGATTAACAGGTTCATGCCAGCCCCTGAAGAGACAAATGCGCGCGACAGCGCGCACTAACTCATAAATTTCCATTATTCAGAACAGATTAACAGGTTCCTGCCAGCCCCTGATGAGACAAATGTGTGCGATAGCGCACATTCACTCATATGTTTTCCATTATTCTGAACAGATCAACCGGGTGTGTCTAAAGCAGGCAGATTTCACCAGAACAAGCCAGAATCTCATATTTCAGACTGGATTATGATCATGTAATGGTGAACCTTCAATTTGACCTTCAACTCTCAGCACATTAACTCATATGTCTCTGTGTGGACGGGCAGCAGCTTGGCACCCATCAAAATTTCTTCAGAAAGCCACGGGGGGTAGAAGAATAAAAATGACACCGCTGGCTTCCCCCGTCCCTTCTGGCGCTCACGGTAAAAGAATTATTCGGATACGACTTCTACTTTTCGAACAGCGACCGTTTGTTCCAGATATCTTCCTCAAAATGAAAACCCCATGATTTTAAGGGGACAAAGTGAGGTGCAGATTTGTCAGTGGGCACATGCAGCTGTTGCCCACAGCAACTAATTAGGAGCCCCAAACTGTCCTATTTTAGAGGGCAGTAACTCAGCCATACGGTATCACAGAGACATCATTCAAACTTTAAAATGTTCACAAGACATTCAGCTATTATCTGATTATACAGCTTTTTCAAATATTAAGCCAATTCTGAAATATGACAGTTTAAAAAAACATGAACCTTTTTGCTCCTTCTTGATTTTTATGAATGAGAAGATTAGAGTGGCAGACTGATCATTTTAACTTTTTCTGATATTCAAACAAATGCCTCTAACTTTCATGCTGTTTAACTCAGACAAACAAATTATACCTTAAAATGTAGGTACACTTGTCCTCTTTCAGCTGATGTAACTACTAAATAGCTCACATTTACAGAATGAGCTATGAGCCTTGAAGCGAGAGAAACCTTTCAATTTCTCTCACTAACTCCAATGGAAATTTGGTGGAACGCCAGAGACAGGTTCAACTGTGTTCAACTCGCTGCCGTTTAAATTGTTTTCACTCCATTGAAATAAAAACTACATTGCCGCGTTCCTCCAAGCCTTCTGCTTCTTACGGTCTTCAAATTATTTTCCTCGCTCTTCCAGTTTTCTCACAGGAGGTCATAGTATCCAAAATGCAATTTCTGCAGTTATACAGGGAGAGAGCTGCAGCTGTTGACAAACATTGCTATCACTGATGACATCACTCTTCCACTCCCTGCTGTATAATACACTGAAGCCATTTTAACTATTAATCACTTGATTTCTGATGGCAGCTTCTTCGCTCTTCCAGTTGTCTCACAGGAGGTCATAGTATCCAAAATGCAATTTCTGCAGGTTATACAGGGAGAGAGCTGCAGCTGTTGACAAACATCACACATTTCCATGATAAACAGGCCCTCCTTCACTCATTTAAAGTAACAGTGAAGGCTTTATTCAAACTGCTATAAAATCTGTATTTTAAACATGACCTTGATATAAATCACATGAGTGTCTTCAGCAGACCTTTCTCTTATTGAAAAGTTAAATATTTTTAAATTTTGACTTTTAAATCCATTCAAACAGCTGTTTGTTCTCAGGGGGCACAGCCTGTCCTCCTGTCTCTCTCTGGCTGAGGCTTTCCTTCTGTGTGGTTACCCTCACTCATGCTGTCTAAAGCACACATATGATACCTCAAAACGTGCGTCTGGGTCTGCAGAAGTGAGCTTGTATTTTTCTCTCTCATTACTAAAATGGTTTTTAGAAAATGACCTTAGAATCAGCACTGTCCCTCTCCATTAGAAATACAGGGAAATTCACAGAAACCACTCATCCTCCACACTATTCACAGCCTAAAACCTCCTTAACATCCGCAATTTCTCTTAAAACTGGATAAATTCTAGCTTAACATGAAGCTATTTATGTCTTCTTTCCATATTTGTGCTTTAACTTATGCTTTTGCTCTCAAATCACCTCAGATTCAGAGCAAAATCACACATTTCCATGATAAACAGGCCCTCCTTCGCTTCTTTAAGCTGACAGTGAAGGCTGTATTCAAACTACTATAAAACCTATATTTTAAACAGGACCTTGATATAAATCACATCAGAGCTTTCTCTTACAGAAAAGTTCAATTTTTAAAATTTTTGACTTTTAAATCCATTCAAACAGCTGTTTGTTCTCAGGGGGCACAGCCTGTCCTCCTCTGTCTCTCTGTGGCTCAGGCCTTCATTCCGTGTACTTTGCCTCACTCAGCAGAGCTTTCTCTTACAGAAAAGTTCAATTTTTAAAAATTTTGACTAAGCCAATTCTCAAATATGACAGTTTAAAAAAGCTTCTGATGAGACAAATGCGTGCGATAGCGCGCACTAACTCATAAATTTTCTTTAATCTGAACAGATTAACAGGTTCATGGCAGCTGCTGACGAGACAAATGCGCACGATAGCGCACACTAACTCATAAATTTCCATTAATCTGAACAGATTAACAGGTTCATACCAGCTGCTGAGGAGACAAATGACTCATATGTTCTCCATTATTCTGAACAGATCAACCGGGCCTTATGTGTCTAAAGCAGGCAGATTTCACCAGAACAACTCAAAATCTAATTTTTCAGACTGGATTTGAAATATCTGGCAACTAGCAGCTCTCATCTGTGTGTCTGTGTGGACGGGCAGAAGACGGGCAGCAGCTGGGCACCCATCAAAATTTCTTCAGAAATTTTCTAGTTGAATATTACACATTGACATTGAACTTTACTGGATAAGCAGGTCTTCATTGCATTCAGCAGCCTATATGTGAGCATCTATGTGTAAGCTGCTCTTCTTTGCATTTATCAGCAGCAAGCAATTCTTCATTGCACATGCATATGAAAATAGTAAAACAATTCCAATGTGTTAGCGAAACCTTCTATATCAGGAGTGTCCATCATGATGCTGGGAATAGAACCTCTTTCCCAGAATAGTTCAACCTTCATTACTCAACTGATCATAACTCCGCAATGAGCACATTTCAAAGTATCATTCCTCTACATGTATTCAAAAATCTATGTGTAAATGTTTAATATTTCTTATATTTGTTGATGTCATTCTGTGTGCATGTGGCCTAAACCCAATCTCTGTGTGGCAATTTTAATTTAAACAAGTTGAACTCTGCCTCTGATCATTTAAAAAAGGTGTGTACCAATATCAACCTTTCTCAGGTAATTACTGATCCTACAAAACCAAACTTAAGAGATCCTTCAAGGTTGTCCCTGATTGGTTCAATCTTAACAAATCAAAGGTAGAAAATCCACAGTATCTGAACTTGGTGTTAGTTATCACTGCTCAATAGCCTGTATCAGAATTGCAAAAATGAAAACATTAGGTCCACGCTTGGTATCCAGATCCTGAAACATCTCCATGAGCAGGCTTTTTTTTTTTAACTGATCTGTTGAATAGTTATACTCATGACACTGTTAAAATCCCAGATGAAGATCTAGCACTTGACCATTTTTGTAAATCTTCTAATTCCATAGTTGATAAACACGCCCCTTTTAAAAAGTATAGAACTTAGAACAGGTCTAGTCCCTGGCTTTCGGCAGAACTGTCTTCTTTACTTAAAAAATAAATAAACCTTGGATGCTAGCTGGGCATATGAGGGACCCGGGTCATTGCCTTGCTTTTAGTAAGCTTAGAAATAAATGTACAGCAGAAATAAGAAAGGCCAAGTCTGATCATTATCTAAATTTGATTCCCAGAGCTTACTCAGATTTCACAAAAGTCTGTCCTACTGCTCCTGTTTTTAATTAGACTTCTATGCCTTCGCAGTCGCAGCTTTGTCACTCCTTTTAAGCTTATTGTATGTTCTAAATGTTGTTTTAATTGTGTCTTCAAAGGTTTTTTGTTTTTTCTGTCTCAGCTATTGTATATGAGATTATTTTCTCCATTTATCTCCAAGTTTAAATAAATGTTATTACTAGTGTGGCACTTTCTATGTCAAGGGGACAGTGGTGGTACTCTGTCCTGCATCATCTTTATTTCTGCTAATCCATGCTTCATACCATAAAATTGGGAATACTATAATAAGAGTAATGATTAATAATACACAGCTGATTCCTCTTAACCCACAAAATCCTGGTAATCTGAATGGATGCCACAGCCTTTGTCCATCCATTTTTCTTGTCTTATTTTAGTCACACCCTATGTTCTCATGTTAGCTGTTGTTTTCTTCACTGAGGTTGAGATGAACCCCCTCCTGTTGAGAGAATTCCCCTTTGTAGTCAGACTTTTGCCTCAGAAAACAGTGTTGGGTAACTAATCTTTCCCTACTTCTGAAGGCCGTGGTACAATGTGATAAGTGAATCCAAGAAGTCCTTTAGCTGCTGTGGGTGATGTAAGTAGTACCTGAAATGGACCTTCCCCCCATTGGCCTGGACCAGTTCTTTTTCTTTATCACTTTGATGATGATCTAGTTTTACTGTCTTCAGAGATTCCTTCACCGGTTCACCTGGAACAGACTAAACAGAAGAGATCTCTCTACTTGTTAATATTTGTATTCTGCTAAGGTTTCTTCTCTTTTTCTTTTTTTCTTCATCATGTCAGTTGATGACTGTGTTTTGACTGTGGGAGTACGAATGGTCTTCCATACCTTTTCTCAAATAGAGTTCATCTTGTGCTAGTTTGGAGGATGCATTTTTAGGATGGTAAACAGTAAACCCAATATTTCCCATTTCTTCCATGATTTTTTTCAGCCTTGACTTAATTATTCCATTGTGTCTCTCCACGAAACCTGCTGATTGTGGATGATATGCACAGTGGTTTCTAAGGTCTATTTTAAGTTCTTTGCCATCAGTGAGATGACATTGTTTACAAAGTGTGTCAAATTATCACTGAAGATCTTTACAGGAATTTCTAATCTAGAAATGATTTATTTTACCCGTGCTTTTGCTACTGAGAGTGCATCTGCTTGTGCACATGGAAATATTTCAGTCCATTTGGTAAAAACCTCTGTTGTCACTGAGCAGAATCGTTTCCCTTAACATTAATTTAGTTCAATGAAATCTACACAATAATGAAATAATGAAATCCAAACAAATATGTTGAAAAAGATACACTGGCTTAGGGAATTATCTTCGTTTTGGTCTTAGATTGCCCTGCTACACAAAACTTTATTAATTTATTTATTTAAAAAAAAAAAATTCAATAATTAGTAAAACCATATGCTGTAAAAACCTTGTTCATTATTGCTTCCATCCCTCCTGTTGAGACATGACATGGTCCGTGGCTCAATACTGCAACATATTTAAACAAATTCTTTGGCAGTATGGTTTTCCTTCCGGTCATTCATACGAGTCTATTGTAGATGGCAATTGAATAACATCTAATAATAATAAAATATTTGTAGTTTATACATTTAGCTGTGGATGTCAACATACCTGTTTTTCCAATTCTGTGTTAACACATGTACAGTTGAGAAGGCATACTGACTGTCAGTGTAAACGTTAACAACAATTTTTTAATTTAATTTACAAGCTTCAGTTAAAGCTACTAATTCGACTGCTTGAACAGAGTAATTTTTTGGTAGTGGTTGTTTTAAGACAACTTCAGTTTCTGTTACTACTGCAAATTCTGTAGCATTTGTGCCATCAGGGTTTTTTGCTTGACCTGTCGAATAAATATAGTTATTTCTGCATTTTCATAACGTATATCAGTTAAGTCTGGCCTGGGTAAAACACTGATGGTTATTTCTGACATGCAATCATGAGGCTTTCCATCTGTGGGGTAGGTAGCAGTGTGGATGGATTAAGTGTAGCACATCTCTCGACAACAAGGTGTGGCTTTGAAAGAAGAACAGTTATGTAGAGATGTCTGGTAAAGATATTTTGTTAAGTAACCATATCACAGCCACTGCATGAGGTACCTTAAGTTTTAATGGGTGAAATAACACCATAATTGTTAATGCCTGCACTGCCAATGGCTTCTGGCCATTGATTCAAAAGTACGATCTCATCACTTTTTCCCCCTTTCAGTGGACACTGGCCCCTAATTACCGCAATTCAGCAGGGGGTCTTTCATTAGGAGTACTGGACTCCCCCGTGCACGGTTTGTCAACATACCTGTTTTTCCAATTCTGTGTTAACACATGTACAGTTGAGAAGGCATACTGACTGTCAGTGTAAACGTTAACAACAACGGCGGAAAAAACGTCGAGATCTGGTTTGAGGACCCAATTGTTGAGAAAATTCTCTCAATGAGACTCAGAGTTGCTGGAGTCAGTTAATGCAAAGGTTTAATCTTGCAGCAAGCTCAAGAATGTGTGTGTGTGTATGGGTGTATGTGTGCGAACATGTGTGTGAGTTTGTGTGTGTGAGAGTTTAAAGAACATGTTATCCACAGGCAGGTCTTAACTAGTATGGCACGGGTCCAGCCTGTCTCATCTTTTTTAGCCCCTTAAATTCATAAAACAGACATGGTGCAGTTATTTCCATTCTAGAAAATAAGAGTAATCACCACCATTCCTATAAACTCTGGATATTCTAACAATCTGAATCTTTTTCAAATGTTCGATGAAGCCCTTTGCTGTTCTGTTTAGAGACTCAGCTGATCATAAACCAAGTTTTAGCTCTTGAACCAAGCTTCTAAACTCTTCACCTTTTTCATTTCTCAGTTAGTATTCACTTTAAAACTGATTAAAAGAAAGAATAAATGAATGTCTATCAACAAATGTGGGATCTAAACTCTAGTGCTTCCTCTAAAATAATTTCCTTTCTCAATTCAGAAATGTGTGTGTGTAAGTCACAACACCCGTGACACCAAAACGGCTTTCTTTTCTCTCTTTTCTCTACACTCTGCACTGTGAGCACACACACCAAATCAGAAAGGCTTTTTTCTCTCTTTTCTACATTATGGACTGTGGGGACACAAAACCACTCTCTCTCTTTTTTTTTTTTGATTGTGTGCCAGGGCATTGTCTCACGTATTAGATTATGCTTAAGATACGAATGGGTTTATCAGTCACATCAGAATCCATACATACTGATTCTCCCGTCATAAAATAGTCGGATCTTATCAAACACACTTTGTTTCTTGTGACAATCAAGTCAGCAAAACAGCGTATACACGTCAAGACACTGAATCAAGTTTGCCACAAGAACTCATAAGTTTGGCAGTATTGCTCTGCCGTCAGCAATCATACACCCATTTTATTTTCGTGAGACATGTGCAGGCACCTGTTCATCTACTGTTCTATCACTATGAATTAGTTTATCTATTATCAATAAGGATACTTCTACAACTACTAGCAAAGTATGTCCGGACTTCTTATGTTGTCAGTTGCTATATATGAATAAGTGGGTAGCTACTGACAAGCATTAAGCATGTCAAACAGCCCAAACATATAACATTTCAGGACACACCACACAGTTAACAACCACAGTGAAGCGTGTCAAAGCCCAAACATGTAACATTCAACAGGACACTTACACAACACATTCAAATCAAACAGTGAGACAACATACAAGAACCTATACCCCAGCCGGCATTGCTCCCTGCCTATTTTACTACAGCTCACTATGTGTGCGCACACCTTTATTCACAAACTCTTCAACTTATACTCTTTTACCGAAGCTGCAAAAGCTCGATTGGCCGAATAACCTTAGATCCTATTTCGGTGAATTTGACATATGCCTTACATGTAACAGATTAGCGGTTTAGCAGTTTTAATTTAGTTTGAGTGAAGGAATTCATTTTATAGCAAAATCCGAAATCGTGAAGAACTCATGAAAGTATTCTCGGATTCCTGAAACTTTAGATTTGTTTAAATCTTTCTAGACATGGTAAATATGAAGGACAAAGCAGTTTTAACATAGTTTGAGTGAAGGAATTCATTTTATAGTTAAAATCCCAAGAGTCTGCTGAGAAAAGAGAGTGAATGCGAAGTAGACTTTAACACGGCTCTGGGAGCGAGCCGAGTGCGGGCTAACCGGGACAATTGCTTGAAAGAAACGCGACACCGAATGAGCGGTCAAAACAAAGCCTCAATACGGTGTTCCCGTGGTGTTTGTGGCTGCCTTGTCTTTTGCACAGAGTAAAAGACAAGGCAGCCATCGAATAGGGCCCGATTGTTCCTACATGGTCAGCCGAGGAGCAAGGGGGGGGGGGGGGCAAGCGTCTCAACAAAGCAAAGCTCACCATGGGGAAGGTGGCCATGCCAACTAGCCTGATGCCCTGCTCCTGCAGTGACGGATAATCGTACTCTGGTTTCTCTTCATAACGTACAAGTCTTTCGCCTTTTACTAAAGACTTCCGTGGCGAGCAGCACTAATGAGTTGGTTCTATTTTTGGCAGGCTTTACCTTTGCGGGTGAAGCCCTTTCTGTCTGTGCAAAAGAAATCTTGTTACTGTGCAGATTGACTTCTCTGAGTAGAGTCGCCTTACTTGTTGCGACTGTGCCGATGTTTGAAGCTGGAGTGTCCACCCATAATTACTGACAAATGGATAAGAAAAGGTGCGAATACCCAACCATACATCATCAAAAGCAGGAGTGGATGTGTTAGGCTACAAGAAGGTTTGAATGTCCGACCATAGTTTGTAAAAAGCGGGTAAGAAAAGGTTCGAATGCCCGACTATATATCAACAAAAGCGGGAGGAGAGGTCTTCGGATGAGAGTGGGTGAGAATTTCCAACCAAAATCTATAAAATGTGGCTGCAAGAAGGTGTGAATGTCCGACTATATTTGCTGAAAAGCAGGTGAGGCAAGGTCTGAATGCCCAACCTTACATCATCAAAAGCGAGATCCGAGGTGTTTGGCTGCAAGAAGGCAATAGTTTTCAAAAAGCAGGTAAGGTGCGAATGACCGACTAAATATCAACAAAAGTGGGGGCGGAGGTCTTCGGATGCAAGTGGGTGTGAATATCCCACCATACAAGTAGGGTGGAGAGGAAGCTGTGAATGGCCGACCATGGTAAAAAGCGGGTGACAAAAAGGTGCGAATGTCAAACCATACATGATCAAAAGAGGGAGCGGAGGTGTTTGGCTGCGACAAGCTGTGAATGTCCACCCATAATTAATGAAAAGCGGGCAACAAGTAGGTTCGAATGCCCAACCATGATAAGAATAAGAATGCCCAAGCAGGAGTGGATGTGTTCGGCTACAAGAAGGTTTGAATGTCCGACCATAGTTTGTAAAAAGCGGGTAAGAAAAGGTTCAAATGCCCGAACATACACCATCAAAAGAGGGAGCGGAGGTGTTCCGCTGTAAGAAGGTGTGAATGTCCAACCATAGTTGGTAAAAACCGGGTAAGAAAAGGTTAAAATACACGACTGTACACAATCAATAGCTGGAGCGGAGTTGTTCGGCTACTAAAAGGTGTGAAAGTCCGACCATGGTTTGTAAAAAGCGGGTAAGAAAAGGTGTTAATGCCCGACAATGTATGATCAAAAGAGGGAGCGGAGGTTTTCGGCTGAAAGAAGGTCTGAATGTCCAACCATAATTTGTAAAATCCAGGGAAGAAAAGGCTCGAAAGCCCGACTATACACCATCAAAAGCGAGAGCGGAGATGTTCAGCTGCAAGAAGGTCTGAATGTCCATCAATAATTGCTAGAAAACATGAAAGAGAATTTTTGAATATCAAACCGCACATGATCATAAGCGGGAGAGGAGGTGTTCAGCTGCAAGAAGGTGTGAATGTCCACCCATAATTACTGAAAAATGGGTAAGAAAAGGTGCGAATGCCCAACCATACATCATCAAAAGCAGGAGTGGATGTGTTCGGCTACAAGAAGGTGTGAAAGTCCGACCATGGTTTGTAAAAAGCTGGTAAGAAAAGGTTGGAATGCCCGAATATATACCATCAAAAGCGGAAGCGGAGGTGTTCGGGTGCAAGAAGGTGTGAACGTCCGACCAAAGTTTGTAAAAAGCAGTTAAGAAAAGGTTTGAATATCCAACCAAACATAATCAAAAGCAGGATCAGAGGTGTTCGACTGCAAGTAGGTGTGATTGTCAGATCATAATTTGCAAAAAGCTGATGGGAAAGGGTGTGAATGACCGACAATAATTGCTGAAAATTGTGTTAGAAAAGGTAAGAATGCCGGACCATTCATCATCAAAAGCGGGAGAAGAGGTGTTCGGCTACTGAAAGGTGTGAAAGTCAAACCATGGTTTGTAAAAAGTGGGAAAGAAAAGGTGTGAATGCCCGACAATGTATAATCAAAAGAGGGAGCGGAGGTGTTCAGCGACAAGAAGGTCTGAATCTCCATCAATAATTGCTAGAAAACATGAAAGAAAATTTTCGAATATCAAACCGCACATGATCATAAGCGGGAGAGGAGGTGTTCCGCTGTAAGAAGATGTGAATGTCCGACCATAGTTGGTAAAAAGCAGGTAAGAAAAGGTTAAAATACCTGACTGTACACAATCAATAGCGGGAGCGGAGTTGTTCGGCTACAAGAAGGTGTGAAAGTCCGACCATGGTTTGTAAAAAGCGGGTAAGAAAAGGTTCGTATGACCGAATATACACGATCAAAAGCGGAAACGGAGGTGTTCGGCTGCAAGAAGGTGTGAACGTCCGACCAAAGTTTGGAAAAAGCAGTTAAGAAAAGGTTCGAATATCTAACCAAACATAATCAAAAGCGGGAGCAAAGATTTTTGACTGAGAGAAGGTGTGAATGTCAGATCATAATTTCCAAAAAGCTGATGAGAAAGGGTGAGAATGCCCGACTATACACCATCAAATGCGGGAGCGGAGTTGTTCGGCTGTGAGTAGGTGTGAAGGTCCGACTATAATTGCTGAAAAATGTGTTAGAAAAGGTAAAAATACCGGACCATTCATCATCAAAAGCGGGAGAGGTGTTCGGCTGCAAGAAGCTGTGAAAGTCCAGCCATAACTACTCACAAACGGGTAAGAAAAGGTAGTATTGCCAGACCATACATGATCAAAACAGGGAGCGGAGGTGGTTCAGCTGCAAGAAGGTGTGAATGTCCGACTAAAGTTTGTAAAAAGCGGGTAAGACAAGGTGCGTAAAAACGACAATGTATGAGGTTTTCAGGAGGTTTTCGGCTGCAAGAAGGTCCGAATATCTGAATTATGGGTGGACTGAATGTCCAGGTTTGAATGTCTATCAATAATTACTGAAAAATGGGAAATAAAAGGTGCGAATACCCAACCATAAATCATCAAAAGCAGGAGTGGATGTGTTCGGCTACAAGAAGGTTTGAATGTCCGACCATAGTTTGTAAAAGGCGGGCAAGAAAAGGTTCAAATGCCCGAACATACACCATCAAAAGAGGGAGCGGAGGTGTTCTGCTGTAAGAAGGTGTAAATGTCCGACCATAGTTGGTAGAAAGCGGGTAAGAAAAGGTGAAAATACCCGACTGTACACAATCAATAGCGGGAGCAGAGGTGTTCAGCTGCAAGAAGGTGTGAATGTCCACCCATAATTACTGAAAAATGGGTAAGAAAAGGTGCGAATACCCAACCATACATCATCAAAAGCAGGAGTGGATGTGTTTGGCTACAAGAAGGTTTGAATGTCGGACCATAGTTTGTAAAAGGTGGGTAAGAAAAGGTTCGAATGCCCGAACATACACCATCAAAAGAGGGAGCGGAGGTGTTCTGCTGTAAGAAGGTGTGAATGTCCAACCATAGTTGGTAAAAAGCGGGTAAGAAAAGGTGAAAATACCCGACTGTGCACAATCATCAGCGGGAGCAGAGTTGTTCGGCTACAAGAAGGTGTGAAAGTCCGACCATGGTTTGTAGAAAGCGGGTAAGAAAAGGTTTGAATTCCTGAATAAATACTATCAAAAGCGGAAGTGGAGGTGTTCGGTTGCAAAAAGGTGTGAATGTCCGACCAAAGTTTGGAAAAAGCAGTTAAGAAAAGGTTCGAATATCCAACCAAACGTAATCAAAAGCGGGAGCAAAGCTTTTCGACTGAGAGAAGGTGTGAATGTCAGATCATAATTTCCAAAAAGCTGATGAGAAAGCATGAGAATGCCCGACTATACACCATCAAATGCGGGAGCGGAGTTGTTCGGCTGTGAGTACGTGTGAATCTCGGACCATAATTGGTGAAAAATGTGTTAGAACAGAGTAGAATGCCGGACAATACATAATCAAAAGCGGGAGAGGTGGCGTTCGGCTGCAAGTAGGCGTGAATGTCCAGCCATAATTACTCACAAACGGGTAAGAAAAGGTAGTATTGCCAGACCATACATGATCAAAACAGGGAGCGGAGGTGGTTCACCTGCAAGAAGGTGTGAATGTCCGACGAAAGTTTGTAAAAAGCGGGTAAGACAAGGTGCGATTGCCCGACAATGTATGAGGTTTTCAGGAGGTTTTCGGCTGCAAGAAGGTCTGAATGTCTGAATTATGGGTTGTCTGAATGTCCACCCATAATTCCTGAAAAATGGGTAAAAAAAGATGTGAATGCCCAACCATACATCATCAAAAGCAGGAATGGACGTGCTCGGCTAAAAGAAGGTTTGAATGTCCGACCATAGTTTGTAAAAGGCGGGTAAGAAAAGGTTCGAATGCCCGAACATACACCATCAAAAGAGGGAGCGGAGGTGTTCTGCTGTAAGAAGGTGTAAATGTCCGACCATAGTTGGTAGAAAGCGGGTAAGAAAAGGTGAAAATACCCGACTGTACACAATCAATAGCGGGAGCAGAGTTGTTCGGCTACAAGAAGGTGTGAAAGTCCGACCATGGTTTGTAGAAAGCGGGTAAGAAAAGGTTTGACTGCCCGAATAAATACCATCAAAAGCGGAAGCGGAGGTGGTTCAGCTGCAAGAAGGTGTGAATGTCCGACTAAAGTTTGTAAAAAGCAGCTAAGACAAGGTGAGAATGCCGGACAATGTATGATCAAAAGAAGGAGCGGAGGTTTTCGGCTGCAAGAAGGTCTGAATGTCCAACCATAATTTGTAAAAACCGAGGAAGAAAAGGCTCGAAAGCCCGACTATACGCCATCATAAGCGGGAGAGGAGGTGTTCAGCTAAAACACGGTGTGAATGTCCACCCATAATTCCTGAAAAATGGATAAAAAAAAGGTGTGAATGCCCAACCATACGTCATCAAAAGCAGGAGTGGAGGTGTTCGGCTGCAAGAAGGTGTGAACGTCCGACCAAAGTTTGTAAAAAGCAGTTAAGAAAAGTTCGAATATCCAAACAAACATAATCCTAAGCTGGAACAGAGCTGTTCCACTGCAAGTAGGTATGAATGTCAGATCATAATTTGCAAAAAGATGATGAGAAAGGGTGACAATGCCCGACTATACACCATCAAATGCGGGAGCGGAGTTGTTCGGCTGTGAGTAGGTGTGAATCTCCGACCATAATTGCTGAAAAATGTGTTAGAAAAGACTAGACTGCCGGACAATACATCATCAAAAGCGGGAGAGGTGGTGTTCGGCTGCAAGTAGGTGTGAATGTCCAGCCATAATTACTCACAAATGGGTAAGAAAAGGTAGTATTGCCAGACCATACATAATCAAAAGCGGGAGCAAAGCTGTTCGACTGAGAGAAGGTGTGAATGTCAGATCATAATTTCCAAAAAGCTGATGAGAAAGGGTGAGAATGCCCGACTATACACCATCAAATGCGGGAGCGGAGTTGTTCGGCTGTGAGTTGGTGTGAATGTCCGACCATAATTGCTGAAAAATGGGTAAAAAAAGGTGCGAATGCCCAACCATACATCATCAAAAGCAGGAGTGGAGGTGTTCAGCTTCAAGAAGCTGTGAATGTCCACCCATAATTACTGAAAATTGGGTAAGAAAAGGTGCGAATACCCAACCATAAATCATCAAAAGCAGGAGTGGATGTGTTCCGCTACAAAGTTTGAATGCCCGACCATAGTTTGTAAAAAGCGTGTAAGAAAAGGTTTGAATGCCCGAACATACACCATCAAAAGAGGGAGCGGAGGTGTTCCACTGTAAGAAGGTGTGGATGTCCAACCATAATTTATAAAAACCGAGGAAGAAAAGGCTCGAAAGCCCGACTATACACCATCAAAATCGGGAGCAGAGGTGTTCAGCTGCAAGATGGTGTGAATGTCCACCCATAATTCCTGAAAAATGGATAAAAAAAAGTGTGAATGCCCAACCATACATCATCAAAAGCAGGAGTGGAGGTGTTCGGCTGCAAAAAGGTGTGAACGTCCGACCAAAGTTTGTAAAAAGCAGTTAAGAAAAGGTTAGAATATCCAAACAAACATAATCATAAGCGGGAGCAGAGCTGTTCCACTGCAAGTAAGTGTGAATGTCAGATCATAATTTGCAAAAAGATGATGAGAAAGGGTGAGAAGGCCCTACTATACATCTTCAAAAGCAGGAGAGGTGGTGTTGCAAGTAGGTGTGAATTTCCGACCATAATTGCTGAAAAATGTGTTAGAAAAAGTAAGAATGCCGGATCATTCATCATCAAAAGCGGGAGAGGTGTTCGGCTTCAAGAAACTGTGAATGTCCAACCATAATTACTCACAAACGGGTAAGAAAAGGTAGTATTGCCAGACCATACATGATCAAAACAGGGAGCGGAGGTGGTTCAGCTGCAAGAAGATGTGAATGTCCGACTAAAGTTTGTAAAAAGCGGGTAAGACAAGGTGCGAATGCCCGACAATGTATGAGGTTTTCAGGACGTTTTCGGCTGCAAGAAGGTCTAAATGTCTGAATTAAGGGTGGTCTGAATGTCCACCCATAATTCCTGAAAAATGGGTAAAAAAAAGGTGCGAATGCCCAACCATACATCATCAAAAGCAGGAGTGGATGTGTTCGGCTACAAGAAGGTTTGAATGTCCATCAACAATTGCTTTAAAACATGAAAGAAAATTTTCGAATATCAAACCGCACATGATCATAAGCAGGAGTGGAGGTGTTCGGCTACAAGAAGGTGTGAAAGTCCGACCATGGTTTTTCAAAAACGGGTAAGAAAAGGTGCGAATGCCCGAATATATACCATCAAAAGCGGAAGCGGAGGTGTTCGACTGCAAGTAGGTGTGAATGTCAGATCATAATTTGTAAAAAGCGAGTAAAAAAATGTAAGAATGCCGAACCATAAATTATCAAAAGTGGCAACAGAGATATTCGGCTGGTATTTATCAATGTCTAGATAGATTTCAACAAAAATCAACGTTGCAGTAAAAGAAAGAGCAACACTAAAGGTTCAGAAATCCGAGAAAAAGCTTTTTGTGAGTTCTGCATGATTTGGGATTTTGCTTAAAAAATGCATTCCTTCACTCAAGCTATGTTAAAACTGTTTTCTCCTTCATATTTACCATGTCTAGAAAGATTTAAACAAAAAAAACAACGTTGTACTTTGCAGTAAAAGAAAGAGCAAATCTAAAGTTTCAGGGATCAAAGTATAAGCTTGCTTTCATGAGTTCTGCACGATTTCGGATTTTGCTATAAAATGAATTCCTTCACTCAAACTAAGTTAAAACTGCTTTGTCCTTCCATATTTATCAATGTCGAGAAAGATTTAAACAAAAAAAACAACGTTGTACTTTGCAGTAAAAGAAAGAGCAAATCTAAAGTTTCAGGAATCAAAGTATAAGCTTGCTTTCATGAGTTCTGCACGATTTCGGATTTTGCTATAAAATGAATTCCTTCACTCAAACTAAGTTAAAACTGCTTTGTCCTTCCATATTTATCAATGTCGAGATAGATTTAAACAAAAAAAAACACGTTGTACTTTGCAATATAAGAAAGAGCAACACTGAAGGATCAGGAATCCGAGAATAAGCTTTTCATGAGTTCTTCATGTGTTGGGATTTTGTTTTAAAATTAATTCCTTCACACAAACTATGTTAAAACATTTTTGCCCTTCATGTGTACCCATTTCTACATATATTTCAAGCTTAAACTTCCTCATATTACCCTGAATGAGAAAAAACCACACTTGTGATTAAGCCATACGCCCCTTTTGAGGAGTTCTGCATGATTTGGGATTTTATCTATAAAATGAATTCCTTCATTCAAACTATGTTAAAACGGCTTTTACCTTCATATTTATCAATGTCTAGATCGACTTCAACAAAGAACAACATTGTATTTTGCAGTAGAAGAAAGAGCAACACTGAAGGATCAGGAATCCGAGAAAAAGCTTATTTTCATACGTTCTGCATGATTTGGGATTTTGCTATAAAATTAAATACACCATATACACAGTTATTTATACATCACCTTCCACCATGAAGCGTTGTCCCTTTTTGTTTCTCTCTTTGTTCTTAAAATGCTGTTATGCATGTCTAAACCAATCCATTAAATTAGATCATTTTGGCAGTAAAGCGATCTACAATGTGCTTGGTCGCAAAGCTGCTCATCTGTGGTAAACAGCTCTTCAGAAAGGCATTCTTCAATTTAATTCACGAATTTTATGTAATACTTTTGTGATTTCCTACAAAACTACACTTCTTCTCCCATCTGTGTGAGTATTTAATATTGTCTGGGTACCGTTAAAACATGTATTTTTCCCATCTAATTCCTTGTTTGCTTTAAAATAAGTATTCCCCATTTTCTATCCCTTCAGTAGCCAACCAGTATGTATGGAGTACACTGGAGCAACTTGACTGATCAGTAAAACACTGCTTTTGTTGTCACCGCAAGGCTTCCCCCGTCGGTTGTTTCACTGAGACACTACTGAGTAACTACAACTCAACACAGTTTATACACATAACATTCATATACATACTAACAAACAAACAAACAATTATTTATCGCAATTTTCTCATCTCCGTTTGAACGTACACCCAGGTAAATATTCCTGTAGTCTTCTCATATCGACTATGGACCCATTCATTGTTTAACTTCACTGTTTTGCAAATCCTAATTGAATATTACACATTGACATTGAACTTTACTGGATAAGCAGGTCTTCATTGCATTCAGCAGCCTATATGTGAGCATCTATGTGTAAGCTGTTCTTCTTTGCATTTATCAGCAGCAAGCAATTCTTCATTGCACATGCATATGAAAATAGTAAAACAATTCCAATGCGTTAGCGAAACCTTCTATATCAGGAGTGTCCATCACGATGCTGGGAATAGAACCTCTTTCCCAGAATAGTTCAACCTTCATTACTCAACTGATCAGAACTCTGCAATGAGCACATTTCAAAGTATCATTCCTCTACATGTATTCAAAAATCTATGTGTAAATGTTTAATATTTCTTATATTTGTTGATGTCATTTTGTGTGCATGTGGCCTAATCCCAATCTCTGTGTGGCAATTTTAATTTAAACAAGTTGAACTCTGCCTCTGATCATTTAAAAAAGGTGTGTACCAATATCAACCTTTCTCGGGTAATTACTGATCCTACAAAACCAAACTTAAGAGATCCTTCAAGGTTGTCCCTGATTGGCTCAATCTTAACAAATCAAAGGTAGAAAATCCGCAGTATCTGAACTTGGTGTTAGTTATCACTGCTCAATAGCCTGTATCAGAATTGCAAAAATGAAAACATTAGGTCCCCGCTTGGTATCCAGATCCTGAAACATCTCCATGAGCAGGCTTTTTTTTAACTGATCTGTTGAATAGTTATACTCATGACACTGTTAAAATCCCAGATGAAGATCTAGCACTTGACCATTTTTGTAAATCTTCTAATTCCATAGTTGATAAACACGCACCTTTTAAAAAGTATAGAACTAGAACAGGTCTAGTCCCTGGCTTTCGGCAGAAGTGTCTTCTTTACTTAAAAAATAAATAAAACTTGGATGCTAGCTGCGCATATGAGGGACCCGGATCATTGCCTTGCTTTTAAGAAGCTTAGAAATAAATGTACAGCAGAAATAAGAAAGACCAAGTCTGATCATTATCTAAATTTGATTCCCTTACTCAGATTTCACAAAAGTCTGTCCTACTGCTCCTGTTTTTAATTAGACTTCTATGCCTTCGCAGTCGCAGCTTTGTCACTCCTTTTAAGATTATTGTATGTTCTAAATGTTGTTTTAATCGTGTCTTCAAAAGTTTTTTGTTTTTTCTGTCTCAGCTATTGTATATGAGATTATTTTCTCCATTTATCTCCAAGTTTAAATAAATGTTATTACTAGTGTGGCACTTTCTATGTCTAGGGGACAGTGGTGGTACTCTGTCCTGCATCATCTTTATTTCTGCTAATCCATGCTTCATACCATAAAATTGGGAATACTATATTAAGAGTAATGATTAATAATACACAACTGGTTCCTCTTAACCCACAAAATCCTGGTAATCTGAATGGATGCCATGGCCTTTGTCCATCCATTTTCCCTGTCTTATTTTAGTCACACCCTATGTTCTCATGTTAGCCGTTGTTTTCTTCACTGAGGTTGAGATGAACCCCCTCCAGTTGAGAGAATTCCCCTTTGTAGTCAGACTTTTGCCTCAGAAAACAGTGGTGGGTAACTAATCTTTCCCTACTTCTGAAGGTCGTGGTACAATGTGATAAGTGAATCCAAGAAGTCCTTCAGCTGCTGTGGGTGATGTAAGTAGTACCTGAAATGGACCTTCCCCCCATTGGGCTGGACCAGTTCTTTTTCTTTATCACTTTGATGATGATCCAGTCCCCGGGTGGTTTTACTGTCTTCAGAGATTCCTTCACCGGTTCACCTGGAACAGACTAAACAGAAGAGATCTCTCTACTTGTTAATATTTGTATTCTGCTAAGGTTTCTTCTCTTTTTCTTTTTTTCTTCATCATGTCAGTTGATGACTGTGTTTTGACTGTGGGAGTACAAATGGTCTTCCATACCTTTTCTCAAATGGAGTTCATCTTGTGCTAGTTGGAGGATGCATTGTTAGGATGGCAAACAGTAAACCCAATATTTCCCATTTCTTCCATGATTTTTTTCAGTCTTGACTTAATTATTCCATTGTGTCTCTCCACGAAACCTGCTGATTGTGGATGATATGCACAGTGGTTTCTAAGGTCTATTTTGAGTTCTTTGCCATCAGTGAGATGACATTGTTTACAAAGTGTGTCAAATTATCACTGAAGATCTTTTCAGGAATTTCAAATCTAGAAATGATTTATTTTACCCGTGCTTTTGCTACTGAGAGTGCATCTGCTTGTGCACATGGAAATATTTCAGTCCATTTGGTAAAAAACTCTGTTGTCACTGAGCAGAATCGTTTCCCTTAACATTAATTTAGTTCAATGAAATCTACACAATAATGAAATAATGGAATTCAAACAAATATGTTGAAAAAGATACACTGGCTTAGGGAATTATCTTCGTTTTGGTCTTAAATTGCCCTGTGGATTGCACTTTGCACATATTTGACCTGCTAGACAAAACTTTATTCATTTATTTATTCTAAAAAAATTTTTCAATAATTAGTAAAACCATATGCTGTAAAAACCTTGTTCATTATTGCTTCCATCCCTCCTGTTGAGACATGACATGGTCCGTGGCTCAATACTGCAGCATATTTAAAAAAATTCTTTGGCAGTATGGTTTTCCTTCCGGTCATTCATACGAGTCTATTGTAGATGGCAATTGAATAACATCTAATAATGCTAAAATATTTGTAGTTTATACACTTAGCTGTTGATGTCAACATACCTGTTTTTCCAATGGTGCTCGCTGGAGTGTCACTTTGCACCTCCGCCCACCCGCTGCACTGAGCACTCTTCAGCCCTTTTAAATGGTATAACTTTGCACTCCCGCACGCTCCAGCGAGCACCATTCAAGCAACAACTTTGCACTCCAGCTTCGAACATCGGCACAGTCGCAACAAGTAAGGCGACTCTACTCAGAGAAGTCACTCTGCACAGTAACAAGATTTCTTTTGCACAGACAGAAAGGGCTTCACCCGCAAAGCTAAAGCCTGCCAAAACTAGAAACAACTCATTGTGCTGCTCTCCACGGAAGTCTTTATTAAAAGGCGAAAGACTTGTACGTTATGAATAGCAACCAGAGTACGATTGTCCGTCACTGCGGGAGAAGGGCATCAGGCTAGTTGGCATAGCCACCTTCCCCATGGTGAGCTTTGCTTGGTTGAGACGCTTGCCCCCCCCACCCCTTGCTCCTCGGCTGACCAAGTAGGAACAATCGGGCCCGGGCCCTATTCGATGGCTGCCTTGTCTTTTACTCTGTGCAAAAGACAAGGCAGCCACAAACACCACGGGAATACCGTATTGAGGCTTTGTTCTGACCGCTCATTCGGTGTCGCATTTCTTTCAAGCAATTCTTCCGGTTAGCCCGCACTCGGCTCGCTCCTAGAGCCGTGTTAAAGTCTACTTCGCATTCACTCTCTTTTCTCAGCAGACTCTTGGAATTTTAACTATAAAATGAATTCCTTCACTCAAACTATGTTAAAACTGCTTTGTCCTTCATATTTACCATGTCTAAAAAGATTTAAACAAAAAAAACAACGTTGTACTTTGTAGTAAAAGAAAGAGCAAATCTAAAGTTTCAGGAATCCGAGAATAAGCTTACTTTCATGAGTTCTTCACGATTTCGGATTTTGCTATAAAATGAATTCCTTCACTCAAACTAAATTAAAACTGCTAAACCGCTAATCTGTTACATGTAAGGCAGATGTCAAATTCACCGAAATAGGATCTAAGGGTATTCGGCCAATCGAGCTGTAGCAGCTTCGGTAAAAGAGTATAAGTTGAAGAGTTTGTGAATAAAGGTGTGCGCACACATAGTGAGCTGTAGTAAAATAGGCAGGGAGCAATGCCGGCTGGGGTATATGTTCTTGTATGTTGTCTGACTGTTTGATTTGAATGTGTTGTGTAAGTGTCCTGTTGAATGTTACATGTTTGGGCTTTGACACGCTTCACTGTGGTTGTTAACTGTGTGGTGTGTCCTGAAATGTTATATGTTTGGGCTGTGTGACATGCTTAATGCTTGTCAGTAGCTACCCACTTATTCATATATAGCAAGTGACAACATAAGAAGTCCGGACATACTTTGATAGTAGTTGTAGAAGTTGTCACACCGTAATGAAGTGCGGGCCCCGGTGCGGTCACAGAGTCAGGAGGACAAGAACTCTTAGTTCAAACAAAAGTTTATTAGTTAACAGAAAATCTCACACAGAGGAAAAACCTGGCCTGGTGAGCAGGGAAGTCGGCCTGCAGAACCGGAACAACAAACCAAGGTAATCCAAGAACTGAAAATAATCCACAAAACATCAAGGGTCAGGATCCAGGTCGTGAACCAAACAGGCATAACAAATACATTAACACACGAGCAAAGAAAGGCGGAGAAGACCAGGTATTTAAACTAATGGGGCAATCACGGGAAGATGGAACACAGGTGAATTACGAACCAGGTGTGATAGTACCCCCCCTCCGACGACCGCCTTTAGGCGGCCCACCAGGCTTGTTAGGGTGAGTTCTGTAGATGTCGGTGATGAGGGCATGGTCCAGAATAAACCGACGTGGAACCCAAGAACGCTCCTCCGGCCCATAACCCTCCCAGTCAACCAAATACTGGAAACCCCTGCCACGACGTCTGACATTCAGAATCCGATCAACTGAGAAAGCAGGATGGCCATCCACGACCAGGGGGGGAGGAGGAGGTTCAGCTGGAGGACCAAGTGCACAAGAGGTGACTGGCTTTAAGAGGGACACATGAAACGTGGGGTGTACCTTAAGGGAGTCTGGGAGCTTAAGGCGCACAGCCGAGGGATTAATGATTCTGACCACTGGAAAAGGACCAATGAAACGAGGGGCCAGCTTACGGGAATCTACCTGCAAAGGCAGGTCCCTGGTGGATAACCACACCATCTGCCCAGGCTGATAATTAGGAGCGGGCGAACGCCGACGGTCCGCCAACAGTCGGTTCCGGGCAGCGGACCTAACTAACGCAGCCCGAGCCTCCAGCCACACTCTGCGAACTCGTCGCAAGTGTTCCTGAACAGAAGGGACGGACACATCATCCTCCTGGGAAGGGAACAAAGGGGGTTGAAAACCATACATTACCATGAATGGCGACATACCAGTAGCAGATGTGGAGAGACTGTTATGAGCGTACTCCACCCACGGTAGCTGAACACTCCAGGAGGATGGGTTACGTGCACACACACATCTTAAAGCGGCCTCCAGGTCCTGGTTGGCCCGTTCTGTCTGGCCGTTCGACTGAGGATGGTACCCAGACGATAGACTAACCCTCGCCCCCAATGCGCCACAGAACGCTCGCCAAACCTGGGAAGCAAACTGGGGTCCCCGATCAGAAACGATGTCCATGGGGATACCATGGAGACGAAAAACATGATGAACCAAGAGCTCAGCAGTCTCCAGAGCAGAAGGGAGCTTCGACAGTGGTACAAAATGCACAGCCTTAGAAAAACGATCGACAATAGTAAGGACGACAGAGTTACCTGCAGAAGGAGGCAGACCAGAGACAAAATCCACCGCGATGTGAGACCACGGCCTTGAGGGAATGGGGAGAGGGTTCAGCAAGCCAGCGGGCCGTTGGTGCGAGGCCTTCCCTCGGGCACAGACAGAGCACGCTGCCACAAACTGATTGGTGTCACGGACCAGCGTGGGCCACCAGAACCGCTGTCAAATGAGCTCAAGTGTGCGTGCAGCCCCAGGATGGCAGGCCAATCTGGAGGAGTGCCCCCACTGCAGCACCTGAGACCTAACGTTCTCGGGAACGAACAAAGAGTTAGGTGGTCCGATCTCTGGACGGGGACAACGGGAAAGGGCCCTCTTAACCTGCTGCTCAACCTCCCAATGGACCGCTCCCACAAAACAGCTTGGAGGGAGCACAGGCTCAGAAGGATCAGTCAATGGTTGTCTCTCTGTCTGACGGGAAAGGGCATCAGGCTTTAAATTACGGGAACCAGGTCTATAAGAGAGTGTAAAATTAAATCTGCCTAAAAAAAGTGCCCATCTGGCCTGTCGAGAATTGAGACGTTTGGCTTGCTGAAGGTAGGCCAAGTTCTTATAGTCTGTCCAAACCACAAATGGAATTTCTGCTCCCTCCAGCCAGTGTCTCCACTCCTCTAATGCCAGAACGACTGCTAAAAGCTCCCGGTTACCCACGTCATAGTTGCGCTCAGCCGGAGACAGCCGGCGAGAAAAATACGCACACGGATGCAACTTCTGTTGTGAGACCTGCGAAAGCACGGCTCCCACACCACTGTCAGAGGCATCCACCTCCACTACGAACTGCTTAGAGGCATCAAGGTGGATGAGAACAGGCGCAGAGGAAAACAGCTCTTTAAGTCTTGAGAATGCCTGGGCAGCTTCAGAGGTCCAGGTAAAAGGGCTGGAGGTGGAGGTAAGTTGGGTGAGTGGTGCAGCCACCTTACTAAAATTCCTAATAAAGCGCCGGTAAAAATTAGCAAAACCAAGGAAACGCTGAAGTTGCTTGCGGTTCTCAGGTTCTGGCCACTCAACCACCGCCCTTACCTTGGCTGGATCAGAGCGAATCTGACCTCTTTCAATGAAAAAGCCCAAAAAAGAGACTGACTGGACATGAAACTCGCATTTCTCAGCCTTGACAAATAATCTGTTCTCAAGCAATCTTTGGAGAACTAATCTGACGTGCTTGCTATGTTCCTCCAGTGTGCTAGAAAAAACTAAAATGTCGTCCAGATAAACAAAAACAAAACGGTTGAGCATGTCACGGAGTACATCATTAACTAAGGATTGAAAAACTGCCGGTGCATTAGTTAACCCAAAAGGCATGACCAAGTACTCAAAATGGCCAAGAGGTGTGTTGAACGCCGTTTTCCACTCATCCCCCTCACGAATACGGACAAGATGGTATGCATTTCGAAGATCTAGTTTGGAGAAGACAGTGGCTTGATGAAGGGAGTGAAAAGCTGAATCCAATAGTGGCAGGGGATATTTATTTTTGACAGTGATAGCGTTCAGACCACGATAGTCAATGCAGGGGCACAAGGTCTTGTCTTTCTTAGACACAAAAAAAAACCCAGCACCTACAGGGGAGGAAGAGGGGCGAATGATACCTGCTGCCAATGACTCCTGTATGTACCTCTCCATAGTCTCTCTCTCGGGACGGGAGAGGTTGTAAAGGCGGCTGGAGGGGAGAGGAGACCCAGGCAGTAAGTCTATGTGGCAGTCATAGGGACGGTGTGGTGGGAGAGAGAGAGCTTGATGTTTGCTAAATACCTCAGCCAAGTTATGATAACAAGGAGGAACCCCAGAAAGATCAGGAGAGACGGAAGGAACTATGGCAGGAGGACTCAAGGCTGGAACAGCAGATCTAAGACAATTATTGTGGCATGCTACACTCCAGCTAATGATTGTGCTCTGTGTCCAGTCAACGTTGGGGTTGTGCAGTCTAAGCCAGGGGAGACCTAAAACCACAGGAGTATGAGGAGCAGGCATAACAAAAAAACTGAGAAGCTCATGGTGGTTACCAGAGATAAGTAAAGATAAAGGAACAGTCTGGTGAGAAATTACAGACAACAACCTACCGTCTAGAGCATTTACCTTACGAGGTTCTGTAAGTGACACAACAGGAATATTATATAGTTTAACAAAATCTGCGGAAATAAAATTCTCATCTGCCCCAGAATCCACAAACGGATTTATAGCCACCTCCTTAGAGTCACAAAACAAAACGGCAGACAACTGAGTACGTGTGGAAGGAAAACAACTTGAATATTGGCTCACCTGGGTCCCCCCCTCCTCAGGTGAGCCTAGGCTTTTGGCAGATTGGGGCAGTTCTCTCGAACGTGGCCGGGTTGGCCGCAATAAAAACAAAGCCTCGCCTGAAGTCTCCGTTGACGCTCCGTCGGAGTCAATCTGGCCCGTCCAAGCTGTATGGGTTCAGGAGGGGGCAGGACAACAGGAGTATGAGCACCTGCTGGAGTGGACACCTCCACCTGTTGGCCAGAGGCAGAACCAAACAACGGGGTACAGGCGGAAGTGATGCAGCTCCGGTCACGCTCCCGGCGTCTCTCTCGCACGCGGTTGTCCAACCGCCTCGCAAGGTCTATTAAATCGGCCAAGGATTCTGACTCATCCCGAGCCGCCAGCTCATCCCTCAAATTGTCATTCAGGGAGCGAAGAAATATTCCCATCAACGCAGCCTTATCCCAGCCGCTCTCCGTCGCCAGTGTGGAGAACTCAATCGCGTGGTCGGCTACTGACCTGGAGCCTTGGCGCAGTGAGAGCAGTCGGTTGCCCGCCTCTTTACCACGAACAGGATGGTCGAAGACCCCTCTCATCTCCGCCACGAACAGCCGGTAGGAGGACTCTTAGTTCAAACAAAAGTTTATTAGTTAACAGAAAATCTCACACAGAGGAAAAACCTGGCCTGGCCTGAACAAAAAACCAAGGTAATCCAAGAACTGAAAATAATCCACAAAACATCAAGGGTCAGGATCCAGGTCGTGAACCAAACAGGCATAACAAATACATTAACACACGAGCAAAGAAAGGCGGAGAAGACCAGGTATTTAAACTAACGGGGCAATCAAGGGAAGATGGAACACAGGTGAGTTACGAACCAGGTGTGACAGAAGTATCCTTATTGTTAATAGATAAACTAATTCATAGTGATAGAACAGTAGATGAACAGGTGCCTGCACATGTCTCACGAAAATAAAATGGGTGTATGATTGCTGATGGCAGAGCAATACTGCCAAACTTATTAGTTCTTGTGGCAAACTTGATTCAGTGTCTTGACGTGTATACGCTGTTTCGCTGACTTGATTGTCACAAGAAACAAAGTGTGTTTGATAAGATCCGACTATTTTATTACGGGAGGATCAGTATGTATGGATTCTGATGTGACTGATAAACCCATTCGTATCTTAAGCATAATCTAATACGTGAGACAACGCCCTGGCACACAATCAAAAAAAAAAAGAGAGAGCGGTTTTGTGTCCCCACAGTCCATAATGTAGAAAAGAGAGAAAAAAGCCTTTCTGATTTGGTGTGTGTGCTCACAGTGCAGAGTGTAGAGAAAAGAGAGAAAAGAAAGCCGTTTTGGTGTCACGGGTGTTGTGACTTACACACACACATTTCTGAATTGAGAAAGGAAATTATTTTAGAGGAAGCACTAGAGTTTAGATCCCACATTTGTTGATAGGCATTCATTTATTTTTTCTTTTAATCAGTTTTAAAGTGAATACTAACTGAGAAATGAAAAAGGTGAAGAGTTTAGAAGCTTGGTTCAAGAGCTAAAACTTGGTTTATGATCAGCTGAGTCTCTAAACAGAACAGCAAAGGGCTTCATGGAACATTTAAAAAAGATTCAGATTGTTAGAATATCCAGAATGTATAGGAATGGTGGTGATTACTCTTATTTTCTAGAATGGAAATAACTGCACCATGTCTGTTTTATGAATTTAAGGGGCTAAAAAGTTTTGTTCTCATTTTTCTATGATTAACCGAATGTATGTGAGAGTCCAAACAGACAGAAGGGTTACGGCCGAGCGCTGGACCTTCCAAAAAAGATGAGACAGGCTGGACCCGTGCCATACTAGTTAAGACCTGCCTGTGGATAACAGGTTCTTTAAACTCTGACACACGTTCGCACACATACACACACACATTCTTGAGCTTGCTGCAAGATTAAACCTTTGCATTAACTGACTCCAGCAACTCTGAGTCTCATTGAGAGAATTTTCTCAACAATTGGGTCCTCAAACCAGATCTCGATGTTTTTTCCGCCGTCCAGGGTCGGAGCTGAAACCGTGCACGGGGGAGTCCAGTACTCCTAATGAAAGACCCCCTGCTGAATTGCGGTAATTAGGGGCCAGTGTCCACTGAAAGGGGGAAAAAGTGACGAGATCGTACTTTTGAATCAATGGCCAGAAGCCATTGGCAGTGCAGGCATCAACAATTATGGTGTTATTTCACCCATTAACACTTAAGGTACATCATGCAGTGGCTGTGATATGGTTACTTAACAAAATATCTTTACCAGACATCTCTCCTACATAACTGTTCTTCTTTCACAGCCACACTTTGTTGTCGAGAGATGTGCTACACTTAATCCATCCACACTGCTACCTACCCCACAGATGGAAAGCCTCATGATTGCATGTCAGAAATAACCATCAGTGTTTTACCCAGGCCAGACTTAACTGATATACGTTGTGAAAATGCAGAAATAACTATATTTATTCGACAGGTCAAGCAAAAAACCCTGATGGCACAAATGCTACAGGATTTGCAGTAGTAACAGAAACTGAAGTTTTCTTAAAACAACCACTACCAAAAAATTACTCTGTTCAAGCAGTCGAATTGGTAGCTTTAACTGAAGCTTGTACATTAAATAACAAAAAGGTTGTTAACGTTTACACTGACAGTCAGTATGCCTTCTCAACTGTACATGTGTTAACACAGCATTGGAAAAACAGGTATGTTGACATCCACAGCTAAATGTATAAACTACAAATATTTTAGCATTATTAGATGTTATTCAATTGTTTAAATATGTTGCAGTATTGAGCCACGGACCATGTCATGTCTCAACAGGAGGGATGGAAGCAATAATGAACAAGGTTTTTACAGCACATGGTTTTACTAATTATTGAAAAAAAAAATTTAGAATAAATAAATGAATAAAGTTTTGTCTAGCAGGTCAAATATGTGCAAAATGCAATCCACAGGGCAATCTAAGACCAAAACGAAGATAATTCCCTAAGCCAGTGTATCTTTTTCAACATATTTGTTTGAATTCCATTATTTCATTATTGTGTAGATTTCATTGAACTAAATTAATGTTAAGGGAAACGATTCTGCTCAGTGACAACAGAGATTTTTACCACATGGACTGAAATATTTCCATGTGCACAAGCAGATGCACTCTCAGTAGCAAAAGCACGGGTAAAATAAATCATTTCTAGATTTGAAATTCCTGAAAAGATCTACAGTGATAATTTGACACACTTTGTAAACAATGACATCTCACTGTTGGCAAAGAACTTAAAATAGACCTTAGAAACCACTGTGCATATCAGAGAAATAAAAGGATACCTTCGCTCAAACTCATTTTGACAGGTGACCTCTGACCTCTTATCGATCAATCAAATTAATATGACAGGTGACCTTTGTTTGACATCCGTTTGCTGACATCTGGGGATATGACTTTTGACCTCTTATCGATCGATCAAGCTATTTTGACGTGTGACCTTTGTTTGACATAGATTAGCCATCTGTTGAAGAGATCCCTGACATCTAAGGAAGGGGGTGTTTATGGCTAGGGTTAAGAATGATTACAGCTAAAGTCAGGAGGTTGTGAGAAATATATTAGTTGAATGTTTAAATAAGAGAAAGGGTTAATAGAAAAGGTTAAGTTGTAGAAGCGGTCAGCATTTTAACAGCTTCAAAGACCGTTCCCTGTAAGGTAAAGATGGGAAAATAATTAGATGTGTGGGGGGGTCGCAAGAATGCAGCATTGCCAGGATTTGGGTGGGGTGGGGGTGTTAACAGACATCTGGCTCTCTCTGGCTGCACCATACTGTGACACTGAACGGAGGATGGGTTGTTTATAGCAAATAGAGGTAGGTTTAAATTACATAAAAAAAGGTTTCCCTCTTAGTTTGCATACATGTTGTATATGGTATCATGGGCTAATCTACAGAGAATTCACTAATAGAACAGGCTGCCCATAAAGTTTACATCTAGTTCTCGCTCTGACTGATCAACTCATACTATGAGAGTCAACTGCAGGGGGTCGCAAGAATGCATCATGCTGTGACACTGGGCTGTAGGAGCAAATGGCCCGGGGTTCGATAAGAATGCAAAGTACAATGTGGTAAACAGTATGTGTCGTTGTCTTAGTTCGCAAGTAAACAAATGAACATATATGATGTTCACTAGGATGCACCATGCTGTGTGGGAATGAGATAACATTTTAAGTCTCGTACGAGCAAGGCTCAGGGTGCCGGAAAGTCCTCCTTTTACCAGGTGTTGCTAGCACTGCATGGATTTGGGTGGGGTGGGGGGTGTTAACAGACATCTGGCTCTCTCTGGCTGCACCATACTGTGACACTGAACGGAGGATGGGTTGTTTATAGCAAATAGAGGTAGGTTTAAATTACATAAAAAAAGGTTTCCCTCTTAGTTTGCATACATGTTGTATATGGTATCATGGGCTAATCTACAGAGAATTCACTAATAGAACAGGTTGCCCATAAAGTTTACATCTAGTTCTCGCTCTGACTGATCAACTCATACTATGAGAGTCAACTGCAGGGGGTCGCAAGAATGCATCATGCTGTGACACTGGGCTGTAGGAGCAAATGGCCTGGGGTTCGATAAGAATGCAAAGTACAGTGTGGTAAACAGTATGTGTCGTTGTCTTAGTTCGCAAGTAAACAAATGAACATATATGATGTTCACTAGGATGCACCATGCTGTGTGGGAATGAGATAACATTTTAAGTCTCGTACGAGCAAGGCTCAGGGTGCCGGAAAGTCCTCCTTTTACCAGGTGTTGCTAGTACTGCATGGATTTGGGTGGGGTGGGGGGTGTTAACAGACATCTGGCTCTCTCTGGCTGCACCATACTGTGACACTGAACGGAGGATGGGTTTTTTTATAGCAAATAGAGGTAGGTTTAAATTACATAAAAAAGGTTTCCCTCTTAGTTTGCATACATGTTGTATATGGTATCATGGGCTAATCTACAGAGAATTCACTAAGAAATTTTTAAAACACTCCCTTATTTCTATGGAGGGGGGTGTAAGACTATATAAAATGGTCCAGGCATTTACGTCCGGGGCTCAACCGGCAGGATAGGAACCATGGACACAGGTACGCAAAAAGTTAAAACTTAAAAGATCTGATGATAAACATATGAATGCGTGTATAATTATATTACCACACCATGACAGAGTGCTAATTTCCAGAGTTGGACGCAGAGGATCTGGATGACTTCATATTGACGCAAGCCGATTATGGTAATGTTTCTTTAACAACCTTTAACAAGTGAAATGTTTCAATGAAATAACATCAGATGTAACTGTTTACAGATTTACTAAACAGTGTGGAGCAAGGCCGAAAAAAGCAGAATCCAGCCGTGTTCGAGGGTGAATTGACTTTAATCGCACCGGGAGGGGGAAACGGGCTTTCCCTGAATAAATCCCGGCTACGACGAAGACTGCTCCCTGTACAGCACAATCAGTTTTCAACTGAGTGTCCGAGTGTTAGTACAGAGGACGGACGGCAGGAAACATTGGTTCTACACACACCACCGACTATACCTTACACCCCACGAAAAACACAGCGACCCGAGTCGCCTGTGAGCGGCTACAATACCGATACGGTTGAAGGTGAAGGGGCACGGGCTGTCTGTTTACTAGGCTGCATATCGGCGCAGCTATTAGAGGTGCCGGGCGTTGCTCGCGGGGTGGAAGGACCCCTCGCTAAACAGCCTGATCAGCGGGGTAAGTTTTTAAAAAAAACTCATCACACATTGTTTTTGTTTTCTCACGTGAGCGCGTAAGCATCATACGTCATCAACACGGATGTGACGCATAGGGAGAGAGTGAGGGTGGGAGGGGTTAAAAGAGCGCAACCTTTTTTCAGTAGAACTCATGTGGGGTGCCTGTAAAACAAGCCAGTTGATATATTATTACTGCTCTGTCCACTTATCCGTGCTGCATTCAACGGGAGCATTACATGGTAACATCTATGCAAATTTCACATAGTGTATACTTAAGCAAGGTTTTTTTTTATTTATCTATTTTATGCTATTAAACTGTGTTTCAATTTGACAGAATCTGATGTTATAGTTCCCGTGAGGTCCGTGGTGAAGAATCGACGGTGCAATAGAGTGCGCAACAGACTGTCGCTTGTCGAAGGGCTAATGAAAGGTACAACCTATTATTATTATTATTATTATTATTGTTATTATTCTTCTTATTATTATTATTTTAAATTAATATTATTAATTTTTAAAATTTTTTGTAATTTCTTTAATTTTTAATTTTAATTTTAATTTTTTTTTTATTTTAGATTTATTTATTTTTTTTAAATTCACAATCACTGAACCAGGTATATTCAAAATACTTTTATGGTTATTTCTCCTTCATCCACAGAGGCCGATCTGTCAATAGAACGGATAAATCCTCCAAGCCGACCCGACCCTCGTCTGTGGAGGAAAAGAAACACTACCATCCGACGTGAAAGATCAAGAGCTCGGGCATTCATGAGAAGTAGCGAGATTCTTATACAGAGAATTAACCGTGACTTGAACGTGATTTCGAAGTAAAGTAAATGTGTGTATATATATATATAAGTAGATATCTTAACCCCTCTTAGCCATTCTCAATTCTGTGTAAAGATGGATAATCAAGCAGGCAGAGCTGTGGCGGCTGTAATATCCGAGGCTGTGGGAAATTTGGAAAACATACCCATACCGGTTCATGTGTGGGATTACTTTACACCACTGGAGTATGCGCTCCTTAATGTCGATTATCAGTCATCTCCTATGAATATTGAAGAAGATGAAAATGATGAAATTGATGTGTTACACGAATTATAATCATCAGTCGTGAATTTAAACGGGCCTCCGCCACCTGCCCTGAGTTTGCAAAATGAGTCATCAAATCCAGCTCCTTGTGTCACATCACTAGAGACAGCCTCAGCGATTAGTGCTTCTCAAACTTCAGCATCAGACACAGTCTCACCAAATCTTAATTCTTTACCTTCTCCAGCTGCAGCAGAACAAACTCTGCAGCATGGTAGGGGGTTGAATCAGGAGAACGTAGCCGTCCCTGAAACGAATCGGAGATCTACACCTCCACCGATTGAGCGCGAACGATACAATTGTCTTGAAATAAGACGTCCCGTCACAATACCGCGTCCGTGCCCTGATAGAATGCCCAACATCGCTGAGTTCACTTCAGCTGTTATGAGCAATCTTATTGAAGTGGCAGAAACAGCGCGATCACACGCCAGATGTAATGATGTCGTCCAGCTAGAATTAGTAGGTGAGAGTATTTCTCAACACATTACCGTTTCTGTCACAAATGAGTCTGATGTAATCCTGAAAGCCTTTCTGGACTTTTTAGACGAGTTAACTCAATCGAACGCAGAGATTGCCTCTGATACTAACATGGAGTTAGTCCTCCAGGTAGTAAGAAACCCTACAGGGGGCGCCAAACGGAAGGCTTCAAAAACCTTAGAATGCGAATTAATCCATAAGAAAAAACGTCACTTGTACATTACAGATAACTGTGACAATCAGCTCTGTTTCGCCATCAGTCTCGCGCACGTCTCCGGTTCTAAATTTACCGATAGTCAAGCTTCGGCCCAGGCGAGAGAGTGGCAGCGTCAGGCAGGGCTGACTGATCAGACGCCTGTGTCTTTCGGTGATGTTGGAAAATTCGAAAAAATCCTAAACAGAAAAATTGTGGTGTTTCACAGAACCAAGGGTGATCGAGCTCTGTGTAAATTTGAGACTGATTTCAGAGATCGATCAAGCCCTCTCTTTCTGTTATTACTCCAAAACCATTACTATGGAATAAAAAACCTCAAAGGATTTTTAGGGTCGAGGTACATTTGCGAGCACTGCTACACCAGTTACAATGAGCCACACTCACACTACTGTCCTGGTTACTGTCCTGTGTGTTGCCATGTACAAATCAAGAGCTCAGTCCTGTATTTTGTGGCGATTGCAACAGAAGCTGTCGTAACTCGTCGTGCTTCAACAGACACAAAGAACCTCGTGAGAGACCCCGAGCCAGAATGCAAGTGAGTGATTGTGATCTGATTAAAAGGTGTCCGACGTGTAAGAGATTTTATCGCGTTGCGATGACTAAGGTAAAAAAACCCCACGTGTGTGAAGGTTGAAAATGTACAATCTGTGGTGAGAAACTGACCCTCGGTTCTACACCAACTCTCAGTGGACATCAGTGTTACATTCAGCCTAGCAGCGCCGACGAACGGCTTGACGAAAAACTGATCTTTTATGATTTTGAATCTTTAGTCGGTCAGAACGATGTGCATATCCCCTTTCTGGTCTGTGCAAAAACGCTGAAAGGTGTCGAGTGGTCTGCCTACGGATTGGATTGTGTCAAGAAATTCCTCCTCCGTTTCAGGAGACCACGCTACCGTGGATACACGTTTATTGCTCACAACGGACGAGGTTATGATAGTTATCTAATCCTTAACGTCATGGTGCAACTAGGTATGAAGCCCTCTCTCATCACACAGGGGAGTAAAATTCTCTGTTTTACAGACTGTGATTATGGTTTGAGATTCATCGATAGTCTGTCCTTCCTGGCTATGAAACTGAGTATGATGCCGAAAGCATTAGGTTTCAGTGATCATACCAAAGGTTTCTTTCCCCACAGATTCTCTTCAGAGCAGAATTTGAAATATGTGGGGCCTTTTCCTTCACCGAGTTACTACTCTGTAGAACTCATGAGCCCCAGTGAGCAGGGAGAGTTCTACAGATGGTACGATGGAGTTTGTAAAGGCACCTTTAACTTTTGTGAACAGAGCATGCTTTACTGCAAAAATGATGTAGATATACTGTTCAAGGGGTGTGTCAAATTCCGCGAGCAATTCTTTAACGAGACGCGCGTGGACCCCCTGAAATGCATCACGATCGCGTCGGCCTGTATGAAGGTTTTTACCGCCAACTTTCTGCAGCCTAAAACCCTGGCCATACCTTCACCCGTTGATTACAGTCAGCAGAGTAAGACCTTCTCAAACGCATCTATCCAGTGGCTGGAGTGGTTAGCGTTTAGCAGAGGGATTGAGATTAGCCACGCGTTAAACACAGGGGAAAACGGAATCGGTCCTTATCACGTAGATGGGTATGCGGAAATTGACGGTGTGAGGGTAGCTTTTGAGTTTTGAGGCTGTTTCTTTCACGGCTGCCCCATCTGCTATCTGCCTCAGGACACATGTCCGCTGAGGAAGGAGCCGTTTGAAAAGTTCTATGCAGAGACCCATGAGAGAGAGAGAGTGCTTCAGTCAGTGTACGGTCTTCGTCTGCATATCATGTGGGAGCACGAGTGGACTGAGATGAAAAAGTCCCATCCGGAGGTGATTGAATTTCTCAAGAGCTTTAACGCCCCTGAACCTCTCTCTCCCAGACAGGCACTGTACGGTGGTCGGACCTGCGCACTCAGGTTGAGGTACAGTGCGGGGGTAGATGAAACTGTGCACTACGCTGACTTTACATCTCTTTACCCCTATGTAAATTGCAGCTTTCCTTACCCCCTCGGCCATCCCAGAATCATCTGCAAAGATTTTGATGACCCTGACAGCTACTTTGGTTTCATAAGAGCTGTTGTTTATCCTCCGCGTGGGCTGTTTTTCCCAGTTTTACCTTACAAGTCATCTCACGGAAAACTTGTATTCATTCTCTGTCGCACCTGTGCTGAAATGAATAACCAGGCAGGTGCATGCAACCACAGCGATGAGGAGAGAGCACTAACAGGTGTGTGGGTGAGTGTGGAGTTTAGCAAGGTGTTAAAGCTTGGTTATCGTCTTGCTAAAATCACTGAGGTGTGGCACTTTGACAGGACCAGTAACTCAATCTTTGTAGACTACATACACACATTTCTTAAGGGTAAACAAGAGGCTTCAGGATATCCCGCAGACACACTTGATGAGGAGAGTAAGCTGAGGTACGTCAGAGATTACAAACTCCATCAAGGTATTCAGTTGGATACCAGCAAAATAGAGGTGAACCCTGCTAAAAGACAGGTGGCTAAACTGTGTCTGAACAGTTTCTGGGGGAAATTTGCGCAGAGGAACGACCTCCATCAGACCACCATCGTCACAGACCCGAATGAATTTTTTAATTTCATGTTCTCGGGTAAATACAAGATAGCCTACTTCCACTTTCTAAACCCTGACATGTGCATGTTGCAGTGGACTTACAACAAACGGTGCATCGCACCTCCCAACAAGGTAAACGATGTATTCATTGCAGCATTTACCACCGCATATGCACGTTTAAAACTGTACAGCTGTCTGGAAGTAATGCAGGACAAAATTCTCTACATAGACACAGACAGTCTGATCTATGTTGTGAAAAAAGGTGAGACTCCTCTGAAACTGGGAAACTATCTGGGGGATTTGACCGACGAGCTGGGGGGTGACACAATTCAGGAATTTGTTGCAGCAGGACCCAAGAGTTACGCCTACCAGACCAGAAATAAGAAAAAAGTATCGATGCGCGTTAAAGGCATCACTCAGACGCATGAATGCAGCGAGAAGGTCAACTTTGACAGCGTCAAAGAGTTAGTGGAGGGATACTTGGCTGACTCCAGAGAAATGGTGATCGAGACCCCTCAGCGTACCATCAGAAGAGATAAAAAGGGGTTTCTGTTAAAAAATGTGACATTCCAGAAAAAGTTCCGGGTGGTGTATGACAAGAGACGCCTTTTTCCTGACGGTACAACTCTGCCTTTCGGTTATTAAGGTATTAAGGTGGTTAAGAGGGGAAAAAATAAAAAAATAAAAAATGCCGCAATTTTCTGATATGAAGGAGATTGATTTTGACCCCAGACTAAAGACTCCTTTTTCATGTCTGATTGTGGGGCCCAGCGGATGTGGGAAATAATTTTTTGTTAAAAGTGTTTTAAAAAAGTGTAACCATGTGATGGATGATGTACCTGATAATATTGTTTGGATTTATACCTCTTTCCAACCATTGTACGCTGAACTGCAGCGGCTGAATAAAAACATCAAATTTGTGGAAGGATTGCCTCATTCTTTTGAAGATGAAAATCTGTTCCCTCCTGATCGTAAGCACTTGGTTATTCTGGACTATGTCATTTTTCAGGCTTCAGACCATCCTGAAGTGGTAAAAATTTTCACACAGTACAGACATCACAGAAATATGAGTGTCATGATATTCACTCAAAATGTATTTCATCAAGGGAAATACAGTCGCACCATCAGCCTGAACAGTAACTACCTGGTGCTGTTTAAGAATCCCAGAGATAGATTGCAGGTGAATATACTAGCCTGTCAAATCTTCCCCTCAGAGAAAGCTATTTTTCTGGAGAGCTTTGAGGACGCCACCAGAGAGCCGCACGGGTATTTAATCGTCGACCTGACCCACTCATGCCCACACAATACAGACTGAGAATGGGTTTACTTCCTAGTCAGTGGTCAGTTGTCTATGTTCCGAAAGCATAGTAATTTATCATGTCAGCCCGTATAAAAAGGAATGCTCCGTTACTCAGAGCTCTGTACCACGCCACACCTCAGAAACGTAAGGACATTCTCGGCCATTGTTCACCCGACTTTCTTAAAGCTTTGTGTGAGATTGCTCTGAATATTTTAAAGGGTAACATTAAGCTATCCCCTCCCCAGTATCGGAGTTTGAAAAAGCAAAAGAAAGTTATCAGACTGCTGGCTGATAAGAGAACCGGTTTAAAACGTAAGCAGCTGGCTCTCAAAAGTCAAGGAGGAGGGTTTATTCTCCCCATCCTAACGGCTCTTGCACCCGTAATTGGGGATCTAGTGGCCGGAATCGTTAGAAGATAAGATGTCGCTCAGGACGGCACAAAAGATGTTTCTCATCTCACCTCATCAGTTCAAACACTCAGTCAGAGACTTCTATCAGACAGACGGCAGAGGATGATTTGGATAATAAAATGAGAGCGATACTCGACGAGTCAGGAATGACCTCTTATGAAAAAATTAAGAAATACGACGCCCTGCTGCAAAGATACCTCACCCTAATCAAGCAAGGTCAGATGGAGGAGCCACGGATGACTGTGACTCTTCAGCGAAACAGTCTTAATGATCCAATACCTGAATCAGATTCCCGTGAGACGGATCGTGTTCACTAGCCCGATCAGCTAGAATTGGATGCAACGGCGAGTGAGGTATTAAAAATCCTTCCAAAGCACGATCGCAGAAATGGTGAATACATCTTGAGGAAATTATCTGAGAGAAATGGCTGGACCACCAGAGGAGAATTTGTTTATCAGGGGCAGGTTGTGAGAGGATCACATTTGGTTGATTTACTTAAAAACCTTCTGCTCCCTTTTAAAAGAAAAGCCCAAACCATGCAACCAGCAGGCTGGACAAGTTTTCTCAATGTTCTGAATGAACTGAACATACCTTTATCCTCTGTGAATAATCCGCAAGCCAATATCGTCGTCTCAAAACAGAGTCGAGCGGAATAGAGAAAATACCATCTGTAAAACCGAAGAAGAAGACAACCCTCTCCCCACATTTTTTAAGATCTGGACATGCTGAGCGAGACGAGGCTGCAGATGAACATAGTCTGCATAAAAAGATAAAACCTCCGCGCTGGGTTACCTTTTCACCATAAATTTCTGTAAGAAATTAATAAAATTATACCGTCATTTGTTCTCAATAAAAAATTTTTATTGATTCCAATGTCTACAGAGTCTACAGAGTCATCACTTTCATGCATTCACAATTTATAGCACTCTTTGAATATCTGTAAAGAACAGGCTCCGTGATGAAATGAGGTAGCACTGTGCTTTCTGATGCATCTCTGATATTTTTTCACAAAGTTAGATACCATCACATCATTTTTAAGAACATCGTCACTGTTGACATACTTGTTGCAGAGACATTCCGCACGCCCGGTGGCAGAGGTAATAAACGCACTGCTGACCGCACACGGTGGACAAGGTGTTCTGAAGTTGGCGATTATGGTACGTTATCTTCAGGGATCGGTCTTTCAGAAATGACACAATGTCTGAGGGGTAGTGAGAAAAATCTGGCGGTAGCCCGTAAGAGTCGAAAAAGGTGGCTTGACCGTTCTCCTCCAGAGTCAGAGCTAGCCAGTGCTCCCCAGGCATGTGAGAAGGATGTGTGTTCACAATGAAGTAAGCCGGCTTTGTAAACGTTTGTGTGAGCAAGGGGAGTTGGTCACTAGCCCACACGCCACAAAATAGGTCTCCCAGTAGATGGTGCAACAGGCTCTCCAGTTGGTGGTTATTCATGCTTACTCTTTTAATAATAGTCCACCAGCACCTGTCTTCTTGAGTTGATCTCCAAAATGGAATCGTAACATGCGTAGACAATGAGGGTTGTGGTGTGAGGTAGCGGAACTCTAAACCTCGCCTCCAGTCTTAAATTCCCATTAGAAACAGGTGACAAGGCGTCGCTATCCTCACCAGGATTGAGATTAAAGATAAACAGCGAGTAACCGTTGTTAAATTCTTCACGTGTGATACTCAGAGGGAGATCTTTTAAATGACGACCTGTCGCTGTGAACAAATTGTAAAATTCCCGGACTGAAATGCCTTGGTTGAACTGAGGCTGGAACGCCTTGGCGGGAACTTGTTTACCATCCTGACAAAGAGCTAGATACTCTATATCCATATGTTTAAAGTTGAAGGGTGACAAGTCCCTTCTTCCCGTGAATGCCTCGTGGTGCACCATACCTAAAACAATATATTTAGGCATCGCTCCCAAAAAGAGATTCTCCTGATTGCATATCCTCGAATTTTCAGGGATGGAGTATGTTTTTACATTCACTCGTGACAGTGGGTAGAGAGCGTTTCCTCTCATTAAGGCCGATGTGTGGCCTAAACGAACAGCGGGGGAGACGGAAACTTTTTTGATAAAAAGAGAGGCTCCTAATATCATTAATCGGTAAGTCGAGTCTCTGGTTCCCATGAGATAGAAGGCCTCACTGGCTCTGGTTAGTTTAACTCTCATATCCACAGAGTTCAGCAGGAGCCTTTCGCAGAAAAAGATATCCCCATGGAGGGGGCCCAATAGGTGTACTTCTCTGGAATTAGCTGTACAGAGAGCCCTCTGGTTTAGCCCTCTGTTTGGCCCATTATTGGTTACTATAGAGTCTATGGCGCCGGCTGTGTCTTTACAATAAAGACCAGCGCTGAACTGACTCTTTAACGTGTCTTCAGAAAAGTTTAGCAGAGTCTCGATCATAGCTCTATATGGGTGGGTGGCACTAGACTGTGAAATTAATCTATCACCCAGAGTAACATCGCATTGACTGAATAGTGTATTGAGAGGATAATTGATGAGACCCACAGGTGCGTCGTTCGCCAAGTTTGTGCCGTCTGCATTGGTGATCTTCACGCGTAGATGTAACAAGGTATCGTTGAGATCCAGATACTTTTCACCATCTCCCGGTATAAAAACTCAATCGGACCATTCTCAGTAATAGCGGATAGAGGCATAATTTCCGTGTAGATCTTATCCTCGATAGAAAGCTGGGTCATAGGGACTGAAAATAAGTCCAGTTCTGCCAGGGTGCACTCAGGGGATTTGTGATGCAAAAGAGCCATGTTTCACTCTCTTTCTCTCTCTATTTATGATTCAGTGAAATATATCCCTGCTCCGTGCAGACTTCCTCCCTTTAGGCTTGATCCTTCCAACTGACTTCTTTCTTTTGAGCGGCCTCACTATTTGTGACCTCCTCACACGTTCACCCGGCGGCCGCTTTCTTGGTCTTCGTGACAGAACCATGATACCCGATCCTTCTTGTCCTCCCGTCTCTGCAGGACCAGAGATCCTTCTCATGGTTTTGCCTATGACATCTGAGGCAATGTTTGTAGCTGCTGTTTTCAGATGAGGCTTAGCTATAGCAAAACCTTTTTTAACAAGGGGGGCTACGAAGCGAAATAATTTTGAAAATATAGAACCTATTCCATGACCGTACATTACAGGTGCTCCATAAAAACCAGGCAGGGTACCTCCGACCTGGTTCTGGTAATAGTTTACGAAGCGGTGAGGATCATCCCTCATGTTTATCTGAACCATGTTGCTTTGTTTTGTTGTCCTCCTCCTGACACAGACACAGACACTGAGGTGACCTCTGACTGAACGTTTGTTTGATAGTGACTAATGAGTCTGTGATCAACCCGTTTATATATAAATATATATATTACCTCTTACTCTCTCTGTGATATTAGAGTGAATGACCATCATTTCATTACGCGTTGTGATATCACGGGTCGGAAGTGTAGTCTCACAACGGTTTTCCCATAAGTAAAATTTACCGGAGTGTTTTGATCCGTTTTTATCTCTATGTGGATGTTTTCAACATGCCTCTTTGCTACAGGTAGATAGTTGACCGGGTTAAAAGTATGCGTAATTATATCGCCAAACTTACCCTCTACTCTAGCTGTTCGCAAGAGCGGGGCATAAGCATCGCCGACTATCTGAGGAGCAACCACATCGCTGTAACAGTAAAGCTGGTAGAAACCTGCTTTTAAATCCATCGGGTAAGGGGCACTCCTTTTATCAAATACGATCCATTTGCCAAGCTCCACACCTAGCATGTAGCTCAGTGGTGGATAAAAACGCAGGTGGTACTGGCCACCTGCCTGATACACGAGTCTATTTTCCACCGTGTTCACGACTAAATAAATATCAGAACCTATTTTTCTAAGGTGACCCTCAATCTCGGCTTTGAGCTGATTCAAATCCTTGAAATGTCCCCAACCTATATTGTGGCGGTAGAAATTTTCCAGTCCCGCTTTCCTCCATTCAAAAAAAGCCTGGTCCTTGGGGGCGTTATGCCATGTGTACGGATAAGAAATCTCCGTCAAGGCAACCTGCCACGAACCTTCCAAATCGATATACTGGGCTAAATCCACGCGGAAACTGGAATTGGTATTATTCTTAAAGACGTTGAGACTAGCGTTGGAGGGCAGGGTGATATAAAACCCCTCATCTTCTACCGTTCGGTTCATGGTGTAATGTAGCGGGCTAGGAGTAGCGATGGCCCCCTTTATACCTCGTGAAGGTCACTGGCTCTGACCCAGCTGCTGAATTTCTCAGGCCAGTTTTTCCAATGGACAAAAACCTGTTTTACACCCCTGATGTTGCGTCGTTTTAATATCTTCTCCACTTGATACATCTTGTCTTTATTCAGTTTAACTTTTTGAATCTCCTCCGCGTAAAATGAACCTTCAATAGCTTGTCCATCAAAATCTTTGAGTTTTTACACAGGGGGAGGTCGTGCAAGCTGCTCGGTCACTGTAAAACCTTCATCTGTAAAACTTTGTTCATATTTCTTGTCAAACACGCCTCGCAGTTTAGATATTCTTACAGGATCTCCTTTTTTAAACTTTATCCTTGAGTCCTTGCAGCGTCGATCGCGTGCAGAGCCGTACAGGTTCTGAAAAACTTTAAAGGTGTTTTCTAGAGTCACCTCTACAGGCTTCATTTTGATGCTCGTGTGGTAACTGTGGTTGTAACTTTCCACGAGATCCTGCAGGACGTCGAGGTATCGACGTGTGTTATTAGCAGTGAAATATCTCCACATCCTGGTTTTTAACGTGCGGTTAAACCTCTCAATCACAGATGCCTTTACCTCGCTCGGAGTAGCAAAATGCACAACTCTGTGGTTCTCTAATAATGCCTTAAATTTTTTGTTAAAAAATTCTTTCCCCGCATCAGTTTGAAGTTTTTTAGGGGTCTCGCTTTCTCTAAAAACAGATTCAAAAGCCTTTATGACCTCTGCGGCTGTTTTTCTCTTCATAGTGCGAACGTAAGCCTTTTATGAAAACACGTCAATGACGGTTAATAGATAATTATACCCGTCATTGTACTCAGCCAAGGCCTGCATGTCGCAGAGATCTGCTTGGAATTGTTTTAAGGGGCTGGTGACAAAAACTCTGTTTCTCGGAAAATGTATTCTTGCAGGTTTATGTAGAGTATATGCATCTTGCTCTGATAATAAGTCTTGCACTTTTTCGCACGCGACTTTCTTACCCGTTTCGTCCTGTACAGCTTTACGCAACCTCTCTACTCCCCCAAAACTACCAGGGTGGATAGGATCGTAGAAAACCTTTTTCATTAACCTCGTTTCAGCCATCTCACCTTATACAAACTCTGGCTTGTAATGACAGAAAACACAAAACGCAAGTATATTTCAACCTTTTATTTTTTCTCTAATGTGTAATAATACACACACACACATACAAATGATCACAAAAAAAGCAGGAATGCTAGTAATATAGGATTTAAGAAAAGTTAAATGTTATAAAAACATCACACGAGTACAATATTAGTCTAAACACATCCGGCTGATGGAAAGAAGGAATGTAACACCCCTCTTTTAACCCTCCCAGAACTTTGTCATGGTTTGAAGCTGCTGCAATTTCTTTACATCTTCTCCAATCAACTGCTCGTACATATCGTGTATAGAAGTGTTGATTTGTTTCACCAGAGTTAGTTCGTACAAGTAAGCTTCTGCCACAGCCCTGACTCTGGCATCATTTTCACAAATGCTACGCGCAGTTAGAAGATGTTGAATGGAAGCAATGAATCGCTGATTATAAAGTCTTCGCATCAGAGTGTAGTAATGGTCGTGAAAAAAGTCGTCCTCGAGGACATCCTTGCACTGATGTTGGCGTAAACTAGGGTGATCGACACTACACCCGTAGCATGATTCAATCATAAATTTCTTGATGGTCTCATTCAAGAGGTGTATCACTGCAGTTTTCACAACTTTGATAAAACCTGAGGGGACCCATCCATCAAATTCGTCCGAACCCTCTCCTTCCCCATCCTAACTGTCTGCAGGGGACCACTGGCCTGGTGGAAGCTGAGAGTCCTCCATTTTGTTAGATTTAGCTTCCTCCGTTGTTACGGCCACGGTGGATCCTATCGGGTAGAGCGTTAAGCAGCAATCATCAGGCGCCGAATTTGAGAACTCGATCTCGAGAGAAGAGGAGGAGTTGGAGGAGAAGAAAGACTCAGACGAAGTCGCTGGTGAAGGAGGGTGATACGGCTCCAGGTAGTATCTGTCGCTGTCTGGTGATCCAAACTGCGGTGATGTGGATGTTGCCGAAAGGCTCCCTGTATGCATCAATAGCGACGGAGAAGCATTCTCCAGATCGCGGTCAGCGATCTCCTCGCACAATGTCTTCTGGACGCTAGTTCTCATCCTGTTCCTCGTGTTGATCGGTGTATGACCTGTGCTGGAGTGTGTCCTTATAAACCTGAAGGGGGTGTGGTTATTGAGGTTGAGGAGGAGGGTTCTCAGCGGAGGGAGGTCTACACAGCCAGGGATTTCTTGACTGCTAGAATCTCACCCCAGTTCTGGCAACTGCGGAACAGCGTGGAAACTCGATCCGCTATATCATTCATCTCCACCCAGGCTGCATGAGGTATTGCTAACAGCGTCCTAAACACACCACAGTCAGAGTTATAGCACTCAAGAACAAAAAGATCCCCGTCTTCATTCTCATTAGATTTCCGGTGGCTTGCACGGAAGAACCAACGGCCTGTAACGTCTGTTTTCGATTGCCACACAGCAGTGAAAACCATCCTTGTTTTGGCCAGCTCAGCATCATCCAGAGGATTCCTCAGTCTCGGACTCTCCAGTCTCGGCCATTTGGCTGCAGACGTTGCCGGGATTTCTTCGGGTTCTTCTTTCACTGTTAACACCTCCTCAGCCGAGCCCTTGCCTCCTTCTCTATGACGCGGTATCGCTAGTTTCAACACTCCCCAGTCGTTGGAAGTTAGCATACCCACAGTGGTCAGAGGTCCCAGCTTCTCACCACCCTCGTCAAGCTGATACAGACAGAGGTCACCTGTTTCATACATGAACACATAGCCCCATCTTCCCCGCAGTCCATAAGGCTCCAGTGACCATTCTTCCCGTAGAGACACGGGCGGCGGTTGCTGCGTTCTGCACAGAAACACCATCCTTTTCTTGGGAGCATTTGGTACCAAGGGCTGATCTTCAATTATCGTTACCGGAGTCTCACAAATGAGAGACCGCAGAGCACACGTCCTCTCCGGGGCCTGCGTAGATTTATCCTCTACACTCACTCTGCTTCTTGTCCTCGGCATCTTGAATCAGCTATCTTTCACCCAAAGTCGTTTTCTACACACTGACTGTCTCAGGGTTTTTATCCTTTACTCGAAACCCCTCCCCTGTCCAACCATTGGCCCTCATACCTGGGGTCGAACAATACCCCACCCCACACATCTAATTATTTTCCCATCTTTACCTTACAGGGACCGGTCTTTGAAGCTGTTAAAATGCTGACCGCTTCTACAACTTAACCTTTTCTATTAACCCTTTCTCTTATTTAAACATTCAACTAATATATTTCTCACAACCTCCTGACTTTAGCTGTAATCATTCTTAACCCTAGCCATAAACACCCCCTTCTTTAGATGTCAGAGATCTCTTCAACAGATGGCTAATCTATGTCAAACAAAGGTCACACGTCAAAATAGCTTGATCGATCGATAAGAGGTCAAAAGTCATATCCCCAGATGTCAGCAAACGGATGTCAAACAAAGGTCACCTGTCATATTAATTTGATTGATCGATAAGAGGTCAGAGGTCACCTGTCAAAATGAGTTTGAGCGAAGGTATCCTTTTATTTCTCTCATATCATCCACAATCAGCAGGTTTCGTGGAGAGACACAATGAAATAATTAAGTCAAGACTGAAAAAAATCATGGAAGAAATGGGAAATATTGGGTTTACTGTTTACCATCCTAAAAATGCATCCTCCAACTAGCACAAGATGAACTCCATTTGAGAAAAGGTATGGAAGACCATTTGTACTCCCACAGTCAAAACACAGTCATCAACTGACATGATGAAGAAAAAAAGAAAAAGAGAAGAAACCTTAGCAGAATACAAATATTAACAAGTAGAGAGATCTCTGTTTAGTCTGTTCCAGGTGAACCGGTGAAGGAATCTCTGAAGACAGTAAAACCACCCGGGGACTGGATCATCATCAAAGTGATAAAGAAAAAGAACTGGTCCAGCCCAATGGGGGGAAGGTCCATTTCAGGTACTACTTACATCACCCACAGCAGCTGAAGGACTTCTTGGATTCACTTATCACATTGTACCACGACCTTCAGAAGTAGGGAAAGATTAGTTACCCACCACTGTTTTCTGAGGCAAAAGTCTGACTACAAAGGGGAATTCTCTCAACAGGAGGGGGTTCATCTCAACCTCAGTGAAGAAAACAACGGCTAACATGAGAACATAGGGTGTGACTAAAATAAGACAGGGAAAATGGATGGACAAAGGCCATGGCATCCATTCAGATTACCAGGATTTTGTGGGTTAAGAGGAACCAGTTGTGTATTATTAATCATTACTCTTAATATAGTATTCCCAATTTTATGGTATGAAGCATGGATTAGCAGAAATAAAGATGATGCAGGACAGAGTACCACCACTGTCCCCTAGACATAGAAAGTGCCACACTAGTAATAACATTTATTTAAACTTGGAGATAAATGGAGAAAATAATCTCATATACAATAGCTGAGACAGAAAAAACAAAAAACTTTTGAAGACACGATTAAAACAACATTTAGAACATACAATAAGCTTAAAAGGAGTGACAAAGCTGCGACTGCGAAGGCATAGAAGTCTAATTAAAAACAGGAGCAGTAGGACAGACTTTTGTGAAATCTGAGTAAGCTCTGGGAATCAAATTTAGATAATGATCAGACTTGGCCTTTCTTATTTCTGCTGTACATTTATTTCTAAGCTTCTTAAAAGCAAGGCAATGACCCGGGTCCCTCATATGCGCAGCTAGCATCCAAGGTTTATTTATTTTTTAAGTAAAGAAGACAGTTCTGCCGAAAGCCAGGGACTAGACCTGTTCTAAGTTCTATACTTTTTAAAAGGTGCGTGTTTATCAACTATGGAATTAGAAGATTTACAAAAATGGTCAAGTGCTAGATCTTCATCTGGGATTTTAACAGTGTCATGAGTATAACTATTCAACAGATCAGTTAAAAAAAAGCCTGCTCATGGAGATGTTTCAGGATCTGGATACCAAGCGTGGACCTAATGTTTTCATTTTTGCAATTCTGATACAGGCTATTGAGCAGTGATAACTAACACCAAGTTCAGATACTGCGGATTTTCTACCTTTGATTTGTTAAGATTGAGCCAATCAGGGACAACCTTGAAGGATCTCTTAAGTTTGGTTTTGTAGGATCAGTAATTACCCGAGAAAGGTTGATATTGGTACACACCTTTTTTAAATGATCAGAGGCAGAGTTCAACTTGTTTAAATTAAAATTGCCACACAGAGATTGGGTTTAAGCCACATGCACACAAAATGACATCAACAAATATAAGAAAAATTAAACATTTACACATAGATTTTTGAATACATGTAGAGGAATGATACTTTGAAATGTGCTCATTGCGGAGTTATGATCAGTTGAGTAATGAAGGTTGAACTATTCTGGGAAAGAGGTTCTATTCCCAGCATCGTGATGGACACTCCTGATATAGAAGGTTTCGCTAACGCATTGGAATTGTTTTACTATTTTCATATGCATGTGCAATGAAGAATTGCTTGCTGCTGATAAATGCAAAGAAGAACAGCTTACACATAGATGCTCACATATAGGCTGCTGAATGCAATGAAGACCTGCTTATCCAGTAAAGTTCAATGTCAATGTGTTACTCAGTAGTGTCTCAGTGAAACAACCGACGGGGGAAGCCTTGCGGTGACAACAAAAGCAGTGTTTTAATGATCAGTCAAGTTGCTCCAGTGTACTCCATACAAACTGGTTGGCTACTGAAGGGATAGAAAATGGGGAATACTTATTTTAAAGCAAACAAGGAATTAGATGGGAAAAATACATGTTTTAATGGGACCCAGACAATATTAAATACTCACACAGATTGGAGAAAAAGTGTAGTTTTGTAGGAAATCACAAAAGTATTACATAAAATTAGTGAATTAAATTGAAGAATGCCTTTCTGAAGAGCTGTTTACCACAGATGAGCAACTTTGCGACCAAGCACATTGTAGATCGCTTTACTGCCAAAATGATCTAATTTAATGGATTGGTTTAGACATGCATAACAGCATTTTAAGAACAAAGAGAGAAACAAAAAGGGACAACGCTTCATGGTGGAAGGTGATGTATAAAAAACTGTGTATATGATGAAGGAGAGACCATTTGAGCAGCACAGCCATTTCGCAGCACAGGGACAGCAGTCCAAGTTAAAGGATCTCCCACGTGGTATCACCTGTCACACTGTGTCAAGGCATCAAAAGAAGAAAAAATCACCAAACTCAAGGACAAAGAGACGAAGACTCCGGTGAACGAAGAGAGAGGACTGACAAACCAGAAATACAAAAGGATGCTCGATATCAAGATCCAGAAGAAGAGGCTAACAATGCCACGAACACTTACGATGCTGGGAATGATGCCAGCAATGAACAGAGAAGAAGATTCAGTGTCATCAATCTGCAACACGTGCCTCTAATGAGGGGGTGAATATAGAATCCTCAACGATTACAACGTCTCTGGGAACTGTGACAACAACAAGGTTTAAACCATTTTGATATATATTGTAACCTATTGGCTAAGGAATAGTGCTGAAAATTAGGTAAATCTAATCCACCACTGTCCTTGGTCTTCTGTAGGGTTTTTAAACTAATACGTGGTGGTTTGTTTTTCCACAGAAATTTGGAGATGCATGAATCTAGTGACTTAAACCAAGTAGCAGATGGTTTTATGGGGATCATTGTGAACAAATAGTTAACTTTTGGTAGTATCATCATTTTAATGGTTGTAACTCTCCCCATAAGTGATATAGGTAAGGACTTCCAACGAGAGAGATTGTCCTCTACTCTCTTTAATAATTGCACATAATTTAGCTTTGTTAGCCATAATTAATGAAAAGCGGGCAACAAGTAGGTTCGAATGCCCAACCATACATCATAAAAAGCAGGAGTGGATGTGTTCGGCTACAAGAAGGTTTGAATGTCCTACCATAGTTTGTAAAAAGCAAGTAAGAAAAGGTTTGAATGCCCGAACATACACCATCAAAAGAGTGAGCGGAGGTGTTCAGCTGCAAGAAGGTCTGAATGTCCATCATAATTGCTAAAAAACATGAAAGAAAATTTTCGAAAATCAAACCGCACATGATCATAAGTGGGAGAGGAGGTGTTCAGCTGCAAGAAGGTTTGAATGTCCACCCATAATTCCTGAAAAATGGGTAAAAAAAGGTGCGAATGCCCAACCATACATCATCAAAAGCAGGACTGGATGTGTTCGGCTACAAGAAGGTGTGAACGTCCAACCAAAGTTTGTAAAAAGCAGTTAAGAAAAGGTTCGACTATCCAACCAAACATAATCAAAAGCGGGAGCAGAGCTGTTCAACTGCAAGTAGGTGTGAATGTCAGATCATAATTTGCAAAAAGCTGATGAGAAAGGGTGAGAATGCCTATACACCATCAAATGCGGGAGCGGAGTTGTTCAGCTGCAAGAAGGTCTGAATGTCCATCATAATTGCTAGAAAACATGAAAGAAAATTTTTGAATATCAAACCGCGCGTGATCAAAAGAGGGAGCGGAGGTGTTCCGCTGTAAGAAGGTGTGAATATCCGACCATGGTTTGTAAAAAGCGGGTAAGAAAAGGTTAAAATACCTGACTGTACACAATCAATAACGGGAGCGGAGTTGTTCGGCTACAAGAAGGTTTGAAAGTCCGACCATGGTTTGTAAAAAGCGGGTAAGAAAAGGTTCGAAAACCCGAATATATGTCATCAAAAGCGGAATCGGTGGTGTTCGGCTGCAAGAAGGTGTGAACGTCCGACCAAAGATTGTAAAAAGCGGGTAAGAAAAGGTTAAAATACCCGACTGTACACAATCAATAACGGGAGCGGAGTTGTTCGGCTACAAGAAGGTGTGAAAGTCCGACCATGGTTTGTAAAAAGCGGGTAAGAAAAGGTTCGAAAACCCGAATATATACCATCAAACGCGGAAGCGGAGGTGTTCGGCTGCAAGAAGGTGTGAAAGTCCGACCATGGTTTGTAAAAAGCGGTTAAGAAAAGGTTCGAATGCCCGAATATATACCATCAAAAGCGGAAGCGGAGGTGTTCGGCTGGAAGAAGGTGTGAACGTCCGACCAAAGTTTGTAAAAAGCGGTTAAGAAAAGGTTAAAATAGCCGACTTTACACAATCAATAACGGGAGCGGAGTTGTTCGGCTACAAGAAGGTGTGAAAGTCCGACCATGGTTTGTAAAAAGCGGTTAAGAAAAGGTTCGAATGCCCGAATATATACCATCAAAAGCGGAAGCGGAGGTGTTCGGCTGGAAGAAGGTGTGAACGTCCGACCAAAGTTTGTAAAAAGCGGTTAAGAAAAGGTTCGAATATCCAACCAAACATAATCAAAAGCGGGAGCAGAGCTGTTCGACTGCAAGTAGGTGTGAATGTCAAGCCATAATTACTCACAAACGGGTAAGAAAAGGTGGTATTGCCAGACAATACATGATCAAAACAGGGAGCGGAGGTGGTTCAGCTTTAAGGTGTGAATGTCTGACTAAAGTTTATAAAAAGCGGGTAAGAGAAGCTGCGAATGCCTGACAATGTATGATCAAAAGAGGGAGCGGAGGTTTTCGGCTGCAAGGTCTGAATGTCCAACCATAATTTGTAAAAACCGGGGAAGAAAAGGCTCGAAAGCCCGACTATAAACCATCAAAAGCGGGAGCGGAGGTATTCAGCCGCAAGAAGATCTAAATGTCCACCAATAATTACTGAAAAATGGGTAAGAAAAGGTACGAATGCCCAACCATACATCATCAAAAGCAAGAGTGGATGTGTTCGGCTACAAGAAGGTTTGAATGTCCGAGCATAGTTTGTAAAAGGCGAGTAAGAAAAGGTTTGAATGCCCGAACATACACCATCAAAAGAGGGAGCGGAGGTGTTCCGGTGTAAGAAGGTTTGAATGTCCGAGCATAGTTTGTAAAAGGCGGGTAAGAAAAGGTTCGAATGCCCGAACATACACCATCAAAAAAGGGAGCGGAGGTGTTCCGCTGTAAGAAGGTGTGAATGACCGACCATAGTTGGTAAAAAGCGGGTAAGAAAAGGTTCGAATACCCGACTGTACACAATCAATAGCGGGAGCAGAGTTGTTCGGCTACAAGAAGGTGTGAAAGTCCGACCATGGTTTGTAAAAAGCGGGTAAGAAAAGGTTCGAATTCCCGAATATATACCATCAAAAGCGGAAGCGGAGGTGTTCGGCTGCAAGGTGTGAACGTCCGACCAAAGTTTGTAAAAAGCAGTTAAGAAAAGGTTCGAATATCCAACCAAACATAATCAAAAGCGGGAGCAGAGCTGTTCGACTGAAAGTAGGTGTGAATGTCCAGCCATAATTAGTCACAAACGGGTAAGAAAAGGTGGTATTGCCAGACCATACATGATCAAAAACAGGGAGCGGAGGTGGTTCAGCTGCAAGATGTGAATGTCTGACTAAAGTTTGTAAAAAGCGGGTAAGACAAGGTGAGAATTCCCGACAATGTATGATCGAAAGAGAGAGCGGAGGTTTTCGGCTGCAAGGTCTGAATGTCCAACCATAATTTGTAAAAACCAGGGAAGAAAAGGCTCGAAAGCCCAACTATACACCATCAAAAGCGGGAGCGGAGGTGTTCAGCTGCAAGAAGGTCTGAATGTCCACCAATAATTACTGAAAAATGGGTAAGAAAAGGTGCGAATGCCCAACCATTACATCATCAAAAGCAGGAGTGGATGTGTTCGGCTACAAGAATGTTTGAATGTCCGAGCATAGTTTGTAAAAGGCGGGTAAGAAAAGGTTCGAATGCCCGAACATACACCATCAAATGAGGGAGCAGAGGTGTTCCGCTGTAAGAAGGTGTGAATGTCCGACCAAAGTTTGTAAAAAGCAGTTAAGAAAAGGTTTGAATATCCAACCAAACATAATCAAAAGCGGGAGCAGAGCTGTTCGACTGCAAGTAGGTGTGAATGTCAGATCATAATTTGCAAAAAGCTGATGAGAAAGTGTTAGAATGCCCAACTATACACCATCAAATGCTGGAGCGGAGTTTTTCGGCTGTGAGTAGGTGTTAAATTCCGACCATAATTGCTGAAAAATGTGTTAGAAAAGGTAAGAATGCCGGTCCATACATCATCAAAAACGGGAGAGGTGGTGTTCGGCTGCAAGTAGGTGTGAATGTCCAGCCATAATTACTCACAAACGGGTAAGAAAAGGTAGTATTGCCAGACCATACATGATCAAAACAGGGAGCGGAGGTTTTCGGCTGCAAGGTCTGAATGTCCAACCATAATTTGTAAAAACCAGAGAAGAAAAGGCTCGAAAGCCCGACTATACACCATCAAAAACGGGAGCAGAGGGGTTCAGCTGCAAGAAGGTGTGAATGTTCGACTAAAGTTTGTAAAAAGCTGGTAAGACAAGGTGCGAATGCCCGACAATGTATGATCAAAAGCGGGAGCGGAGGGGTTCAGCTGCAAGGTCTGAATGTCCATCAATAATAGAAAACATGAAAGAAAATTTTCGAAAATCAAACCGCACATGATCATAAGTGGGAGAGGAGGTGTTCAGCTGCAAGAAGGTGTGAATGTCCACCCATAATTCCTGAAAAATGGGTAAAAAAAGGTCCAACCACCATACATCATCAAAAGCAGGATGTGTTCGGCTACAAGAAGGTGTGAACCAAATTTTGTAAAAAGCAGTTATGAAAAGGTTCGAATATCCAAACAAACATAATCAAAAGCGGGAGCAGAGCTGTTCGACTGCAAGTAGGTGTGAAGAAAAGGTAAGAATGCCAGCTGCAAGAAGGTGTGAATGTCCGACTAAAGTTCAAATATATTAACAAAAGCGGGAGGAGAGGTCTTCAGATGAGAGTGGTTGAGAATTTCCAACCATAATCTATAAAATGCGGTGAAAAAAGAGGTGTGATAGAACACTAAAAGGTGGAGTGGAAGTGTTCGGCTGCAAGAAGGTGTGAATGTCCGACTATATTTGGTGAAAAGCAGGTGAAGCAAGGTCTGAATGCCCAACCTTACATCATCGAAAGCCAGATCAGAGGTGTTTGGCTGCAAGAAGGCCATAGTTTGCCAAAAGCGGGTAAGGTGCGAATGACCGACTAAATATCAACAAAAGTGGGGGCAGACGTCTTCGGATGCAAGTGGGTGTGAATATCCCACCATACAATGGTATGGTGGAGAGGAAGCTGTGAATGGCCGACCATAGATTGCAAAAAGCGGGTGAGAAAAGGTGCGAATGTCCAACCATACATGATCAAAACAGGGAGCGGAGGTGTTTGGCTGCGACAAGGTGTGAATGTCCACTCATAATTAATGAAAAGCGGGCAACAAGTAGGTTCGAATTTCCAACCATACATCATCAAAAGCAGGAGTGGATGTGTTCGGCTACAAGAATGTTTGAATGTCCGAGCATAGTTTGTAAAAAGCGGATAAGGAAAGGTTCGAATGCCCGAACATACACCATCAAAAGAGGGAGCGGAGGTGTTCCGGTGTAAGAAGATAAATAAGAATATATTGATAAATATAAAGTTAAAAGCAGTTTTAACATAGTTTGAGTGAAGGAATTCATTTTATAGATAGATCTAGATCGACTTCAACAAAGAACATGGTGAAATAAAGGTCAGATTCCTGATCCTTCAGTGTTGCTCTTTCTTCTACTGCAAAATCCAATGTTGTTCTTTGTTGAAGTCAATCTAGACATTGATAAATATGAAGGACAAAGCAGTTTTCACTTGGTTTGAGTGAAGGAATTCATTTTATAGCAAAATCCCAAATCATGCAGAACGTGTGAAAAGAAGCTTATTCTCGGATTCCTGATCCTTCAGTGTTGCTCTTTCTTCTACTGCAAAATCCAATGTTGTTCTTTGTTGAAGTCGATCTAGACATTGATAAATATAAAGTTAAAAGCAGTTTTAACATAGTTTGAGTGAAGGAATTCATTTTATAGATAAAATCCGAAATCGTGCAGAACTTATGAAAGTAAGCTTATTCTCGGATTCCTGAAACTTTAGATTTGCTCTTTCTTTTACTGCAAAGTCCAATGTTGTTTTTTTTGTTTAAATCTTTCTAAACATGGTAAATATGAAGGACGAAGCCGTTTTAACATAGTTTGAGTGAAGGAATTAATTTTATAGCAAAATACCAAATCATGCAGAACGTATGAAGATAAGCTTATTGTCGGATTCCTGATCCTTCAGTGTTGCTCTTTCTTCTGCTGCAAAATACAATGTTGTTCTTTGTTGAAATCTATCTAGACATTGATAAATATCAGCCGAACATCTCTGCTGCCGCTTTTGATAATTTATGGTTCGGCATTCTTACCTTTTCTTACCCGCTATTTACAAATTATGATCTGATATTCACACCTACTTGCAGTCGAACAGCTCTGCTCCCGCTTTTGATTATGTTTGGTTGGATATTCAAACCTTTTCTTAACTGCTTTTTACAAACTTTGGTTGGACGTTCACACCTTCTTGCAGCCAAACACCTCCGCTTCCGCTTTTGATGGCATATATTCGGGCATTCAAACCTTTTCTTACCCGCTTTTTACAAACCATGGTCGGAGTTTCACACCTTCTTGTAGCCGAACAACTCCGCTTCCGCTATTGATTGTGTACAGTCGGGTATTTTCACCTTTTCTTACCCGCTTTTTATGGTCGGACATTCACACCTTCTTACAGCGGAACACCTCCGTTCCCTCTTTTGATGATTTATGGTTCGGTATTCGCACCTTTTCTTACCCATTTTGCAGTTATTATGGGTGGACATTCACACCTTCTTGCAGCTGAACACCTCCACTCCTGTTTATGATCATGTGCTGTTTGATATTCGAAAATGTTCTTTTACGTTTTAAAGCAATTATTGATGGACATTCAAACCTTCTTGTAGCCGAACACATCCACTCCTGCTTTTGATGATGTATGGTTGGGCATTCGCACCTTTTTTTACAAATTTTTAAGGAATTATGGGTGGACATTCACACCTTCTTGCAGCTGAACACCTCCTCTCCCACTTATGATCATGTGCGGTTTGATTTTCGAAAATTGTCTTTCATGTTTTAAAGCAATTATTGATGGACATTCAGACCTTCTTTCAGCCGAAAACCTCCGCTCCCTCTTTTGATCATACATTGTCGGGCATTCGCACCTTGTCTTAGCCGCTTTTTACAAACTTTAGTCGGACATTCACACCTTCTAGTAGCCGAACAACTCCGCTCCCGCTATTGATTGTGTATGGTTGGGCATTCGAACCTACTTGTTGCCAGCTTTTCATTAATTATGGGTGGACATTCACACCTTGTCGCAGCCAAACACCTCCGCTCCCTGTTTTGATCATGTATGGTTTGACATTCGCACCTTTTCTCACCAAGCTTTTTACTATGGTCGGCCATTCACAGCTTCCTCTCCACCATACTTGTATGGTGGGATATTCACACCCACTTGCATCCGAAGACCTCCGCCCCCACTTTTGTTGATATTTAGTCGGTCATTCGCACCTTACCCGCTTTTTGCAAACTATGGCCTTCTTGCAGCCAAACGCCTCGGATCTCGCTTTTGATAATGTAAGGTTGGGCATTCAGACCTTGCTTCACCTGCTTTTCACCAAATATAGTTGGACATTCACACCTTCTTGCAGCCGCATTTTATAGATAATGGTTGGAAATTCTCACCCACTGTCATCCGAAGACCTCTCCTCCTGCTTTTGTTGATATATAGTCGGGCATTCGAACCTTTTCTTACCCGCCTTTTACAAACTATGCTCGGACATTCAAACCTTCTTGTAGCCGAACAAATCCACTCCTGCTTTTGATGATGTATGGTTGGGCATTTGCACCTTTTCTTACCCATTTTTCAGTAATTATCGGTGGACATTCACACCTTTTGCAGCTGAACACCTCCGCTCCAGCTTTTGATGGTGCAGAGTCGGGCTTTCGAGCCTTTTCTTCCCCGGTTTTTGCAAATTATGGTTGGGCATTCAGACCTTGTTGCAGCCGAAAATCTCCGCTCCCTCTTTTGATCATATATTGTCGGGCATTCGCACCTTTTCTTACCCGCTTTTTACAAACCATAGTCGGACTTTCACACCTTTTAGTAGCCGAAAAACTCCGCTCCCGCTATTGATTGTGTACAGTCGGGTATTTTAACCTTTTCTTACCCGCTTTTTACCAACTATGGTCGGACATTCACACCTTCTTACAGCGGAACACCTCCACCTTTTAGTGTTCTATGGGGCATTCACAACTTTTTTTTCACCGCATTTTATAGATTATGGTTGGAAATTCTCACCCACTCTCATCTGAAGACCTCTTCTCCCGCTTTTGTTAATATATAGTCGGGCATTCGAACGTTTTCTTACCCGCTTTTTACAAATTACGGTCGGACATTCACACCTACTTGCAGCCGAATACTTCCGCTCCACCTTTTAGTGATGTATGGTTGGCATTTGCACCTTTTCTTACCCTCTTTTTATACTGATTGCTGAAGATTATGTTGTTCTTTCTCAAACTACAAATGTTTTTTAATTGTTGAAACTTGATTTGAAGTGGATAAATAAGGAGGACAAACAGTTTTAAGTCAGGCTGATAGAAGGAATTAATTTTATAGCAAAATCTGTATTTCGTCATATGTCGAGAGATGCTTATTGCATTATTGAAGTTCTTTCTCATTCTACAAAGTACAAGGTTGTATCAGTTAAGTCTGCCTTTGGTAAAACACTGATGGTTATTTCTGACATGCAATCATGAGGCTTTCCATCTGTGGGGTAGGTAGCAGTGTGGATGGATTAAGTGTAGCACATGTCTCGACAACAAGGTGTGGCTGTGAAAGAAGAACAGTTATGTAGGAGAGATGTCTGGTAAAGATATTTTGTTAAGTAACCATATCACAGCCACTGCATGGGGTACCTTAAGTGTTAATGGGTGAAATAACACCATAAAGACTCAGTTTAATATCTGATATGTCCTCTATACGAGGACTACATATTAAATGGATTTTTTGCGCTCTCCTCTGCTCTTGTGAAAAAGCAAACAGCGGTGCAGAATGGAAGTTTCAGGGAGCTCAATATGAAACTTTCTTTTAGTCTGCTGAGGAAAGAGAGTAAGGCGACTCTACTCAGAGAAGTCACTCTGCACAGTAACGAGATTTCTTTTGCACAGACAGAAAGGGCTTCACCCGCAAAAGTAAAGCCTGCCAAAAATAGAAACAACTCGTTAGCGCTGCTCTCCACGGAAGTCTTTAGTAAAAGGCGAAAGACTTGTACGTTATGAAGAGAAACCAGAGTACGATTATCCGTCACTGCGGGAGCAAGGCATCAGGCTAGTTGGCATAGCCACCTTCCCCATGGTGAGCTTTGCTTGGTTGAGACGCTTGCTCCCCCCCCTTGCTCCTCGGCTGACCAAGTAGGAACAATCGGGCCCTATTCGATGGCTGCCTTGTCTTTTACTCTGTGCAAAAGACAAGGCAGCCACAAACACCACGGGAAAACCATATTGAGGCTTTGTTCTGACCGCTCACTCGGTGTCGCGTTTCTTTCAAGCAATTCTCCCGGTTAGCCCGCACTCGGCTCGCTCCCGGAGCCATGTTAAAGTCTACTTCGCATTCACTCTCTTTTCTCAGGAGACTCTTGGGATTTGAACTATAAAATGAATTCCTTCACTCAAACTATGTTAAAACTGCTTTGTCCTTCATATTTACCATGTCTAGAAAGATTTAAACAAAAAAAACAACGTTGTACTTTGCAGTAAAAGAAAGAGCAAATCTAAAGTTTCAGGAATCTGAGAATAAGCTTACTTTCATGAGTTCTTCACGATTTTGGATTTTGCTATAAAATGAATTCCTTCACTCAAACTAAATTAAAACTGCTAAACCGCTAATCTGTTACATTTAAGGCAGATGTCAAATTCACCAAAATAGAATCTAAGGGTAATCGGCCAATCGAGCAGTAGCAGCTTCGGTAAAAGAGTATAAGTTGAAGAGTTTGTGAATAAAAGTGTGCGCACACATAGTGAGCTGTAGGAAAATAGGCAGGGAGCAAGAACATAGCCTGCCGGCTGGGGTATATGTTCTTGTATGTTGTCTGACTGTTTGATTTGAATGTGTTGTGTAAGTGTCCTGTTGAATGTTACATGTTTGGGCTTTGACACGCTTCACTGTGGTTGTTAACTGTGTGGTGTGTCCTGCAATGTTATATGTTTGGGCTGTGTGACATGCTTAATGCTTGTCAGTAGCTACCCACTTATTCATATATAGCAACTGACAACATAAGAAGTCCGGACATACTTTGCTAGTAGTTGTAGAAGTATCCTTATTGATAATAGATAAACTAATTCATAGTGATAGAACAGTAGATGAACAGGTGCCTGCACATGTCTCACGAAAATAAAATGGGTGTATGATTGCTGACGTCAGAGCAATACTGCCAAACTTATGAGTTCTTGTGGCAAACTTGATTCAGTGTCTTGACGTGTACAAGCTGTTTCGCTGACTTGATTGTCACAAGAAACAAAGTGTGTTTGATAAGATCCGACCATTTTATTACGGGAGGATCAGTATGTATGGATTCTGATGTGACTGATAAACCCATTCGTATCTTAAGCATAATCTAATACGTGAGACAACGCCCTGGCACACAATCAAAAAAAAAAAAAAGAGAGAGCGGTTTTGTGTCCCCACAGTCCATAATGTAGAAAAGAGAGAAAAAAGCCTTTCTGATTTGGTGTGTGTGCTCACAGTGCAGAGTGTAGAGAAAAGAGAGAAAAGAAAGCCGTTTTGGTGTCACGGGTGTTGTGACTTACAGACACACATTTCTGAATTGAGAAAGGAAATTATTTTAGAGAAAGCACTAGAGTTTAGATCCCACATGTGTTGATAGGCATTCATTTATTTTTTCTTTTAATCAGCTTTAAAGTGAATACTAACTGAGAAATGAAAAAGGTGAAGAGTTTAGAAGCTTGGTTCAAGAGCTAAAACTTGGTTTATGATCAGCTGAGTCTCTAAACAGAACAGCAAAGGGCTTCATGGAACATTTAAAAAAGATTCAGATTGTTAGAATATCCAGAATTTATAGGAATGGTGGTGATTACTCTTATTTTCTAGAATGGAAATAACTGCACCATGTCTGTTTTATGAATTTAAGGGGCTAAAAAGTTTTGTTCTCGTTTTTCTATGATTAACCGAATGTATGTGAGAGTCCAAACAGACAGACTGAGTGCCGTGCCACAGAGCGCTCTGGAGACAGCAAACATGACGTAGGAGGTGGAGAAGGCTGAAGTGGCTTAAAGCCACCAGAAGCATTTATTTACGACCAAACCTGCATCACACACAGATGCACACACAATAACACATTAGTCACAATAGGAACAATTTCTTCTGAGCACTAGGTCAACTTTTTCAATTTGGTGAAGTCACCGGCTATAGTCCTGGTCCCACACCGTAGCTACAAAATAATTTGATCACTTCACAGCTATGGAGTAAGTCACATTTGATAATAACTTCAAGGAAAGTTACACTTGGTGGTGGACATGTACTGTTGTTGATATGGCATCAGTTATCAGTGGTCAAGTATAAACTTGGGAGAGAGAAAAATAATAACAGCAGTTTATCTATTGATCACTATTGTCTCCAACAAATTTTTTTAAACTACTGAAAGTACTATAAAACAAATAACCTCAGTAGCAGATGTTGGCTCATGTGGCTCTTAACAAAAACAATTCAGAGGATAACTACAAGTTTAGTGAGTATGTGGATAGCTCCCTAACATCTTTACAGCAGTAAAAAGTCTTTAAATCGACCCTTCATAAAATTAATACACAGAGTTCAGCTCCAGTACCGTGAGTATACATACTCTTCATCTTCATCTTCATCTGTGCATTTTGTTATGAAGGCAGAGCAGTTAGATGTCAGATTAGAGACACAAAAATGGAATAGTTGGCTAATTAGGTGCTTTATAGTATGTATGTACATATCTCCTATATTTTCAATCACTTATTTCAACTGAGGAAACATATAGGCTGGCTAAGACTTGGAACCACATCTGAAGATATTTTGATGTGATCAAAAGCACATTATTTACCCTACATTGACATTGTCATCATCTTCAGTTTCTTTGTCTGTTGTACTTATTTATAGTACACTGTTGATCATGAAGTATATGGACAGCCTCACCACTTAACTAAATCTTATGCACATCAAATGAATGTATCATTTTTGTGTGTGTGTTTATTCACAACAATGGTTCCAGGAACAGGATTTTAAAATTTGTGAAACTGTGTACAAAGACATTATAAAGTTATGTTTATGAACCTTCACCAGGTCAGACGAAGCTCTCTGGAGGCAAAATGAATCCAAACCTCAACCACATCACGAGACAGTGAGTTTAAGATGAGCCAAAGGGGAGAACAGTTGTTACTGTGTGTGTGTGTGTGGTCGTGTTAAGAATCACTGACGTAGGTCTATTGGGTAACTGACATTTTCCGGTTAAGCTGGTCATTGTAGAGACACATGAGCACAAACACACACACATACAAACTATGTTTTATTAGCAGAGCAGCAGCTGACTTTGAATAAATGTTGCTAAGGAAAACAGAAATAGCTTGACAAATGTGTGGTAATGGAATACCTTACTCAGAGGAAGTAGAAATATTTACTTAAATTTAATTAAAAAGCTCTGACCCAAGTCATGGGTTTTATAATGACACAGTAATGACATACAGCAGATAACGAATGTTAAAGATAGACTCATTTAGAGATTTATTTCTGGTCATTCAAAATTTATCCAAACATTTTACATGAACTTAAATTGTATATTTAATTGACGGTATTACATAGTAATATATCAAAAGTAGACATTTAGAATTTTCTTAAATCTTTTAAGGTTCATATGTTGCACGGTGGTGTGGTGGTTAGCACCGTCACCTCACAGCAAGAGGGTTCCAGGTTTGATCCCTGCCTGGGGCCTTTCTGTGTGGAGTTTGCATATTCTCCCTGTGTATGCGTGGGTTCTCTCCGGATACTCCGGCTTCCTCCCACCATCCAAAAACATGCATGTCAGGTTAATTGGTGACTCCAAATTGTCCGTAGGAGTGAGTGTGAGTGTGCATGGTTGTTTGTCTCGTTTGTCTCTATGTGGCCCTGTGATGGACTGGCGACCTGTCCAGGGTGTACCCCGCCTTTCGCCCGATGACTGCTGGGATAGGCTCCAGCCCACCCGCTACCCGATTAACGGACTGTCGGTATAGAAAATGGATGGATGTTCATTTTGAACATGACATCAATGAGATGTATGAAAAAAGTTGGGAAATTGATATGGCAAAATCAATTAAATGGAATACTGAAGAAAGAAAAACATCTGGTGGCTCTGACTGTATAAAATTTATAACTCATGACTCTATGTGGCCTCAGTTTGTTTGTCAGTTTATTCCTTGGTTAAGTAGACAAACAGGCTGTCAAACTGAATCCGACATACTTTTTCTTATAAATAGGCTGATTTTTTTCTTCATAGTTCCTTGCTTTAATGCATGCTCTGCTGTATTTAAATCTTAAAGCAGAAAATGCACAACTCATCAAACTTTGTGCATTTAAGTGTTTTACCACAGTAGAGAGACACAATTCTCCTTAGATTAACGTTACAAGTCAAGTCAATTACAGTTGCATATTATTAAATAAGATAGCAGCTCTAGCATAAACTGATAAGTTAAGACTCCCTATTTCCCAGAAGGGGACACTTTTGGCTCCAAAGGAAGGTAGTTTGGAGGCCCACAACATATAATATACAAAACAATATACAAAACAAATCTGTGAAAGACTGAGTTGACAAATAGTTAAAACAATTTAAGCAAAACTGCTTTCCAAAACAAAATTAAAAAAAATTGAGGATTACTTCAAGTGTAGTGCATCATATTAAAATATTAGAAAAATATTAAGAAAGCTCTTTATGCAGAACAATATAAAAATGCTGTGATCTTCGGGTTTTCACAAAAAACTTCAATAAAAACAAACACCGCAGGGTGATTAGAATATTTGCATTAGCTTAGTAACACTTCCAAAACCATTAAGTGCACTCAGATAAAATCTCTATCACATACAATGAAAACATATACAAATAAGAAACAGAAGCAGCCCTGCATTTTCAGGCTGCACTGCAGAAACAAAATATATACTTTTATTTCTTGAAATATTAAATTCTTAATCAGACTACATAGTCTTTTTTGATGTGGAAAATTTACATGGTGCATTGCTGATTAACAGGCTTTGGACTATTGATTACTACTGTATATTTTCATAAGACAAACACATCTATCCACCCATATTCTACACCAGATTATTCACATTCAGGGTTGTAAAGGAACTGGAGCCTTACTCAGCTGAGAGGCAGGGTATACCCTGGAAAGGTCCAGGTTCAGGATGTTCATCACAGGAAGACAAACACAGGCATCCAAGCATCTTCTTGTTGGAGCTGTTACACCTTTTTTGAGTCACATTCATATGCATTCTGATTCTAACTGGTACCCTCAACAGACTTGACTATCAGCAGGGACAGCAAGGTGGCTTGGTTGTGGGAAATTGGGTAGGAGCTGTTATACAATCCTGCAATCGCCGCTGTTATCTTAAAATGATAAATGTAACTCAAAAATGAAACTATACAAATGTTATCCTGATTACAAAGTCTTATTCTGGAACAGGACACACAATAAATGAGCAGATTCTGAGTCACAACTTAAGATTTCAAGTCTTTTTAAAATCCAGTTGTGAATATACTAATGAAAAGATTAATTCCATTAATAATACCATTAAGAAGAAAGACATGGAGCAGAATACAGATACTATCTTTAAGGAAATGTTACTTCCAGAGGTCATAAGAATAACTGCATATGATGTATTAATTGGACGCTATTAACGTGACATTGGCGTATTATAATAGAATTATTTTTGTCAGAACCATGATATTTTTCAACACAAATCAGATAGTTTTGATTTCTAATCTTAACCATATCATAATCATAATGTGTTGTGTTTACATGTACCTAAAGCAACCAAATGGCATCCATGAAGAGCACACAATGTATTTTAACCATGACCATGATTGTTTTCTAATCCTAAATTTTGATTTCCAACGAACCAAGTAATGTTTTTTGCCATAAGGAAACAATGATGTAATAAAATGTTTAGATTAAATGTTATTGTCTTACTGACTGAACGTGACTTAAAAGTGAAAAGACTGGTGTTTATCAAAAACACTCATTGTTAAAGTGGCACAGTTGTAAGTACTGCAAATAACCATATTTACCATATTATAGGCTTATCAAAGGAAACACTTGAGACTGATGTTTGTTCTCATTTGGTAATTCTGAAATGAGTCACATTTCCATCCTGCTATTTTTAGGGGTGTTATTTTACAGAACGCCATTAATAGTATGAAAGACTTGTTTGGTTGGTCTTGGTCGGAATTTAGTATTGCATACTACAAGTAATCATCCGAAAGATCTAAGGGATAATATTCAAGTTGTTAAATTTTTAAGATGTAAACACACTGATGACTTTCGCACCAAGAAAAAATTTGAAAAATGCTCCTCAAATTCTACCCAGAAAACCATGTTACATGAGAATACTACCTTTAGCTAATACTCTAATCAAACTTTTAATAGAAGAACTTCAGAAGATGTTTGTTTCTTTACCATCACTGTGCCTCAAAAATAAAAGAAATGATCAGTTGACACTTGCATGAGCTTCAAACAGAGCAAACTTTGATGGTTTTCTGGAAGTTTCCACCCTTTTTCTCTTTTAGTTAAGCCTTTACAATGAAACACTGTCAAGTACAGAAATAAGCCCCCCCTCCAAAAAAAAAATAGAATCCATGACTAATTACACTAGGCATGTGCAAATGTGAAACACTGAATTATTCAACTATCCTCATTCTGAGAGGAGAATTGTAGTTTGTAGAGAATTGTAACCAATGTGATTTATATCCTCTACAGCCCCTGCGGTATAGCATGTGTTCACTCAAACAACTATTATTAGAGCATATAAAAATAAATTCATGTAGACTTTATGGATAATACAACTGCAAAACACTATGCTGAAACTAATCACAGCTCAGTCTTCATTAAGGTTCATTGAGTGTAAGTCGCTTTGGATAAAAGTGTCTGCCAAATGCATAAACATAAACATAGACATTAAGACTGAGAGGGTCACAACATCAGCTAGAAAAGATTAACTTTTGAAGAAACTCAAGATGATACAGCTACTAAGTTGTTTCCTAAGGTTTCCTAAGAGAGTTTGGATAATACACCACTTCCACACAGAGTTGCAGGGTGAAAGAATAGTTGTGCAGTTATCAGGAATGTATTTCATACCTGATTTCTTCAACAAATTTTTAAAATACATATTTTTGAAACTAAGACAAAACTACTCCAAACGAATGCTGTGAAACTCACTTGTCTGACAGCTGTCCAAATAGAATGGCTCCAAATGTGACACCGAGGAAGAAGTAGGTAGCAAGAGCTTGATTTAGATGTTTGTCATTACACACCAGATCCCACTGCAAGACAAACAGGAGAAAACACAGTCCGTTTAACACCAGTCTGTCTGTGATCCCACCCTCACGTTTGTATTGTTAATGATTATTGGAATTATTGAACATTGATTAGGATTTTAACTTTAACTTTGGAATAAATACCAATGGATAATTCTCCTGAGAGTTAGCCTCAATTTGGTGTCTGATTTTGATTCAGTTTTAAATACAGACTATGTTCAAAAGCTCTCCAGACTGGTGATATATTTTTGCCACTAGTCAAAGTTGCAATATGGAACATGACAGGAAAATGCAACAAGTATTTAAATCATAAACTTCTGATACAATTGTCACATCAAACTGTGTATAATCCTGAGATGGTGAACAAATCAAGTGTTTTCTATTACACAGTTTTATACCTGTATGCCAAAAGTGAATCAGAAACTTCAGTCTATTATAGAAATGCTCAGCAGTCATATGTGGGTCAAAGGCCGTCAATAGGAAAGAAAACAGATTATTTAATATTAACATTTCTTTAATTTATTATATATAAATATATATATATTTTACCTCAGAGGAAGTTGTGGAGCTAAACTGTGATTGGTCATAGATCCAGCCATGTGGACAAATTATAGTCCTATTTGTTTGGCTTAAGTTGCTGGTAAGCATGGAATCATAGATCCTGCAGGAGTTGAAGGCACCGTCATCCTGTCGGGGGCTGCTGAGGGCAAGCACCTCAGAGTCAGACCCCCAACTACTTCTATTCCTTTCCTCTGGGATCCTGAGCAAGCACCGGTGAGGAGGGGTGGCAGAGATGAAGTTGTGCAGGAGGAAGTGGAGAGGGAGGATGGCGCGGGGCAAGCACAGGATGGTCAGGAGCAGAAACTGAAATTTACAAAAGCCACCAATATCATCCAAGATCTCCTCAAACCTCATGGTGACGAGATGGAAGAGCTGGGGATCAGAATCTCCTTAGGTACAGTCTTCAACTGGCAACTCATGCACTGTCTGTCTGCGCTTCTGCTCTTCATTTAATACTCTGTGTTCTCAGTCTGTACACAGCTTACAACAAATGCCTCTTTACAAATGGAGGGGAACCACAGTCAGAGGGAGGTTCTTTATCCCTGTGAACTGGGTATGTCTATTTTCCTTGGATTATTGTGAGAATGCTGTACGGCATAACAATAATCCTGTTTCCTGTTTTTCTTTATTATTATTATTCCATATTCTTAGTTCTTCCGTACGTTTTTTCACGTTCAGCTTTTTATAATTGGCTTTGTTCTTAGACATTATGTATTCATATTCTGTATTTTACTAAATAACCTATGGTCCTAGTTTATACTTTTCCACTCTGTTCATACTACACAATAGATACCCTTAAATGGTCCAAGACTTTAAGATAGCATAACTAGACTAAATAACTGGGTCAGATGAAGCTTCTCTCTCTTATCAGAGAGACTGAAACATGCCTAAAACAGCACTCACACACACTCATTGTTTATCGCATCCAAAGAAAATGACAAGGACACTGGTTGGCCTTCTCATGCCACTAAAAACTGGTCAATTATACTCTGTTAAGTGTAAGTACAACCTCTGGGAGATAAAGCTGAATATAAATATGAAATTGTTATAAATGGCTTTGTTCTTAGACATTATAAATTCATATTCTGTATTTTACTAAATAACCTATGTTCCTAGCTGGTACTTTTCAACTTTGCTCATACTGCACAACAGATGACCTTAAATAGTCCAAGACCTTAGAATGACATAAACAACTGGGTCAGACAAAACATCTCTATTAGGGCAGATAGGTCTGGTACATTAGATCCACGCCTAAAACAGCACTCACACATACACACACATTGTTTATCACATCCAAAGAACACAACAAGGACAGCAGCTGGCCTGATCATGCCACTCAAAACTGGCTAATTATACTCTGACAAGTGTGAATACAACTTCTGTGAGATAAAGCTGAATATAAATATGACATGTTTCCGGATAACGGGGCTCGGCCTGATGGATTTCCTGCGGGAGCTCTGGCACTCCGAGTCCAGCGCTGCAATATACTCTACTTGTGACCACTAATAAATACTTTTTTAATAAACGATTTCTCCAGCTTATTCTTGAGCTTCCAATGAAAAAATCGGGCTAACAATTGGTGCCGTGACCCGGATTGACTGACTCTGAGACCGTGTCCGATCGAGGACTTCCGGAGCTGGTCGGAGGGGACTCTTCTTCAGACAATTCAAGGCGCCTAAAACACAAGGTGAGCAGAAAACCTCTTGTATCAGGATATGTGAAATTTCTGCACATTGGTCATTCTAAACTAATTTGTCTGAATTAGGATGTCCTCCGATCACTAAATCAAAAGCACAAAATTTGTGTCTACAGGTTTACTGAGTGGTCACATGTAATGTATAAACACATAGTCTCACATAGGGAGAGTCATATGTGTCCTAGTTTAGTACAATTTGGTCAAATAAAAGACATAAATTAAGATAACATATTCAACCTGTCTTCTAAACTGAATAGGAATTATATGCCAATGGGCTGCGGTCTATTAGTCCGCTATCGCGGTGTGAGTAATCTCGGTATTACTGCACGACCGGCGATGTGAGTAATTTCTGTGCAAGAGGCGCTTGGACCTTTATCTGCAATCGGCAGTGGGTCTGTATTACTGTACTATAGGCGGCGTGAGTAATTTCTGTGCAAGAGGCACTTGGACCTTTAGCTGCTATCGGCGGTGGGTCTGTATTACGTCACAATAGACTGAGTGAGTAATTTCTGTGCAAGAGGCGCTTGGAACTTTATCTGCAATCGGCGGTGGGTCTGTTTTTGTTTTTTTTTCTCTCCGCAATCGGCGGTGGTTCTGTAGTTGTTGTGAACAAACAATATACTAAGGGTTTATCTCTGCATAAGGACACAGGGCTAAGTTTTGTTATGTTTCATGAAAATGTGGGGTGGTTTGCTACTTGGTTGATATTTTCCTGTGTTAGTGGAAGTGTATCGAGCAGTCGAGACTGATCGAGAATTCCTGCACTGACACAGATCTCAAGTGGTTCTGTAAAAGGGGGGCATTGGACTAGAAAATAAAGGGGAATTTAGTTAGGGTGTTACAGAGATTGGTGAATTAAAACGAGTGAAGAGACTGGGTGAACCCCCAGCGATCAAGCGCACAGAGTAAAAGATTCTGTGTAGAAGCTTCTTGGTCGGGTCCAACACTCAGGCATTGTGCCATTCACCCATTCTGATTAACAAGTGAAATACCTGAATATGTCACAAACCTTTGTTGATAAGTGGAAAACATTTAAACCCGGCTCATTGGGGTCGGTATTATTTGACACGTTGATGAGATGGCAGAAAAAAAAAAAAGTTCCAAGAGAAGACGAAAAAAGAGGGACAGATAGATTTGTAAACTGGACGAGAGAAATGCAAGGGAAAGGAATGTTTGGAGGGTGTGAAAGTGCTCCACCGCAACTGAGTGATTTCTTTATGTTTTCAAAACAAGCTACAGGCAGTAGGAATCAAGCAACAGCAAAGCTAAAGGAGGCAGGTTTATTCCAGAAAGCAAGGGCAGATAAAGACGAAAAAAAAGAACATTTCTTGCAGACTGTCAGCATTTTTTTTTGGTTAAATTTGGTTAAATTAAATTTAAGTTAAATTCTCTATTCAGACGCAGTCCTCTGCACAACTAACACAGTATGTGCCAGACACAACGTCATCTTTTCCAGGGACACATCCTACTACACTAGAAGATAAGACACATCTTCCTAACATCACGCTCAATAACAGAAGCATGCCATTTAGCAAAAGAAAAAACTGACCATTTATACAGATTCAGCATGAACAGCTTAGGCTGTACATGTGGACATGTGTAATTGAAAAAAAAAAGGTTAGATATCCTTAGCTTTGTCATAAATGCTCTCACCCTAAGATTATCTCATCCCAACCCTGCTTCCTTCTTCCCCCATTCAGCCCTGAGAGTGAGGACAGATTCTGATAAGTCATTGGCCTGTACTTAAAGAGTACCAGAGTTACATATAGTTATTTAGTCGAAAAATTTACAATGATAATGGAAGTTTTTACTAGAGCATTTATCATCAATTAAATAATTTATTTTTAAATAAATTTGAATGGGAGAAATACCACATTGAATGGACAATCTGAAAACTGCTTTTCAATGCAAGTATCACAGTGAAGAGATAAGAAGCAATACAATGTCCAAAATAAATCCAAATGTGTAAAAAAAACTAATAAAAAAAATAAATAAATCCAAAATAAATCCAGGAAGAACAGACTGTTTAAAACTAAACATTAGAACCAGTTTGTTGTTGAATTAAGATTTAACAGATCTCTTAAAAAGTTAAAGTCAGACAAACAAACACAGCATTTAAATCTTTGATCCTTTAATTGAAAAACTGCCTGAACAAAAGATGTTCTACAAATTGAGACTTTATGATTTCCACCTGAAGCAGGTCTGAGACCGGACAGTCAGACCATATGACAAATGGGAAAATATCATGATTTAACAGCAAGGTCAGGCAGATAGGTGTCAAACAGTTTCTTACCATCTTAAAGCATTAAAAGGTTATCCTTTATTGTGTTAAAGATCACACTTAAAATTTAGCTGATCTAAATACTTCTCCTCTGCTTATTTTCACCAATTCTGAGTTAATATTTATCATCAGTATTTATATTTGATCTCATTAAACCACTTAACTATTTAACTGCAGCAGATCTATGAATCAATTGATCTGTTATCTTAACAGAGCAGCAAAGTGCTTTAAAGAACTACAGGTTTAAAGTGAGTTAGATTATTAGGAAATTAACAAAAACACGGCAATAAAAGGCACAATGAGAGTCAGATATCACCAATAAGTTTCTTAAAGAAGAAAACTCTAAAAGAAATTTAAAGACAGCTGCGCTGCAGTAAGTCTGAGTCATAACAAGTCAAGTCAAGGTTTGTTTTCATGGCACATTTAAAAACAGCCACAGCAACCAGAGAGCTGTACAGCTGAACAATATATTAATACTATTAGCAAATTCTAACTCTGCAGATAAATATTAATTAATCTAACAATAAACATTGAATAAATTAGTGAAATAAAAACAAAAACAGTGTTTATAGTTAAAGACATGCCTCTATACCAGATGTGTTTCACTGGAAAAGGAAAGGCTATGTGACCTCAGCAGGCACCCCGCTAAACACCTGAATCAATTACTCGAACTATATTATGCCATACTTGAACCAAAACAAGTTGCTATAGTCAAGTGCAGAGGACATCAAAAGGGAGATGGGAGAGTAGCGAGAGGTAACAATTTGTATAAGGTAGCAAAAACAAAAACAAGGTATACTGCATTTAACCAGATGTCTCAGAAAACATTGGAGGAAAAATCACAACGAGAATTATGTTTAGAAAACATTAAAGAACTTCACGAAGCAGCGGCACCATCTGAAAAGCAAGAACGAAATGGAACGAAGAATGGAACGAAAAAAAAAAAGGATTCCACAGGACGCTGCTGGAATCATGAAGGCAAAATAGTAGCTCCAACTGGACTACTAAATTTGCTATGTAAAGAAACACACAGTAGAGCTCACTGTGCTAGCTCAAAAGTAACAGCGCTCATTTCACAACACTGGTGGCACCCCCACCTAAAAGACACAATAAAATATCTTGTGCAATCTTGTGAAATTTGCAAGCTGTTCAATCTCAAAGCAGGACTAGGTAGTTTCCCAGTACCTGATGCCCCTTGGAAACAGATAGCAATTGAGTTTACTGACATGGGAGCAGCGAACATGACTGAAGGTAAACTATTTCTTCTAGTGTGTGTGGCTCCCTTTTCTAGATGGGTAGAAGCCACGCCTACTAAAACCGAAAAAGGAAAAGAAGTCATTAAATGGCTTACAAGAGAAATTATTCCAAGATGTGGGGTACCAGAAGTGATAAGATCAGATAATGGTACTCACTTCTCCAATGAAGAACTAGGAGAAGTGGAAAAATTGTTTGGAATTACACATACGCTCGGTGCAGTCTCTCACCCAGCTTTACAAGGACTAGTGAAAAGAGCAAATAGAACCATCAAAAAGGCCGAACAGAAGTCTGTGCAGACACACAGTTAACCTGGGCTGAAGCTCTACGTATTGTGGTAGCCTAAGATTTACTCCAAATGCCACCATGAATGTTGTCATGTTGTCCCACATGAAGTCATGACAGGGAGGAAACACCCTGTCCATTTACAACTGCACCAACAGGCTCACCCCTTGTTGTACTACAGTATGGAAACTTGTGTGAATGTGAAACAACTGAATAACACGGTGATGAGGATATCTATACCAAGGAACAGGACCAGGAAAGTGAACAAACTTAACTGGTCCTCTCCTATATGGACAGGATGCAGAAGCTACAACACATTGTGTAAAGGTATGGTTGACCGAGAATAGACTGAGTAACTGGATCCACAAGGATCACTGTACTCAGGCTCAAGATCCTACCGAAAGAACATTAACTGAGGTCCGGACTGACTTAGGAACCTCACTTACTGACAAAGACTAGACCACGGGGACTAAAACTCTATCAGAGACTGAACGGACCACTGACTATGAAACCAAAGGAAAACACTACTGTGGAGACTAGACTGTAGAACCGCAGTAGCAGAAACAATAAAGGTTACAATAACTAATTTTCACACCTCTCCGGTGTGCAAGTCAGACATTAAAAGCTCAAGTGACAAAGAACTACAACAATAATCTGGACACACCCTCTCTTCCCACCACTCCACACCAGGTGACTAAAAGATCTCTGGAAAATGGTAACAACCCACTTCAATTGCAATTTATTGAGAAACAAAATGGTATGGTACAATCCGATCTGTGCTCAGTCATGTTGGTCGAACGAAAAAGATATGAATGGGATGAATAAAATGTTCTGTGAGAACGTTTTAATCATGTGTTCTGGTTCATTCGAGAAATTACACGGGAGATGACCCAAGTTGTTTAATCTGGTGCAATCAATCAATCAATCAATCAAACTTTATTTTTATAACACTTTACATACAAGAAAATGTAGCACAAAGGGCTTCACAAGATGAAAGAAAATAAAACAAAACAGTGAAACGCAAGGCCACATACAGACACACACACACACACACACACGCACATCTATACATACACATACACCCACATACATCCACCCATACTGGAAGGAAGAAGTAAAGATTAAGTAAAACATAATAAACAGAGCTGCTCGAAGTAAGGTAAAGCACAGAGCTTTGAACTGCACGATTAAAGGCCTAATTCATGTCACGAAAAAACAAGAAGGATCCTGAACAATTTAGCTAACATTCCAAAACTGCTACGAGCAAAGAAAAATATTACAAAATAATATCAAGAATCTGGGCCCTTAGGTCAAAGCATGCATGCTTTGTATTTGTATGGAAATATGTTATTGTATCATGTGATGTTATAAGAAACTCTGATGTCACACTGTTGGTACCACATGAAGTGTTTCTAATTCAAATGGAAAAAAAAAAAATTTAAAATTAAGGCTGATCCTGAACTGTCTGTGGATGGCTCAGCATCACGAAATACAGCCACTGGTAAGAATTAAATAGAATTTAGTATAAAGTAACAAGTGAGAATTAAGCAGATCATGCTGAAATTTTATCAAAAGCACTCTGAGTTGAATTAAGAGGACAGACAATATTTATCCCAAAAAGGTTAAACTCATTGAGAAGAAATGGCTGCTTTCTTGATGCTGTGCTGCTCCCAAAATGAAATCTAACAACAAACATTTCTGTCCTGCAGCAGCAACACAGGAGCAGAAACTGCAGCGGAAGAGTTCAGCAGAACTAACATACGGATGAGACTAAGTCTCATCGGGGGGGTGGAGATACAACAATTAATCATAGTTTGCTAACACTTCTCAAGTTTTTCCAAAAATTCTGTGTCTTTGTCTTTCTTTTGTCTTTTGTTCTATGTTGTCTTGTGTTTTGTCTTTGTCTTGCTGTGTTCTCTAAATGGTTTCAAGTTTTTCCACAGAAAAAGTTGATGGTACTGGATTTCTCATTAATGCTGTACAGCAGGTTGGTGAGTCTAAAGGTACTGTCCTAAAACATGGTTTCTATCAACTGGCCAGTTGTTTTGTTTTTCATTTAATTTATTTATATATTTTTTTCGGTTTATTTATTTATTTGTTTTTGTTTGGGGTTCATATGAAAACTTAATTGGTCGACCAATGAATACTGGGATTGAAACTGTTAAAAGGCAATTCCTGAATATAAAACATTGGGAAAATGACATGTTGTGCTGCTTGGTTCTCTCTCCTGCTAACATTCATGCACAGCTTAAATTAACTGCATCAGCAGCAGAACCTCTACAGGACTCACAGCCAAGTGACTGACAAGACGTCAGTCTGAAATTCTGGGAGGCATGATCATCATGCCAAGATAATGGTTGAACAACCACACAACCTTCAACTACTGTCAACAAAATAATCTGAATTATCTCCTGAATTGTCCCAAAGAAAAAGATTAGTTAGGGAAAACGGGTGGTAAAGACCCCTTTGTGGAAGTGAAGTGCTGGTAACCTCTCCTTCCTAGTTAGCTCAGACTGCTGAACTGAGGTTCAGCCAGAAGGACAACCAAACATCAAGCAGTGACAGGATTGGACCACAAGAGACTGAGCTGCACTACACCACTCTGCACAATGTTATCATACAATTTTCACTCAAAAGAAATTGTCAGTTTTTACACAACGTCTATCATTACTCATCTGTTCTCAACAGGGTCATATCTTCATATTCACATCATATTTAAATGTCTGTACTGTATTGTTTTGTGTTTTGTGATGTTCCTCTTTAGTTTAATGATTTTAAGTAGACCAATTACTAATCATAGGAATTCATACATACGTCCATTGCCATTGGTGTGAAGTGGCTGTTCGGAGCGGGACCTTAGGCACTGAAAGGTAATTAAGTGGTCGGTCGCCAAGGGAGAATGGGGCCATAGGAGAATTTTCTCGGATATCAGCCATCGGGTTTTTCGCTCCTATTCGCTGCGAACAGTGGACGATCCTGATGGTGATGTTAATTGCCTTAAGCAGTTTTTGAGTTTCAATATTTTATGAATTGTTGTAGCTTAGTTAATTATTGTTGTGTTGTAATGGTACTTATGGGTAAGCAGGGTCTTGCCACTGCGTAAACCACATATAGTTTTGGGCCAAAATGAACTAAGATTCTACACAGAGATTGGGTTAGGGGCCACATACACACACTAATTTTAAGACATATTGAAACATTTATTGATTTATTCACGTACAGGTGTGATACTTATAGCTTTTAAGAAATGTGCTCATTGCAGAGTTATGATCAGTTGAGTAATGAAGGTTGAACTATTCTGGGAAAGAGGTTCTGTTCCCAGCATCATGATAAACACTCCTGATACAGAAAGGTTTAGCTAACGCATTACAATTATTTTACACATGCATATGCAATGAAAACTTGCTTGCTGCTGATAATTGCAAAGAAGAACAGCTTACACATAACAGCTCACATAATGAAGTTATATCAAAAGGGGGATAACAAGAATCTCCTGTCTGGTTGTGCTGCACCTCAAGGTAGTTGGCCACTTGCAGTTTGGGGACCTGCTAAGTTGGCTGCCGCTAACAGGTGTTACACAATACAGAATATAACATTTCAACCTCATTTAGTTGACACGATTAAATCATGTCAAAAGGGGGAGTTGTTATAATTGGCTTTGTTCTTAGACATTATAAATTCATATTCTGTATTTTACTAAATAATGTTCCTAGCTGGTACTTTTCCACTTTGCTCATACTGCACAACAGATGACCTTAAATAGTCCAAGACCTTAGAATGACATAAACAACTGGGTCAGACAAAACATCTCTATTAGGGCAGATAGGTCTGGTACATTAGATCCACGCCTAAAACAGCACTCACACATACACACACATTGTTTATCACATCCAAAGAACACAACAAGGACAGCAGCTGGCCTGATCATGCCACTCAAAACTGGCTAATTATACTCAAGTTTGAATACAACTTCTGTGAGATAAAGCTGTGAGATAAAGCTGAATATAAATATGACATGTTTCCGGATAACGGGGCTCGGCCTGACGGATTTCCTGTGGGAGCTCTGGCACTCCGAGTCCAGCGCTGCAATATACTCTACTTGTGACCACTAATAAATACTTTTTTAATAAACGATTTCTCCAGCTTATTCTTGAGCTTCCAATGAAAAAATCGAGCTAACAAAATGTTTTCAGATATCGGGGCTCGGCATGATTTCCTGCAGGAGCTCTGTCACACCGAGTCCAGCGCTGCCATATACTTTACATGTGACCACTAATAAATACTTTGTTTAACTTAAGATTTCACCAGCTTGTTCTTGGGCTTTCAATGAAAGAATCGGGCTAACAAGCTACTTCCACATACTTTTAGCAAATTAAACCATTTTTGCACAAAACACTCAGCTCTTTCTGGAGATGCTGGCTATGACTTTTGGTGTTCCTAACTTTTATAGTTTTTAAAATATTATGGTTTTTGTACAGATTTGTCTCCCTTTAAAACTAATGGCAAATCCTTTTAAATCTTTAAAAAAGATTCCTCCTCTTTCAAACTACTTCAGCATACTTTCAGCTAGAGACAACATTCAAACTTTAAAATGTTCACAAGACATTCAGCTATCACTGAATGATGCAGCTTTGTAACACTAGCAGGCCCAGAGATTTTTACTTTTGCTGCATGCCCCCTACACTCTGCAAAAATTGTGTATTCCTCTCAAGGTGCAAACTATCTCCATTGTATTGTGAACAGCCACTCCACTCCCCACTGATGGTGCTGCCTGTAATGACAAAGGTCAAACTGTTGTTTGAATGAGCAGAAAAGTCTCCAACTTTGTGGTGGAACCACATAGTGCCATCTTTCGCCTTCTCTGTGGATCCAGGTTTTATGCCCACATCTGCAACTTTTTGTTTTTTATTACAAGGGGGGGTTGACATGCGTTGTGTCTGCATCTGACGTGGCCTCTGTGTACTGTGAACTGTCCTGCTCAATCACATACTTGACCACCCGTCTCTTGGTGCGTCTTTGGAGCAGTCGCATCCTCATCACTTGATGAATCGGTGACAACGTTTATATTCTGTAATGCGAGGTTCGCATCTCCACCATCAGATTCACAGTCTGACATGCTCTGTAGAATTGCTAAAGCCTCCTGAGCACTGATTCTTCTTGGTTGCCTTGGTTGTGACATTGTGAAGTCTGGATCTGCGTGCCAGGCATTCTCTTTTTATGGTTGTTTCTCGCCCACAACATTCACACCTTTTACGACACTCCCTTCCCCTCCCTTCCCTCATCGAATCTAAATTGTATGATACCCATTGAGTCTTACAAAAGGGCACATCAGCTATAATCAAACCCACGTAGTCAACCCACGTAGGCTATTTCTCAGGTAACACAATTTGTCTTTTGCCCATGTCAAATTCCAGCACGGTTTCTGTTACAAATCTTATAGAGGAAGAATGGCTAATTTTTTGGTTATGTACATTTTATGGCTAGTGATTCTTACGGAAGGGCACAACAGAGTTGCTGGCCTGCAGAATATCCAGTGTGTGGGGGTGGGGTGCTGGCAGGGACACAGCTCAATAATTTGGCTTCTTTACACAACAATGGGAGGCAGATAGTGGTTTTTTAGACTTATTCACACATTTGCGGGGAATTTCATTGCAGAGTAAAGTCTGCACTTTGGGACTTCTAATATTCTGCCAATTTTGAACGATCACAGTTTAAAAATTTTGTAAAATCCTTGATGATTCCTGAATTTACCACGCATTCCAATGTCACGGAATGTTCATGTGAAGAGTGGATGCTTCAACTGACAGCGGAGGAATGCAGCAAGATTATTAAGAAATAAAGTTTTTAACTTGTCACTGTTTCCAAAATATTTAAACCACAGAAATCCTTTGTCCTTTCCAACCTAACTACTTCTGCATATTTTCAGCGAGAGACACCATTCAAACTTTAAACGGGTCATAAGACATTAAGCTATCAGTAGATGGTTCAGCTTTTTCAAATATCAAGCCAATTTTGAAATATGACAGTGACACAATGATTATTTCCTGCTCTTTCTGATATTCAAACAAATTCCTCTAACTTTCATACAGTTTAACTTAGAGAAAAAATGTAGGAAAAGTTGTCCTCTTTCAGCCAACATGACTACTAAAGAGCTCACATTTACAGAATTTCAGCAATGAGCCTTGAAGCGCAACAAACCTTTCAAATTCTCTCACTAACTTAAGGTTACCAGATGTCCCCGATTTTTTGGATGACCTGTCCCCGGTCAAAGCTGTCCCCAAAAATGTCCCTGATTTTGACACTGAATAGGGAAAAATGCACACAAACTCAAAACAACACCAGTTATTACGGTAGCCATTTAACGTATCGCCAGAGATGACATCATATGATGTACAGACGCAGCAGCGTCAACAACAACAATTTAGAGGCGGCAAAAAGGAAAGAAAAGGAGACCAGCGGCCGCGATAAATGGTATATTGTGTATTAACTAATTTATTTTGCATATTGCATGTCATTATTCAGTCAGCTGCCTTCAAGGCTGACTGCAGAGATTAGTGCCTTGCAGGCTAATTATTATTATTATTTATGGATAGACAGTTTTACAGTCTATCCTCATTCCTTTCTTTCTATAGAAGTCTATGGGAGTGTCGCCACTCTCTTTTTACACCACTCTGGACATATATACATAGACGCCGCATTGACTGCTGCCGCTCACTACAGGGCAGTCATCTTGGTACAGTGTCACTCGCTCCTACATTACATCTATGGAGGAATGGTGTTTCTACACAATAATTTCTACTTTCGCGAGGTTTGTTTGTCAAACGTCAGACAGACAGACATAGATTAAACGAATAATACTCCGAAAAGATCAGGTGTATTCAGATCTTTATTTAAAGAAGTTATATCAAATATTCAACTTAGTATTTCCATTTTACCCAAGTAGCATTCAAGCCTGTCTTTCAGCTCTTCATTTATGAGGTTTTTCCTCCCTCAGATCCTCGAGAAGAGCGTGCACATTTTTTGTCGCCCTTCGCTCCCAGAGCATGCTTTTACCTTTCTCAGAATCTCCACTCCAGCAAGACCTTCACTAAGTTTGGCCTTTAGAACAGTGGGAGAAGCAGGATAAGCACAATTGTGGTCCTAGTGGAAAGAGGGATGGAACTATGTAAAGGATAATGCCTGACGAGGTGTCCATTATCAAAAATTAATTGACGATGCAGAGGTGTAAACCGTCCGACGCGATGAAGACTTCCAGATTTCAAAGTTATCAAATTCACCAAATAAGTTAAAATAAATTATATCACTCATGTTTTTATCTGTCTTGCCGTTGTGATAAATAAACAGTGAAATAACGTTGAGTCACCGTTGCCATGGTTACCAACTAGCGTTTGAGCCAGCGTGATAATTTAGATCTGTCATCAGGCAATTTGACCGGAATGTCTTTCCTAGGTGTCCATTATCACTTTTTAACCTACACCCTCCAGCTCTCGTGATGCTCTCATGTGTTTGAAAAATATTACATGCAAATACTCACAACATTAGAGTGACTGAAGAAATTAGTACCTTGCAGGCTAATTATAATCATTATTCCGTATTCTTTTCTTTCTATAGAAGTCTATGGGAGTGTCGCCACTCTCTTTTTACACTACTCTGGACATATATACATAGACGCCGCATTGACTGCTGCCACTCACTAGAGGGGCATGCCTACAGTGTGGCCATCTTGGTACAGTGCCACTCGCTCCTACAGTGCATTACATCTATGGAGGAATGGTGTTTCTACCCAATAAAAGTGATCATAAATCCCTCACTTATCAAGCTATTTTCACGGGGTTTGTTTGTCAAACATCAGACATGACAGACAGACATAGATAGAACGAAAATAACCCAGAAAACGTTCGAGTGTATTCAGGTCTTTATTTAAAGAACCTATATAAAATATTCAAATTAGTATTTCCATTTTAGAACGAAATTTTCAGCTCTTCATATATGAGGTTTTTCTCCCTCAGATCCTCGAGAAGAGCGTGCACGTTTTTCTTTGCCCTTCACTCCCGGAGCATACTATTCCTCTTCTCGCACTCCAGACTCTCCACTCCAGGCAGAGCTTCACTAAGTCTGGCCTTTAGAACAGTGGGAGAAGAAGGAAAAGCATAATTGTGGTGCTAGTGAAAAGAGGTATGGAAATATATAGTGATTTTTATAACTCATCACTCACTGATGTAGCTGGCCCGCATTCTACGTGACAGGGTCTAAGTGACAGGGACATAACACACTCCAGTATGTTTTAATGTGTACTCATGTGTGTTTCAGTGTGTCAAAAATGAGAGAGCAAATGCTATACAGGTTTTCATATGACCAGGGCCCTGATGCGCTCATGTGTTTGAAAAATATTACATGCAGATACTCACAACATTAGAATGAGGTTCAGCTTCAGGGAAATGCTGAGGCAAGTTCAGTGGAAGAAAACCAGCATTTTTAAAATATCCAAGCACCCTGTATCATAGCTGCATGTGTGACGTTTTAACAACTCAATACATTTGAAAATCAGTCCAAAATTTAACGAATAATTCCACTTTAAGATTGAGCAGTACCTCTTTCCTTCATAAATTCATGCACCGCTGCCTCTGCAAGCCCTGTACCAAGATGGCGGTGCTTTAGGCACGCCCCTCCACAGTCGATGCGGCCTTTCCAAACTTCCGGGTCACGTAAACCCGACCAATTGAATATTAAAATCAAATTTTGTTCTGGTGCCCGTTTTTCCATTTCATATTTTTTATCTGAGTCTAAAAGGGAAATATGAAAAACCAGATATTTTGTCGCTTTTAGTGTTATGATAGAAAATAAAAAAAACAAATACTCAGTCAATTTTTTCATTATTTGATTTTTGATTGCCGATTGAAAATGGAAAGAATGAATAATACACGGATTCTTTTTGCGTCTTGATGCCATTATGCCAGAGGTAGCGTAGTCTTAGATGGTATTGTTTTGGGCGTGGAGTATGCAAATTAACTACATTTTTTTTCTTTTTTGTTTTGTATTTTTTTTCTCTTTTCTGTAGTTTTCTGCCTTCATCCACTCCAGCTCCTTTTAAAAATACCATTCAAAAGTCTTCAAAAGTACCAGTCCTTTTAGCATTTTTCTTTTTTGTACTTTTCTACCTTCACCTATCTCCAGGCCTTTTTAAAAAATACATTTCAAGCCTTTTGAAACTTCAGTAAATGACTTTCTACTAAATTTTCAAATTTTTCTGCATTGTTGCTCTTCTTCCTGATTTCTTTCGCTTTTAGTTTTGCATTTTTCTTCCCTTCTCTGTAGTTTTCTGCCATCATTCAGCTCCAGCTCCTTTCAAAAACACAAGTTCAAGATCAAGGTTTCTTTGTTCGTCCCAATTGGAGAAATTTGTCTTGGATAAAAGAGCAGTATTGCAGTGCAATACAAAAAAGAAAACACTAAAAATATATGTATAGACACACACTCAAAAAATCATAATAAATACACTTAAAACAATCTGACACAATGTGCAAAATACATTCAGAAAAATACACCCATATGCCATTACATCAGCCTCATTTGCCTCTTCCTTTCCTTTTCTTCCTCCCCTAGCTGCTCGTTAATTAACTTAATAAATAGGGGGATAAATGAGTATTTGAGGCGATTAAGCTTTAGAAGTATCTTTAGAACCTGATTTGTATTTAGACGGCTTCTGCCCAGTTGATCTCTCTGAGCTAACAACAGCAATAGTCTCTTCTAAACCATCAACTTGTATGTTAGACCCAATCCCAACGAGACTGTTCAAGGTGGTTTCCCCCTTAATTGACACTTCCATATTGGATTTGATCAATCTGTCTTTGTTGACAGGATATGTACCTTTTAGACTTTTAAGGTCGCTGTAATTAAACCTTTACTTAAAAAAACCTACTCTTGATTCAGAAGTGTTGGCTAATTATCGACCTATATACAATCTCCCTTTTTTGTCTAAAGTTCTTGAAAAAAATAATTGCAGCTCAACTTTGCGATCATTTACAATCTGTCTGAAAAGTTTCAGTTAGAGTGCATCACAGCACAGAAACAGCACTTCTGAAAAGCCTCCAGCTGATCTAAAATGCTGCAGATTTCTGATGAGAGCCAACAGGAGAGATCTAGAAACTTGGGTGTCATGATTGATGACCAACTAACCTTCAAAGATCACGTTACCACGGTTGCTCGTTCATGACGCTTTGCATTGCTAAACATAAGAAAGATTAGACCATACCTAACCCAACATGCCACCCAGCTCCTGGTGCAGGTCATGGTCATCTCCTGCCTTGACTACTGCAATGCTCTCCTAACTGGTCTCCCAGTCTGTGCTGTGAAACCTCTGCAGATGGTCCAGAACGCCGCGGCGCGTCTGGTCTTTGATCAGCCTAAAAGAGCACATGTCACCCCTCTGTTCATTGAACTCCACTGGCTACCCTTAGCCGCCCGCATCAAATTCAAGTCACTGATGTTAGCCTACAAAGTGCTTCATGGAACGGCTCCCATCTACTTGAATGCTCTTGCGAAGGCTTATGTCACAACTCGGTCCCTCCGTTCGTCCCAGGATTGTCATCTAGCAGTGCTTACACCACACCTAAGACAATCCAAACTCTTTTCATGTGTCGTCCCACGATGGTGGAATGACCTACCGAGCACTACCAGAACAGGGGCGTCCCTGTCTATCTTCAAGAAACTCTTGAAAACCCAGCTCTTCAGAGAGCATCTCCTATCCTAGCACTTACCTTGTACTTACCTACCCCCTCTATCTTTGCACTTTATCTTTCTGTCACCTCTGACAGAGTCGGACTAGTGGGTTCCTTCTATGTAGTTTATTGTTATCTTTTTATATAGCTTGTTATATCTTCATTCGTAAGTCGCTTTGGATAAAAGCGTCTGCTAAATACATAAACATAAACATAACTTGTTCTTATTTAGCTCTCAGCTGTGAAGAAGGTCCTCAGTGGGAGAGAGGAGGTCCTGTTGCGTGAGGTGAAGCTGCAGCAGGTAAGACCAGACAATGTGAGGATTGGAGAGGAGGGACAACCTCTGTAGTTTCTAGATAAGGGAAGATTTACCAGTTTCACCAGAAACTGTTTTTACCAGAGTCCAGTTTTACTGGAAACCAGTCTTTTCAGAAACCAGCTGTTGAACAGAACAGTTTTTCAGATCAAAGTTTATCAAGTGTAAAAGGGCTTGATTAGGGTCAACTTCTGACTGTCTGATAAGAGAGTATCTGAGCTCTCCTTCTCTGTCCGATTTCCCTTTCTCTCACCACATATTGAAATCTATGAATTTTATCAGAAACATCAGAAACAAACAGCTGTGTACATCGGTGTGAAAAGGTAGAAAAATGTGTCTGAACAAGGAAGTTTGTTAAACTGAAGGCTTGAAGAATAAATATTTTACCAGTGTTCAACAAGATGTTATACACTCAAAGTTCTTTAAAAGTGAGTACGATCTGCTGCATATTACATAATAAACATCACAGAACTGGAGATATTTTTTACAATTCTTCTACAAGAACAATTTACACTTAAGGTGTGAGCTAACTCACAGATAGTGATTGTGGATATGACAGACTGTATATTCTGGTATAATTTACTTTCTGATTGTATATTTTCAGAGTAAATCTTTTCTGGTGCATTTCAGTGTTACAACAGTACTTTTTGCAGTGTCATACTTGTTTATATTTGTAATAAAATATCCAAGAACCACTGAGTGTAATTCTGACCGGAAGACACAAAAAAAAGTTGCAACTCTTCTAATTGAACATTGCTTTGGCATTCTAGACTAAATCGAACAAAAAATGTTGGTCTATTTACATCTTCATATAACTAACGTCTTGTCCTACCCCGAGTGTGTAGGTGATATCATTACAAATAAAGTAAGTTCTAAGTTGTAAAGTAAGTAAGTTGTGGTTCTTAAGCACAGCAGCCATGTCAAGGAAGGGGCAACGTTCTCAGGATCAGATGGCAGAAGGAGAAAGATTTTCAGAGTGAACCAGAGGGTATCAACTCTCAGAGCAGCAACCTAGTGTCACAGAAGGTGTCTTATTGTGATGTTGTAAAGAGAGGACATCACAGTGATGCTGTGTGTGTGGGAGAGTCTTCTGATGGACAGCAGGTAAACAGCAAGCCAGAGCAGTTTCTCCAGAGCTGCAGCAGTTTTTGATGGGAACACTGTCATGAATGCTTTCCAGCATGATAAAGACCAACAGGTAAAGCAGTGTGCCTCATGTGTCTTATGTTGACATGGTAAAGAGAGGACGTGGTGCAGCTGGAGCGTCTCATCAACACAGTGTGAATGTGGAACCTCAGCCACAGATACAATAAGAATTTTTCGTACAGGTTGATGGCTAACATCAGACGTTCTGTGAGCATGTCATGGGGTGACAGCCAAAACAGAGGTAGGACTCAATTGCAGGATTCAGTGGATCAAAAAATAAGAATTTGTTTTGACAGAAGTGGAAGTTTGGTAAACAGCGCTGAATCCATGGCCGTGAATCCGTGAATCAGTCGCGAATAAACTGTCTGAAATTCCCAGTGAATAATCAGATCTGAATATTCTGGAAAGACATTTGATCGCTAAGTGCATACCTTTTGCAAAGATCATTCCTCTTCCAAGAGGCAGACAAAGACTGATCAGGGGAAATGTTGTGTGTGTGTGCCATCTGAGGTCCAAGAAACAGTCAATGCATTACCCAGACTAAGGAGTGAGTCTCAGGTGATGAGAGTGAAACTAAAAAAACGTTTGTCTTACAAAGGGCATCAGCTTTTCCAGGCAGTAACCTGGTCTAAACTAGCCTCTGCATTACAGAAACTGAAGCAGAGTCTGGTTGCTGCCTGCTGGCACACCTGTGCTTCATCTAAAGTCATTAAAGTCCAGACTTAAGGAGCAGCAGGAGCACCAGTCTTCACCAGATCGTTGTACCATTTTCTGTGGTAATCAGACCGCTTTACTCTTGCTTAAAGATTAAACTGTTTCTGTTTACTCACCTTGCATCCATTATTCCAGCGACGTCCCCTCCGAGATCCTGTCGGATTACCTGGTCGCCACTCTCATCCTACCTGCAAACTGTAACTTCATCAAACCCACCTCTGCGTCCACTTACCACCTGCCTGCTCACCCGTCATCTCACCAGGGACACAACCTCCAGCCAGTCAGACTCTGCCTCCCCCTTCAGTCTATTTCCTTACAGTAAGGCTGTCCTCGCTCTTCCTCTCTCTGGATACTATTCAGTTTGTAGTTTCTATTGTAGTTTCCTGCGCCATCAGGTTCCTTCCTTTCCTCAGACCCTGGTCTCCACATTTACCACTGGCTTAAGAGAAAATTAAATAATTTATCTTATCTTATCTTATCTTTATACATTGAACTGCTGGGATAAGCTCCAGCCCACCCGCTACCCGATTAACGGATTGACGGTATAGAAGATGGATGGATGGACCTTTACATTGAATCTTGCTATTAAGTCCTTTTCCTCTTTTGGCTCACGTCCTGTGACATTACGATCTAGCCAAACATGGACTTAGCAGATTAATTCCGCTCCGGTCACTCATCGAGCAGCAAAGCCTTTGTAATCAACATCTTGAGCAGGTTTTTGATATCATGGTGGGTTCCAGTGTCCCCTGCTCCTCCTGCTGGTTCACAGTTCCGAAATATTTATTTTCCTACCCCTGATTCCTATGCGGGTGATGTTGGGGGGTGTGAAGGATTCCTACTCCAGTGTACCCTTGTGATTACTCAGCCCCCTCATTCCTTCTCCTCTGACTCGGCTAAAAAAGCTTTTTATTCTCGGGCTGCTTAAGGGCAAGGCTTTGGCTTGGGCTCAAGCCTTCTTTAAAATTAATGCACTTGAGACCTATCCTTTCGCCGAATTCATTAAGGAATTTCGGAAAACTATCGATCACTCGCTAGGCCGCGACAACGCCACCAAGAGATTATTTAATCTAAGACAGGGTACTCAGTCAGTGGCTGACTATTTAATTGATTTTTGTATCCTCGCTGCTGAGACTGGTAATTCCTTAAGGCTATTCTATTGAATTCTCTAAACGAGAAAATTAAGGACCAATTGGCTTTTCGCGATGAACCTTCATCATTTGAGGAACTGGCATCAGTTGCCATGAGTATTGACAAGCAAATCTGTGAACGTAGGAAGGAGAAAGACTCTAATTCCCATAGTTCCTTGCCCAATCGCTCCTCTCGTGAAAATTCCACTCCTCGTACTTCTCTGTGCTCTCTACCAGACAAAGTCAATTCACCGATCACCAACCCGGAAGACGCTGAACCCATGCAACTGGGTCGCACTCGGTTGTCTCCCGAGGAAAGATTAAGACGTGTGTTGTCCAAAGAATGTATCTATTGCGGCTCGTCCAGTCACTTCATCGCTGCTTGCCCGGTTCAGCCAAAAGGGCACACCCACCAGTAAACACGAGGATACTGGTGGATGGAACTCAACGTCCTCGTCTTACGTTTCCGGTTACTCTAATGTATTAAATGGTTTCACATTTCACACACGCTTTGACTGATTCTGGTTCTGTGAAGAATTTATTAGACCCTAACTTAGCTACTCGCTTGGGTCTACCTGTCATTCCGCTATCCACACCTATCTCCATAACTGCCATTGACAGGGTTTCTTTAGCCACCATTACACACAAAACCAAGCCGATTACATTAATTGTTTCTGGTAATCACAGTGAATCACTGGAATTCTATTTGTTCCCTGTGGCCAATACTCCTGTTATCTTAGGTTTCCCATGGCTTGCCATCCATAACCCTCATATCCATTGGGTTAGCCAAAGAGTTGAAAGCTGGAGTTTGCATTGTCTTTCCACCTGTCTCCGATCCACGTCCCCTGTTGCCGGTCAGATTAATTCTCAATCTCATGACCCTGTCGACCTTTCACTTATTCCCCTCGATTACCATGATTTGAGTTCTGTGTTTAGTAAAGACAGAGCCCTTTCTCTACCGCCTCACAGACTATACGATTGTGCTATAGACCTACTAACGGCCCCGTTACCTTCCAGCCGTCTCTATAACTTATCTCAACCGGAATGATTTTCTATGGAGACCTATATACAGGACTCCTTGGCCACTGGTATCATCTGCCCCTCTTCGTCACCCATGGGAGCAAGATTCTTTTTGTGAGTAAAAAAGATAAATCTATTCATCCCTGCATAGACTTCCGTGGTCTTAATGAAATCACTATCAGGAATAAGTACCCATTGCCAGTCATCTCTTCCGCTTTTGAGCCCATCCAAGGTTCCACAATTTTCACCAAACTGGACCTCAGGAATGCGTATCATCTGGTGCGCATTTATGAGGGGGATGAGTGCAAAACTGCATTTAACACTCCACTGGGACACTTTGAGTATCTTTTAATGCCTTTCGGCTAAACCAACGCCCCAGCAGTTTTCCAAGCTCCGGTTAATGACATTTTGAGGGACTTCCTTCACAAATTTGTGTTTGTTTACCTAGATGATGTCCTCATTTTTTCTCGTTCTTTGGAAGATCACAAACGTCATGTTACGGAGACTATTGGAGAATCACCTATATGTAAAGGTCAAGAAACGTGAATTCCACTTGAAGACAGACCCCCAAAAGATTCAAGCTGTTGCTGAGTGGCCTGTTCCAACTGCCCGCAAGGATATGCAACGGTTTTTGGGGTTTGCTAATTTCTACCGTCACTTCTTATGGGATTACAGTCAAGTAGCAGTACCTCTTACTCGTCTGACCCCCACTAAGTTTCTGTTTCTGTGGTCTCCTGAGGCGGAAACCGCATTTGCTACCCTTAGAAACTATTCACCTCAGCTCCCATCCTTATCCATCCTGATCACGACCGAAGGTTTGTGGTTGAGGTGGATGCGGTGTGGGGGCGGTCCTGTCTCAGCGATCCGAATCAGAAGGGAAGATGCATCCGTGTGCTTATTTCTCTCGCAAGTTGTCCCCAGCCGAAAGAAATTTTGATGTTGGTAACAGAGAGCTCTTGGCGGCTAAATTGGCATTGGAAAAATGGAGGCACTGGCTGGAGGGGGCTAAACAGCCTTTTGTAGATTGGACTGATCATAAAAACCTAATTTATCTCTGTGATGCCAAGCGACTGAACTCTCAGAAAGCACGATGGACATTGTTTTTTGGGTGCTTCAACTTCTCAATTACCTATTGTCCCGACACCCGTAATGTTAAGCCTGACGCCCTCTCTTGACAGTTCTCTCAGGGCTCTCCAGATGTCTTCGAAAACATCCTGCCCCCTTCTTGCATGTTAGGAGTGACTTGAGCCGTGGAGGACCGGATCCAGCAAGGTCTTAGCGTGGATCCTGATCCAGGTACCGGCCCACCTAACCGATGCTATATTCCAACCTTGGCTAGATCTGCTGTTATTCACTGGGCTCACACAGCCAAGTTTAGCTGCCATTTTTGGTAGCCAACGGACCATATCCCTCCTTAAGAGGTATTTCTGGTGGCCTTCCATGGACTCCGATGTTACGAAATTAAAGTTTCTGCCTGCTCCATGTGTGCTCGTAATAAAAGTGGCAACCGACCCTCTGCTTGCTTTAGAGTTTGTTACTGGTTTACCATCATCTGAAGGTCACACAACCATTCCCACCGTGACAGATTCATCCAGAGTATCAGGACGTTACTATCAGAGATGAACCCGAACTATTTGACCCAACTTTTCCTGATGATGAGAATGATGATGACAGCGGTGTTAGCATAGGGGAAAATGACTATGATGAAGCCGATTTGATGCAAATTGACATGTGTGAGAGAAATGCACCGTGTGATGCAAAAAATGAGCCTTAAAATGATCAGAATGGTGAATTAAATTCAATTCAATTCAATTTTATTTATATAGCGCCAGATTACAACAATTGTCATCTCAAGGCACTTAAGTAATATAGTCCAATTCAAGCCAATTGGAATTCAATTCATTGTAATCGTAATCCAATTAATTAATATAGAGCCAATTAAAAAATCAATATCCTAGCTAAGGAAACCAACAGATTGCACCCAAACTTGTCTTCAGTCCAATCTCCCGTCCTGAGCATGCCTGTGGCGACTGTGGAAAGGAACGACTCCCTTTTAATAGGAAGAAACCTCTGGCAGAACCAGACTCAGGAAGGGTGGCCATCCGCCTCGACCAGCTGGGGTTTGAGAAGACAGAAAAGAGGGAAAAGAGGGGGGAAAAACACCATAACGCCATTCAAAGGATATCTGTTGGAACAGGGAAACACAAGTTAATAACCACAATAATGTCACATGTACATAAAATCATTTGAGAAATTAAACAGGGGGAAAAAGAGAGCAAAGTGAGGAAAGGTGTGACAGATGAGGTCCCCCAGCAGTCTAAGACTATAGCAGCTTAACTATGGGATGTTTCAGGATTACCTGAGCCATCCCTAACTATAAGCTTTATAAAAAAGGAAAGTTTTAAGCCTAATCTTAAAAGTGGAAAGGGTGTCTGCTTCCCGGACATTTACTGGCAGCTTATTCCACAAGAGAGGGGCCTGATAACTGAAGGCTCTACCTCCCATTCTACTTTTAGAAACTCTGGGAACAACAAGTAAACCTGCAGTTTGGGAGCGAAGTGCTCTGTTAGGAAAATATCTTACAATGAGATCTTTAAGATATGATGGAGCTCGGTCATTAAGAGCTTTATATGTGAGAAGAAGAATCTTAAATTCTATTCTGAATTTAACAGGGAGCCAATGAAGAGAAGGTAAAACTGGAGAAACATGATCACTCCTGTTAGTTCTCATCAGAACTCTGGCTGCAGCATTTTGGATCAGCTGGAGGCTTTTCAGAGAATATGTGGGACAGCCCAATAATAAGGATTTACAGTAGTCCAATCTTGAAGTAACAAATGCATGAACTAGTTTCTCTGCATCACCCTGAGACAGGAGGTTCCTGATTTTAGCAATATTACGAAGGTGAAAGAAGGCAGTCCTCGAAACCAGTTTTATATGTGCGTCAAATGATAAATTCTGGTCAAAAATAACTCCAAGGTTCCTGAATGTGAACAACCACAGCAGCAGGGAGGTGATGGAGAAGAAGGTGATCTGCCAAATGAAGTTTTGCTTTAGAATCATGCATTCAGCCTTTTGACACATCAGAAGAGATCTTCTGTTACAGTGATAACACTTATTGTGTGGCTCAAAGAAACAGTCATGTTAGCTTCTTCGGGACACCAAATTTGGAATCAATGACGTTCACTGTACAATTTCCTATGGGTGAAAACACATTGGACCAAATGAGACCCATTAAAGTCACTCCAAGTGGATATTTCAAGTCAAGGCTTTTTAATGTAGATGATCACTTTGCCAGAGACTAAAACTAGTTGTTCTTTGCACAGTTTGTGATAGAGATACACTTAGCTACACTTGGCTAATAACAGCATGACAATACAGCTAAGATGTAAAACTATGAGCAGAGATGGACACATCATAACCTCAGGCATGTTACAAGACAAACGAGAGGTTGAGAGACTAGTGAGAAATAAAGATGTAGTCAGATTCATGCAGCCACTGAGAGGGACTCCAGTGTACTGGGAGAAAACCACTAAAGATCTGTTTGCCATGATCAGACAGTTGGGAACTCCGACATTCTTCTGCACATTTTCAGCTGCTGAATTCAGATGGCCTGAAGTGATTGAAGCAATAAAGAGACAGCAAGGTGAAGAGGTTGATTTTGAATCACTTGACTGTACTGTAAAGTGTGAGATTCTACGATCCAACCCTGTCACCTGCATGCGTTTGTTTGATAAGCGTGTTAAGGCACTATTCAGAGATCTGCTGCTCTCAGATGCTCAGCCACAGGGGAAAGTGATTTACTTTTTCTACAGACTTGAGTTTCAGCACATAGGAAGTCCACATATTCATGCAATGCTTTGGGTTGATGGAGCACCTGAACTGGATGTTTGTGATGATCAGACTGTGTAATTTTGTAGACAGATACAGCACAACTACCTGACCCAGAAACTTGACCTGAACTGTGCCAGAAAGTCTCTGAAGTTTAGAAGCACAGTAAGAACCACACTAAGAGTTGCTTCAAGAGTGTGAACTCTGGTTGCCGGTTTGGTTTTCCAAAGCCACCCTGCACAAACACAATGATCACCACTTCAGGGGCCTTGTGTACAAAAACTTGGATTTCTTACTTAAACATGGCTTACGCACAAACCAAAATGCCCTCCAACATACAAAAATATCCAGATGTATCAATGTGTGCGCAGGCATGAATCCAATTACGTTTCTTTTGTACATCCCAATCATCGTGGAATTAAGCGCACATGTCAGAGTACCCGACTCCTCCCTGACCATGCCCCTACTTAAATATGCACATACATACTTAAATATCATATTTAAATGAGCCCTCCACCTGCGATTCCTCTCTCTGCATGATCAGAAAAGATAGAAAAAACAACTGAGTAAGATGGGGAAAAAAGAAAATCTTCACCAAAACCAAGATGGAAGTGCTACTTTCTGAAGTGGAGGTGTGCAAAAATGTGCTCTTTGGCACGCTATCATCTGGAATAAGTAGCAAACATAAAAGGAAGTGGGTGGGAGAACGTGTGCGAGGCTGAGAATGCAGTAGGGTCGGAGAAACGAACACAAGCGGAGGTCAAGAAGAAGTGGTCCGACATCAAGGTTGATGTGAAGCGGAGACTAGCTGCCCACCGTCGAAGTGTCAGTCTGAGGGTTGGTGAGAGGTGTCATCAGCCAGGTTTTAAGTGGGTAGCCACGGTCACCTGGGGTAAATTGAAAGTAGACAAAGTTAATTGGATATACAGTTTCCATTCGTTATTCTGCATGTATCACATACTATTGTTGCAAATTAACGCATAAGTGCGCCGAGGAAAAGGTGAGGCTGACACATTTTACACTTTTCGCACGGGGTTATTAACATGAGTAATTTCCACACAGAGATAATCAGGGGTCAAGATCTTATGCTGTAGTCTAACCAGAAAAAAAAACTGTAAGACACTAACCTTAAGCACCGTGTAATAGTGTGCATTGCACCACTTTGCCCATGCTTTTATATCCACTCTAACTATAATTGCAGACACATGGGCGTGTTAATTGTTTATCAGTGATAATTGTTCATCTGTGTCAGATGTGCACATCACTCATTCTGAGGACAAATTGTGTTTACATTTATTTATTATAAATGTTATGATTATCATATATATAGTTTCCCAACATCATCTCTAAGTGTCGCCAAAGAATCAACATCTGTAGAAAAGTGCTTACGACAACACTGAAATTTGCGAGGCACCGTACATTTCCACGGTAATTTCGCTCTTGATATATCTGATCGTTGACGTGAAAAAGTTTATACGCCACGTTTTTGTGCGTACGTACCCTTTGTACATGAGGCCCCTAGTGAGGATGATAACACTGGAACTGCAAAGAGCAAACTCAGACCTCTACTGCAGCTGCTGAATAAACCTGAAATTGTTTCCTTGAGTCAAGAGCTGGTCCTCTCTTGATGCAACTTGACACTGGCAGAGTATGAACGGCGCCTTCAGAGTATGAACAAAAAGACTGCAATCTACCTGAAGCGTGATCCCAAAGACTGCTGGATAAACGGGTACAAATCACATCTGCTTGCAGCCCGGGACAGTAACATTGATGTGTCCTTCATACCGAATGCTTACTCATGTATACAGTATCTAAATTGATGACTAAATACATCACAAAGAAGGAAAGTGGTCTGTCAGAGTACCTGAAAACAGTCATGAAGAATTCCAACATGGACCGATGACAATCCAGTGAAAATGAGTCGCCCCATGTCATTCTTGGAATCTTGTAATGTGTGGATGACAAGTTTGAGTGAAAAATACAAAGCCAGACCCGATACACCCGAGTATGAGGAGATGTGCTTGGCTGATTTTGCTGCTACCTGCAGGTTTGTCAGTGCAGACCACTCAAAGCATGATGGTGTTTTACTACTTCTGAATGAGCTGGGATTTGTCCCCACTGTTCAAAGGAGAAACACCCTGAGCAATTTTATGCCAGATTACTGAGACTTACCTTCCTCACTGATCTGAGTATGAAAGACGAAGTGCTGATCTTCCAACCTACGAGTCTTTTTACAACTCTGGCTGGGTCCAGCTACCAGGCTCAAACCATCCTGAGAGTGTGAAAAATATTGTCAAAACAAACAGAGACAAATATGAGAAAAACACTGAGGAGATTGAGAATGCACTTGTAGAGTTTGAGGAGAGCAGAGACCATGTGATTGATGAATGGTGTAATCTTGCTCCGGAATCTGAAGTTGTGAGGTTGCCGTGTGATGATGAACTGCAGGAAAGAGAGCCAGACGATGAATAGGAAAATGTGCCCGACTATTGTCCTCAGTTTGCTGATGTAACAGAAATGAGAGCCACCAGAGAACCCCCCGCTATGGATCCAGCTGTGCTACGACAGATGTATCAGAACCTGAACAAGAAGCAGGCCTGTGTGTTCTATGTAATCAGAGTCTGGTGCATTAAACTTGTGTGTGGCCTAAATGCAGAGCCGTTTTTATTTTATGTCAACGGTAGTGCAGGAACAGGAAAGTCACACCTGATCAAATGCATTTATTCAGAGGCATCTAAGATACTGAGCAAACTGCAACTATATTCAGTGGAGTTTGACATATCAAACCCAAATGTTTTACTCTCTTCTTTCGCTGGAACTGCAGCTTTCAACATCTGTGACTCTCTACTGAAGCTTTCACATAGTCTGAAACCACCAATCCAAGGACTTGGTAACCAACTGGATGAATTCAGAGCTGAACTGTTTAATGCTCAAATCATCATTATCGATGAGATCTCGATGGTTTCAAAGCCTCTTTTTGCTTATGTGGACACACGACTGAAACAGATCAAAGGCAATCAGAGAGCGTTTGGTGGAATGTCAGTTTTAGCTGTTGGAGATTTTTATCAGCTGCCACCTGTGCAACAATCTAAACCGCTCTGTGTACACCATCCAGCAGATATTGACCTGTGGCAGGAACATTTCCAGATGATCACTCTGACTGAGATCATGAGACAGAAAGATGATGTTGCCTTTGCAGACATACTGAACATGATTTGGGTGAAATAAAATGCAGATGAGCTGTCTCAGGCTGACAGAGATTTGTTGTCACAGGCTATCACTGAACCAGCCAGTTGTCCCACTGAGGTTCTGCACATTTTCCCTACAAATAAGTTGGTTTATGAACACAACTCAGCAACACTGGCTTTGTTCCATTCCAATATTATCACAATTGATGCAGATGACTTCCAGAAAGATCCCCAAATAGGCAGAATGGTATGAAACCATGTAACGAAATGATTTAGCAGACATGCTGAAAGTTGCTGAAGGTGCTCGTGTCATGCTCACCAGAAACTTTGATGTTCAGAATGGTTTGGTTAATGGTGCTTTTGCCACACTGATGAGTATAGTGACTTCTGAGGATGATCAACACATCACTAAGCTGGGCCTAAGGATGGATAATCAGACCGGTGTAACAAGAAACCAGAGTGGACCTCCAGAATCTGCCAATCTGGTTTACATCGAGAGAGCAGAGGAGAAGCTGAAACAGAATGGAGTGGTACATAAACAGTTTCCTGTGAGGCTGGCGTTCTCGTCCATAAAACCCAGGGCCTCACAACACATGCAGCTGTGGTGTCACTGCAGAAAATCTTTGAAGCAGGTATGGCTTATGTAGCTCTCAGCAGAGTGACGTCTCTCAGTGGGCTGTATTTACTGGATTTGGATGAAAAGCAAATATATGCAAATCCTGAAGTGACTGCAGCGCTTGAGACCATGAGACAAGCCGATGTGGATCACATGATGCCTCTTCTTCAGGTGAGAGAAACAGTAAACAGGCCTGACACTCTGACCCTTGCTCATCACAACACAGAGGGACTGCCATCTCACATCGGTGACATCAAGAGACATCATAGCTGTCTAGCAGATGTTCTGTGTCTGACAGAGACTCACCTGCAAGGCTCCTTTGTTGCACAGTCTTCAGCTGGACGGCTACAACATGTTCAAACGCAACAGACACACGTCCTACACTAAATATCCTCAGATGGCCAGCAAAAGAGGTGGTGGAGTTGCTGTTTATGTGAGAAACCACATCCAGGTGCGTGAAAGACAGTATTTGCATAATGTGACTGATCTTGAGTTTGTGGCTTTGAATGTTGAGGCTCATTTCTGTGCAGTGATTGCAGCTGTGTACAGACCTCCAGACTACAGTCTGAGACCGTTCCTGGAAAACCTGTTAAGCCTTTTGGATGTACTTGAGGTGTTGGACTGTCACCCTGTTATTGTATGTGGAGAATCAATGAGAATCAGCTACTCAGGTTAACAAAGCCAATTCTAGAGCTGTTTCAGTCTAAGGGATATGTACAGCTGATCACCTCTGCCACCACAGACAAGAACACACTGCTTGATCTCATCTTAATTTCCCAGCCACAGCAATGTCTCCAGCCAGGTGTCATGAGAACATATTACAGCTATCACAACCCAGTGTTCTGTGTCCTATCCACCAGTGAACCATGAAGAGGTCGGTGAGTCTTAAAAATCATGAAAAATGTAAAAAATTGCTGCCTGAAGTTTGTATTTTTGTTGAAAAGTATAAAGTAAAGAACAGAGTTTTGTCACCAAATCTGAATAGCTGAAATATGCTATTGATATTTAACAGAATCAGATAATACATTTTTCCCAGATACTGAAATTTTTCTCAATATTGAACGTTTCTCCTCATAACAGATTATTTACAACTAATATGATACTTATAATATAAATAATATGACACATATACGTTATAATGAATTAAATTATGATAATGCATTAAATGATAATAGATATAATAATATAAATACATTTATATGACCTCTACCTTCAACACGTTGTGGCCTGTGTATTTATCTGGGTGGGTTGGGTCAAGGTTGATAAATGCACAGGCCACCACTATCTGAGCAGCTCTATAAAAGCTGTTACATTTACCAGAACATAGAAGAAACATCAGAAAGCATGAGCTCTAGGTGTAGCACATGCTTTCTGATGTACCAATAACACATACCAGCTGATACCCCACTGGGGTAGAGGGCAAAGTGAGTTGGGGGTGGGGTGGGCAGTCAAAGAACTATAACTCTACTATAACTAAAATCATTTAGATGTTCAGCTTTGTTTCCTCCAGACAGGAGATATGTTCTCCTGTATCCTCCATAACAACATCCTCCATCACCAACTCCAGCACAACAACACATGCTTCAATATCATCTTCATCAACTGTCAGTCCAAACCAGAGCCATCACAGATAAACTTCCACATCCTGCCATCTCAGTCTTTCTTCAAAGCAGAGGATAAAATGGCCCCTGTTAACCCTCACCTGACCACCTGGCTGACACTGAGAAAAAACATACATCATGCTGCCTCAGACCACCAGCAACAGTGAACTCAGCACAGCTACATCACACAGAGACATGTCCTCCTCCTGCCAGTGACCAGGGTTCTTCTCAGCTGACAGAAGGTAGAGTGGAGATCTTCTCTTTGGAAAGACAAACATTCATGCAGCACTGTTCGAGGTACAGTATATACTTAACGTGCATCATGTGACCTTTAAAGACTAAAATTCATGACAATATATTTGTCTACTGTTGTTTCCATCAGTTCTACCTTCACGCCTGCATGTCATCATCTTCCTCTCCAGTAGAAACAAACTGTTGTTGACTCTTTGGTTGGTGGTTAGATGTCTTTCCCCCATCTTCACACACATCTGTAAAGTACGTGAAGGGGACTAAGGGCCTCACGATGAAGGGGAAAACTGTTGAAGTATGTTGATTCTGTTCATCACAGTAATACAGTGATACACTAATTTTAATCAACAATTACACATTACAACGTGTGCACTGATCTTCTGTAGTTTTATTGTTGAATCAAACCAGTATTATAAATGTTTTACTAAATAAAAGCTGCCACAATGACATGTTTCGTTCTAACTATATTAATAAGTGCTTTATTGTGTTATTTAGCTGTCATCTGTGAGGATGATTTGCATCAGGAGAGAGGAGGTACAAGAATCTATCTATCTATCTATCTATCTATCTATCTATCTATCTATCTATCTATCTATCTATCTATCTATCTATCTATCTATCTATCTATCTATCTATCTATCTATCTATCTATCTATCTATCTATCTATCTATCTATCTATCTATCTAATGGATAGTATTTGAAATCCATATTAGTTGGACATGACAGAACATGACCTTGTAATTTAAGTGTTTTTGAGGTTTTGTAATCATCTAAATATTAACCTATTGATTAACAAATCTGTTGTATTCTTAGTATTCTATTAAAATTTTTGTAATGCTTTGAAAAAGTATTGCGTCGCCTTCATAAAAACTGGACAATCATTAATTTTACTGGACAAGTTTAAACTTTAATTTATTACTTTCTCTCTAACATCAGAGTACATGCCAATGGTCATATTGGCTTATTTAAATATATGTTTGTTTCACAGCTCAACTTCCTTACGCTCTACTATCCAGCTGTTTGCTTTTCAAATGCTCTCAGCTTTCATTCAGCTCCAGGTCCTTCCATGAGTATTTTTCAGCCCATTTTCAATTAATTTTTTGCTAATTTGTTTCCTTTTTCTCAACTTCTTCTTCTTCTGAACAACTTTAGGTGTCATCATTTTATTATGATTGAAAAAGAATTAAAAATATCAACAGAATTCTTCTTCTTTTGTTTTTAACCAAGTCTTCAACCAAGTCTTCAGCAACTGTTTTTTCTGCTAAAATTGTTTTCTGCTAAAAATATTTTCAGCCTTTTTTTTAGCCCATTCAGCTCATGAGCATTCTCACTGCTGTTTCGCAGGAACAGCTTTTTCTAGTTGTGAGAATGCTGATTAAGTTCTTCCGTAAGTTTTTCGTTGTTTAACTATTCCTGCATACTTTCACCGGTTTTAACAGTTTTGGTCTCAAAACGTTCAGCTCCTTCAGGAGATTTATGCTATGACTTTTGGTGTTTATAACTTTTACACTTCTTAAATATTTAACTTTTATTAAACTTTTCCCATCATTCATATGAATGGGAAATGCTTTCAACTCTTCCTCCTCTTTCCAACCTAACTACTTCAGCACTCTCTAAGTAAAACGTTCAGCTCCGTCAAGAGGTGGGTGCAATGACTTTCGGTATTTCTGACTTTTATACTTTTCAAAATATTTAACTTTTATTTTTGCTCCTTCTTGGTTTTTATGAATGAGGAGTCAGCAGAAACACTGATCTTTTTCAGATTTTTCTGATATTCAACTAAATTTTCAAACAAATTCCATACAGTTACCTACAGAAAAAAATTATACCTTAAAATGTGGGAAAATGTGCCCTTTTTCAGCCAATGTAAATACCAAAGAGCTGACATTTATAGAATTTCAGCTATGAGCCGTGAAGTGAGAGAAACCTTTCAAATTCTCTCACTAACTCCAATGGAACATTGGTCTGACACAGCAGACAGGTTAAGATTTTTTCAACTCGTTTCAACACCTTTCACTCCATTGAAATAAAAACTATATTACCACGCTCTTATATTGTTCTCACAGGAGGTCATAGTATCCCTTCAGCCATTTTCTCCTCCTTGTCCATATCTGCCATGAGGACATCTCTCTTCCACTCCTCTGTTACATAATACACTGCAGCCGTTTTAACTGTTACTAAAAAGTACTACTTTCTGCCTTCATCTAGCTCCAGCTCTTTTCAAAAATACCTTTCAGGCCTTTTGAAACTTCAAATAACTTTCTGCTAAATTATCAAAAATGTCTGCATTGTTTCTCATCTTTTCGAATTCGAACTTTTTTTTGCATTTTACTTCTCTTTTCTGTAGTTTTCTGCTTTCATCTATCTTCAGCTCCTTTCAAAAACTTCACCTTTTGAAACTTCAGCAAATAAGTTTCTGCTATATTTTACAATTTTTTGTTTTTTTAGCATGGTCAGCTAACCCCATTCAGCTCATTAGCATTCTTACTGCTGTTTCAGAGGAACATCTTTTTCTAGTTCTATCTAGATTACCTCATACAATAAGTATTTTATACATTTTTAATATTTTCATTGGAATCTGTTGTTTTGAACTTCTTTAGTCATCAATAATTAGTCTCATTAGCCGCAGGGTCTGTGGTTTAAAACATGTGGTTCATATCAAGGGCCAAAGTTTGCATAAGGACCATAGAGACAAGTCACAACCAAAGTTTGGGAAAGACAGAGTTGTCCCTACTAATATTTTTGATAATATTCTAATATAAATTTTTTTAACATAATGCATTAAATATAATATTTTTCAATAACTCATTCATAGTATTAAGCATTTGTAGAAAACTATTTTTCCGACGTGCCCTCTTGTCACAATGTTCAGTGTTAGATATGCTACCATTTGATTGGCGGAAGGGTCAGCACAAGGTATTAAAGCCCCTCTTGTCACCACTCCTGACGAAGAGACGCGCTGTGTGGCAGAGTTGCTGTAAGATGCTTGACTGACGGTAAAATATCAGAATGGCTGTTGCAGACAGGCTTGACGCCACCAAATCACGAAAGTAAATCCTTACATTAATATTTTGTTTGATCAACATTTTTGCCCATGTTTCATGCTTTGTACATAGAAAATGTCACCAAAAAAGAAGAGAGATCAAAGGTTGTTTCACCACCTAGAGTAAGTAGTAGCTACCCACACTATGCTAGCCTTCTGGCCTAACGTAAACACTCATTCTGCTATGGAAAAGTGTTATTGAGGTGTTATGATGTCAATGTAATGTAGGCTAGGAGGATAGTTTTAATTTACATTCGCATTTTTTTATCGTTTTTTTTTTCTCTCTGTTTTTGAACTATAAACAAAGATGGTTCCATAAAGCCTAAATCTTGGCTATTCCTGTAATATTCAAACATTTTTCTAGTAAGTTTGAAAAGTGTAATGCATATAGTCATCATATGAGGTCTACATTTTATTCATTGATGCATTATTTTTAAGTACATTCAGGAAACTCAGAGATCCAGCACAGATCGAGTGCAGGTTGAGGAAGCAGCATCTGGACTGTCAGGGCTTCAATTGATCAAGTATTTTCTTGTTCAGCATAATTCAGTGACTACGTTTTTCTTTTCTAAAAGTTTTTCTTTTCTTCTAAAATCTTCGGCGAAACTAATAAACAAAAGATTGTCTACATTCCCTGAAGGAAGATTACGAAAATATTATGCATAGTTCTCGCTAGAAATGTAATCAAAATGCATACAAATGCTGATGCTTTATTAAAATGTTATGTTTTTCACAGAAAATAGGCCAACAGTCGGCCATTTTCTTTCGCTAAGGGAAACCTGATAGTCATGTGAAAACATGGCAATGGCTGTGTCCGAAATCACTCACTTCTTACTCCCTATATAGGGAAATAAATGTAGTGCACTATATAGTAAGCTCAACAGAAAAATCTTTCGGACACTACTCTCGGCACCGGTAATTAAGTCATCGCTGTCGCACAATTAAAACGTACCACATTAATGTCATCTCACACAATCTTGTCTGTTTACTAATGCATATTTGTTCAATTTGAGGCTTTTGAGGTTTTTTATTTAAGCATATTTTCATATTTGGTTCTCTTGGCTCTTTAGTAACAGCAAGTTACAGTGTAACCTCCTGGAATGTCTAATTATATGCTGTTCGTTTTACACATTTTTTTCAATGAATATAGGAAGCCATTTAAATTGCCTTTTTTTAATTTTGTAATAAAATAAACAATGGAATAAACTGGCTTCCTGTCTCGCGCCTGTCATACAACAGCTAACTACAAGCAATTCACTGGGAAAAAAAAACAACTTACCGTTATCTAGAAAACTCTAGAAAGCTCTATCGAAATACCGTCTTCTATCAATCTGGCCGTGTTACTTTCAACAATAATTCAATTAATGATGATACGGAATTGCAAGAGAGAGTGAAAGGAGAAGACGTGCTGCTCATGAAACACTAGACTAGCAAGACGTCGTCAAATTGTGAGTGTTAGCCTACTTTTTACTGCCTTTTTAATTAGAGTAATATAATTTTTTTTAAATTCTCTGAACAATAAACTACCCTCCGTCAAACTACAACCCCTACTGGCAAAACTTCTTGAACCTTAGGCACCTCCTTAATTTATTGTCTTACAATATTGGACAAAATGATTAGTCCAGTTGTGTCTGAGTAGTCACAATGGTCATATTCACTCAACTTTTAGTCACACACTGTACTCGCCATCAATAATAAATGGCGAATTAAGATTGACTTATTAAACAATTTTTGTACATTTTCTAGATAAAGCTGCAACCATCTCTATTACTAAAGTTTAAATATTAATTTAACATCCGTCTGCCATCCCTTAGCGCAGCCGAGAGAATCTATGGCAATGCATTATGGGATATCTTGCTCCGGTTAGTGACCAGCGGATGCTCACTACATTTCACAGTGAATTGTGGGATACATTGAGTGCACTATATAGTGGGCATCGAAAATCCCTAAACATTCGGACACCACCACAAAATGACGTGGTCACTATATAGTGGTTAGGGAGTGATTTCACACACAGCCCATGTAAATGAAAAATCCAAATAAAACGTAGTCTTGTTACAATTTTGGGGGCCAAATTGTGACATGACTACATTTTCTCTTGTGGACCAACGTAGCTATTACACATTTTGCTGTAAGACTGTGTTGCAGAATGTGATCAATCCTCCAACCTTCAGTTTGAAGGGTAACCACTCTAACTTCTGAGCTGCAGTTGAAACAAAAACAAAGAATTTCAAAAGACAGGAAAAAAGTTCAACATAATATGAAGTAAAAAACGAGCACAGGACATCTCAATATTAAAACTCTACAGCAAATTGTTGTTCGAATGAAAGAAAAGAGTCAAAAACCACAGACCATGACAGTGATTATCCATATAAAATTAATTTTTCCAAAAATCTTAGATCTTTGTTGGGAGAAGAGAATATGATGATGCAGCAAGGCCCACAGACTCGACCCCAGAGCATCTGACTTTAGCCACAAAGTCTTATTTGATTGATTCTTCACTTACTGATATTGTATGCATCACATACTGATAATCACTGACTGAGCCATCAGCAACTTATAAAAAGGGTAAGGGAGCAAAGTATCAAGCACATTTACCCAAGTTCTATTCTTAGATATGCTTGCACTGTATCAGTGACATCCTCTTTCCTTTGCCCTCTCACAACCCCTCAGATCTCACTGGTGTTATTGTATAAAACTGGTATAATGTCATTCAAACTCTCTTCACCTCCAGCAGCTTCAACTGTAACAGCTTTATTAATTTACTTTTAACTCAGTATTCTAACTGCAGTTAGAACAGTTCTGTATTTTTACTCAAGTGGAGTTTCTCATGCTGTACTTTTACTTGTACTGAAGTATTTTTTTCACCATACTTTATTGATAAATTTATATTTTGATACTTCCACCACTGTCGAGAGGATGTTTCCACGTTACTTCCAATATCTCCAATGGCACATACGTGCAGAATCAGTGGCTAACAAATAAAGCAACTGAAATGCTGTTAAATCTGAAACTTGACTTGAACAGACAGTATTTAAACAATCTTAGCAATTTCTATTTAACACGTGCTACATTGTAGTTTTGATACTGTAGTCATTCTTCATGATCAGCAGCTATCACGACTCTGGGTTTTTTAACATATGATTAAACTGATTCTATTTCTGTTTTGACGTTTCAGCGAACTGAAAAGTGAAAAGGGGCTCACAGGCAGCATAAAAACCACAAACAATTCTGAGCGATCGTTCTTGAGAGCTCATCTAAAATTAATCAGCACTTTACTGTCTTGTATTTTGGTGTCTTGATTTGCTGCAAGCCCTTCCTGTTTGATTTGCAGGTGTGTTATGTCAAAAAGATGGTGTGTTGAATGTTTTTCCTCCCCATGAGTGTGTCATTCCCTGTGTGTGTGTTTTTGTTGTTATTGTCCCCACACTTTTTAGTATAGTCATTTAAGTGCAGTTATAACATGAACAGCACAATATAAACAGCACGTGAATAACTATTTGTTTTTTTTATCTATATAGGCTTGCTTTTTTTTTTAAGCTTTTGCTGGCCTTATCTGGCCAAGTGACTTTGATTTCGACTCTACCCAGACCGAGTGTATGTGTACAAATGTCAAATAATGATCTTATTAACTAGTGAAAATTCAGAACTAAAGCAGGTCACTGTCGCCACCTGGTGGTGTCCAACCATTGACACGCTCTTTCACATCTGAACAACACCACTTTCTCTCTCCCGGGCAATTTCATGATCGAATATTATCTCTGCTACAAAGAATATGTGGTTGGTAGGGTTTCTTTGTTTGTTGAGATACTGTATTCTCCATGTGGTAGTGAAGTTATTGTAATTTATTGTATAAAATTTATTTCATAATTAGTCAATAACAATAATACAAGTGATGGTTATTATTACAGAAAATAAATAAATTATCAGATTATAATTCAATTAAATGGTTGTTTGTTCAAATCAATACAAGGTTGGGACTTTGCATCACTCTATAGCAGGCTAGAGGGAGAGAGAAGAAAGAATTGTGAGTGAAACCAAAGATTGTATATTATAAGATGCGTCACTATGTAAAGAAAAGACTTAATGCCTGCAGCTTTAATCGTGACAACAAACCATACACCCTAAAGGATGAAGCTGTTTACTCTCTCACACAAACATTGCTTTACGTTCTGCTATCTACAGTCACAAAATTTTATTTGTTTTTTGACATAGAATGGAATATGATGTACTATAGCTGTTGGACTGTGTACTGTGGTTATAAAATTTAAAGGTGAGGTTGATTAATTAATGAGAACTCTGAGAATACTTTTTATTTGATATAAGATTACTCTTGTCAGAAAAGAAGTCTATCAAACTTTCTGAGAAAAGAGCAATCATGTTTATGAAGCTGGATACTGGTGGTTAACAGTAATGTAGAGTGGTGAACAGGGTTTCACTGAATAACCACCATTAATTCTACAAAGATAGTGTTGTTTAATGTTTATATTTGAAGTCTAATCATATAACAGTTTGCTGTAGTGAGCTTGTTTACGACACAGAATTTATATGACTCAGCAAGAGTGAGGTGAGTACCATATAACATTTGAACTGCAGCTGCCACCCAGGGGTAGAAGAAGTAAACCTGGTCTGATGTGCATTTAAAACCTAATTATTAAATTAATTTAGAAGAGATCAGAAACAGACAGAGGATTAGTTAGATCCTGACAGAACACCATGAAACCTGCTGTATTTTCAAAGACTAATACTATGTAATAATGTGTTGCATACATAATCAGGAAATCAGTACAACTTCTTATCAGTGAATTTAAAACAAACGACACACTGCTCTTTACATCAGCAATGATATTTCCTGAGTTGTTTTTAAATTGGTTAAACTCTTCTGATGCTGACATTCAGTTTAACAGGTGTGTAGTCACTGTGGTAACCTGACCTCCATGTAGAGGAAACAGCTGGAGAGAGACAACTGACTGTTCTCCATAAAGACTCTCAGAGACCTCTCATTTAGTTTGAACTTTCTTTCAGAGCTTTTTATTTGTGTATTTTTGGTTAACCTTTGTTTAACCAGGAAATGTAAACTCTTGTGATTTAAGAACTAATTTCCAACAGTTTCCTAGATAAGATAGACAGCAGCTTTGGCCATTGGCAGTAAAAAAAACAATACACGTGCATCGATCGATTCATTTTCCATACCCGCTTAATTAATTTAAGGGTCACAGGGCGAGGCTTGAGGTGATCCAAGCTGTCATTGGGCAAGAGGCGGGGTACACCCTGGACAGGTCGCCAGGCCATCACAGGGCCACACAGAGACAAACCAGACAAACACCCATGCACAGTCACATTCACTCTTAGGGACAATTTAGAGACACCAATTAACCTGACATGGTGGTTACATGCAGACAATGGAAGAAGCAAGAGTACCTGGAGAGAACCCACACATACACGGGGAGAGCATGTAAAGTCTACACAGAAAGGCCCCAACTGGTATTTGAACCAGGAATCCTCTTGCTATGAGGCGACAGTGCTAATCACCACACCACCATGCAGCCCCAATGTACATACACTGAACTCAAAATATTATATACCTATAGATATCATAACTACTTCTTATATGTTTAAAATTTGCTTAAATCTATCCCATGAAACCAGCTCTTTAAGATTGAGATTATTTTTGCAATTAATATCGAGAAGAGAGAGCAGCATAATAAAATTCAGTTTTTAATCTGGCTGATTCAGGAGAAGTTCCATCTTCACCTCTTAAATTATAGTTTCTCAGCCTTTGTGTCAAGAGCTCTTGAGGGGACAATAGATTTAGTACTCAGGAATTATCTTAAAGTAACACCTGAGTTAGTACTAAGGAATTATCCTACAGTTCGTTGACTAAAGGTGTTTGTTTTATACTTGATGGATCAATAGGGTCCAATCTTAGAAAATGTGCACAAATCACAGAATGTCATCGTGTTTGCATATACTATACCTGTATGTCCAAATCAGATAACAAAATTATCCAAAAATGATCAGACAAAGTGTTGTCAAGTGCAATATAAATGTTCAGAGGGGATGAAGTCTGGTGGAAGTAAGGTCATGAACCAAGTTCATAAAATCTAAAAAAAATCATTAGAAGTACAATATGTAACTCACAGAACTCTGACCTTTTTTCACAAGGTTGTTAAATTGGCTAAGAGACATATTTACATAATTTTTTTTCTTGATCACACCTGAAAATGATATTTTTTATTACATTTGACACAGCTCATCACAATTCATTGGAAAGTTCGTTTTTTATTTTTCTTCTGTGAGGATTTTGCAACACAGTAACACACATATCTATAATTACACTCTATTTCCAGTCTATTTTGGGATATCTAACTTTTTGAAACTTTGTCAAGGCTGAGGCTAATATGGTAACATGAAAGCTTAACATATAGGCATTGTAGCAGAGTGAGACGTCTTGCTGTTTTTCATATCTTCGGAGAAAAACAACCCCAATCTGCAGTGAGAGAGAGAGGGGAAGAGAGAGAGAGAGAGTCGTGTCTAGCAGGTGTCATCGTCTCTTCCTCATTATAATCGAAAATCTCTGATTTAACATCTCCCTGTGATGGAGGATAAGGAAGAAGAAGGAGGATACCACCGGGCGGCGAAACGGCTGCGGACGGAGGAGGAGACCGATGTAAAAGAGCTAGAGGACGGAGAAGAAGATGATGATGAGGAGGAGGACTCCGCCAGTGAAGAGGCAGCGGGGAGCGGATGCATCGATGGCAGAAATCGGAGGAGCGGTGGGAAGGTGAGGAAGGACTCAAAGGCGCAGTCCCGCGGTCTCTGATGAAAATGTGCCCTAAACTGTTCACGGGGATAAATAAGGAGAAACATGAATACAATAGAAGCGTCACTGTAAATGCATAGGGTAAGCAACGAGGAGGAAACATTTAAAATCACCTTCATTTTTAAGAGGTTTGTTCCTTATATTTTTTTTACGATTATCACTCTATCTTTACTGTAGGAAAAAGCAAGATGTGCATTTTATCACACTGGGGCAGAGCAGTCAGGATCACTGTTTCTCAGTCGTCATGTCTGCACCATCGGCCTAAAGATTGAGCGTTTTTAGTTTTACGGCTGGAGGTTTAAGATGTTTGTGAGAAGGTGAGAATGATGTCAGGATCCTCATGTTCCTTCGTTTGTTCAATAGGTCCACAAATGCACAGCAAATTGGTTGAATATGAAATAGTGAAGCCTTTTAAGTGGTAAAGAGGTATCAACAATTTCTTTAAAGTTTTTTTTCTTTCTTTTCTGCCTTAGGTTAATTGCCAAATAAAACTGCTTAAAAGCCACTTCATCTCACCACTGTCTGCCATTTAGGACATTATGTGACTTATCAAGTGCAGCAGGTCGACCATCGTACACCGTGTAGGCACTTTTAATTAGCAGTTCCCTCTCTTTACGTGTCAGTGTCTGAACCCTAAACTGACCCCCTGATACTCTAACTAGAACTTTGAATGGCAGCTTGTGTGTGTGTGTGTGTGTGTGTGTGTGTGTGTGTGTGTGTGTGTGTGTGTGTGTGTGTGTGTGTGTGTGTGTGTGTGTGTGTGTGTGTGTGTGTGTGTGTGTGTGTGTGTGCGCGCATTTGTGTGAATAAGATCTATCCTGGTTCCAAATAAATGTCTGAATCTTTTCTGGTTGTATTTTTGTTAGTTCTGCATCTCAAATATTTAACATATCCATAATCACTGCACTGTAGTCTAAAGTCCAACATCAAAGAAAGTATAATTTGGTTTGGTTCCTGTTTTCGAGTCAACTGCCAGAATTTGATCCATCAGCAGGATGTATGACGATTTTATTTTTAGCAATTTATATGAAAAGAGAAACACTAAAGGTAGAAGTGAAAAAGCTATTCCGCAAGATCATTACACACCAACTAATGGAAGCAAGAGCAGCCCCATCAACCAAGAGGGCACTCAGAGATGTCATCTGCCTTTCACTTTTGCTGTTCTGGAAGCACATGGTGCACTGTCTGTGAACTGTCTGATGATGGGAGTCCCTAATACTACATTGGTCATTCAAGCCATTAAATCATGTTCGTGTTTCTTGTGGCCTCAATGGTGAATAACACCCAATACTGCAAAAGTCAAAATACTTGAAATACCCTAAGATTTAGGTATATGAAGTGAGTGCAGTCTCCAGGCTGTTGACACAAAATGTTGAGAAGGCAAGGTTTAAGCATTTATTTAATCGTCGAACTTTCCATTACATTTTCAGTGAGGTCATTTTAGGAGTGTTTAATGGAGATAAACACTCGGAGATAATTATGGATGTGTTTTACCTGGCAGGTGAATATCTGTATTTTTCTACAGATCTGCTTTAGTGGAATGATTGTGTTTAATGTCCATCTCTGAGAGCAAATCAGTATGCCTGTTTACCGCTCAAGTCTGGCTCTGAGTCTCTGCTTGGTGACACAATATGGCATATCAGTGAGGTTGTTGCAGTGACAGGAAGTGCTGGCAGTCAGCAGGAAGTGAAACCTTCTGTCTGTCTTTGTGATTGGACCTGTATCAGTCTCGTGACAGGAGTGCCATTAGCTGGGTCCATACTCTGGCCAGTTCCTTCTGTCATGTCGAAGGATAGATGTCCAGTACTTGATGATACATTAGTGACAATGTAGGGAAGGTTTCCACGAATCCTCTCTCTAAAAGAAACAATTTAATCGGTAAAGAGTCATCAGAGAATTTCTGCAGGTGGCAGGTAGATGTGCAGAAGTAGCTTGTGACTGTTGGTGATTTGTAGATAATTCCTTTAGTCTTTATACAGGGCCAACATTTTTAGGTTGAGCAATAGTAAAACTCAAACATGTACACATTTTGAGGAAAAACGTCCTAATCCAGAAGATGAAAACTTTAGATATCATGCTCCGAAAATGTCATCCTTAAAGGGGACAAACTGTAAATGAAATAACTTTTTTTGTGCTTGAGACCATATGGTGTCTGAAGTGACTATCAATTAAAAAAACACAACGCTGCTGCTTTGTTTGGGATTGTCTCGATCTGAAAATCTCCCTCTGTAAACCATTCAGATTTGCACAGTGCTGTTTCATCACAGTACCCTGTAGCTGTACAGTTATAGAGAATTATAATGTACAATTATCCTGCCTTCCCATCATTATCTCCACCCACAATTACACATCATGCTGCTTTGTTTGTACTTCAGAAGTGGGAAGTCAAAATTCTTTTTTGTTTTTCCTTTGCTGTCAACAGCAGATTTTTATTAGTTATAAGAGTCACTTAATTTAAGAGAAATGCTTGTATTTTGGCAAAGTGCAAATGAACAATTTTACATTCAGTTGGTAAACTACTATTCTGCCAGTCTTAAAATGTGAAAATTAATAAACCTTATTTAAAGTCCCAACCTGGATATCTTGGCATTCTTGGCACTTTCTTAGATTTCTCAATGTCACAAGTTGGGAAATCTAAGTTTCCCTTTGTTATTGAACCAGCATAAAAAAACATGCTCTGGCATGTCCTAAACTTGCTGGGCTGGCTGTTACATTACCACATAATTCTGTTTGGACTAAATTGGACCAGTTCAACGTTTCACTTATCGTACCTGCAAGAGGGTTTGGTACTAATGAGGCAAAACTATGGACGAGGGAAATGCAAGTATTTCAAAATAAAATTGCAAATGAGATATTTTTCAGTTTGGTGCGTGGTAATCTGTGGTAATGTCTTAGTTTGAGCTCTAAGGCTAGTTACTAGATAATGCTCCGTCATACAGTAATAACATGCTTCAATGGTTATTGAGTATTTTTTTGTCTAAATTTATGTTTGAGTGGACATATAAAACTGTGCCACAAATCTCAAATGAAAGCAAAACATAAAACAAGGGAAGAGGGAACTTCCCTTTCCCAAGGTACAATGAATGCAGTATGATTTGATGTTAAAGCTGGGAGTGTGATGGACTTTCCCCAGTAAATCTGCTCAACTAACTGATTAGCATACTTTTAGACAAACAAGCAAAGCGTCGGGGTTGCATTTTCTTCTTGATTTATAAGTTGGTACTGACTATATGAACTGTATATACCCAAGCAGAGATTTTTTTCTTTTCTTTTTTTTTATTACAATCTGACCTCTCTTAGATCCCAGTAATTTAAGTCTAAGTCTAAGTCTACTTTAGGACAGACTTTTGGGTTCACCACTGGTAAGACTCAAAGGTTCTCATACATGCAGACATGTTCTAGACTGGTGGTAAGAACATAAATGTCTGCAGCATTCGACTTCTTTCAGAGATTTTTCACCTATACCTATTAAAATCTCTGAAACAACAGGGGTCAGGGAATATTTTGGACCATTTGCACCTGCTGTGCGAGTGAGCATGTGTGTGTTGGTGAGAGTTTGTCCTTTCTTCTGGCCTGTGTACTGATTTCTGCTTGCTCCTAACAGTTGTGGATACGTACAAATACATACATTACTCATATCAACACAACAAGGACCCTCATCAGCTATTCTCAACAGTAAGGAAAGCACAACAATTTCCATAGCGTTATTTCTCCATCACATGCAGCCTTCTGTGGACACCGGTTGATTTGATATGAAAACCTTGTTCATACTGAACATCGGGCACCCATATATTAGCTGTAAAGAGACAGTCACCTTGCCTCCTTACGTACAGACTACCCTTGAACTAGGTCTACAACCTTAAATGTAATTAGTTATGTGAGAGTGAAATGTTTTTGTCTCAACAAGGAATACAATCTCCTGTGATGTGAATATGTAAATTGATGCCTTTAAAGCATGAGTAATTTAAGTGTAAACACAAACACACTCGCACCCACAAAGAGAGCTATGAAAAACATATTTGGGGTATTGAATCCAGACTGTGGTAATAGGCTTTATAAACGATCTATCTACTTGTCTTGTTAGACTTTTTTAAAACTCATAAGCTCAGCAGCTGATCTTGCAAAGTTTTACATTGAAGAGCAAGGCAGGAGGAAAAAGAAGAGCTAAAGAAGATGAAGGTAGTAGGAGGCATGACTAAGAATTAGAAGGAGAAGGATGAGGAAGTTGAATGGAGGAGCTGAGGCCACATAGAGCCGTAATGAGACAGAGGGCTGACAGGAAGACTGTTATATGTCACCAAACACCCAACCTTAGGCTCAAACTCACAGATAAAATGAAGACACGCATGTTCACCAAAAAAAACAAAGAACTGATGATTTGTTTCCATGGCGACAGGGCAACGTGTGTTCTGCCTCCTCTGCAGTCCTGTAAAGGAGGTGGAAACTTCTCATTCCAAATGCTGTCACAAACTATGAGAAAACCATGGTAAATACATCTCGACACTCTCACCAACACAAATTGAAATTAGAAAGTATGTTGGTAACATCTTTCCTCCTGATCAACATAATTTCTGCTTCAACCAACTGTCCACCACTTGTAGCTATAGTAACCAAGACCCATGTAAGTATTCAAGTGTGCTCTGTTACTTAAAGAGCACAGTCTTGAAAAATTCAGACATTTCTGACATCACATGTTTTTACTGATGGCTGTAGGATGAGGTTGGCTCTCACTGCCAACTCTGTCCTTCACTTCAACCAGAACACATTTTGTACAGAAAAGGTGACCTCTCCATACGTGTGTGTATGAAAAAATGTGTCAAAACTGCCTGGTGCAAACAATGCGATAGAGAGATAATCATAGCTTTTGAATGATCACAGTATTTCTGGTTTTAATTGTATTTCTGTCTGAATGAAGAGATGGCATGTATACTAAATTCAGCTTGTGTATCTCACATCTATGTTCACTATGCAAATTCTTGAATGGCATCGCACTTGTAGCAGCTTGCCCCAGCAGCTCTGGGCATATTGTGTCTTTCTTTATATCTTTTGTACTCTCACCAACATCCCTATAGATGCAAAATAAGAGTTAATTATATACTAAATGCAAGTATCAAAACATAAAGTTAGAAAATATGAAATAAGACAATAACTTAACATGTGAAAGAAAAGAAAAGAGAAAACAACATAAAGTGAGCAGTGCCATACATGGTTCAGGGTTCCCATCATGTCATGCTGAATGCTAGCCTACACAAAACAAGTTAGTGATAGGTTTCCATTTCACAATTTCTAACTATGAATTGAAAGTGAACAATTATACTGATTGCCAATTGGCTGCTAATCTCCTTAAAGGAACAACATTTTTTAACTCTGCACACAGGCATGTTGAAAGTTATAAAATCTATCAAGCAGATGGGAAAAAAAAAGAAATAAAAGAAAGTGAACTTATATACCGTATATATATATATAAATAAAACAAAAATTTAGTCTTAAATTCTGGTCTGAATGCTCTTTAGTAGTTTAGTAGCTGACTAATTCTGTTCCAAAGATGTGGTTTTAAACTTTTCCTTCATGTCGTCATAATGGAGATTTTTACCCTGACTTTGTGACTTGAGGATGATTTTATTAAAGTGAGCAACAAAGAACATTAGTCACTTTTGCGGTTTGGTAATTCTTTATGGTGCTGCAGACCATATTTACCATTCAGTAACACTTATGTTGCATATAAAGGTAGGGATTTTAAGTCGGCAACACAGTCAGACAAACAAAACTTTTAATAATCAAAGCTAACATTTAACAAAGCACAGATTTACTAGAGCAAATCATGAAAGCTTCTGATAAAACAAAGTTTTTTTTTAGAAATAGTCTCAGTCAAAGTTCGTTAGTAAAATCTAAATGGGAATCACAAATAACACAATTATAAAAAAACAACTCAGTTTAATCATATATCAATCTGAAAGTTTGCACTGAGCACATGATTAAAGCCATAGAAATACAGTGTTGGACTGATACTGTGAGGTTATAAAAATTAGAAACAACGTTGTCCCAACTATAGCTGGCAGGCCCATGCAGCCAGAGACATGAGAAAAACAGAAAGTGTGTTTCCTGCATACACTGATGTAAAGTGGCTGAGCTTGCATCCTCAACCTGCTGCAAAACAAAGGTCAGGTTGCAAAACTTTCATGCTTGCTCAACGTCTTCCTGACAAAGACAAAAAACATCTTTTTGTCAGCCGTATTGCTATGAGAAGATTTTCCGATTGTAACTGTCACATGTTTACACTCATCTCAACAATGATGTAAGATTCTCAGCTCTCTTCACGAAGAATGACACACCTTTAGTTCTATTTGCAACTATCAAGAAGACCTCCCTACCTCACCATATCCTGTTATCATTCTAAATGCAAACTCTAGACTAAACTAAATTTCATACTTGAGTCACAAATTTATTGCAGGTACCAAGAAGGTTTACGGACATTTTATTTATTTTTAAAATTCCCAGAGCTGAAAAGTGATTAAAATCACCAGGTTGTTGGACAGATGCAACAGCATTTTACTCATGGTTGAGCTAGTTAACAGTCAGATTTATTACATTAGTTTCCCAATTACAGGTCACAAATCTGTTTAATAAGTTTAGAATGAAAATGATTTTGGTAGTGCAGACATCTGTAGCATAGAATGGAACAACTACACAGATCTTATATAGAAAACACAAAGACAGAGCTGTTTTTCATGCGACTCTACTGAACACTAAATTTCACGTAAATTTAGATGGAGTACTATTATTATTCACTTTACACCAAAATGGTATCAACAATATCATCCAGTATTTATTAAAGCTGTCTTTTTCATTGAACTGAACTTTTATTGATTGAAAACATGCTCTGAAAAAGACTTCTGAAGAGTGAGGTGTTGCTTCTTTCTGCATCTGCATGTGTTTGTGGACAACTGCACAGAGATGACTTTATGATAACTGTTCACATAGGGGGAGCGGGTCTGTCTTGTCTGTCTTGCTCAAAGTGCTCCTTTGATCTCTTTGTGAATTACATTAGAGATGTGTGTGTTTTTTTTCTTTCCATCGCAATAGCGTCTGAGCAGCAGGGGTCAGGTGGGTAGCCCTCCTTCACACAGACCTTTTATCTAAGGAAATGGACACACATGCACCCACCTTATTTGTATACATTATTTGTAAATGTCTGGGACTGCCTGCACAACAATGTGTAGGTTTTGAGGACCGCTTAGTAAAAAAAAGGGCAGCATACAAGTGTGTCACATCAGTTAGGGTCTACAGTAACACCTGCAATCTGGGATTCAAACACACATACATATGCGACATTGACACACTGGTGCACTAAAAACAAAAAGCAATCCATAGCCATAATACATGAACATATGGAATTATTTGTTATTGTGAAGAGTTTAAAGTGATGAGATGATGATTAGATATGTCATTATAGATTTTAAAACAAAATTGTTAAAACAAAAAAAGTTTATTGTTGTTACGACAATCTGACTTAATGGTGCTGTTAAACACACACGTTTCAATGTTTCTTATGACATCTTATGTCATGCCACCCGTAGGTCACTGTGTTGCTCTGTGGTTTGTCTGAGATATCTGTGAGAAGCAAATGTCACTAACAAGCTGGGCTCTAGGAGCCCTGCAGTTCAGAAAACAATCTAATCAGTTGTGCTTTCAGTTGTCCACTTCTTTTTTGCAGGAGAGTGTGAAGGAGAGTCACTGCATCCCCCCGTCTCCAGTTGTCCATGTCCGAGGACTGTGTGATGCCGTGGTAGAGGCCGACCTTGTGGAGGCACTTGACAAGTTTGGCAACATCTGGTAGAAATAAACTTTTTGTTACTGCTTTTATTTGTCCCCTTTCAAATTTAAAAGAAAAATAGATTGATCCTTTAGATGATGTTTATACATTACATTATAGTAACTTTAAACTGCATTGCACATATTCCACCTAGTGCTAACACATAGTTCCAAGGTAACAATCATAACTAAAAGCAAACAACAGCCACTCTGCAGTACTGATTACTGAGTTGGATTGCTGTTGTTGCTGCAGTTGGGTGCATGATATGAAAATGTGAGGTATTTTCCAGAAGTTTAGATTTCTGTGTGCCTCATCCAGTTGTGTTTCTGTTGTCCATTGTGACAACCTGACTCTAGCACAGTAACCACAATGAGCAGCTTCCTGTACATAGTCTAGTTTTACTGCATGGTATGAGTACTTCCTCCGGTCTCTTTTGTCTACTCTGTCTGTGGTCAAAATTCTCACAGAATCTATCGATGAGGTCGTTTGTTGTTGTTTTTTAAAAGTTGAGACTACAAGTACAGAGATGCTGAGCCTAGTTCCTGTCTGTATGGTGGCGCTGTAACCTTTTAATAACAGTGAAGTAAAGGGAGACAAGCTGTTTGAAGGTAGAGGAGGCAGGTGATGGAGGGTATGTCAGATGTATGCCAGTATGAATAAGGCTGGTTTCTGCAGGCTTTGGGATCTGACTGTAAATGAGTTTCTTCTATATAAATATTACTAAATGCACTGGGTGACAAAACCACAGTTGGCATACATAGGATTGTAATAAACTTCTTTAAAAAATTTACACTTTCATTGTTTGTAAACTTTTGTTGACAATGTAACATTGGTGTAGGAGCCATATAGGGTATTGAGTCAGGTCTCATTGGGTAATCAGCGGCCATGGCTATATAAGGTAGGAATCTTCTTTGTCTAGGCAGGTGTTTCAATCGGAAGGAGAAAACAGTTTTTGACCGCTGAAGAGATTGGTGGATACAAGAGGTGTGGCTGTTTTTATGTGTACGAGAAGGAAGAGGAAATAAATGGACAAAGTGTTCAAGTGGCAATCCGACTCATACTTTCATGACATCAAACAAGGTAAAATATCAGCGTGTCAGTATTACCCTGGTGCATCACCTCAGTGGCTTAAAGCATTGGCTTGTCCTCTACAATTGGTATTAACTGTTAATTACATTATTACATATGTAACAAAATGTTACTATGATATCCCAGAGTGGACAAACTAATGGAGTGAAATCTGTGCATCTTGCCACTTGGCCTTCTAGTAATCTGGCAAACTCTTCTCTTGGGGGAAGCCTCCTCCTTAGAACAAGAGGATCTGGCTAGAATGTCTTCTGACTGGTCGAATTTATAAGGGTTTGCAGAATTGAGGGGGGAGTAGAAGACAATTATTTGTAAATGTGTACTTCCATGAAAACAACAAACAAACAAACAAACAAGTTTTTCAAGCATTAGAACACAACATATGTATTCCAGCCCCGCCTCTTACCTCCTCACCTGTCTGCTCTGTTGGCAGTTATGTGATGATGATGCCATTCAAGCGCCAAGCTCTGGTAGAGTTCGACAGCGTGGAGAGTGCTGAACGCTGCGTGACGCGTGGAGCCAGTGAAGCTGTATACATTGCCGAACAGCAAGCTTTCTTCAACTTCTCCACCAGCCAGAGAATAACCAGACCAACCAATGCAGATGACCCCACCAGCAAAAACAAAGTCCTGCTGCTGTCCATCCAGAACCCACTGTACCCCATCACCACTGTGAGTGCAGTATTTCCTCATCTCTAACTTCTACTATGGTTTGAACTTTTTCATCTGTTGGATGACAAATGATTTCAACTGATATAACCAGAACCATCTTTTCACCTTTTCTTCTTTTTTGTCTTCAAAGTGATACTATCCTAATTTTGGGCTATTCTGCCTTCTTAACATGTCTTCTGAGACAGTGGTAGAAAGATCTTACTTGGAAAATGTATTCACTCCATTTGGTGTTTTTCCAACTTTAATGTATTACAACCTGTCATTTTAGTGGATTTTATGTACAAAATCTAATAAGAAACAGTTCAAATCGGTTAATTAAAATGGAAAAAATTTAAATAAAATATCTTTAAAAAATCTGGAAATGAAATATGAACCTTTGCTGTGAAGCCCCTGAGATTAATCTGGTGCTACAAAACGCACTAAATTAGGTCCATACATATGTGTCAAACACACACACACGTATATATATATATATATATATATATATATATATATATATATATATATATATATGAAAATAGGAAAAACACTAAAGAGGGATGAATACTTTTGCCATCCATTGTGTTTATTTAAGTACATCTTGCCAATGAACAGCAATAAAATTTGATCTTTGAAAATAAAATTTCTTTCTGCATTTTGATGGTATTTCTAAAATAGTGATAAAAAATGTATCAAAAATCACTTATGGACAAATATTGATTTTAAAATGTAAACAAAGTGAAACAGGAATTTTGAATCTGCCTTTATCCAGTGTTCACTTTTCGGTTCTTTTGTTCACATATTCAAGGTTATTTTTAGATATGGAACCTTAGTCACATATTTAAACATAACATTTAAGGAAGCTTGTTCTGCAAAATAGATATGAAAAAATCTGTTGGACATTTAATATGATAAGTTCTGATTTACTTTAAGATCTATTTTTCATCTATTTTACATGAAACAGGCAAAACAATCCAATTTCATGAAGAAAGTAAATATAATAAAAGAAAAGAAAATTTGAGTTCAATCTGGTCGAAGGTTCAGTTTGTACTCGTTGATACTCATGCCAAAGAATGCAGTGTAAGTTGCTGTTTGACGGTGTGATCTGTCTTTTTCTCACAGGATGTGCTGTACACTGTCTGTAACCCTGTCGGTAATGTCCTGCGCATCGTCATCTTCAAACGAAACGGCATCCAGGCCATGGTGGAATATCCTGACTGTGTGTGTGTGCGCGCGCAAGTGTATATGCATTTTTGCTATTCAGTAGAAGTTAAATTTTTTTTTGTAGTTTTGTGCTTCATTGGCTTAATTTATTTAATTATTTCACTCCTATTGATGCAAGATGATGATGATGATAGAAGGAGGATTGCGTAGGGAGATTCAAGCTGACAGGACTTGTTTTGTCAAAGTCAGGTCAAGTTTAGTCAGCTCCCCTGAGGTTTGTGCGGGTCCAATTTCTGTCCTCTGATTGTCTCGTTGCTTGTTTTCATGATGAGTCATCCTTAATGAGCTTGTTAACGTTTGAGTCAGTGGAAGATGCTCAGAAGGCCAAACTGGCTCTGAACGGTGCTGATATTTACTCTGGCTGCTGCACACTTAAGATCGAATATGCTCGGGTAAACACACACACACATACACATTCTCCAGCACGCAGCAAGTGCACGCATACATATGCACTCTCATTCTCATGCCCACGCACACACACCCACCCAGAGGTGCTGTGCTCTGTCGCCCCCTGCAGCCCAACAGACTGAATGTCGTCCGCAATGACAACACCAGCTGGGATTACACCAAACCCTTCCTCCTGCACCGAGGTAGGACATGCACAAAAACACATGCAGCTAATCTGACTGTTACACTCAGTGTGAAGTTAGAAATGTTGGAAATAGTTTATTCTGATCAATCAGCTTGAATTTTCAAGCACTTACATTATGAGTAAAGCAAGCTAAAAAGTAACTGTTTTTATCTGATCCTTTATCAGTTATAATGTAAAACAGATTTATATTTCATGATTTGTTAACTGATTACATGAGTAATTGCTTACTTCTGAGTTATGATATTTTTACTGTCACCAAATGATCCTACATATTTGCCTCATTAGAATTTCTTTAACTCAAACATGAGCCATGAAAAATTAGTGTTACATAAATAATAACAAATCTTAATTATGTAAAATTCTCTGAACTAAAAAAGTGAACGCAAGAGTTGAGATGCAATGACTGCATTGCTAAAAATAGGATGTGGTTCAATGGGTCTTTTTTCATGACAATGCTGTTGATCTGCGCACAAAATGAAAATTCAGATTGATAGTATCAATACTTTGGAAAAAATAAAGATGCCTTCCTAAGATAAAATCAGCTGTGGCATAAGGCATGCATCTAATTTAAGTCAAATTGTGACAGACAGTTCTCTGTAATTTCCAAAGAAAAGCTACATGATAGTTGACAGGCTTTGCCGAGAAACAGACTTTAAAAAAAAGTGGTAAGTATGATGCTGTTAAAGAAGAAGAATAGAATAGAAAAATACTTTATTCATCCCCCGTGGGGTAAATTCAAATATTTTTTATATTATGATATAATAATATATTATATATAATAATTAATATTCAATAATATTACATATTCACATTCAAATAAGAGCAGACAAAATCACAGAGGGATGAGTTTTTCATGCATTTTTGTGTTGATATTCATAAACTTTACTGTCCCAGTCAGATAAATAGATAAATAAATTAAAATGCAGCAGTGTAACTGATAAGTGAAATCCAAGCTTGTTTACTAAGCAGCATCCATGGGAATATATCTATATTATTATATTAGTAATGGATATTTCCTACTTACTCCTTATTTTGTAAAAACTCTGCTGTTCTTATGCAGTGCTGCTGCTGGGCTGTTGCACTGATACAGTCTCATCCATATCTCCTTTTTGTACCGCAGTGTCACCAGTAATGAATTTTTTATTTTTTAATGGCATGAGAAAATGTACGTGTGGTGTGAGAACATGAGAGAGTTATTAAATGCATGTGGAATGCATCAGACAGTTCAAGTTGAACATTCTTGCCAGCCTGGTTCAGGGGGGTTGCCAGAGGAATTCACATGGTTTGATGATGTAGGTTGTGTGATCATTTTTGTCATTAAGGTTTGTCTATTTTGACACTGTGAAATGGAAATTAATTTTCCTTATGATATCCTTATTAAAAACATTAATTAGAGAGCTAACACAGAGACAGACAAACAAATTTACCTAGAATCACCAATTAAGCTCAAACACATTTATTAGGAGAAAACTGGAGCAACAAAGAAAAATCACGAAAGCACAGTGAGATCATGCAAATTGCATGTAGCACGAGCCTAAGTGAGATTTGAACCACAAATCTTCTAGCTGAGGTGACAATGCTCATAATGCTATTGCTATTGCATGGCAACCAAACACAACCAAAATATATGTAACACAAGAGAATGCTCCTACAGGGTCTTTTGTCATTCACAGGACATTTTGCATGCCACGTGCAGATGTATTCAGTACCTATTAGACCTTATTATGGTATATATACAGCCTCTCAAATAATTCAACTCACTGGCACCTGCAAGTACTTTTTCTTTCAAATATAGGCCTTTGTTAATAGAAATATTGTGTTGCTCACTGATTAACATTATATATGTATGTACACCCATGGCAATCCTCAGACTACAGAGCCATGACTTGACAAATTAATATCTAACGTTATCACAATCCGATAACAGTACAACCGACTTTTAAATTTTAGACTGTAGACAGAACTCAAAAGTTGTAAAATTCTACTAGAATTCATAAATAAATAAAAACACAACAGATGAATGCAAGAAAGCACTGGGAAGCAGAGACTAAATTACCTAAACTACACAAATTGTATGATTTATAGGTCAGATCTATCTCAGAATTTCAGCTGTATTCATGATCTTTGGGTAGAATCAAAGAATGAATAAACCCTGTATGGTGTTGGGCTTATCCTAATCAACAACATGTCGAGTTTAGAGCTCGAAGTAGAGCCACCGCTTCCCTAAAAAGTGGTTGATTAAGGTTTCTCTGGCATCTGATTGTCCACAGGTTTTCCAGGCATTTTCAGATGTGAGGAGACCAAGGGTTAGACCTGAACCGTGCAGAGAGATCATACATCTGATTTGAGTTTAGAAGGACTTGGGTTCCCTCTGATGGAGCTTGAAAATATTACTTGCAAGAGTCCTTTCTGGACTAACTTACTTAACCTGCTTTCACTGCAATCCTGAGTGGCAGAAAGTAACTTGATGCATGAATAAAAGATACCAATGAATTATACCATTCATTTTCTGTTCCTCAAGTGTTTTTATCAGTTAGACTTATTTTCTTGATTTAGATACTTTATTGGATCTAACATCCTGTGCCTTTTAGTAAGGCCCAAGCTTTGTGGGGGGTGAAATACGACAGAGCTGTGTTTGCTCTGCCTAGAGCCTCAAAGGGTGAAGCCAGTCAGTGGCTGGTGAGTGTACTAAAGCAGTGTTTCTCAATCCTGGTCCTCAAGGCACCCTGCCCTGCATGTTTTCCATTAACAAACCATTCATTTGAATCAGGTGTGCTGGAGCAGGGACACATGGAAAACATGCAGGGCGGGGTGCCTTGAGGACCAGGATTGAGAAACACTGTGCTAAAGGTTCTGTGGAGGCTGATAATAGAAATAGTTATCTTTCTGTCCTTCACTCTATGCCTGCACTCTATTTCTACACTGTAACCCCTGACAGAGCCTGACTAGTGTTTTTTCTTCTATGTAGCTTATTGTTTGCTTTGATGTTAGATCCTCATTGTAAGTTGCTTTAGATAAACGCATCTGCCAAATGCATAAACATATCAAAGAGAGAGAGTTCTCACTTCTCACGTCTACTCAGAATTTATTTTGTTCAGGCTCTGCTTTCACTTGACATTACACTGAGACCCCCATGTTTTAGTGTTTGTGTATGTGTGGGTGTGTCCCTATAAAGTCCCCATAAATGATTGAGTTTTATGATGAGTGGGAACTTTGTGTAAGGTGAGAGAAAGATTACTGTTAGTGTCAAATATGTTCATAGTTACTCTAAATGGCTGGAAAAAAATGAAAGCTGAATTGGAAAACTGCTAAGTGTGGCGATGTCACACACAGGACAGGACACACAGGTGACAATGCCATGGAAACATCACTTTCCTGTCATGTTTTATTTACCTTAAATGTTGTATTAATTTATGTTGCAGAGCGGGGGAAGGGCAGGCAGCGTCAAGCCATCCTAGGAGAGCATCCATCCAATGGCTATGGTACTGCCTGTCTGTCTGCATTACCTTCTCTCTGTCCTTAAGTTTTGTTTCCTGCTCCCTCTTTCTAACCCCAATATATTTTGTGTGTGTGTATTTGTTTGTTCCTGTGCCCACAGGTCCACACTGCCCCCTGCTGCCTCTGCCTGCTAACAGCAGATACAGAAGAATTGGTGAGCAGGTACAGGACATGATCTCTTACCCACCACTCCTGCCGAAGACCTTTCCTTCTACATCTTCTTCCTCGCTTTTGGGCTCCAGTTCCGTTGCCATGGTGAGTGGACTACATCCCACCAAGATGAACTGCTGCCGCATCTTCAACCTCTTCTGTCTCTATGGCAACGTGGAGAAGGTGTGTGTATTTTGCTAGGACCTTTAGAGTGATGTAATCACTAGAATGTGCTCGGAGAACCGCTGTATGGCTGTTAGCCATATGGCTAATAACTAATATCTAATATAATAGCTGTTATATATTCCTATGTAATTATATAATTAATATAATCCCTAAAAATAATCTACATTTGGTTTGATTTGTAAAATTGTATTGATTTTATTTACAATATAGTATTGCTAATCCAGAATACAATACATTTCCTTTTAGGTTGAAAATAGAAAGACAAATAAAGAAACAATTTAGACAAAAAACATACCGTATTTTCCGCACCATAAGGTGCACCTAAAAGCCTTAAATTTTCGCAAAAAACGGCCGTGCGCCATATCCAAAAATCTGTCACTGATACCGCCGAGCTTTCATCGGGGCATTAAGCCCCCTCCTCATCACTCACCGCGCCGCTCAATGCCACGTTCACTTTTGCCGCGCCTCTTCGTTCTAGTACATTGGAAAAGAATGGCAACTGGCCACTTCCGTCGCTTGCTTTGCGTTCAGTGTGAATCCACAGTTAGGCGGATACCAGCCATTCACTCTGAATGGGGCAAAGATTGTATTGAGCTTGTACTTAGCGATTGAATCGTGTCATCATTAATGCTTTTGCCCATGTCCCAGTGAGTGCCTGTTCTTCAGTCTGAGATGGGTGATGCAGACCGATGTGCAGTTTATAAGTTTATAAGTGTAAAAACGACCGACGATGTTGTCCTTGACCGTCGATGTTGTCCTTGACCGTCGGACCATTTCCAGCTGACACAGGGACTTAATACATACACTGGCAGCTGGCAGCGATAAACCAATCAGAGAACATTATGTATTATGTAACATTATGTAATACGTATGCCTTATTAAGTACAGAAATGGACAGAAATGTAGCTCAGGAGGAAGAGCAGTCACCCACAGTCGGTGGTTCGACTCTGGCTTCCCCAGGATACATGTCGAAGCATCCTTGGGCAAGACACTGAACCCCACGTTGCTCCCCCAGTGTATCATTGGGGGTATGAATGTGTGTGAATGCTTAGAAAGCACGTAGTTATATCTTAAGACGTGCTGTATGAGTGTGTGTGAGTGGGGTGAATGCGGCATGTAGTGAAGCGCTTTGAGTGGTCAGCTAGACTAGAAAAGCGCTATACAAGTACAAGTCCATTTACCATTTACCCCATAACTTTGTGCTTTATAATCAGGTGAGCCTTATAGTGCAGAAAATACTGTACTTTTTATTGACTTTTCTCTTTAAAATACTCTCTTCTAAATGATATTGGACATTCTGGTCTGCATGTGCAGAAAATCTGACTGAAGACAATATATATATATCAATAATTTCCTTATATGTGGAAAACGAAAAAGTGTCTGCTAGATGATTGAGCTCTCAAATGTCCCGTGACAGAGAATCAAAGTGCCAAATTTCAGTGACTGTTTCAGAATTTCTTAAGATATTCTTGGGATCCTATGGCCTCCTTAGGCTGCAAATAAATCTTAAAGCAGTTTCAATTAATGTTTTTGGAAATTAAAGCTGGATAATCATGTTAGCATCTAGAAGCATTTCACAAAATGGGGCACTGATTGGTTGTGTTTACAGGTAAAGTTCATGAAGAGTGTTCCTGGCACAGCATTAGTGGAGATGGGTGACGAGTATGCTGTGGACCGAGCTGTGACTCACCTCAACAGCATCAAGGTGTTTGGCAAGAAACTCAATGTCTGGTGAGCACTGACGCATCCTCAAACTTCAGGAAAACATGTGGAGCTTAGGGTAGGGGTTGGGAGGAGTCTGACAGTCCAGTGCTAATTATCTTAAACTCCTAACTAAAATGACATGATACGGGCTGTGAATATTTATGGTCGTACTTCCTTTCTCTTGTTGAAATAGTCACCACTCAAAAGCAGAAATAATGGCATGAACAATTTTTCTGGAAAGACCCACCAAAGTAAAATAATTTAAACTTACCAAAAACTGATGTCTATGATGGGTAAAAGCTCCTCCAACACATTAGTAGTAACAAAAAAAATCACATTAATTTCCATGCTGCTCAAACACAAGCATCATAAGCCTGACTGTCTAACTTGTTCCTGTTGTTCTTTTTGGCTTTTCGCATCATGAATCCGTCCACCTGTCCCTCCTCAGTGTGTCTAAGCAACAGGCAGTGATTCCCAGTCAGGTGTTTGAGCTGGCTGATGGCAGCAGCAGCTACCAGGACTTCAGTCTAACCAGAAACAATCGCTTCAGCAGTACACACAGCAGCAGGAACATCATCCAGCCTCCTGCTGCTGTGCTTCACTTTTACAATGCACCCCCCACCCTCAACCAACACCAGCTGCTCAAGGTGAGGTCACACCTGCGTGAGAATAATTTTTGATGGAGGACTATAACTTAACAAACAAAACCTGTCTAAGTTATATCTAAATTTCTTCTCGGTAAATAAGAAAAGACAATTTTCTCATTTCTCTTTCATCTCTTTCCCATCTATAGCTTTGCTCTGAACACAATGTTCCTAGCTTCACCAAGTTCAAGGTCTTTGATGCCAAACGTGAGTTTACCAATCACACTGCAGATGCTAAATGTCACAAACAGCTTTATACTCAGATATCTGTATTTCCCTCCCATTTCCTTTGTATTCCCTTCAGCCAGCTCAAAGACTCTATCTGGTCTGTTGGAGTTTGACAATAAAACTGAAGCTGTTGAGGCTTTGACTGTCCTCAACCATCACCAGATCAGAATACCCAGTAAGTGATTTAGGGTACATTTGTTATGCATAAAGCTTCATAGGAAGAACCAGTCACACAGAAGGTGTCACACACACACATATATATATATATATATATATATTATGGCATGCCGTTCAGGAAATTAATCTTTGAATATATTGAATGAACCTTGAATATATGGAATGAATCTTGAATATATTGAATGAACCTTGAATATATTGAATGAAACTCTGAATATATTGAATGAACCTTGAATAAATTGAATGAACCTTTGAATATATCGAATGAAACTCTTAATATATTGAATGAACCTTGAATATATTGAATGAAACTGAATATATTGAATGAACCTTGAATATATGGAATGAAACTTTGAATATATTGAATGAACCTTGAATATATTGAATGAACCTTGAATATATTGAATGAACCTTGAATATATATATATATATAAGGCATGCTGAGGTTGGCCTGATAAACAGCTGCCTGGCCTGTTGTCGTAAGTCTGCCACGAGCGAACTTCTTCATTAGAAGAACTGGCAGGATTATCGGGAGGATATCGTTTGGCCCGTACATGCATTCGCCAGTGTGTTAAGGATGTCGTCATTCTTTAATATTCCTCCTACGATATTCCGAGCGCACCGATTCATTGTCATTCGCTTTTCAGCACAGTATCTACACTTTAGACAAGATGGCCGCTGGCACTTCCGTGAAGTCTGACGTCAGTCAAGTTTCATTCAATATATTCAAGGTTTCATTCAATATATTCAGAGTTTCATTCAATATATTCAAGGTTTCATTCAATATATTCAACTTTCATTCCATATATTCAAGGTTCATTCAATATATTCAAAGGTTCATTCAATATATTCAAGGTTCATTCAATATATTCAGAGTTTCAATCAATATATTCAAAGGTTCATTCCATATATTCAAGGTTCATTCAATATATTCAGAGTTTCATTCAATATATTCAAGGTTCATTCAATATATTCAAAGTTTCATTCCATATATTCAAAGATTAATTTCCTGAACGGTATGCTATAATATATATATATATATATATATATATATATATATATATAATAAATAAAAGTAAGGATCAGAGAGGATTTTTTAAATTTACTTCTCTTCAAAGTCCTAATACTTATCAGGTGGTAAAAGAGAAATAATTTCTAAAGTTTCTAAAGTACTTTGTTACCAGTTCATTAATGTGAAGTGTGTTCATTCTCTTTGACCGGCAGGCAGCTCTAACCCCTTCACCTTGAAACTCTGCTTCTCCACTTCTTCCCATCTGTGACCCAGAGACTAGATGGCTACCACAGATACAAAGATCTTCTTGGAAACACCATATAGCCCATTCCTTCATTTTGAAAACAAGGAGGGCTGGGCAAAAGATTCAAATTTTGAATGGATGAACTTTGCATGGTTCATGATGAGGCAGTCTAAAGAAGAGAAGCAAGTTGACGACATTGCAGTAAACTAAATCAGTGACAACTAACAGATACTTGTATCTGTTAAAATACTTAAAGGTTCCAACTAGTACCAATAAGTAAATGTGAAACAGAGGAAAGCTGGTGTGGAGCTAGTGTATAACAGTATATATTTAGTAGGTGCTGTGTTTAAACTTTTCAAACTTGGTCCCTCCTCCCTGGTGCAGCAGAGTAACAACAGAGGTGTTCAAAGTGACAAACAGATACATTCACAGTCAAGTGCCCTTAAAGAAGAAAAAGGCATAATTTACCAGTTCTTTCTCAGTAGTTATGTTTTAAAGCACAAATAAACACATTCATACCGCGAGCCATCAACTGGTCTAAGGACTGCAACTGAAAAATATCCTGAAAACAGGAAAATAGAAAGTTTGTTAATTTTGTTATGGTTTGAAACATATTTTATTATGTATTCAAAGAGGAACAATATTGTAATATCTTAAATGATGATCGCAAGGTTCCTCATTAAACTTGTAAGATTGGATGTTTGAGCTACACAGTAAAATCTAACTTGTTACAACTTAAAAAATGACCCTCACTAAATATTCAGATTAAATCTGATGAAGAAAAACAGTTTGTCCCTCTGACACCACAGATGTTACCCTGAATAAAGATGACATTCTGTATATACTCTAGTCTTAATTTGTTGAATACATTTGTTTGTCAAACAGCATAAGCAGTTGCTTGTACTCATTTTCATTCTTAAGATGTATGGAATGGAGTTCCACAAAAATGATAAATCTGTTGAACAATAAGAAAAAGAATAGGGAAATATAATTACGGTAATGAAATCATAGGTGTTGAAATAAGAAAATATAGAAATATGAACGAAAATAAATAGGGATGAATTGATGGTATATTTTTATTCCTAATTTTAATACATAATGTAATTTATTTATTTGTCATTTTATTTTTTATTATTTTTTGCAGTTGTGTTTTCTGTTTCACTATTGTTTTGTTGGTGTTTTCTTATGTGTCAGAAGCTTTTTCCTTTGCAAGTTTTTTTTTATTTTCATTGCTTTATTTCTCAAATCTTTTGCTATTACCATTTCTTTACTGGTTTGCTTTACTTGATTGCAACTGCAATTCAATATTAGCTTTGCTTTTGTTTGTTTTTCTCAGTGGCTTTTGCTACTCCTTTTTCTTTTATTATTTTCCAGTTTTTGATTTTCGCTTCACTGAATTGCTTTTGCTTTTTTCTTACTTTGTTACCTACTCTAGTATTAGAGTGTCATGATCTTCAACCTGCAACTTCAAGCCAACAAAAGTATCAATTGGACTATTCCTGCTAGACTAGAGAGGATGTGTGTTAAACTCCTCCTCTGGAAAGATCTTGGTAGCAAAGACAATAGGATACAACACATTCTGATAAATTACATGCAATGTGTGACAATGGTAGGAGTTCTTGAGGAACAGGATTTACTTCCCCTCCATGTATGTGTGCAGCCAAGCTTTAGTAGGAGCTGGCAGTGTCTCCCCCACCCTGACCCTGGACCAAATCCTGCTTCAAGCATACTATGTATATACAAGACTGTAACATCTTCCTCCATTACCAGTCTCTGACTTTGCCTCTCTGACCTAGTGGTTGGTTTCACTGATTTCTTAGCCCTAGAAATCTTTCTTGGCTCGTTCAAGACCAGATGTTAGGGTCAGGATCTGAGAACAACACAGAGTGAGAATATAGAAAAAGGTATTTGTAGAAGTGAAAATCAATTTATATGATAAGGGATAACATAATAGCAATAGCAATACCAGTAAAACTGAAAATGAGAAAATTAAAAAGCTATTCAGAAATGGTTATAGCAAGAGTTACTTGGAAATAGCAAAATAATAATGATAAAGCAAAAGTAATATGGAAATTTTTTTAATCAAATTAATTAAAATGAAAAATATAAATATTTACACATTTATTCCAAATTTTATATCCCTTTTCTTATTCCCACTTTTATACTTTGATTAATTTCTTTTTACATTTCCTTTTTCATTGTTTTATGCTTTCACAGATTTATTTTTGTTGAACTCCAATCATTCCATAAAGATGTTAACAGTTTATTAGAATGCACAGTTGTCATTCCCTTGTTCCCCAACATTCCCTGTGCTTCCCCAACAACTGCTTTTAAGTATCTTCAGGAAACTGAAAGTATTTTGTTGGTAAATTACTGATTTATATAGATGCATTACATTTTAAATTGTTGCATTAAACTGGATATGTGACCTTTTTTTCTTTTCATGGGTGATGTCTCTGAAGAAACTTACTCTAGCTGATAGTTTTCCTCCAAATTAATGGTTTTACTAAAATTAATATCTACATTGTGTCAAAATAAAGAATTAGTCACAATAAAACAACGTTTTAGACTGATGTAGTTTTTGTGGCAGCTGAGATAGGATCCAGCCCCCTGTGATCCTGAACTTGATTAAGCGGGTATGGAAAATGGATGGATGGATGGATGTAATTGTTTTTTAATTATGAGGTTCACAGTAAACTCAGGAAGGAATTGCTAAGAAAAAAAACCGAAAAAAAAACCCAGACAGGTCCAGTGGAAAATATACTCAAAAATATTAATACAATATTAAATATTTTAAATGTTTACATATAATAAGTTTTGTTTGTTCTTTTTTGTGCTGTTAAAAGTATAAATGACACTTAAAAATAACAACGTGACTGCAACTTTCTTTAATAGGAAGGCTTGGCAAGTGACAGTACATCTTCACTTTATTGGTATTTTTCTTTAATCGTGTGTGGATTGAATTTAATTAATATTTGCAGAGTCACAGTAGAGTCATGAGAATAACTAATTAAAAACTAAACCACTTGGAAGTGCTTATATGTATACGCACTATATATTCACATTTATGCTGTCAGACAGTAACTCACAGTTAATTCTACAATTAATACAGCTAATTATCCCTTACAATAACAAATCCCTTAACAGCTATACTTATTTTTTCCTTTGGTGTAGTTTTTTTTTTAAATTATTTGTATATGTATATATGTATATATATATATGTATATATATATATATATATATAAAAAAAATCTAAGTAAATATTATTTTATCTGCGTTTATCATGAATTATTATCCAATTTATTGATTTATCAATGTTACTGCCTATTGTAAGGTATATACAAATGACTCGTGAAGGCAAAGAGAAAGAGAACAAAACGATTGTTTCGAGTCTTTCAATTCTAATGATAAAGAGTTTTGGTCTTTCCTTTATTGGCTATTTTGAAGAATTTAAAATATAAAACATGTTTGGAGTTATTTCACACTTTTTTGTTGACTACATAATTCAGTATGTGTTCATTCATAGTTTTGATGCTTTCAGTGAGAATCTACAATATAAATAGTCATGAAAAGAAAAAAAACAAAAAAAAACATTACATTAGAAGGCGTGTCCAAACTTTTGACTGGTAGTGTGTACACACACACACACAAACAACTTGTTTTCACAGCAGTATCATCAGTCAGGTATCTGAAGATCATAAAACAGCGAGGAACAGGGAGAGAGGAAGCCCAAACAGTTGGAGAGAGACTGTCAGTTATGTGCCACATGGGCATAAGTGCAGACGACTTGAGAAAGAAGATTAGAGGGGAGCTGCTAAGTGCATCAAGAGAGCTCCCCCTGCAGCCTGGGCCTATAGCAGCATAATAAAAGTGCTAGGTAAACTGAGGAAGCATCAACTATATATATATATATATATATATATATATATATATATATATATATATATATATATATATATATATATATATACATATATATCCATTTTCTATACCAGGGGGTTGGACTGCTGGAGCCTATCCCAGCAGTCATCGGGCGAAAGGCGGGGTACACCCTGGACAGGTCGCAAGTCCATCATAGGGCCACATAGAGACAAACAACCACACACGCTCACACTCACTCCTAAGGACCATTTAGAGTTACCAATTAACGTAACATGCATGTTTTTGGACGGTGGGAGGAAGCCGGAGTACCCGGAGAGAACCCACGCATACACGGGGAGAACATGCAAACTCCACACAGAAAGGCCCCAGGCGAGGATTGAACCTGGAACCCTCTCGCTGTGAGGCGATGGTGCTAACCACCACATAAATATATTTTTTAAAAATATAAAATTAATGACCAGTGATGATTGATTATGACCAGTCTTGGTTGTGTGTTCACCTGGGTCAGCCCATGATGGACTAGACCTGTCCAGAGCATATGCCATATGTGTCAGTTGGGATAGGCGTCAGCCCCCTACAACATTAAATAAGAAAAAGTTGGTATTATTGAATTCTTTAGCTGCCCAGAGTAAAGGGAAGGACCTTACGAGATTTCCAGAGCCAGAAGATGGTGCAGAGGTGCTGAAGAGGAGCGAGCAGCAGAAGAGCCAGAGCCAGGCAGAGGAGTCGAAGTCAGAACAGACAGATGCCAGAGGCAGAACACGTGGTCAGGGACAGAAGGCAGGTAAGTTCACCAGGAGGCAGGCAGGATCAGCAACAAGAGATCAGGCAGGTAATGGCTGCTGGAAAATCTTGCATGAATGCAGTAGAACGATCTGGTAAAGGTGAGAGCTTATATGCAGGGCTGATTGGGAATGAGCTGCAGCTGAACTTGCAGATGAGTGTAGTTGGGCTGATTAGGGAGGAGTGGCTGGCAGGTAGAGTGGAAAATTACTGAGGCAGAGGGATAGGAGGGGAGACAGGGAGGATGAAACTGTGACAGAAATGGTCTATACTTTGTACTGCCTTATTTCCTTGGCTAGATTCTACAAAGTACTTTCAACACACATTGTTTCCCAAACTGACACATCAGTGGCATACAGGTGCTAAGCAAGGTGCTCACCTGCCATTGGAAGGAACAAGTGGTTGAGTGCTTTTCCCAAAACACTTCAGCACATCGAATTGTTAGGGATTGAGCTGCCAACCTTGGATCAATCAACCTGTCATAATATCTACATCATAGCTTTGTCCAGACATTATAAAAAACTATTGAAAATAACTAAGTTTGAAAATGCCTTGGAAGAAATTTGATTACCTTGGATATGAACCCAAGCAGCTGGTAGACAACCTGTTAGAACCACAGTCTTTGTAAGTGATATTGTAGAACCTGCTGCTTGCTGTTGGTCACTAATTTATCTACTGCTTTAAAACATGTTGCATAGGGAAATTGCTATGTATGATACAAAATAAAACATTGTAGATCTATTTAAACTTTGTATCTTTAGCCTAACCTCTATGCTCATAAAACATTTGAGCATATTGCATCATAAAATGACATGCCAACATATTAACATGCGAACAGCTAGGTTTGGATGCTATAATGATATTAGGTCATTAAATTTAGAAAGCTGGATAATCCAAATGTGGATTGCTTTTAATGCGGTCTATTGTATGTATTTGTTTAGCAACAAACTTTACTAAAAGATCTCTGTTCCTAAAATAGTTTTCAACTTTCTACACCTTAAAACTAGCAGCATTGATTAAATGAGCAGGGAGCAGTAACACAAATGTGTAGTAATGGTGGATGAACTCTTAAACATAACAATATTTGAGGTGGACTTGTGTATAATGTAGAAAATCACCATTCAGATAATCATGCCACAAAAAAATTCTAATCTAATAAATATTGCATGAAGTTAACTGTGAAGTTATTCCATTCAAAATGACTGTCACAGTTGAGTGAGAGTTGGAAAAATGAAAATGAAGTCCTTGGATAAGCTAGTTGGTACAGAGGGACACACGTACAGATGGACAGCTGTCCTCCTGAACTGTTGCATTGTGATGATCTCAGTATGTGCGTTTGGCTTTGTTCTCGGATTCTTGTGTTGCTTGTCCTGCGCTAGCAAGGCTTTGTCAGGGTCTGTGTTTTGTGTCAGTTTCCTGTTTCATTTTGATAGTCTTGTTCACTCCCTGTTTCCCGTTGTGTTTCACTTGTGTCTTGTTATCCCTTCCCTCCTGTGTGTATATAACCAGTGCTCCCCTCTGGGTTAGCGCCAGATTGTATTGTCTCCTAGAGCAGATTTCCAGCATTTTGTTAAAGAGAATTCCCCGTGTCTGATCATTTTTGTTCCCAGTTTTCTGAGTCTAGCCTTCCGATTTTGCACCTCTGCCTGTTCTGACTTCTTGGATTTTGACCCTTGGACCGAATAAATAACCCTGAGAACTGAATACCGTCTGTCTGCCTGCATTTGTATCTGCCAGTCTCTTAGTTCTTGATAGGCTTCAGTTTAGTTTAAAAAAGAAACTATATCTATTTGTTCATTATCCAACAAAATGTTTGATGTTTGATGTGATTAAAAAAACTGTTTTATGGTTGTGCTTTTCTTTCGTTACGCTTTTAAAGACTTTATCACATCTGTACACGTCTTAAAACATGTAAAATGCATGGACAGGAAGAAGGGACTCACCTGTTGAGTAACACACATCCCCTTATATGAAAAGCCTTGTCGGACCTTTGCATGTTGGAATGGCGGAATGGCGGTTGCCAGTAAAAGAAAAAAGAAAGAAAGCTCAGATGACCTTTTCTAATTTTCAAATAAAGTTTTCACAAATCATAAAATGTGTTTTATATGCTCTGTATCCTGTAGAGAATAATTCCATCCAAATTTGATACAAAAAAAAAGTAGTAAAATGGCCCTGCTCTGCATTTTAACTAATCAGAAAAAGGTTTTACAAATCCCAGATTTGGGTAGTCTAACTAATGTAGTTTCCATACAGGACATAGTTTAGGGTGATCAGAATGCAAAAAATGCAGTAAAATTACTCTGTTCTGCATTTTCACAAATCTCAAAAAAGGTATAAATGAATCTACAACCTCTTTAGAATAATTCCATCGAACTATTGCAGTTTCCATACAGGACCTAGTTTAGGGCCTCTCGCCCGATTACTGCTGGGATTGGCTCCAGCCCCCCCGTGACCCAACTGACTAAATTAAGTGGATATAGAAAATGGATGGATGGATGGATGGACCTAGTTTAGGATGATCAGAATGTAAAATGCAGTAAAATGGCCCTTTATCACCATCCCTTTAATTTGCGAATTCGGAAGCTGTGAATCAGAAGCCAACTTCAACATCTTCCATGCTGAGCAGCCTACTACATGCATGAGCTCTATTCAATTCAATTCAATTCAATTAAATTCAATTCAATTCAATTCAATTCAATTCAATTCAATTCAGTTTTATTTATATAGCGCCAAATTACAACAAATGGCACTTAAATAATATAGTCCAATTCAAGCCAATTGGAATTCAATTCATTGTAATCATAATCCAATGAAATCCAATTAATTAATTTAAAAATAATCCAATTCATTCATAGAGAGCCAATTCAAAAACAATATCCTAGCTAAGGAAACCAACAGATTGCACCGAAATTGTCTTCAGTCCAATCCCCCGTCCTGAGCGTGCATGTGGCGACTGTGGAAAGGAACGACTCCCTTTTAACAGTCAGAAACCTCTGGCAGAAACAGACTCAGGAAGGGTGGCCATCTGCCTCGACCAGCTAGGGTTTGAGAAGACAGAAAAGAGGGGGGGGAAACACCATAACACCATTAAAAGGTGTTATGGTGTTTCAATGCTCACGTGGGCAATGACAGTGAGACCTGGAGGGGTGTGATTGGGAGGAACGGCCCCCCCGATCTGAACCAGAGTGGTGTTATGTTGTTGGACTTCTGTGCTGGTCATGGACTGTCCATAACGAACACCATGTTCAGACATAAGGGTGTCCATATGTGCACTTGGCACCAGGACACCCTTGGCCGCAGTTCGATGATCGACTTGGTGGTTGTATCATCGGACTTGCGGCCGTATGTCCTGGACACTCGGGTGAAGAGAGGGGCGGAGCTGTCAACTGATCACCACCTGGTGGTGAGTTGGCTCCGCTGGTGGGGGAGGATGCCGATCAGACCTGGCAGGCCCAAACGTATTGTGAGGGTCTGCTGGGAGCGTTTGTCAGAATCCCCCGTCAGAAGGAGCTTTAACTCCCACCTCCGGCAGAGCTTCAACCATATCCCGGGGGAGGTGGGGGACATTGAGTCCGAATGGGCCATGTTCCGTGACTCCATTGCCGAGGCAGCTGATCGGAGTTGTGGCCGTAAGGTGGTCGGTGCCTGTCGTGGCGGCAACCCTCGAACCTGCTGGTGGACACCAGTGGTGAGGGAAGCCGTCAAGCTGAAGAAGGAGTCCTATCGGGCCTTTTTGGCCAGTGGGACCCTGGAAGGAGCTGATAGGTACCGACAGGCCAGACGGGCTGCGGCTTCGGCGGTTGCTGAGGCAAAAACTCGGGCCTGGGAGGAGTTCGGTGAGACCATGGAGAACGATTTCCGGACGGCCTCGAAGAGATTCTGGTCCACCATCCGGCGTCTCAGGGGGGGGGAAGCGGCTCACAGTCAACACTGTTTACAGTGGGGACGGGGCTTTGCTGACCTCAACTAGGGATGTTGTGAGTCGGTGGGGGGAGTACTTCGAGGAACTCCTCAATCCTACCAACACGTGCTCGGAAGAGGCAGAGTCGGAGAGCTCGGAGACGGGGCCTCCCATTTCTGGGGCTGAGGTTGCCGAGGTGGTCAAAAAGCTCCTCGGTGGCAAGGCCCCGGGGGTGGATGAGGTCCGTCCTGAGTTTCTCAAGGCTCTGGATGTTGTAGGGCTGTCTTGGCTGACACGCCTCTGCAGCATCGCGTGGACATCGGGGACAGTGCCTCTGGACTGGCAGATTGGGGTGGTGGTCCCCCTCTTTAAAAAGGGGGACCGGAGGGTGTGTTCCAACTATAGGGGTATCACACTCCTCAGCCTCCCTGGTAAGGTCTATTCGGGGGTATTGGAGAGGAGGATCCGTCGGATAATCGAGCCTCGGATTCAGGAGATGCAGTGTGGCTTTCGTCCTGGCCGTGGAACAGTGGACCAGCTCTATACCCTCGGCAGGATCCTGGAGGGTGCATGGGAGTTCGCCCAACCAGTCTACATGTGTTTTGTGGACTTGGAGAAAGCGTTCGACCGTGTCCCTCGTGGAGTCCTGTGGGGGGTGCTCCGGGAATATGGAGTGCCGGACCCCTTGATAGGGTCCGTTCGGTCTCTGTATGACCGGTGCCAGAGTTTGGTCCGCATTGCCGGCAGTAAGTCGGATACGTTTCCGGTGAGAGTTGGACTCCGTCAGGGCTGCCCTTTGTCACCGATTCTGTTCCTAACTTTTATGGACAGAATTTCTAGGCGCAGCCAGGGCGTTGAGGGTGTCCGATTTGGCGACCTCAGAATCGGGTCTCTGCTTTTTGCAGATGATGTGGTTCTGTTAGCGTCGTCAGGCCGTGACCTTCAGCTCTCACTGGAGCGATTCGCAGCCGAGTGTGAAGCGGCTGGGATGAGAATCAGCACCTCCAAATCCGAGACTATGGTTCTCAGCCGGAAAAGGGTGGAATGCTCTCTCCGGGTCGGGAATGAGATCCTTCCCCAAGTGGAGGAGTTCAAGTATCTCGGGGTCTTGTTCACGAGTGAGGGACGAATGGAGCGGGAGATTGACGGGCGGATCGGTGCGGCGTCTGCAGTGTTGCGGGCTCTGCACCGACCCGTCGTTGTGAAGAGGGAGCTGAGCCAGAAGGCGAAGCTCTCTACTTACTAGTCAATCTACGTTCCCATCCTCACCTATGGTCACGAGTTGTGGGTAGTGACCGAAAGAACAAGATCGCGAATACAAGCGGCCGAAATGGGTTTCCTCCGCAGGGTGTCTGGGCTCTCCCTTAGAGATAGGGTGAGAAGCTCAGTCATCCGGGAGGGGCTCGGAGTAGAACCGCTGCTCCTCCGCATTGAGAGGAGTCAGATGAGGTGGCTCGGGCATCTGGTTAGGATGCCCCCTGGGCGCCTCCCTGGGGAGGTGTTACGGGCACGTTCCACTGGGAGGAGACCCCGGGGAAGACCCAGGACACGCTGGAGAGACTATGTCTCTCGGCTGGCCTGGGAACGCCTCGGGGTCCCCCCGGAAGAGCTGGAGGAAATGGCCGGGGACAGAGACGTCTGGGTTTCTCTGCTCAAGCTGCTGCCCCCGCAACCCGACCCCCGGATAAGCGGCAGATGATGGATGGATGGATGGACCATTAAAAGGATACCTGTTGGAACAGGGAAACACAAGTTAATAACCACAATAATGTCACATGTACATAAAATCATTTGAGAAATTAAACAGGGGGAAAAGAGACCAAAGTGAGGAAAGGTGTGACAGATGAGGCCTCCCAGCAGTCTAAGCCTATACAAGCTTAACTATGGGATTTTTCAGGATCACCTGAGTCATCCCCTTAACTATAAGCTTGATCAAAAAGGAAAATTTTAAGCCTAATCTTAAAAGTGGAAAGGGTGTCTGCTTCCCGGACATTTACTGGCAGCTTATTCCACAAGAGAGGGGCCTGATAACTGAAGGCTTTGCCTCCCATTCTACTTTTGGGAGCAAAGTGCTCTGTTAGGAAAATATCTTACAATGAGATCTTTAAGATATGATGGGGCTTTATATGTGAGGAGAAGAATCTTAAATTCTATTCTGAATTTAACAGGGAACCAATGAAGAGAAGCTAAAACTGGAGAAACATGATCTCTCGTGTTAGTCTCGTGGACTAGTTTCTCTACATCACCCTGAGACAGGATTGTAACAGCAAATGTTGACTAGTAGGTATTCCTGGATTACACATGTCCAAACATTGTTGTCCTTAAAAATCCACTCCGAGCCCAGGTAAGTTAAAGAAAAGAAGATAGAAATTTATTCCACAAGTGTTACTCAAGTATCCATAAATCTGGCTTTGAATACAATATAGGACGGGACATGGTAAAAAATCATGTATCTCCACTGCTGGTCTAGCGTTCACAACTCAGCTCAATGACCACTCCCCTTTGCCACCGTGCGAGGCTGCTGCCTTTTAAAGTTACAGTACCGCCAGCATTAAACTGAAATGAAATAGCCCGTTCCAGACAGAAAAGATTAACAAATAGCCATATTCAATCAAACTGTTTCATCAATGACTATTCAAACTTGAAATCCAAAGTTACAGTAAAATATAGTTAAATTATATAAGTAGAAATAAGAAATCAGCAAATCTGTTCATGCCACACAAGGATTTTCCTGATTTTGGCAATGTTACGAAGGTAAAAGAAGGCAGTCCTAGAAACCAGTTTTATATGTGCGTCAAATGATAAATTCTGGTCAAAAATAACTCCAAGGTTCCTCACTATAGAACTAGAAGCCAAGGAAATACCATCTAGAGTAACTATATAACTAGACAATTTCTCCCTGAAGCGCTCAGGTCCAAAGAGAACAACTTAAATTTTGTCTGAATTTTGAAGCAGACAGTTATGAGTCATCGGGGTCTTTATGTCTTTAAGACATGCTTGTAGTCTGACCAACCTATTGGTTTCTTCTGGTTTCATAGATAAGTACAGCTGAGTATCATCAGCATAGCCATGGAAATGTATGCCATACTGTCTAATAATGTTACCTAATGGAAGCATATATAAAGTAAAAAGAATCGGTCCAAGCCCAGAAGCCTGAGGAACTCCACGACTTACTCTGGTGTGTGAGGAAGATTCTTCATTTACAAGAACAAACTGGAATCTATCAGATAAATATGACTTAAACCAGCCTAATGCAGTTCCTTTAATCCCAATAACATGTTCAAGTCAATGCTGTGATCGATTGTATCAAATGCAGTACTGAGATCCAACAGGACAAGCACAGACACAAGTCCGCTATCAGAGGCTAAGAGGAGATCATTGGTAACTTTCAAAGAGATTATTTTTATGTAAAAGATCACAAAGTTGAGCTGAAACTATTTTTTCAAGAACTTTAGACAAAAAAGGGAGATTGGATATTGTCACAGTCGGCTATAGAAGTTTATGTAATGTCAGTTGGTTTAATCATGGTTTCAGTTATGTTCTAGTCCTGTTTTTCCCCTGCCACCTCAGTTCACTCAAGTCACCTGGTTAATTGTTCACAGCTGCACCTCATTCACTGATCACTCCCTCCACAGTATTTAGTCTTCTGGTTTTCTTTCAGTCACTGCAGAATCCTTACCTCACTATCCCTTCATGCTTCCACGACAAAAGATAAGTTTGATTGCCTGCCTCATAGCCTGTTTAAGATAGCGTTAGTCATAGTGTTTTTTCATAGCCTTGTTTTGTTTAGTGTTTTTTCATCTTAAGTATTTTTGATAATCCGCCTCTGCCGCGCCTTTTGTTCTTGCTCCCCGTTTTGTAAATAAACCTTTTGATTTTTGAGAAGAACTGCATCTGGGTCCCTTCTCGCACCACGCACCGTGACAGATATAGGTCGATAATTAGCCAACACTTCTGAATCAAGAGTAGGTTTTTTAATAAAGCTCTTCCCATATTAATGTTCTTTGTTTACTTTGAAATGCTAATTTGATGTTGCTACAAAATTAAAAAGAGAAGCAGAGAAAGCCCAGTGTTTTTCAGCGTTAATAATTTTGAGTTGGTGGATGTTGATTTTGGATTTCTTTTAACACTTGTAGTGATCAAAAAGCTCTGCAAGCGTTGTCAATCAAGCAAGTTAAATGTTAACACCTGTGACTATAGGCTTCCTGATTTTAAATGGAACCACAGAGTCCAGGATGATTTGGCAAAAATAATCAAATCCAGAACTAAGCTCTATATCAGAGGATATGTCCGGAGGGACAAAGAGGTAATTAAAAGCAGCAGAGAACTGAGGGGCAGGGTTAAAAATCCGACAGCACCAAACAGGAGCACAAGATTTAACAAGAGTTCGTTTCAGATCAACATCAAATAAAGCTGACATATGATACAAAAGTTCTGAGTCACAGATTTGTTAGACATAGGCAGACCATATGAAAAACAATAATCCAGTGAGTGTCTGTGCTTGTGTGTGGGGCCAGGTACAGACTGTACCAGGTTAAAACAGTCAATGAGGCTTAAAAAGTGTTTTACCAGAGATTTATCGAGATAACACGTGAATATTGAAATCCCCAAGAATGAGAACATGATCATAGTTCGGCGTAATCCCAGTTAAAAGGTTTGAGAAATCATTTATGAAGTTCTTATTGTATTTAGGGGAACAGTACAGAACAGCGCAAAAAAAAAATCGTGCTTGTGCAACTCACTCAAATGAGGTTAGTTCAAAGCTAGAAAATGAAAGCTGCAGAAAACAGTTTCAATTTGTAGTCCTTTTTGTTGTTGTTCCTCCTCTCCCTGAGATCCGTGGTGAGTAATAGCAGCAATCTGTTGAAAGTTCAGATAGAGCACTGGGCTCACCATATCTCAGTGATACACAGAGAATGTAGTGCACAGGTGATGAAAAAGACCATGAGAATAAAAGTCTTATTGACCAGGAATCTGGCGTTCATCAGTGCGTGTTGCATGGACTTGTTCCAATCGGGGAGCGGCCTCCAGAGATTCCGGCGCAGGTTGAGGCCAGGGGCAATGGCCCGATGACCCTCATCTTCATCAAAGCCAACCAAAGGCACCAGGCATACATCGACTGAGTCCAGGAAACAACGGGCGACAGAAATGAAAATGAAAATGAAAATAGTCCATTAAACAATATGCGCCAAGGTGATAGTGATGTGTCGTTCGTGAACGATTCGTTCATTAGGAACTAATCTTTTATATGACTCGGGAGTAACGAGTCGTCTCAGTGAGTGATTCGTTAATTTTCATGCCCTCTTTCCAACCTAACTACTTCAGCATACTTTCAGCTAGAGACACCATTCAAACTTTAAATGGGTCACAAGACCAAATGATTCAGCTTTTTAAAATATTTAGCCAATTTTGAAATATGACAGTTTAAAAAACATGAACATTTTTTATCCTTCTTGATTTTTATGAATGAGAAGTCAGCAGAGGGGCACACTGATCATTTGAACCTTTTCTGATATTCAAACAAATTCCTATAACTTTCATACTGTTTAACACAGACAAACAAATTATACGTTAAAATGTAGGAACACTTGTCCTCTTTCAGCCGATGTAACTATTAAAGAGCTCACGTTTACAGAATTTCAGCTATGAGCCTTGAAGCAAGAGAAACCTTTCAAATTTTCTCACTAACTCCAATGAAAATTTGGTCTGACACCAGATACAGGTTCAACTGTGTTCAACTCGCTGCCGTTTAAATATTTTTCACTCCATTGAAATAAAAACTACATTGTCGAGTTTCTCCAAGCCTTCTGGTTCTTATGGTCTTCAAATTATTTTCCTCGCTCTTCCAGTTTTCTCACAGGAGGTCATGGTATCCAAAAAAGCCATTTCTGCAGGTTATACAGGGAGAGAGCTCGTTAAGCCGCAGCTGTTTACAAACATTCCTATCACTGTGATGACATCACTCTTCTACTCCCCTACTGCATATTACACTGAAGCCATCAAGTTACTCACTTGATTTCTGCTAAATTTTCATTAGATTCAGCTTTTTGAGCATGGTCAACTAATCCCATTCAGCTCATGAGCATTCTCACTGCTGTTTCGCAGGAACAGCTTTTTTCTAGTTAATACATTTGTTTTCCACTGCCTGAGCTAATTGATATTTGGTATTGTTAGCCCGATTTTTTCATTGGAAGCTCAAGAACAAGCTGGAGAAATTGTTTATTAAAAAAGTATTTATTAGTGGTCACAAGTAGAGTATATTGCAGCGCTGGACTCGGAGTGCCAGAGCTCCCGCAGGAAATCCGTCAGGCCGAGCCCCGTTATCCGGAAACATGTTATATTTATATTCAGCTTTATCTCACAGAAGTTGTTTTCACACTTGTCAGAGTATAATTGGCCAGTTTTGGGTGACGTGTTCAGGCCAGCTGCTGTCCTTGTTGTGTTCTTTGGATATGATAAACAATGTGTGTGTATGTGTGAGTGCTGTTTTAGGCGTGGATCTAATGTACCAGACCTATCTGCCCTAATAGAGATGTTTTGTCTGACCCAGTTGTTTATGTCCTTCTAAGGTCTTGGACTATTTAAGGTCATCTGTTGTGCAGTATGAGCAAAGTGGAAAAGTACCAGCTAGGAACATAGGTTATTTAGGAAAATACAGAATATGAATTTAAATTTTGTTGAGAACAGATGAGTAATGATAGTGTAAAAACTGACAATTTCTTTTGAGTGAAAATGTTATGATAACATTGTGCAGAGTGGTGTAGTGCAGCTCAGCCTCTTGTGGTCCAATCCTGTCACTGCTTGGTGTTTGGTTGTCCTTCTGGCTGAACCTCAGTTCAGCAGTCTGAGCTAACTAGGAAGGAGAGGTTACCAGCACTTCACTTCCACAAAGGGGTGTTTACCACCCATTTTCCCTAACTAATCTTTTTCTTTGGGACAATTCAGGAGATAATTCAGATTATTTTGTTGACAGTGGTTGAAGGTTGTGTGGTTGTTCAACCATTATCTTGGCATGATGATCATGCCTCCCAGAATTTCAGACTGACGTCTTGTCAGTCACTTGGCTGTGAGTCCTGTAGAGATTCTGCTGCTGATGCAGTTAATTTAAGCTGTGGGTTAATGTTAGCAGGAGAGAACCGAGCAGCACAACATGTCATTTTCACAATGTTCTATATTCAGTAATTCCCTTTTAACAGTTTCAATCCCAGTATTCATTGGTCGACCAATTATGTTTTCATATGAACCCCAAACAAAAACAAATAAATTAACCGAAAACAAATAAAATAAAATAAAATAAAATAAAATAAAATAAAATAAAATAAAATAAAATAAAATAAAATAAAATAAAATAAAATAAAATAAAATAAAATAAAATAAAACAAAATAAAATAAAACAAAATAAAATAAAATAAAAATAAATGAAATGAAAAACAAAACAACTGGCCAGTTGATAGACACCATGTTTTAGGACAATACCAAAATGCTCACCAACCTGCTGTACAGCATTAATGTGAAATCCAGTACCATCAACTTTTTCTGTGGAAAAAACTTCAAACCATTTAGAGAAGACAGCAACACAAAGACAAAACACAAGACAACATAGAACAAAAGACAAAAGAAAGACAAAGACTCACAGAATTTTAGGAAAAACTTGAGAAGTGTTAGTAAACTATGATTAATTGTTGTTTCTCGACCCCCGATGAGACTTCATGAAATTTCAGCATGATCTGCTTAATTGTCACTTGTTACTTATTACTAAATTCTATTTAATTCTTACCAGTGGCTGTGTATCGTGATGCTGAGCCATCCACAGACAGTTCAGGATCAGCATTCCTTTTTAATTTTTAATTATTTTTTTTAATTAAAAACACTTCATGTGGTACCAACAGTGTGACATCAGAGTTTCTTATAACATCACATGATACAGTAACATATTTCCATACAACTTAGAATCAAAGACAAAGGTTTATTCTATTTTTCTATTTGTCTTAATTCCTCATTTATTTATTTTTTAGATGTGCCTTGTGCTGCTAACTTTTTCCTTAGCAGTGCCACAGCATCGTGCTTGTGTTGTCAGACATCAGATCTTTGGTTGGTTATTAATCACTGTTACCTTGCATGCATGCTTTGACCTAAGGGCCCAGATTCTTGATATTATTTTGTAATATTTTTCTTTTCTCGTAGCAGTTTTGGAATGTTAGCTAAATTGTTCAGGATCTTTCTTGTTTTTCCTTGACATGAATTAGGCCTTTAATCGTGTAGTTCAAAGCTCTGTGCTTTACCTTACTTCGAGCAGCTCTGCCTCAGTTTATTATGTTTTACTTAATCTTTACTTCTTCCTTCCAGTATGTGTGGATGTATGTGGGTGTATGTGTACGTATAGATGTGCGTGTGTGTGTGTGTGTGTGTGTGTGTGTGTGTGTCTGTATGTGGCCTTGGGTTTCACTGTTTTGTTTTATTTTCTTCTATCTTGTGAAGCACTTTGTGCTACATTTTCTTGTATGTAAAGTGTTATAAAAATAAAGTTTGATTGATTGATTGATTGATTGCACCAGATTAAACAATTTGGGTCATCTCCCGTGTAATTTCTCAAATGAACCAGAACACATGATTAAAACGTTCTCACAGAACATTTTATTCATCCCATTCATATCTTTTTCGTTCGACCAACATGTCATGACTGAGCACAGATCGGATTGTACATATTGTTTCTCAATAAATTGCAATTGAAGTGGGTTGTTACCATTTTCCAGAGATCTTTTAGTCACCTGATGTGAAGTGGTGGGAAGAGAGGGTGTGTCCAGATTATTGTTGTAGTTCTTTGTCACTTGAGCTTTTAATGTCTGACTTGCACACCGGAGAGGTGTGAAAATTAGTTTTTGTAACCATTATTGTTTCTGCTACTGCGGTTCTACAGCCTAGTCTCCACAGTAGTGTTTTCCTTTGGTTTCATCGTCAGTGGTCCGTTCAGTCTCTGATAGAGTTTTAGTCCCCGTGGTCTAGTCTTTGTCAGTAGGTGAGGTTCCTAAGTCAGTCCGGACCTCAGTTAATGTTCTTTCGGCAGGATCTTGAGCCTGAGTACAGTGATCCTTGTGGATCCAGTTACTCAGTCTATTCTCAGTCAACCATACCTTTACACAATGTGTTGTAGCTTCTGCGTCCTGTCCATATAGGAGAGGACCAGTTAAGTTTGTTCACTTTCCTGGTCCTGTTCCTTGGTGAGTATTTATGTAACCTGTTGAGATATCCTCATCACCGTGTTATTCAGTTGTTTCACATTCACACAAGTTTCCATACTGTAGTACAACAAGGGGTGAGCCTGTTGGTGCAGTTGTAAATGGACAGGGTGTATCCTCCCTGTCATGACCTCATGTGGGACAACATGACAACATTCATGGTGGCATTTGGAGTAAATCTTAAGTTAACACAATACGTAGAGCTTCAGCCCAGGTTAACTGTGTGTCTGCACAGACTTCTGTTTGGCCTTTTTGATGGTTCTATTTGCTCTTTTCACTAGTCCTTGTAAAGCTGGGTGAGAGACTGCACCGAGCTTATGTGTAATTCCAAACATCTTTTCTCTTAGTTCTTCATTAGAAAAGTGAGTGAGTACCATTGTCTGATCTTATCACTTCTGGTACCCCAAATCTTGGAATAATTTCTCTTGTAAGCCATTTAATGACTTCTTTTCCTTTTTCGGTTTTAGTAGGTGTGGCTTCTACCCATCTAGAAAAGGGATCCACACATACTAGAAGATTTCGTTTACCTTCAGTCGTGTTCGATGCTCCCATGTCAGTACAATCAATTACTATCTGTTTCCAAGGGGCATCAGGTACTGGGAAACTTGTCTAGTCCTGCTTTGAGAGATACTTTTGGATTGAACAGTTTGCAAATTTCACAAGATTGCACAAGATATTTTATTGTGTCTTTTAGGTGGGGGTGCCACCAGTGTTGTGAAATGAGCGCTGTTACTTTTGAGCTAGCACAGTGAGCTCTACTGTGTGCTTCTTAACCTGGCAAATTTAGTAGTCCAGTTGGAGCTACTATTTTGCCTTCATGATTCCTCCAGAGACCTTTGGAATCTTTTTTTTTTTTTTCATTCCATGCTTGCTTTTCACATGGTTAGCAGTGAAGTTCTTTAATGTTTTCTGAGACATCTGGTTAAATGCAGGATACCTTGCTTTTGTTTTTGCTGCCTTATCTGCCGCATTGTTGCCTCTCGCTACTCTCCCATCTCCCTTTTGATGTCCTCTGCACTTGACTATAGCAACTTGTTTTGGTTCAAGTATGGCATAATATAGTTTGAGTAATTGATTTAAGTGTTTAACCGGGGTGCGTGCTGAGGTCACAAAGCCTTTCCTTTTCCAGTGACACATGTCTGGTATAGAGGCATGTCTTTAACTGTAAACACTGTTTTTGTTTTTATTTCACTAATTTATTCAATGTTTATTGTTAGATTAATTAATATTTATCTGCAGGGTTAGAATTTGCTAATAGTATTAATATATTGTTCAGCTGTACAGCTCTCTAGTTGCTGTGGCTGTTTTTAAATGTGCCATGAAAACAAACCTTGACTTGACTTGTTATGAGTCAGACTTACTGCAGCTGTCTTTAAATTTCTTTTAGAGTTTTCTTCTTCAAGAAACTCATTGGTGATATCTGACTCTCGTTGTGCCTTTTATTGCTGGGTTTTTGTTAATTTCCTAATAATCTAACTCACTTTAAACCTTTATATAAAGCATTTTGCTGCTCTGTTAAGATAACAGATCCATTGATTCATAGATATGCTGCAGTTAAATAGTTAAATGGTTTAATGAGATTAAATATAAATACTGATGATAAATATTAACTCAGAATTGGTTAAAAGAAGCAGAGGAGAAGTATTTATATCAGCTAAATTTTAAGTCATGTTACTGTGATCTCTAACACAATAAAGGTTAACCTTTTAATGCTTTAAGATGGTAAGAAACTGTTTGACACTTATCTGCCTGACCTTGCTGTTAAATCATGATATTTTCCCATTTGTCATATGGTCTGACTGTCCGGTCTCAGACCTGCTTCAGGTGGAAATCATAAAGTCTCAATTTGTAGAACATCTTTTGTTCAGGCAGTTTTTCAATTAAAGGATCAAAGATTTAAATGCTGTGTTTGTTTGTCTGACTTTAACTTTTTAAGAGAGCTGTTAAATCTTAATTCAACAACAAACTGGTTCTAATGTTTAGTTTTAAACAGTCTGTTCTTCCTGGATTTATTTTGGAGTTATTTTTTAATTTTTTTTACACATTTGGATTTATTTTGGACATTGTATTGCTTCTTATCTCTTCACTGTGATACTTGCATTGAAAAGCGGTTTTCAGATTGTCCATTCAATGTGGTATTTCTCCCATTCAAATTTATTTAAAAATAAATTATTGAATTGATGATAAATGCTCTAGTAAAAACTTCCATTATCATTGTAAATTTTTCGACTAAATAACTATATGTAACTCTGGTACTCTTTAAGTACAGGCCAATGACTTATCAGAATCTGTCCTCACTCTCAGGGCTGAATGGAGGAAGAAGGAAGCAGGGTTGGGATGAGATAATCTTAGGGTGAGAGCATTTATGACAAAGCTAAGGATATCTAACCTTGTCTTTTCCAATTACACATGTTCACATGTACAGCCTAAGCTGTTTATGCTGAATCTGTATAAATGGTCAGTTTTTTCTTTTGCTAAATGGCATGCTTCTGTCATTGAGTGTGATGTTAGGAAGATGTGTCTTATCTTCTAGTGTAGTAGGATGTGTCCCTGGAAAAGATGACGTTGTGTCTGGCACATGCTGTGTTAGTTGTGCAGAGGACTGCGTCTGAATAGAGAATTTAACTTCTCCTAAAAAAAAATGCTGACAGTCTGCAAGAAATGTTCTTTTTTTTCCGTCTTTATCTGCCCTTGCTTTCTGGAATAAACCTGCCTCCTTTAGCTTTGCTGTAGCTTGATTCCTACTGCCTGTTGCTTGTTTTGAAAACATAAAGAAATCACTCAGTTGCGGTGGAGCACTTTCACACCCTCCAAACATTCCTTTCCCTTGCATTTCTCTCGTCCAGTTTACAAATCTATCTGTCCCTCTTTTTTCGTCTTCTCTTGGAACTTTTTTTTTTGCCATCTCGTCAACGTGTCAAATAATACCGACCCCAATGAGCCGGGTTTACATGTTTTCCACTTATCAACAAAGGTTTGTGACATATTCAGGTATTTCACGTGTTAATCAGAATGGGTGAATGGCACAATGCCCGAGTGTTGGACCCGACCAAGAAGCTTCTACACAGAATCTTTTACTCTGTGCGCTTGATCGCTGGGGGTTCACCCAGTGTCTTCACTCGTTTTAATTCACCAATCTCTGTAACACCCTAACTAAATTCCCCTTTAATTTGTAGTCCAATGCCCCCCTTTTACAGAACCACTTGAGATCTGTGTCAGTGCAGGAATTCTCGATCAGTCTCGACTGCTCGATACACTTCCACTAGCACAGTAAAATATCAAGTAGCAAACCACCCCACATTTTCATGAAACATAACAAAACTTAGCCCTGTGTCCTTATGCAGAGATAAACCCTTAGTATATCGTCGATGCACAACAACTGTAGAACCACCGCCGATTGCGGAGAGAAAAAAAAAACAAAAAACAGACACACCGCTGATCGCGGATTTTACAGTCCAACCACCAAACGTGAAGTAATACAGACCCACCGCCGATTGCAGATAAAGGTCCAAGCGCCCTCGTGCACAGAAATTACTCACTCAGTCTATTGTGACGTAATACAGACCCACCGCCGATTGCAGATAAAGGTCCAAGCGCCCTCGTGCACAGAAATTACTCACATCGCCGGTCGTGCAGTAATACCGAGATTACTCACACCGCGATAGCGGACTAATAGACCCCCGCCCATTGGCATCTAATTCCTATTCAGTTTAGAAGACAGGATGAATTTATGTTATCTTAATTTATGTCTTTTATTTGGCCAAATTGTACTAAACTAGGACACATATGACGCTCCCTATGTGAGACTATGTGTTTATACTTTACATGTGACCACTCAGTAAACCTGTAGACACAAATTTTGTGCTTTTGCTTTAGTGATCGGAGGACATCCTAATTCAGACAACTTAGTTTAGAATGACCAATGTGCAGAAATTTCACATATCCTGATACAAGAGGTTTTCTGCTCACCTTGTGTTTTAGGCGCCTTGAATTGTCTGAAGAAGGGTCCCCTCCAACCAGCTCCGGAAGTCCTCGATCGGACACGGTCTCAGAGTCAGCCAATCCGGGTCACGGCGCCAATTGTTAGCCCGATTTTTTTCATTGGAAGCCCAAGAATAAGCTGGAGAAATGGTTTATTAAAACAGTATTTATTAGTGGTCACAAGTAGAGTATATTGCAGCGCTGGACTCGGAGTGCCAGAGCTCCCGCAGGAAATCCGTCAGGCCGAGCCCCGTTATCCGGGAACATGTCATATTTATATTCAGCTTTATCTCACAGAAGTTGTATTCACACTTGTCAGAGTATAATTGGCCAGTTTTGAGTGGCATGATCAGGCCAGCTTCTGTCCTTGTTGTGTTCTTTGGATATGATAAACAATATGTGTGTATGTGTGAGTGCTGTTTTAGGTGTCTAATGTACCAGACCTATCTGCCCTAATAGAGATGTTTTGTCTGACCCAGTTGTTTATGTCATTCTAAGGTCTCGGACCATTTAAGGTCATCTGTTGTGCAGTATGAGCAGAGTGGAAAAGTACCAGGTAGGAACATAGGTTATTTAGTAAAATACAGAATATGAATTTATAATGTCTAAGAACAAAGCCAATTATAACAGTGTTATGTATCGCAAAGAAAACTATTCTCATGAACTGGGAAGCGAAGAACAATTTAGTGAAATCTTGTGAAAACCAGTTTAGAAATGTTCTTTTAGATTATATTAGCATGGAAACAATGTGTGCCTCCTCAAAACATCAATTTATACTATACTATGTGTTTATACTTTACACGTGACCACTCAGTAAACCTGTAGACACAAATTTTGTGCTTTTGCTTTAGTGATCGGAGGACATCCTAATTCAGACAACTTAGTTTAGAATGACCAATGTGCAGAAATTTCACATATCCTGATACAAGAGGTTTTCTGCTCACCTTGTGTTTTAGGCGCCTTGAATTGTCTGAAGAAGAGTCCCCTCCAACCAGCTCCGGAAGTCCTCGATCGTACACGGTCTCAGAGTCAGCCAATCCGGGTCACGGCTCCAGTATGAAAGGGTGTGAAAGGGGTTCATTGTTTAATTCTCATGAATTCTCATGTGACATTTTAATGTCACACAGTCTGGGCTGCGAAGAGTGAGAGGATTATGTGCCACAAATCGAGTGCTACTCATCCCAGGCTCCATGGGCGGCAGTGAACCATCCCCCACCCATCCCCATACATTTACATTAGGTACCAGGTTAAACCAGATCACAAACAATAGCAATCTGAGCAGGTCAGAAAAATGAGTGGAAGAAAAAGGAGTGACATTTAGAACCACTTTGGTGAAATTTCAGCGACCAGAGCCAAGTGTAATATTTTCAAAATACTTTTATCAACCCAAGGAGGAAGCACTTCAAATTTAAGAAGACACCTGAAAGCAGCCCACTGTTAACTGTGCAGTTAACACAAGTGAGGGTGGAGAGTGACGATGGAGCCATTGCAGCAGCTGAAAATATTTCCACCAGCAGCACTTCATCTGGACCTCCAATCACTGCTGCTGCAACACTGGCTACAGCTTCTGCAATATCCAGTACAACAGCAGCACCCACCACCACCACCACCAGCCAAGCAGCAGTTAGGCCTCAGAGGCCACAACAAACACTGATGGGCACTTATGTGACAAGGCCAATGAATCCACTCTGGCAGAGTAAACTGGATGAAGCACTTGTAAAAATGATTGCTTGTGACTATCAACCATTCTCCATCATTGAGGACAAATGCTTTAAAGAATTTTCAAAGACCCTGGACTCTTCATACACTATGCCTAGCAGGAAAACACTGTCTCAAACTTTACTGCCTAACATGTATGGAAAGCTTAGAGCTGAGATACAGGAAAAAAAATCAAGAGTGCTCCCGCTGTACGTCTCACAACAGACTGCTGGGCATCTGTGACAAGTTACATGTCTGTGAAACTGCCACTATTTTCAGGATTTTGTCATGATCTCCCATCTCCTGGACTGTTTTGTCTTCACAGACAGACACACTTCTGCTCACCTGTCAAGTAAACTGAGGAGAGTGACAACTGAATGGGGTGTCAGTGACCAAATTGTAGCTTGTGTCACAGACAATGCAAGTAACATTGTGGCAGCCCTGAGAGACCACCTGCACTGGGACCACATACCATGTTTTGCCCATGTGTTAAACCTCATTGTTAGAGCTGCCCTTAGGGAGGTTCAGGGCACAATTAAAAAAATAAAAGCTGTGGTTGAGTATTACCACAGAAGTACAGTTGCTTCAGACAAGCTGAAGGCCACACAGTAACAGATGGACCAGGAGCAACTGCGTTTGAAGCAGGATGTAGCTACAAGGTGGAATTCAACATTCTACATAATTAAAAGATTCTTTGAGGTGAAAGATCCAGTCATCTCCACCCTGGCACTTATCAATGCACCACTATCCACACTGTCCACCGAGGAATGGGGAATTGTCCAAGAAGCAGTGGACTTTATCAAGCCTTCTGAGGAGGTCACTGTTGAAGTGAGTGCTGAGATGTATGTAGATAATCATTAATGTTTATATTAAAATAGAATCACTTTTATTGGATAAATCCGTGTACACATAGAATTAATTTGACTGCTATCTAACTTTGCTCTTTATGTACATGCACCTAATAAGTACAAACACCATATTTTAAACAAAAAATATAGTTAGTGATGGATTCTGAACTGTATCCTTACTGTTAACAAAGAAGTACGACATTGACTTTGTAATGGTACACTATGTAACGTAACTATGTCTGTCTGTAGGTTTGTGACAGCCAAAGTTATCCTGGTGGCAAGGGGTCTTCAGAGGATTGTTGCCCACCATCAAAGAAATCTGTAATTCCATCAACCAGTTCAAAAACTGGTGAACTGCCTGATGGCAGAGATGCAGAAGTGGTTCATCAAGGTGGAGCAAATTGAGAAGCTTGCTGATACTACTTGTTTGGACCCAAGGTTAAAAAAGCATGCCTTTGTAAACAACAAGGCAGCAGATGATGCTGTAAAGAGAGTAACACACAATCGCCCCAGTCACAGTGAGGAGGAGGAGGGTCAAGATCCAACTGCGGCTGATGATGAGAGGGTAGCAAACACCAGGGCTTCCACTTACTCTGATCCTGCCACACCAAGCACCTCAACTACTGCCATGATGCAGATGTGGGCCTTCCTTGCAGAGCCACTCCTACCACGCACATCAGACCCTCTGGCATGGTGGGAGATGTGCTCGCCAGTATTTAAAACTCTGTGCGATGTGATGCATTGTGGCCACATCTGTGCCCACTGAGAGAATTTTCTCAAAGACTGGGCAGATCATCACTGACAGAATCAAGCTCAGCCCCTCCCAAGGTCTGCAAGCTTGTTTTCCTTAATGCCAACTTGCCTTAGAGCAAGCCCTAAACTGCTTGATATAGCTTACTTGTGTTACCTTTACTTAATTGTGAAACATTGTTTTTGTTGGTTTGGATTGTTTTATTTAACTTTATTCTTATTTAACTTTTGCTATTTAACTTTAATCATGTGTATATTTTTTGTGTATATGTGTGAAGTGTGTTAATAAATAAACACTTTTGAAAATTATATCAACATATTGATTTTGTGTTATACTCTACCATCAAATAATATAATATAATAATAATAATAATATAATAATAATAATAATGATGATAATAATGATGATAATAATGATGATAATACTAATAATAGTAATAGAACACAATAAATGCACCATGTAACATTTTAAGGAACTTATTATTACTTTTTTCTCACTTAATTGTGTTAATAATAAGAGTTTTTCATTCACTTGTCCTCAACCAGCTGTCACATACCAGGGCTGAACAGATCGTTCTCGTTCGTTCATTTGTCACGTGACAGCTGCCGAGTCACTGTCGTGCTTTAAACAACAATGGCAGGGAGGATACAGACACAAGTCACCTTATTGTGTTGTGTATTTGCTTTCCCAGGTTTTCACATGGTTTGAATTGTTTGGGGCATTTTGTGTATTGTACTTTGACAGCTCAGCTAAAGCAAACTATGTTGCCTTCAGTGTTAAGTGTTTAGAACCCTGGCCTTTTTGTGCAATGCCCACAGTAGGGATACAGCGCCACCTGCTGGAAAAATTAACAAAATGACTCAAAAAAGATTTGTTCAATTTACTGTTTGAGAGTAAAATATCCGAGTCAGTAAAAAGAGTTTGAACTTCCCAACACTACAAGGTGAACTTCAGCTTTACCATCCAACCGCCTCTTTTGCTGCCTCGTCGATGACGCTTCCGCCGCGAAGGTAGCGTGTGAACGCGGTAAGGAGAGTTGGAATCCCTGTCAGAAGCTGGGGCAATGTTTAAATGTAGAAATAGAAAATACACTTTATTCATTCCCCAGTGGGGGAATTCAAATTAGTCAGCTGAAAAAAAAAAACTTAAATATTTGCAATGATTGTATGTTAGAACAACAACAACACTACAACTACTTCTACTACTACTACTACTACTAATAATAATAATAATAATAATGATAACAATAAATCAATAAATAAATTTGAGAAAAACATGTCAGCAGTCACTGTCCCCACAGTCACTGGCTGTGGGGACAAAGAACTTCCTGAACCTCTCAGTCCTGCAGCGCAGTGAGATGAGCCTCTCATCAGCCCCTTTGTGACCCATATGGGGCCCACATGTACATGTTGGCTGGGAAGGCCGAACGCAGCAATGATGTGGGATATTAAAATAATTCATTTATATATTTTGTTTGTTTTATATTCCATGTATAAAAGTAGCATTGTGTAATGTACACAGAAAAAAACTGAACTTAAACAGAAGGCCATTTTAACTATTTGAACTTGGTGTTATGGTGTTTTTCCTCCCTCTTTTCTGTCTTCTCAAACCCCAGCTGGTCGAGGCGGATGGCCACCCTTCCTGAGTCTGGTTCTGCCAGAGGTTTCTTTCTGTTAAAAGGGAGTCATTCCTTTCCACAGTCGCCTCAAGCATGCTCAGGATGGGAGACTGGACTGAAGACGAGTTTGGGTGCAATCTGTTGGTTTCCTTAGCTAGGATATTGTTTTTGAATTGGCTCTATATGAATGAATTGGATTATTTTAAATTAATTAATTGGAGTTCATTGGATTAAGATTACAATGAATTGAATTCCAATTGGCTTGACTTGGACTATATTATTTAAGTGCCTTGAGATGACATTTGTTGTAATTTTGCGCTATATAAATTAAACTGAATTGAACTACTAAATAACTGCGCTGCATGTTGTGCAGGCTGGTTCTTTTTGAAGGATGATTTCTTCGGTTCAACTGTGACCTGTACCACCCGTTATGGCTGCATGGAGACCCTTGGTTCATCTGGACGTGAAGTGATATGGAAGTGATAGTGTGGACTTAAGTTTCATTTCGTTTTGTGGATTTAAATTGTGTGGAAAGAACTGCATTTGTATTTTAATGTGCGTAAGGCTGAACATTTTATGTTGGGAAATATCTGAATATATACATATATACCACATTCTATGTTGTGTGTGTTATGTGGGCTGGAGGTTTATTGCTCTCATGCTTCAGCGCTACTGCCAATCTCCTTTTCCAAACCTAGTTGATCCAGAAGGAAACTGAAGCAGAGTTACACAAGTGATAAGCTCAACCCCATATTAAAAAAATCCCCTCAAATAAAACATGTTAGATACAGTTACAGAACTTCCCACAGTACTTATTTTAGTTGTGCTTGGTGAATCTAAGGCGATGAATATGCTGAAACATTATATGTGTTCAGATAGCAGGTTTGTATACTTTAAAAAATACAAATGACAGTAAATGACAGTTGAAGGCTTGTGATGTGTTTCAGTTTAAACTGCCTAAAATATGATAACTGCAGATCATGATATCAGCCTGTTTTGTTTTGTTGAAGATAGAATACCAGCGAAGAGCCAGTTTGACCGGACTGTTATCAGAGAGCACTTAACCACACTGACATCCAGGTGTTAAGACAGAATCTTATGCAAGCAAAACTAGCCCAAAACTAGCTGCTGACATCCTGTGACACACTACACAGATGGGAAATTAGGTCAAAGCTATGCTGTCTTCTTCACAATGTTCCCAAAACAACTGCTTTTTCTGTCTGTCTGAAAATGTAGTGACATCCTATTGTGCCTTAAGTGTGTATTCATTCACAGACACAGACTGTTTCTCCGTGAACATTGTTATGTAAGGGGCAAGAGGGAATCAGTTGACTGTCAAATTCATTTTCTACAAAAATCACAAGGTTTCAAAAACAAGTCATGACATTCAGGCTGAATTAACTCTGGTTTGGAGTGTATCGCCATCTCTGCAGAACTTTCCCCAACCCTCTTAACTGTTCCTAACTTTTTCTCAGGGATGATTTGAAAAAGTCACTTTAAAAACTAAAGCTTCAAGTACAGTTGCTGGCTCCTCATGTGCTCAAATTGTCTGCGTCTCCCTTGTCTTGGGCCAATGTGTTGTAACTTGTCACGTTCCTCATTCTAGCGCCTTTGTTCCACAGAAACCCATAGTCCTGAATCCTAGAGCCTGAAGTTGAGATCCTCCTTCAGAGCTATCTTGATTTGTGAATGATTCCATAGCCATAGTTTAGCCTCGCTAAGTTTTTCATAGTCTGTTTTGTTTCCTCCATTAAGGAGTGGTTTTTCTTTCTTGCTAAATTTTCATAGAAACCTCCAATAGTGGAGTTATTGAGGAGGGTGCCTCAGGATTTTCACAGTCCCTTTGTTTTGCTCTGTCTGGAGACCCTCGACTTGTTTACGGTGAATAAACACTCTTGTTCTGAAAATTCCCTGCATCTGTGTCCCGTGTTCAACTGGGCTGTGACAATGTATGCATGTTTATCATGGCTGCCTCGCATATCCTGTGTTCGCTTGGTACGTCAGTTGTGCATGTCTTTAGAAATTAACATTACTGGTAGGTAGGCAAGCTGCAATATGTGGGTGACCGGTGGAGGTGGATGTTGGATTGATGTTTTCAATCTGTTCATAAAGAAAGTCTAAAAAAAACATCACAAATGAACAACTGCTAGCCTTCACCCAATAAGTAAACACAATGCCAATGTTCGCCAGAGGCGAAGAGGGGAGCATCCAAAGCAACAGAGATAATGTGCATGCCAATATACTACCAGTCAAAAATTTGGACACATCCAGTCACTTTAAAAACTAAAGCTTCAAGTACAGTTGCTGGCTCCTCATGTGCTCAAATTGTCTGCGTCTCCCTTGTCTTGGGCCAATGTGTTGTAACTTGTCACGTTCCTCATTCTAGCGCCTTTGTTCCACAGAAACCCATAGTCCTGAATCCTAGAGCCTGAAGTTGAGATCCTCCTTCAGAGCTATCTTGATTTGTAAATGATTCCATAGCCATAGTTTAGCCTCGGTAAGTTTTTCATAGTCTGTTTTGTTTCCTCCATTAAGGAGTGGTTTTTCTTTCTTGCTAAATTTTCATAGAAACCTCCAATAGTGGAGTTATTGAGGAGGGTGCCTCAGGATTTTCACAGTCCCTTTGTTTTGCTCTGTCTGGAGACCCTCGAGACTTGTTTACAGTGAATAAACACTCTTGTTCTGAAAATTCCCTGCATCTGTGTCCTGTGTTCAACAGGGCTGTGACAATGTATGCATGTTTATCATGGCTGCCTCGCATATCCTGTGTTCGCTTGGTACTTCAGTTGTGCATGTCTTTAGAAATTAACATTACTGGTAGGTAGGCAAGCTGCAATATGTGGGTGACCGGTGGAGGTGGATGTTGGATTGATGTTTTCAATCTGTTCATAAAGAAAGTCTAAAAAAAACATCACAAATGAACAACTGCTAGCCTTCACCCAATAAGTAAACACAATGCCAATGTTCGCCAGAGGCGAAGAGGGGAGCATCCAAAGCAACAGAGATAATGTGCATGCCAATATACTACCAGTCAAAAATTTGGACACATCCACTCATTCAAAATGTATAGAAAAATTTTCCAAACGTTTTACTGGTATTGTAGTTCAGAGTTTGAAGATACCTAAGGTAGATAAACCAAAGATACATCCAAAAATTGTTTGTGATGGTCCAGAGGGAAAAAAAATCTAAATCAAGACATAACTACTCCTAAAAAATCATTACTGAGTTAATGTAAATACTCTGACTCTCTAAGTGTGCAGACAAAGGTTTTCAGGATTAAGTTTGATCATTAAGCCCATGTTTATAGCAGGTTATGATCTCTTTAGGTCAATTTGCCATAACAACAACATCCCGCACAGTGTAAGGTTTGCATAAGAAATTATAATTGGCTAAATGAGACTGGATCCAAATGCTTACCCCATTTCTTGAACATCTCTGAAAAAGAAAAAATGAATAAAATCCTAAAAATTATTTCAAATTTGTTTTTGTCAAATCACCAGACAGTTACTGACTTTTTCTCAGTCCATCTAAAATTAAGTACGGCAGAGAAAAATTTTAAACATTTCTAAATTCTGCGTATACCATCACTTTCCTTTGTCTGGTCATTTGAACTGCATTTATGGATGCTGTGAAGAACGGTGTTCACTGACAATGGCTTACAGAGGTTTTCTGTCCAATGCAGATTTATATTGTTTTTTAATAAGTGATGTAATTAGTCATGTAATAAATGGTGTTTCAGTAGTGGTTTTCAGCCTTGCCACTGCATACATAGATTTCTCAAGATTCTCTGGGTTCTTATAGTTGTATTGTGCATCATAATATGCATAAAATAGTCAAATTAATTTGTGTTGTGTGGAAAAATGCGATTGATAGGGGAGAATGGGTTAATACAAGCCCTTTTTTTATTCATGTGGTCTTCAAAATGAACGAAACTGAGACAAAAGTTTGGAGAAAGCATCCCACTAAATTTCAGGATATTTCCTATCAATCCCAATGATCAGAATGCATTTATAACATGACAAAAGGGTCTAAAAATATGACTTTTAAAAAGTGTTTCTACAGTTCAATAGTTCCATTGAGTGTTCAGTTCTCTGAATGGCCAAATAAAGCAGTTCATATGGGTTTGTGTGTATATGCATACATGGATGTTTGACAGACAATTTTTTCCAGTGAGAGTTGTGTTGACCAAATTGTTGTAATAATGATCACAGGAAAAAAACAAAAAACTGTTACGACCAGGCTGGATACAGGACGTAGATGCAGGATTTCCTCAATGAACAATCTTTAAGGCAGAGAAACAAAGACAGGCTATGAAAATTATTCCTAATACACTTCTTCCAAAAGAGGAAGAAGCATTGCTATAAAAAAATACCAAAATAATATTTGCTCCACGATTAGGAGGAACACACAAAAGACTATTATAATCACTTTTGCTACGGAAGAAAAAGTCAAAACAACAAAAAAACACTTCTGAAAACTGGAGGCACTAATCTATGAAAAAGTTAAGAAAAAAAAAAAAACACCGCTCCGCACGGAGGAAACAAAAGGCTATGAAATCTTTAACTATCTTAAACTTATAAAACTTACAAATCAAAATCACTCTCTCGGAGGAAACAGAGCAAAACACAAATTACTATTATGATCAAGGCTGTGGTAATACTATGACAAGGCCAGAATGAACGCACAAAGACAAGCAGTGGCGGTCCTGCTTGTGGTGCGCCTTGGGCGCCCCCCGTCGTTTTTTCGGTTAGTCGACTAATCGGATCATACATAAATTGAATGTAAAACATACAGCTTATCCCACCAGGATGCAGCTGCTCTTATATAGCCATCATTATCTTTCAGCTTGGAGTGTTTTAGGTATATGCTAACTACAAAAAAGACAATATCATAGTTCACTAACCCTTTAATGAAATACGCAGCTTGTTGCAACAAACAATTATTTAACTGTGTAGCAAACACAAAAATAAATACTTAAGGTTTTTTTTCTTTTGTTTGTTTTTTTTTAGTTTTCTTTTTCCTTCATTTGTCTCTGGCATCAAACATAGCTGCATTTAAATCAAATGAGGTAGGTACCTGAAACTAATTATTATTAATTAATTAATATTACTAATTATTCACAAAAAGTTTTGGTCTCACTGACTAAAATATAACACCAACATGTTCAGTCATGGAGTCAGTCAGGACATTTGCTTGCTGAGGTGTGCATGTAGCTAGCTTTGTAACAAAGCCATCCATTGAAGATGAACATACTTTTTTTAGCACTGAAACGGAACTTACTGTGACATCATGGCTGACCCCGGTTACCATTACTGCGCATGTATGTCAAGGACAGAAACGCAGACGCTGCAGTGGAAGGTGCTACACACACCTGCGGCAGCTTTGAGAAAAAAACAACGTTTGAAAAAGAAAAAGAAAAAAAAAATGACGCGTCAAATATTAAATTAGTCATCTACGATTTTAATAGTCGACATAATCGTGACTAGTCGACTAATCGTGGTAGCCCTAACGTCAACACGGCCGCCATCTTGGGACGGGGTTTCTGACAGAAGTCAAACTATCAGAGCGGGTCTGACAGTTGTGAATCTGGCAAAATGCCAGACTTTTGTGCCGCTTACGGATGTTCCCGTGAAAGAAACGCCAAAGTGAATAAACTTGGAATAACATTTCGCAATTAAGAAGTTGTTTTATATTATTTAACTGTTATGAACGTGTTGAACATAAATTAAACTCTTATAACTCTTATCTTATCATTAGCTTATGTCAGGACAAGAAAACAAAATATGGTTTTGTTAGTAAGACATCAGTAAGATGATGAAAGTGACATTTGGCAATCAGCCACTGTATAAAATTGTGCTAAGTAGGCCATGTTATTCCTAAATGATCTATTGAATCAGTTTCACAGCACTAGCATTAACGTTAACTGCTAACGTAAGTTATGTACCTGAATTGTAGCTACATAAGCACGGAGAACTGAGTGTGGAGTTGTTTTGTGTGTAGGTTTCCAAAAGATAAATGGAAGAGGCGGGCATGGGCAGCAGCACTCAGGAGGAGAGGTTTTATCCCAAAGGACCGTTCAGTTGTCTGCAGCTGTCACTATAAACCACAAGTCTTTGACAGGACTGGACAGTCAACTCATTTAAAGGAAGGAGTGAAATCATCCCTTTTTAATTTTCCTGGCCATCTTTGCAAAGTTAGTGTCATGACAAATTCTCATATAATCTTAATATTTCACTAACACAACGCAGTGCCCACTAAATGATAATAAAATACACAATTAGAAATTGTTCCGATTGAATGAACCCTCATATAAACCTTTAAAAACATCAGTGTCACCTTACTGATGTTAAAATGCACAATTCTATTAACATAGAAGACATACTGTTTTTTAAAAAAAAAACAACGCATGATTGAGTTATCCTTAAATACCTGAAATCTTTGTCTAAATAATTACATTTCTAATTTATGTATGATATAAATAAAATCGTATAAAAACTAATCTATATTGTATCACAAATATATGACTGAAGTTTATATTAAACCAAACGGCTTGAAAATCGGTTGGAAATTCAGTGACTTGTGGTGATTTTAATCGTTGATAGCCCTCTGGCTCAGATGACTTACTTATGCAGTTAATAGACACGGCTTCCCCAGTCCCAAGACGGCGGCCACGTTGACGTATCGTTCCAATGGACAGCAGCGTTGGAGGCGGCATCTTGTGTATGACTTCTAGCTATTATTAGCAAGAGGCTAATAATCACACTAATTGACGCTATTTGTTCCTTTTCTCTTCTTCTTATTTCCTTCTTTTCCTGAACTGGGCACCTCACAGCTTTTTTGACCTTTTATTTTCCATCCTTCATTGAGAAACGTGAGAATGTTTTTCTTCTTATTAATATGTAACTTAGAATACTACGCAGCAACAATTTCCATACCATGTGGACCAGCTCGACTAGAGACTATTGGTGATGGCTCAGGCACTCTCCTTTCCCTTTCACTGTCACGATATATTGTCTCTCGCTTTCTCCCTCCTCATCTTGATGATGCTCTCCCCCCTCCATATCTTCATTACTGTGGTGTTCTCCCACCTCCTCCTGTCCCTGGTCACCTTGGCCTTGTATTCTATCTCTGTCACGTTTCTGTTGCCGCTCTCTCTCTCCTTCAACCTCATCTCCTCCAAGTTGTTCATTTTCTACTTTTCTCGCCTTTCTCTTTGGTGAGAAAAACTACATATGCTACCTTTCCTCATATGGAGCCAATTCAAAAAATAATATCCAAGTTTTCCTTGACAGACTGAATATTAGCTTTTGTAGTCTACTTTACACAGGACTAACGTCAGACCTAGGCTAGGTAACCTAGCTAACATTATATATAGTTAGCGAAATAACATCCTTCACCCTAATTTTTATCATCTCAAAATCAAAATCTATACTAGCACTGTGCTTTCATTATAATTTAATTTCTTGATAGATAGTTAATCAGTTTTTGCTCCGGTCTCCTTTCCTCGCGACTCTCGGCTCTCTCGCTTCGCGCCATACAGTTTTCCAAACAAAGCAGTGTCTTGCAGCACTGTATCATCGGCACTGGCGTCATCGCGTGCTGCATTCATCATAGTCGGACATTGGTTGATTTGCACTCGGAAATGTCAAATTGGCCATAATTTTTCTTTTAATACGTTGCTGCCAACTGGGGTGGCATTAGGGGTGGCAAGGCTTTCGTTTAGGCTTTCGTTGCCACCCCAGTAGATCCGCCCATGACTTTTTTCTTCTTCTTCTTCCTCTCCTGGCGCACCCTTTCACAGATTGCGCCCTGGGCGATTGCCCACTTCGCCCATACCAAAAACTGCCCCTCAAGACAAGTACGAAAATAAACACACTGGCTGGCACCAGACAAAGGGAGAGGCAGAGTCTTATACACTGGGTGACAGGGAAAATGTGGAAACATTTAGCAGACGATCAGACGTGGAAGAGCAAGTGACCTGAAACGAGAGGAAAGTTACTATTTCAAAATAAAACAGGAAATGACTAGACAAGACAAGAAGACAGGACAAAACAAACCCATTTGATCTTGTGACAAGAACATTACCCAGTTCTGAGTTTTCCCATTGTTTTTACATGAAATGATCTTTTCATAAAGACTGTCAGCAGGCTATATGCTGTTTTAAATAGGCCTTGAATGTATTATTTTGTTTTCATTGTTTTAGCAATTGTTGTCTTCTAAATAAGTCTAGTTATCAATAGTTTAAAGTATAAAAGGACTAAGAACCAGTTCCTCTGACAAATAATTTGCATCTGTATTGGTAGGAAAAGATGCTAATTTCAACAAATACGGAAAACAAACAACCACATTATTGTGCAACTGTGCAGGAACAAGAATTCATCTGAGGTACAACAATAAAAACAAACAAAATAACAATTGTATTTTTGTAAAAATTATATAATTTTCATGTTTACTTGGTAGCAGTAGTAAACGTCCCTTTATCTTGAAATATGGTCAGGCAACATAAGGAACAGAGATGTTTTATGCTAAAATCAGCTAATTAGGCTCAGGGGGCGGGGCTTTTGTCAGTATTTTAGAACAACGCTGGACGGCTCGGAATACTGTGACGTTCGAGCAGGCTGCTCCTTTCAGCAGGTCAAGAAAGATGGCGGAGGAGGAGAACAGGTTGAAACAGCGGAATCATAAAAACAGCATCTTCAGAGCAGGTAGTCTTACTATTATCTAAAATTAGTTATGTTACTGACGTGATAGGTGACAATAGATTTTCCCTGTATTTGTGGTTTCTACAGTCGCGTGCTTATATGTCATGTACAATTAGACAATAAACGTTATGAAATGACTGGAGGCAGCGCTCCACCTCGTCGAATAATCTCATCACCCATCATTTCGCACCCTGCTGCGATTCAAAGCGTTCGGTACGCTAAAGGGGTAAAAACATCCCTGGAAACATGGCACTAAATTGGTGGTGACAATGACTGTGGCCTGTGATTGAACTGGCGTGGATTTATTCGCGCTACACATGGTGTATTGTCATAAAGCACTCGTTGTTAAATGTTTTGTTAAACCGGCCAGCTGCCTTCACCTGCAGCTGACTTTGTTTGTTGTTAGCGGTTCAGCTAACATAGCTGATAGCCCTTTTTTTTCCTTTTGAAGTACATAACGGCTGTTAAACAGCAGTTTCAGATAGTAATTTGCGCCTAATGCCTTTAAGCACTTAAGTTAAAGCGGGGTGAAATTGGTTTTATATTCGACATTTGCCTATTTTCCGGTGTTGTAACTGTAATAGCGTCACGAAAACCACACCAATTACCCTCAAGATGGTATTATTTTCTACAGAACACTAAACTAACATTTCACAGGCTTTATCAACTCACCAAAATAACGCAGTCTGGCGAAAGATCAAAGTAACCGCACTGAATATACTTCTTAGTCCCTTACGGCAGCCAGAGCGCTTAGGGACCGTCGCAAAAGTGCAACGCCTTTTTAAAAAATGTTTTATTATTTATTTTTTAAATAATAATTCGCTGAAAATTCATGCAATGAACACCAAACCACTTCTGATGTGTTCGTGAACTCATTGTGTAGTTCCCACACTCTTTATTTTCAAGGACAAGCTTTTCATTTTTTTAATCTGTGTGTAGCTATTTTGGACCTTTCTTATTTGATACCTCACTTGTTTTTCCATACTATCAAGAGTATATTTATTAACTCATTATGAATCTGTCACAGCCCTGTAGTTTCAAGAAAAAAAGTTTGCAAGTTGTTTAGATATGAGAAATCCGTGTATATATTCTATTAATAACTCACTTGTTTTTCTACATATAGACTTCAGAACACTTCTGATGCGTTCATGAACTCACTATAAAGACTTCACAGCTTCTTGCTTTTCTTTAAAGCCCTTATAATATTCTTAGACAGAATAATAACAGTGGGCATCATTTGATTACATTTTTAATTTTGTCGTCACTGTTCTTTTTATTCCAAATTGCTGCTGTTAATTCAGATCAAGCGTGCAAATTGTTATTCAAGCATGAAACATTTAACCCTTCCGGTAGTTTAGCATTAATTGTGAGTTGGTAAAGCAAAGTGATTAGCCAAAAATATGATTACTACAGCCAGACGTCTGTATCTGTACTTGACCTTCAGCTACTGATGCTTTCCAAAATAGAAAATTGAGAACAATTGTAGTGAGGAGTTAAAATACTACGAATAGTGTTTGTCTTTTGTTGAAAATAGTAGTTGCATATAAATTGGGCTGCACAGTAATTGAATACGTAAATTACATTTTCATTCATTGTCTTACAGTGGAATCATTTGATTGGTGACACATTGGAAGGGATGCTATCTGAAATTTAAAGTGTTTGTTTTACATTGCACACATAACAGACACATTCAAAGTTACTTACAAACACTTTAAATTTAATTTGTAGTTATTTAAGAAAGGTCTTAAGGTTCTGAATAAATGCTTATATTGCAAATGTTGAAGCGCAGGCAACAGAAGACGTTTCCGGAGGTGGTCTATACGACCACTAAACTGGTCAAGGCAGAACGGGTGAATTTACAACACTGGTTCACCCACTGAGAGACCTGGATGAATAAAGGCACTTTCAATACTTTCGGCTATCAACGGGCCATTTCGTGAGCTTCTTCGCCGTATACAGCCATTAAGACCGGAAAAAGCAACTGCTGGTAATTACGTTCTGAGTGGACCAATCACAGCCCTTGCGGTCCACGTCAAAGTGACACGTAGTTAGAATTTATTTGGAGGTGCACGTCAGGCTACGGCGTAGGGGTCCACACCGACACCATAGCTACGACGTCGAAATGATGGAGAAGCACAAACTACGCCCGGCCATTTGGTATGTGATACCGGCTGACAGTCATGTATTTGGTGATCTTCTCGAGAGTGCCAGCAGTGTTTCACCAGTGTGTTGCTGCTCTCATTGAGGTTGGTTAACTTTATTGCCCTTTGAGTGCGGGCAATATTAGCAACCCAGTCACTTATGCTTACTGACTTGGCGTTGCACCATATTTGACTGACTGTACTTGCTGCTCTCATTGTTTCCCACATGATTTTAGGAGACTGTGGTGGGAGAGCCTCTGACTCTCGAGGGTTTTAATGTGTGTGTACATTTTTAAGCCTGATGATCACACTTAAGTGCATTTTGAGACCATGGATGTAAATTGCTGTATATGAACATACGTTGACGAATAAGAACTTACAAAAGCATATCAGAAGTATTTTAAATTTAATTCAGAATAAAACAATACCAAAAAATAACTCACTCACTTGAACAAACAATCTTTTGAACAATCTACTGAATGAATGAATGAACAAACAACATTTTGGACAGGCTATTTACACACTCTGTACCCAGGTGCTGAACAGCACCACAGCACTGACATAATAAAAATCTCGAGGGCTGGGTCCTTTAATGGAGATCCTCAAGCAGGCAGCGAGGTGTTCCCCCTGAAGTTGATTATGGAGGTCTGATTTCACCTAAAAATTAAGATAACTGCAATTAATCAAAAGTAATGAAAGCAGGAGGAGCCTTTGGAACACACATTTTGTACCCTAGTCTGGTAATGTATACGGTTCCCTGTAAATGGATTAAATATTAGGCACACCACTCAGCAACTCCAGTCATGCCATTTTGCCTTACTCGATTCATTGTGGAGAAGTCTCTCTCACACAGTGATGAGATTAACTTGATTGTATAGTATAGTTGGGTTATGCTCCTTATCTGAGCAAGGCTAATTATCCTTGGATATATGGCGGTGAATGAATCGAATCTCTGGCACAAAACATGCAATACCGCAGTACGATAGGTAGCGCTGTACCCATTTTAACTATCGCTAATAGAGCCACTTGAGCCGGTTGACGTCTTCACTACCAACAACAACAAAACTAAGACATTCAGAAAGATGGCGAACGAAGAGCAAGATGAAGCTACATCCCTCTACATTTGTGATGAGCATGGTTATGGCACAAACGCGATGCACAACGGCGCATTCTCCATTGCATTCTTCTTTTCTGACGGTGGCGACAACAACAGTAATATCGTCTCCTTCAACTTCCGGGTGACGATCGCGGTAAAAAAATTTCGACTGCGCAGAACGCTAGCTCCGATCCACTGTCGTCTACATGCACGTTCAGTGGGCATTTGGATTGAGTTATCCCGGGGTCTTAATTCAATCGCAAGTTATCCGATTCGATTTCTTGTCAGATTAAGGTGTCTACATGAACTGAATAACTCAGTCTTATTGTAATTTAGTCATTAATCCGATCCGATGGCCCGCATGTAACCGCACTGACTGTAGTGTCTGTGGAGCAAATGCAGAATTTCTTTTTATGAGACAAGTTGGCCCGGCCACTCTTAAACAGCACGTTATGAAGGATGTTTACTACAGATGCACTGCACCACTGGCCCTAACTAGTGACTGAACAAACAATTGTAATTGTGAAATGTTGGAGTTACATCAAAAAAGTGTTTATTTAAATCAAGAGAAGAGAATATAAAATAAAAAGCTGCGCCAGCTTGTTGGTACAGTAACAGCCTGCTACTGTACATTTAAGTTACAGGTGATTGTGCTGTGTGCCTGCCCGGACTCTGAATGCACAGTGATAATGAAGCAGCGTAGCCGCCTACACTACTGAAACTCAGAAACCAAGGCGTCTGCGGTGCACCCGGTGGAAAGCGACCAACGCCGGTGGCCGTGGAGTAGTTATTCCGCAGCGTGGGTGGATCACTCAAGCCACTGTAACCTCACGTTATTAGTAGGGGATCAGTCAGTGGGTCTGGCTCAACAGTAGCTAATAGCACTGGCGTAGAGGGATGAGATAAATGGTGTGTGTGCGGCAGAGGGAGAAATAGCGGGAAATCACACCATGGAGGGCAGAAAGTTGGACTCGGTTTGGTATGTTAGAAGTTGACTGGCTTGATGAGATTAACAACATAGCCTACTGCTCCATTATTGACAGATCTGTTAGTTGTAGTTTTTGTTTTGCCGCCACAGTCTCCTTCATTAACAGGAAACTAGGGAAGTTTTTAAGGCTTTTTTTGAATGCAACAGGCTTGGAACAATTTTTATGTGTGCATAATTTGTACCAACACTTAAGTGAAGGAAAAGCATGGATTGTTTTAAATCTATAATAGACTTATTTTGAAAAAACAAACCCATTCAATTACACATAAGTCACAAGTTGAACTCTCATATGAAGTTTTCACATTTCACTTGTGGGAGCTCTGGCTTCCAGATATGTTATGGCTAAATGAATAGAGGATATATATATATATATATATATATTCTTTCATTGTTTTTGATTTTAGAGACTTGAACTCTTGAAAAATTTGAGAAATGTTGGTCATTCTATAACTTCAAAATCCTTCTAGTTTGTTCTTGTGACTTTTATGTCATATGTACATTGCATGCAGGTCATTTTAAGTCAACTTAACATGAGCTCTTGCTTTGTGCCCGCAGTATTATCAAAGCATTGCCCGTTTGTGAAAGCTGCCAGAACAGGACTTTCAACCAACTCGTACACAAATTTCAGCTTAATTGAGGCAAGATTCTAATGCACTTCCGAGGTGTGTAATGATGCAGTGCCTAATGTAAGGGGTCCAGTTGAAATTGATAATGCTGTTAGCCATTGGCCAGCTTGGCATTTTAATAGATAGGGAATATGTTTAGACACTGACATACTAGTGAACTAATTTAAGAAACTCAATCATCGCTTTTGCTGGCAGATATTAAAGTATGCAGTTACTTTTGATCCACCTTGCAGTTAATTGAATATTACACAAAAGGAAATTTGTTAATGGCATAGATTTTCATCCACATGAAAAGTTGATCAACAACAGCCAGATCAGTCGTTCACTTCAATTCAGAACCTTGTTTTGATAATGGGAGAGTCTAAGTTCATCCAGCTCATCCAAAAATTCTCAGTGGGGTAAAGATTTGGACTCTGTGGTGAATTGTCCATGTCTGATAATTATGTCATGCTTTCTGATGCCCTGTTTCACAGTTTGAACCCAATGGGTCCTGGCATTGTTATCCTAGTATATGCGCATGACATCGGGGAAGAAAAATCTATTGATGGGGTAAAAAAAAACTTGGTCATCCAGTATATTCAGGTGGTCAGCTGACCTGAATATACTTTAACATAACATTGCTGAACCTAAACCAGACCATCTTAGGCAATGTTAGATCATATAACCGCCAGCAAAAGCTTATACAATAGGCGTATGGTAGGATAGGTGTAACACTTCTACCACTTATCTTACCCTGCTATGCCCAACACTCTGCGACACAGTAAATCTCAGATAACATGAGTTATATAAAAAATTAAGGCATCCTAATCAGATGTCCGAACCAACTCAGTTTACTCCTTTTGAAACAGAGAAGCAGCATCTCTACTGAAAGCTCCTTCGGGATACCTCACTTTTCTTGTATCAGTTATCTAATTTTTAGGGCATTACCCAAATCTGATCATAACTGAGGGTTGAAATGCACTTGATACTGCTGATGAAGCCCCAAATTGTCTAGCTCTTACTTGTCATCACTCATGAACAAGATCCCGATACACTTTAACTCTTTAATGTGAGGCAAGGACCCATCTCTGACAAGAGGAGAAAGATGACTGAGAACCATGGATTTCGATGCTCTAATGCTCATCTTTTCCACGTCATACTCTGCTTTTTTCCATTCCAGAATTATTGCTAAATCATCAAATCAATTAAAGTGAGAAAATGACAACAGAGTCACACATCATTAGTAGGCATCTACAGCTATTTAGGTAACTCGCGATCGTTGTATATCCATATAACAGAGAGAGCAGGGCATGGACAATACAGGCTCTAAATAAGGCATTGTCTTTATTTCACCAATACTTTAAGAAGAATGAATGAACTAACGCGTACCATTACTCTGTTAGCACCTAGCTACTGTTATGTGGCTACTTGCAGCTATAGGAGAGCCAAGTTATCTAAATAGCTTCTGATGAACGCCGACTTTCGCCAAACTGTTCTCGGTGAGTAGATGAATGTATTTCATGCCAGAAATAAGGTCTAGGCTTAAAAACACCGGCATTCCCCTTTTTAAAAGTTGAGACCAGTTGAATGGGCTGAAGGTGGATGCAGTTAATCACAGAAGCAAAAGAAAGTTTAGTTGTATAGGGGGACCACAACTATTAGGGATTATATTCCCATAGGGGACCATAACTAATACATGTTTTTTTTTTTTTTTTTTTTTTGGGGGGGGGGGGGGGGGTGTGTTTTCTTAATCCACTTTTTTTTTTTTTTGTTTTGTTTTTCCTCTCCTCTTGTCCTGTACAGCATTATGGCAGCAGAATTGTAATCTGAATATGCCAAACAGCCAAACATCTGCTTTGCCAAAGGAAGCTTTATGAATGTAAAGCTCCCTTTGATGCCCATTTATTTATTTTTGTTACAATATTTAACATGTAATAGTGATGAACTGGACAGGGAAAGAGGAAGAGCAAAGAAGAAAAAACAGAACAAAAATGGAAAGAAAAACCAGACAACCAGCTGCTACACCTGTTAAAACAAAACGGAAGACAATCCATGGCCTCTGTGGGGAATCCAGTCTTGGCACCACCAGGAGCACCTGAAAGCAGACAAGCAGAGAAAAAAAAACAACAAGCATAGCATACAACACAACTGTGGGTATCGATGACCTCAAACAACAGGATAGTGTGTGTGTATGTGTGAGAGATACACGTGGCACAGGTTCTACATGATAACTGTGCTTAGTTATCAGTGTATAAGTGTACAGAGCCACAAGCCCCCCCCCCCCCAGTCAGTTCATTGCATTGCTGACTGCAAAGTACTCGCATTCGCTTATGCTCCTATCCATGACACTGTTGGCTGCTCTGGCTTAATCCGTTAGCTTAGTAGCTGACCTGATGGCAATGTTAGCATTAGAGCCACCGTGTAATCGCAAGCAAATACATTCAATACCTCTTTTAAGTTATGACTTTTCTTATTTGATATTCATTTTCTATCTCTACTTGTAGCTTTCATTTAAGATGTTGGCGTGTTCAACATTGCTGCTGTCATGCAAGGAGAGTTGAAAGGTTAAAACTGACTCAAACACCAATCATGGCTATATTTACTGTAAACCTCCAGCTGGTCCTGCTATCCAATGATGGCAATGGTTTCTCCTAAGCTTTTCTCTTGGCTGAGTTTCTGTGAAGCTTCACTAACTGACCACCACAGTTAAATGAGTCTGTCAGACTCTAGAGAGTTATGACACAGCTGAAATGCAATTTAATATTTTTTTATTTTATTTTTATCACCATATGTTTGCACAGCTGTGTGCTGTTTGGCACCGTCACCTCACAGCAAGTGGGTTCCAGAGTTGGGTTTTCACCGGGTATTCAAACTTCCTCCCAACCTCCTATAAACAAAAAAACATGCATTCAGGTAATAGTGTGTTTCTACTGACCCCAGGAGTGAGTGTGCATGGTTGTTTGTCTCTGTGTGGCCCTGTGATGGACTGACGACCTGTACAAGGTGTACCCACCTGCTCGTGGCAGCTGGTATATGCTGTAATTTTGCTTTTATTATGTCTGATGCAGGTGTCTGCGGAGCTGGAATAGAAGTTCATTACATATAGCATTGGTTTGGAAATGTTTAATATTCATCTTATCACACACCAGTATTAACGGCAGAACGAATCGGGATTAAAGTTGTGCTTTGGTGTGGACCAGAAAACCAAACTAAAAGTGTGAACACCCTGAATATTGCTGGAAGCTTGTATCAAAAAAAGTAGCTGTTCCTGAACATTAACACACTAGCTGCAAATGGCATTTGTAAGCACTCGGGACATGAATTTGCAAATGGAATGACAGAAACACAATGATCTGTGGAAAAACTGTTTCCCGTTGTTATGGCTCACAACAGAAATTCAGTGTAGTCTAAAGGGTGGTGCAATTAGTTTTGAGACTTTTAATGACAAGGCAAAAACAAAAACTGCTTTTCTTTCTCACAACCAGAAACGCACTACAGGTTTCTGATAGTGAGAAAGAAAAGCAGTTTTTAAGATTCTAAAGTTGAAGCTGTTCCAAACTGACTCTATCGCCAGCACCTGTACTCTGTTTTTAGGCGTTTATCCTTTTTACGTAGGGAATTGGGGGATTTATGTATTTCGAATTTAAAAACTAGTGGGGGTCTGCACATAGGCTCCTTCACGGGTCCACAGAAAGGTGATGTGAAGGTAAGCATCTTGTGAGTCACAGCAAGCAGAAGGTAATCTGCATCTCTCCAGTCTTGCTCTGGGCTCCCCCTCTTGACTTCAAATAAGGGTCCTTTGTGTCAGAATTGCACATATCTGTTAGAGCTACTTTTAAGTTGAAGATTCACGAACACTTTTCAGTTGCTATGCCAATCATTTGTGTTGATAGAAAACTGATATTCTTAAAGCAACTACTATTACTGAGCGCTCACTTGTGGATTCTACAAAATCCCAGTCAGTCCACACGTGCAGTTCTGTCTGTTTTGCAGTTTGGGTCAGTTATACTAAAGCTTTCCATGTTTTCACATTATTCCATCTCCAGTCCTTGTACTTGTTCAGTGCAGAGATGTGGATAACTGCAACCTTGCTTTGTCTCTCCTCGACACAAGCTTCCACGTTGTGCTTCTTTTTCTGCTTATTATCTTCTTTGTGTGCACTGGGATTTGTATCCCAAGAGTCCTGCTGGATCTGACACAAATGTCTGATCATGTGGCCATAAAAATAAACTGCTGTGTCGGAGTGACACAAGCCCTGGTTCTTTACTACCTTTAACCGCAATGACGAAGTCAGCAAAGCTGAGAATAAGAATAAAGCATGTACTGTTGAGAACTCGGGTATAACATTTGAGTCAGTTTCTGTTGCTCGTTCATCTGTTTAACGGTTGTTAAACAGATGAATGAGGAAGATTTTACAGCTGTGGTTGTGATTTATATTTAGCTGCGATAACAGTGGGAATGAATGAATAAAGGAATAACAGAGATATGATTATTTGCAATATCCCTCTTCATAGGGATTAGTCATCCAAGTGGTCATGTTATCCCATTATTGAATTGCCCCCTGTGTCCTGTACTCCTTGATGAGTGTGGTCAGATTTGAATCATGTATCATTCTTTCAGGAGGCCATGGGTTTAAATCTGAAACATCCAGGATGAGATGCAAAGATGGTGATGATGTCTTGCTGGAGGAGGTGGGTGTTGCCAGGCCGGTACAGATTGTGGTGGCGAACGAGGAGGAGCACTCGTTTTCACTGCAGGAGGAGTCACTCGAGTGGCTGCTTCTACAGGAGGATGTGCAGGATCTTCATGTGGTGGTTGTCTCAGTGGCCGGCGCTTTCCGCAAGGGCAAGTCCTTTCTTCTGGACTTCATGCTGCGCTACATGTACAAACAGGTACACAGGTAAACTGTTAGTGTGTCAAGCACAGTTAAGGTGGGATTAACATATTTGTGGAGGGGATTTTTATTTCTGGCATAAAATACGTTCATCTACTCACCGATAACAGTTTGAAAGTCGGCGTCTCGAGATCCGCGTAGATCCATATAACGGGAGTGAACGGGGCAAAGACAATTTAGCCTCTAAAGAAGGCATCATCTGTCTTTATTTCACCAATACTTGAATTAATATACGTATGAATGAACGCGTACTATTGCACTGTTAGTCCAGCGCTGCCGTGTTGTTGTTATTGTGGGCTATCGGGGGGGGGGGGCCTTTCTACACACGCGTTTAGTGGGATGATGTCATCGCCACGCACCGCTGCAGCACAGCTTATTTAATCTGTGCTCTGTGACGGTCGGTATCTTCACACGGAGCTTGCTACTGTTACTGTGCCATGTTGCAAAAAACCAGCAGTAGCAGTGTGACGATAGCTGTGGTTGTGATTATGTGTAGAAATCCCCCCGATAGCCCCCAATAACAACAGCATGACAGCTCTGAACTAACAGTGCAATAGTACGCATTCATTCATTCATTTGTCCTACAGTATTGGTGAAATAAAGACAGATAATACCTTATTTAGAGGCTGTATTGTCTATACCCTGTTCACTCCCGTTATATGGATATAAGCGGGCTGACTTTCACCAAACTATTATGAGTGAGTAGATGAACGTATTTCATGCCAGAAATAAGGTCCAGGTTTTTTTTTTTTCAAAAACACAATGAACTTCCCCTTTTTAGGTTGGTTTATTTGTACAGTGTTTCAGTTTTGGTTTGACTGGAACTCATTTGGCTGGATTATTTTTCCTGTTAACTTCATGTCATCTTATGATATCAAAACCTTCAGCAGGAGATAAATCCATTCTGTTCGAAATGGGGAGGGCTTTAAGAAAAAATTAAATATCTGTTGATCTCTGAATGAACCTTTGTCCACGTTAATCGACAGCTCGATCTGAGGAACATTCTGTAGAGTTTCATCATGCTGTAAAGAGGATTTGAAGTTGGCACAATGCTTGCTCTGTCCCTTGGCCTCCAAAACTCACTCCTGATAATTCCACTCATAAAGGCCATCTTCATGTATCAAATAAACCCTGTCCAAAATACAAGGTCATGGTAAAGCTGCTGCTGACAACTGTTACATGTATTTAAAAAAGGGACTTGGGGAAATTTGACTTTGGGTTATTTCCAATTTCTAAAATATTTGATTGACTACATTACTTTTTTTTCCCCATATTTTAACAAGAGACACATTTATTCTATTGGTCTAATCTGGATCTTGATCCATCATTGTATCTGTGTGCGCTTGTAGCCTGAGGCTCATAGCTCTGAGCATAGAACCTTTTTGCATTAAAATTATGTCGCTTGAGCATCATCAAAACTGCTGTGAAACGGCTCCATAGAGTGGGACTGTGCAATTCATGCACAGCGGCAATGAATGATTGATAAAGGCGTGTAGACAAAATACCAATTTGAGGAGAAAAAGGAAAGTACTCAAATATGAATATGTATTAAGTGCTCACAACAAACACAAAGGTGCTCTCAGTTGTGTTCAAACTGCACTTGCAAGTTCAGACACATGTTGAGTGCCGGTAATAGACGTTAAGCTGTTAAATGCAGTTTTAGGTAGATGTATATGACCATAATAAGCCTGCCACACATCCAACATGAAGATGTACTACTGAATAAAATGCACAAAGCTGTATAGTCAACATACAAAGCATATCAAACATCTGCCAGCTTTGGTTGAAATAAAATGGCTACTGTTATTTGCTGCTTATACTTTTTAGCTTCAGACTTTCAGTTGAACCATTTCACTGTTAAGCAAACAAAGTACTAAACTGAAATCTGAACCCTACCACCAACATAATTACCTGTGGCCCATATTGATGCCAGCTAACATTTCTATATATAAATTTCATTAGATTTCCAATGACATTGGGGAAACAAAGCAGCAAAATATACTCAAAAGCTAAAACTATGTTTTAAAGGTTTGAAGTTTGAAGTATTGGACATCATAGGGTTATTAACATTTTTCAGAAAAGTTATGAAGGATTTAGGAAAAGTAAACTGCTCTTCAATGAGAATCTGACCGCACTTTTACTAAGTAGGTCAGGAGCATGTGATTCTATTCTTGAATAAAGGATGGTCCACTGTTTCCTATACTAAAGATGATTAAGGAAATAATATATATTTTATTTATTTTTAGAAAATTTGAACCGCTCCTTTTATGGCATTTCATTCAGTTGGAAACCTTCATAAGCAGAAATTACAATGCAACTGGATGCCTGCTCTTGTCCAAAAGTCTTCTAACCAAACAATGCCACCTCCTAAGTAGATCAGACAAATGGTTGTTCTGAGGGGTCAAGAATGAAGTTTCCTTGATTTCTGAAGCTTACAGTATGGTTGCCGCGATGGCTCGCACGATGACGTCACGGTGTTGTGCCGGCCATATATAGTGGCGCGAGTCGATGCGCCAGTAGTTGCAGTCTTCTCCGTCACAAAGGTGTCGCTGTTACATGAAGGTTACCGCTAACTACTTTACAACAACGAAAGTGGAGAAGAAGAAGTTGCAGAAGTTGAAATTTCAATAGGTGTGTTATCACCTTTTATAGTCTGATCTAGTACTTAGAATATTGTTACAGGACTTTTAAGAGTATTGTGTTACCGTTTGTTTGTTATGAAATGGTGTGCTTCAATGGACAGACTTGGGAATTATCGTTGCCTTTCAGGCTTTCACGTATCTGTCCTGTAGCTTCTTCCACGCACTCTTACAGCTACTCTCTCTCTTTCCCCAAAGTTCTGCCAATCTCTGTCCTCGAGTTACGGGAGTTGACGTGGTCAGTATGTTGTTTCAGTGCAGTGTCGTACAGGTACCTGTACAGACGCACTTCCTCGCGGAGTCTGTTTTCGAATTGGTCCATCCGGTTTGGTGTTCTCCGCGCGCCAAGTTACAAATTTTGACTGGTGCACGACTATGTGGCGCGCCGTCTTTTCATGGTGCGACTCAGGCGGAAATACGTCATTTTGACATCGCGCGGCATGAGCAACGCGTCAACTATAAAACAAGCTTTGGGGTGACATCAACAGATCATTTGGTTTTTGAGAGCAGTATGTAATTGGCATTGACAGTGTAATAAGCTTTCTGATTGTCCATGTTCCAGTCGTACTCATGGATTGGTGGTGAGGAGGAGCCTCTTACCGGCTTCACTTGGCGAGGTGGCTGTGAGAGGGAAACCACAGGCATCCTGGCCTGGAGTGAAGTGTTTGTGGTGGAGAAACCAGACGATAGCAAGGTGGGTTATTCATCCGACAAGAAGGTTTCCAGCACCCTTTTTAAGTGTCTCTTTTTGAAGAAGTAATTTTATGTAGATGTGTTGCATGCACTCAGGGTAAGACCCCCAAGTGCACGCTACAAGCAATAATAGTTGCCTAACTGAAGCTGAGCTTTTTTTTTTTTTTTTTTTAAATTTATTTATTTAAATCTTTCTTTTCAGGTTGCAGTTTTACTAATTGACACACAAGGTGCATTTGACAGCCAATCCACAATCAAAGATTGTGCCACACTGTTTGCCCTGAGCACCATGACCAGCTCTGTCCAGGTGAGTGAGACACCCTTTCCTACAAGTAAAGAGAATTGTTTTTGTCCTTCTCCTTTTAAAGGAGTTGAAAGCTGATTAATTCAGCCTAATATTACACTTCCTATATAGCTTTGACATTTTTGTGGCAAACTTAAGTTTCATCTTTCCATCCATCTGGATTGAAGTTCTGTCTTTTTTGGGAAAGATGTAGATCAACAAAGGTCTGACTTTCATGGCACTGGTTTACTAACCGGTTAATCAATTAATTTATTTGTTTTAGGTGTACAATCTATCGCAGAACGTTCAGGAAGATGACCTCCAGCACCTCCAGGTCTGTAGTTCTTCTCATCAGAACAAAAAGTGTTACTAAAACCCCCTCCAAAAATTTTTTTTTCAAACTTTTTATTTATAATTTATATTTAAATTCATTTAAAAATGAATTTTTCTTTTTTTTTTAATCCTGTCTGTGTTTGTCTTGAGCTGTTGCCAATAACTGCAAATTTGAAAAAAAGGCACTGAGACAAAAACAATATTTATTTTATTTTATTTTTTTCCATCTTTCGATGTTCATGAACGAAATATTAAGTATAGGGGGGAAAAAAGTATTTAGCCTTGATTCTAGACTGGCAGCGAAGCTGGCTTGCTGGACCCTGGATAAATCCCAGTTTGTCGCCTTTAAATTGTGGTGGAGGTGGACTGTCGTTTGCCTGTCCTCCGGCTCTGACTGTACACCTTACATCAGTGTTTCTCAATTCCAGTTCTCTAGTACCACTGCCCTGCATGTTTTTGATATTTCCCTCCTCCACCACACCTGATTCAAATTAATGGCTCCTTATCAGGCCACTACAGAGCTTGATGACCAGCTGATTATTTGAATCAGGTGTGGAGGAGGAGGGAATAATCAAAAACATGCAGGGCAGTGGTACTCGAGGACCAGAATTTAGAAACGCTGCCCTACATCATGTTCCCCAGGACTTCAGTGCAGGGTCTTCTGTGGCACACAGGTGTGGGCTATGGTTTGACATGAACGGTGACAAGACCTTTACCATTGCTGTCCATCATAATGAAAGTGCATATTGAGTGCACACAGAATCACTCTACATTGTTAATGTGTTATAAAGCAGTAAAGGACAGACTTTTTTTATTTGGACTTGATACTGGTGCATAGTTCTGTTCCTCCTCATTTTGTTCATATTGAAGTTCAAGATTCCTGAGGTAAAATCAGATCTTAAAGTCCAAGCTGAAACATGCCAATGAACACTTATTTTATTCCACAGAAAATTAATTTTGTTTCTTGCTTTCCTACAGCTTTTAAACTGTGTTTAGAGTTGCAAATGGAAAAGCTTTCATGGGCCAGATACTGTTAAATTACTGTAAGACATATTCACTCATCTGTTCCTGCATGGATAGCGCTGTTATCACTGAAGGGTTTGATTTTAAGCTGAGTGGTTGTTTCCTCTCCTCAGCTCTTTACAGAATATGGAAGGCTTGCCATGGAGGAAGTCTACGAGAAACCTTTTCAGGTTTGCTGTGTGTATATGTATGCATATATGCACATTAAGGGGAGGGGAGGGGAGGGGGGTGTCAGGTGTCACATTAATCCTGAGATCAACAATCTCAATGTGTTCCTCTTTTCAGACACTGATGTTTTTGATCAGAGACTGGAGTTACCCCTACGAACATCCATATGGTTTGGATGGGGGGCAGAGCTTCCTGAAGAAACGACTGCAGGTGAGTTTCACTACTGAGGCTTTTCTTTGCAAACTGCAAACCTAGTTCTGAAGTGAGGAAAATATATTCTTCAAAAAACTTTAAAGGTGAATTAAACATGTTTTCACTGTAATTAGTCTGACATTAGCTATCGTACCTGCTATTAAAATGTTCAGGTGAAACAGAACCAGCATGAGGAACTGCAAAATGTCCGGAAACACATCCATTCCTGCTTTTCTAACATCAGCTGCTTCCTCCTCCCACACCCTGGCCTTAAGGTGGCCACCAACCCACACTTTGATGGCCGGCTCAGAGGTAAAATACTCAGAATACAGAAAAAACGGCAGTAACTCCACCATAGAAACTATGATCTTCAGTTCAGCAACTGACAAGTTGTTCTCTGTTTTGCAATTTCCTTAACTTGAAAAATAGTTGGTCTGAACTGGACTTCACTCAAGTGACTAGACAGTTATTTCTTTTTTTCCTCTCCTTTTTATTATTTAAACTGCAACTGGTAGGACAGTTTTAAAAGGCATAGAAATTACTATTTCACAATCGGGTGTCAAATCTTTAGATGGGAACCAAAAAAAGTACACATGAACTACTGCACACAAACGGTAAACAATATGCAGGGCAATTACAGGTTGAAATATGTAAGTATAAAAGTCAAGATTAAATTGCCAACGAGTTATTAAATTTCAGTAGTAAAATACAACTTCTAGTATAAATAACACTGTGAATGCATTTCACACACATACTTATGGTACCTTTTAACTTGCCCAATATTCATATGTTACCATTACCGTTAAGCGACACACCCATTATCATTCAAATAAGCATACACTTTCTCTGACCATGCACGTTTAACAGGTAATTCAAACAATTACATAAGTCCAACAAAAATGTGGTTTCATTTGGCGAGCATACAGAGAAATAGAAAGTTGTGATCACTGTCACAGTGCTACACTAAAGAACAGCAATCTTCCGTAGAAATGGCATGAAGTGTCTTTTCTTATCGGCTGCCTCTCTGGTCTTTGCAGATGTCTTTCCTTTGTGTAATATTCCACAGAACACTGGAGCAGTAAAATGTTTGTACTTTCTCGTGGCATCTCCTCCTGACTCAACTCCCAGTGCTATTTAATTGCTCACCTGTTGCTCCCAGCTGTAGAGCATAACGTAAATGGTGGCCATTATTTTCTGCTCACACTCGCCAAATGAATCCTCAACATTATTGTGAATCAACTTTTTTCCCAAACACTTTTATTACAATAAATAACCGCACGTTTTGGTGGAACAGAAAATATGAGGAGAAATCATTGGAACGAAGCTGTAAATACTTGAATTGATTTTGATGTACACGTTGATGAGGATTTTCAGTCATCCAGGTCATGGTAGTCATAAGAGCTTGAATAAGGGCAGCTGGACTTCTTTTTGGATCTTGAAGACATTTCACCTCTCATCCGAAAGGCTTCTTCAGTTCTAAACTAGATGGTGGGGAGTAACCGCTTATAAGCAGAAGGTCATATGACCGAAACTCGCCCTTTCAGGCAGGTAGACTATTCCGAGGTGACAATGACTCTAACACACATTGGTCAGGGTGTGCAGTGACAGATGTGACTGTAACTACCCTCTCTGCTGGTAAGGTGATACTCCCCACCATCTAGTTTATCTATGAAACCATCTCTTCACAATTGGATGGAGACTAAACTAATGTTAAACATGGCTGTTATTCCACATAATCTGCCCAAAACACTTGCAGACTGCTGTCACTATGAAACCTGGCATAGCAGCCTAACGCTGATTTCAAACGGGCTTCCAGCAGCATTTGTTGAAGCATTTAAAAACCTTGTTTAAGCGGTGACATATTTCTGATATGTGCGGTTTGTCTCAGATATCGACGAGGAGTTCAAGAAGGAGCTGGTGAACCTCATCCAAGCACTTCTGTCACCTGAAAATCTGGTGGAAAAAGAAATTGGAGGAGTAAAACTCACCTGCAGAGACCTGCTGCACTACTTCAAAGTGAGTGTAGGTTTTATACTCAGTACCCTGAGTTTGTAAGAATCACACCTTTCTGCTAGATTCCATCCATCCATCATCTACTGCTTCTCTGGGGATCGGGTCGCGGGGGCAGCAGCTTGAGCAGAGAAACCCAGGCGTCCCTGTCCCCGGCCACTTCTCAAGGCGTCCCCAGGTCAGCCGAGACACATAGTCTCTCCAACGTGTCCTGGGTCTTCCCCAGGGTCTCCTCCCAGTGGGACGTGCCTGGAACACCTCACCAGGCACCAATTTTGCAGTACATCTTATTAACTTTTTTTTTTTTTTTTTAACCTAACAGTAAAGCTTTGAACTGCATTGTAATTTGAGTTTTGTGCCATCTGTCTGTGGTTGTGAAGTTAAAAATTAAATGTTTTCCTTCATATGCCGGTTAAAACTTTTGTTTCTTTAATTGATCTACTTTTTTCCGAAATGTTTTTACAATGTTATATTGTTGTAAAACTTGTTCTTATTATTACCATCTTTGTTATTTATTTTTCTGACTAGTGTCTCCTCTTCATCTTTGGTTATTTTGATATTATTTTTTCAGGCCTACATGAAGATCTACCAGGGAGAACAACTTCCCCACCCGAAGTCTATGCTGCAGGTCAGTTCAGTTGTCCAATGCTCTTCAGTCAGCATGTTGTTGGAGTAATACTAGGCACATTCCCACTGTAGGAACCTTTTGCAGTTCCTATAACCTTTTCAGGAATAGGGCCGTTTTTTCGCGCATTCGGACATACAGGAACTAGGGACCACGGCCCTCTGTTCCTATAATCATTTTAGCTCCTTCTGAGGCAGGGTCTTTTCTGGGTTCCATAGAAACACATGACGTAGGTGTTTGGTGGTTGGTAGCTACACCCCTTGTCTGAAATGTTTACTCATACGACACGGATACAAACGGCGCATGTTTAATAAGTTGAACTTAGACATCGTCTCCTTTGTCTGCGGCGCTCTGTTCTCCTTCTTTCATGAAACAAAGAAGTATCTCCTGCTGCTCGATTCTTCGTCTCGATTCTTCTTGTTCCCCACGGACTGCAAAGGGTGGGAGAGTTGTGAGCATAGGACAGAACACAATGAATAATGTGAAGCTCTTATTTCCAGATGTAACCAGGGAGGTTTGGAGTTGCTTAGCCCATTCAATGCTGAGGCCACCATCTTTCTTAGAAGATTGAGGAATTGAATTCAGATTCTAATTAGTTTGTCACCCCATTAATAATAATTTAAAAAAAAAAAACATGAATTAATTCATTCATGCATAAACCATGTAGAATTATTTCTCAGATACTTACATTTCATAAAATTGTATGAAGTTCAGACACTGAGAGATTGAATCAATCCCTCTTTGTAGCTCACTTTCTTCTGTCCAGCATTCACATAGACCAAGTTGTTAAACTGGTCTTAAGTGGTTCCTGCACATACACAGTATTTAGCTAACTTTTGCTGGAACATTACCCTCAAATATATTTTTCCACTGGGCTCTTCTACACCCTGAGGCTGGGAGTAGTAGCATTAGAAGTAGAAAGCTTAGTAGCATCTCGAAGATGCATGCTCTTCAGTACAGCTGACCACAGGACATTTCCACCAGAAGCTGTCTTCATCCATCTAGCAGGGTTGATGCAAGCAGGAAGGACTCAGAAGTTGAGGCTTTGCAGAGGAGATGGAGCGCACTTGACAAGTAATGAGAACTTTAAAAATAAAAATTTAAAAAATCCGACCGGCTTGTTGCATAAGGAACTTTACAATAAAGGAGCCCTAAAAATGGCAAGGTTTTATTTGGGGGGGGGGGGGGGGGGGGGGGGGGGGAGTTTTACACTCACTGGTGGCTTCAGAGATCCAAGCATTTGCTCTTAAAAGCGGAAAAAAAAGAAGTTTTTTCCCCACATAATATCCTCCTTAAAAGGCCCATGGCATGCTTATCCATGTTTTTCTGGCTTATCTGCAGTGTTACAGTGAAGTATTATCACCTTAAATATCAACCAGAGCAGATAAAGACTCAAAGTCAAATTTATTTGTATAGTACATTTCATGTACAAAACAATTCAAATTGCTTTACATAAAATAAAAGCATTGCAGCAGGGAGCAGAAACGGCATTAAAAATATGTAAAAGAATATAAATAAAATTAATAAAAACAAGCAACAGTCTAAGTTAAAAGATACCGTGCAGATTTCATGCATAGACATATGAGAAAAATCTTTTTAACCTGGATTTAAAAATGTCTATATTTGCTGACAGTTTAATCTCCACTGGCAGTTTGTTCCACTTGTTTGCAGCATAACAGCTAAATGCTGCTTCACCGTGTTTAGTCTGGACTCTGGATTGGACTAACTGACCTTGGATCTAAGCCCTAGCTCTGCTAGGTTTATATTCTCTGAACATATCACAGATGTGTTTTGGGCCTAACCGTTCTGGGATTTGTAAACCATCAGTAGGCTTTTAAAATCGATTCTGTGACTGACTGGAAACCAGTATAAAGATTTTAAAACTGGTGTGATGTGTTCAGATCTCTTAGTCCTGGTTAAAACTCTAGCAGCAGCGTTCTGGATGAGCTGCAGTTGTTTAATGCTCTTTTTGGGAAGTCCAGTTAAAAGACCATTACAGTAATCAAGTCTACTGGAGATGAATGCATGGATGAGTTTCTCCTAGTCTTTTTGGGAGACAAAACCTTGAATTCTGTTGATGTTTCTGAGTTGGTAAAAAGCTGCCTTGGTAACAGCTTTGATGTGGCTGCTGAAAGTTAGGTCTGAGTCTATCAACACTCCAAGGTTACAAACTTGGTCAGTGATTGTAATGGCCCGAGTCTCAAGGTATTTACCAATGCTGACCCTCTTCTCTTTGCTACCAAACAGAATGATCTCGGTTTTGTTTTCATTTAATTGTAGAAAATTCTCTCGCATCCAGGCGTTTATTTCCTCCAGAGACTGACACAGTACGTCTGCTGGGCTGCAGTCATCTTGTGACAGAGACACAAAGTTTTTGTGTTGTCTGCATAACTGTGATAATTGATGTTAAAGTTCTGCAATATCTGACCCAAAGGTAGCATATACAAGTTAACATGTAAGATGTATACACATTTAGTATTCATACAGAAATAATTATTTGTATCTATTGGTCTAAGACTTATCACTTGCAAGACTTATTTTTCTACATTTGTTTTTACTAGCCTGTCCTAGTGAGTGAAAGGCAAGATTTTATTTCATGGTAAAATTCTCCGGGCAGTGCATGCCCATGGGAACCAAAAAGTGTGCATGTTATACACTACAAGCATTTTGAAAGAATAAGCTATTGCACTGCAAGAACCCAGTGATACTTTTCAGAGAATGATACTTTGTTTTTGGTTTGGAGAAGTCTCCAAAAATGTGTTTGGTTGTTAATGCAAGTTGACCCTTTTCAACTACCGCAAAGACCCAATAATCTTGGATCTGGGGATCCAGTTTTTTTTTTTTTTCTCTGGGTAGCAAAACGGTTGGAAAAGGGTTTAGATTTGTTTGCTACAGTTCAAATGTCAGTTTTATGAACAAGATCCGGTATGATGCTGGCTAAAGCTAAAAGTCAAACACAAAGAGGTCTCAAGTCTGAATTGCAAATGGTGAGGGAAACGGTTTCAAATGTCTGTATTAAACTCCATTCATACACCTAATGCGCTAAAGGCACTTTGTCTAAAATATTTGTACATGAGCACAACAGGGGTGAGTAATGTATTCGAAAACAAAATTTATCAACCGTTTTTTATTTATTTATTTTCTTTCTCATGTTTGGGTTGAAGGGAAGTTCTGCATCATCACTCAAATGTTGAAAAAAAAAAAATGTCTTTTGTTACCTAGGCAACAGCTGAAGCAAATAACCTAGCAGCTGTAGCAGGAGCCAAAGATGTATACATCAAAAGCATGGAGCAGGTAATTCATAGTGCTCCACTTGCTATTGGAGATCTAGGTTTTATTTACTGAAAATGTATTTACACAATGTTTTGTATCCTGGTCTCAGATTTGTGGTGGAGACAAACCCTATATCTCTCCAGCAGAACTGGAGCGCCATCACATTGGGCTAAGGCAGTCATCTGTGCAACATTTCTGCACCGTTAAGAAGATGGGCGGCGAGGTTTTCTGCCGGCGCTATCAGGAGCAGCTGGAGGCCGAGCTTGATGAGGCCTATGCAAACTTAAGCAAGCACAATGATGGCAAAAACATCTTCTACGCCGCACGGACACCCGCCACTCTCTTTGCAGTCATGTTTGTCATGTATGTGGTGTCGTTTGTCACTGGCTTTGTGGGCATCAGGTCTGTGGCCATGCTTTCTAATCTTGTGATGGGAGTAGCTCTGATGGCGCTTTGCATTTGGGCTTATGTAAAATACTCTGGAGAGTTTCGTGAAGTTGGAGGAATCATTGACCGGGTGGCAGAAACCCTCTGGGAACAGGTGAGACATCTAGCTATGCAGGGGAAGTCTTGCATACCCTGCTTTGTTCTCTTGGCTTTAGGTACAAATACATGTTTAAATTTAGTTGAAAGAAAGTACACCATCTCATGATTCTAAGGTTTTGCCCTGAGTAGTATAGAAATAAGGTTTTTATCATAAGGATTATTTTTAAAAAATTATTATTTGCATTTATTAAGACTAGGTTGAAGGCACTTAAAAGATCATTAATTAATAAAAAAACAAACAAAAAAAATCCATGATTCATTGTTTTGTAGAACCATAGAGTCAATCATTTGAAGTGATTGTTTTCTGTATGATGATAAGTTAAGTCTCTTATATTGCCATGGAGGAGATTTGGCCCACTTTATATCGCTCCAGTTCGTTGCAGCTCACTGGAATTTGTCTATACAAAGGTCCCACCACAGTATTTCAAACAGGCTATGCCTGGACTGGCAACAGCTTGATTCTTTTCTTTTTCAGACATGCTAATTGACATTCTGTTGTAGATTTGTTGCTTGGTTTGGATCATTGTGCTGTTGAATGACCCAGTTTTTCAGCCAATAACCAGACTCTCTTTGCCTCATCTGTCCAAAGGACATTATTCCAGAAGTATTTGAGACTGAGATTGTTCATATGCAACTTTGCCAACCTAAGCCATGCTGTCATGTTCTTTTAGACTTAAGAGGTATTTATGGGTATTTTCAGAAATGTGTGAAATTATCTCAAGTATGGGCAGCACTTACTTACAGCACTACTTGGCAGTGGATAACAAATGAACAATCCAGGACAGCTCACCTGTGCTTCCTCTATCCGTCCATTGTCTTCTGCTTATCCGAGGTCAGGTTGCAGAGGCAAAATAATGTCCATGAAAATCCGAAACTGGATCCAACACGCACTGTAAACAAGTTCGACTTAGTGCCAAGAATGCAGACACAGCTCTAGCTTTGCTTTTACAGGGACCTAATATCTCAGAAAAAGCGACTCCGGTACCTCGGTACTCAGGTAACTGATACCACGTGCTGTGTGTTAAGGTGAGCCCAACTATATCTAGTTAGTACCGCTCCATCTCACATACCAGCTCAGGTTCTTTCCCCATTAGTAAGTTGACGTTCCACATCCCAAGAGCCAGTTTTCAACCCCAGGAGTCTGCATGCCCAGGCTCCTGTCTTGAATGTCTTCCACACATAAATAATCTTACTGTAGAATAATTGACTTCAGATTTGATGGAAATGGCCTTATAACCCTTCCCACATGGGAGCAACAATTGCTTCTCTAAGATCATTGCTTATGTCTCTCCTTCTTTGCACTATGTTGAACATGTGAATGCCTTAGATCAGCAAATTGACAAAACTTCAGCTTTTATAGATTTGCTGAAACATGCTGATGATCAATTAATCAAGTATGTTTAATTAGCTGCTTCTTATCCTCTTAAATGCTGTGAAGCAAATGAAGGTGGGTGTATTTATTTTTTTATAAGCACTGCTTCTTTGCTGCTTAGTTTTATTAAATGTATAGTGACAGTAAATGGTAAAATTTATTTTTTTGTGACAAAACATCGAATTTCCCACATTTACTCTGGACATCACAGACCTCCTAATTCTTAATCTGTATTCTTTCCCTTCCTGCTTTCAGAGGACTCCACGAAAGGTAAGCTTTTCTGAAAGTAAAGTCACCAATTGTAAACGGTTGTAGGACTCTTAACCAGAGTTCCATTCAGACACGCAGTTGCTTCCATTAATCAAACAGCAACTGAACATATTTGTCATTTTGAAATATTGTGAAAAAGTACTATGGTTCTCATTCAAAGATTATCTGACTAGGTCAGGCTTATAACATATATATGTATCACTTTAAACACGACTGATCAGACACACAGTGGGGATGGTGTCCTGTAAAGAAAAATGGATGCTTTTCTCTGATTGATAACACTGTTACTGAAGTGCAACACTCTGTTTAGCAAGCTTAAGCATGGAGGAAAAACCTTTTCAGCTTTTGTCCCTTCCCAGTATGTTTTACACAACCATGATATGCTAATTGAATACTTTTGGCAATATGACTTGTTGTTGGGGAAAAAAACAGAACTGATAAAACTCACTTGGTTTACTGTCCACTCTCGTGTGAATAGCAGATATCATGAGTTTCGGTGTTACCATTGACTGGATACTATGGCTTTAACAGGATGAAGACAGTAGTATCTCATGTGAACTTTTTCCACAGCTTTAAAATCTTTGGTCAATTTGCAAATTTTATGTGACCTGACTCCCCCCTCCCTTCCTCCAGGTTTTCTCCAAACTCTTCGAGGTGGCTCGGAGTCGAGTTCCGTTGGGACGCCTCATCCAAGGTCCGCGGCCCCGACTCACCTCAAACAACAATGTCAAGAAGAAAAACTAGCAGATAACTAGCCACCTTGTCCCATTTATTCCCTATCGCCTTCACCTGCTGCTCAGTTTTGAAACCGTTTCAGACACAAATGAGTTGTTGTTTTTTTGTTTGTTGGTTTGTTTGTTTTTTTTTTACAGTAAATAATGGTTCCTTTATGTGACGACTTTATGTTCCAGACTAAGTGGTTTAAGTATCGTCTCCCTTGTCACAGGGTTGGGTTTGGGTATTTATTGGTGGGAGGGGCCATTGGCCTGTCATTGTGTTCCCAGGTGTACGTTCATCGGTTGGATGACGTCCCCACATTGATTGCCATTTATGTGAATGTATGAATGAAGAGCATGACCTCTTATTCCCCCCACTGCTGTCCTCCTGACTCCCTCATCTCCACCCTCCGTTCATCTTTATCAGCTTGTTTCAGTTGCTGGGCGACATCAAGAGGAGTTGCAACCAAAGTTTACAGCTATACTTGTGGACCCTTTCAGGTTGAATTGACTGACAGACTAGTGTGAATGGTTTATGGGGCTTTAATGGAAATTTGTTTCCAGGGAAAAGTTTTGGGTTTTTTTTTCTTTTTTTTGTTTCCCAAAATCGTGTGTTTGTATTTAAGCTGTCCTGAACTATGGAGGTTGATTGTCTTTACTGGTTGAGATTTAACTAATAGTTAAAGCTCTACTAAGTGCCAGACAGCTGATAGACTTAACTTTGAAACAGAAATGCTTCGTTTGTCTACTGGAATTGTCATAGAGCGTCAGTCAGTTTGACGCTTCATCATGTCACTTCAGTACAGGAAATGCCTAATATGGAACACATTGGGATTTTTTTGTTTTCTTTTTCTTTTGTTCTAAGCAAACATATTACTATCTGAATATACAAACCTCTGCAGGAAGCCTTGACAAGAAGGGGGGAAAAATAAGGAGGGGGAAAAAAAAATCAGCTCTATAAAACCAAATCAAGCATTAAGCTTGATCCTTCTCACTAGTAAGTATTTTACCACTAATACAGTAAAAACTCCTTTCAGGTTTATAGGTTTTCTCACAATGCCCGAAAATTTTGACAAATGCCTAGTTATCATTTTTATTGTCCAAATAGTTTAGATATTGTTAGATTAATCATTGCAGCACTGGTATCATTCTGGTGATGATAATGCTTCTATTAATTCCTCTATGACCAGCTAGCATCTGGTTGACTTCGCCACTAATTGTTTCTTGCAGATGTATTCAGTGTTTTCTCTAAATAAGTACACATGCTCTAAAAGTTTAATCTGTAAAAATTATATTTGGCACTACTTCTGTAAATGGTTACATGTGCTTTTCATCATACTCCCACGTTTTCATGACTTTCAGTACCACCACCACCCCCCCATATAATTATCATGTCTGTGTCTGAAACACATTGGAATCAAGGGTGACCAAAAACTATTTCTTGACTAACAAAATGTATCCTGCTGTGGTTCCAGCAGTGTTCCTGACCTATGACATTTTTTTTATGTTTATGTATTTAGCAGATGCTTTTATCCAAAGCGACTTACAGGTAGACATGTAGGGTAAGGGGGTCTTGCCTAAGGACCCCTACTGGAGTCATGTAGGGGATTTGAACTTAGGTCTCCCACATGGAAGGGGGCAATCATACCACTACACTATCCAGTCCATTTTTACAAAGTGTTAAACTCTTGAAACTCTATGAAACATATTCATATTGAACCTGGTGTTAAGTGTTGAATCTTGAATCAGTCCTGATCTGACCACCAACATTTCACAGAATAAAGGTCTTTAATTTTCCAGTTCTGCTAAGGTTAACATTATTTTAATTCTGCCTTTTAACTTGAGTGTTCTTCCCTCTGTCATTCCTGCTCCTCCTGCTTTTAAAAGCACCACAAGACATTAGTAAAACACTAAAATGTCAAAACTCTATCTGTTGTGGTTTCGCCTACATGAGTCCTTTAAGCTCAGGTTCCTGTTTCTGTTATGAAAAGCCAAAAACCATTGATTTGGATGAGCGACGTTTGTCCCAGCTCGGTCAGGGAGTCGGAAGTCATCACATTTTACTGAATCAGATTTTCTTTATTTCATCATCAATCCAGCCATAACATCACGACTGTGTGCTCTTTTTATTTTGTTTGCTTGTTTGTTTTTTTTACAGCCTCATTTGCACACTGGGCATGTGTATGAAATGTATACATCTATAAATATACATCTTTCTAGACCTTTTTGTAGCTAGAAGAGCAGCGGTTTGGTGGTAGACCAGATTCGGTTCACTGGATGTAAAGGAATGCTTTTGTGATTATTATTATTATTATTTATTTATTTTTTTTATATTACATTTTTTTCTGTGTGTATATGTCTTAAAAAATTTTTTTTTATTTAACATATATATTTGTAAATTTAATGAGCACTGCTACTCCACCTTCTGCTGGCAAAGAATGTTTAAAAAATCTGGTTCTTTTTTATTTTTGTTTATTTCACCCTCTGTTGCATTTAAAAGTTGTTTTCATTATTTTATTTTTCAATACAATATTAAACAAAACTTACAACACACAGCGTTATTGGTCTTATTTTATTTTATTTTTTTTTTTAAGGCCTTCTTAAGGTTTCTTTTTTGCTGTGTGGAAGTAACTTTACATGGTACAGCTGTTCATTTAGTTCAAATAAAAAGCTTAAACGTAGGTTGGTCAAGTGACGTGTTTGCACTATCCACACTCACAAAGTCAAAAGGGGAAAACGTTGACATGACTGGAGTCGTACACAATGCAACAGGGCAGAGAACCCACAAGACGACAGTGTAACACTATATGAGGAGGCAAATTTTCAAAGAAAGCTACAAACCAGAAGTGTTTGGCGATTTCTGTGTGGACAGGGGAATTGTGGGCCACAAACTTTTAGCTTTAATGTTTGGGGGGGACAGAGCCTCGTACAAAAATAAAGCCTGAACCAATGACAAAGAGTAGAAAAATGAACTCATTAGATTTAAAATCAAAGAGAAACAAACATGAGATTTTGTATTTAGCTGAACAGCAAATAGTCAACCTAAAAAAATAAATGAATAAAAACTTGAAATAATTTAATCTTTTTTTTTTTCAGAGATGAAAGTTACATATGCAGCAGCATTACTCTTCCTGAATAATCATGGGTTAGAATTAATGAAATACAAATGTAACAAAGTGCTTTCTGTGTTGTTATGTCTGGTTGACTTTATCATTGTTTTGTGTTTATTTCGTTCTGCCTCTAACTATTTGGTGAGTACAACTTCCAGTTCATTGGCACGTTAGTCAAGATCACCTCTACATCTGAATGGCAGCTCAAGCAGTAACACATTTTCATGCAAATTGTCCAACATGTCATTATTTTCGCTCTTTAATGTGAGGTTTTTCTTTCAATATTTAATTTTTTTTAATTTTGAGATTTTTTTTTCAAATTGAACCAAACAAGCTATGAAGGTGTAAATTTAGTCTCTATTAGTATAATATCATTGTATTGATATTGAGTTATCAAATTCTGACTTAAAAAAAAACCCCAAAACAATGCATACATTTTCTTGATACAGTATGAGTCTCTGGATGTTCCTATAAAACAACTTTTCTCAGACTAATTACAGCCTACCATCGTATTATATTAAGCATTACAAATTAAGAAGAGTTTAACAACTGTTTATAATTAAAAATGTATGTGGCACTTCTATGAATCTGAATGTTGGCTCATTTGAACGAGGCGTGTGTAAACCAGGAAGTGTAAAAAATTCTAGATGTTCAGATTTTATTGAACAGGATTTTTAAGGTAGAGTGTTCTGTAGTGGAGCAGCTGAGGATGCTGGGATATTGTAGGATGACGCAGATGAAGATGGGGATGACGAGGAGGAGGAGCTCTGACGTCTTTTTTTTGTCTTTTTTTTTTTTAACTCCGCAGTGCTGCTGTTTGACCTGATAAACCGCTGGAAGCTGCAAGACGGAATATTACTTTTACCCTTCTCCACCCTTCCTCCTCCTTCTCTCTCTGCCTTTATCTCCATGCGTCTCTCCCCCACGTACCGACACAAACATCGGGCCCTTCCGTAGTCGCCGTCTCGGCCTCTCCCTCACTCCAGCCAGCGGAGCCTCCCAGCTGATCGCCACCGAGGTAGCCTGTCTTCGTCGAGAGATGCTGTAGCCAGAGCAGCCGGCGCAGGGAGATGATTTTTTCAGACTGAATGCAACAGAAATCCGGCGAGAGAGCGGGAAGATGTCCGGCAGGATGCCCCTGACCCCCGTGAGCGAGTCCGAGCAGGTAAGTCTACTTCGATCCTTCCTCCAGTTTAGTTATTGATTAATCACTGAGTTTGAGCCCGAAATTACCGAGGGAATGCAGCTATGTTTTTCAATCACCGTTAGGTTTTTTTCTGTATAATTTACTTTTTTTGATAAGTGTATTGATGATGTTTTTTGATAGGTTTCTTTTACTATCAGTGTGATGTGACCTCTGTGATACTTCAGTCTTTTATCAACAGAGTTTGAATCGTTTATTGTTGATGGAGGTTATCATAAGTATACTGTATTTTGTCATTGGTGGGGTTAGACTGTATTCATCACCAGTAGACAATTTTTTTGACATTCCATTATTCATATGGTATTGTTGTAGTTCATTTTAGGTACTAAAGACAGTACAAATAAAGCTACATAGTTTTTCGCATTTTAGAATTATTGGTAGTTATGGCAGATAAAACGTAACTGTTTTTTTAAATATTGATGAAGCAGGAGGTCAGACAGTTGGACATACAGACTGAATGTGGGTCAGCTGATCAGCGTCTTGCAAAAAAATAATCAATTTTATGCACCATTGGCAGGTGTCGTATAGTAGTGTAGGGAATACGTGACTAGTCAGTTCAAGATTGAAATCAGAAATTCCTAGTTGTGGAATCTAACCACATCAGGCCTAATTAATTGATTATGACAGTGTTACAGAGGACCATAACCTTGAAGGGGTGCATTCACAGCTTCAAAAGGGGTGTATCAAAACAGCCATCCCTATTATTTTTTATGTACAACCGCATAAGCATGCAGCAGCATTTCTTGTCACTCATTTCCTGCCTCACTCTAGCTAAAAAAGAATGCATTTTCACTTCTAATTCACTGCTTGTCATTACAGCTCCTGTAGCAGTAGAATACTTGTTGATCACCTGAAGCTGCATTTTGACTTTAGGAACCAGGATATGTTAGGGATATGTCCTTTCCTCAACCTGGTACTTTCAAGGTGGGACTTGCAGTGCTGAACACTTCTGTATGGTGGACTATTCCCAGCATCTTTCCACATTTTTGTCATCTTATGTTTAGTATTTATTTTAATTCATAAAACTTGTTTACTTTAAGTTGTACTGCAGGAATAGTTGTTACAATTTGTAAACTCAGAGTAGAACAGATGGATCTGCACAGATCCCCTTTCGCCTATAGGGTTTTATTTGCTGTTGTGACATTGCAATCACCACATTATTCTTCAGGTCTGGTGCTCAAAATATATCTGTCCACCACATGTTACACAATAGCATATACAACTCTATACGGGAGCTCTGGTGTGTAGACCTGTCTATTCTTTTCCATGACTACTGTAATTTGATTCTGCACCCAATCCAGTGGATTTTAATATTACATACAAACTCAGCATTTCATGTCTTTATAAATTTACGAATTGTTCATCTTTGATAAAAGAAACCAATTGAGATGTCAAATTTCAGTCATTATTTCCTTATTCTCGTCCATTTTCACCTCCTTCAGCTGCGACCGTTTATCTCAAAGTTTCCGACAACAAACAAGGTGATTTGTCAGATTTGCAGCTGACAGATGGTGGTCAAAGCTACTAATAACGTTACATCACTCTCATTTCAACAGGAGCTTTTATCCAAAGTAACTTACAACTGACTTTCAGGTAGAGAGGTCAATGTGGGTTCAATATCTTTCCCAAGGATTCTTTAACATGTAGCAGTTAATTGCTTATAAATTCATTGCCAAACTCTATAAAATGAAAGTAGTTGATTAGTTTTCCAGTTAAGTTAGTTTGGAGCCTATTCCAGTTCATAATTAACCTAACGTGTACAGACTGTGGAGCGAAGCTAGAGGAGCTAGAGCTACAGGAAGAACTTTGAAATGAAAATGGCCATGTAAAAGTTCTGTAACCTTCTCCATGTTTGTTTAGCCCACTTCACTGTTTCCTGTGAGCATCATAGCAATAAGCAACATACTAGGCTAGCTCACGATGGACTTTTTCAAAATAAAAGCCGGTGAGCAACAGACGTTTACAATAATAAATAATAAAAAACTGCGTTAATGGGAGACAAATAATTGTCGCGATAATGAATTTATTAGTGAAGGCAAAAATAATGCGTTAATGTGCCCAGCCCTAATTTGAAATTTTCTTTCAGGTACAAACAGAATTTTATGAATGATCCAGACCTGTCTTAGGAGTAACGTGAAATAGTCCGCTGTTTTAGGAATCAAGTTTGCTTGACTAATGGGTTGTATATTTAATTACTTTGAAGATATCATAAATGAATATATACATAATACCTCATAATTATGCTGACATTATTCTGTTTGACTTAAATTAAGCACTAATTGAGGTTATTTGACTCTGTATATTACAATGTCAATGGGAAGTGGCTTACTTTTGGATGCCTTAGCGCATCAGACTCTTGGAAGAGAGCGTGTGCCATGAACGACGGTCTCCCACTACCTGAACCAGCCAAGGCAGATAACATGCCAGAAGACCCCCCTCATGGCCCGCCCCATCAAAGTGCCATCATGATGAGGCAACAACTGATTGAACGACTTAATTGCAGTCAACGAGCGCCTGGCCATGGCGAAACGTTTCTTCTCTAAGCCATTCTCCAAACCATTTCTTCTTTATTTTGGTGACATTATTTACTACAGGTGACACGGAATTAACAGCACTCGTAATGGCTTCCCATTTCTTTGCTTTAGCAGATCCCGTATTCCACTGCTGACACTGCTAAAAATGACAGATTTTCCTTTTTGGATCTCTGAAAGCAGAACTTCCACCTCACAGCCCGTAAAGTTGTTCTTTTTGCGCCTTGATGCCATTCTCATGACTCAGCACTCAACACTTCCTGGCACAGGAGAGAGGAAGTGTAGCCTTATATGGTATTATTTTGGGCGTGGAGTATGCAAATTTACTATCTTCGCGCACTTGCACTTAAATACACACGGGTGGAATTCATCATGTGTTTGTTTGTTGAATCTGACGTGGCGTGCTCGTACGAGACCATACGAAAAAAGTGAGAGAAATTTAGAATAAGAATACGAAAATGTTCTTGCATGAGGCCCATTATCTCTACTATAACATGAAATCATCATATTGCCTAGTCATATCCTTTTCTCCTGAGTTTTAGCAGAGCTTTGATTACCTTTTACTCCTGTCAGCCATACAGCTGGCTCCTACTGTCTGTTTACTATTGATTTTTCCTAAAATAAACTGCAGGATGGGGTTTTGCAGAAGATGGTAATCTGAATTAGCCTCAGTTTTCTAGACGTCACATTCAAAATTCTCCAAAATGTCAAGACAGATTTTGAAAACAATCCAGGCTTTTAGTTTTACCTACAATGTGTCTAAGTGCTGTCACGATTAATACATTTTAGATTACAATTAAATGTTGTAGATAAATAATCAACATTATCTATGGAATTGTCTTTCACTATTTGTGCTGCTGATATCGTATAATATTGTACAGTAATATAGTAGATCATAATCTAATAAAGCATTACTGATAAAACATCAGAGGAAGTGGATAGGTATGTTTTTTTTGTTTGGTTTTGTTTTCTCTTAGTTTTTGTTGAAATTCTGAAAAACTTGTCCTCTAGCTAAAAACTAAACAAAAAAATAGAAGGTAATTGAAATGTGCCCACTGAAATATTTTAAGTTAAAGGTTTTGCAATAAACAGTACATGATGAGAATTATTTACTAAACCTCCAATGAAACAACTTTAGACAAAGGGGCACAATGAGATGAAAACATTAACTGCACTTAAACCTCAAACTCTGTTAATGCTGTACATCTCTACTAGTTGAATCCAGCTATTTGTGTAAATATGCATATTTATGATTCTGACACTTATGCAGAATAACTGTAGTTATATAGCAAGAAATTGTGTTTAGAAGATAGGATATTTTTACAGGCCTTGTCATGGTCTAAGTGGAGTATTATAGGGCTTTTCTGGACCTTAGCTGATGTTTGAACTGTGAAAGACGATGTTTCATGTTGGAGTAAATATGTCACCAGAGCTGGTAATGACTATGACAATTTTGCTTCAGTCTAGCTTTTTTTTTTTTAATCAAAATAAACTAAAAGGAATTTTACATCTTTAATCTCTATGTGAATTTAGACTGTTGCAGTGTGCAACATGGACCAAAAGCAGAGCTGAAGAAGCCTCTGGCTGATAAAGCTTATAAATAATATACTAGCACAGAATCAGCCTTTTTTTTTATCAGATTCTTTGACTCCCTGACTTGGATACTACTACACCATGAGATAGCTGCAAAGACAACTGCACAATTCATCACAGACTTAGAAGACATGCAGCCTCTTTCTGCAAATATTATCCATACTATGAACATTGAACAGTGAATTTAAAAAGAAAAACATTGAAATAAGTACATTGAAAATAGATATATTGAATAAATTATGAGATTTATGTAGCATGCTGAAAAGCAAAGCACACTCTCCACCACACACTAGTAGAGTGCAATCTGCTTTCCAGCCATCTGTTGGAGCAGCAGCATCAGAGCTAGATACTCAAAAATTTTTTTAACAAACTGATAAAGAAGGCTCTATGCTGGGGACTGCTGTGGGGTCCCTGGAGCTGATTGTTTAAAGAAGAATCCTGGATAAGTTGGTTAATATAAAGAAAAACACTGACCATCATCTTCATAACTTAATTTTTTCACTGTAAGCTTACTCTTTATATTTATTTCAGGCTGCTCTCACCCACAATTCGTGAAAATAAACATTTAAAAATAGTCTCAACGTTATAATACACTGGTGAAAGCCAAAAGTTTATTTTTACAATCCCAGGTGGGTGCATCTTCGTCCTCGCCTTCGCCAATGGAAGCCCAGGTGGGCGCATCTTCGTCCTTGCCTTCAACAATGGAAGCCCAGGTGGGCGCATCTTCATCACTGCCTTCGCCAGTGGAAGCTCGGGGCGAGCTCACGCCGTCGCTAGTGGAAGCCCGGGCGGGCTCATGTCCGTTCTCGCCTTCGCCAGGGGGAACCCGGGAACCACTGGTGAAGGCGAGGACAGGCGTGAGCTCACCCGGGTGCGGGGATCTCCGAATCCAGCCCCCACCGGAACACCTCCAGGAAGTCACCAGACAACCATGTCGGCCCCATCGGACAAGCAAATGGCCAAGTCCCCGAGTCGGCTCTGGAGAGCCTTGAAGACTGCTGGGTCCATTCTGGCGAAATCCTTCTGTCAGTAACAATGGTGCAGGAAGGGAGGACCCAGATGCAGACTTCCAAAAACAAAGATTTATTCCAAAGACAAGGGAAGAACAAAAGCAAGAACAAAAGCTGGAAAAAATTTATTTAGCTTCATTTGTCAAATACCTGATATTTCGCCATATTCTTTCAGGTTGTCTAGTAGGGCTGGTATAGATGTAGAGGGCTTGCTTATATATGTTAATAAATCATCTGCAAATAGCGATGTTTTGTGTTCTATGTCCCTTTCCTCTTTTATTTATTTTATGTTTTTATTTTGTCTTATTGACTCTGCTAATGGTTCAATACTTGCAGCAAACAGCAGTGGGCTCAGGCAGTCTCCTTGCCTGACCCCTCTTTTGAAGTAAAAAAATTCTGAGCAGCAACCATTGTCTCTGATCCGTGACTTGGGTTTTTTATGAAAAAAATTTACCCAGTTTATAAACGTTGAATGAAACCCAAGAAGCCTTCAATGTTTGATATAGGAAGTTCCACTTCAGGCAGTCAAAGGCCTTTTGTGCATCTAGACCAAGCAGCATGGTATCTTGGCGGTGATTTTTAGTGCATGATATAAGATTTAACGTTCTCCTAATATTGTTAGACCCTTGTCTCCCCGGGATAAACCCAGTTTGGTCTGGTTTGATTAGTTTAATTATATGCTGTTGCATTCACTGTGCTAGTATGCTTGTTAATATTTTCAAATTATTACAGAGCAAGCTGACAGGTCTATATCCCTCACATGAAGTCGGGTCTTTGCCCTCCTTATGTAGCATGGAGATTATGGCTTCTGACCAAGTGGCGAGTCTTGTGTTGACAGAGCATAATTGAAAACCTTGCACAATACTGGTGTAATCTCTTCTGCAAAACATCCATGAAATTCTCCTGGGTAGCCATCTGTACCTGGGGATTTGTTACTTTTAAGGTTTTTTTTATAGTATTAGCTATTTCTTGTGATGAAATTGGTTTTATCATAACCTATGGATATCATGAACAAGCATACAGATTTTCTTAGAGACATATCGATTAAGTTTTTGACTATCTGACTGTCTCTAATCACGATAGCCTACAGAGACTGAAAATAGCATTTGTATGTGCTAAAGTCAGCTATACACATATATATGATGTTATAAAAGATCAGTCTTTCGAAGTCTCAAGCAAACTTCAACCAATCAGATGAATGAAGTGGAATGACCCACAGACCCGCTTAGAGAGCAAGAGCTGCCATCATTGATGGTAGTCACACATAAGATCTGATCCAGTATTGGATGGTGATTTAACTATTTTGTTTCTAACACAAAAGGATAGCTTGTAACTTGCCCAGATAGATTCTCTCATGATTTTAAATCCTCAGAGAATCCATCTGCTTCACCCTGTTGCAGATTATTTGTGGTAAAGCTGCACTGGGAAATTTGAAAGTGATCATATTTCTTGATAGATGGATATAATTAAAACAGCCTTATTACATAGTCAAAACTGAACTAAACTTATATTGTTTACCACCTGCCACTGCAGTAAACTCTTCAGTTTGGTGTGACTCAATGAAATATAATCTAAATGTTCATGATAAATCTGTTTTTAATTCTCTTTCAGCCAAAGTCTTCAGACGGCCTTCCAGAGCCACCAGCCCCACCCACCAAATCATCCAGCCACCGCAGTCTGCCACTGTGTCGCAGCCCTGTTGCAACAATCACAGATGAACAGCCACACGTCGGCAACTACCGGCTGCTGAAGACCATTGGCAAGGGCAACTTTGCCAAAGTCAAACTTGCCAGACACATCCTGACTGGCCGAGAGGTGAGAACACACTGCAGAGTTCAGATAGTCATCAGGGCAAAACTGCTTGTTTGCTTCTATTTACACATTATTTACAACAGAGACAAGTGCCAAAATACATAATGGTAACATATTCTTTTGCATTAAAAATACATTGAAAAAGGACAGATATTGGACAGAAACAACCAAGAAGGCTCTCATATATATATATATATATATATATATATATATTATCTCCATCCATCCATCATCTACCGCTTATCCGGGGGTTGGGTCGCGGGGGCAGCAGCTTTAAATGAGAAACCCAGACGTCCCTGTCCCTGGCCACTTCCTCCAGCTCTTCCGGGGCGACCCCAAGACGTTCCCAGGCCAGCCGAGAGACATAGTCTCTCCAACGTGTCCTGGGTCTTCCCCGGGGTCTCCTCCCAGTGGGACGTGCCCGGAACACCTCACCAGGGAGGCGTCTCGGGGGCATCCTAACCAGATGCCCGAGCCACCTCATCTGACTCCTCTCAATGCGGAGGAGCAGCAGTTCTACTCCGAGCCCCTCCCGGATGACTGAGCTTCTCACCCTATATCTAAGCGAGAGCCCAGACCCCCTGCGGAGGAAACCCATTTCGGCCGCTTGTATTCGTGATCTCGTTCTTTCGGTCACTACCCACAACTCGTGACCATAGGTGAGGATGGGAACGTAGATTGACCAGTAAATAGAGAGCTTCGCCTTCTGGCTCAGCTCCTTCTTCACAACAACGGGTCGGTGCAGAGCCCGCAACACTGCAGACGCCGCACCGATCCGCCCGTCAATCTCCCGTTCTATTCGTCCCTCACTCGTGAACAAGACCCCAAGATACTTGAACTCCTCCACTTGGGGAAGGATCTCATTCCCGACCCGGAGAGAGCAATCCACCCTCTTCCGGCTGAGAACCATATTCTCGGATTTGGAGGCGCTGATTCTCATCCCAGCCACTTCACACTCGGCTGCAAATCGCTCCAGTGAGAGCTGAAGGTCACGACTTGATGACGCTAACAGAACCACATCATCCGCAAAAAGCAGAGACACGATTCAGAGGTCACCAAATCGGACGCCCTCAACGCCCTGGCTCTGCCTAGAAATGCGGACCAAACTCTGACACCGGTCATACAGAGACCGAACGGCCCCTATCAAGGGGTCCGGCACTCCATACCCCCCCCCCCCCCCCCCCCCCCCACACACACACACACACACACACACACACACACACACACACACACACACACACTTGCACGTCCCATACATCCACACGTCCTCCCTCCCTCAACTCCGCTGGGGTGTGGCGCAGCGGGCACACCAGGGGGCCAGCATCCCCCCAAAAACCACAGACCTCGAACCAGCAGGGTGAGGGAAGACCCCTCCCCTCACCCTTCCGGCTCTTCAATATTTCCTAATAGTGAGCGATTCAAATTGAGGGGCAGCCAACCTTGTAGAACTGGGAGCGCGGCCCTCTGGGCAGCCTACATACCCAAAGAGCCCCGCCCACCAGATGCCACCACCCGCCAAGACCTAATGTGTGTGTGTGTGTGTTTGATAAGGAGTAATGTCTAAGGTGTAATTAAAACAGGGGCAGGGAACTGCAGAGTGCAGTAAAGGGGACCACCTACGTGGCCCCATCCACTACACCCCACAGAACACACATGCCCCCAAAACCCTACTTGTGTGAGTGTGTGCTGTGTACAGGAGCTAGAAGGGAGAGGGGTATGGGGATATAGACCGGGGGAGAGAAGCTGACCCTGGGACCCGCCACAGGGCAGGAGGGCCTGATGTCCACCAGGCTCGGGGCCTGCAGCGACCATATTCAGGGAGCTACTGTACCCCCAGAAGGCACCCACCTGCCCCACCCCTCCTCACCCCTCAGGACCTCTACAAAAACAAAAACAAACAAACCACGCAGTCACACCAGTCGCAGCCTGGGCCTGAGACCCCCCCCCCCCCCCGACAGGCAGAGCGCCCAGACACCAGGGCCCAGGCCCAGCACCACCACACATGCCAGAGCGGTCCAGCCACCCGGTACAGAGCCAGCAGCCACCACCCCAAGGCCCCCAAGGGACCCCACCCCACGCCGCAAGACAGCCCCACCCACAAGCCCCCAAAACTGCCCTCCAAGCCCGACACACAGTCCCCCCCCGATCTACCGGAGAGACCACTAGATGCCCGAAGCCACACAGTCCCCCCCAGCACACACCCAACCGCCCAGAGCGACAGGACAGCAATCCACCACCACCACTATGTGATAAAGCTAATCAGCGAGCACCAGAGAGAATGAAATTCAGCCAATTGATGTTTAGAGGTGGCAGACATTGTTTCCATGCTAATATAATCTAAAAGAACATTTCTAAACTGGTTAATACACAGATTGTTCTTTGCTTTCCAGTTCATGAGAATAGTTTTCTTTGCGATACATAAAACTGTGAGAACCATGTGTGCTGAGTTAATTTTCACGTTGATGTTGTTTAAGTCACCCAGTATGCACAGTGTGGGGCATGCAGGAATGCTACACTTAAGCCATGTTTATAGGTCCTCACAGACTTCAAGCCAGAACTTCTGGACAGGCGCACAAAACCAGAAAGCGTGTGTAAAATCATCAGGTTTGTTGTCTGTGCAATGTGAGCAGATGTTTGAGTGTGTCAGACCCATCCTGAACATCCTTTGTCCCGTGTAATGTGTTCTATGAAGAATTTTGTATTGTATGAGCTGCAAATTAGGATTTCGAGTCATTCTGAAGGTGTTCAAACATATTTGTGGCCAGAAGCTATGACTAGAACTGATGGATAAATCTGCCTCCCATTTTGAGGATGGTAGAGACATTGTGTCATCTATCTTAGACAATAATTTATATATTTTTGATAGTAGTTTTGAGGTGCAGATGCTTAGAAATTCTGCTACCCTAATCAGGAGTTGTAAGTCTGGTTGGTGGAGGATATATTTCTTTGTTATTATAGACTTAAGTTGTTGATATTCTAGGAATTTATTGCTGCCTATCCCATGTTGTGATATGAGCTCATCAAATGAAATAAAATTTCCATCTTGGATTATATGTTCCAGATGTTTGATTCCTTAGATCTTCCACAGAGTAAAGTTTAGCGTTTTTTTGTTTTGCAGGATGTCAGGATTGTTCCAGATGGGAGTAAGCTTACACGGGAGAAGTGAAGACTTTGTTATTTTAAGAAATTCCCATCAGGCTGTCAGAGAGGAGCTGATGTTAATGCTTTTGAAACATTTGTGATTTTTTACGTTTTGACTAATAAGTGGCAGGTCAGAGATTTCCAGATTATCACACAATGCTTGTTCTATATTTATCCATGGTTCATCTAGTGGGCTAGGTTTAAACCATTTTGATATATATTGTAACCTATTGGCTAAGAAATAGTGCTGAAAATTAGGTATATCTAATCCACCACTGTCCTTGGTCTTCTGTAGGGTTTTTAAACTAATACGTGGTGGTTTGTTTTTCCACAGAAATTTGGAGATGCATGAATCTAATGACTTAAGCCAAGTAGCAGATGGTTTTATGGGGATCAAATTGAGAACAAATAGTTAACTTTTGGTAGTATTATCATTTTAATGGTTGCAACTCTCCCCATAAGTGATATGGGTAATGACTTCTGAGTGAGATCGTCCTCTACTGTCTTTAATAATTGTACATAATTTAGCTTTGTTAGCTCTGAGAGCCTGGCGGAAATGTTTATGCCCAAATATCTAATATTTCCTGACTGTAAAGTGATCGCAGGTATATTCTGGACCCTACAGTTAATGGGCAGAACTGTGGTCTTAGACCAGTTGATAGAGTAGTCAGAAAGTGCTGAGAGTGTGATCGTGTGAGTGAGAGACATCTGTGAGTTCTGAAGGAAAAGTAATACATCATCAGCATAAAGACTAATTTTATGCTCAATATTTTGGGGTTGGATGCCTTTAATATTTCTATCTTGTCTGATAACAGCTGCTAAAGGTTTGATGAAAATAGCAAAAAGTGAGGGGGAAAGTGGGCAACCCTGTCTTGTACCTCTCTGCAGACTGAAGCTTGGATAAGTTTGATCATTTGTCTTGACACATGCATTTGGGAAGCTATATAATATCCTTATCCAATTGATAACCGAATTTGTTTAATGCTGTGAATAAAAATTTCTAGTTCACTCAATCAAATGCTTTTTCTGCATCGAGAGAGACGATTGTGGTTTCCAAGTTGTTAATGGTATAGTCTATGAGATTAATTAGCCTGCGCGTGTTAGTGGATGAGTGTCTACCCTTTATAAAACCTGTCTGGTCGGGATGTATTATATTCTATTCTTTTGACGAGGGCTTTACAAATATTTTGAAGTCTGCATTTATTAGAGATATTGGGCGGTAGCTGGATGGAAGTATGAGGTCTTTTCCTGGTTTCTGTAGCAGGATAATGTTAGCAGAGTTCATGTGTGCGGATAATCTGCCATCCTGCTTAGCTTGTAATACCATGTTGTAAAATGTAGGTGCCAAAACAGTCCAAAATTCTTTGTAGAAACTGATCTATGTTACTGTCTGATGGATCATTTTGTAATGAATATAAGGTTTTATAGAAGTTCCTGAAAGCATCGTTGATTACATCAGGGTCATGGGTGACATTTCCTTTTGAGTCTTTAACAGAAGTGATTGTTGTTTTCTCTTTGTTTCTCTTTAGTTGACTAGCTAGGAACCTTCCAGATTTATTGCCATGCTCAAAGTTCTCCAAGCGAAGTCTCAGAAACTGTGTTTGTTGATCAATAACTTGATCGACAACTTCTAACGATTTAATCCTGAGTTCTAAATTTGATATCCTTGAACTTTCACTCTTTTTCTTATTTCATTGAAAAGAGATTATTTTTGCTTCTCATAACTGCTTTTCCGGCTTACCAGAGAGTATAAGCTGACATTCCTGGCAGGTAATTGTTATCTAAATATACAGACCATTGCCTTTTGAAATAATTAATAAAAATCAAGGTCTTTTAGTAATTATGTATTAAATCTCCAATTCCTAGCTGATGGTGTAACTCTGTTATTCTTCAGTGTGATAGAAACTGGAGCGTGATCACTGATGGGGTGGATTTTGATGTCTGAAATATCACTCATCAAAGAACTGCTGACTAAGAAATAATCTATTCTTGAATGTGAGTGGTGTATGGAAGCGAATCTTGACCATATTTCAAATTAAAATGCATTTGCAGAAGTGCTTTTTCATTTTAAGAATGTGGCTGTATTGTTGGACTCATAAATAAAATTAGTAATCAAGCCTTCCATTTGCGTTTGCATTTTCTTCTTCAAGACTGCACATTATTTCTTTTTCATTTTCATGGTCTGCCTGCAAAGTACTGCCCACGATTCGAAAATGAAAAAGCAATTTGAGCGGCACAGCAGAGTGACGTCAGCTCTTCTTCAGCTCCCTGCTGACCCGAGCTATCCATCTTGTTCGGTTGGGGGCGGTGTGCACATCTGCATTGCATTACATTGCAAATGTGCCGGGAAATTGATTGAATTTCCAGGTCTTTAGAGGACGCATCACAGATCATGGCACTGCCTCAAATTGTGCAAACATCGTTATAATTAGCTGAGCAGGTAGAATCTAATAATATATCTGGGTCTGATGCCCGTGGCCGAGTTTACACACTAATTTACACACTAATGAGGTTGCCATAGTAAACCTCTGTTCAGTCCTGGAACAACTGGATGCTGTGGAGCCTCAAATGGGAGGAGGACGACAAACCATCAACATGCGTTCGAGTCCATTGAAAGCTATTTATTAAATGGTTTAAAAATAAAAGAAATAGCGGAGCTGTGCGGCGTAGGCCACCAGACAATCCGTGGGAGGATGCAAAGCTCTCTGTGTATCAACGGTACTCTCTGTGTAGAATCTCTAACAGAGACATACAGGCATCAAAACTGGATCATTTTTATCGATTGATGTTAAAATGTCCTTCGAATCATTACCATCATTACCAGCTGGAGACGTCGACTCTTCATTAAGACTTCTTTTGGAGGTTGAAGCCTTGTTGCTGGCAGATGGGGTTTGATTTCTTTTACCCATGAAGATCCTGTCAAAACACTCATTGATGTAATCCGTAAGGCTATCCAGGCTTTCTTCACTGTACTCCAGTGTTTTGTTTTTGTTTTACCCGATGATATATTTATTTAAACAATAGTTATTGGCGTAATTATAATCTTAGTATATTGTTTGCTCTGCTAGAGGCGCGCCATGTTTGTCATCACTACAGCCAGCTGAAGCGTAATGAACGCACAACATGTCAAATCTTGAAGAAGATGGGCTACAGCAGCAGAAGACCACACCAGGTGCCACTCCTGTCAGCTAAGAACAAGAAACTGAAACTACACTTGGTAGTACACTTGGACAATAGAAGATTGGAAAAACGTTGCCTGGTCTGACGAGTCTCGATTTCAGCTGCGACATTCAGATGATAATGTCAGAATTTGGCGTAAACAACATGAAAGCATGGCTCCATCCTGCCATGTATCAACGGTACAGGCTGCTGGTCGTGGTGTAATGGTGTAAGGGATATTTTCTTGGCACACTTTGGGCCCCTTAGTACCAATTGAGCATTGTTTAGTCTATCTAACTATTGTTGCTGACCATGTCCATCCCTTTATGACCACAGTGTACCCATCTTCTGATGGCTACTTCCAGCAGGATAATGCACAATGTCTCAAAGCTCATATCATCTAATATTTTTTATATATAAATATGTGTATATATATACTGTATATATATTGCAATTTTCTTGTCTAGTTAACTACTCAAAGCATTTTTACACAAAATGTCACATTTACTCATTCACACACTCATAGAGCAGAACTGAAACAGGAGATTATCACTTGAACTTTTCTGAAGATTTTTGTTCTTCTTGCTTGGAGGGTTAAATAAGCCTGAAACTGTGATGTCATCAGCTGGAGGTGGCAGCTGGAGGATTGATTTTTTTTTTTATGCTGTAGACCATAGCAGCTCAAAACCAGATGGTCACAAGATCAAATGAAGAGCATATGTGATGTTTTCCATCCCTGCACTGCAATGCAAGATCCATTATCTGAGATGCTCCATCTCTCTGGAGACATCAGATATTGGCCTGAGAGAAAGAAATGGAGAGAAAGCAGAAAAAGATACAGAGACAATTACAAAAGGGAAGATTACAAAGAGGAGTGACGAGATAAAAGTTCAAGAGGAATACAAAAGAAGGAAGTGAAATAAACAAGACCTACAAATGACCAGAGGAGGTTTGAACAATAATAACCAGCTGATATCTTAGCTGAGTATGAAATTCACTCTGCTGCTTTCTGCTATCGATTTCAATCTCATTGATCATCTTTAAATTAGTTTCTGGACTCAAGCCTGGTCAGACTATTGAATTTTAATCCTGCTGAAGCCTCCTACTGACTCACTGTATCTTTAAACCCTTTATTTGCTCTAGAGTAATCTATTGTTGGTATAAAGGCCTATTGTTCCTCTCAAACTTCCTGTCGCACTTTTTGTGACAAAAAGCCCTAAAAGTGTCTGAAGTTAAAATCTATGTAAAAAAGTTAAATGTCCGAGTATATTAGAAAAGGAAAGTGGAGCATTGAACTTTTTATTTGGTTTTATCAACCTATCATAATACCAGGAAGTTGCTTTTGAAAAACCTTGGTGGCTCACTTGCAGTACCGCAATAACAATAGTATTTAAATGCAATTATTACATACAATGAAGTTTTTACTGCATTTAATGCTAGTTAATGCTGTTTTGTATCACAGTGAACTGTGGAATTTTCACCAGATTTCTATATTTTTTATTTATTTGATACTTGCAAAAATAATTTACAGCTTAAACAGCAATGGAAATATGAATCAATTTAAGCCCTGCTCACTGGATCAACAGTTTTAGCTTTGCCATTTGCACATTTACAGTTTCTAGTGCTGTGCTATTCTTTCCTTTTTGGCTGTTGTAGCATTTGAAATTTACCCTTGTGGGTTGAATAAAGGTATATCCTATCGTATCTCATTTATCCTCAGCAGATGGGTAGAAAACCAGATAAAAAAATTGTTCAAACAGGTAATGTTGACATTGTATTGTATATCGAGGTACACATTTATGCAACACACGTACACTTACCTTGCATACTTTTTTTAACATCCCTACCTTTTAATAGACCTATGACAGCTGCAAATGCTAACATATACCAGTGAGCAAGAACATCTATAATTGTAAACAAAACTGTTTATTGTTACTGTTGTTGTTTGTTTTAGAGATAGCAAATGTTTCATCTGTCCAGAAATACAGGTCTGCTGACACTGATATCTCAATCGGGTCATGACTTGACCTTTTATTTTGCTTCCGCTTGCAGGTTGCCATCAAGATCATTGATAAAACTCAGCTGAACCCCACTAGCCTGCAGAAGGTATACTCTCGACTTGCAAACCTGATAAAATTCATTATCTAAATTTACCTCGGAGAAATTAGATGATTTTATTGCGAAGACCAGTGCTTAATGTTTTGGTACATTTTCATCCACACATCTACACATTTTCAGTTTCCATGCAAAAACTGAGCAGAAAAGCTTTCACAAAAGCTGAAAAATGAAAATGATCATTTCAAAACATTACAAAAAAGGAAGGGTTGGGATACTATTTGATATCTAATCTTTCTCAGATATTAGTTTGTGTATTTGTTACAGAGACGGGCTTAAGTCACTGCTAGCTTTGCATTACAAAGCACTGCTAGCTTTGCAGTGACTTAAGGCAATAAGGAACTGTCGATCTACCTTTGAAAAACATTTCAAAATCTGTCTGATATCATGAAATGTGTTTAAGATTCAGTTTGCTGACTAAAATTATTTCTTCAGCTCTTCCGAGAAGTCAGTGTGATGAAGATACTCAATCACCCAAATATTGGTGAGTGCCCCTCTCCTTGTCTGTTCTTTGCTTTCAAAAGAAAAAAAAGCTTTCAGATCTCTTTCTCTCCACAAATTTCACTGAAATGAAGGGTAGCAGGAGAGACAGTACTAGGACAATGAGTAGTACTAGCATTCAGTGTTTTCTCGTATATTTTGGCCAAGATAGTAATCAGTATTAACCTGCTTTAGAGCTCAGTATTTGACTGTAAGGATTCTAGGATTCTAACATCTGCTTCAATGTCTCTGTTGCATTTTTTCAGTGAAGCTGTTTGAGGTGATTGAAACAGAGAAGACTTTGTATCTGGTTATGGAGTATGCCAGCGGAGGTAAGAGAGATGAGCTTAAAAATTCTAAAAAAAATTTTTATTGATCAGCCATAAGATTATCACCACTGACAGGTGAAGTAAAACATTGATTATATTATTACAATGACACCCAGTAGGACAATATTGTGATTACTAGACAGATATCACAGCATCTCCTCAACTGCAGCTTTTGTGGGATAGGGTCATGGCCAAGACTCTTCAGTAGAATAGAATAGAAAATACTTTATTAAAAAATGTAGATGTATGTAAATGTAGAGAGCAATAGCTAGCCTAGCTATTGTAGCTCAAATTGCTGAAAGTTTGTGCTGGTCCGAAGAAGAGGTGTAGGAACACAATGCAAAAGTAGGCAATGTATAGTTTGAGGAGCATAATGATTTTGGGTGTTGATCCATCCTCAAAATTCTCCCAATCAGATGTGCTGAACAAGTGAGTCCTCGCCATGGAGGCCCCACATTACTTATAATTTACAGGAATTAAGAATTAAAGGATATGCTGCTGATTGCTTGGTGCGAAATATCATGGCTGCTTTGGCAAAAAAAGGGGTCCATGATCAATATTAGAAGGGTGGCCATGCTATGGTTGCTCGATGTTCCACAAAGTGTGTTATTCACAGAAGAACTCATACAGCACCTCTAACTGTATGCTAAAGTTCAATATATGCATCTGTATTTGCAGTGCTTTTTCTCTTGTACATCAGGGGCACTGTGGGGTTCATTGTTTTGCTCAGATGGAGGGGGTGGGGATCAAAGTGGGGATCAAAGCACCAGCTTTCCGACAGGAGGCAGTTTAGAGGTCCGTTTCGGACAAAGTCCTCTGGAGGTTTTGTTTCCTTGCAGACATGTGTCACATCTGCTCACCTCTCTACTTGTGTCTCAGGGGAGGTCTTTGACTACCTCGTGGCTCATGGACGAGTGAAGGAGAAGGAGGCTCGAGCCAAGTTCCGCCAGGTGAGACGTGTCTGATCCCATGTGTCCACTATTTCACTCAGTCCCGTTCTGTTGTTTCGGGTACATTTAGAAAGATTCTGTTAACTTTTAAAGTCTGAAAATGTCAAGCAATTATTAATGTGCAGAAGACTCAGATGCCTTCCGTATTAGGCATATTCATTCATTCATTCATTCATTCCACTTTATTAAAGACACATGTAGGTCCATATGAAAAAAAAGAAAAACGGTGAGAAAAATCCACAAAGTCACAAATCTACAAAAAGGCCAAAATGCCAGTGGTTCCACATACTAGAGTAAAACCTGACTGAGGTTTGTGCAGGGTCCATCGGTGATAAGATGATGTAGTTTGTAGAGTCCGCTAATCTACACGTACATAAGACTGCGTTGTACAGCAGCACAAGTGGAGACATCAAAATCATCAAACAATTGACTTGCACAAGTCCATCTCTGCATCCTAAGCAGCATCCTCATTCCATCATTATATGCCACTTTGAGTTTCTGCATACTGCTTTGTCTATAGCGCCTCCATAAGTGAGCAGTATACAAAGGGGTACAGTATGCTTTAAAAAGTGCAACCTTTTCTGTGGCAGAAAACATACTGAATTTGCGTATAGGCATATCAACTTGTGCATAGATTAAGCAACACTGTCCATGTCATCAGCCAGATCATCAGCCAGTATTGTTTCCGTCACATTTTTAACATTTCAACCAAATAAAGAAAATAAATTAATCTTTATTAGATGGATTTGAATATATGATTTAAAAGCACCTTCCCAAATAAAATCACATGAAATTTGTGAGAGGTGTCAGTAGTCTGCTTAATAAGTCTATTTGTTTTTTGGTAGTGTTAGTTTATCTGGTACTACTTTCTTCTCCAGTACGATTACAACAGTTACCAACGTGTTGGAGCTTTGAAACAACATTTTCAAATAAAAGGGGAAAAAGTGGGTACATATTTTTTATTAATTGTATCCAATTAATCACCTGCTACAGTATCTGTACCTAGCTAATGCACACTGTCACTGTTATTTTCTATTCTTTGATTGTTCATTAAGAAAGGTGGGCAAAGTAATTTTGGTCTTGGATTTGTTCCAGATATTTAGTCAATATGTTTTGACGATCTGTTTTGAAAATCACTGAATGGGCTTAGGAACACTTCCAGAAATCATTGTCGGTGGACACAGTTCACCGTGCCATTCACAAATGCAGGTTAAAGCTCTCTCATACAGAGAAGAAGCCAGTCGGTCTCCTCAGTTCCCAGATGGTTACAGACTGTTGTTAAAAGAAGAGTGATAAAGGTGGACATGTCCCAATTTTTGAGACATGTCACTGTCAATAAAATGTAAGATGAACTAATATTTTTAAATAAATGATCAAATGTCTTACTTTCAGCATTGGATGTTTTCTAATTTCTGTTGTGAAAAGACGGTTCATATATATATACACAGATCATTGCATTTTGTTTTTATTTACATTTATTCATATGTCAGATGAAGCTGTGGTTATAAGCTGTGTGAGAGAAATGCATTAAGCCACTACGAGTTGACACTTAAGTGGTTGATTCTCAGTCACAGTTTCTGATGCGCATAGCTATCTGACAGAAAAACAGAAAAATATGAAAAAAATGAGAACAGCTTTGTTTGGGATTCAACTATAATAATATACACTTATACTTTATTGTGTTTAAAGATACAAAAAGATGGAACTTTGGAGCATTTGTGGAGCACCTAGTTCCATTTGAGTTAAGTTGAGAAAGCAGGTGGGATCTGATCTTCAATTGCATTAAATGGGTGTGTTAGTCTGTTTTTGAGAAGCTCAGTTTTGTACAGTTTAGATTCTTCTAACGTGTCTATATGTATTGTAAAGTCCGTTTTTTGTTGAACTAACACAAGGAGTCATTTTTTTCTAGTGTCATGTAAACATTGTCCTGGCTGCAGAATAGTCTATCTACATACTTGAATCACACTTTTAGCTCAGATCAGATAATGATGCAAAGGCCTTGTCAACCATACTGTTTGCTGAGAGTGAGGGCATCGTTTTAGCTGTTTGAATGTGACGCATAACCTAACATAAATATGGTTCTGACGAACCTGCTGCATTTTTGTGATAGTGATGGATTGATAATTAGTTTAATTTTCTGTCAATCATTGTTGTATGAGGAGACAAGCGCACGCACAGTAAAGACCAAAGCAATGCTTACACACTTCAAACTAAAGTTTAGGTGATCAGTCACAAAAACAGATAACCCCAGATGAAATCTGTTGAAGCCAAGAAGCATTAGATTTGATGCCCTACAAGACATTTTAATTTTGTCCAATAGGGACCACTGTACACACAACTTACTGTTACATTGTGCGACTAACAGACAAATGCATTTTAAATCCATGTTTAAATAATTTTTATCTTGTGAATTCCTGTGCATTCAGTTTGTTAACACTGATTAAAAGAATCAAAAGTCAAAAGGAAGTCTAAAGGAAGCCCTATTTGTGTTTCTACTTCCTCTGTTGAGGGTCATGGGACATTACTGTTGGAGCTTTTAGTTACCTGCAAGTCTCCCATCATTAGAATATTTCCTCTGGTGCCACCTTCGGGATAAACATTAAATTACACTTTAATATTCTAGCCTTGTTTTGGGGAAAATCTCCAAACAGCATTACACAGTCTCAGATGGCTGACTACAGACAGCTGTATGATGTGGAACTGCTTTTAACTAGTTTTTCTTGCATAACCTTGTGTTTCTGTCAGATTGTTTCAGCAGTGGAGTACTGTCACCAGAAGAGGATTGTACACCGTGACCTCAAGGTATGTAAAAAACAAACATTATAGTGTCAGCTGTGTAAAATGAATGCATGTCTCTCTTAATTTTTTTCTATCTTAAAAATCCAGTAGAAATCAGTTCTGCATCCCTTTTTGTCTTTAAAATGGACATAAATAAAATTCAAAATGGATATATCTTGCTTCGTAGAAGTGCCACAATGAAGAATAACTAGAAAAGAGAGAAAGTAAAGTAGGGCATATACACAGAAATAAATAGATAAATGTGAAAATTTATAGGCAAATAAGTAAAAGTTGAAATAAATTAAGTCAGAACAAAGTGAAGATTGTGAAGATTCTGCATCTTTAGTGTTTATTTCTTGGATAAAATGTGTTCAGAAACAGAATTTGTTGCGCGGTTAAATGACATAAGCAATCTATCAAGCATATTTCTATTACACCAGGCGTAGCTCATTAACAGGAAGCATCTACCATAAATTCTGGACTATAGAGCGCACCTGAATATAAGCCGCACCCTGTAATTTTAAAAAGAAAATCCATTTTGTACTTGTATAGGCCGCACCGGATTATAAGCCGCGGGTGTCCACATTGTAATATGAGATATTTACACAGAAAGTAGTTACACGGAAAACTTTTAAACCTTTAATTAAATGTGTATGGTAACATAAACAAATAAATGTTTTTTTTTTCCGAACTGTGCCCGTAACACCAATGGTTTTACCTTAAATAAATTTGTAATGCACAAATATGTGGCATAAGTGCATTTCTTTCGAACAGTGCCTGTAACAAGGCTGGTAAAAAAAAAAAAAAAAAAACAGTAACCTACCAGGAAAAGTCATTGATCGCCTTCTTCATCTTCCTCCTGTGCACTAAAACCATCAAAGTCATCTTCTTCAGAGTCCGAATTGAACAGCCTCAGAACTTTGTCACTCACTTCAGTCTCTTTGTTGTCGTTCTCACAATCTAATCTCAGATTGATCGCCGTTAGTTTAAAAGCTGCACCATATGCATTTCTTCGTTTGTTTTCCATGTTGAAAGTGAGTACAAATGACCAATTTACAATAATTTAGCAGTGTGTTTGCTTTATCGTACAATTTAGTACAATTTCATTGTGAACTATTCGTTAATTTTATTGGTCCAATGTTACAAAGTAAAATGTTTTTGGCGGCATGAAAAAAAAACAATTTATTAGCCGCACCGTATGATAAGCTGCGGTGCTCAAAGCCTGGGAAAAAAGTAGCGGCTTATAGTCCGGAATTTATGGTAATTCATGCTCACAGTGGCGCCACCATGGGGTGGCCAGGAGTGGCCACGGTCCCCCCTACAATTTTGCTGGCCACCCCACTCGCCAGTCACATAGATTCTATCGTCAGTTATGCGTTTCATCCGAAATCATTTGGGTCAAATGAACAGGCCCAGGAAGTCACTCAGCTGTTGCATGCTCTAACAGCATGCGTGAGACCGGTCACTGATCTCAAAAGAAGTGACGAGAGAAGACGGAGAAGACTACTAGTGAGTAAGTAAGTCATAAATTTCTTTAGTAACAGAAGAGGGGGAGTATGCGTCGTGAAGGGCTTTATTAGTGGCGAATGGTGCTGTATACAGCACCTGTTACAGAAGCCTTTTGACTTATTTTTTTACATTTGAAACTGAGTTATGTAACTAACGTTAGCTGCTGCTTGTATATGTTATGGCAATTTGCAGAAAATGACGAGAAAGTCCACAGAAATCTCTTCTTATTTTAAGAAAAAAATTAGTACAGTACGATAGAGAGAGCCGACAGGGGAGCAGCAGAGGCTTAGTGAGGAGGAGAAAGAGGAGGATGGAGGAGAGGAACAGACAGAGCAGCATGCCAAGGTTACACAGGCACAGCCAGCATCACTAAGAGAGCACAGTGACCAGGAAGAGCATCAGAAAGCAGCAGACCAGTAACAGTCAGCACCAACAATGGTCACAGAAGTGAGGCAGGAATCAGCAAAAGCAGGTGTTCGACCTGCTCCTGGACCAACAGGTGAAGTTATGACTGTGTGGCCCTAATAATGAAATTGATGGCTCGGCCAGATAGTAACGTCATCTGGAGAAATGTATGTTTATAGTGTGTTTCCATTAAATTTCAAATCATGCCATAATCACTTAAATATTTTTGATTCATGTTTATTGGTAGTTCAGTTTGATTAGTCTGAATAGAAATGCCTATAGGCTATTATTGTAGCTATAATTGATAATTACTATGGAGAAGGGCTAAGTATTATTATTACTGCCATTCTAATTATTTTAATGTCAAAATAACGGATTCATTCATCATAGATATCTCCCAGTCAAGAGCAGAGCAGCCCAAGCAGCCACAACTTCCAAACAAACTTCCCTCAAACCTATCAAGGGGACAGAAGACGGTGCTTCTCTAAAGACTGGTACAACACCCATAAATGGCTGGAATACTCTCAGAGTAAAGACTCTGCCTACTGTTATGCCTGCCAGCACTTCAGTCTCCCCTCCTCAGGTGATTCAGTATTTACATCTGAAGAGGGGTTTAAAAATTGGAAAAAGGCAACCTTCAAAGATGGAGTACTTTTAGGCCATGCCAAATCTGAAGCACATACTAATGTGATGGTAGCATGGGCAGAGTATGAAAAGTCCACTGCAAGCACATTCTCTCTGTCAGCCTCCTTAAATGCAGAAAATAATAAATTAGTGACGGAAATTAGAAAGTACATTAAAATTGTTGGAGAAACCCTGCACAGAGCACATAATGAATCAGAAGGTGAGAATAAAGGAAATCTTCTCTCTATTATGGAACTGCTAGCCAAACACAATCCCATGGTCAAAAGAAAAATGACAAGTCAAAGAAATGCAACATACCTTGGGCATGATAAACAATTGTGTCAAGGTCATATGTGCACCAAAGATGGTTTGAGGTACAGAGTGAGATGTTTCAGGGGCCCCCAAGAGAGTTACAAAGGCTGATGGAGACACGGTGGGCATGTAGGTATAATGCTTGCAAGACACTCAGAGACAGACTGCCAGCCATCATAACTCTACTAAAAGAAATATCAGAGGACCAAAATGGCAACAGAGCAATAGAGGCAAGAGGTTTATTAGCCCAAATAGATCTCAAGTTTGTTAGCCTCCTTGCAACATTCACCTGTGTTCTTGGTGAGATAAAATATCTTTCAGATATTTTACAGTTCCCACAACTCGATTTGGGCACAGCTGTCACACTTGTTGACTCTCTTGTTGACACATTGGAGAGTTACAGAGAGAGCTCTCTCTTTAATGACATCAGGGACAATACTCTAACTCTTACTGAGCATTGCAACATCAGTGCTACACCTCCAGGCCGTCAGGTCAGACCAAGCTCTAGGCTTGAAGGGCATTACATGTTCATTCCAATAGTCTAAAGACAAGTCAGCACAGAGATGGAGTCATTTCGGACAGGTTCATTCATTCCAGTTATTGATGTGCTTCTCTGAGGTGAAGAGAAGATTTTCTAAAGAAAATTGTGTCATAATGAAAGGAATACATGCCTTCAATCCCTGCAGTCCCACATTTTGTGAGAAAGATGTAGTGTTTCCATTTGCCTCACAAAACAACTACAGCACTGAGGATCTACAATATGAGATCCTCCAGCTTAAGCGAATTCTTGAGAGGAAACAAACTAGAGGTCAGGAAACACCAAAGAATTTAACAGAGCTCACTGTCTTTCTGGAGCCATATAAGGATGTTTGCTTTACCTGTGAGCACTGCATCCTGTGAGCGCAGTTTTTCTATGCTAAAGTTAATCAAAACTGCCATAAGATACTTCTTATGCCATGACTGATGAGCCATCCATCCATCCATCATCTGCCGCTTATCTGGGGGTCGGGTCGCGGGGGCAGCAGCTTGACTGATGAGCGTTTAAGCAATTTGGGTGTGCTAAGTGTAGAAACAAGAAGGGCTATGGGCCATAAATCTTGATGACTTTGTGGATGTGTTTGCCAAAAAACACAGCAACAGGCGAATAAAACTTTTCTGAAACATGCTGTATAGCCTGGTAATCAGAATCAAAGACTATTGATCCCTGGTGGGAAATTCTTCTTGTAACTGTAAATCTTTTTGTTACACATAGCAAAGATATGAGTGTTTGTTAAACATACTGTATAGCCTGGTAATCAGAATCAGAAAGACTATTGATCCCTGGTGGGAAAGTCTTGTTACATAGAGCAAAGATATGAGTGTTTCTGTACTTGCTTCTGTTTGTATCTACCAGTACCTTCTTTTTCCCAGTAATTGATTTGATTACAATAAATGTACACCTTTAAATTAAGCTGTATGTGTCTTTTTAAGGAAAAGGATAACTAACCTATTTTAAAAACAATGAATCACCTAGCATATATACATAACACAATAAAAAAAAAGTTTGTTGTGGAACTCAAAATGTTAACTGTACTGTTAGTCTATGCACATTAGATCATTAGTACCATTAAATGTAACACAATAAACCCAAGTATATCAGTAGGTGTTTCCTTAAGTATTTCTGATAGTTTTCTAGTAGCCTGTTTACCAGAACAGTATAATAAAATCCTGAAATGATGACTTTTAGTTTTGGTGTCCCACCCCAAGAATTTAAGTGGCCCCATCTGCCACCCCTATGAAAAATGTTTTGAGGCTCCACTGCATGCAAACATGATTGTCTCAGGACAAAGCTGAAGGTACAGCAGTGACAATGGAATTAACAGAATAAATTAGAAAAAAGGGACAAGATTAAAGGAAAAATAAAAGGTTGAAAATAAATAAATTACATTGTAAAAAGATTCAAACTTTTAAAAAATATGAATATGAACAATTTACATAAAATTAAAAAAATATATCTATTTCTATATGTGGAAACTATTATTACTGATATAATTTATATTCCTCGATTTATTTTGTTATTATTTTCCAGATTCATCCTTTTTTGTGGCACTAGAAGCATAAATAAATAATAAATAAATAAAAGAGGAGCTCATTTATTAAAGGCTTAGATGATTTAACTACTGTTAAAAATATTACCTTTTTGGTCCTTAATATTTCTTATTTTTGTTCCACCTTCCCTATTTTGTGCAATTTTTACTGCATTAGAATGATTTATTGTCAGACATGGGTGTGTTTTAAGTTGATGAGGCATATTTTCATTTTGTGTTCTGTTGTATGTATGTGGTTTAAATTGTTGTCTTTTTTCTTTTTTTCATAAAGCAGCATTATGGTTTATACAAACAAAAAACTTTTAAGGTGAAATTTTCCAGAAAGTCTGTGTAATATTTAAGTTAATAACCTTTGAATTAGAATCAGAAAAAAAAAATTCAATATCTTGAACTCGCTAAGTTTGTGTGGTAACTTTGAACTTGATCAAATAAGACTAACTTAAAATGGAGAATGTTTGATGAGATCGAGCCATGTGAGAAGCATGATGAAGTCAGCTCAGCTCAGTGTGTACCTTAATGGAGAATGCTCTACAATGAATTCAATCTTTTTTTTGTTGTTTGTTTATCAGAGGTAACATTACGTTATTGGTAAATCATGTGTTGTTGTTTTTTTTCTCTGTCTCTTTCTAAGGCAGAGAATCTCCTGCTTGACGCCGATATGAACATTAAAATAGCAGACTTTGGCTTCAGTAATGAATTCACATTGGGCAGTAAATTGGATACTTTCTGCGGCTCTCCTCCTTATGCTGCCCCTGAGCTCTTCCAGGTGAACACCGCGCACCTCCCACCACCCTTCCAGTACCCTCTCTTCTTCTCTCTTACTCTCTTTCTCAATTACACATATTAAGATCAGTCTTATTAAGAGGTGAAAATGCAGCAGAGTGAAGTCATTAAGTAGTGGGATTTTGGGTAATTTAGTTCTGTGACCCTGCAGGGGAAGAAGTATGACGGGCCGGAAGTGGATGTCTGGAGTCTGGGGGTGATTCTTTACACACTGGTTAGTGGCTCCCTGCCCTTCGATGGACAGAACCTAAAGGTTAGATAAAAGTAGACATAGAAATACTGTTCAGTGTTGTATAGTTGAACAGCATGAAAACTTGAGATTTTTATCATTAAATCAATGTTTTACAAAAGCTGATCTTCATGTGCTACTTCACAAATATTCTACAAGGTATGCCTCAGCTGGCTGTTTTTTAAAAATAATTATAACAAGCTCAGACAAGAGAGTGTTTGATTATTCTATGTGTGTGCTTGTTTGTTTGTTTGTTTAATCAAAGTAGTTGCAGATTAAAACTGTGCTCAATAAAATAGTCACATTCAATAATTGCATTGTGAACATTTTACTTCCCTCATCCCATGAATGTATGCTATTTTGCGTTTTGAAAGCACCCTAAGTAATTCCTTTGTATTTGATTAATAAAGAGCAACTTTTTAGCAGCCACTTAGTTCATGTTCCTTTTTTTGGCGATGGTTGTCACTACCTGGGAGAAATCATTGCCCAATGTAAGGAGCGCATATTTAGAGAAAAAACACATGTGCTACAACAACATCAACTTCTGTGCGCTAAAAAAGGCAAAAAGTCAGGGAAATATTGTTGTGGAAATATTTGCTTAGTATTTCAGACTTGGTGAGGAAATACCAAAACCCCTCTTTTTGGTAAGTAAATAGGGGGATACTCTTTCATCTAGTCTGAACATCCTGAGACTCACATGCTGAGCCCACTACATCTATACAAACATGGTCTCAAACATTTTTTATACTAAATATTATATTTTCATCTTAAACAGTTATTGGTGTGCTCAAAAGTGACTGTAAAACTATTAGTAGAAAAATTGAGACAAGGCCATTTTTATCAGTATGCAACATCGCCTTTTCGCTGTTGACAGTCCATGAACATCTGGAAACTGAGGAGATCAGCTACCCCGCCTTTGGGAGAGGCCTATTCATGTCTGATATAGAATTTTAGCTGCTCAACAGTCCTAGGTCTTCTTTGTGTTTCATGATGTTTTAAATTTTTCAGTTGGTGAAAAATCTGGATTGTGGGTTGGCCAGTCCAGTACCCAGACTCTTCTACTGTGAAGCTATGCTGTTGTAATAGATGCAGTTTTTCTTACTGAAGTATATTGATACCTTGCAAGATGTCTAAGTTGCCATTTCAGAATTGAGTGCAAATAACAAGCTGGATGGTCACTCTTCTCTTTAGTCTGGAGGACTAACCTACATTTGTGGATGGCACTATGAACTATGTTAACTGACAATGATATCTGCAAGTTTTTCCTGAACCCTTGCAGTGATTTCTTATATTGATACCTTGCTCACAGAAATGTCTCCAGATTCTGTTAATATTTTGTATTCTGCAGCCAATGGAATATTCAAAGTCTTCACAATTATACGTTTAGTATCATTATGCTGAAATTGTTCAATAATTCAAAAGCTCTTAACTTTGCCGATTGCTGAGACTCCATCTTTACTTCAGGGAAACTCTGCCTCTCTGAGCTGTTGCTAATTGACCTCATTATAGTGGCTTGCAAAGTATTTGCCCCTCCTGCCATTTTCCCTCCTGCCTTTTTTCTTTTCTTTTAGTGCTACAACTTGTAATTTGAATAGATTTTTTTGTGGATTTCATGTAATAAATCTTCAAAAATAGTCCACATTGGTGATAAATATAATATATGCTTTTTTTTTTACAAATTCTAAAAGATGAAAAAACAACAACAAGTAGTGCGCACATATGTTTTCATCCCTTTGCTGAGAAGTCTTTAAATTAGAACTGGAACAACAAACCTTCAGAAGTCATATAATTAGTAATCTACATGCAACATGATCTCAGTATATATTCTGAAAGCCCCAGAGTCTGCATCACGACTAATGAACAGGCAGCAGCAAGCAAGCAACAGCATGTAGTAGCAAGACCAAGGAGTTCTCCAAAAAGGTTGTGGAGAAGAACCAACCATCCATCCATTTTCTACACCCGCTTAATTCCAATTTAGGGTTGCAGGGGGGCCTATTCCAACTGTCATTGGGCGAGAGGCAGGGTACATTACAGGGCCACGTAGATACAAACAATCATTTAAGCTCACAGGGACAATTTAAAGTCACCAATCAACTTAACGTGCATGTTTTGGGTGGTTGAAAGAATTATTATTATTACAGCATCAACACAGATGGGAAAAAAACAAAACATGGCACTACAACAAACCTATCTAGAAAGGGCTGCCCACTTAAAAGGGTATTTTTAAACCTAGACCTTATTTCTGGCATGAAATACGTTTATCTACTCACCGAGAACAGTTTGGTGAAAGTTGGCATCCTTCGGAAGATATTTAGATCACTCGAGATCTGCGTATATCCATATAACAGGAGAGAGCAGGGCATAGATAGACAATACAGCCTCTAAATAAGGTATTGTCTTTATTTCACCAATACTTGAAGACGAATGAATGAATGAACACGTACTATTGCTCTGTTAGCACATAGCTACTGTTTTGTGGCTACTTGCAGCTATTGGAGAGCTAACGGAGGGAATTATACTCACACCTATACTGGGACGACTTCATTGACACGCATGGCTGCAGCACAGCTCATTCACTCCGGTAAGAACGTCCATCGTAAGATGTCGTAAGTCGTCGTTCATGTTGTCAAAATCTGATAAATATCCTGCCATGTTGCACAAAACTAGCAGTAGCAAACTCCGTGTGAAGTTATCCGACTGTCGAGCAATGAGTAAATAAGCTGTGCTCCAGCTGGCTCCAGTTAGCTCTGCTATAGCCTCAAGTAGCCACATAACAGCACCTATGAGCTAACAGAGCTATAGTAGACGTTTGTTCATTCTTTTGGGTTAAAGTATTAGTGAAATAAAGACACATAATGCCTTATTTAGATATTTAGAGGCTGTATTTTCTATGCCCTGCTCTTTCCCGTTACATGGATATACACGGATCGTGAGTGATCTGAATATCTTCCAAAGGACGCCGACTTTCACCAAACTGTTCTCATGAGTAGATAAACGTATTTCAAGCCAGAAATAAGATCTAGGTTTAAAAATACCGGAATTCCCCTTTAAACTCACAGACCAGGCAAGGAGGACATTAATCAGCAACAAAGAGACCAAAAGTAACCCTGAAGGAGCTGGAGATCTCTCCAAAAAGGAAAATCTGTCATTTTTAGCAGTGTCAGCAGTGGAATTGCAGGATCTGCTAAAGCGATGAAAGCAATTACAAGTGCTGTTAATTCCGTGTCACCTGTAGTTCATAATGTCACCGAAATGAAGAAGAAATGGTTTGATTATGAAAATGGCTTTAAAAAAAACGTCTCGCCATGGCCAATTAGTTGTTGTCTCATCATGATGGCACTTTGATTGGGTGGTCCATGAAGGGGATCTTTTGGCACCACACCTTCTGGTCTGCCTGGGCTGTTTCAGGTAGTAGGAGACCTTCGTTCATGGCAATATTGTGCAAAACGCGGCATACCAGAATAATCTGGCATGCCTTCTCTGGGCTATAGACCAGTTTGCCTCCCACTGTATCAAGACACACCCACCTGGCCTTCAGCTCAGTGTGCTCCACAACGGCAAGGGTGCTTTGAATGATGCCTATGTAGGCAGTCTATTGCTCTGGTTATGTTTGGCAGTCCAGCCATGGCATGAAAGTCCCTCTTAATTTGTACTTGTTCGACAGCGGTGGATGAGAATTTGATGTACCATGGGTGATAAACTGATGAGAGCTTTGATGACCAAGGGGAGCGCACAACTCACAGAGGACTGGTGCACACCCAGTCTGTCCCCAATCTCCCTCTGAAAAGTTGCTGTGGCCAAAAATCCATGGGTGGTGAGGACCTGAACATGTGGGGGAATTGGGTTTGATCGGCGTGTTTCAATTACACTTCCCATTGACCTTGTTATATACAGAGCCAAATTAACCTTCAATTAGTTCATAATTTAAGTCAAACAGAATGTCAGAATAATTATGAGTTATAATTTTATGATTACTTCAGAGTAATTAAATATACAATCAATTAGTCAAGCAAACTGGATTCAAATGACAGCATACTATTTTACGTGACTCCAACGACAGGTCTGGATCTCGTAAATTCTGTTCTAACCTGACAGAAAACTTAAAATACGAAAACATTGGTGAATGTGCAAATTCTCTTAAATAACTTGTACGTACGACTTAAGAACAAATCTGTTCGTACGAACGGTTCTTGCATGAGGCCCAATGATCCTAAGCATACCGCTAAAGCAGCACTCGAGTAGTGTAAGGGGAAATGTTTAAATGTGTTGGAGTGGCCCTGTCAAAGATCATACTTCAGTCTAATTGAGGATCTGTGTTATGTTAGATTGCTGTACACCAGCAGAACCCATCCAACTTGAAAGTGCTGGAACAGTTTTACTTTGAAGAATGGGCAAAAATTCCATAAGCTAGTTGCAGCAAGCTCATAGAGACATAGGGTATGAAAAAGATGGCACTACAAAGAATTGACTTTGGGGTGTGAATAGATATGCACACACTCTTGTTTTATCTTTTGTATTTAGAATAATTTTTTTAGAGAAATTTTTTGTAAATTTTTTTACATAAAATCCATTTTAAAAATTCATTTATTATCCATTTTGTAATGCAAAACAGTCTAGTGTGGTGAATAGTTGCAAACTGTTTCTCCAGTTTCTTTTTAATTCAATTCAATTCAGTTTTAGTCATATAGCACCAAATCACAACAAATGCCATCTCAAGGCACTTCAGTCATACAGTTTTCGTAGCGCTTAGTTTTCCAGCCCGTTGATGTTCCCTTGCCTACTTTTTTGAGACATTTTGCTGATGTTAAATTCAAGATGAGACAATATTTTTCATGAAATAATAAAATGTCTCACTTCTGATAAATTGTTATTACTTTATGAGATATGCAAATCATTGCATTCTGTTTTGATTTACATTTTATACAACATCCTAACTTCTTGGAAACTTTTGAGATTGCTCTGGGGTTCCAAAAAAAGTTTGCATGAACTTTTTCATTACTAAATTAAATGAGATGGCTGTTGTTGTGTTGCACAGGGTATCAATGGCATTCAAAACTTGAACATCTGCAACGTTATTTAAAAGATTTTTGTTTACAGTACTCCAGATAGCATTTAAAATTCAAGGTTTGTGAAATAAATGACGTGTACATTTAGAAACACCAAAATTAGATCATTTTAAAAATCTTTTCACTGATGTAAGTACACTGACTCTGTTTGTGTGTGTGCAGGAACTAAGGGAGCGTGTTCTTAGAGGAAAGTACCGGATTCCCTTCTACATGTCAACTGACTGTGAAAATCTGCTAAAGAAGTTGCTGGTCCTAAATCCGGGCAAAAGAAGCAGCTTGAAGGTAAATCCAATCCAATCTGTCACAATCCAATACTCTACAAACTTCAACTCTCTACTTTTAAAAGTCCTAAATATAGCTCTTATCTTGATGTCAACCAAAAGCTGTCAATGACCTTTCCTAAATCTGCTTCATAATAAAGGCCTTTGATTAGAGTCCTGTTTGAGGATGTTCTGTGAAGCAGCCAAGTCTTGATTTTCCATCCACAGCAAATTAACTATAGAAACTAGATAAGATTGGTGATGTGCCTTAACATGAAGAAAAGATAAATGAGCAACTTAAAAATCATTGTTTCTTCCATTGTCTCTTCTAAATGATTGTTCTTGCCTGTATCACAACATTCCTCTCTGTTCCTCAGCAAATCATGAAGGATCGATGGATGAATGCTGGCTACAAGGAAGAAGATCTGAAACCATACACTGAACCTGAACAAGACTTCAGTGACCTCAAACGCATTGGTCAGATACAAAGTAGATTAATTTGGTAGAGCTGGTCACCAAAGTTAGACACACAACTGGCTACTGTTTTCAAAGTCTTTAGCATCTCATAATACAGTATTATTTACTTGATGCGAGTATCACCTTTCAATAAGCCAGGCCTAATCAGTAAAATTAACATTTTGTATTTGAAGTCAATGAAGTTAGGACTTCACACAAGTAGCAAAGGTTCATTCATGCCACCACTTTGGTGTTCTTGTAAAACCATATTTCGAAAAGTATTCACCCATCCGAATGATTAAATTCAGGTGTTCCAATTATTTCCATGGCCACAGGTGTATAAATTCAAGCACCATTCAAGGCATGCAGACTGCTTCTACAAACATTTGTGAAACAATGGGTCGCTCTCACGAGCTCAGTGGATTCCAGTGTAGTACTGTAATAGGATGCCACATGTGCAGCAACTCCAGTCGTGAAATGTCCTCGCTAAATATAACTAAATAGTCCACAGTCAACTGTCAGTGGTATTATAACAAATATGATACGAAATCGATTGGGGACGACAGCAACTGAGCCACGAAGTGGTAGGCTACGTAAAATGACTCACAGTGCGCAGAGGTCGCCAACTTTCTGCAGAGTCAATCGCTACAGACCTCCAAACTTCATGTGGCCTTTATATTAGCTCAAGAACAGTATGTAGAGGGCTTCACGGAATGTGTTTCCATGGCAGCTGCATTCAAGCCATACTTCACCAAGTGCAATGCTAAGCGTTGGATGCAGTGGTGTAAAGCACACTGCCACTGGACTCTAGTTTAGTGTAGTGATGAATCACGCTTCTCCATCTGGCAATCTTATGGACAAGTCTGGGTTTGGTGGTTGCCAGGAGAACGGTACTTATCTGACTGCATTGTGCAAGTGTAAAGTTTGGTGGAGGGGGGATTATGGTGTGGGGTTGTTTTTCAGGAGCTGGGCTTTGCCCTTTAGTTTAAATGAAAGGAACTCTGAATGCTTCAGCATACCAAGAGATGTTGCTCTAACTTTGTGGAAACAGTTTGGGGATGGACCGTTTCTGTTCCAACATGACTGTGCACCAGTGCACAAAGCAAGGTCCATAAAGACATGGATGAGACAGTTTGGTGTTGAAGAACTTGACTGGCCTGCACAGAGTCCTGACCTCAACCCGATAGAACACCTTTGGGATGAATTAGAGCGGAGACTGCGAGCCAGGCATTCTCGTCTAACATCGGTGTCTGATCTTTCAAATGCGCTTCTTGAATGGTAAAAAATTCCCATAAACACACTCCTAAACCTTGTGGAACTCTTACCCAGAAGAGTTGAAGCTGTTATAGCTAAAAAGGGTGGGCCGACGTCATATTAAATCCTATAGATTAAGAGTGGGATGTCACTTAAATTCATATGCGTGTAAAGGCAGATGTGCGAATACTTTTGACAATATAGTGTAAATGCACTTTGACTTTTTGGTTCTGCTAAGATCAGGTCAATATTTATATTTTTCCAAAAGTAATGATGCTCCAACCAGCCTCAGTGGGATTTTGATTTACTGCAAATTAGCAAATACTTGCATCCTAACATAATTAGATAATGAACATTACTACTGCTTAACATCAATGTCTGGCATCTTGTTGGCATGCTAATGTTAGTATTTATGATTCAAGTACATCCTAAACTACTAAAACAGCTATTTCCTTTACATAATGTTAATGTTGTATACTATAAAAGCTGGACAAAGACACTGTGAAGTCACCCACTGGTTTGAGTAATATTGCTTTTGGTCCTTGAGTTAACATCATTGTCTTGGTTTTTGGAAACCAAACATGACAAATGAGGTTTGGATTTTTCATTGTTATTTTTATCAATTTGGCTCTTTTGGGCAATTTGGGTCTCATAAGCCAAAATGTGGCAAAGGCTTTATCCCTTTTTGTGTCTAACTAATTCTTTTTTTTTTGGTGTCTTTTGGTAGATGACACTGTTATGCTCACTGCTTTAGACTATAATTTATTACCCTTCAATCAAAGCTGGGTGTTCTGTGTATTTTCTGACTAATCAGAGCTGATGGAAACGATGGGCTTTTCTCAGGAGGAAGTAAGGAAGGCACTGGACGGCCAGAAATACAACGAAGCGACTGCAATTTATCTGCTGCTGGGGAGAAAATCTGCAGAGGTTTAGAATATTCCCTTGTTTTTTTTATTCTAAGAATCTGGCTTTTGAGTATCATCTGTATATGTTCATTACAAACATAATTCAGAACCAGTTTAGCCAAGATTAGCTGAAAGTTTGAGAAAAAAAACCATAAATTTCCATTTAAGGGCTATCTGATTACCCCAAAATGTTACCTTCTTCACAGTCTGTAAATAAGCCAAACTTCTACTCAGAATCCTTTGTTGTCTCTCCACTAGTTTGAAGTCTCCTCTGAGTCTTTCTCCAGCTGTAACCTGGTTCAGAGATCCCGACCCATTAGCAACCTTGAAGGTTCCAGTCAGTCCCCTGCAAACACTCGCAACGTGACCACCACACAGAGGCAGCGGCGTTTTAGTGATCATGGTAAGTTTGTGTCTAATCACACTGATATTTATATTTTAATCTCTCTCACTCTATGTGACATATATTGATTATATGTATTGGTAAACCTATAATACTACAATTCCTGTGAGAGTATTCAGATTATTATCAACACATCTCAGAGCACATCTGTGTTTTGTGTCTTAGTGGCGCCCTCTATCCCCCCACCTGTCTCCAACACCAAGCGATGTCATGCCAACAGTGTGGAGAGTGAAAAGAAGGAGGAGCCATCCTCACCCATGGGACCTCCAGACTGCAGGAAGTCTGCCACAGCTTCAGGGGTAAAATTATTCCGATTTTTCTCTGATGTTCTACTTCAAATTGCAGGTTTTAACCAAGGTTAAAATTCAACGACAGATATTGCTGTTGTTAAATCAGACAGTGATTGCACAGATCATGAGCACCCTTGAGAAAAACATAAATACAAGTACCTGCCAAACTCTGTTGATGGGGTTTTTCGTTCCTACTAACGAAGTCCCACCTTAAACAGAAAGAACCACACAAGAGATCAATATAAAGTTCAGCTTTTGCAAAAGGGGAGAACCGTCGCTGCTTCAGCCACAGGTGTATGTGTCTAAGCAACCTACAACAATCTCCGACTCCCTCATTACAGCAGCCTGGTTTTATTCAGAGATAAGAAAGGGGGAAGAGCTTTACAAAAACAAAGGGTTTCATAGAAAAGTCAGAACGTCGGTCGTTTATGTATGCATCTCCAAATGGAGGCAAATCTGCCAATTAGAGTGTGAGACCTTGACGACAATCATACAAAGAGATACATCAATAAACTAGTGTGAATCAGCCATTGTTGGTTTGTAGTGTGAACTCGGGTGAACTCGGTTGACCTCTGGAAGACTCCGTCCTGAAGCATCTCTCTTTGTTCACAAGCACCCTTATTTCCTCGCCACATGACTGGAACTAATGCAGTATATGTCATATAGGATATATATATGGTATAGCGTGGGAAATGCAATTAAAGCATAGCAACACAATTAAAGGCACAGTAAGGTAATTGTAACACAGGGTATATCATGAGATAAATGTTAAAAACCCTAACACCTGTCATTTAATTTAAATTCCGTTTTGTTTATGGAGTCACAACAAATGTCATCTCAACGTACTTTAAAGATACAGAGGGTCCTTGGTTCGAATCCTGGGGTCTCATGTACAAAGGGTACGTACGCACAAAAAAATGGCGTACACACTTTTTCACGTCAACGATCAGATGTATCACGAGCGAAATGACCGTGGAAATGTGCGGTGCCTCACGCAAATTGCAGGGCTGTCGTACGCACTTTTCTACCACTGTTGTTTCTTTGGCGACACTTAGAGGTGATGTTGGGAAACTGTTATAATAAATAAATGTGAACACAATTTGTCCTCAGACTGAGTGATGTGCACATCTGAGACACATGAACAATTAATACACTTGTCTACAATTACACAAGTGGATATAAAAGCATGCGCAAAGTGTTGCAGTGCATACCTTTAAAAACAATGGCAGCTTTAGCGGTATTAGAAGAAGTGCAATTAGAAAATAGCGTGTTTTAAGAGACTGAGAGGATTTGCTGGCACATGATGACAACTGGCTCATCAGCCGTTTTTAGGGCAATCCTCCTGGAACTGTGCGCAGAGCTGCGGCCGGCGTTGGAGCGCAACACAGCGAGGAGCCATGCGCTGCTTGTGCCACAGGTGATGTGCACACTGGGGTTTAAGCAACCGGGGCATTCCAGAGGGAGCTGGCCAACCGATTGGGACTGTGCCAGTCGAGCCTGAGCCGAGCCATGCCAGCTGAGTGGGAGGAATTATCTGCATCTCAGCAGGTATATCAAATTCCCACAATGCAGTTGAACAGGCCAACATTGAAGCGCAATTTGAAGCGAGAGCCGGTTTTCCTAACGTAATCGGAGCTATCGACTACACACACAGTGCTATAAAAGCCCATCACATGATGAATTTGTATATCAACAGGAAACATTTTCATTCCATCAATGTACAGATTGTATGTGATGCGCAAATGCTTTGTGGGGGTGGCCTGGTTCAACGCACGATTCATACATTCAGTAACAGAATTGTTGGGAACAGACTACAAGCTGGCACTGTGCGTGATGGGTGGCTTCTTGGTGAGTAACTTTATTCGTGTAATTGTCCTAATATTATTCCCCGTGACGTGCATTGAGCGTGTGCGCCCCCAATTTCTATCCCATCTTCACAGCATCATAGTTGGTCATTAAAGTTAGTAACTTGCTGTTTTTTACTGGTTAAACAACATCTTAAGATCTTTCTAACAAGCCCCTGATCGTCTCTGTGTGCAAATGTTAATAACCCCGTACGTAAAGTGTGAAGTGTCATAATTAGCTTCACCTTTTTCCCGGCGCACTTCTGCTCTGGTTACTGTATGAACATGTTTGTTGTGAGTTACACAAATGTTTACCTTTAATCAGAGTCACCCACACTCCCACACCCAAACCCCTGACAGAGCAGTGTCACCCATAGTTTTTCACCTCTGCTTGTGTGTGCTTCTCAGACGCCTCAGCATTAAAGGCCTCGCTCCCGCTCCCGCTCTCCCACCCACTCCTCTTATGTTTGCTGTTTATATCGTAGGACAGTGTGCCAAAGAGCACATTTTTGCGGGCCTCCACTTCAGAGAGTAGCACCGCCATCTCGATTTCCGTTAAGTTATTCTTTTTCCGTCTTACTCATTCTTTTTTCTTTATTTTCTGATCGTGCAGAGAGAGGAATCGCAGGTGGAGGGCTAATTTAAATATGATTTGCATATTTAAGTAGGGGCGTGGACAGGGAGGAGTCGGGTACTCCGACATGTGCGCTCAATTCCACGTTGATTGGGATGTACAAAAGAAATGTGCTTGGATTCATGCGTGCGCACACATTGATACATCCGGATATTTTTGTACGTTGGAGGGCATTTTGGTTTGAGCGTATGACATGTTTCAGAAGAAAATCCACACAAGTCTTTGTACATGAGGCCCCTGGTGAGGCCTTTCTGTGTGGAGTTTGCATGTTCTTCCTTCTGCAGAAGCAGAAGTGAAAAAGAAGTGATCCGACATTAAGGTGGATGTGAAGCGGAGAATGGCTGCCCACCGCCAAAGTGTGGCCAAAACAGGCGGGGGGGACAGGAGAGTCCTGTTTGAGTCATGTTTGGGTATGCTGTCCCAACAGCATGACGTAAGTGTGCACCAAGTAATCTGCATCCAGTTCGATTTGGATGCACGCCATCAGGTCTGAAATGCTCCTTACAGTTCCAAAAGATATTAAAGTTATCAATGAGCTTAATCCCATGGGCGATGCATGCATTTGATAACCATGTGTTCAGGCCAAGAAGTCTGCTGAAAAGTTAAATTCCTTTACCCACAGTAGGAATGGGACCTGAAATGGAGACACAGTGTGCTCTATAGTGACACAGTCTCTCCATCAGCAGTCTGAAGTATTTCTTCAGGATCTCAGAGCCAGTCTTCCTTCTCAGATCAAAATACCCTGTGTGGACAAAGATCCTCATGCCATCTGGATGTGTAGACAGAATGGTCGGCAAGATATCTATCAGTTCCCTGACTGATGTATCAGAAAAAGTTCTATTTTCCGTCTTTGCCATTCTGACATACTGTGTTACAGAGTCCCCAATTAGATTGATATCTATTCCGTTTTGTGTGGAGGTGTCGATTACTTCTATAGTCCTCACCTTGGTTGTGGGATTTTTTAAATTCATTTTTGCATTACATTCACCATCACATATTGTATTTGAAATTAACAGATTGTATCTATTATGCAATGGTACTTCAGGTGGTGGAGTGAGTGCTGGGGGTTTAGGTTTTCTGCTGGGTTTACCTCTGCGACGGACAACATGAGACCAGGTCTTGGCTAGGGTTGATGACTTTGGTTTGGCACCAATACTGTTCCAGTAGATGTCAGTCGGACCGTCGGGTTTTGGGAGCTTCACCAGATATTCCAGTGTCATTTGGACACATCCAGGAAAGTGTTTCAGCCAGGTCTGCAGTGTGAGACTCCACATCAGCTGTTATCCTGCGTGGAAAAATCTGAGTTAGTCCTTTGGCACATGAAGGCTCCACAGCCTGCACAGGAGCTATAAAAGAATCTATAAATTCCTTATTCGCACGAATGTCTTGTTTCAATCCTCTTCTCAAGCTGTGGTATCCTCACAGAGAGTCGCTCACACTCTGTGCAGCTCACTGATAATGCAGGGTTCTGTCCGATTTTCTTTGCAAACAGGAGGGCTAATATCTTTTACAAATATACACTTAAAAGAAAAAGAATAAAATTATATCCAAGACTAGGAATGGGACCTGAAATGGAGACACAGTGTGCTCTATAGTGACACAGTCTCTCCATCAGCAGTCTGAAGTATTTCTTCAGGATCTCAGAGCCAGTCTTCCTTCTCAGAATATCAAAAGACCCTGTGTGGACAAAGATCCTCATGCCATCTGGATGTCTTGTTTCAATCCTCTTCTCAAGCTGTGTTATCCTCACAGAGAGTCGCTCACACTCTGTGCAGCTCACTGATAATGCAGGGTTCTGTCCGATTTTCTTTGCAAACAGGAGGGCTAATATCTTTTACAAATATACACTTAAAAGAAAAAGAATAAAATTATATCCAAGACTATTGGTAAGAAGTAGAATGATTTAAAAGCGAATAAAGCAGTAAGCAGCAGGAGCAAGCAGAGAGGCGTCACACTGAGCAGATCCTCTTTGAAGTTTTCTCTCATAAAGAAAATTGAGACACTGTCTCCATAACAACTAAAATTACAAGTGGCAGATGCAATGAGGAGACCTAAAACAATGCTATGAGAGGAACATGGAACAAGACGCCATCATGTGCTTTTATAGCAATGTGTGTGCAGTCGATAGCTCCGATTACATGACGAAAACAGGCTCTTGCTTCCAATTGCGTATTAATGTTGTCCTGTTCAACTGAATTGTATGGGAATTTGATATACCTAGCTGAGATGCAGATAATTCAGTCCCACACAGCTGGTATAGCTCGGCTCAGGGTCGACTGGCACAGTCACAATTGGTTGGCCAGCTCCCTCTGGAATGCCCCGGTTGGAACCCCAGTGTGCACATCAAATGTGGGCACAAGCAACGCATGGCTCCTCACTGTTGCACTCCCGGAGGATTGCCCTCAAAGTGGCTGATGAGCCAGTTGTCATCATGTGCCAGCAAATCCTCTCTATCTCTGAACACACGCTCTCTTCCAATTGCAACATTTGCAATGTTTTCCAATGTTTTCCAATACCACTAAAGGAGCCATTGTTTTTAATGGTATGCATTGCACCACTTTGTGCATGCTTTTATATCTACTCATGTAATTGCAGACACAGGGATGTGTTAATTGTTCATCAGTGTTAATTGTTCATGTCTCAAATGTGCACATCACAGTCTGAGAACTAATTGTGCTCACATTTATTTATTATAACAGTTTCCCAACATCACCTCTAAGTGTCGCCAAAGAATCAACAACTGTAGAAAAGTGTGTAACTTGAGATGAAAATTTTTTTGCGTACGCACCCTTTGTACATGAGGCCCCTGGTGTCCAGGCTGTACCCTGCATCTCGCCCAATGACAGCTGAGATAGGCTGTTGCTCCTCCCTGCAACCCTAAAAATTGATTTAGTGGGTATACACAATGGATGGGTGGACGAGTCCACATCCTATGGAACCAATTTTTTAAAAAGTCGCTTAACCAGGGAAAGCAACAGATTAAACAGTGTGTCTGCTTCCTGAACCCAAACTGGCAGCTGGTTCCATAGAGAGGGGCCTGATAAGTGAAGGCTCTGCTCCCCATTATACTTTTAGAAAATCTAGGAACCTCCAGTACACCTGCTGTTTGAGAGCAAAGTAATCTGTTAAGAAAATACCAAACTTTGAGATCTTTAACCTATGACAGACCTTGGTCATTAAGAGCTTTATATGTGAGGAGAATAATTCTAAAGTCTGAAGAAAAGCCAAAATTGGAGAAATTTGATCTCTCCTGCTAGTTATCATCATAATTCTGGCTGCAGCATTTTGGATCTGTCAGTTTTATGTCATGTTGGATCATACTGAGCTGTCTGTCTGTGTTACAGAACATGACTCGGAGAAACACGTATGTTTATGAGAGGAACAACACTGAACGCCACTCAGGTGGTATTCCCAACGGGAAGGACTACAGGTGAGATGCATTCTAAAAGTTTTTTTAATTTTTTTAATACTTTCATTCTTTAATGCTGCATTTCTCCAAATAAATAAATGGCTGATCTGTTTGTCTGTGTTTCAGTTTGCCTGAAGTACCATCTGCATCCCCCTCTCCATCGCTACGGGCACCTGTCTCCTCCACACGCCCCCGTCATGTTAAGTCCATGTCAGCTTCGGGACATCCCATGAAGTCCTGCCTGCCTCCCATTGATGACAATGCAGAGTATCAGAGGTGAACAGTCTGTTTTTTATTCAAATTACAACCAACCAGTTATTTTATGCAAATGTTGTTACAACATGCTGTCCTCCCACCCCAAGTTCCCATCATCAGAACCCATCATCACCTTCAGCCTTTAGTGTCACCAGTACTGCTAGCACTACCACACCAGAACGGGCTCGCTTTCCCCGGGGCTCCTCCAGCCGCTCTACCTTCCACGGCGGTCAAATTAGAGATTGTCGACCTGCCACTTACAACGGGCCGCCTGCCTCTCCCAGTCTATCCCATCATGGCAACTCCACCTCCCTCATTGGCAAGATCACCTCCAAGTTTGTACGCAGGTCAGAAGCAGCTGTGAAACGTGTCTTCCAGACTTAATACAACTCAATTTGTAGATAGGGCAAGTCTTAACATCTTCCCTTTAATGTCAGCTGTTTACTATGAAATCTAGTAACCTTAAATTTCTGAGGTGTTTTAATTTCCAAGGATTTCATGATGGTTTTATGTTTGTGTCACACCAAATAATGAGAGACTGAGGGACAATAATGACTCAACTCTTTCAACATAAATATTGTGCTCTGCTTCCAGCATTATAAAGTCTGAGATTGCATGGCAATACAGAAGACAGCGAGACAGCTTAAATCCACTGAAAAACTTCTTGTTCTTCAATATTTAAGAAACGACCAACCTGCCAAGTACTGTAGCCAACAGTGAGCTTGTGTAGAGGAGAACTGGAGCTGTTTCAAAGCAAAGAATTTTCACACCTTTTGCCTTTGAAACAGTACATTCATTTTTTGATTTCCCAAGGGTGAAACCTACTGGGAACAAAAATAACCTCATTGAACATAACTAAAAGCTGATGGTGTCAGTTTTGATTTTAAAGACATATTAGTAAAAGGGAATTAGTTTCTCCTCTTCTGCTTTGTTCATGGTTTTGACATGATGCTGATGTGCCTTAGTATGTATGGTGTCTCTGCACTGAGTTCCCCTGAAGAACAGACAAAAAAAAACAATGGTGTTTGGATGTGAAAAAAAATAATTGAGTAATAGTTTATTAATTTCATGAATACAAAAAAGGAAATTTTAGATATTCAAAAGAAACAACTCTTCCAGATTAAATGTATCACTTAGTCCAGTTAAGTTTTCACCACAACTACTTGTCAGATATTTACAACCTGGATAAATCATATAAAACTAACTGAATGGACAGACAACATTGCAGGTCAATAATAAAAGATTTTTGTACAATGTAGATAAAGATGCAATGCAATAAAGATGACTCCATGTTCAGAGCTACAGCCTGGGGTTTCAGTTGTCTGTATAACAAATGATTGTCTCTCTCCTCTAGGAGTTTCTCAGGGGAGCCCAAAGAGGAGGGCAGAGAGTCAAAACCGCGGTCCCTGCGCTTCACCTGGAGCATGAAGACCACATCATCCATGGAGCCGGGGGAAATGATGAAGGAGATACGAAGGGTTATGGATGCCAATAATTGTGACTATGAGCAGCGTGAGCGCTACATGCTGTTCTGTGTGCATGGTGACGCCCGCCAGGACAGTTTGGTCCAATGGGAGATGGAGGTGTGCAAACTGCCCCGGCTCTCACTAAACGGTGTGCGCTTTAAAAGGATCTCTGGCACATCCATAGCCTTCAAAAACATTGCCTCCAAAGTGGCCAATGAGCTTAGGCTCAGTTCATGTTAATCTGAATCCAGAATGTTTCAAAGGTGGAAGGTCTTTAGTTGGAATGTTTTTTCACCCTGTTTCTCATGATTGTAAATTAGGGGTTTTTGTTATTTTGAAACCACTCCTAACAGATCAAAGCAAAAGGGTTTCTTTGGGTCTCCCCCCTTTTACCGGTCATCACGAGTATGCTACAGAAATAAAGAAGACCAAATTAAATTTGTATTATCTCTTTATTTGACTGCTGTGGTGGTGATGATAATGGTGACTTAAACTCTAAAGTGATCATTGCATATGCTGTCTCTGACATTGTACAAAAAACTTCCATTTGCAAAGAAACGTGTAACACACAATAGCTTCTGGGATGCGACAGCACGACTACGGTTGATAACGTTGCAAATGTAAGGACAGATTAGGTTGTGCATGTAAATGATGGACTGTGATATAAAACGATACCTCTCAAAAAGATAATTGTCTGGAAATGCTATAACATCTATGCGCGGTCTGATAACCATCTCCCAACGAATATTTAATTCTGTTATGTCTCTGTAATGTTGCACCTTCATCCATGGGATCGTTGTCAAAAGAACATGCCATGTTCGTGAAAAAAGTCACCTCCTACTGTGCCTAATGAACTTCTAGAACTAGAAGAACTAGACTACGCCAAAACTCGCCTGCTGACTGAATGAATAAATGAGGAAATCAAATGGTGTGTGTGGCTGAAAGAGGGCGAAGACAGAGAGAAACTCAAGGTTTACTGAGAAAAACCTGGTCACGACCAGGTTAGGTTCATAGAGTCTGTTACTACGGTAACTGAACGAGAGCTTAAGTTACCTCTCTTTCTGAAACAGGCAAGAGTTACCCCTCTTTCTCTGGTTTAAGTTACCTCCCTTTGTGAAACGCAAAACTCAGAGTTACCCTTCTTTCAGGGTTAATAAACCTCTGGCTAGCTAATCAATTGTAACGTGAGGGTTCGATGTGTGATGGTTGGATCACTCTTTCTAAGAAGAAACAGCAGGATGGAGACATAACTTCTTCAAGCAGCACTTTACTCAGTTCCACACATAACATCTTTACTTCCTTGTTTGCACTTCCCACGTGACTGAACTAACCAATCAGAAGTCAGGACTTCAAATAAGGTAAACTTGAGGTGAATCAGAAAGGCAGATTTAACAGACTATCTTAACTGTCCTAAAGATGCACTTGTAGATAATAAATGTGTAACATAAATATGTAAATAGTTAGCTGATGTAAATTATAACATTGTAAATGCATTTTTAGGAAATTAACCCAAATATAAATTGTATTAACTTCTGAGCCTTACAGCTTTCAATTATAAGTTAACTTCACTTCTTAACCAATACACAATGTTGTTTTATCAGTGTAAAAGTCAAATGAATTCTAACAGGTTTCAGTGTAAGAACTCAGTTAATTTGATAACAACTACTGGATTAGTTGAGGGTTTTGAAATTATCCACACAAAACCATTGAATTAGCAGACATTAGACATCTATAAATTCTAATAATATTTAAAAATAGTGGTGTAAAACAATTAGATGAACATAACGGAAAGAAAACAAGCATGATGGCTTTCCTATAACCCTGTCATTTAGCTCCTAAGTTGCATATCGATGTCTTCCAGTGTCGTTTTACAAGACATGGCACTGTGAGAAAATAAACTTGTAAAGACTGCTGAGCATGCTATGATAACTATGATAATCTAATTGAAAATTAAAAATGGTATAATTACTCGTAGTAAATAAATGTGTAAACAACCAGTGAAAATATCTCTTGTGGTTATAACAAATCAATTGTAACTAAATTGTAATTGTATAGGAAATCTTGTGCACATGATCTACATTAAAGGTTTATGATATCACCATAACCATTGCTGGCCAACCACAGTAGCCTAATGTCTGCTGCACTACCTTTTTTACTGATTGTTTGTTTTGGGGGGGGGATTAAATACAGTAGATATCTTTTTTGTTCACCTTTTTTTTTGTGTAAACATATTTAAAGATTTATTAAGATGTGTTGAGACTGGATCCACAGTGGAACTGTAATGGAAACTGTATAAATTTGATGACTTTTTTTGAAAGACAAATCCAGCAGAAATTAATTTTCTTTTGAACTTGATGCAGAAATTGCCCTTTAATCCTATTATTGCTGTTTTCTTTAGCATTCAGTTGTACAGTACCTAATGATATTAGTTACCGTATTTATATATATATTTTTTTTTTTGTATTGAATTCTCTCTTACTAATCTTTGGCTGTCCATCAGTAGTGCAAATAGTAGGTCTGCTGGCCTCTACGGGGGTCCTGAGGGTTCAATGTACAATGGTTCTCTGGAATTACTGAAACTCAAAAATGACTTGTACTGTATGTTGTAGCACTGAAAACAAGGAAATGAACAAGCTAATGTAACATCCTTTGTTTGATGAGAGCGTTTACTCAGTGCAGTGTCGACGGTTGTATTGTTGTGTGGAAAACATTGTAAATCTGAGTCTTCTCCTTGTAAGTAGCTTTCCATTCAGTTTTTAGTTTTATGTGTCCTACTGATTGTCAGACTTATCACTGGAAAGTAGCTTAAGTGTGGGCATTCTAATAAAAGCCACTGTGGTCACAGCTCTTAAATTTCCATAGTGGGATTAAATGTTTTATATTTTATTTGTACACAAAGCAGTAATTTGACCTGTTCAGCTTTCAGTGTCACTATCTCCTCTGTGCTTTAATCATCTTGGTGTGGCTAAAAGCAGCTGGTCAACTGACTTCAGTGATATCTTGGGAGTGTGTACAGTTAAAGGGTCAGCAAGGTTGGAAGGGACTTACTCATTTAATAATTTAAAAATAGATAATAAAATTCTAAAATCAACTGGGGCCCAGTGCAAAGAATTCAAATCAAGCGCAATGTAGTCTCATGTGTGCCTGTTAAGAGTCGAGCTGCAGGTTTTGGACAAGTTGTAGATGAGAAAACAGGGACTGGTTGACACCCAAAGAAAGGCTAACATAAATCAAATGCTTGACATTTGCACAAGCACTCAGCTGGAAGAAGCTGGTTCTGACAACATCCAACAACTTCTGTTTTTTTTGGGGCTTTTCAATGCCTTTATTGATAGTACAGTGGAGAGAGACAGGAAACAGGGCAGAGAGAGAATGGGAATGACACGCTGCAAATGGCCCTCCAGTTTGGGACTCAAACAGGGGCCAACTGCATCGAGGACTAGCCTCTGTATATGGGACGTCTGCTTAACCCACTAAGCCACCGACCACCCCCTCCAACAACTTCTGTTTAATAAGAAACAGTAAACCAATAAACTAATCAAGAGCAGATCCTTTAATGCCCACATGATAGTCCAATCGAGAAACTGGGACACCATGATCCACCATGTCAAATATAGCACTCATGTCTAAAAGCACTAAAACAACAAAAAAGGTCTGTTACTGAGGTCATTAAAAACTTTTAGATTACTGACATAGTTCTATGATTTGCTTTAAAACCAGACTGAAATACTTCACCATTTGTGGCACCATTTGTGTCAAAGAAGATTTGGAACTAGTGTAGAACAACTCTAAACGCTTTGAAAGAAAAGGCAATTTAGAAATTGGTATTAGGATCCAGGTTTGTTTTTTAATGGATGACTTAATTGTGGCTTTTGCTGCACTATGGAAACACACCAAACTTGAGTCACTAAAACTTAGAAATATACAATCCAGAGCAAAACACAATTCACTCAGAGCAATATTTCTGTGCTGTCATTAAACATTTTTAGAGTAGCAAATGCCTTTTATCAGGCTGTTCTTTAAGAGATAAGACAAAAGGGAGTGCTGTCAACTCAAATACTCTATATAATGATTTTAAGTCAGATTTAATAGTACCAGTTTGAACTTAACTTAAATGTTTCTGGTGACATGAAGACCGTGAAGATATCACCATATTGAGTTTACTAACTTTAATATGTTGTAGGTTGTACTGAATTTGTGATTAAATGCTAACATAAAGTGTAACACTAAAGAATATCTTTGCTGATTTACAATGTCATGTGAGAAAAAAAAACAGGTAATAACACTCACTTGATCTACTGATAGACCAGGCAGAAACATCATATCAAATATGACTAACATCTGGGCTGATGACTCTACCTCAAAATTTGGATTTATGACTTGATAGTAATTATTTTCATTTAAGTGAAAGTGTGCTTCATGAAAAAGCTTTATTTTATTTGTAATATAGTACTCTTATCAGGGTCAGACAGGTAGGACTCAAGCAATGCAGAGACAGAGTCGGTGCCAGAAACATTTAATTTTTTTTTTTAAACAGAGGTCTGGTGTCAGGTTTCAAACTCAAGGCAGACGTACTGAAAAAATGCTGGAACCCTGACAAACAGACAAGACAATCTGCTAGTGAAGGGATGGGGTAGACAGCTTAAATGGGAGGGAAGAAAAACAATACAACACAACACAGGTGAAGGCAATAAGCCAGGGAGGAAATGACACAGAGGGAAATCTAAACAGGACATGGGGATAACAAGCATTTCAAAATAAGACAACCTTACAAACACTAAAAAGGTACTGGGTCCTGACAACTCTAGACTGCAGTACTGAATGACTGCTATAAAAGTTATCATCATCAGTGTGCAAGACCAGTAGTTTCTTTAGTAACCTATTGGCCATTAAGTGTTATCAAATAATCAGATTGCAAATTTTCTATACCTGCTTTATCCAGTTCAGTCTCGTAGGGGGCTGGAGCCAACCCTAGCTGCCACTGGGCGAGAGGTAGGGTACACCCTGGACAGGTAACCAGTCCATTACAGAGCCACACAGAGACAAGACAAACAACCATTCACACCTTATGGTCAAACTAGAAAAAGCTGTTACTGCGAAACAGCAGTGAGAATGCTTATGAGTTGAATTGAGTTGAGTTCAATTTTAGCAGTAAAAACTGTTGCTGATGTCTTGGTTGAATGAATTTGAAGTTGAAAAAGTTAAATGAATTGAAAGCTGATTGAAAAAAGGCCGAATTGTTTAAATGGCTGAAAACATGGCAGAAGTGTCAACAATGAAAAGCTGAAGGTTTAAAACCAACAAAAGAATTTTAACCCTTGTGTGGTGTTCGGGTCTGTGGGACCCGTTTTCATTTTTTATTAAAAGAAAAATTATACAATTAATCAATTTTTCAAACTGAGACTCACTGACTTTGGCTCATTTTCCGTGAAGAACATATATCCGTATACATATTTAAATACCACACACCATACACCCCCCCTACACATTTCTATTACATATAAGATGTCCGGGTCCACTGGACCCGGGGCTAATAGAAGTGTGGAAATTGATGTTCTGTGTACCACACACACACACACACACACACACACACACATACACTGATGCCATTTAGGGGCTGCTGCCCCTTTCGGCAGTATATAAGATCTAAACTTGCAAAGTATGGTATAAAGATCTGGGCTGCCTGTGATGCCACTTCCTCGTATGCTTGGAACTTACAAGTCTACACAGGGAAACCTGATGGAGGAGCCCCCAAGAAAAACCAAGGAATGAGAGTTGTCCTCGACATGTCTCAGGGACTCAGTGGACACAACATCACATGCAACAATTTTTTTACCTCGCACAAACTGGGACATGAGCTCCTGAAGAGGAAGCTGACCATGGTGGGAACAATAAGGAAAAAGAGGTCAGAGCTCCCACCTCAACTGCTGACTTCAAAGAAAAGGCCTGTCAAGTCTTCCAAGTTTGCATACACGGCTGACACATCCCTGGTATCCTATGTGCCAAAGAAAGGCAAGAATGTGGTACTCATGAGTACACTTGCACAGGGATGGAAGAATCTGTGACCAGGAGCATCACAAACCAGAGACCATCATGGATTATATGATGGCTTATATCTTCATTTGTAAGTTGCTTTGGATAAAAGCATCTGCTAAATACATAAACATAAACGTTATAATGCCACAAAAGGAGGGGTAGACAACATGGACAAGCTGGTGACGGCCTACAGCTGCAAACGGAGGACTCTACGCTGGCCACTGGTGATATTCTTTGACATGTTGGACGTCTTAGCGTATAATGCCTTTGTCATTTGGATGGCACTGAACCCAGAGTGGAAACGAGTGAAGCTCCAGAAAAGACGACTCTTTCTTGAGGATCTGGGAAAGGCATTAGTGAGACCACAAATCGAGAGAAGAAAACATGTCCCCAGAACCCCAGCCTCTGCAGCCATGGTGAGGAGGATTCAGGAGGAGAATGCTGGTGCCCTGTCCACCCAACCTACAGAACCACAATCTGCAGAGCCTGAAGTAAGTGTGTGATGCTGTTGCAGTACAACAAGAAGAAGCTGTGCGAAGTGTGTGTACCCAAGATGGACAGGAAAACACATTTAGGAAATATACATGCATCAAGTGCAAAAAGTATATCTGCAACACACATACAGTAAAGCTCTGCCCCTCATGTGTTGTATAGGCTAGTGGCTAAAGGCCATGTGTTCTATGGGGCTGATGTGTTGTCTTGACTGATATGTTTACTCTGTGTTCATGTGTTGTGCACCTGAATGGGTTAAATTTCAAGTTCAAAGAAATAAAAGTCAGTAGTTTTGAAAAACCTTGCTTCACTTGTAAATTTTAATGTCTTGATTTTGATTGATTTTCTTTATGTTTTAAATAATAAGTTATAAACATGACCTAACAAAGGTAAAGGGCAAATTTTAACCATATATATTGTTTATACTGCTTGTAATTGGGATAAAGTAAACATCTGTTCAGTATTTTAACATAAAAGTGTTTGATTGTGAGGCATTAAAAGCCACAAAATGCAACGGGTCCATCAGACCCACAAACACTGGCTGAGTAACAACAATATGAACATCACACAAGGGTTAAGCATAATGAAAATAAGAAGTGACTGCTGAAGAGCATTTTAAGAGAGATGAACAGTTCTCATGAAAAAGGTCATGGTTAAATGGATCACCAGAACATTGATCTTAAAGGGGAACTCCGGTATTTTTAGACCTAGACCTTCATGAAACACGTTCATCTACTCACCAAGAACAGTTTGGTGAAAGTTGGCATCCTTCGGAAGTTATTTAGATAACTTGCGATCCACATAACGGTGTGAACGGTGCAAAGACGATGCAGCCTCTAAATAAGGCATTATCTGTCTTTATTTCACCAATCCTTCAAGCCGAATGAATGAACAAACGCGTACTATAACTCTGTTAGCTCATAGGTGCTGTTATGTGGCTACTTGCGGCTATAGGAGAGCTAACAGAGGGATTTCTACTCAGGCACTCTACTGGGACCACTTCATCAACTTCATCCCACCTGTCCTGATGGAACGTTCGCCGCTGGTTACATGAGGGACTCCTGGGAGCAGTGGAAGGTCGTGTGCCTGGCGATCCTTTCCATTGAGGACATAGAGGATCCTTACATATTCGGAACCATGATAATGGGCTATCTGCTGATTGGATTAGAAATTTCGCTGGTAGATCGAAAAATTCGGAAGTCGGAGTCTGCAGTCAAGCCCCAAGCTGCCCGACATGTTTGAAGCAGTGGGCAGAGCTATTGGGGCTCAGACTTTGGTCATTGACCGCAATATGGAAAACATCTTGGAGAAGCTTGTCGCTTTGCAAAGGCGTATGGATCGTTTTGGTGACCAGAATGGACAAACTGTGTCCACTGAAATACAACTACTCGCCCTAACCCAACAATCAAAATCTAATCTGCATTCCTGCTCCTGGCACCGGCCTTGGCTAAGGCCGCTGCTGAAACAACTCACTCTGAGATCGCTGCTGCGAGACGCTCTGAGACGCTCTGAACTTTCACCCTCCCTTTCTTCGCGGACACCTGGGGCCTCATGTACAAAGGGTACGTACGCACAAAAAAGTGGCGTACACACTTTTTCACATCAACGAACAGATGTATCAAGAGCGAAATGACCGTGGAAATGTGCGGTGCCTCAAGCAAACTTCAGGGCTGTCGTATGCACTTTTCTACAGCTGTTGATTCTTTGGCGACACTGAGAGGTGATGTTGGGAAACTGTTACAATAAATAAATGTCAACACAATTTGTCCTCAGAATGAGTGATGTGCACATTTGTGACACATGGACAATTAACACTGATGAACAATTAGCACACCCATGTGTTTGCAATTACACTAGTGGATATAAAAGCATGTGCAAAGTGGTGCAGTGCATACTATTAAAAAACAATGGCTGCTTTAGTGGTATTGGAAGACATTGTAAATGTGCAATTGGAAGAAAGCGTGTTTTAAGAGACAGAGAGGATTTGCTGGCACATGATGACAACTGGCTCATCAGCCGTTTTGAGGGCAATCCTCCTGGAACTGTGCGCAGAGCTGCGGCCGGCGATGGAGTGCAACACAGCGAGGGGCCATGCGCTGTTTGTGCCACAGGTGACGTGCACACTGGGGTTTAAGCAAATGGGGCATTCCAGAGGGAGCTGGCCAACCGATTGAGACTGTGCCAGTCGACCCTGAGCCGAGCCATGTCAGCTGAGTGGGACGGAATTATATCAAATTCCCACAATGCAGTTGAACAGGCCAACATTGAAGCGCAATTTGAAGCAAGAGCCGGTTTTCCTAATGCAATGGGAGCTATCGACTGCACACACAGTGCTATAAAAGCGCCATCACATGATGAATTTGTATATCAACAGGAAACATTTTCATTCCATCAATGTACAGATCGTATGTGATGCACAAATGCTTTGTGGGGTGGCCTGTGTAGCGAACTCAAGTGTGGAATTTAATACAAACTTAAGATTTTAAATGACTGCAACATTCTTTTGTGGGGATGGTCAGTGTGGAAATACCAGATGGGGGATTTTTACATCAAAGAAGAGAAATTTACAACAACCCTTGCCCACGAAAGCATTTTGGGGGAGTTTTCTCAGCCCCTCTTTCCACAGACCTGTGCCATAAATTTAGGTAAATGCATTTATAGCTTAGTGCTAACTAAGCTGAACAAACAACGGACCCTCTCAGGAGAGTATTGGGGAAGACCAGAAAAGGACCCTTCCGACCCTATATGGTTCAAAGTAAACAATGGTGACAGTTTGCCCTGACTCTGACTCAAGCCAGAGACAGTCGCTGCATGGACCTCTCAAAAGGATCTCACCCTGAATCACTTTTTAGCTGAATCTTGAAACTGTATTAAATGTGCTTTGTATCTTTGTACAAGTTCTTTCATGTTCTCAGTGATATCACAAGCTGCATTTTAATACCTTTTTCATGATCATATATGGAACTGTTATAATTGGCTTTGATCTCAGACATTATAAGCTGTAGCTCAGGAGGAAGAGCAGTTGCCCACCAATCGGAAGGTCAGTGGTTCGACTCTGGCTTCCCCAGGCTACATGTCGAAGCGTCCTTGGGCAAGACACTGAACCCCACGTTGCCTCCCAGTGTATCACTGGGGTATGAATGTGTGTATGAATGATAAGAAAAAAAAAAGCATGTAGTTAAGAATCTTAAGACGTGCTGTATGAATGTGTGTGAGTGGGGTGAATGTGGCATGTAGTGAAGCGCTTTGAGTGGTCAGTTAGACTAGAAAAGCGCTGTACAAGTCCATTTACCATAAATTCATATTCTGTATTTTCCTAAATAACCTATGTTCCTAGCTGGTACTTTTCCACTCTGCTCATACTGCACAATCGATGACCTTAAAAGGGTCCAAGACCTTAGAATGACATAAACAACTGGGTCAAACAATTTTAAACAGTTTTAAACTCTGCTTCTGCAGCATCCTCGCCTATTTTGTGATCACCAAAAGGAGCCAGCATTCAGCTTGTCAACCTTTTTGTCAATCTTTGGTGAATTTAAGTTCACCTCATCAAAGTTGGTCAGCAACCAAAACCAACTCGACCCTTGGACAATTTTATCATTATTTGCGGTGAATTCAGACACACTACCTCGCTCATCTTCAAGCTATCAGAAGGAAGCCATTCTCCGGCGCAGGAAAGCGACCGGTCCAGTCCCTGAAAGTCAACCACAACGAAGGCCGCGAGACGTGGAACCAAGAGAGACCCAGTGGGACCCGCTGGCGATTACCTATGGTTCAGAGCTGACCTAACCGTAAGATCTGCCCTGTTCTTACATTTCAGATGGTATGCAGTGGGTGTCGAGAGAATGTGCTGTTAAAACTAACCCAAGTTGTTAGCCTTTAAATTCAAATAGTAACACAACGCGACTATTTGAATGATTCCGGTATCCATCCATCCCCTCCCCTTAGTTCTTTTCAATTCACTAAGTGTTTCTTATATAATCATCCATATTCAAAGCATTTCTCCTGTTGTCTTAAGGTTCATGTCTTTGGTCATGTCATTTTAATAAATGGTTCATATATATACATATATAAAATCAACCGGCTTTTGTGTACGTGTTCTTTACGTATGTGAGAGTCCAACAAAACGAGAATTCACGAGTAGCGACTATATGAGACTGGAAGTTATTAGTTATTAATTAATCATTGATTATTCATTTAACATACCAGAATCGTAAGATTCTGTCTTTTTCCTTCGATTGAAGGTGGTGCCCTAAAACGAGGTTAAATAAGGCTTATTCAGATAGTGAGAACTTTCGGATAAATCGTTATATCTTTTCACATCACGCTACATGTGTCTGCTATAAATATACATTGTTGGTGCCTTGTGTGCCGGCGATATATAATTTGGCTACACCTGGTTCAACACACGATTTATACATTTAGTAACAAAATTGTTGGGAACAGACTGCAAGCTGGCGCTGTGTACGATGGGTGGCTTCTTGGTGAGTAACTTTATTCATGTAATTGTTCTAATATTATTCCCTATGAAGTGCATTGAACATGTGCGCCCCCAATTTCTATCCCATCTTCACAGCATCACAGTTGGTAGTTAAAATTAGTAACTTGCTGTTTTTGCTGGTTAAACTACAGCTTAAGATCTTTCTAACAAGCCACTGATTGTATCTGTGTGCAAATGTTAATAACCCTGTGCGTAAAGTGTGAAATGTCTTAATCAGCCTCACCTTTTCCCCGGAGCACTTCTGCACTTACTGTATAAACACATTTGTTGTGAGTTACACAAATACCGGTATTTACCTTTAATCAGAGTCACCCACCACCCCTGAGAGAGCAGTGTCCTATAGCTGTGCCGACTCTCTGTTCAAACAGCCTCCCCCGCCTGTTTTGGCCACACTTCGGCGGTGGGCAGCCAGTCTCCGCTTCACATCCACATTAATATCGGACCACTTCTTTTTCACCTCTGCTTGTGTGCGCTTCTCAGACTCCACAGCATTGAAGGCCCCGCTCACGCTCTCCCACCCACTCCTGTTAAGTTTGCTGCTTATATCGTAGGACAGCGTGCCAAAGAGGACATTTTTGCGGGCCTCCACTTCAGAAAGTATCATCTCCATCTCGCTTACTCATTCTTTTTTCTTTATTTTCTGATCCTGCAGAGAGAGGAATCGCAGGTGCAGGGCTACTTTAAATATTATTTGCATATTTAAGTAGGACAGGGAGGAGCCGGGTACTCCGACATGTGCGCTGAATTCCACGTTGATTGGGATGTACAAAAGAAATGTGCTTGGATGCATGCGTGCACACACATTGATACATTCGGATATATTTGTACGTTGGAGGGCATTTTGGTTTGAGCGTATGACATGTTTCAGTAGGAAATCCACGCAACATGAGGCCCCTGGTGATGTTGAGTCTGACTGGGACCCAATTAAGGACATCTCCATGGCAACCTGCTGTGATATCACGATGACATCCTGTGAACTGAGCCACTGGTTGAGAGTTGTTTAGCATTTTTATGTGTGAAGCGAGCAAATGTTTGCTTATGTTTTGAGTTCCATGTTGGATGGTGAGCTAATGTTTGCTGTTCTTGATGTTGCAGAGGTTTTTTCCCCGGTCCCACATTGTACTCCCCTAGGAATATAGTCCGAGCAGTGCCCATTTGCACTAATTCTGGATCTTGGGTTTTTATAAAAAGTTTTGATCCACCTCACAAAGATATCATTGAAGTCCATTTTGCTGAGCGTCTGTTCAAAGAAGGTCCAGTCAACCCTGTCGAATGCCTTCTCAGTGTCTTAGCTGAGAAGCACTGATGGGGTGCCCCTCTTGGCTGCAAGTGACAGCAAGTTTAAGGCTTTCCCTGCATTATCAGTTTCCTGTCTATTGTTAAGAAAACCCGTCTGGTCTGGCTTTATAAGTTCTCTAATGTATTTTTGTATTCTATTTGCTGTAATGGAGGTCAAGAGTTTAAGATCTACACATAGGAGACTGTTTTGGTTCTCATAACACTGTGTAGCAAGCAAAATTGTTTTTGACTGTCTAAGTCGTTACACTGAATGGCTAGTCCCATAACATTGTGTGGCTAGTAATGTCCTTGTCCCATAACATTGTGTGGCCAGCAAACATAAACAATATAAATAGCAATAGTACCATTTTGTTAGTCAGACAACTCTGAGCCAGCTTCCTGACAGGTTGTGCGGACTTGTCTCTTTCCTACAAGAAATAAATGTTTTGTGTTAATCGTATCCAGCGACTCTGAGCCTAATTTTGAGATAATTTTTCTGACATATTGATCCTTCAAGCCTAAAAATACTTGGCCTAGTCCGGAACGTCGCCGAATGACGTCAGCTCGACGTTAACCGGACGTCATTTGGCTTGCTGGGAAGCAATAAAGCAGCAGTGTTCTCTCCGTAGGTAAGCTGGTGTAGTGCTGCTGCTCGGTTATTCTTTGCTCTACAACCAGCGTAGATCGGATGGCTTGACGACAACAAAGCTACCTGTAAACAAGCACACAGGTTGCTACACGGGCAGTGCCATATCAGAGGACACATAAACGTAGCGCACCTACCAGCAGGTGAGGCAGAGAGCAGCATGAGGCATTACCAAAGCGAGCTTCTAGGACACAAAAGCACTTAAATGAGCACTTGATGAACAACGTGGAAGCGAATACAGCTGCTGCCGACAGCCTACCGGTCACCACAAGGAGCTAAGTGAAAGACGCCAGGTCGTGACGTAATCCCAGTCTCTGGCAAATGAAAGGCAGACAAGTGCTCTCAGACTGCTTTTATACGACATTGTCATGCAGTGATTGGCTGGGATCTGAACCCAGCTGATAGTCTCTATAGGATCAATCACTGCATACTGCCACATATGTTTGAGGGAAATAAATAAATCGACAAAAGCTTCAGGACCCTAATCAGTTAAAAACTGGTACACACCCTCCATCTCACAAACTGATCATTTCCATCTGGAAAAATAGACCCAGCTCCTTTAGAAAAATCAGATGCATTCCATTAAAATAAGTGTCAGTGACTCTGTTATCTTCTTCATAGGACACAACCAGGCCACACCCCAAACTTTGTACTTTTGACTCTTTGTAAACTGAGGGGTCTCAGATGCCTCATCCTGCTCATGCTTTTCAAATTGGTACAAAACTTCCTGTTTTAAATTCTGGAGCATAAAAGGAGAGTTGTATCCCCCACAGTCAGGCAGAAACTGGGAGCACATGGTATATTATTATATATCAACTTTATTATCAGTCATTTTCTGTGTCTGATAAACATGTCTGTATTGCGTTTAGACTAAAAGTTTCTTTGCAGGAAAAGAATCCATCAAAAGTCTTAACAAGAGTTTTTATTACAGTGGCTGAGAGTTCATGCAGTGGCAGTGACGCCCAGTCTCAGGCCTTTTTTATGCAGTTAAACATCACAAAAATATCTCAGAAAAACAGTTTTACAATCGGTATACTTCCTACTGTCTACAGATACTTTAATGACATCAGTCAGAAACAAATACACCAAACTGCTATAATCAAAATACAGGGAAATTTAACTGATAAACAAATATTTTTTCTAGTATAATTCTAGCAGAGCTCCTGAGAACTTTGAAAGACACAGTCATCATCTAGACCTACTTCAGCTCAATTCAGTTTATTCATATGGCACCAAATCACAATAAAAGTAATTTTAAAGCACTTTAAAAAGTGAAGAAGTGCAATCTTAATCAGATTAAATGCAACACTACTTCTGTGTAGGAACAAGCTCATCAATGTCTATGTCACGCTCCAGCCTCTTCTCCATGGCAATGAGCAATTTGACCGCATCCACCACCAACTGAGTCAGTTCCACTTCGTTTGGACCAAAAGTTGCAGCACTGCTCACATGATAAAGTGTTGGGGAATCTGGAGGGATAAAAGCAGGATGAAACCCAAACACTGTTTCTTGTCTTTAAGGTTTGACTTTCAAAAGAAGGGCAAAGAGCAAAGAGAAAAGTAAAGGTTTATTTTTTTCTGCAATATTTTTTGTTAAACAAGTAGAATCCAGAGAAGTCTGCAGTAACTTAATCCAACAAATACACGTGTGAGATTTCAGTGTTCACTTCTAATTCTAATTTCTTTTCACCCCTCTTTTCAATCAGTTGAAATGTTGGAAAAACATGTCACAAAAACAGTTTGAGATAGTAAAAGTGTTGAGGTTTTTCTCCAGTCAAATTCCATAAGTAGGTGAAATGTTGTCTAAAGATGTCATTTAAATGCATGGAAATTTCCATATAGCACTGTGGTGTTCTCTAAATGAACCAGCAAGCTGCATAGTGGAACTGGATATGATTACGAAGATTTGGGTTTTGAATCCTTTTAGACTCTGTGAATTCACTGGTAGTCTCCATGAAATATTGGCCACAACGTTTAATGATAGTTTTTAAATAGTTGGTGTAGATATTTTCACTTATCAACCTATTCTGAATGCATTTTTAGTATTGGCAGAAGCCATTTTTCATAAACATCTTTCAATTGAATGGTAATTATGTTCAGAGAATATGGGGCCTGGGCTGTGCGGCAGTGGCCACTATGGTTAGCACCATTGCCTCACAGCAAGAATCCCACCAGGGGCCTTTCTATGTGGAGTTTGCATGTTCTTCTTGTATGTGTGTGGGTTCTCTTAGCGTACTCCAGCTTCCTACCACCACCCAAAAACAGGTCATTCTTGACCCTAGCATTGATTGTGATTGTGGATGGTTGTTTCTCTCATTTGTGTTTAGATGTCGTAGCTAGCTCTGTTAGTCGTCCCCGAGCAGTGTGGCTGGGTGACTTATAGAGGAGTCATAGTCCTAAAGTCAAGCCTGTGGTTCACCATCAACCTGTCCACGTTTCAAATAGATTTTCCCCACTCAGCGACACACCCGCTGAGGACAAAACCCTGGTAATTGGCAGCTCTATAGTCAGAAACGTGGCATTAGCAACATTAGTCCACCAGCGACCATAGTCAAATGCATTCCAGGGGCCAGAGCGGGCGACATAGAATCCTATTTAAAACTGCTGGCTAAGGATAAGCGTAAATACGGTAAAATAGTTATTCACGTCAGCGATAATGACACCCGGTTACGCCAATCGGAGGTCATTAAAATTAATGTTGCATCGGTGTGTAATTTTGCCAAAACAATGTCGGACTCCGTAGTTTTCTCTGGACCCCTGCCAAATCTGACCAGTAATGACATGTTTAGCCGCATGTCCTCATTCAATCGCTGGTTGTCTAGATGGTGTCCAGCAAACAACGTGGGCTACATAGATAATTGGAAATCTTTCTGGAGAAAACCTGGTCTGATGAGGAGAGACGGCATCCATCCCACTTTGGAAGGAGCGGCTCTCATTTCTAGAAATATGGACGAATTTATTAGTCATCCAAAAACATGACAACCCAGGGTTGAGACCAGGATGCAGAGTTGTAGTCTTACACACTTCTCTGCGGCTTCCCACCTGATGCTGCCCCCCCTCAATCAAAAAACACAAAAACAAAAACTTTAACTGAACAAAAACATAAAACTATTAAATGTGGTTTGCTGAATATTAGATCTCTCCCTTCGAAGTCTCTGTTAGGGAATGATTTGATTTGTGATCATCATATTGATATATTTTGTTTTACAGAAACGTGGCTGCAGCAGGAGGATCATGTTAGCAGTAATGAATCAACTCCCTCTGACTATTTAAATGTTCACGTTCCTCGAACCACAGGCAGAGGAGGAGGAGTGGCAGCTATCTTCAGATCAGGGTTACTAATCAGTCCTAGACCCAAGATTAGTTTTAGCTCTTTTGAATCTCTGATTCTCAGTTTTTCCCACCCAAAGTGGAAATCACAAAAACCTCTTGTGTTTGTTGTTGTGTATCGTCCACCTGGCCCTTATTCTGTCTGAATTCTCAGAGTTTTTATCCCAGTTAGTGCTGAGTACAGATAAAGTCATTGTAGTGGGTGACTTTAATATTCATGTAGATGTTGAAAATGACAGCCTAAATATTAAGTTTAATTCTATATTAGACTCTATTGGATTTTCTCAAAGTGTTCACAGACCTACTCACTGCCTTAATCATACCCTTGACCTTGTGCTGACTTATGGCATTGAGAGTGAACAGTTAACAGTGTTCCCTCATAACCCTGTCTTGTCTGACCATTTTTTAATAACTTTTGAATTTACATTACTTGACTACACGGTTTCTGTGAAGAATTCTACATATAGAAGGTGTCTGTCAGAGAATGCTGTAACCAGATTTAAAGAGATGATTTCATCATCCTTTTCTTCACTGCCATGTGCTTATATGACAGAGGACGGCTACCTAAATTTTACTCCAGTAGAACTTGACTCTCTTGTTGACAGCACTATAGTTTCAATACGTACAACACTGGACAATGTTACCCCTCTGAAAAGGAAGGTAATCAGTCAGAAGAGGTTGGCTCCGTGGTATAATTCACAGCTGCGTGCGTTAAAGTAGACTGCAAGAAAGCTGGAGAGACAGTGGCGTTCCTCTAATTTAGAAGAGTCTCAATTAGTCTGGAAAGACAGTTTAATAACGTATAAGAAAGCACTTCGTAAAGCTAGAACTGCTTATTATTCATTATTGATAGAAGAGAATAAGAATAATCCCAGGTTTCTTTTCAGCACTGTTGCCAGGCTGACAAAGAGTCCGAGCTCTGTTGAGCCATGTATTCCTTTAACTCTCAGCAGTGATGATTTCATGAGATTCTTCATCAATAAAATTGTTTCTATCAGAGAGAAGATTAATGGAATCCTTCCCACTATTATCACTAATGTATCATCAAGTAGAGCAGCTTTAGAAGTATCTTTCAAACCTGATTTGTATTTAGATGGCTTCTGCCCAGTTGATCTTTCTGGCAACAGCAATAGTCTCTTCTAAACCATCAACTTGTATGTTAGACCCAATCCCAACCAGACTGTTCAAGGAGGTTTTCCCCTTAATTGACACTTCCGTATTGGATTTGATCAATCTGTTTTTGTTGACAGGATATGTACCTCAGACTTTTAAGGTTGCTGTAATTAAACCTTTACTTAAAAAACCTACACTTGATTCAGAAGTGTTGGCTAATTATCGACCTATATCCAATCTCCCTTTTTTGTCTAAAGTTCTTGAAAAAATAGTTGCAGTCCAACTTTGTGATCATTTACATAGAAATAATCTGTTTCAAGCGTTTCAGTCAGGATTCAGAGTGCATCATAGCACAGAAACAGCACTGGTGAAAGTTACCAATGATCTCCTCTTAGCCTCTGATAGCGGACTTGTTTCTTGCTTGTCCTGTTGGATCTCAGTGCTGCATTTGATACGATCGATCACAGCATTCTGTTACAGAGATTTGAACATGTTATTGGGATTAAAAGAAGTGCATTAGGCTGGTTTAAGTCATATTTATCTGATAGATTCCAGTTTGTTCTTGTAAATGAAGAATCTTCCTCACACATTGGAGTAACTCATGGAGTTCCTCAGGGTTCTGTGCTTGGACCGATTCTTTTTACTTTATACATGCTTCCATTAGGTAACATTATCAGACAGCATGGCATAAATTTCCATTGTTATGCTGATGATACTCAGCTGTACTTATCTATGAAACCAATAGGTTGGTCAGCCTACAAGCCTGTCTTAAAGACATAAAGACCTGGATGACTCCGAACTGTCTGCTTTTAAATTCAGATAAAATTGAAGTTGTTCTCTTTGGACCTGAGCGCTTCAGGGAGTAATTGTCTAGTTATATAGTTACTCTAGATGGTATTTCCTTGGCTTCTAGTTCTACAGTGAGGAACCTTGGAGTTATTTTTGACCAGAATTTATCATTTGACGCACATATAAAACTGGTTTCTAGGACTGCCTTCTTTCACCTTCGTAATATTGCTCAAATCAGGAACATCCTGTCTCAGGGTGATGCAGAGAAACTAGTTCATGCATTTGTTACTTCAAGATTGGACTACTGTAATTCCTTATTATTGGGCTGTCCCACATATTCTCTGAAAAGCCTCCAGCTGATCCAAAATGCTGCAGCCAGAGTTCTGATGAGAACTAACAGGAGAGATCGTGTTTCTCCAGTTTTAGCTTCTCTTCCTTGGCTCCCTGTTAAATTCAGAATAGAATTTAAGATTCTTCTTCTCACATATAAAGCTCTTAATGACCGAGCTCCATCATATCTTAAAGATCTCATTGTAAGGTATTTTCCTAACAGAGCACTTCGCTCCCAAACTGCAGGTTTACTTGTTGTTCCCAGAGTTTCTAAAAGTAGAATGGGAGGTAGAGCCTTCAGTTATCAGGCCCCTCTCTTGTGGAATAAGCTGCCAGTAAATGTCTGGGAAGCAGACACCCTTTCCACTTTTAAGATTAGGCTTAAAACTTTCCTTTTTGATAAAGCTTATAGTTAGGGATGGCTCAGGTAATCCTGAAACATCCCATAGTTAAGCTGCTATAGGCTTAGACTGCTGGGGGACCTCATCTGTCACACCTTTCCTCATTTTGCTCTCTTTTTCCCCCTGTTTAATTTCTCAATTGATTTTATGTACATGTGACATTATTGTGGTTATTAACTTGTGTTTCCCTGTTCCAACAGATATCCTTTGAATGGCATTATGGTGTTTTTCCCCCTCTTTTCCCTCTTTTCTGTCTTCTCAAACCTCAGCTGGTCGAGGCGGATGGCCACCCTTCCTGAGTCTGGTTCTGCCAGAGGTTTCTTTCTGTTTATTAATTACAACAATTGTCATCTCAAGGCACTTGAATAATATAGTCCAATTCAAGCCAATTGGAATTCAATTAATTGTAATCATAATCCAATTCATTCATATAGAGCCAATTCAAAAAATAATATCCTAGCTAAGGAAACCAACAGATTGCACCGAAACTTGTCTTCAGTCCAATCTCCCGTCCTGGGCATGCCTGTGGCGACTGTGGAAAGGAACGACTCCCTTTTAACAGGAAGAAACCTCTGGCAGAACCAGACTCAGGAAGGGTGGCCATCCACCTTGACCAGCTGGGGTTGTACTATCATATGACTGTACAGTTCCAATAAAGGTGCGTTATATGCTACTTTTGAATTCATTATTGGATTTTGCATATAACAATGCGATTAATCCAGATTAATCACAGGAAATCATGCGATTAATGCAATTAAAGAATTTAACATTTGCCCAGGCAAGAGGATTCCAGGTTGAACTCCTGGCTGGGGCCTTTCTATGTGGAGTTTGCTTGTTCTCACGGGGAGCCGTGTCTGCCTGGGTTCTTTCTGGATACTACGGCTTCCTCCCACTGTACAAAAACATGCATGCTAGGTTAATTGGTGTCTCTAAAATTGTCCTTTCGAGTGAGTGTGAGCATGGAAGGTTGTTTGTCTCATTTTTCTCTGTGATGGACTGGCAACCTGTCCAGGGTGTACCCCGCCTCTGACCGCTTGGATACGCTCCAGCCCCCCGCGACCCAACCGGCGGGTATAGAAAATGGATGGATGGAATATTTGCCCAGCCCTAGTTTTAACATGGAGCAAAAAAACATTAAAACTACATTTTCTAGAAAAAAACAGAATAAGAGATACAGTGCAGTGAAAGTTAATAATCAAAGTAATTTAGTTTAGTTCAGTAAATATATCCGTATCACTGCTCCTGTAGTCGACCGGTCAGAGCGCTGAGCAACTTTATTACTTTTTAAACTTTTACCGTCTCGGTGTTTTGTTTCGTTTTGTTTGTTAACCTGGGAAAATCTACTTTCCTGAATTCATCTACACGCTGGCCGCTCTGCACACCCTGGTTCATGCGATTGCTGCTTCACACAATGACACAGTGAGGATGACATGTGCAGCTGCTTTAGTGTCTCAGCCTGAGCCCTTTCTCCCCTGACAACCTTCCAGAAGAAATTCGGATACGCTCACCCAATGCAGATCAGACCAAATTTAAACAGAGGTACAGGGCTAAAAGAAGAGAGGTATCAGAACGCGACTGCAGCGGGAAACAGGTAAACAGCCGATGCTGCCGGCACTCATACTCGCCTATGTGCACTCCAGTGTTGCCAGATCTCGTGATAGAAACAAGCAACCAGCTACAAGAAAACAACCCCAAAACAACCCAACAGGTGACCTACCACATCATGTAAAGAGAGGCCTTTTTTTGTTTTCAGAAAATTAACAGTAAACACAGTCCTCATAAACACTTTGAATAACTTAAATTTTTTACTTTGATAAAAAAGAAAAGTACATATGTATTAGGCATAAATAAAAGCAAATTGACAACAATCTGTATGAGAGTGTGGGTGTGGGCAGTTACAAGGAAAATGGGTGTGGACAGTTCATGGAAAAGGACAAACTATCGGGTTGTCACGTTCATGTGTCTCGTTGTTGTGGAGACTGGAGGGCTGGGAGAGAGGCAGCAAAGCAATTCCAAATAAGTGGATACACTTTAGAAAACATGCCCAAAAACCCACAACTGATGAGATTTACAGACTTTAGAGAAAAAAAAAGCCCAAAGTCGTTTACAATAAGTGGACTTGGCAACTATGGCCCGCTCACTTAGGAAAAAAACAGACTAACTACAGGCCAATGTGAACCAGCTTAACCACGATAGAAATGCGTATATCCTGGTGTTTACAGAGACCTGGCTTAGTCATGGGAATGACAACAAAGTGCTGCACATCGATGGATTCAGCACCCCCATCAGACGTGACTGTGTTCACAGTTGTTCACAGGTAAACAACATGGCGGCAGAGTGTGTGTTTCTATATCAACCCATGTTGGTGTTCCACTGTCCACGTCAGAGAGAAGCACTCCAGACATTGAGCTCCTGGCTCTGTCCCTTCATCCCTTTTACCTTCCCAGAGAGTTCCCCCAACTCTTTTTTGTCCTTGTCTATATACACTCCAGGGCAAACCTCACTGTAGCAACTGACCATATCAAGAGCTCCCTGGACAAATTTGAACAATTATCCCCAGACTCCCCCAAATTCAGAGACTTTAATCACTGCAATCCTGGAAAATCCCTTAAAGGCTTTGATCAGTACATCACATGCTCCACCCGCCAGGGAAAGATACTCGGTAGATCCATGGACCCTTACACCGTAGCCTGACGTGCTCCTCCAAAATATCCTAACTACGCGTTGAGTTGACACAGACCGCAAGGGCTGTGATTGGTCCACTCAGAACGTAATTTCCGGCAGTTGCCTTTTCCAGTCTTAATAAAGTGCATTTGTTCATCCAGGTCCCCAAACCAGTGTTGTAAATTCACCTGTTCCCAGCCTCGACCGGTTTAGTGGTCGTACAGACTACCTCCGCAAACGTCTTCTCTGTCGCCTGCACTTCAACATTTGCAATATAAGCATTTGTTCTTCAATACTGATGAGCTCCAACTGCAAATACAGCTGCTCCACCTTGGTTGCCATTGTTTACTGTTGTTAACTTTGACCGGAAGAAAAAGCAAGGATTCAGCTATAACCCCTGAAACCACACAAACACACAGCCACACACCCCTAGCGGTATGGTGAATTGCAGAGCAACGCGTTCCCTCGACACAGAACTTTTCAATGACGGCATCATGTCCTACACCATCGACATCACGCAAAAGCATAAACTAGGCTTTAGGCTCAGCTTATCACCTTATCATTCTGCTTGCTCTCACCTAAAATCAAGAAGGTGACTAAGACCATCAGGCAGTGGACCAGTGAGAGCAAAGCCCTTCTCCAGGGATGCTTCGAGTCCACCAAATGGAGTAACCTCCGCTCCTCTTCCGATGACCTAAATGAACAAGTTGAGGTTGTCTCAGCATACATCAACTTCTGTGAGGAAAACATCATACCCTCCGAGACTGTCATCATCTTCCCTAACAAAAAACCCTGGGTCACCATGGAGCTTAAAACCATCATCAACAAAAATAAATGGATCTTCTTCTATGGGAGATGGAGAAAAAGGAGATCAATAAAGAGGTTAAGAGGGCCATTAAGATTGCCAAGCTAAACTACAAGAACAAAGTGGAGGAAAGGTTTTCTCAGGGAAACCTCTGCTCAGCTTGGCAGGGCTTTAAGAGAATGGCAGCTGTTAACGTAAACATCCCTGGCAGTACCTCAGCCTCTCTCCCTAACGACCTTAATTTCTTCTTCTCCAGATTTGAGACCAACAACTCCACTCAGCTAGCTAACATCAGGTCAAACCTCAAATCCAGTGACCCGCCCATCTTCTTCCTCACCGTGAATGTGGTAATGTCCCTCAAGAGGTCGAAGGTCAACAGCGCACCTGGTGCTGATAACATCAGTGGCCAGGTCCTCAGACACTGTGCTGACCAGTTAGGGAGTGTTTTCCAGAAACTGTTTCAGACCTCCATCAGCACTGGAATTGTCCCCAGGTGTTGGAAACACTCTACTATTGTTCCTATTCCCAAGAGGAGCGAGGATGACCCTGAATGACCTCCAACCTGTGGCACTCTCCTCTCAGGTCATGAAGGCCATGGAGAGGCTCATGGAGAGGCTCATCAAGCAACACATTCTCACTCAGACCAATTCACAACTGGACTTCAATTTCCATACCAAAGTCACAAAGGTGTTGACGATGCCAAAAGCTTTCATCATCGACACCAGCCACAGACACCTGGAGCTTCCCAACACCTCTGCCAGGCTCCTGTTTGCAGACCTCTACTCATCCTTTAACACTTTGAAACTCCACACCTTAGCTGAGAGACTCCACCAGAACTTTAGCCTAAGCAGGCAGCTCATACTCTGGATCCTTGACTTTTTCACCAACAGAACCCAGCAAGTCCGGATTAACAACAACCTCTCCGATCTTCTCACCACTCACACGGGCTCCCCACAAGGCTATGTGCTTTCTCTGCTGCTCTTCATTCTGTACACTGACGAGTGCAGATCATCTCACCCCAGATGTCACCTGGTAAAGTTTGCTGACGACACAGTTTTCCTGTCCCTTCTGTCCCTGTCTGCACCATGGACCTGCTCTGCAGCAGTTTGTAGAGTGATGTGACTCTTCCTGCTTGGAGCTAAATGTCAGCAAAACCAAGGAGATGGTGGTCACCTTCTCCAGCAGCCAAAGAGAACTGGTGGCGGTTGTCACCACTGTGATCCATGGTTCTCCAGTCGAGACAGTAGAGGAATACAAATACCTGGGCACCATCCTCGACTGCCAACTGAGGTTGTCCTCCAACACAGAGGGGATCTTGAGGAAGTGCCACCAGAGGATGTACCTACTCGGGAAACTGAACTCCTTTTCTGTCAGTAAGAACATCTTGCTGACATTTTACTACACATTCATAGAAAGTGTTTTAGCTTTCTCTTTATGCTGCTGGTATCACTCCATCACCCTACAGGAAATTAACCACCTGCACAACATCGTCAAGGTGTGTTCTAAGATTATTGGTCTTCCTGCCCGCCACCTGAGCATTGTGTACGAGCAGCAGGTAAATGGCCTGGATCCGTTGTATTCTCAGTGATTCAACACACGCGCTTTTCCCAGCATTTGAGCAACTGCCATCTGGTTGCAGGTTTCGCTGTCCAGTAAGACCCAGGGAAGTAGAGAGACCTTTGTTCCCAGTTCCATTCTCCTCCTGAACTCAAAGGGGTCACAATGATTTATTGTGTGATGAGTGATGTGCAATATTACAACAATGTGCAGTATCATTATATCATATGCAATTACCATACAGCTGCTCATCCTACCAATATTGCGCATTTTTGTGCATCCGTCCATCCATTTTCTATAGCTGCTTAATCTGTTGGTCGGGTCGCGGGGGGTCTGGAGCCAATCCCAGCAGTCATCGGGCGAGAGGCGGGATACACCCTGGACAGGTCACCAGTTCATCACAGGGCCACACAGAGACGAACAAGACAAACAACCACACACGCTCACACTCACTCATAAGGATAATTTAGAGTTATCAATTAACCTACCATGCATGTTTTTGGACGGAGGGAGGAAGCCAGAGTACCTGGAGAGAACCCACACATGCACAGGGAGAACATGCAAACTCTACACAGAAAGGCCCCAGCCGGAAGTTGAACCTGGAACCTTCTTGCTGTGAGGCGAGGGTGCTAACCACCACCATTAAACATGCTCTGAAATGTATGCATCTTTGCCCTCCTATTGCCCCTCTTGGATAAATAAAGTTTTTTTCTGATTCTGAAATCAATTAAATATATAATTCCATCCTCATGAAATCACAATTTATGTGAATGCAGCGATAATGCATGCACAGGGTCACACACTCATAGAGACAGATGCCATACACTGGAGCGGTGGGCAGTCATTCACAGCGCCTGGGGAGCATGGGAGTATGGTGCCTTGGTCAAGAGCCATGGCAAGGAGGTGGATTGACACCCCTCTAACTGTCAGTATCTCCAATCTCCGACCCACTCTGAGCCACAGCCACCCCCATATATTTATATATGCTTATATAATACCATAATAGTCACAGCTTTTGATTAAAAATTATAGATATATGCATACAGGCCATTTTACTGCATTTTTAGCACGTAGATCATCACAAACTAAGCCCTGTATGAAAGCCATGTGTCATGAATCACTGGATTCTGGCTGATTTTTCTCCTTTTGTTTCCATTCCCCCTTCCCTTGTGTGTGTTTGTCTTGTCTCCCCCTGGAGTGTGTATGAGTGTGGTTCTCCCATAAGTTCCTCTGGTGCAGCTGATCTTCATATGTTCATCAGCCCTTGCTGCTTATATACCCTGGTCCTGCCTTCACTCATCGCCAGATCTCTTATATTATATCACTTATAACTATTGCACATCACTTGTCATTATGCTGGTCTTCATTATTGTAGGTTCATGGTGATGACAATGCCAAAACACAAGAGAAAACACACTTCCTAAAAAAAATGTAGGTGCTACATCTTTGTCACATAAAGTGGAGTATATACTAGCAGTTCAAATGGCATCCGATATCAGTTTTCCCTATTACCTGTTTTGTCCATACGAATCCTCAGTCTCTTTAGGATATCTGGGAGACGTTTGTGTTGAGGAAGGAGTTGCAGTTTAATGGAGACGTTGATCCTAAGACCCGTTCCCACATCAGCAGGGGAACTTGTTACCCATCCAAGTTGCTGCTGCCAGATGAATGGGTGCCTGAGCTCTTTATAGTACTCCTCCAGCTGGACAAATGCAAGAAGCAAAGAGTCAGGATCTTGAGGATTCCAAGGATCGAAAGTCAAACCTGGGTGTCTACTGGAACTTTTTTTTCTCAACTACCTAGCACACTGACAAACACTGTTTCCACATCCTCAGTGCCCCCCCCCCCCCCCCCCCCCCCCTGCATAGTTTTGATACTACCAAATTAATCCTCATAAGGTTTTGCAAAGGTTGGAGAGCTAAGCCATGAATTTGAATTCAAACTAAGCACAAGAAAAATGGACCAGGCTGTGAATAATTGTGTGAATAATTCCCTATAAGCCCTATATAGACCAGTGAGCAGTGCTGACCAAGATGTCATGTGGTCATCAGATGGGAACCTCCTTTCATCAGTGTTTTGTCTAGTTGGGCCCATGACATCTCCAGGAGGCTAGACAGTGATCACTGGCATCCCAGAGTCACTCCCCTAATGCCAGCCATCACTGCTCCTCACACCACAACAGCCATCTTTTCTTCCACAACCACAAGCTACCCCAGCCTCTCACCAACTGCACACCAGTCATAGCAGGATGGGGATACAAACTCTGATTTGGATAGGGGGTAGAAATAGAAGAGGTAAATATAAGTGGGACTGGGATTCAAACGCTGGCTCGGGTAGGGGGTAATGAAAGTATAGAGGGTGCCAGAGATGGAGGCAAGACAAGACACACAAGCAGGTTCAGCAGACAAACTCACCTAAACAGTCCTATAATTAGAGATGTGTCCATTCGTGTTGAGGCTTCGAAGCATGTCTTGAGCAATTTAGGATGGATTTTTATGAAGCGCGTATCGATGACTTATGTGGTGAAGTTTTGAAGTCTCGCGAACCGGTGTAGGTACCAGCTTGGGCAGAGCTATAAAGTAATACCAAGCTCTGGGCTCGGGGTCCTTTTACATCACACAATACGCTATCTACAGCAACGCCACTCGGACAAATTACATTGCATTTGACTTTCACGATCTATCTATCGATTTTTAAATTTAAAAATGCCCTTTATTACACATTTAAAAACAAAACAAAATCAAATCAACCAGAGGGATAGATAGACGCCATTTCTTTAAGCTAATTTTCAGTTGTCTTATATACTTAGACTGTGCAATTATATATATTTATATATGTATTCTTCTGGTATACACATACACTGTGTGTGTGTGTATTTGTGTATACATACACACATTTACATACACACATACTCACAGAAAAATCCCAATTCTTATGTCTTATGTAAATTTTTTGCCTAACATAAATAGGAGTCCACACACACGTATAGTCAAAATAACAAGCAGTTTATTGCTGCTTAGCACACAAACATTACACAAAACTGAAAATGAAGCTGCTCTTCGGAGTGAACCAAGTCCAAAATAATTAAACAAAACAAAAATAAATTTTAAAGGGAAGCTACCTACCTTTGCACCATCGACTATAACTAGGTTAAAAAAATAAACACACCCCGCGGAGCAGGGGGCGCATACCTAGAAGCTTCCTGAAAAAAAATCGTGAAAAAAAATAACATCCGAAGAAATTTGAAAAAACCTGTTTGTTGGGCCAATATTTTGATTTTGTTTCGGGCATTTTTGTAATTCAGCCTTTCACTAGATAAAAAAAGTAAACACCCCTTGCTGAGCTGGGGATGCATGCCTAGAACTTCCCTGAAACAAAATTACGAAAAAAAAAAAATGTCCAAAAAAATTTGAAAAAAAACATGTCACATGAAGAATTCAGGTCTTTTAGCTAGCATTTTGCTGACAAGCTAAAGTTGTAAAAAGTGGGTGTATAGCATGGCCCCGCTCTGATATATAAAAAAAGATGTCAAGAAATGGCATGACCATATTGCAATTGTGCTAAACGGCCCGAAAGGCCATTGTAGAAAAATAATTAAAATGTTCCCCGACCCAGGATGCGTTGTACTACAATATATTTCAGTCTCATTATGCTGGCTATTACGTTTTTTGAGAAATTTAACGTTGAATTTGCTCAACCATTAAGCCAATGAGGCTTGTTAACATAGCAACACAAATCCTATGGATTCTTAAGGGGGAGCCTAAGAGTGAATGCAAAAGTTGTAATCAACTTTTCCAAAGTCTGAAGGTTGTGTCCGTGGCAAACCCTCAATCTTTGAGGACTCACTACTGCTACAGGTTTCCGATCACCTACCGTTTTGCTGCGTACTACTACTGTTTTGTTAAACCATTTAGTTATTATTAAACCATTTAGTTATTATTTCTTACTTATATTTCAGATATTTAAAGGCTTATCCTGTCACCTTTTATGTTTTGAACCATGTCTTGTCTCATCATTTCCTGTTTTATTTTGAAATATTAACTTCCCACTCGTTTCAGGTATCTTGCCCTTCCTCTTGTGTCAAGTGTCTGATTGTCTTCCCTGATTCCAAAGTGTTTCCACCTGTTCCCCATGGCTCCTTGTGTATTCAAATAGTCTGTATCTCCCTTGTCTTGTGCCTGTGTGTCGCAACCATTCCGTGTTCTTCACTCTAGCGCCTTGAAAAAAAACATAGCTTTGAATCCTCGAGCCTGTAGTCAAGCGTTCCTCCTACAGAGCAATCTTTGTTTTGTAATTTTTGAATAATAGTCATAGTTTAGACCTCGTTAAGTTCATAGCCTGTTTTGTTTCCTCCATTAAGGAGTGGATTTTTGATTTCTTGTTAATGTTTCATAGAACCTCCGTTAGAGGACAGATTTGTGTTTTGATTTTCTAGTTTTAGGAGAGTCTAGAATTTATTGTTAAGTTTCATAGTGCCTCTCTTTGTGGAGAGTTTTGTGTTTAATCATATTGTGCCTCCATAAAGCGTGAGAGCATCTTTGTTTAATCCGCCTCACTAGGAGAGCGTGTAAAGTTTATTTGTTATCGTTCACAGCCTTTTCTGTTTTCCTCCTGGAGTGGAGTGGGTTTTGGTTTTGATCATTTTTATAGCTACACTAGCCTCAAACATAGATATTGAGGAAAGTGTATTAGGTGTTCATAGGCTCTTGCTTTGCTCTGTTCTGGAGATCAATTAATTGTTTATTGTGAATAAACAGTCTTACTTTGAAAACCCTGCATCTGTGTCCTGTGTCCTGCCGGACCGTGACATATCCATGAAAAACTTTCAGTCTTGTCACATTTAAGCATTCCTTTTTTGAGAGATATCAATATAACTTAAATATGTATACTTGGAATATATGGGACAATAGATGCCCATGCAAAGCACTAAGCTTATACAAAGGAAAAACACCAAGTCACTGGTTCAGATATGTGGATGACACCTGTGTAAAGATCAAAAACGCTTTCACGAAGCACATCAACTAGTGGACAGCAACATCAAGTTCACGAGGGAGGATGCAAAAGACCACAACTTTGACTGTACTGTGTACATTGAAGAGGACGGAAGTCTTCACACTTAGGTTTACAGGAAACCCACACATACAGACCAGTACCTTCTTTTCGACCCACATCATCCATTAGAGCAAAAAAATATGTCATCAGAACTCTACATCACCAGGCTAAGAGTGTACCTACTAATGCTGAGGGAAAACAAAAGGAACATCAGCACTCCAAGAAAGCTTTTCAAACCTGTGGATATCCAAACTGGGCCTTTGTCAAATCAGCAAAGACAAGTGGACCAAATCACACTGTTAGAGAAGCTAAAAAGACCAGGCGCAAACATACTGTAATTCCAGATGTGGCAGGAGTCTCAGAGAAACTTCAAACCCATGGACACTCTCAGATAGAGAATGGTTCACCCTAAGGACAAAACACCAAAACGCAAACACACACAATGCAGGGCAGTGCAGAGTGTGCGGACCTCTATATAGGAAAGACTCAAACAGCTCCACAAACGCATGGCACAACATAGGAGAGCCAGTTCTCAGCATTTCACCTTCCAACTTCAGCAGTTCACCTACATCGAGAGGAAAAGGGACACTCTTTCGAGAACAGTAATGTAATGTAAATCATTCTGGAGAGATCACACGGATGGTTTGAGAGAGGAAACAAGGAAGTCATCTATGTTAAACTGGAAAAACCATCTTTGAACAGAGGGGGTGGTCTCAGGTATCACCTTCCCAGCACCTACAATGCAGTATTGTCTCACCTCCCTAGACCGTTTCACAACCGTTCACACCTTGGATGCTGTGACCAAGACTCGACCTTTTAGGCAGGTAGACAATTTATAGGTGATGACTCAAGCGGCACGTACATCAGTCAGAGGGTTCTCTGACACATGTGACTGTAATGATCCTCTCTGCTTATTACCATCTAGTGTAAAAGTGAAGAAGCCTTTTGGATGAGAGGTGAAACATCTTCAAGATCCAAGAAGTCCAGTTGCCCTTATTTAAGCTCTTATGATAGATGCTTGTGATTAAAAACTAAAAGACCCAGATGCAGATAATTGGACCAATCAAACCTGGAAACCTTTGCAGATGATACATATTATGGTAATTTTGATTACAAGTGAGAAAAAAATGATGGTGTGATTCATGAGTCAGAGTGATAACTTACTTTCTGCAGGGTGATGCAGATGCATTTAAAAGCTTCAGCCACATTTGCATCATCTCGTGTTGACACCAGCTTTAGATGGTCCTCCATATTGACCCAGACCACTAAACTGCTATCTTTGCTCACCCTGCATAAAGAATTATAGGGCATTAGGTTTTGAGAAGAGAATCATATTAAACAGGTGCTTGAAAGAACGACATCAAATTTCCTCTGTAACACCCCAGGCTGATGATGGCATACTATATTGTTGTTGCTCCTGTGTCGAGTGACTCCTAGAATCCAGTTTTTGCTTTTTATGTATGGTGACGTTGTATTCTAATTTGAGAGGTGTTTCTATCCATAGTTTCTCACATTTATACACCTCATGATCAGTTTGTGCTTTGTTGTTTATCTCATTCACAATTTGTCAATGTAGCTGGTGGGGATCAGACCATACAAGTAATAACGCCTTACTTTATTCATACAAGAAACTGGACTGACCAGACTGCCCTTGCGTCAGGCCAATCCCGGGCCACACCAATGCGTAGCTGTGAGGAAGATGGTGGATTTATCTTCAGCCCCATTTGTTGCTCCTGATTCAGCCCATCCAATAAAAAGAGACACCCTGGTAGCTCCTTTTCCAGCTGCTGCAGAACTGAGACATGTAGCAGCAGACCATCAGTGGGTTTTTATACATGGATGTATTGACAAAACATCAGAAAAATTAAAGTTCCACTCAACTAAAAACAATCTAACTCAGAAAAATAATTTACACACAACTATTTACATTTACATTACAACCTATTATGGGACCTAAGTTTTTCTAAGAAAAAAAATTGGAAAGCCTCTTAAGGTCAAGGAAGTTCCTGAGTTCCTGCAAGTTGAATGGCACCAACCCAGAGCTCACATAGAGTTCAGTAAAGAGCATAATAGGCCATGAGTCTGACCTGCTCATATATCTGCAAGTTGAATGGCACCAACCCAGAGTTCAATAAAAAGCATAATAGGCCATGCTCACCCTCAGTCAGTTTCCCACCATCCAACACCAACGGCCTGCTACTGCTAAGCATAATTTTTGGGAAATGTGTCTGGCCTTTTCTAAACACCTTCCAATGACTCCCTTTCGTGTGACCTTGTATAAGAAATGTTGATAACTGTGTGTCAAGTTGCCACAGTAGTCGGTTAACTCATCCTAATGTGGAAAACACGTGATGTAAATTCCATCTCAGATACTGGACCACAATCCACCCTGAACCAGTGTCTAGACTGCTGGTGATATTGTGCCAGTCTACATTATATGTGCTAGTGCTGAAATGCAGACATACAGTACCTCTCCTGGCCAGCAAGAGGAGCTGTCTGCGCTCTCCTCGGCTGCAGTGTGTTGGAAAGCAGAAGTCCTCAATACCTCGGACAACACTGACCTCACAACGTATAGCATATGATGTGTCGAAGTCATCACCCCCCTTTACAAACACGCACACACACCCACACGCAAGATTATTTAAGTTGCATTGAATAGTATTAGTATACATTCAGTTTTGTGAGCACCTTTAAGTTGTCGTAGTTGAAGTCGCTCTCTGGGGTTTGGTTGGAGACCTTGTGTTCATGATAGGCTTCAATGACCCGGTCAAAAAAGTCACAGAACAGGATGTAGCACTCGGCATCACCCGCGACACACCCAACAGATACAGTACCTGTGCAGTCACCTTTACACAAAAATATGACACGTATTAGTGACTAGTTTAGCATAGAGTGAAAATAATTAAATGGATGTAAAGAGTGGAAGGCTTTTAATGAATTATTACTAAAAGAAAATTGTCAAAAGAGGAATTCGTCTTATTAATTTCAAACAGAAAATATTATGTTGAACGATAACCTAACAGCACAATACAACATAAAAACAATGTAATGCTTTACCATAGTCTCACTAATTTGAAGTTGGCCGTGGATAACAGCAAATGGAATAAAATCCATTCTCGGTAGAATGGGTTAACAATTAACAATGATTAACAATTCATTGAAAATTTGTTTCCATAAGCACTATGACCATTGCTGCAAGCAGGACCTCCTGTATGATTCTTTGTTGCAGTAGAGCTGAAAAAGCCTCATACGAATACTTCTATTGTTTCATCACTGTGTCGTGTAGAGAGTGAGTAGTGTTGTTTATTATGTTCAGCAACTTGTACAGTACTCTTTTTTGCACAATAAGTTCCTGGAACTCCAGAGCAGTTCTCAGCTCAGAGCCAGCTTTCTTTGTTCAGTTTTTTCAGTCACTGGCTCTGTTGCTGCTGTGCCAACAGAAGTTTTTAAGGCAAGTGCAATCTCTACCACAGACTTGAAGAGATCTTATTGCACGCACTGAAGTACATAGTTTTCTTCAAGAGGGAAAGTCTACACTGTCACTACCTATAGACATTCTCAGTGTTGCATTTCTGGTCTTGTCCCTAGTTCAGCTAAACTATCTGTAGTCCACCACCACCTCCACCTCTTCTCCATGGCTGGAAATATTGTTTGGCTTATTCTTAGCCCTCCCAAAAGCCACAATAATCTCTTAATTTTGTTCATTTTCAAGATGTTTGTTCCCATACCATGCTACAAATTGGTTAACCAGTTCCCTTTCTCTTGCTGAGCACTGACTCATATTAGTATTTCTGGAGATAACAGGACTTTGTGTTGTACTAGAAGTCTGAGGTATTCAGTGTTGAAAGATACAGTGAGAGTACAGTCCCCTGTGGTGCTCCAATTTTCCTGACCATCTTTGTAAGTCACACATCTTCTCAGTTGAAGAACTTGTGGTTTGCTTGTGGGGTGGTCATTCTGTGGTAGCTTTGGAGACATCAACCTACATTTTCATGATAAAACCATAGATAAATCAAAGAACGAGATCCTTACTGTATTGCTTGCTTTATCCAAATGAGAGTGGACTCGCTGAAGTTGGTAGATTATGACATCTTCAACTCCAACTCCAACCCAACCCTGAGAGGTGTTGCTTACAGAGGTGGGCCAGTAACATTCTATCCAGGATTTACATTGATGTGGGACGTTTGGGCAACTAGATTGTAATCACAGAGGACAGGGCTGACATCTTCTGGACCTACAACCTTGTTCTGGTTCAGCCTCTCGAGCTGCTTCTTAATCTAATTGCTGGAAACAGACAGACTGAGGGGAGGAGACAAAGTAAGTCTCAGTCTCTTTAGCTTCCTGAGACCTAAAAAGTTTAAACCTGAGCGACATCACCTGAGGCGTAATTTGTTGTTGGACTTCAGCGCTAGACATAGTTTGTCAATAATAAACACCATGCTTGATCTTAGGGATAAGTGTTGCTGACACTCAGACACCTGAGATTGCGATCAATGATTGATTTTGAAATCAAATCATCAGTTCTTGTTGTATTGTCAACACAACATGATCTTGTGTTGTCTACCACCAAATCCAGTTGCGGACAGAGGTGAAGGGAGCAGTCAGACTGAAGAGGGATTCCTAAAGAGCTCAGTTAGCTTGTGGAACCCTGTAGGCAGCTGACAGGTACCAACAGGCAAAATAGAATGTGGCTTGTGCAGTTGCAGAAGCAAAATTTTAGGTGTGGGAAGAATTTGGTTTTGCTATGTAACATGACTTTGGGTTGGCCTTGAGTGTCCATCCATTGTGGGAGAGCAGAGCCTTGACACTGCTCCACATTTGTGCCTTGACGCTGCTCGATCCACATATGTCTTGACACTGCTTGAATAACATGTTGTTGAGGTCAGAATGAACCCTGTTCAGATAATGACGAAGATGCAGTACCATCCTCAGACAGCAGGTGCCAAATAGAGATTGGGTTTGGGCCACGTACACACTGAATGATATAGAATGGCATAAAGAGTTGTCACAAACATTGGGAATTTCTGTGTATGCTGAAATGAACATGTCTCTGTGACTGTTCAATAAATTCCCCATAAGAGGCTGACCACAACGAGTCCGACCACACTTTTCTCCACAACATAATGGTGACCCCCGACTTCGTGAATTTGGCATTTGGAGCCCCGCTGAGCAAGTCCTCTGTGCCCTGGCAGCCAAGATCATTCGTCAAAGCTGGCAGGTAGGATATCTTTTTCCTAACCATTAAACCGGCAGATGTTTTCTGGTTGGTGTACAGTGTGACAGCCCTCTGTTCCCCAAATTTAAGAACACAGGAGATGGTGAAGGACACGTTCCATATAAGTCTCTTATGTTTCCTCTGCGCAGGGGGGCTGCTGAAATTGTTTACAGAAAAGTGTTGAGCATAGAATTCAATTCAATTCAATTTTATTTATATAGCGCCAGATTACAACAATTGTCATCTCAAGGCACTTAAATATTATAGTCCAATTCAAGCCAATTGGAATTCAATTCATTGTAATCATAATCCAATTCATTCTCTTCAATCTCCCGTCCTGAGCATGCCTGTGGCGACTGTGGAAAGGAACGACTCCCTTTTAACAGGAAGAAACCTCTGGCAGAACCAGACTCAGGAAGGGTGGCCATCCGCCTCAACCAGCTGGGGTTTGAGAAGACAGAAAAGAGGGAAAAGAGGGGGGGAAAACACCAAAACACCATTCAAAGGATAACACCATTCAAAGGATAGAAGTGCTGACTGTTTGAATTGGGACAATAATTGGGCGAATTGGGAGTGCACTGTAATTGTGAAGGACGAGTCGCTCAGCCCCGGCCGGGAATAAGTCGATGAGTTTAAACTGGAATTGTGGATACGCTTTTAGAGCGGGCAGGGTGTAGTCTTTGACGTAAAGCATCCGCTCATGGTGATGTCTTGGTGCCAAGGGCCAACCTTTAGTGAATAGAAGGGCGATAACCCGTGGATCAAGGCACACATTAGTTATTAATTATGTGTGGAAATTATTTTCACTAGTCAAGGAGCAGATGGGTACTGATGATTGATTGACTCGAGAACAGAAAAAGTTTGAAGGTGGAATCAACAATTATCGCAAGAAAACTGAAAAATTTATTCCAGTTCTATAGGGGCATGTTTTATTATATGTGTTTATATAATTTAATATCTCTTTAAAACTCTTTGGAGTTATCTTTGACCTCAGTATAGAAAACATTTTGAGAAGAAAATTCAAATTTGATCATGAATTGGCCACAAGGCTTATAAAAAGAAATATTTTAAATCTGACAAACTGACTGAGTTGGTGTGTGTGTAAACCAGTTTGTTTGTGCTCATTTGTGTTGCTGTGTGTGAAATCCTGGTGTTTTATGTGAATCTGAAAATGGTCTTTTGTGTGAGAAATCAAGGTTCCAACTCATCCCATCAACAACTTTTTTCATTTTTAATATCTATTACATGATTAAAACACACATACATTTTGTAATTCCAGCCAAATTTACATACACACACACACACAGCCAACTTCTACATATATAGTCTTAAATTGAATGAAAGAGAAGGGAATGTTGAGAGAGTAAAGCTGTTGTAACTGAATAAAAGTCAGAGTGAGAAGTTGTTTAGGCTGTTATGTGTGTTTGGGGTATTGTGTGCGAGAGGAGAGAAAAGAGTTTGCAGAGACAGGGCAGAAGTGAAAGAAGGTTTGTGTAAGTAAAAGAAAGGTAAGCATAAGTTGTTTCTTTCAGTCTGATGAGTGGGTTTGAGATGTGTGAGAGAGTAAAGTTGAGGCTGTTCTTAAAGTGACAGACTGCTGAAGTTCAGAAGTTAAAGAAGGATTCTGTAAGTGAACAACTGGAATAACAGCTGTGGAGCTAAGTTGTTGGAATAGGGTGTGGTTACAGTAATGATATGTGAGTTTTAGATGTTGCATATTGCTTGCCGGATTTCTTTGAACATCTGTTGAGTTCTATTATCATTGTATTTTTTTTTTTTTGTAGTAAATTCAATTGTGTGTCTATATTTTGTTTTTAGTTCAGGTTGCTAGTTTGAGTTACATTGCATAGATGTCCTTGAAAGCTTTGACATTTTTATTCTGTGAATATTACAGCTGTATGTTCTTGTTAAAATGACACTTTCTTTTATCATATGGTCGTAGTATTTCAGTTTCTAGAGTGCAATAATTAAGCTGTATTTCTCCCTGTTTCCTGCTTGTGAGTTTGTAGTTTGGGCCCTTCTTAATTTGTTACAAGAGTATCACAAACGCCATTTTGAGTTGAAGAATAGGGTGCGGTTCAATTGTTTTCTTTTGATTATTAGATTACAGATTGGGGGGAGTTACTAAAATCCTGGGAGGAAGGCTTAGAGGTGTGTTCATATTTCATTGGATTAGAATTTACAGAGCTGTGACGTGCATTGTTGTCTCGTTTGGATTAGTGAAAGGTTATTGTGTAGAGTTCCGATTAGAAGCATCTGGGTAGGGCAAAAGTTAGGGCAACGCCCTTAGCTTGAGTCACATAAAAATAGGTTGAGCATTAACCTAGCTCTAAATTAGCAGTAAAGTTAGCATTTATTAGCAATAACAATAAAGCTAACATTAACCTAACTCCAAACTAGAAATCACAATAGCAACAAGCTAAATTGGCTTAGCATTGAATTAGCATTAGTTTTAACTCAACCTAGAGCATACACCTTCTATTAGCCATTAAGGTTAACATTAACATTAACACCAACAATAGCTTAGCCTATTCATTAGCATAATTGGCAGCATCTAATTAAACTGAGCCTAGCATTAAACTAGCATCAGTTTGAGCTTTAGCTTAGCTTAAACTTAGACATCCAAGAGTTGCTTTAAAGGAAAAGGAAAAAAAGAAAAGGGGAAGGAAGTAACCAGGTGAAATAATGGATGCAACACCAATATTAATCATAAGTGTCAAGAATCCAGAACTTTCCAAAGATATTCAAAAAATATCGCAAAAATGGGAGAAAAAAAAACGAACAAAAAAATCTGTCCTCACCTTGGCCAAACGATGGCACTTTCAATGTAGCTGCTTGTGAGAGTATTGTATTAAGAATCATAGATCACAAACCAAAAGATAAAAGCAAAAAGAGACAATGAAAGAGAGAGCTTGAATTCAAAGTTTTAAGCTTGTTTGAAATTGAAGGTCTTCGCTACAGAAGGAATTTGAAGGAGGTTGTAGCAGCACTGAAGAGGGAACTGGTAGAAATGGATAAGTTTAACCAACAATCCTTTATCAAGCAGCATTATCCAAGCATTATCAAGCAGGAATATATCCAACACTGTCAGGAGTAGTAAACATATAAGGATATTTTGAAATGAAAGATCACATAACACCTCACAAATGTCCAACCACTTCACATCCAGAACCACAAATAGCTACATTAAGCAGACATGTTGCTCCTCAGCCAGACGCTGTCCCTAAGTCAGATCAGGACTCAGAGAGACAGCCCCCATAGTACCAAAAATCCCCAGTTCAAAAAGCATCTTTTGAAGATCCCGAGTCTCCACAGTATCAAAAAATCCCCAGTTCAAAAAGCATCTTTTGAAGATCCTGAGAGGGCTACAGCTTCAGCAACAGCACATTCCTCAGATCACCAAAAGTCACATCAAGATTGTATCACTACTCCCCCTGTAGGCAAAACTATACCACAAGACATGACTCCCAGATATTGTAGTACAGGCAGAAAGACATCCAAAGTTTTAGACTGCTATGGAGGATTTAATGATAAACTATTAGGAGAATCGTACTGGGTGGAACCTGAACATCCTACGGTTGATTTGCAGCAAGAAATAAAACAAGCAGAGAAGCAGGATTCAAAACAAAAATAAGAGACACAACATGAAGATGTCAAAGCCAGTAAAGATAAAAGTTATGATGTGAGATACAGACCCAATATTCACCCACCAGATAAATATACTGATCCAGGACAGTATCCAATTTTGATAAAAGGGACCCAGGGACATTATGTGCCATGGTAGACGCTCGACCTTGCAGGGCTGGTTGCTAGATTGCCTGATATTCACGAAGGTGCAATCAAATGGATAAGGGCTTTTGAAGAAGAAACTGTGGGCAAACTGTTAGCTGTTGGAGACATTAAAGCAGTATGGGCACAGTGTTTTGGAGCTTCTACGATGGAGGACATTTTGAGACACAGTAAGAATGATTGGATGTTGAGTTACCGAGCAGATGGAACTGAGTTTAATGCAAACCGAGCTGCATTGTGGGAAGCACTGCGCGCTGAGTATCCTTTGAGAGTTGACCCCAGGGGTGAGCCACTCTTAGATATGGAAAATCCAGCGGCATATGTTGAACGTCAATTGCGAAAACAGAAACAAGAAACGCAGGAAGAAATTGAAAAATTCCCAGTGTTAAAGACATTGTTCAAAGACTCTATTCAAGAGGTTCTGCCCTATCCAGTTTGGGCGAGGCTGGAAGATGTGGTAGGAATGAGATTAATACCACACAAGCAATTCCGGTAGCATGGTCGAGGCGTGCGTTCGAAAGATACAGACAAGATGAACGGAGACGGAAGGAGAAGGACAACAACATCCAAAGGAAACTGGCCCAGTTCCAGTTGGGAGAACTGCGAGGGAAGCAAAAGGTAAAAGGTCAGGCCCTGCTGATGCCGGGGGCCACTGAACAGGTATTCCCACCCTCAACTGCAATGAACCTCGCACCTTACACACCAGGTGTCACAACACAACCACCTTACACACAACGTTCAGGCGGACAAGTCCCATATCAACCCTGTCGAGGGTCCAGGAGAGGTGGGAGGACGAAGGCCCATGGGAGTGTGCTTGGCTTGTGGCAAGCTTGGACACTTTGCTGATAGATGTTCCAGAGCACAAGGAAATTCAAATGTTCAGCATGACTGTGGCCAGTCCCTGCGGGGTGGCGCAAGGGGCCCAGCAGATCCCTGGGTGAGTCCAAATATTTGATTATTAGGGGTATAAAGGCTTTGCAGGAAAAGGAGTGTTGGTTGAGACGGATAGCATGTGTAATACTCCAATATTTCCAGTATTGAAGGCAGACAAATCTAAGTACGGGTTAGCACATGATTTGCTCATGATAAACGCGATTGTCCAGGATTGGCCAGCAGAGCTGCCAAGTCCTTACACACTCCTCACCAATGTGCGTCCTGATGCAAAAATTTTTACGGTGATTGATTTGTGTTCTGCATTGTCAGTGTTCCTCTGGCAGAAGAACCTCAGTATTTGTTTGAATTCACATATAGAGGTAAGAAGTACACTTACACCAAACTTCCCCAAGGATTTAAACATAGCCCTCATGTGTTTAACCAAGTCCTTCGACAAGACCTTGAGGGCCTTGCATTGAACGGCACACTACTACGCTATGTAGATGATCTTTTACTGTGCTCACCAACTCTGGAGGATTGCCTTCAAGATTCCATAAAAATCCTCCAGAGGCTGGGAGAGGGAGGATACAAAGTTCAAAATGTAAACTTCCGTATTGTCAGCCTAAGGTAGAGTACCTAGGGAGATTCATTTCACAAGGAACTAATGCTATTTCACCATCCCACTTGGAGGGAGTAAGTAAAGCACCATGTCCAAAAACAAATGAGGAAATTATGATCTTTTTGGCGATGACAGGATTCAGCACAGATTGGATAGAAGATTATGGAATCAAGTGTGCTCCTCTGGGAGAAATTATGAAACAATCCAAAGACCAAAGGTTGAAAGCACCACTGAAATGGACAAACTATGGCTAAGTTAGCAAGATTTGCAGAAAGCACCAACACTGGCAACACCGGACTATGAGAAACCATTTTTCTTTTACGTCTCCAATAGACACAACATGTATGCTTCCCGTAGATGCAGGAAACGTGTAGTGGTCGCAGAAAACAAGCTATTGCTTACTACAGTACAAAATTGGATAATGTTGTACAAGGCTGGCCACTGTCAGAGACGTGGTGTAGAGGGAGGACCCGGATGCAGATATTGCAAAGAAAACTTGATTTATTATCACACAAACAAAAGGAATAAACAAAAGGTGCGGCTGAGCCAGATTACAAAAACTCAACTTTTACTATGAGAAAGTAACAAAGCAAAACTTGGCAAAACTATGAAACAATGACTGAACGAGTACAGACCAACCTGACAACATGAACGCTGCTAAGGTGGCAAGGATCTGACAAAGAACTGAGGGAACCTGGAAACTAAAACACTGTGGGGAGGTGATTGGTGATGGGGTGCAGCGTGAAACAAAGACAGGTGACATGGATGAACCTAATTAAGTGCAAGGGAAAAAACATGGTATGAAATAAACCTAAAACCTGAAAACAAGACAAGACAAAAACAAAACTCAAAACGTGACATGACAGACACCATGTTATCAAGGGTTGGCGGCAATGCAATATGCTTATGAGAAAGTATCCACAATATCAAGGGGATACCCAGTCATCATCTTAACTCACCACAATATCTCAGAACTAATTAATCAGGGGAAATATGTTGTGACTCAGGCAAAATGTTTCCAGTTTATGCATCTTTTGACGTATCCAGATGTGAGAATACAGAAGTGCACTACATAAAACCCTGCAGATGTCATTCCATTTGAGTTTGAAGGAGAACCACATGAGTGTGTAGCAGAAAACATGAGGTAAACTAAACTAAGGCCTGACTTAGAAGCAACTCCACTTGTACAGGCCGATGTTACCTATTTTGTGGATGGTCATGTTTCAGAGATCATTTGGGTAATCACGCAGGTTATGCAGTTGTGGAACAAAAAGGTGGAGACTTTGTGATGGTGAAAGCTGAGAAGTGTAAACAGCCATGTTCGGCGCAGTTGGCTGAACTGAAGGCATTAATGGAAGCATGTATACTTACAAAAGGTAAGGTTGCAAATGTGTACACAGATTCTGCATATGCTCATGGTATTTGTTTGGAGCAGTTTGGAAGCAGAGAGGGTTCAAAAGGGCAGACGGAAGTCCAGTGCGACATGAGTACCAGATAAAGGAGTTGATTGCAGCTATGATGCTCCCCTCAAATCTGGCAGTGATAAAGTGTCAAGCTCATCGTAAAGGTAACTAGATGGTGAGTACAGGTAACAATGTGGTTGATGAAGCAGTAAAAAGTAAGTAAAAGTAGCATCAAGATGCCAGCTGGCTGTTCTGGCACCAATGGTGTCACTGGAGCCAGCTGTCACTCCAGAAGATAATTTCAATGCAACAGGAAGTAGGTGTGAGAGAGCACAATGTCTGAACATGGAGAGGTGCCACAAAGAACGAGAAGGGATTGTGGAGATCACATGATGGCTTCGAGGTGGCACCGGTTGCTCTGTTGACAATGCTGATTTCTGATGTTCACAGTTTGCATCACTGCGCTAGGGGAGAGGTACTGAAAAAGGTAAAACAACAAGGATATTGGTCACCGTACATGCATGCGATGGTTGATGAAGTGTTGGGTGTTGAGTGTTGAGTCACCAGTGGGACACATTTCATTGCTAGAAGGACCCTTTAAGTCATTGGTCATAGACTATGTAGATAACAGTACATGGTAAAAGGTACATTCTCGTGGTGATTGATCGTTTCAGCCAATGGGTTGAAGCAACTCCATCCAAGGATTTGGGAGCTGAGACAGTTGTAAAGTTTTTGGTAAGGGAAGTGATTCCCCGGTTTGGCATTCCATCAGAGATTAGCTCAGATAATGGCTCAGTATTTGTGCAGAAAGTTGCAAAGGGGAATTTGCAGCAGCTGTGGATCAAGTAGCACTGTGGGGCCATGTATCATCCACAGAGTCAGGGGATGGTTGAGAGAATCAATGGAACCTTGAAAGTAAAACTGAATAAAAACTGTGCTTCAACTAAACTAAACTGGGTGGATGCTTTGCCGCTTGCACTAATGAGCAATCGTATGCAGACCCATAGGGTCACGCACCTAACACCGCATGAAATGCTAATGGGTCGATCCATGCCAGCACCTCAGTCGAGGGGTCCCTTTAAAGGGCCCCCACTTGAGCAGTTGCAAACAGAGTTGAAAGCTTATATGAAACAACTAACTACTATCCATAGAACAATCTATATGCAGGAGAAGGCCAGAGACTTGGATCTCAAACAGCTGGTTGAGAGACCAGTGGTACCAGGGTTAGGGTGTACATCAAAGTGTTCTGGAGGAAGTGGCACGAGCCAACACGAGAAGGACTGTACACAGTGGTGCGAGCAACACACCTTCAAGTGGAAGATAGCAACATATGGTACCACTTGAATCACTGCACGGATGACTGAACCACCACCTCTGGACACCACTACGAAGGTGCAATCTTGTGAGACCATGTTGTCCTCAAGTCAGAGAGGGTTTGATCATGTAAAGAGGGAAAGATTTGTGAAGATAGTTAAGGGGGACTTGATACCAAATATCACTACAGGATGGAGCAGTCACGTTAATCCAAGAACATATGGTGCTTACATGCACATGTATAGACAGAGAGAAAGTGTAACTGTGGAAGAAGGGTTATGGAAGAAGGCAGCACAGAATATGTGGCATAGAAGGGCATGGTACACTACACGAAAACTGACATCGACAGAGTGTCTCATATGCGCAGACGCTCCAGGAGCATTGCCTGTTGTTGTTCCAGAATGACACACTTTCAGGGACTGTGTGGCGGTCCAACAACGGAAATGCGGGCAAAGATAAAGGGTCAGTGTTTGAGCTTCCTATGTGTGGTATTAAGTGCAGATTGATATTTGGGGCAAAGAAATTACATATTTTTTTCGAGAAAGGGGAGGGCCACAGATTGGAGTAAATGGCAAATGGACTGTACCTTGTATAGCGCTTTTCTAGTCTAATTGACCACTCAAAACGCTTCTGACACTACATGCCACATTCACCCATTCAGACACACTCATACGGCACGTCTAAAGACACAGACAAGGTTAAGCCACGGGACCCCTTCCAGACCCTCCTGTTTGTGGGATCCTGTTCACCATCTCCAGACTCTGCTCTCTTGGACGAATGCTGTTTGCCAACACCCACACCTGGATACTCATCAGTGTCAGAGATCTTAACACACTGATTTTGTTCATCCTTGGCCTCGGACTTAACCTTCTCTACACATAACTACGTTCTTTCTAACCATTCATATACACATTCATACACTGATGGACACATTCATGAGATGGATACATCAACATGTATTCGACATGTAGCCCGGGGAAGCCGGAGTCGAACCACCGACCTTCCGATTGCTGGGCGACTGCTCTTCCACCAGCTGTGCTGAATTTAATCTTAGTACAACACAGGATGGGCTTCCTACTGATTATAGAGTAGATTACAATGGTGAGTTTGAATGCTTTACAAGTGGTGGATTTACTAATGACAGTGGAACGCACATAAGTAATATGACTGTTAATTGCAATGTCACATGGGCATTTACGTGGATGCAATAGGGCAGCTGAGAGGGATTCCTTTTGAGTTCAAAGCACGCAGTGAGGTGGCGGCATGATTTGAGTCTATTTTACCATGGATCACAATTAACAAAAATGTGGATTGGATTAACTACATATACTACAACCAACAGAGAATTCTTAACTACACAAGTGAAGGGCTTGTAGCCTTTGGAGAACAAGTACATGAGACAAGGAGGATGGCTTGGCAGAACAGACAAGCCTTAGATTGGATATTAGCAGAGAAAGGTGTTGTTTGCCATAGGATTGGAGAAAAATGTTGTACATTTATACCTGGAAAAACACTGCATCTGATGGGACTTTTACAACTGCTGTGAATAAAATCAAAGATTTGACAGAAAATGCTGGTGGGAGTGACTGGTGGTGATAACCTCTACTTCCAAGATCCCTAATACTGATAATGATTTCCCTATTGGTGTGTTGCATTATACCCATTTTGAGGAGGTGATTGCTACAACTGATGTTCAGACAGAGAGTGGAAGCAGCCAGATCACAGCTGACCTTGCGAGGCATGGTTTGAGGACCACCACATGGAAGAACTGGTCAGTGAACGGGATGCCAACTGCTCACAAAATTCTTTCCTTATGTGTAGAACCGAAGATAGCCTGACAGGGAGAGGAGGTGGAAAATACCTCTTTAATGCAAGTGAAGTGCTAGTAACCTCTCCTTCCAAGATAGCTTAGCAGTTCCAGAACCAGCCGGGCTGATGTTCGGCCAGAAGCAGACGACTCCAGAGTTGGTGACCGGACAAGACTGGGTGAGCTACATTACAGTTTATTATTTTTATTATTGTTAGAGTATTTCGGATTTTCTGCATTGTACATAGTACAAAACTGTGATTTATTGAGTTATTCACTTGATATTATTTGTGCATTAATTTTATGTTAATCATCAGTCATAACTAATCACACATATGTCCATTGCCATTCGTGTCAGTCAACTGTTCGGAGTGCGACCTTTAGTACTAAAAGAGTAATTAAGTGGTCGGTCGCCAAGTGGGGATGGGGCCATAGGAGAATCTTTCCGTAAATAAGAACATGAGTTACAAAAGTAGCAGCCAATGGGTTTTTCACTCCTATGCACTGCGAACAGTGGACAAATTTAGGGATAATGTTTAAGGATTTAAATGGTAAATGGTAAATGGACTTGTACTTGTATAGCGCTTTTCTAGTCTAGCTGACCACTCAAAGCGCTTCACTACATGCCGCATTCACCCCACTCACACACATTCATACAGCACGTCTTAGGATATAACTACGTGCTTTCTAAGCATTCACACACATTCATACCCCCAATGATACACTGGGGGAGCAACGTGGGGTTCAGTGTCTTGCCCAAGGACGCTTCGACATGTATCCTGGGGAAGCCAGAGTCGAACCACCGACCTTCCGATTGGTGGGTGACTGCTCTTCCTCCTGAGCTACAGCTGATGATTGTTCATTCAATATTATTGGTACGAAATGATGAGCTTTTACAGTGTTTAATTTGTTGATTCGAGGTGTAAAATTCACACTTTATACGTTTTTCAGTCATTTTAGTGGTGTCATTTAATTATTCATTCATTTTATTATTCAATCATTTTATTATTCATTCATTATTAGTATGTTTCCTTGTTTTAGCATTGTTTTTGTTACATGCATGTATTCCCTTTTGCAATACTTCAATTTAGTCGGTAGATTCTATTTCAATCTGTATGGTAGAGATAATTTTTTGGATTATTAGAATAATGATAGAATTTCGTGCTGATTCTCATCCCAGCCGCTCCAAATCCGAGACTATGGTTCTCAGCTGGAAAAGGGTGGAATGCTCTCTCCGGGTCGGGAATGAGATCCTTCCCCAAGTGGAGGAGTTCAAGTATCTCGGGGTCTTGTTCACGAGTGAGGGACGAATGGAGCGGGAGATTGACGGGCGGATCGGTGCGGCGTCTGCAGTGTTGCGGGCTCTGCACCGACCCGTCGTTGTGAAGAGGGAGCTGAGCCAGAAGGCGAAGCTCTCTACTTACTGGTCAATCTACGTTCCCATCCTCACCTATGGTCACGAGTTGTGGGTAGTGACCGAAAGAACAAGATCGCGAATACAAGCGGCCGAAATGGGTTTCCTCCGCAGGGTGTCTGGGCTCTCCCTTAGAGATAGGGTGAGAAGCTCAGTCATCCGGGAGGGGCTCGGAGTAGAACCGCTGCTCCTCCGCATTGAGAGGAGTCAGATGAGGTGGCTCGGGCATCTGGTTAGGATGCCCCCTGGGCGCCTCCCTGGGGAGGTGTTCCGGGCACGTCCCACTGGGAGGAGACCCCGGGGAAGACCCAGGACACGCTGGAGAGACTATGTCTCTCGGCTGGCCTGGGAACGCCTCGGGGTCCCCCCGGAAGAGCTGGAAGAAGTGGCCGGGGACAGAGACGTCTGGGTTTCTCTGCTCAAGCTGCTGCCCCCGCGACCCGACCCCCGGATAAGCGGCAGATGATGGATGGATGATGATGGATAGAATTTCGTGATACTTATAGTTTTTTCCTTAGATATCTGCACATTGCGGAGTTAACAATCAGTTGAGTAATGAAGGTTGAACTATTCTGGGAAAGAGGTTCTGTTCCCAGCATCATGATGAACACTCCTGATTTAGTAGGTTTAGCTAATTTAGCTTATTTTTGTGTTATTTCATTCTTTTTTTAAATAACTAATAAGTGATTTCAGGGGGAATTATGTGGGAGACCAGAGTCTTGACACTGCTCGATCCACATACCATGTCTTGACACTGTTCGAATAACATGTTTGTTGAGGTCAGAATGAACACTGTCTAGATAATGACAAAGATGCAGTAGCATCCTCAGACAGCAGGCGTCGAATAGAGATTGGGTTTGGGCCACGTACACACTGAATGATATAAAAAGGTATATAGAGTTTTCACAAACTGAGGTCATTGGGAATTTTCATTTATGCTGAAATGTACATGTCTCTGTGACGGTCTGTTCAATAAATTCCCCATAAGAGGCTGACCACGACTAATCCGACCACTCTTTTAACCACAACAACATTTAGCCATTATCTTCCACTTATCTGAGGTTAGGTTGCGGAGGCAACAGGTCCAGGAGGGGAACGCAGACATTCTTCATCCCAGCAATACTCTCTAGCTCCCCCTGTAGCATCCCAAGGAATTTCCAGTGCATTCCCAGTGCAGAAGGTATATATTATCCCTCCATTGAGTTCTAGGTCAGCCATAGTAGTCACCTGTGCTTGTTGTTGGGTCACATGCTTGAGAGGACTGTCCCAAAGACTGATTGAGACCACCCTTACCCGCATAATGTATCAACAGGTAAAGGGTGATGATGACAACGAGCTACACGTGGATGATGGAGACGAGGACACAGATGAGGTTTAAAGTACAAATTACCTTGCATGACCCCGAGTGAATTCTCAAAGACCAATGAACATGGGAATTGGGCCTATTAAGAAGGCAATTCCTGAACGTAGAACATTGTAAAGATGATATGTTGCTTTTTCCTGCTAACATTCGTTCACAGGTTAAATTAACTGCATCAGCAGCAGAACCACTACAGGACTCAAAGAACTGACCAGGTGTCTGAAATTCTGGAGGGTGTGCCCATCATGCCAAGATGATGGTGGAACACAAATTTTATCCACATGTGCACAAAAGGTTGGACGGCGAAGCTAAGTGCTCCACCCCAACTGAATGAAAAGCTAATTTGAAGAATTCATTCCACAGAATAGCCACCAAACGTTTAACAATCTACAGCCCCCAATCACTGTCAAGAAATATGTCTGAATTTTATCCTGAAGTGTCCTAAAAGAAGATTAGTTAGGGAATAAGGGACCCTAACTAATCCTGACAAAGACCTCTTTGATGGAAGTGAAGTGCTAGTAACCTCTCCTTCCAAAATAGCTTAGCAGTTCCAGACCCAGCCAAACTGATGTCCGGCCAGAAGCAGACGATTGCACAGACTGGACAGATGAGCTGCATTATATTGTTATTATTATTGTTTGACTATTCCTGATTTTTATTTATTCTTATTTTAATTTATTATTCATTATTCTTATTTTCATTTATTAATTTCTTCATTTATTATTCATTTAACATGTTTGTGTATTCATTTTGTGTTTATTAATCACACATATGTCCATTGCCATTTCATCTGAATCAACTGTTCGGAGCATGGCCTTTGATACTAAATGAGTAATGAAGTAGTCGGTCGCCAAGTGGGGATGGGGCCATTGGAGAATTTTCCTGTGAATAAGAACATGAGTTATTGCTACTATGCACTATGAACAGTGGACAATTTCAATATTAAAGGTTTAAAAAATTAAATATTATTTGTACAAGATGATGAGTTTTTACAGTGTTTAATCCTTACTTTCTCATAGCATAAACAGGAGGGAAATGTTAGAAAAATTATGAAGTTATACTATGAGAAAAGCTGAAAGAATAAAGGTTTATGTGAAGGGGGAGGCTTCCTGCTACCTTTTGGTTCTCATAACACTGTGAAGCTAGTGAAATTATTTTTGACTGTCTGAACTCATTTTCCCATAACATAACAATAATGTTAGTTTCCCATAACATTGTGTGGCCAGTAAACATAAATAATATAAATAGCAATAGTACCATTTTGTGAGTCAGACAACTGTGAGCCAGCTTCCTGACAGGTTGTGCGGACTTATCTCTTTCTTGCAAGAAATAAATGTTTTGTGTTAATCGTATCCAGTGACTCTGAGCCTATTTTTGAGAGAAATGTTCTGACAGGCCTCCTCCCAGTGGCCTGAGGAGGTGACCAGTAGGCATCCTAACCAAATGCCCAAAAACAACTCGACAATAGCAGGCCCCCAAGGGTGTATGAGATTCGCCCTAAGTTCATTAAGGCCCTGGATGTTGTTGGGCTGTATTGGTTGACAGGCCTGTGTAACATTGCTGAGAGATGCCTCCCTGTAAAAGTGAAGACGGAAACTCCTCTCTCCAGGGTGTTGGAAAGAAGAGTCAGGAAGATAGTCAAATGTCAGATACAGTGAGAGCAACATATGTGGTTTTCATCCTGGTTATCGAACACTAGACAAGGCTATTTATCATTACAAGGACAATGGAGGGTGCATGGGAGTCTGCCCAATCAGTCTCTATGTGTTTTGTGAAATTGGAGAGGCACATAGAGACACAGGCACATGCCTGTGGTGTCCTGTGGAAAGTCTGTGTCTCTTGTGGTGTCCTGTGGAAAGTGCCTTAGTAGTGTGGTGTTTGGGGCCAATCAGTCCCTCTACAAGTGGAGTGAGAGCTTGGTTCACATTACCAGCAGTAAAACAAAGTAATTGTTTCATTAAATTAAATCAACTGAGAAACTGGGGCAGTTTACCTGCTTGTGTGCAGCAGCCAGGTTGAAATTTGCACTTCCAGGTCTGGGACCATGCTCCTCAGTTGGAAGGGGTGGATTGCCTATTCTTGGTTGGGAGTAAGTAAATCGCTCAAGCGGAGGAGTTTGAGTATCTCATGGTCTTGGTCGTGAGTGTGAGTTGAATGGATCAAAAGATTGACAGACAGAATGGTGCAGAGTCTGCAGTGAGTCGGACGCTGTATTGTTCTGTCCTGGAGAAAAGAAAGCTGAGCCAAATGATAAAGCTGTCGAGTTAGCATTTGATCTATGTTGAACCCTATGAACCCTAACTTATTGTGATAAGCTGTGAGAAGTGAATGAGAATGAAAAGATCCTAAATGAAAGTGGGCTGTTTAGGTTCATTCTGAGGGATAAGATGGGAAGTCCAGTCCTCCGGGAAAGGGTCAGAATAGAAATTATGTTCCCCTGTATCGAAAGTAGCCAATTGTGGTGTTTTAGTGTTACCTACCTGGAGGAGACCTGCACATTTGTTAACCTAAGTTGTGCTGCCTATTCTTTTTAAAGAGAGCAGGGCTTTGTCTTGAAAACATTTAGAAACAAATCATACGTGTTCAATATTTTCTTGTAATAATAAAATAAGCACACTCACTGAGGTCTGTAAAGGCTGAAACATAGCTCTCTGTTTTTTTGGGGAAAAAAAACCAGAGAGCATATAATAATGTTCATATATTTCCATACTCTGTGATTTTACTCCAGGATATAAGTAGGAAAGATAACGCTGCAGCTCTGTTATATATCAAAGCTACAACATATCACCAATCAAAATGTTGTCTATCCACAGTGGGAAAGCGGTGTTTATATTGCACCTTGAAAAGATTTTTCATCTAAAATTCAGAATCTTCCATAAGATATTGTATTGTAGTTATAATATTTGCATTACAGACAAGGTACTGGCTGTGCAGTTATTTTAGTCTTACTGTAATTCTCAGATAGCTACCATTCTTCTGACATCATGTTTACATTACTATGCTATCACCTGGTTCCTCGATGCCTGGACGAATTACATCATCAAAGATGACACCGCTGTGGGTGCAGCGGTTGAACTGTCGGCAATACATGGCGGGTGTGAGGATCCGTCCCATCCAAGTAGAGTTCCTACACAGGTCAGGAAACTCTTCCTCAGGAGAACCTCTCTTCAAGTGGAACTGGGACAATGGATCAGGGGGAGCCAAACTCTGAACACACAGTAAGGTACCACAGAGGTAAGAGAAAAGTGTTTTCACTCATGTAGAAATAATTTTTTTAAACTGTGTTTTTTTTAAGGACCCCTCAGAAAGAAAAAGAAAAAAACAAACATACAATGCTTCAAAATTTAAAAACAAACTCATCACACTTTAATACCAAGTAATTTAAACATTTGGAATATCAATCTGTCCAGTCAGAAAGTATAAGCAATTTTGAGTCAGTTCAATGTTTTTTTCTTTTTCCATACCCACATTATCCCTATTCAGGTGTGCAGGAGGTCTGGGGCCTATCCCAGCTGCCACCAGGTGAGGGACTGAATACAATCTGAACAGGTCATCAGTCCATTACATAACCAAACAACCATGCACACTCACACTTCCAGGGTAAATTTAGAACAATCAATTAACCTGTGTAACAAACCTGTGGAATAAGTGATGCTTGATCTCTGGAAGACCCGTTAACATTTCTGTGTCGGACTTACTGACTCAAATTCATCAGTTTATCACTGCACTTTAAATTGACCCTTGATTCTCTCAGATGATTTGAATGTTGCTCGACTCATCTTACCAACACACTGAAGGCCTGCAGAAGCCAACTAACAGACAAACCAATTTCTTCTATTCAAAGAGCCCAGTAGCGGACTCCAGGGAAAGAAGCTCCCTGTCCCCGCTTCCATCAGCATCCTGACTTCCACTGACCGGTAGTGCTCAGATAAGCTGTTCAGCAGGGGGGCATGTGCAGCTTCAATGACAATTAAAAGTTATTTTTGTTATGGTTGGTGTTTAAAGATGCAGCGTTGTAGCGTTAAATACTTCAAAGTTGCTAGGCATTAAGCCACATATAGTGTCTAGATTTAGGACCCCACATTTAACTCAGCTCTAGGATCTTTTTCATTCTATGAATGATATCTCACTAAACATAGTCACAAGTTGTTTCCTACCTCACAAGACAGTCCATGTCACGTGCAAATAAGTTCTTATAACACACACTCTTTTCTTGTTTGTAATTAAAGCTTCCCGTTCTGGTTTAAGCTTTCAATAAATATTTAGCATATATTTTAATGAGTAGTTTCCTTGTGTAATTCTGTGGTCAATTCAAGAGAGAACTACTGAGTAGCGCTGTGAGACTGATTCAGGTTCATTCTAACATTATTCCATCTTGGAAGGTGGTGCTCTTTTTATCGAGGTATTTCTTTGTTTTTCCTTAATTTATTAGTGAGTACGCCACACCTGGCATACATAATTTTGGACAGTGGGAGCAAACCAAAGTACAAGGAGAACAAACTCCACACAGAGAAGCCCCAGCCAATATTGCAGGGCTACATAGATAATTGGCAATCTTTCTGGAGAAAACCTGGTCTGATGAGGAGAGACGGCATCCATCCCACTTTGGAAGGAGCGGCTCTCATTTCTAGAAATATGGACGAATTTATTAGTCATCCAAAAACATGACAACCCAGGGTTGTAAGACGTAGTCCCCCCCCCCCCCACACACACACACACACACACATCAAAAAACACAAAAGGAGCAAATCGTCTTGTGCAAAAAAAATTTAAAAAAAAAACTTTAACTGAACAAAAACATCAAACTATTAAATGTGGTTTGCTGAATATTATATCTCTCCTTTTGAAGTCTCTGTTAGTGAATGATTTGATCATCATATTGATACATTTTGTCTTACAGAAACCTGGTTAGCATTAATTAATGGTAAATGGACTTGTACTTTTCTGGACTGTGCTTTTCTAGTCTAGCTGACCACTCAAAGCGCTTCACTACATGCAGCATTCACCCCACTCACACACATTCATATTCATACATATTAAGATTCATAACTACGTGCTTTTCTAATCATTCATACACACATTCATACCCTTGGGGGGGCAACGTGGGGTTCACGTGGGTGACTGCTCTACCTCCTGAGCTACAGCCGCCCTACAAAGCTACAGAAATTAATCAACTCCCTCTGACTATTGAAATGTTCACGTTCCTCAAACCACAGGCAGAGGAGGAGGAGTGGCAGCTATCTTCAGATCAGGGTTACTAATCAGTCCTAGACCCAAGATTAGTTTTAGCTCTTTTGAATCTCTGATTCTCAGTTTTTCCCACCCAAGGTGGAAATCACAAAAGCCTCGTGTTTGTTGTTGTGTATCGTCCACCCACCCTTCCTGAGTCTGGTTCTGTCTAAATTCTCAGAGTTTTTATCACAGTTAGTACTGAGTACAGATAAAGTCATTGTAGTGGGTGACTTTAATATTCATGTAGATGTTGAAAATGACAGCCTAAATATTAACTTTAATTCTATATTAGACTCTATTGGATTTTCACAGACCTACTCACTAACTTATCTTGTGGTCTTGTTTGACCATTTTTTAATAACTTTTGAATTTACATTACTTGACTATATGGCTTCTGAGAAGAATTTTACATATAGGTGTCTATCAGAGAATGCTGTAACCAAATTTAAAGAGTTGATTTCATCATCCTTTTCTTCACTGCCATGTGCAGATACGACAGAGGACGGCTACCTATATTTTACTCCAGTAGAACTTGACTCTCTTGTTGACAGCACTATAGTTTCAATGCGTACAACACTGGACAATGTTGCCCCTCTGAAAATAAAGGTAATCAATCAGAAGAGGTTGGCTCCTTGGTATAATTCACAGCTGTGTGCGTTAAAGCAGACTGCAAGAAAGCTGGAGAGACAGTGGCGTTCCTCTAATTTAGAAGAGTCTCAATTAGTCTGGAAAGATAGTTTAATAACGTATAAGAAAGCCCTTCATAAAGCTAGAACTGCTTATTATTCATCATTGATATAAGAGAGTAAGAATAATCCCAGGTTTCTTTTCAGCACTGTTGCCAGGCTGACAAAGAGTCCGAGCTCTGTTGAGCCATGTATTCCTTTAACTCTCAGCAGTGATGATTTCATGAGATTCTTTATCAATAAAATTGTTTCTATCAGAGAGAAGATTAATGGAATCCTTCCCACTATTATCACTGATGTATCATCAAGTAGAGCAGCTTTAGAAGTATCTTTAGAACCTGATTTGTATTTAGATGGCTTCTGCCCAGTTCATCTCTCTGAGCTAACAACAGCAATAGTCTCTTCTAAACCATCAACTTGTATTTTAGACCCAATCCCAACCAGGCTGTTCAAGGAAGTTTTCCCCTTAATTGACACTTCCATATTAGATTTGATCAATCTGTCTTTGTTGACAGGATATGTACCTCAGACTTTTAAGGTTGCTGCAATTAAACCTTTACTTAAAAAACCTACTCTTTATTCAGAAGTGTTGCTGAAACTGCTAAAATAGTTGCAGTTCAACTTTGTGATCATTTACATAGAAATAATCTGTTTGAAGAGTTTCAGTTAGGACTCAGAGTGCATCATAGCACAGAAACAGCACTGGTGAAAGTTACCAATGATCTCCTCTTAGCCTCTGATAGCGGACTTGTTTCTGTGCTTGTCCTGTTGGATCTCAGTGCTGCATTTGATACGATCGATCACAGCATTCTGTTACAGAGATTTGAACATGTTATTGGGATTAAAGGAACTGCTTTAGGCTGGTTTAAGTCATACTTATCTGATAGATTACAGTTTGTTCTTGTAAATGAAGAATCTTCCTCACACATTGGAGTAAGTCATGGAGTTCCTCAGGGTTCTGTGCTTGGACCAATTCTTTTTACTTTGTACATGCTTCCATTAGGTAATATTATTAGACAGCATGGCATAAATTTCCATTGTTATGCTGATGATACTCAGCTGGACTTATCTATGAAACCAGATGAAACCAATAGGTTGGTCAAACTACAAGCCTGTCTTAAAGACATAAAGACCTGGATGACTCAGAACTGTCTGCTTTTAAATTCAGAAAAAACTGAAGTTGTTCTCTTTGGACCTGAGCACTTCAGGGAGTAATTGTCTAGTTATATAGTTAATCTGGATGGTATTTTCTTGGCTTCTAGTTCGACAGTGAGGAACCTTGGAGTTATTTTTGACCAGAATTTATCATTTGACGCACATATAAAACTGGTTTCTAGGACTGCCTTCTTTCACCTTCGTAATATTGCTAAAATCAGGAACAGGGTCTCAGGGTGATGCAGAGAAACTAGTTCATGCATTTGTTATTTCAAGATTGGACTGTAATTCCTTATTATTGGGCTGTCCCACATATTCTCTGAAAAGCCTCCAGCTGATCCAAAATGCTGCAGCCAAAGTTCGGATGAGAACTAACAGGAGAGATCATGTTTCTCCAGTTTTAGCTTCTCTTCATTGGCTCCCTGTTAAATTCAGAATTTAAGATTCTTCTCCTCACATATAAAGCTCTTAATGAGCTCCATCATATCTTAAAGATCTCATTGTAAGGTATTTTCCTAACAGAGCACTTCGCTCCCAAACTGCAGGTTTACTTGTTGTTCCCAGAGTTTCTAAAAGTAGAATGGGAGGCAGAGCCTTCAGTTATCATGCCCTTCTCTTGTGGAATAAGCTGTCAGTAAATGTCCAGGAAGCAGACGCCCTTTCCACTTTTAAGATTAAGCTTAAAACTTTCCTTTTTGATAAAGCTTATAGTTAGGGATGGATGAATAGAATTCCAATTGGCTTGAATTGGACTATATTATTTAAGTGCCTTGAGATGACAATTGTTGTAATCTAGCGCTATATAAATAAAATTTAATTTAATTGAATTGAATATCGTATCTGGGCGCCTTCAGAACAATCGAGTGTCTGTAGTAATTTCAAATACTTGTATTAAAAGAAAAGCATCACTTTCTCAGAGAGCCTAACTTTGTCACATTGATTATCCTTCACTGTAATAGAAAAATGTGTACAAGCTGTAACTCATATTATACAGTAGCTACCAGAAGAGGTTACTGAACTGCAATATAAGATGCTGGATCATACTATTTACCTCTAAGATGGCCTGGTACCTCATCTCCATAGGAAATGCAACTGGAGCTGCATAAAAAAACACACAGATCGATAAGACACGTTAAAATATTTGACAACACAGACCAGGTACTGTTTTTTATTATTTATTCCCTTTCTTTGTTTCATATATATAATAAAAACTTTCAAAAGTGTGTTAATTGAGGTTTTGATTTTTTTGCAATTAATCAATGTGCCAGTTACAAATTAATACTTCCCTTCAAAGTCTTCCCTTGTACATACTTTTCACGTATGTGTATAATATATAAACATTTAACATAAACATTTAAGATACAGTTTATGTTTGTTCACAGCGGAAAGCTCTATATCATAACTGAACAGGTAGCAGTACAAGTTGCAGTTATAAAAATTCTAAGTTCAGGGGCTCTGAACGACAGGATACAATAATGAAAAGTCTTCTGTGATATCACAGAAGAATTTTGTTCTCATGGACAGTCATGCACATATTACTCTATCTGGATAAAACCATGTTTAATCTATCAAACATATGTGGTAATGAGTTATTTTCCAGAGCAAAAAACATTGAGGTATGCAGGGAAAACGATGGGACACTTACGTTTGACCTTCCACATGCCGCCAGCTTGATTCTAAACAACCACTGTCAGGATAACAAAAGATCTAAGAATAGTCATAGTATTCCAGAGCAGTTCATCATGTAGCCTGCAGGAGTCGAGTTACAGTCCAAACAATGTCAGCCTTTTTATAACCACACACAATACAGCACTGCTGCTATGTCTGTCCTTCTGTGAACTTCTGTATGTGAGAGAGAAAGTTCATGTTATCATCCATCAGTTCCAAATGTGTGACATTGTTATGTTTCAAACTAAGGGACCTCTAACCCACTTGGTCTAATGTAAATTCCTGCAGACCATGTGACTGTGGACACTCAGTCCTACCCACTTCATCTTTTGTAGTTCATCCACTATCTCCTGGAAATTACTATCCAACATAAGCATAGTTATAATTTAAAAGCAAATTTGAACTGAAGAAAAGATAGCTGAGACCACATCTTTTCACATAATGAAGAGACATTGTTATCCTAATAACATCAAATGTATCTAATATAATCTCTTAACAAACAATATATTTCTCCTCAACACAATGTCCTAATGTAAAATATGGACATATAGCATTGTTATTCCTTTGACACCGTTTAGGTGTGGTATCACACAGTTAAGATTGAGAGAGGATTTATCTCTAATTTAACAGAAAAACACATCTAGATTACTTGCATGGGGGAACTACACTTAAAAATCCACCTCTAAAATGTGTCTGTATGTTTACAAAAATGAGCAGTGAGAATGCTGATGAGCTGAATGGGGATAGCTGACCATGCTAGAAAAGCTGAAAATAGTGAAAAAAGTTTTGCAGAAGTCAAGTGAGTGATAGTTAAAATGGCTGCAGTGTAATATGTAGCAGAGGGGAAGACAGACATCATCACAGTGAAAGGAATGTTTGTAAACAGCTGCGGCTTAACAAGCACCCTCCCAGTCAAACTAGCAGAAATGGCTGAATGGATACTATTACCTCTTGTGAGAAAATTGTAAGAGTGAGGAAAATAATTTGAAGACCGTAAGAACCAGAAGGGTTAGAGGAATGCGGTAATGTAGTTTTTATTTCAATGGAGTGAAAGATTTTTAAACGGCAGTGAGTTGAACACAGTTGAACCTGTCTCTGGTGTCGTACCAAACTCTCCATTGGAAATAGTGAGAGAAATTGAAAGGTTTCTCTCCCTTCAAGGCTCATAGCTGAAATTCTGTAAATGTGAGCTCTTTAGTCGTTACATTGACTGAAAGAGGACAATCTTTCCTCCATTTTAAGGTATGATTTGTTTCTCCAAGTTAAATTGTATGAAAGTTAGAAGAATTTGTTTGAATAACAGAAAAGGTTCAAAATTATCAGTGTGTCACTCTGCTGGCTGAAGTAGTTAGGTTGAAAAGAGGAGAAACAGTTGAAATTTGAATAAAATTTGAATAAAATATTAAATATTTTCAAAAGTGTAAAAGTTAGAAACACCAAACGGGAAAGCTAGAATCTCCTGAAAGAGCTGAATGTTTTGAGACCAAAATTGAAGACATCGTGAGAGTATGCAGAAGTTATTAGATTGAAAAGGAGAAAGAGATGAAATTTGCATTAAAACCTTAATATCTTAAAAAGTATAGAAGTTAGAAACACCAAAAGTCAAAGCTAGAATCTCCTGAAAGAGCTGAACATTTTGAGACCAAAATAGTATAAATCAGTGTAAGTTTGCAGAAGTAGTTAGGTTGAAAAGAGGAGAAATAGTTGAAATTTGTTCATGTTTTTGAAAGTGTTATGTTTCAAAATTGGCTTAATATTTGAAAAAGTTGCACCAATTGGTCATAGTTGAATGTGTTGTGACGCGTTTAAAGTTTGAATGGTGTCTCTAGCTTAAAATCTGCAGAAGTAGTAGGAAAGAGGAGGACGTTTTTGAAGAGTTGAAAGCACTTTGCATTCATTTCAACGAGGAAAAAAGTTTAATCAAAGTTGAATAGTTTAAAAAGTGTAAAAGATATAAACAACAAAAGCCATAGCGGATATCTTCTGAAAGAGCTGAGCGTTTTGATACCAAAACTGTAGAAATCAGTGAAAGATTGCAGGAGTAGTTAAGTGCCAAAAACGTTGGAATAATAATGATAAAGAGAAGCAAGAAAGCAATAGTGAGAATGCTGATGAGCTGAATGGGGATAGCTGACCATGCTAAAAAAGTTGAAAATAACAGTGTAACAGCAAGGATCTGACAAATGCTGTGAATCAACAAGGAGACTAAACGCTGTGTGGAGAGTGCTGTGTGGTGAATGAGTGCAGCTGAGGATAAGTGAACACAGATGAGACAGAGGAGCTAATGACCAGACAGGAGGAAACTGAGAAAAGCTAAGAGTGAGAAGGTAGAACTAGAAACAAAAACAAATAAGACAAAACCCAAATTAAAACAAAAAAAAGACAAAAGATGACAGTAGCTCAAAAAGAAAACTAAATGACAAGAATACTGAAGGACGAAAAGTCTTTTTTTCACCCTTTTCCTGTCCAGCATTATGGCAGCAGAATTGTAATCTGAATATCGTTTTATGCCAAATACATTTGCTTTGCCAAGGGAAGCTTTATGAATGTAAAGATACCTTTGATTCCCAAGTACTGTTTATTTATTAATCTATTTTTGTTACAATACTTTACATATAATAGTGCCGAACTTGACAGGGGGACAGAGAAAGAGGGAATGCACAGAAAAAAAGACAGATATAGAAATAAATGATTGGAGAAGAGAATGAAAAACAAGATGAAACCACACAATTAGCTGCTAAATCTGTAGAAACCAAACAGAAAACACCCTACGGTCTCTGTGGGGAAACCAGGTGGAGAACCATCAGCAACATCTGCGAGTAAACAAACAGAGAGAAACCAAAACAAAAAAAGCACAACCTGCAACAACACTAGCAGCAAGTACATATAACATAACTGTGGATACGGATGGTGTGAAACCACAGGATGACACAGCAACTGTATAATAAACATGTGACTGGGTGAATGAATGTGTGTGTGTGTACATGCAAACATGCAAAATATATGGTACAGATTTTACATGAATTTTGCTCAGTTATGAGTGCAGAGGGCCATCACCCACTCCTCCCCAGCGATCAGAAGCAGGCAGAGAGGATCCTAAGACCCAGACCACCAGCTGTCCCAACGGAGTAGAGAACCCAGGCAGCCCACCGCAGAGATAACCACGCATCCACCCAGAAGACAGCAGAGGAAGCCGGGCAGAGCCCCCATGACCATAGGGCAGAGGCCTATGGTCCCAGAGACCTGGGAAGAAGGTCTGACAGCCCACAGCCACGCCAGGCCCCTGTCGCCCAGACAGGAGTCCAGTGCTGGACCCGGGCCCCATGAGCCCAAGTGCCACCAAACCCAGTGGCCCAACCGAATACCCAAGAGGGCCAGGCACACCCGACAGCCAAACAAAATTGGCAAGTGCATGCCCCAATGCCCCCGGCCAAACGCCCAGGGAGTCAAGACATGCCCACCAGGTGGGTGTAGCCACCTGCAGTGGGGAGGGCTTTGGTGTTTATTTTCACTTTTTGGCAGTGTGTCTGGTTCTCTAGCCACCAGTACTCTCCCTTCATCTCCTGCTTTCACTTGCTCCATGTGTCAGATGTTTACTTACTCCTCTGCCTCCTATAGTGATACTGGTACATGTAACAAATGTAGCCTTTTTGTAGTTTTGGAGGCGAGGTTATCTGAATTGGAAGCTCGGCTGTCCACCATTAAAAACCACCCGATAGCTAGCCAGGTCCCTTTTGTCTGGCTCTAAAGTCAAGCCTGAGGTTCACTATCAAACTATTCACATTTCTAGCAGATTTTCCCCACTCAGCGATACACCCGCTGAGCACAAAACCCTGGGAATTGGCAGCTCTATAGTCAGAAACGTGGCACTGGCGACCATAGTAAAATGTATTCCAGGGGTCAGAGCTGGCGATGTAGAATCCTATTTGAAACTGCTGGCTATGGATAAGCGTAAATACAGTAAAATAGTTATTCACGTCTGCAGTAATGATACCTGGTTACGCCAATCAAAACAACGTCACTAAAATCAACATTGCATTGTGTGTATGTTTGCCAAAACAATGTTGGACTCCTCATATCTGACCAGTGATGACATGTTTAATATCCTTCTTCAACCGCTGATTTTGTCCAGCAAACAACGTGGGATACATAGATAATTGGCAATCTTTATGGAGAAAACCTGGTCTGAGTAAATCCAGAAAAAAATTAAACAAAAAATTTAACTGAACAAAAACATAAAACTATTTAATGTGGTGTGCTGAATATTAGATCTCTCCTTTGAAAATCTCTGTTAGTGAATGACTTGATTTGTGATCATCATATTGATATATTTTGTCTTACAGAAGCCATGCTGCAGCAGGAGGATCATGTCAGCATTAATGAATCAACTCCCTCTGACTATTCAAATGTTCACATTTCACATATCAAAAGGCAAAGGAGGAGTGGCAGCTATCTTCAGATCAGGGTTACAAATCAGATTCAGATTCAGATAAACTTTATTGATCCCTTTGGGAGGTTCCCGCAGTGAAATTCAGACAAAATTAGTATTAAAATTATACACGTGCAAGATAGAAAACAATACAATTAAAAAACAAAATAAAGAAATCCTTTTGGTCCTTTCTCTCCTCTACCACCTGATACCCTTCCTCCCCCCCAGAGAAGAGTTGCACAGTCTGATGGCGTGAGGGACAAAGGAGTTTCTGTGTCTGTTGGTCCTGGACTTGGGAAGGAGCAGTCTGTCACTGAACAGGCTCCTCTGTTCGCTGAAGACATTGTACAGAGGGTGACTGACATTGTCTATAATGTCGAGTAGTTTGTCCATAGTCCTCTTCTCTGCCACTGTCACCAGAGAGTCCAGCTTCAGGCCGACCACAGCGCCAGCCCGTCTGATCAGTTTGCCCAGCCTGGATGTGTCCTTCTTGGATATGCTGCCCCCCGAGCACACCACAGTGTAAAACAGGACACTGGCGACCATTGACTGATAAAATATCCACAGGAGTTTCCTGCAAATGTTAAAGGACATCAGCCTCCTCAGAATGGACAGCCTGCTCTGTCCCTTCCTGTACAGGTGGTTAGTGTATCAGTTCTACACCCAAGATTAGATTTAGCTCTTTTGAATCTTTGATTCTCAGTTTTTCCCACCCAAAGCGGAAATCACAAAAACCTCTTCTACTTGTTTCTGTGTGTTGTCCACTTGTGCAAATATTACAGGGGACAGCAACATAAATTTTATTCCAGCAAAACTTGACTCTATTTTCAATGCGTACAGCACTGGACAATCTTGTCCCTCTGAAAATTAAGGCAATCGGTCAGAAGGTATAAGCTCCTTGGTATAATTCACAACTGCGTGCTGTAAAGCAGAGTGCAAGAAAGTTGGAAAGATGGTAGCATTCCTCTAATGTAGAAGAGTCTCTATTAGTCTGGATAGATAGTTCAATAACGTATTAGAAAGCCCTTTGTAAAGCTAGAACTGCTTATTAGTCATCATTAATTGAAGAGAATAAGAATAATTCAAGGTTTCTTTTCAGCACTGTAGCCAGGCTGACAAAGACTCTGTTGAGCCATGTATTCCTTTAACTCTCAGTAGTGATGATTTCTTGAGCTTCTTCACCAATACAATTGTTTCTATCAGAGAGAAGATTATTGGAATACTTTCCACTATTTTCGCTAATGTTTCATCAAGTACAGCAGCTTTAGAAGTATCTTTAGAACCTGATTTATATTTAGACTGCTCAGATCTCTCTGAGCTAAAAACTGCAATTGTCTCTTCTTATCCATCAACTTGTATTTTAGACCCGATCCCAACCAGACTGTTCAAGGAGGTTTTCTCCTTAACTGACACTTCTATATTGATTTGACAATTGGTCTTTGTTGACAGGATGTCAAGGCCTCAGGACACAGATGTCTTTTGAAGGCAAACGTGTTTAATATAAACTACAGGTTGAGGATCTCCAGGAAGAGCAAATGAAGAGCCTGTGAAACTCCTAACACAATCTCCTCAGTAACTATGGTTGTGGAGAGTGCGGCTATGAAAATTAACAAACAAAGTACTCTCCACTCTAGGAGGAAAAATTAAAGGCTATAAACGATTACAAAATAAACTCTCTCGCTCTCCTGTTGAAGCAGACATAAACAAAAGAAGCTCTCTTGGAGGCACTATAAAACTTAAACAATTAACTTGAAGCACACCTTTACCGGCGGCGCAAAGATCTCTAAAACAAAACACAAAATCACTCCAAATAAACAGAGGAACAGTAAGCGGCTATGAAACTTACTTTTATCAAACTAAAGCTATGGCTAAAGAACAACAAAGGATACGCTCTGCAGGAGAATCGCTCGACTGCAGGCTCAAGGATTCTTCGACTGTGGTATTCGAGGAACAAAGACACGAGGGTGAGGCTCATGATAGAAACACACACTGGCACCAAACAAGGGAGACGCAGACTATTTGAGCACATGAAGAGCCAAGGGGAACAGGTGGAAACACTGGGAATCAAGGAGGACAATCAGACGCTTGACACAGGAGGAAGAGCAAGGTACCTGAAACGAGAGGGAAGTTACTGATTTCAAAATAAAACAGGAAATGACAAGACAAGACATGAATCAAAATGTAAATTGTGACACAGGATGTGTATCTCAGACTTTTAAGGTTGCTGTAATTAAACCTTTACTTAAAAAACCTGAAGTGTTAACCTGAAGCTAATTATCGACCTATATCCAATCTCCCTTTTTTTGTTTAAAGTTTTTTTTTAAAAACTTCTTTGTGATCATTTACACAGAAATAGTCTGTTTAAAGCGTTTCAGTCAGGATTCAGAGTGCATCATAGCACAGAAACAGCACTGGTGAAAGTTACCAATGATCTCCTCTTAGCCTCTGATAGCGGACTTGTGTCTGTGCTTGTCCTCTTATCGATATCAGCATTCTATTACATAGACTTCAACATGTTATTGGGATTAAAGGAACTGGATTAGGCTGGTTTACGTCATATTTATCTGATAGATTCTAGTTTGTTCTTGTAAATTAATCTTCCTCACACACCAGAGTAAGATTTGTTTCACTTTATACATGCTTCCATTAGGTAACATTATTAGACAACATGGCATACATTTCCATTGCTATGCTGATGATACTCAGCTGTACTTATCTGTGAAACCAGATGAAACCAATAGGTTGGTCAGACTACCAGCATGTCTTGAAGACATAAAGACCTGGGGCCTCATGTACAAAGACTTGCGTGGATTTCCTACTGAAACATGGCGTACGCTCAAACCAAAATGCCCTCCAACGTACAAAAATATCCGGATGTATCAATGTGTGCGCACGCATGAATCCAAGCACATTTCTTTTGTACATCCCGATCAACGTGGAATTGAGTACCCGACTCCTCCTTGTCCACGCCCCTACTTAAATATGCAAATCATATTTAAATTAGCTCTGCAATTGCGATTCCTCTCTCTGCACGATCAGAAAATAAAGAAAAAAGAATGAGTAAGACGGAAAAAGAATAACTTAACGGAAATCGAGATGGCGGTGCTACTTTCTGAAGTGGAGGCCTGCAAAAATGTGCTCTTTGGCACGCTGTCCTACGATATAAACAGCAAACATAAGAGGAGTGGGTGGGAGAGCGGGAGCGAGGCCTGTAATGCTGAGGCGTCTGAGAAGCGCACACAAGCAGAGGTGGAAAAGAAGTGGTTTGAACAGAGAGTCGGCACAACTATGGGTGACATTGCTCTGTCAGGGGTTTGGGTGTGGGAGTGTGGGTGACTCTGATTAAAGGTAAATACCTGTATTTGTGTAACTCACAACAAACGTGTTCATACAGTAACCAGAACAGAAGTGCGCCGGGGAAAAGGTGAAGTTAATTATGACACTTCACACTTTATGTACGGGGTTATTAACATTTGCACACAGAGACGATCAGGGGCTTGTTAGAAAGATCTTAAGCTGTTGTTTTACCAGCAAAAAACAGCAAGTTACTAACTTTAACCACCAACTATGATGCTGTGAAGACGGGATAGAAATTGGGGGCGCACATGCTCAATGCACGTCACGGGGAATAATATTAGGACAATTACACAAATAAAGTTACTCACCAAGAAGCCACCCATCACGCACAGTGCCAGCTTGTAGTCTGTTCCCAACAATTCTGTTACTGAATGTATGAATCGTGTGTTGAACCAGGCCACCCCCACAAAGCATTTGCGCATCACATACGATCTGTACATTGATGGAATGAAAACGTTTCCTGTTGATATACAAATTCATCATGTGATGGGCTTTTATAGCCCTGTGTGTGCAGTCGATAGCTCCGATTACATTAGGAAAACCGGCTCTCGCTTCAAATTGCGCTTCAATGTAGGCCTGTTCAACTGCATTGTGGGAATTTGATATACCTGCTGAGATGCAGATAATTCCGTCCCACTCAGCATGCCTCGGCTCAGGGTCGACTGACACAGTCCCAATCGGTTGGCCAGCTCCCTCTGGAATGCCCCGGTTGCTTAAACCCCAGTGTGCACATCACCTGTGGCACAAGCAGCGCATGGCTCCTCGCTGTGTTGCGCTCCAACACCGGCCGCAGCCCTGCGCACAGTTCCAGGAGGATTGCCCTCAAAACGGCTGATGAGTCAGTTGTCATCATGTGCCAGCAAATCCTCTCAGTCTCTTAAAACACGCTATTTTCTAATTGCACTTCTTCTAATACCGCTAAAGCTGCCATTGTTTTTAAAGGTAACACTGTAACACTTTGCGCACTTGTGTAATTGCAGACACGTGTATTAATTGTTCATGTGTCTCAGATGTGCACATCACTCAGTCTGAGGACAAATTGTGTTCACATTTATTTATTATAACAGTTTCCCAACATCACCTCTAAGTGTCGCCAAAGAAACAACAGCGGTAGAAAAGTGCGTACGACAGCCCTGCAATTTGCGTGAGGCACCGCACATTTCCACGGTCATTTCGCTCTTGATACATCTGATCGTTGACGTGAAAAAGTGTGTACGCCACTTTTTTGTGCGTACGTACCCTTTGTACATGAGGCCCCAGGATGACTCAGAACTCTCTGGTTCTAAATTCAGGCAAGACTGAAGTCATTATCTTTGGACGCTTAAGGGAGAAATTGTTTAGCTATATTACTCTAGATGGTATTTCCTTGGCTTCTAGTACTACAGTGAGGAACCTTGGATTATTTTTTTTTACCAGGATATCATTTGACGCACATATAAAACAGGTTTCCAGGACTGCCTTCTTTCACCTTCGTGATGTAGCCAAATTAGGAGCATCTTGTCCCAGAGTCATGTACTCCATGCATTTGTTACTTCTTGATTGGACTACTGTGATTCTTTACTATTGGGCTATCCCACAAATTCTTTGAAAAGCCTCCAGCTGATCCAAAATGCAGCAGCCAAAGTTCTAATCAGAACTAACAGGAGAGATCATATTTCTCCAGTTTTAACTTTTCATTGGCTCCCTGTTAAATTCAGAATATAATTTGAGATTATTTTATACTACATAAAATAGGAATAGTACATTTGAGTCGTGTTGATAGGTCCTCACATACCTCAAGCCAGAATTTCTGGAGAGGTGCACATAGCATATGCATAACCATCAAGTGTGTTATCTGTGCAATGTGAGCTGATGTTTGAGTTTGTAAGACCCATCCTGAATATCCTTTGTCCTGTATAACGTGTTCTGTGAGGAATTTTGTACTGTTTAAACGGCAAATTAGAAGTTTTAGTAATTCTGAAGGTGTTCAAACATATTTGTGGCCAGATGGTAGAGAAATCGTGTCAATAGTTTATATATTTTTGATAGCAATTTTGGCATGCAGATTCTTAAAAAAAATTGCTACCCAAACAGGGAGTTGTATGTCTAGTTTGATGAAGATATATTTCTTAGTTATTTTTTACTTAAATTGTTGATATTCTAGAAATTGATCACTGCTGATCCCATGTTGTGATATGAGTGCGTTGAATGAAATATAATTTCCATTTTGGATTAGATGTTCAAGATGTTTTATTTCTTTGTTGTTCCATAGAGTAAAGTTTAGCATTTTTTTGTTTTGTAGGATGTCAGGGTTATTCCAGGTGGGTGTAAGTGTACATGGGAGAAGTGAAGACTTTCAAATTTTAAGAAATTTCCACCAGGTTGTCAGAGAGGTGCTGATGTTAAAGCTTTTAAAACATTTGTGATGTTTTTTGTTTGAACTCATGAGTGGTAGGTCAGAGATTTCCAGGTTATAACACAGTACTTCTAAGAGCCATATTGAGAAATGTATTTGTACAATAGATTATAGTTTGTTAGAATATTATCTAGAGATCAAGAGGTATAAAAATAAGTTCATCTAGGAAGAAATACTAGTTTGTAATTGTGAAGTGTGCACGTTTAACCACTAGGGGGAATGTGCTTGAGATATGGTTAAATGTAAGTCACATGACAAGTGCAATTTCTCATTAGACGGTAGGGTAGAGGTAATACAGTTTTCTGACCAACCGATCAATTAGGCAACGACCTTAAATCATTGTTTAAATGAAGATTTTTGAGTTGGAGAAATCATTCGACTGGTTGCTAAAACACCTTGGTGGCATGCAGAGCAGGAAGGAGCTGCCACTACTTAAAGTCAGAAAACTTCACTGGAAGAAAGACATGCAGCAGATCCACACTAGGAGTGTGAAGGGGGAGAGTTTAGAAAGGTGAGCTGTGGCTGAGACTGTCCTGCTAACATTAGCTGTTAATGCTATGTGCAGAGTCAGAAGCAGTGGCTTACTTCTGTTAACATAGCTGTTATGGCTAAGTGCTGAGTCCTACAGTAAGGACGTGGTGTCTTGTTCAATCACGGAAGTTTGGAACCATCTAATGTTAAGATAATCTATAAGTACATTAGCTTTTGATCTCGAAAAGTTTGGACATTTGCTATTGAATTGTGCATAGATTAATGAAGATGGCAGAACATTTTGGAGACAAACAGACACTGGAAGATTTCTGCCACAAGAGGGCGCCAAAGCCCACTGGAATAGGTATAATTGGAACAAGAAAGGGGAAAAAAACTAAAATGAAAGAAATTGCTCAAGCATAATAATGAAGATGTACGCAGAGTGCAAGATCTTTTGGAAAGTGATGTATGAAACTTGCATAAAGAATTAGTGGAGCTCAATGATTCCATAATTCCTTTAATGGATGAAGAAGAAAGGAAAGTGGATCAGGAATGGTTCACCAACAAATTGATGTCAGGGAATAGGCATATGTTGAAAATTCTTTGTAATGGATCAGTCGCCAGCGTGAGAAAATACAAACGTTTCCAACTGCACCTTCAGAGGTTTCCTTAGAACAAGATGATGAAGATGTGGGCGACAAGTTAATTTGCAGGATTGCAGACCTGCAGGTAAATATGGATCTGTTTCCTCAGTTGGGTCGAGAAGATCCTCAGGGAGCTCAGTGTCAACTGTGCGTGCCAAGGAGACAGCAGAACATGCAGCTCTCCTAGCGCAAGCAGCAGCATTACAACAAAAACAAGATCTTGATCTTGAGTCATATGAAGAAGATAGCATGAACAGTTATTGTCCAGATTTTTATTGAGCTCCCGTCTTCTGAATAAACTCCCCTCTGGAAGGATATGCCAGGAAAGTACGGCGGGCACAACTCGGGTTTCCGTCAGGTTTTATTTAACACAGATCCATACATGTTAACATCCACCACCCATCAGCCTGCATGCTGCAGTTACACTCATTGTACTTCGCTAAATGGTGAGTGGTGACATGTACGCTATGGTGACAGAGAAAAATTGTAAATTGTAGTATCGACAAGGCGCACCAGTCCTGACAACAATCCACACGCGTGAATGCAAAAGAGACCAAATACCTGTGACAGCGCTGTTATAGTAATCGAGTACCTGAGCACCTGTGCTCCGAGGCAAACTGTGCATGCTCCCTCACACACACCACCACGTGAACAATTTTAATATAAATTTTTGTATGACCAAAGAGACAATTACTGGAAAGTTCTACAGTTATGTCTCTAAAAGATCCTCTAGACAAGAGTGAAGGAGGAGGAAAAATGTGAGAGTAAAGCCATCAACAGGAAGAATAGTGCAGGGCTCTGGTCCTGGACCAGAAATTTGTCATGGACCCCCTATTTGGAAGCATGTCAGAGTATCATGTGACAAAGCAAGGAAAGGACAGGAAAGACATTCAAGTCAAGGCAAGGCAAGGCAATTTTATTTGTATAGCGCATTTCATACACAAGTGCAACTCAATGTGCTTTACATAGCAGGAAAATAAATAACAGAATAAAAAGATGAAAAGATAAAAATGTGCAAAGACACATAAAACAAAGCAAGACAATAAAACCTTCTGTAACAGAACCAGAAGTAGTGCAAGATAGAATTAATTAAATGCTTTGGTAAGAAAAAAAAAAAGACAAGTTAAAGGGAGAAAATAGACACTCAAGAGCATCTGTAACTCTAACCATTGGCACTCATCATCACATTTCAAAGGCCTGACAAAACAAGAATGTTTTTAGTTTTGATTTAAAAATAGCAACATTTGGGGCACATCTAAGTGTTTCAAGGGAGTTCATTCCAGAAATAAGTAGCACAATGTCTGAATGATGCTTTACCTTTTTTTGTCTTTGGACTATAAACTATTAGCAGTCCCTTTTCAGATGACCTAAGGGTTCTTGATGGTTGATAGGGAATAAGGAGATTTAGCAGGTATTTTGGGCCCAAACCATTTAGGGATTTGCAGACCAGCAAATTAATTTTAAATTAAATTCTCTAACACAGAGGGAGCCAATGCAAAGATCAGAGAACTGGTGTAATGTGGTCGTATTTTTTGTTTTTTGTGAGTACCTGTGCAGCTGCATTTTGAACACGCTGCAATTTTTGGATGGTTTTCTTTGGAAGGCCGGTATAAAGCCCATTGCAGTAGTCTAGTCTACTCGATATAAAAGCATGGACAAGTTTTTCCAGGTCTGGTTTAGATAGAAGGCTTCTAATCCTTGCTATATTTTTTTAGGTGGTAAAATGCCGACTTGGTGAGTGAATTAATCTGGTTTTCAAAGTGTAAGTCAGCATCTAATATAACACCCAAATTTCTGGCATGGCTTGTAGTCTGTAGTGATAGGGTTTTCAGATAAGCGCTGACCTCAATTCTCTCATTTTTGTTAGGACCAAAAACAATAACTTCTGTTTTGTTTAGCTGCAGGAAATTGTGGGACATCCAGTCATTTATCAGTGAGATACAATGATAAAGGGAATCAATCGGGCTGTAGTCATCAGGAGAGAGGGCAATGTAAATTTGAGTATCATCTGCATAGGTATGGTAGTTGATATTGTTGTCTCACAAAAGTTTTCCTAAGGGAAGCATGTAAAGATTAAATAAGAGAGGACCAAGGACTGAACCTTGAGGAACTCCATACCTCATGTCAACCTTCTGGGAAACAAAGTTGCCAATGGAAAAAAAAGTAATCTGTCTTGTAGGTATGATCTACCAGCAAAGGACTGTATCAGACAGTCCAATCCATTTTTCTAATCTTTCTAATAGTATAGAATGGTCGACGGTATCAAATGCAGCCCTTCGATCCAGTAAAACCAAAACTGACATATTACCAGTGTCAGAGTTTAGGCGAATGTCATTTATCACCTTAATTAGCGCTGTCTCAGTACTGTGGTTTGGTCTAGATTGAAAGATATCAAACAGATCTTGGCTTTTCCTTGACCAGAAACAGCGCTGGTGAAAGTTACCAATGCTCTCCTCTTAGCCTCTGATAGCGGACTTGTTTCTGTGCTTGTCCTGTTGGATCTCAGTGCTACATTTGACACGATCGATCACAGCACTCTGTTACAGAGACTTGAACATGTTATTGGGATTAAAGGAACTGCATTAGGCTGGTTTAAGTCATATTTATCTGATAGATTCCAGTTTGTTCTTGTAAATTAAAGTCATGGAGTTCCTCAGGGTTCTGTGCTTGGACCAATTCTTTTTACTTTGTACATGCTTCCATTAGGTAACATTATTAGACAGCATGGCATAAATTTCCATTGTTATGCTGATGATACTCAGCTGGACGTATCTATGAAACCAGATGAAACCAATAGGTTGGTCCGACTACAAGCCTGTGTTAAAGACATAAAGACCTGGATGACTCAGAACTGTCTGCTTTTAAATTCAGACAAAACTGAAGTTGTTCTCTTTGGACCTGAGCACTTCAGGGAGAAATTGTCTTGTTATATAGTTACTCTAGATGGTATTTCCTTGGCTTCTAGTTCTACAGTGAGGAACCTTGGAGTTACTTTTGAGCAGAATTTATCATTTGACACACATATAAAACCGGTTTCTAGGACTGCCTTCTTTCACCTTCGTAATATTGCCAAAATCAGGAACATCCTGTCTCAGGGTGATGCAGGAAAACTAATCCATACATTTGTTTCTTCAAGATTGGACGACTGTAATTATTTATTATTGGGCTGTCCCACATATTCTCTGAAAAGCCTCCAGCTTTTCATCCAGCTTTTTTCATCCAAAATTCTGCAGCCAGAGTTCTGATGAGAACTAACAGGAGAGATCATGTTTCTCTAGTTTTAGCTTCTCTTCATTGGCTCCCTGTTAAATTCAGAATAGAATTTAAGATTCTTCTCCGCACATATAAAGCTCCATCATATCTTAAAGATCTCATTGTAAGATATTTTCCTAACAGAGCACTTTGCTCCCAAACTGCAGGTTTACTAGTTCCTCTCAGAGTTTCTAAAAGTAGAATGGGAGGCAGAGCCTTCAGTTATTAGCCCCCTCTCTTGTGGAATAAGCTGCCAGTAAATGTCTGGGAAGCAGATACCCTTTCCACTTTTAAGATTAGGCTTAAAACTTTTTGATAAAGATTATAGTTAGGGACGGCTCAGGTAATCCTGAAACATCCCATAGTTAAACTGCTATAAGCTTAGACTGCTGGGGGACCTCATCTGTCACACCTTTCCTCACTTTGCTCTCTTTTTCCCCCTGTTTAATTTTTCAAATGATATTATGCACATGTGACATTATTGTGGTTATTAACTTGTGTTTCCCTGTTCCAATAGGTATCATTTGAATGGTGTTATGGTGTTTTTCCCCCCTCTTTTCTGTCTTCTCAAACCCCAGCTGGTCAAGGCGGGTGGCCACCCTTCCTGAGTCTGGTTCTGCCAGAGGTTTCTTCCTGTTAAAAGGGAGTCGTTCCTTTCTACAGTTGCCACAGGCACGCTCAGGACAGGAGACTGGACTGAAGACAAGTTTCGGTGCAATCTGTTGGTTTCCTTGGCTAGGATATTGTTTTTGAATTGGGTCTACATGAATGACTTGGATTATTTTTAAATGAATTAATTGGATTTCATTGGATTATGATTGCAATGAATTGAATTCCAATTGGCTTGAATTGGACTATATTATGTAAGTGCCTTGAGATGACATTAGTTGTAATTTGGCGCTATATAAATAAAACTGAATTGAATTGACGTAACATGTCAGTGGTGTTTGAAAGAGCAAGGGTGGCGTGGAGAAGGCTAGAATTAAAAAGAGGAAAGATCTGGAAACAGACGCATCTAAATATGCAAAAATGCAACTTCACTAAAACAACTTCACTAAAACGAGCTCGCGGTTTGTAACGTCGAATGAGGACGATGGAACGGGTAAGGCAATATGTTGAACTGTGACTGCAAAGCACCGTTCAAGTTAATTAATTATCAAGTTAATGTAATGTGTGGCGTTGTGTCTTAATGTAATGTTATATCATTTAAATAATAGTATGATGCAGCGCCACATAACTGGGAAACTTTGTCTGAGCCCCTCAGAGTCAGCAGCAGAAGCAACAGCACCAAGCACCAGCCATGAGCCCACAAGTCCAGTGGGCAGGTACGATTACTCACTGAGTGAATATTATTAGAATTAAAATAATGAAAAGTATTGTATAGACCTGCTCTATATGAAATGTGCCCTGATCTAATCTAATTAATTAGATTACATTTTTTTTTAATCGAGTCCCGGCCCTAATTTTAAATGTGATTTCTTTTTAAAAACAAATAATAACAAGAGGTGACATTTAAGCTTGTAAGTTGAAAGTTTGTACGACAAATGTTTTAGCTGGACCCCACATTTAGATGGAAAAGTCTTTTCTGACTGGAGCGTCATACTCTTTACCGATGTGTCTACAACAGGGTAGTTCCACACTGTTTGGATGGACATTACCTGAATGATACCGAGCTGGAACAGCTGCCTACAGTAGGGGCAGGCCTCCCTGCGGTGAGGACAGGTGTTTGTCAGGTGTTTCTGCAGGTACCTCCTCTGTTGCACCTCCTCACAGCCTGGGTTGGTGCACTGCAACTGCTCATACTGGCATAATTTCAGGTGCTCCTGCAGAGAATGAAAAGATGGAAGAAGACAGAGACATATAGACGGTCAAGAGTTTTAAGACATGTCACTGATTAATCATAAATATGGGTGCAGTTTTACCCATCTTGATTTCTCTCATGTTCATTAATGTAGGAATCACAGCAGTTGGACGCAGCAGCTAACTGAATATACAGTGCTGTGCAAAAGTTTAAGCCACTTTGGATGTTTAGAATTACTCAAGACTACTAGGAGTTGATGATGATAAGTCCTAACATTTAGTCAAAAAATGTGTAGTACTTTTTCAACTAGTGTGTTTGTGTGTGCATCCTTCACACACACACGCACAGGCAGCATGGTGCAGCGTGGAGAAATGGCCGACACGGAACTGATTCTGCGAGAACTAAGAGTTTCGCCAAGAAAACAGAACAATTAGGGACAATAAAAGAAGAAATAGTTAGGGCGAATGCCAGACTCGACGAGGCGGAAGGGTAAATTGGGAGAGCAGAAAAGAGAAACCAAAACACTGAAGACGTCATCACGCATGTAACCCATCACGGCTATGCTACAGCTGCACACCAAGCTGGAGGACAAGTTGTTGGATCTGGAAAGTCGCTCCAGACGTGAGAACATAAGGACCTATGGGGTGCCGGAGGGATTCGAGAAGGAATCAACCACAATGATCTCATTTGATGATAAAATCTACTCTGTGAAGGTCTCAAGCTGACTAACAACATGCCCGACCTGCAGATTGAGAGAGCGCATCGGTCTCTGGCAGGGCCGTAGTGATGTGTAGTTCGCAAACGATTCGTTCTATATTAACTAATCTTTTATATGACTCGGGAGTAACGAGTAGTCTCAGTGAGTGATTCGTTCGTTTTCACGCAGCACCCTTCCTCCCCATATGACAGGCGGCTCCTGCATAAACTCAGTCAGCACGACAGGAAACAGAAACGATTAATTAATTTCCATGCAGTACCATCTCTCGCCACATGCCAGGCGGCAGCTGCATAAGCTCAGTCAGCAGGACAGGAAACAGTTTTGATTCGTTCACGAGTCAACTCCTCGGGTTACGGCTCCTCGCACAGGAAACAGTTTTGATTCGTTCAGGAGTCAACTCCTCGGGTTACGGCTCCTCGCACAGGAAACGGTTTTGATTCGTTCAGGAGTCAACTCCTCGGGTTACGGCTCCTCGCACAGGAAACGGTTTTGATTCGTTCACGAGTCAACTCCTCGGGTTATGGCTCCTCGCACAGGAAACAGTTTTGATTCGTTCACGAGTCAACTCCTCGGGTTATGGCTCCTCGCACAGGAAACAGTTTTGATTCGTTCACAACTCAACTGCTGGTGGCTGTAAACACTGAGATCGGGATGTAGCCTAGCGACAGGATGTCAATAAATGATGTGGAAAGGAAGCTCAAAGAAGGTCTTTACAGCACAAAGACAAAGCAAGGCAAGTGTGATATTTGGTGAAGTTTCTCAATTGTCCGTGAATCTCTTTATTAATAGCCTGTTTTCTCCTGCGGGACGGGAGAAGACACAAAATCAATGCATTTCTATTATTGTGCGGGCATAAATTCTCATTCAGCAGGAGCGGGGTAAAGAAAACAGCCCCGCAAAGGGCTCTACTGTGGACTGAGAAACGAAGGAGGAAATGAATGATGTCTGATTTGTGATGTTCATTCATTTGTCATGAAATCATAATTATGGGTGCCAATGCCAAAGGCAGGGCACACATATCATTGTGAATAGTTATGGGTGCCCCATGCCATAGGCAGGGCACACATATTACTATTGCTCATACTTCCGCTTCCGTCACGTTTTTCGGCGCGCTACTCGTCCCGCAGCGAACCACACTAATCACAGCCTAAAACCTCCTTAACATCCACAATTTCTGTTAAAACTGGATAAATTCTTGCTTAAGATGAAGCTATTTATGTCTTCTTACCATCTCTGTACTTTAACATATGTTTCTCCCTCAAATTAGCTCAGATTCAGAGCAAAATCACACATTTCCATGATAAACAGGCCCTCCTTCACTCCTTTAAGCTGACAGTGAAGGCTTTATTCAAACTGATATAAAACCTATATTTTACACAGGACCTTGATATAAATCACATCAGTGTCTTCAGCAGAGCTTTCTCTTACTGAAAAGTTCAATTTTTTAAAATTTTGACTTTTAAATCCATTCAAACAGCTGTTTGTTGTCAGGGGGCACAGCCTGTCCTCCTCTGTCTCTCTCTGTGGCTTCTGTGTGGTTAACCTCACTCATGCTGTCTAAAGCACACATATGATACCTCAAAACGTGCGTCTGGGTCTGCAGAAGTGTGCTTGTATCTTTCTCTCTCATTACTAAAATGGTTTTTGAGAAAATGACCTTAGAATCAGCACTGTCCCTCTCCATTAGAAATACAGGGAAATCCACAGAAACCACTCATCCTCCACACTAATCACAGCCTAAAACCTCCCTAACATCCACTATTTTTGTTAAAACTGGATAAAGTCTTGCTCAAAATGAAGCTATTTATGTCTTCTTTCCATATTTGTGCTATAAATTATGCCTTTTCTTTCAAATCTCCTCAGATTCAGAGCAAAGTCACACATTTTCATAAAAAACAGGCCCTCTCCATTAGAAATACAGGGAAATCCACAGAAACCACACTAATCACAGCCTAAAACCTCCTTAACATCCACAATTTCTGTTAAAACTGGATAAATTATTGCTTAAGATGAAGCTATTTATGTCTTCTATCCATATTTGTGCTTTAACTTATGCTTTTTCTCTCAAATCACCTCAGATTCAGAGCAAAATCACACATTTCCATTATAAACAGGCCCTCCTTCTCTCCTTTAAGCTGATAGTGAGGGCTGCATTCAAACTGCTATAAAACCTATATTTTACACAGGACCTTGATATAAATCACATCAGTGTCTTCAGCAGACCTTTCTCTTACTGAAAAGTTCAATTTTTTTAAATTTTGACTTTTAAATCCATTCAAACAGCTGTTTGTTCTCAGGGGACACAGCCTGTCCTCCTCTGTCTCTCTCTGGCTTCTGTGTGGTTAACCTCACTCATGCTGTATAAAGCAGGCAGGTTTCACCAGAACAAACCAAAATCTAATTTTTCAGACTGGATTTGAAATATCTGGCAACTAGTAGCTCTCAGCTCTCATCTGTGTGTCTGTGTGGACGGGCAGAAGACGGGCAGCAGCTGGGCACCCATCAAAATTTCTTCAGAAATTTTCTAGTTAATTATACGACTTTGACACAACGGCAGTTTACGTTTTAGGTGTCCAGAGGAGGTCGTCTCATGTCAGTTACACTGTAACTGTCACTCTAAAAATCTTTAAAAACCAATTTCTCGAACAAATGCCTCTCACGTCCAAAATATCTGCCTGATCTGGATAAATTATACATCAAAACGTAGGTATTTTAGTTGTCTTTCACCCAATGTGACTGTCATTGAGCTGGGCCTCACAGATTTCTCACAAATCCCCTCTGAGCGCAGAGAGGGAACATTCCATCCCATTATAAAACGGCCGAGCCCTGAAATCAGTCGGAAAACTCATTTTAAAACTGCCATAAAATAGGAGCCGGGGGGTAGAAGAATAAAAATTACACCGCTGGCTTCGCCCGTGCCTTCTGGCGCTCACGGTGAAAGAATTATTCGGATCCGACTTCTACTTTTCGAACAGCGACCGTTTGTTCGAGACTTGTGCCTCAATATGAAAACCCCATGATTTTAAGGGGACAAAGTGAGGTGCAGATTTGACAGTTGACAGTTGGCAGTCACAGCTGTTGCCCATAGCAACTAATGCTGACCACACCCAAGATGGCTGCCCTGTTCTATCACAGCTGATGAAGCCAAGATGGCGGATGAGGGCAGAGCCAAGATAGCTGATGAGGGCAGAGTAAACATAGCAGAAGGGCAGCAGCAGGGCAGCAGAAGGGCAGGAACAGGGCAGCATCAGGGCAGGAACAGGGCAGCATCAGGGCAGGAGCAGGGCAGCAGCAGGGCAGCATAAGGGCAGCAGAAGGGCAACAGCAGGGCAGCAGCAGGGCAGGAGCAGGGCAGCAGCAGTGCAGCAGAAGGGCAGCAGCAGGGCAGAAGGAGCAGCGCAGCAGAAGGGCAGCAGCAGGGCAGCAGGAGCAGCGCAGCAGAAGGGCAGCAGAAGGGCAGCAGCAGGGCAGCAGAAGGGCAGGAACAGGGCAGCATCAAGGCAGGAACAGGGCAGCATCAGGGCAGCAGGAGCAGCGCAGCAGAAGTGCAGCAGCAGGGCAGCAGAAGGGCAGCAGAAGGGCAGGAGCAGGGCAGCAGGAGGGCAGCAGGAGCAGGGCAGAAGCAGGGCAGAAGCAGGGCAGCAGAAGGGCAGCAGGAGGGCAGAAGCAGGGCAGCAGAAGGGCAGCAGAAGGGTAGCAGGAGGGCCCTCCTGCTGCCCTGCTCCTGCCCTGCTGCTGCCTTAATGCTGCCCTCCTGCTGACCTGCTCCTGCCCTAATGCTGCCCTTCTGCTGCCCTGCTCCTGCCCTCCTGCTGCCCTGCTCCTGTTCCTGCTGCCGCCCTTCTGCTGCTATGTTTACTCTGCCCTCATCAGCCATCTTGGCTCTGCCCTCATCCGCCATCTTGGCTCTGGCTTCATCAGCTGTGATAGAACAGGGCAGCAATCTTGGGTGTGGTCAGCATTAGTTGCTATGGGCAACAGCTGTGACTGTCAACTATCAAATCTGCACCTCACTTTGTCCCCTTAAAATCATGGGGTTTTCATATTGAGGCAGAAATCTGGAACAAACGCTCGCTGTTCGAAAAGTAGAAGTCGATTCCGAATAATTCTTTCACCGTGAGCGCCAGAAGGGACGGGGGTGGCTCCTTTATTATGGCAGTTTTAAAATTATTTTTCCGACTGATTTCAGGGCTCGGCCGTTTTATAATGGGATGGAATGTTCCCTCTCTTCGCTCAGAGGTGATTTGTGAGAAATCTGTGAGGCAAAGCTCAATGACAGTCACATTGGGTGAAAGAGAACTAAAATACCTACGTTTTGATGTATAATTTATCCAGATCAGGCAGATATTTTGGACGTGAGAGGCATTTGTTCGAGAAATTGCTTTTTAAAGATTTTTAGAGTGACAGTTACAGTGTAACCGACATGAGACGACCTCCTCTGGACACCTAAAACGTAAACTGCCGTTGTGTCAAAGCTGTATAAGCTATTAACAAGCCCTTTACCACAGTTAAAGCTGAGTCTTTCCTGTCACACACAAACTTTGAATGATGTGTGTGTGACGCTGTATGGCTGAGTTACGAGGCCTCCAAGGGGAGGCAGTTAAGGCCTTCTCCATTCATTTTTCCATTGACAATTTGCCCGCTTTTTCCCCATTTATCCGCTATTCCTTTCGAGTAATGAGAGAGAAAAATACAAGCACACTTCTCCCCATCGGCGCACACGCAGCCATGTGTTTTTTTATTTTAGTCGGACCTTCGCTGCGGGACGAGTAGCGCGCCGAAAAACGTGACGGAAACGGAAAAATAACTAGAAAAAAAGCTGTTCCTGCGAAACAGCTGTGAGAATGCATTTTAAGTTGAATGGGATTAGTTGAACATGCTCAAAAAGCTGAATCTAGTGAAAATTTAGCAGAAATCAAGTGAGTAATAGTTAAAATATAATTGGCTTTGATCTTAGACATTATAAGTTCATATTCTGTATTTTACTAAATAACCTATGTTCCTAGCTGGTACTTTTCCACTCTGCTCATACTGCACAATCGATGACCTTAAAAGGGTCCAAGACCTTAGAATGACATAAACAACTGGGTCAGACAAAACATCTCTTTTAGGGCAGATAGGTCTGGTACATTAGATCCACGCCTAAAAACAGCACACACACACACATTGTTTATCACATCCAAAGAACACAACAAGGACAGCGGTTGGCCTGATCATGCCACTGAAGACTGGCCAATTATACTCTGACAAGTGTGAAAACAACTTCTGTGAGATAAAGCTGAATATAAATATGACATGTTTCCGGATATCGGGGCTTGGCCTGACGGATTTCCTGCGGGAGCTCTGGCACTCCGAGTCCAGCGCTGCAATATACTTTACTTGTTACCACTAATAAATACTTTTTTAATAAACGATTTCTCCAGCTTATTCTTGAGCTTCCAATGAAAAAAAATCGGGCTAACAATGGCTTCAGTGTAATATACAGCAGGGAGGGGAAGAGTGATGTCATCCGTGATAGCAATGTTTGTCAACAGCTGCAGCTTAACGAGCTCTCTCCCTGTATAACCTGCAGAAATTGCTTTTTTGGATACTATGACCTCCTGTGAGAAAACTGGAAGAGCGAGGAAAATAATTTGAAGACCATAAGAAGCAGAAGGCTTGGAGGAACACGGCAATGTAGTTTTTATTTCAATGGAGTGAAAGAAATTTAAACGGCAGCGAGTTGAACACAGTTGAACCTCTCTCTGGCGTCAGACCAAATTTCCATTGGAGTTAGTGAGAGAAATTGAAAGGTTTCTCTCGCTTCAAGGCTCACAGCTGTAATTCTGTAAATGTGAGCTCTTTAGTAGTTACATCAGCTGAAAGAGGACAGGTGTACCTACATTTTAAGGTATAATTTGTTTATCTGAGTTAAACAGTATTAAAGTTAGAGGAATTTGTTTGAATATCAGAAAAAGTTAAAATGATCTGTGTGCCACTCTAATCTTCTCATTCATAAAAATCAAGAAGGAGCAAAAATGTTCATGTTTTTTGAACTGTCATATTTCAAAATTGGCTTAATATTTGAAGAAGCTGAATAATTTGGTAATAGCTGAATGTCTTGTGAACATTTTAAAGTTTGAATGGTGTCTCCAGCTCAATGTATGTTGAACTAGTTAGGTTGGAAAGAGGAGGAAGTTTTTGAAGAGTTGAAAGAAATTTCCATTCATTTGAATGACGGGAATTAAAAGTTAAATAGTTTAAAAAGTATAAAAGATATCAACACCAAATGTCATAGCATAAATTTCCCGAAGGAGCTGAACGTTTCGATACCAAAATTGTTGAAATCGGTGAAAGATTGCAGGAGTAGTTAAGTGCCAAAAAAAGAGAAACAGGAAAACAATAGTGAGAATGCCTTAAAGCATTCTCACAATAAGTATTCACAATAGTAATATGTGTGCCCTGCCTTTGGCATTGGCACCCATAATAAATGCACTATGTAACATTTTAAGGAACTTATTGTTACTTCTTTCTCACTTGTTACTAATTGTCAAAATCAATTTGAGTTTTACATTCACTTGTTCTCTACCAGCTGTCATGTGACATGGCTGAACAGATCGTTCTCGTTCGTTAATTTGTCACGTGACAGCTACTGAGTCAGTGTCGGGCTTGAAACAACAATGGCAGGGAGGATACAGACACAAGTCACCTTATTGTGTATTTGCTTTCCCAGGTTTTCACATGGTTTGAACTGTTTGTGGCATTTTGTGTTTTGTACTTTGTCAGCTCAGCTGAAGGAAACATAGTTTTCTTAGTGTGTTCTCTTAGTGTCTTCTTAAGTGTTTAGAACCGTGGCTATTTTGTGCAACGCCCACAGTAGGAATACAGCGCCACCTGCTGGAAAAATGAACGAAATGATTCGTTCAAAGATTCGTTCAATTTACTGTTCGAGAGTAAATGATCCGATTCAGCCAAAAGACTCAAAGTTCCCAACACTACAGGGCCGGCTTTGGGCATAGGCGAACCAGGCGGAACCCATCCTTCAAATTTTTTGACACTTTTTCATTTTAAATAAATAATAAAAAGAACAGAAAAGCTCAAATTAAAAAATCTATTTGCTGACTGGCTGACATTCGCCCTGAACCTGACGCTAGTGGAAGGTGAGGTGGGGGAGGGGCAGCGCATCCCAGCTTCTTCAATTAATAAACAAGGACGTTGTCCTGTTATTTTTAGCAACATTTTTTTTTCATCTTTTATCATGAAAAGGGTACCCAAGCCGTCAGGTGCTGCTTTTAGAAAGCGAAGGAATGAGGAGGAGGAAAAACTGGCTCAAAGTAGAGGTACGTAACATTAATGAACTTTTAAAGCATTAGGTGTTGATTTCTTCATTTTGACTAACAGCAAGTGTAAAGCTAAGCTAGCTGTGTTAAATAGCAGTACTATACTGCCGTTACTATTACTAAAGTTACAACTCACAGACAGGTTCCCTAGCTATTATACTCTACTATTGTAAATGTCTTGCAAACGGCTGACATTGGCTCAACTTGTGCAGTAAGTAGAGTGTAAAAGCTTCAGAATAAAGCCTAAACACCACAAATGTAAGATAAACTCTGTTTATTGTAAGCTTGGCTGTTGGCTGCAATGTAACCTATTACCCAAATAAATCAATCAGTGGGTTTACATTATGAGATTAACTCGATTATAGCTATAGTTGGGTTATGCTCCTTATCTGAGCAAGGGTAATTATCCTTTGTTACATGGTGGTGAACAGATCTAATCACTGGCATAAAGCATGCAATACCACAGTAGTTAAGTGGCGCTGTACCCATTTCAACTATCGCTAATAGAGCCACCTCCGGTTGATGTCTTCACCACCAACAACAACAAAACTAAGGCATTCAAGAAAGATGGCGAACGAAGAGCACGATGAAGCTACATCCCTCTACATTTGTGATGAGCATGGTTATCGCACAAACACGATGTACAACGGCGCATTCTCCATCACGTTGTTTGTTTCTTTCTGACGGCGGTGACAACAACGGTAATCTCGTCTTCTTCGACTTCCGGGTAACGATCGAGGGAAAAAAATCTCGAGCATGCGCAGAACACTCGATCCCATCCACTGTCGTCTCCAGGCACGTTAACTGGCAAATTGGATCTAGTTATCCCAGGGTCTTAATTTGATCGCAAGTAACCGATCCGATTCGATTTCTTGTCGGATTAAGCTTGTTACATGAGCTGAATAACTCAATCTTATTGTAATTTAACAATTAATCTGATCCGATAGCCCGCATGTAACCGCACTGACTGTCCTGGTCTCTGGGACCGCAGCCAGCGGCGGACGCGCTGCCACGCTCCATCAGGTGTCTGAGCTTTAAAACAAAAGACACATACTCAGCAAGGCATGGCAGAAATAGGGGGTTGTCTGGCAAGAAAACCACATAAACCTGGACCACGACTACCCACCTCTAATATTCAAGAAACGAAGAGAATTCACAGAAATAGGCAAGGTGCTGAAGGAAAATAAAGTCCAGTTTTAGACCCTTTTCCCTGCCAGGCTGCGCGTGAGACACGAGGACGGGACCAAAACCTACGATACCACGGAGGAGGCATCAGAGGACCTGCTGAGAAGAGGCTACACCGTGACAACTACCACACCTCCGGCGACGCTCATGGAGGAGGTGCAGCGGCTGACCTGGAAGAGAGTGGACCGACGGGCAAGTAAGGGCACAGTCAAACAGGAGCCCGAGATACAGGGAGAAGCTCCAAGCCTTCAGGAGACCATCACCGTCCCCCTCTGGGGACCTAACGGATTTCGTGTGGAGAGAGATATACCCAACGACCCGAGACTACTCGCATTACTCATACGATCGATTACTTTATGCTTAAAGGAGATCTTTTTAGGGTGGATAACTGTGAAATTGGACCCAGTACTATTTCAGATCATGGTCCCATCTATGAATCAGTCTATCTGAATAATAAGAAATCTACTCTCTGGAGACTGAAATCAAGTATTCTGAATAACCCAATTATTAAAGATAAATTGAAAAGTAAAATTAAATTATATTTGGAAAATAATGATGAGGAAGTGACCCCACCCATTCTCTGGGATGCATCAAAAGCAGTGTTGAGGGGCCAAATAATAGCCATCTCCTCAAAATTAGGGAGCAAAAACTAAAAAATTGAACATGGAAAGACAACAACAAACGTAAGATCATAAAATTAAAAAAAGAAATAGATTAAATAAATATTCAGGAAATTTAAAAAAAGCTCCAATACTGTGGGACTGGTGGGAAACCACTGAAACTTTTATCATATAGGTTAAGAAAACAACAAGCAGACAGAACTATATAAAATAAGACTCTGTAACGAATGTAATAGAAACTCGTCTGAAAAAAATACAATACTTCCAAGAATACTATAAGAAATTATATTCCCAACCACAGACAAGCAACGACAACCAAATCGATGCCTTTTTGTCCCAGATAAGCCTTCCAAAGATCACCGACTAACAAAATGGTAAATTAATATCTAAAATAACAAAAGAAGAAACTCACTTGTCAATCAAGAGGATGAAAGGGGGAAGTCTCCAAGAACAGATGGTTTTCTCACAGAATGGTACAAAACAATACAAGATCAACTAATTCCAACACTATTAAAAACATTCAACTGGGTTTTGGAAAACAAAACCTCCCATAGAGGGAGCCGGTGATTTCGATCATACCTAAAGAGGGGAAAGACAAATTGGAGTGTGGGAATTACCGTCCTGTAAGTCTTTTAAATAACGACTACAAACTATTCACCTCCATATTATCTAAACGAATAGAATTGATACTACTGGCATTAATACATGAGGACCAGACTGGCGTTGTCAGATAAAGACAGACCCAAGATAACATCAAGAAAACATTGCACGTTATGAGACAAGTCACACAACAAAGACTGGAGACAAAAAAGGGAGATTGGATATAGGTCGATAATTAGCCAACACTTCTGAATCAAGAGTAGGTTTTTTAAGTAAAGGTTTAATTACAGCAACCTAAAAAGTCTGAGGTACATATTCTATCAACAAAGACCAATTGATCAAATCCAATATGGAAATGTCAATTAAGGGGAAAACCTCCTTGAACAGTCTGGTTGGGATTGGGTCTAACATACAAGTTGATGGTTTAGAAGAGACTATTGCTGTTGTTAGCTCAGAAAGATCAACTGGGCAGATGCTGTCTAAATACAAATCAGGTTCTAAAGATACTTCTAAAGCTGCTCTACTTGATGATACATCAGTGATAATAGTGGGAAGGATTCCATTAATCTTCTCTCTGATAGAAACAATTTTAATGATAAAGAATCTCATGAAATCATCACTGCTGAGAGTTAAAGGAATACATGGCTCAACAGAGCTCGGACTCTTTGTCAGCCTGGCAACAGTGCTGAAAAGAAACCTGGGATTATTCTTATTCTCTTCTATCAATAATGAATAATAAGCAGTTCTAGCTTTACAAAGTGCTTTCTTATACGTTATTAAACTATCTTTCCAGACTAATTGAGACTCTTCTAAATTAGAGGAACGCCACTGTCTCTCCAGCTTTCTTGCAGTCTGCTTTAACGCACGCAGCTGTGAATTATACCAAGGAGCCAACCTCTTCTGACTGATTACCTTCCTTTTCAGAGGGGCAACATTGTCCAGTGTTGTACGCATTGAAGCTATAGTGCTGTCAACAAGAGAGTCAAGTTCTAGCTCTTACATTCTGGAAAGAGGAACGAGACAGGGGTGTTGTGCGTTGCTGCTGCTCTTCGCCTTGTTTGTAGAACACATAAGTCAGCTAATAATGCAGAGGTCTGATATAAAGGGGGTAACAATGTCATCCAGGTAGCAAAAACTGACCCTATTTGCAGACGATTTATTGATAAGTACAACACAACCTATTCAGACACTCCCAAAATTGATGAAATTGCTAGAAGAATTTGGTTCAATTTCAGGTTACAAAATTAATATTAATAAAACTGAAGCATTAACATTTAATTTTGACCCTCCAGCTTCAATTAAGACCATGTACAACTGGAATTGTATCACAGTCTATGTTCTCACAGTTTAGGTTTAATGTCACAGTTTATGTTTAATCATGTTTTCAGGTTATGTTCTAGTCATGTTTTTCCCCTGTCACAATCGGTTCACTCACGTCACCTGTTTCTTTGTTCACAGCTGCACCTCATTCACTGATCACTCCCTCCACAGTATTTAGCCTCCTGGTTTCCTTTCAGTCACTGCAGAAACCTCACTATCCCTTCATGCCTAGCCACGGAAAGATAAGTCTGGTTTTGCCTCATAGCCATAGCCATAGTCCTGTCTTGTTTTGTCATAGTCCTGTTCAGTTATTTTATTCACAGTCATAGTCTTGTTTTATTTTCATAGTATTTTTGATCCGGCTCTGCCGCGTTTTGTTTTTGCCTTGTCTTGTTTTTGAAAATAAACCTTTTTTTAACCTAAAGAGCTGCATCTGGGTCCTACCTCACCACCGATCCCTGACAAATTGGAATGCTGAGTCCATTGAATATTTGTGTGTCTCATTATGTTTATGTTTATGCATTTAGCAGACACTTTTATCCAAAGCGACTTACAAATGAAGATATAACAAACTATATTAAAAAAAGCTAACAATAAACTACATGGAAGGAACCCACTAGTCAGAGTTTGACTAGTGACAGAGTGGAGATAGAGTGCAGGCATAGAGGGAAGTACAGGAAGATAAAGTGCAGAGATAGAGGGGGTAGGAAAGTACAAGGTAAGTGCTAGGATAGGAGATGCTCTCTAAAGAGCTGGGTTTTCAAGAGTTTCTTGAAGATAGACCGGGACGACACATGAAAAGAGCTGACAAACAGAGGGACCGAGTTGTGACATACGCCTTTGCAAGAGCATTCAAATAGATGGGAGCCGTTCCATTAAGCATTCTGTAGGCTAACATCAGTGACTTGAATTTGATGCGGGCGGCTAAGGGTAGCCAGTGAAGTTCAATGAACAGAGGGGTGATGTGTGCTCTTTTAGGCTGATCGAAGACCAGACGCGCCGGCGCGTTCTGGACCATCTGCAGGTTTCACCGCACAGGCTGGGAGACCAGTTAGGAGAGCATTGCAGTAGTCAAGGCGGGAGATGACCATGACTTGCACCAGGAGCTGGGTGACATGTTGGGTTAGATATGGTCTGATCTTTCTTATGTTTAGTAATGCAAAGTGGCATGAACGAGCAACAGAGGTAACATGATCTTTGAAGGTTAGTTGGTCATCAATCATGACACCCAAGTTTCTAGCAACCTTTGATGGAGCAAGAGATAGGGATTCAGTTTGGATTACCTAAGGATTTCACAAGGTTAGATAACATCAACTACAACCCGTTAAATTCAAAGATAAAAACTAATACACAAAGATGGAACGTTATTCCCTTTCTGAGTTTAAGCTCCGGGATAGAATCAATCAGGATGAATATTCTCCCGCGGATGCTGTATCTTTTTCAATGTCTACCAGTTAGAATACCATCTAAGCAATTTTTAGAATGGGACAGATTAATAGCAAGGTGTCTGTGGCAAGGGAAAAAGGCCAGAATTAAATCTAAAACACTGCAATTAAGAAAAGAAAATGGTTGGATGGGCCTTCGCTGCTTACAGGAATACTACTATGCAGCCCAATTAAGACTGCTAGTCTGCCTGTATTCACCATCATACACTGCAGGATGGAAGGAAATTGAAGGAACGACGGTAAAGGGTATCCCAATAACAGCTCTACTAAGTGACAACAAACTACAAGGAGAACAGGAAATCCCAGAAGACTCTATAACAGGCAGCTTCCTGAAGTCCTGGCAGGAAATGGTCAAAATTTGCAGATTAAAAAACACATCTAAAATTATGAGGTGGTGTGCCTATGACTTTACACCAAATAAAATCAAAGGCAGATTTAAGACATGGATCATTAAAAGGTTTAACTTCCTATTATTCATTTGTCCACAAATTTAGGGGTTTTGAAACCCTACAGAAGGATCACGGTCTGGAGAAAGACGATTTTTTTAGGTACCTGTGAGACATTATTTTAACAAAAATATTAAAGAGGCATTAGGAAAAGAGGAGTCAGGGTTCATGGAGGTATTTTTAGCATTGACTAAATCTAGAACATGCAATAAAATTATCTCCAAATTATATAACGCCATAAAAATATCCAAACAAGAGAATACAGAATACATAAAGAGGAAATGGGAAAAGAAAATAAGGGTAAAGATTTCACAGGAGAGCTGGGAGAAAATATGTCAGCTACAATGGTTCTCGACCGGGTCAAATACATGGCAGGAGTTCTGTTGGAAAAATATAACAAGATTTTTTATCACACCCATACAAAAACGACACCAGGGCAGTGGAGACGCCTGTTGGATCTAATGGAGCCAACCACTTCCATATTTTCTTGGACTACCAAGCAATGAGGTCTTACTGGGAAGAGATCCATAAACATATTAACAATGTATTGGAACAATGTGAACATCCCATTAAAATGTGTAAGTTTGTTTTTGGGCAATATATTGTTTGAAACGTAAAACATAAAAGACAAAAAACTGTTTGCTTTACTGTTGGCAGCTAGTAAGAAATGTGTCACGAGGAAATGGTTAAGAGTGAACCCTCCCACCAATGATGAATGGATTGAAATTGTGTATGAGATTTATGTTGTGGAAAAGATTTCTTTTTCCCTCAAGGTCGAGAAAGACATGTTTTATAAGACCTGGACCAAATGGACTGAGTATGTAAAACCAGTTAGATCTGATTTTATTTGAATATACTTGTATTTGTGTGATCCTATCCTCTTTTGATGTGATGGGCACTCCCCACTTGTGTTCTCTTCACCTCTGTTATTGTTCCTACATGGAGTAATTTAGGTCCATAAAACAAAAATCCAGAAAGGCAGTATGAACAAAATCCATCCATCCATCCATCATCTACCGCTTATCCGGGGGTCTGGTCGCGGGGGCAGCAGCTTTAACAGAGAAACCCAGACGTCCCTGTCCCCAGCCACTTCCTCCAACTCTTCCGGGGGGACCCCAAGGCGTTCCCAGGCCAGCCGAGACATAGTCTCTCCAACGTGACCTGGGTCTTCCCCAAAGTCTCCTCCCAGTGGGACGTGCCCGGAACACCTCACCAGGGAAGTGTCCAGGGGGCATCCTAACCAGATGCCCGAGCCACCTCATCTGACTCCTCTCAATGCGGAGGAGCAGCGGTTCTACTCCGAGCCCCTTGTGGATGACTGAGCTTCTCACCCTATCTCTAAGGGAGAGCCCAGACACCCTGCGGAGGAAACCCATTTCGGCCGCTTGTATTCGTGATCTCGTTCTTTCGGTCACTACCCACAACTCGTGACCATGGGAACGTAGATTGACCAGTAAATGGAGAGCTTCGCCTTCTGGCTCAGCTCCTTCTTCACAACGACAGGTCGGTGCAGAGCCCGCAACACTGCAGACGCTGCACCGATCCGCCCGTCAATCTCCCGCTCCATTCGTCCCTCACTCGTGAACAAGACCCCGAGATACTTGAACTCCTCCACTTGGGGAAGGACCTCATTCCCGACCCGGACAGAGCATTCCACCCTTTTCCGGCTGAGAACCATAGTCTCGGATTTGGAGGTGCTGATTCTCATCCCAGTCGCTTCACACTCGGCTGCGAATCGCTCCAGTGAGAGCTGAAGGTCACGACCCGACGACGCTAACAGAACCAAATCATCCGCAAAAGGCAGATACCTGATTCTGAGGTTGCCAAATCGGACACCCTCAACGCCCTGGCTGCACCTAGAAATTCTGTCCATAACCCTCACCGGAAACGTATCCGACCTATTGCCGGCAATGCGGACCAAACTCTGACACCGGCCATTCAGAGACCGAACGACCCCTATCAAGGGGTCCAGCACTCCATATTCCCGGAGCACCCCCCACAGGACTCCATGAGGGACACGGTCGAACGCTTTCTGCAAGTCCACAAAACACATGTTGACCGGTTGGGCAAACTCCCATGCACCCTCCAGGATCCTGCCAAGGGTATAGAGCTGGTCCACGGCCAGGACGAAAACCACACTGCACCTCCTGAATCCGAGAGGTGCAGTGTGGAAATCCGAGAAATCACCCAAACTTACTTCAATCCTTTCTTATGTTCTTGACAGACTAAAGCTGTATTTAATGTATGTGATGGAAATGTGCCTTTCTAAATAAAAACAGAATTTAAAAAACAGATTAATGCAATAAAATGACAACCACAGAAATAACAATAATAATATTAATAATAATAAATAGAATCACATTTTCAGTTCAAAATTAGAGAAATATAGCAAAGCATACATAAGCTAAAGTTCATGGACATAGAAACTGAACAAATAATGAACTGAAATTCAATGAAAAGCCTGAAAAAAAAAAGGGAAATCTGTCCTACAGAAATATTCAAAGTGGAATGAAAGCAGTAGTGATTAAAACCAGGGAGTTCATCAGTCCATATAGCACTAGTTGGGTCAGGTTTAAGTGGACCACACCTTTATAGAGCCTTTTTAACCTTCACCCATTCTCACAGACACTCTTACAATACTTTTTACAACATATGCACTTTAGATACGAGTGCAGTGATTTTTCTATTCAATTGCACACCAATGAACATATCAGAGACAATGTGGGGTTCAGTGTCTTGCCGACACTTGGATGGCAATGGCTTATTGCATAACTTGAGGTTTCAAAGTTGCATTTCTTAAAAACAAATGGGCAGACCCACTTCTTAGAGACAGTTACGCCCATCATGGCAGGGCTACATTCAGGAGCTGACTGTATTATATAATACTAAATACTTACAGACAGTGGCCATAACACCATTTTCATAGAAAATCACTCCCCCTGTCTCGTCAGTGATGAGTGTGGTGTGTCTTCATGGGATGGATGAGGCTGAAATCCCTTAAATATATTCCACATTCACCCAAAAATTAAATCTGAAATGAGTTGTTGAACTGAAATGTTTGTTTACAGACCTGCAGCTGGTTCAACGTGAGGACAGAGGTACATGCTGGGAAGTTTGTGCAGTACACCTCTAAAGAGGAAATTTCTCGTTTACAACAGTTGTCCTGGAAAATCTGCAGGGAAAAAAACTTTCTTAAAACAGATCCAAAGTCTACAGTCAAACCATGACCGAATGTGTGTTTCACAAGCCTGATGCATCTTATCATTAAAATAGGTACCCGTGTTATTCATTTAACATCAACTGAATGGGTGATGGGATGAATGATAAAACAAACAAGTTACTGGAATTTTAAGACCTGCTCAAACACTAAAGCCACACTGTATCTGACCTCTGCCGGTGTGATTACATCTCCATCCACTGGGCAAAATGGGCTGGATGGTGAAGAACTCTCCCTGAAATACAAAGTAGACTGGAGCTCAGACCAAGGAAACAAGGAAGACCAAGTGGTTTAAGGTAGACTGTATCAGAATGACAGGGGGTATGTGTATTAAGATTAGTGTCGCTTTAAGCAGAAAAATCAGCTTGTTATTTTTCCTTTTTAATCACAAAATGCCAGGAAATGTGTTTTTATTTAACTAGTTTATAATTCTGAATAGTAGGGGGAAGCAAATTACAAAAGACATTTTAGTTTTGATGGAAGCTTGTCAAGTTCAACATGTTTTAAGCAAAACAAGTTACTTCATTCATTTAGTAAATGTGTACTATCACTTTAAGACAGCACTCAAATGTTTGTACCACAGTCAGCTGTGGAACTGTACACTTAGAATAGAATGAAATAGAATAAAGTCGAAGAATAAAGTGCACTTAGTGCGAGTCCCAGTTTGGGGGTGGAAGTGAGTATGAGATTGTAAGCAGGGGGGTGTAATGGAATAGAATTATTAAACTAAAAGTCCATTGTATTATATTTGCTTGTGACACTTGTGAAAAAAGGATTTGTTTTCCTTCAGTCCTAAAACTGGATGATTATATAACTGCATCTGTTACGATGAACATAAGCCAGTCTTTGCTGTTGTTGTTGTTTATTGCCTTGCGAAACACACGGTGAAGCCGGTTAAACTGTAAACAAATAAATTTACAATATTTGACATAGTATTTTATAACATTCCAATAAACACATCCTTAAACCATACATCTTAAATTTCACTGTAAACATATGAGCATATCACAGCCAAAATTGAGTCTTCTTCAACCCACATTTTACAACATTATAAGTCACACATAATTTACTCTGAACACACCATAGTACAATCTGTTTGGTGTAATAAACAAGTGCTAGCATAACGCTAACGAGCCGCCAATGTACAGACCTTGTGGAAACTGCTGGTATATTTCAGTAGCTTAATGCTTGTCTGCCAAACAACCTATGTATGAAAATCATATTTCCCAAATGTTTACAATGTTCAAAAGGAACTTACCACGTTGGGCAATATCTCAGAAGGTACATGAACGTATTCCTTCGTTTTATATAGCTGATATGCTTCTTTTAATGACGGCGAACAAGTTCCCGTTTCTTCTCGTTTTATTTCCCCAACAAAATCACTTCCGGTTTTCGTCAAAACCCAAATCGACGTCATATAAACAAAATATATAGACCCTCCCTGAAGGAGTGGAAAGAGTGAACGCAACATCCCGGCCCCGATGACCTCACTGAACGGTCATCCAAGTAAATTAGTGAACGACTAGCTAGACAAAGTAACAAACTGTAATGACTAGTAATAATAACCTTGGTATACTACACCAGCAGACCTTGAAAATCCACCTCGTTACTTACAGAAATAAACCATGCTGAGCGTACTTATGATAATGACTAACAGTTTGTAGTAATCTCGAACATGAAGTCAGCTTAAAGTTGTAACAGCTACGCGAAGAACACAAGCTGAAAGTATGTTAGTCTACTCGTCCATATTTCCTTCCAGCAAGCATATCTTGTGTATGGGGCGGGTATAAGTACCTGCATGTGTCTTTACTTGTACTGAACGTACCAGTCCATCAGTTCCAACGTTGACATCAGTGACCAAACCAAGAGGCCATTGACTGCGACACGACCACCGACTATCCAAAAGGATTGCCTAATCTCAGCAAGTACCCTTTCAGTTCCAGAATGACCCGTGAGTTTGTGGAAGTGCCATATGATAAAGTTTGCTGATCTGATGCTCTTGTGGCAAAATCACTGGGTGTTTTGCTGCTTCGGATATCGGAGCATTGGTGAGCCTGCCTCCCACACGGAGTAGTCCATCACTGAAACGTACTGGGGCTAACTTTCTCAAGCCTTCATCTTTCTGCAGACGAGTGAACTGGGAGCGTTGAACGTAGTCAATAATGGCAATCTCCGCCAGCTTCATGTCATTCAGTGTTATAGGTGCACATAGTCTGTGTTCGGTGTTCTTCAGAAGAATATCCTTTGCTCGTAGGATCAGAACAATAGCTCGTTTGAGTTTGTACCAGGAGGAATACTTCTGGATAAAACAATCAATTGCTGATTGGGTAGTGACTTTGGAAGAGATTGCGTATGTCTGACTCGACCTTTTTACTTCTGCTTCCGGTGGTAAGCTTCCAAGCTCAGGCTGGCGAGGCCAAAACTCTTCCTCCTTCCAAAGGAAAGCAGGGCCTTTAAGCCAGCGCTCACTGCTTGCAAGCTCCTCAGCAGACAATCCCCTAGAAACATCATCTGCAGGGTTAAATTCTGAGCAGACATGCTTCCATTGCGAGACTGTTGAGATTTCACGGATCGTCGAAATTCATTTTGTAACAAATGTTTGGTACCTTTCATCTTCATTTCTTATATAATGCAGCACAATAGTGCTATCAGTCCAAAAGACAGAATCCAAGAGGGATAGCTCAAAGCTTTCACGGATTTTCTGATCGATCTGTACAGCTACTACTGCGGCTGCCAGTTCTAGTCTTGGAATGGTGCTTGGTTTGACAGGAGCCAGCCTGTTCCTCGAGAGGATGATGTTACAGTAGATGTCATTGTTGCTAACGAGCCTGAGATAGCAAACAGCACCATATCCCAACTCGGAAGATTCGCTGAAGTGATGGAGTTGCATGGTGACTGAGGGGTCAGTGTAGCCCTTAGGCCTGAGACATCGAGGCACTCTCAGCCGGCAGAGTTTTGGCAGGTCATCCAACCACCGGCCCCATTGCTCGCCCATCTCACTTGGAATGGTTTCATCCCAGCCTAGCTTCATGCGACATAGTGCCTGAAACAGTGCCTTACCCCTTAAAATGAATGGGCCAACTAATCCCAAGGCGTCATAGATTGAGCTTATTGTGCTTAGCATGCCTCTTTTTGTGTTGGGCTTGTCTTTGACCTTGACGATGAAGATGATGCAGTCGCTTGTTATGTCCCATAACACCCCCAGAGCCCTCTCTAACGACAGGTCTTGATCCAGATCCAAAGATGGTGCTCTATTTGCATGCTCCTCCTCTGGAATAGACTCCAGGACCTCAGTAGCATTGCTGGTCCATTTGGTCAACCGGAACCCTCCTCGCTTCAGCAGGTCGGTCAGCTGCGCTGCCAAACGGATGGCTTTCTGAGGTGAGTCAGAGGATTTCAGGCAGTCATCCACATAGAAGTTTCGTTCAACAATAGAGACAGTGTCTGCATCATACAGATGTGCATGGTCTGATGTGCACTTCCTTAATGCCAAACTTGCTGCACTTGGAGACCACACTCCTCCAAAGAGGTGGGACGTCATGCGGTAAGTAACTACCTCATTATTAGGATCATGGTCCTTCCACCACAGGAACCGAAGGACATCTCTGTGGTCTGTAGTGACACATATCTGATTAAACATACCTTCAATGTCTGCCATTATAGCAACGGGCCCTTGACGGAAGCGAATCAACACAGTGGACGACGTCATTAAGAGACACGCCGTCATACTTAGCTGGGCAGTCAAAGACCACACGTACCTTTCCAGGCTTGCATGGATGAATCACTGGGTGATGTGGGAGGTACCAAACCTTGCCATCTCTGCGGTCAGATGACGAAGCTGAGACCTCTTCTGCATAACCTTTGTCAATGGTCGACTTTATCGCCTCCACATATTTCTCTTTCAGGTCTGCGTTCTTCCTTAGTCTGTGTTCCAGTAGTCGTAGTCTGTGTGTTGCTAAGTTGATATTGTTTGGTAATTTCACTGTTTCTTTCTTGAAAGGTATCTCTAAGCTATAGTGTGAGCCTTCTTTGGAGTATGAATTTTCCCACAGTTTAATTACTTTGTGGTCATTGATTGATAGATTGTTCTCGTGTGTGGGATCATCAAGTTTCCAAAACCTTTCTACCTGAGTTTGCAGGCTCTGATCAGACTTGAGGAAGTAGGCCTTGGCATTCCTTCCTTCCTTGTGATTAATTGGTCCATTTATGGCCCATCCAAGCACCGTTCTGGTAGCATATGGGTCATTATCTCCTACACGATATTCTTCAGCTCTGAGAAGACGTGGTGCATCTTGTCCAATGACAAGGTGCACATCGTTGGAGTTGACACTGGGAATCGGGATGTCCGCTAAGTGATCCCATTTGGCCGTCTCATCAGGTGTGGCTAGACAACTAAGTCCTATGTTTAACTTATTTAGTGTTCTCACACCATTAAGCGTGTACATGCTGCCATCGTGCAGAGAGTCTATCTCCAGGTCCACACTTCGAGTAAATATTCCTTCTCGGCTGCCTCCTACAGTATCAAGGTCTAACCTTTCAGGCCTTCCTTTGACTATGAGTTTCTTGGTGAGTTCTTCTGACACTAAACTAGTGTTGGCTCCTGGATCGAGTAAGGCATATGTGACAGAACTGATGCTGCTAGCCTTGCCTCTAACCACCACAGGAACAATAGGTAAGCAAACTTTACCATTTCCAGCTCCAGCAAATCCACAAGTGACAGTAGGTGATCTGGTAGGTTGTGTTTGTTGGGTAGTTTTACTGTCATCGGTGGCATCCTGACTTGCTGTAGGATTCTGTTTGCTAGTGTGGTTAGGATGCAACCATTTGTTATGTTTTTGTCCACAGCCAGGCACATTACATACCCAATTACGTGTACAGACCTCGACGTTGTGCCCCATCATGAAACAGTTTTGGCACAGGTTTTTCTCCTGAACGAACACAAGACGCTCTGGCACAGTCAGTGATCGGAAGGCTGGGCACTGGTTCAAGAAGTGGCGTTCTGAGCATTTCAGACACTTTAGATTAGCTGGCTGCTTGGTACGTGTAGACTTGTGCTCCTGAACTGCAGCTGCCTTAACACTTGTGGGTAGTTTTGACAAGGTTTTTTGAACCCCTTTGTAGGCGATGTAAAGTTGCTTGGCTTCTCCTGTTTCTTATAGCTAACTATCCCACCAAAGACTGGATCAGACCTCTTTTCCGCCTCTGTCTCTACGAAACTGACAACATCGTCAAGTTTTGGTAGACGTTCTTCTTTAGTGATTTCATAGTCCTTATTTAACCATTTGGCCCTGAGGTCTGATTGTAGCTTGCCAATGATCTCGACCAATGTGCGGCGACCACTGAGCTCTTCCTCACACTTCATGGCAGCAAGCGTATCCTTACAGCCTCTCAGTTGGTCTGCGAAGTCTCTGAGTTGCACATTGTCTCTTATCTCCTTAAAGTTCAAAACCTTTCCAACCCAAGCTTGTGAGATGGAATGAGGATTTCCGAATCTTGTTCTTAGCCACTCAAGTGCTTCCTTAAATCCTGCACTAGGATTGGGGTTGTATAAGCAGTGACTTATGGCATCTCGAGCCTTTCCTTCAGTGTACTGGTGTAGACGAGTTAATTTCTCTTCTGCAGCAACTGACTCCTTGTCCACCATTGTGGTGAAAAGCCTCATGAACTTCCAATACTGGAGGGAGTCACCATTAAACTTGACCATATCTGTTGGTGGGAGCCTAAGAGAGTCCACTTGGACTTGATACTGCTGCCTTGAAAACTCTAGCAATTGTGATATTGAATCCCCAGATATTGGTGACAGTGACGGTTGTGTCATTGCCGGGATCCTGCCAGCTCTCGGTGTAGAATAGAAGTCTGCAGTTAGGGCTTGCTTCTTTTGCTCATTGTGTAGCATCTGTGCATCTAGTTCGGCCTTGTGATGCATTCGTTGGAGTTCCAGTTCAAACTCCTCTTTGTTGCGTCGAAGCAGCAGTTCAAAGTCTTCCTGTTCCTTCTTTTGCAGAGCTTGTAGCATTTCGAGCTCTACTGACACAGAATTTTCATCATTTGGGTCAGCTTGAAGTTCACTGACTAAATCATGTTGGTTTGTGACGTCCAACTTTTCGTCACCATCTGGATGATCATTAACTTCATGTTCCATTTCATGCAGTCAGGCGAGAGCCTCGTGACGCACATCATGAACGCTCATCAAGATAAGCTTCTCATAGGCATCAGACTCTTCTTCGTCAATGTCATCAGTAAGTCTATCATGATAACATCTGTGTGCCTCTTGAAGCTGTATGAGGGCTAGGTCGAGGCTTTCCAATACTGTTTTCAACTCTTCAGGCTTGTTTTCTCTTATTTTTACATTCACGGCCGTTATCATCTTGGTTACGGCTGCTGTAGCTTGTCCTCGCCTCCTTTTCAGAGTTATAAGGGCCTTTTCTCCTGCTGAATCTTTGGCTTCAGACATGGTTGCCATTCGTGTTTAACTTTATGTTACGAAGAACATAAGCCAATCTTTGCTGTTGTTGTTGTTTATTGCCTTGCGAAACACACAGTCAAGCCGGTTAAACTGTAAACAAATAAATTTACAATATTTGACATAGTATTTTATAACATTCCAATAAACACATCCTTAAACCATACATCTTAAATTTCACTGTAAACATATGAGCATATCACAGCCAAAATTGAGTCTTCTTCAACCCACATTTTACAACATTATAAGTCACACATAATTTACTCTGAACACATCATAGTACAATCTGTTTGGTGCAATAAACAAGTGAAAGCATATCGCTAACGAGCCGCCAATGTACAGACCTCGTGGAAACTGCTGGTATGTTTCAGTAGCTTAATGCTTGTCTGCCAAACAACCTATGTATGAAAATCATATTTCCTGAATGTTTACAATGTTCAAAAGGAACTTACCACATTGGGCAATATCTCAGAAGGTACATGAACGTATTCCTTCGTTTTATGTAGCTGATATGCTTCTTTTAATGACGGTGAACAAGTTCCCGTTTTTTCCCGTTTCTTCTCGTTTTAATTTCCTAACAAAATCCCTTCCGGTTTTCGTCAAAACCCAAATCGACGTCATATAGACAAAATATATAGACTCTCCCTGAAGGAGTGGAAAGAGTGAAGGCAACAGCATCAGAGACACATGTAAGCTGTGACTAGAGTTGCACGATACCCACAGTACCCCGCGGTGCCAAGTCGTTACGGTTCCTACTATACTAAAAGTTCTACACAACGGTACTACCGGGGATTACTATACTAACGGTGCCAGTTTCCGCTACACAGCGGCCGCCTAGACGCTCCTCCCGGCTTCTCACTGCATGCTACTCCCTCGTAAACAAACCCACACGGCAACCACTGCAACCGAACTACACAGCTGCTGAATGATTGGCTGTACTGGTGGCCTCCGGGATACGATAGGCTGTTTCCACACGCTGGGTCCACCCGTCTATTAGCTGATTGGCTGTTTGTGTGTTTCTGATGGCAAGAACAAACTCCATGTAGACAGCTCCGCTTCTATAAAATTCGTTTCAAAACTAAAGTTCTATCCGAGGGGTGAGTCTGCCGCAGCGTGCTAGTGGCACTACTAAAAACAAACCCGAAACGCCACATTTGGAACTATTCTGAGTTTAAACAAGGCACAGAAGGTAAAGCAATAGACGATGGCCGTCCACTGTGCACGCATTGCCACCAAGCTATAGGAGCCAAAGGAGGCAACATATCCAACCTCATAAAACACCTGCAGTGCCGTCACCCAGATTTATATGTCGAATACCAGGTTAGTACTTCCTGTTTATTTTTATAATTGGCTAATATTAGGCTATATGCTCCATGTACAGGCTGAAGAATGAAGAGTTAAAAGATGTTGAAGTATAGTTTTCACAGGGAATCAGTTTCTGTTTATCGTAATTTGTCCTCTGTTTTATTATGTTGGAGAAGAAGCATTATTGTCAAAAAGATTTTTTTTTTAAAAATTAAGTGGATTTGTTATCCTAAGTCGATTATTTATATTAGTATTATGTTTATCATGCACATAACAACATACATAAAAATAAGTATTTATAACTTGTACAAATACATTGCAGTTGAAAAAAATAATAATTATTAAAAAAGGCTGCAGTATCGCGATAACACCCGGAACCGTGATATTTTGTCTGGTATAGTATCGTGGTTACTTATTTTGGTATCGTGACAACTCTAGCTGTGACTAGCAGCTAGTTAGCTTCAACTGTGGTAACATTTATCTAATGACAAATTCCTAACTGTTATAAGTGTAGAATTCTGTTAATTGTGTTTTCATAATTAACTTATAGTAGTACTGACGATTTATATCAAAAGCCAAGGGTTGCCCTCCTCACCCTGCCATGTTGCACAGTAATGTTACTACAATAGCTCAGAAGGGACAAATCAACACTGGCTTTGAAGTATGCCCTTCTTTTCTTTCATGGCCACCAAGAGACTGACCTCAAAGTCACAAACTGGAACTCGTGCTTATAATTGGACATTGGTTATATGCTTTCAGGTCTTTATCAGTATTTCTTAAAGTCTCCATGAAATCACATTGAATGTTTGGATCTGTCTTTCTCTATATATGCCATTGATAAACCAGTATCTGAACCAACAATAACAAGAAGTTGTTAAAGATATGTCTGGTATTTAAAAAATTGAAATTTTCTGAAAAATAATTAAAAATGTTTATGACCAAAACTCCTTTTGAGGTTGCACATAGACCAGCCATTTGCATTTAGCATGGCATTCAGGCACAAACTCTGAACTCAAACAGTGCTGGTATGTTTGGCCTCACAAAATAAAGAAAAAACCCTAAAGATCCTGTGTTTATTTTGAAATTGTGCAGTGCTGAAGTGTATACTGTCAAGAACGATGCAGGAAGGAAGGATTCTGCCATGAGTGAGACTGAACCTGGAAACTAAATGCTGTGGGGAAGTGATTGGTGATGATGTGCAGCTGTGGACTTGAGTGAAGCTAAGTGACAGGGGAAAAAAACATGACCAGAAACATAGCAAAGGACCTGAAAACATGAGGATCAAACATAAAACGTGACAGAACCTGAAACATAATAATAATCAAAACATAATCCGTGACATACCAATGAACCTCTAACCAAAGGACCAGATAAAAAAAAAGGGTGAACAAAAAACAAAAGAAATGCTCCAATGATGGTGCTAGATGTGTTCCCCTTGCTTTTCACCCACTTCTGAAAAAATGTTAAACACAACCAAGCACAGCCCAAATAATCAAGCTCTCTTCAATCTAAAATATTGCACAATTCCCTTCCTGCTTCTGGTTGGCTGGTTCATGAGGATTTCTAAATTTTTAGGTAAATGAAAACAAAATTTGACGATTGGGATTTAAGACAGCATTGGCAAGCTTACTTTATCTTTATATTAAAGTTGACAAAGTGAAAAAAAAGAAAGAAAGGCAACGGCTGACAATATGTTGCAGATGTCTGAACATTGCTTTTCAGATTTATGATATTAATTACTGCAGTTAAATACAGATGTAAAAAGATGAGCCTATGATACTTTTCCTGCAGCTCAAGATAAATACCAGGAAAAATGGCCATGCATCCTCATCCTGAGAGCACTTTACGATGCCATCTTTAAAGTCTGATATGATATCTGTATCACATCTCTGAATATAAAGAGCTGTATGAGAATTTGTGTGAATGGGTTAGTGAGAAACATTAAGCATGTAGACATGAAACTACAAAAAAGTGATTTAATGCAGATGTGCATTAAATAAATAAATAAATACTGCGTCAGGCTGACCAATGCTGGATTTTTCAACTCCATGTTAATGCAGGTTTGTCCAGCTGAACACACTCAGATAACACTCCTGCATATATAGGCTCAACTAAGACTCAAATAGGCCTCGGCTCCAAAGTCTCTTTTTTAATGTAATGTAAAAAAATTAAGTAGAAGAGTATATTACATATACTGTATATTATATATACAGCTTAATTCACAATAAAACTGCTTTCATTCACATATTTCTCAGTTTATTTTATCAGATGGCTAAACTCATCAGAAATTGGGACTGAAAATCAGTCCATTTGAACTATGTGTCAACTTAAGCATTTTCACTGTTGCTCTGCTTGGAAAAAAGTCCTGAATTTATAACCGCAGCCTCATCTGACAAAAAATCTCCCCGAAAATGTTTCCCTGATGATCTCCCAGAAAGAAAGTTAAAAATAGCAGAATAGCCTCAATCTTTTTTAACACTATCGAAAGCATCATTGTGACGTACATACCTTGGTCAATAACTCAACTTCCCTCTTGTGCATATATACCAGGCCAAGGATCAACAACGTCAAAGGGCTCTCAAATCTGCATCTTGTCAACTTGATGATTTATTTACCTGCAAATTGAGATCTCTGCCCTGCACCACAAAGTTTCTTCGCCTCTGCCCTGCTCCTCCATGAGAAGTAGCTGTGAGCTGCTTAAGCATAATTGTGCTTGTAGTACATTATAAGAGGCAGTGAATGTTGTGGGAAAACGTTGGAGACTTAAGGCAAAAACTGGATTCCGCTCTGTACATGTATACTGGGACAAGGGCAGCAGTCCAATTATACTGCCAGGTCGACCTGTAACAGCAACATGACTCCACTTTGCATGTAAATATGCTGACCTTAAAGTTGTAGATGTTATCTCTTGGTAAAAATATGTGACATAAGTACATTTTATCATTTACCTTGTTGTATATAGAATAGTCTATATAATATCTAAAGAGGGATCACTTTAGACACTGGTAGTTGTTCTTGTATCTTAAATTAGTCCGAAAGTTAAACTAGACTTAAATGAGTTGAGTAGAAGTACAAAAATCTTATTATAATACAGCCTATAGAGAACAAGGCCTTAATAGTTTGACAAGTATGAAAAAAGTGGGAATTATCTGCTGTTGCCCTCAGTGACCAAATGTCAACCCATTAGCTATAGTAAAGTTTTGAGAGACTTGTTTAGTACAGCCATCGTAAAAAATACTGAATGATGGAACTAATTAAAAGAGAATGTTGTCCATCCCTGAAGTCAGTTAATGAATTTGGATAATTTTTGACAAGCTGCAGTGAAGGGAGTTCTGGAGGCTTGTGGTGAGGCTATTGTCAGAAAAGCAATATAACATGAGTAGCTATGTTTTCATTGTTGTACGTTCTCCTTACAACAAGCTATTTTTATACATTATATACAATGAGTAATATTACAATAAGTCATATAAAGTCATATACAGCAAAATTGCAAAACTCCAAAATAAACAAATATATGAATACAGTAAATAATGTCTAAAAATTCTACTAGGAAAATAAAACTGTATTCACTTTTCCATTTATCTTTTACTGCATGATTCTGTAGTAAGCTACAGTATATGAGTCACTTAAAATCCCTATGGAATCTCAGTCCAAAATTATTTTTCATTAATAACAGCCTTCAAAGAGTGTCAAAGTCATCACGTTGGTCATCATATAGACCTCATATCAGCAGTACCGGTTACTGTAGTTTCACTGTGTGCGCAATATGTCCCAGGAATTAAAATAATTTTATCACTTGTTATGGTGAGGATTTACTTTAATTTGTAATATGTAATATTATGTAATTCCATGTCATTGGTTGTAAGTTAAAACTGGGCAACATTTATGGCATCCCTGGGTCATCAACCAAAGATTTAACTCTATGTATTTATGACCATTAACAATAGCATAACTGCAACTGTTATATCTGGTTGTTTCACATCAGTTGTAAAGCAAAACATGAAACACCCATCCTTCAGCACAGCCCTGTGGTGCCTTATTGCTGATTTGTGTGACTGCAAAGGAAGCCAAACTTCTTATTTTCCCTAAGTGGGTTTACATGATGAGATTAACTCAATTATATATGTAGTTGGGTTATGCTCCTTATCTGAGCAAGGGTAATTATCCTTTGTTACATGGCGGTGAATGTATCGAATCACTGGCATAAAGCATGCAATACCACAGTAGATAAGTGGCGCTGTACCCACTTCAACTATCGCTAATAGAGCCACTTCCGGTTGACGTCTTCACCACCAACAACAACAAAACTAAGGCATTCGAGAAAGATGGCGAACAAAGAGCAAGGTGAAGCTACGTCCCTCTACATTTGTGATGAGCATGGTTATGGCACAAATCGTGTTGTTTGTTTCTTTCTGACGGCGGCGGAGACAACAACAATAATATCGTCTCCTTCAACTTCCGGGTGACGATCGCGGGAAAAAATCTCCAGCATGCGCAGAACGCTCGATCCTATCCACTGTCGTCTTATCCCAGGGTCTTAATTCGATCGTAAGTAACCCGATCCGATTTGATTTCTTGTCGGATTAAGCTTGTTACATGAGCTGAATAACTCAATCTTATTGTAATTTAGCCGATCCGATTGCCCGCATGTAACCGCACTGACTGTGTGCTGTGGCTCAGATCTGGTCTTTATACAGGCCAATAGACTAATTTGCTTAATCTGTCAGGACTTTAGACTCTATGAGAGACACTGACAACATTGGTCTGAAGGAATCTTTTTAGCCATCTGGAAAAAGTACCTGGGACTAAAAATACTGGTTGCTTCTGGTCAAAATTCAACTTAAGAGAATTTTTAGTTAATTTATTTTATCAATTTTAAAGTTAATTTTAAGAAGAATTGTCTCTTACAGTAATCTTTGAAGGCAGTGGAAGCAGTAAATGTGTCCACAGGAATTCTGCTGGGGATTGAGTACAACTCCATTGCAGATGGGACAAACAAATTCCTCCTTTAGCTTCATCACAAACTTTAAAGAGTGTTGGACGGCGGCCAGCTCAGATTCCCAGGAGGTCATGGGACCTAGTGATCCCATCCTGGACTCCCTGGACTCCAGCCTCGACTCCTCAGACTTTGTCAGAGACTCTTTGGACTGCAAACTAGATTCCTGAGATTTCCCCAAAAATTCTGCTTTTGCCATGAGCCTGCAGGAGACAAAGACAAAAAGATTAAACAGATTATTGAGAAACCTTGACGACAGTTTTCATTATTGAATTTGATTGTTGCTATGATCAAGGTTAGAAGGTGACAGTGTGTCCAGTGGAAGTGGTTTTCAGGGGCTTTATGGCCTTCTCCACCACAAGGCTGCTCAAGGAGTTTGTCATCAGAGGGTGCAGTGGAAACTAATCAAAGAACTCTTCAGTGTGGCTGAAAGAAGCAGTCACTGGTTGTGGCTGAAATGAAAAGACGCAGTCAGGACTGCCAAAAAACACTTCAGTCACCAGGCTGAGGAAGGTATTCCACAAATGAAAAACCGATAGACCCTTCTTATTCCTCTATTCTCTATTCTGCTCCCCTCTGGTCCCACCTAAGGGTGGAAGCAGGGGAAGGTAGAGTGTGTTCGGCAGAGGAGTAAGTAGCCTAAACCGGCCCCTTTCCCTGACTTTGCCTTCTTCACCTTCTCTCTCACCTACTATTCCACTCTACCATCTGTTCCCATTTAAACACCCCAAAACACGAGAGATGCACCGATCAGGTTTTTTGGGTCAAAATCTTTGGATCAAATCCATACATTTTTTTTCTATATTGTTGTCTTGAGTAACTTTCATATATTTAATTAATGATTCTTCTTACACAACACTGACATTGTACTATAAAAATTAGGAGACGAGAAAGTATCATGAATTGACCACCGTTTTATTGCAGATGTGCATGTGAACAACAACACAGACAACAGTAAACACTCTCAGAGAGATACAAGTTGTAAACTATAAACCTTAGTTTTCCTTTGGAAAAAAGAATTCAATTTTAAAATGAAAAAATGCATTGCGCACAGCACACATGTGCACCAACAATAAACATTTCTCTCTCTCTCGGTGCTCTTTCTTCCGAGACAATTTGGAGTTTAGCTACAAGCTTTTTGTGGAAAAATAAAATAAATAAATGAGAATAAGAATAAGAACTGTACGCTCTGACATATGTGCAACTGCAACATCATCTCGAGAGACACTCTGTTGGACATACAACTTGGAGCTTATACTGTATCTTTCCTGTCAAAAAATAAACTCAAACTGCAACATAAACAGGCTATAGCCAAAATAATATAATAAAATAATATAGTTTCAAGACAATTTGTCAGCATGTAGGAGATAACTGACAATAGTGTGCAAACAAGTTCACAGTATTAGCAACAATCAAACAAAAAAATATTGAGCTATATGTAGGCATATCTATTTCAGCTGAGTTAGTTTCTGTGCCCTTTAGAGAGGAGTAGGGAGAGATCCATGCAAAATGAAGTGCACAGCACAATATAGAGAGGGGGGGTGGAGGTAGAGGGAGGGGGGGTAGAGTCAGACTCGCTTACTTCTGATTAAGCAGCATGAATGGCAGATTTGCCCTACTAAATATAAGCATCTCTGCATTTTTTGCAGTTAACCTGCTCCTCTTCTCATCCATAAGTCTTGCTGTACTGAAAAGACGCTCACTATCTACGCTTGTGCAAGGTGAACAAAGATAGGAACGTGCTGCTATTGCCAGTGCAGGAAAGCGGCCTTCATTGGCCTTCCAAAAATCAAGTGGCTGTTCGTTGTCTGGGATAACTGGTTCTGATAGGTAAAGAGTGTGATGATGTTGTGTTGATGTGAGCAGCAGCTTCATGTTACCCATCTTCAGCCAACAGTTCAGCATACATAGCATGCAAGCCAATCCGTGGTACCTTCTGTGGGGCCTCAGAGCCGCTCGCTGCAGAACTCTCCTCACGAACCTGTTACTCTGCTGCAATGGTCGGGCCAAGGATGTCAGACAGCAGCCTGCGCATCTGTGGCCTGAGAGCAGTGTGGAAAAATCTGTCCTTATAACTTTTTATTAGAAGAAAACAAAAGACAAAAGAAAACATTCATTTGTCATGATGGATTTAATAGGTCATGCCTAACTTAACACACACACGTTACTACGTTATTGTCACCTTGGATCGAGGAGTGTTGCAATCGTGTACAGGGGCTCAGATTAAATGTTCTTGAATCTCTTCTTGACAGATTCCAAGAGCGTGGCTTTGACCGTTTTCACACCATGATCGGTCTCTTGTATTTTCTCAAGAAGATGAGTGAAGGCTTTGATGGATGAAACTACATCTGCAGCTGATGCAGTTGATTCTCTTATTTTGTGTGTGAGCTCGTCAAAGGGGTCAAGCAGTGAAATAATATTTTCAATCCACTGGTTGGCAGTGAAAATGGCAGGCATATCATAGTTGGTTGCATAATTGCATATAGCACGTTTCTGTTCCAGTAAACTTTTTAGCATGGCAACAGTACTGTTCCACCTGGTGGGGATATCCTGCTGTAGCCGTTTGGGGTGCTGCATTAAAATGACCGACGATGCGTCGCCCAATTGTGATAACATCAATGACTGCACGCTGTGCCAAAATGCCCTCATTCACAGCAAGCTGGAGTGTGTGCGCCATGGACGGTAGGCTTGGTAAACCAGCATCCTTCATAGCCTTCGCCATGTTACTTGCGTTATCCCGTAGGATATTCCCCTTTGGGATCCCCCATGCTTGGAACATGTCAGTGAACGCTTTGGCGATGGCATCCGCCGTGTGTGAGCCAGGAAACTCTTGAGAGTGAAGCTCAACTCTCTTCAGCTCGAACTTTTCATCAATATACTGTGCAGTTAGACTCAGCATCGACATGGGACTCACACTAGAACTCCAAATGTCACTCTTGAGCCTATTGACGCGATATTGTCGTCCTTCATAAGACTTTGGATGCGACTGTAGATAGTTTGTTATAGCTCCGGCAAGCATACATCAGTCAAATATGTGCAACTCGGCAGCGTGTACCGTGGATCCAAGCAGTTAACGAGGTGTTTGAACCCGCTATCTTCTACAATAGAAAGCGTCTGATGATCAAGGCATATGAATTCCATTACCTTTTAATTTAGTTCCGTCTTATTCTTGCTGTCGTTGCTGTAGGGTTGTTGTAGTTTATGTGTCTCTCTGTTACGGTCAGCTGAGTTAGTGGCGGTGGCGTCTGGGTTGCTGCACGCTGCTTATGTTTCTCTGCCTTAGCAGCAGCCAACTTTAAAAACTCGGTATATTCCACTGCGTTGTGACAAACTTTCAGATGTCTTATCAGGTTTGTTGTGTTGAAACCCTTTTGAAGCAATCCTCCTTGAGATATCTCCTTTGCACACACCTTGCAAACTGCAAATTTACTGTCTTTTTCGGACACATTGTAAAACTCACATACCGGCAACGCCATTTTCAGTGTTGATAAGGTTTTTTTCCCCTCTCCTCCTCGCCTGCCCGTCTTTAAATATAGAGACTGTCATGCCCCCTTAAAGAAACTTGGGTCTGAGAAGTGGGAAAGCATGTAGTCAATGCACACACACACACACACACAAAAGGTCAAAGCACTGTCTCTATATTTAAACGTCATCTGATCGGCCTGCTCTGATCTATGTTAAATATTTACAATGATTGTATATTAGACAACAACAATAATAATAATTCCAAAAACACTAATAACAATAATAATAAATGACTAAATAAATAAATAAATTTGAGAAGAACATGTCAGCAGTCATAGTTAAAAAGCCTTATGGCTGTGGGGACAAAGGATATCCTGAACCTCTCAGTCCTGCAGTGCAGAGAGATGAGCCTCTCACTGCAGCTGCTTCTCTGTCCTGCGAAGATGCTGTGGAGAGGACGTTTATTATTCTCCAAAACAGAATATAATTTCCTCCTCATCCGTTGCTCCTTCATAGCACTGAGAAGGTCTAGCCTTCTGCCTTTTACAGCAATATCCAAAACATCATGTAAAAACTTTTTGTCCAAAGGAGCCAGGGTAATGCTAACTTCCGGATTGGCCTACAAAAATATCTACATAGCTTCTACAACCTTATCCTAATACTACTACTTCATACTTTATACTACAGACTTCATCCAAACTACAAATTGTACATGAGATCGTGCACTATTAAACTTAAAAAAAATATTTTACCGTTATTAAACTATCGTAGTTTAAAACTGAGCAGGTTTTTACTCCAAATCTACCTTTAACATAGGTGTGTATTGCAACTGCTAGTGTGGATGACGTCATCACTAGAGTGAAGCGGCACAGAAAAGGGCCGCGTTTCCCAGATTCGCTAAAAAGCTCTTAGCGCTAAGAGAAAGGTAGCTTTCTTTCCCTCTGCGCAGCATAACTGTCAGCCTGAAACACACTCACAAGCGCTGTGCTCTAATTAGGGCAATGCGTATCAAGTCCCGATCTATCGATTCAATCCATTCGAAGCCAAAATGCGGATATACCTGAATATTCGCCACTGTTATGTATGTGACAGCCGCAGCCACCAACAGCAGGCGAGGGACCAGTGAACTTAGCTGTCTGAATTTGAGTGTGAGACCATGGCCTCAACCACATTCAGCTCCACCAAACGATTATCCTTCGCCTGCCAGTACATTCACGTGTGCCTACACTGCTAAACACGTCGAAGTGCCCATAGTGTTTTTGTAGAAAAGTTTTGTATTAAACTAACACACCGACAACGCTAATTATAAACCGCACACAGGTATAGACACATAAACAGTGTTTGGTTGAAGTTAATGAGCTATCGGAGGTAAGAGCACATTCGAAATGGCGGCTGGCGACGACAAAAGTAGCAAACATAACGTAGGAAACGGAGCCATGCTTTTTTCAAATTGCAAATTTATAATTCAATTCTAGTAAAAATCTGACTTTTAACAATATAAATTGTTACTTACATGAGTTCGGTAACGTTTTTTCCTTAAACTCCGCGAAAAAACGTGTCTTCAATCTTGGAGAGAGGCCCGGGCTTGTTCTTCCGTTGCTGCAGATGGGCGGGTCGTGTTTTACTTCAAATATTGACGTTTAAACTGAGTTTTGTCAAATCAATTTATGGTAGAAGTCCAATAAAATCAATTTTATCACATAAAATAGTAAGTTACGAAAATATTCACACTTTTTTACTTCTGGATAACTAAAAAAACTAAAAAAGAAAAATTAATTGATTTATTGGAATAACTATACTTTTAAAAATTAAGTCATATGGACAATACCATTTTTTTGAACACATACGTCATCATCTCAAGAACAATGAGACTGTAAAATGTGTCTTTGAAGGTTGCGATCACCAAACTAATGTATATGGGACTTTTGCAACACATAAACACAGGAAGCATACTCCGCATACATCACAAGATTTCAAACCAGGGATTATCTCTGAGTTACCAGAGGAAGCACTTGATATTGAAGCCTCTGAAGAGGATGGTGACCACAGTGGTGCTAATTATGAAGGCAGTAGCACTAATGCACACTATGAAGAGGAGGATGGAAGCAATGTCATTGTAGAGTATATAGCATCCCTCTTGTTGAAATTAGAGAGTGTTCATAATGTTTCAGTTCGGTGCATTGATGAATTGGTTGATGATCTTCACTTTATAGCAAGTTCTGCCCCCATTTCTTTACTTAAAAGTGTTATTGTTTCACATTTTAAGAAAAATAACCAAACCATTGATGACACTTTTGTTACATCTTTGGTGGAAGAATTGTGCAAATCCAATCCCCTAAGCGTAGCACTCAGTAGTGTTGGTCCTCTGTCCTCCTCGTTCAAGAGACGGCAATATTATAAAGAACAATTTTAAGTTGTTGAGTACATCCTTGAACCAAATGAGAAGAGAAGCTTCCAATATATCCCAATTCTTCAATCTTTGATTCATATTTTGGGCAAAGAGAATCTTAGAGAAAAAGTTCTGAGTAAAAAACAGAACAAGTCATCTACTAAATACGAATCATATCAAGATGGTACAATCTATAAAGATAATGCTTTTTATTCTGAAGAACTAAGAATTACACTTGTACTGTACGTTGATGATTTTGAAATTTGCAATCCGCTTGGAACATCAAGAAAGAAGCACAAGATTACAGCTGTATACTGGGTGTTTGGCAACATTCCACATTCATCGCGATCCACTCTCAGCTCTGTATACTTGGCCCTTTTATGTAAAGCAGTTGACATCAAAAGATTTGGCTATGATCAAGTGCTTGCCCCCTTGCTAAAAGATATTGCTGTCTTGGAGCGGGATGGCATATACATTTCCTCTGTTGGACAAAATGTCAAAGGAATTGTATTTTGTGTAGCTGCGGACAATCTTGGGGCACACTCAATTTGTGGACTTGTGGAAAATTTTTCTGGACCATTCATTTGCAGATTTTTTCTTGGGGAACAATCAGAATTTCAAGTAAAGCAGGTGAGGTCTGGTGTATTTCCTGCTCGCACCCAAGAAGCACATGCCGCTCATGTATTGACTGTCAAAGAAAACCCTGCTTTGTCACACTGTTTTGGTGTAAAAAAGGCTTGCCCATTGACTGAAAATCTAAGCTACTTCCACTGTGTCACTGGCTACCCACCTGACATATTGCATGACATTTTTGAAGGAATTGTTCCCTTGGAACTGGGTCTGTGCTTCAGGGTTTTCATTTCTAAGAAATATTTCACATTTAGTGAACTTAACAGTGCTATCTTACAGTTTCCATATAAATGGGCTGACAAAACTAACTGTCCTCAGCCAGTTCCTGCAACCTTTTCCTCACGAAAAAGGATTGGAGGAAACGCGCATGAAAATTGGGCCCTCATACGACTGTTGCCATTCATTATTGGACACAGAATACCTTTGAATGATCAAGCCTGGCTTCTGCTCATGTGTTTAAAAGACCTTATTGAGCTTGTTGTTGCTCCAGTCCATAATGAGGAAAGCATTGCATATCTTGACTCAAAAATTTCTGAACACCGACACAGATTCCAGGAAGTATTCCATAATGAAGGGTTAATCCCAAAGCACCACTTTTTAGAACACTATCCTGAATTGATAAAAGCTTTTGGACCAGTGATTGCTTTCTGGACGATGCGGTTCGAAGCGAAACATAGCCAGTTCAAAAGGATTGTAAGGCATACCGGCAACTTTAAGAACATAGTCAAGTCCCTGGCTACGAAGCACCAGCTTATGATAAGCCACCACCTGCATTCCACAACAGTTTTGCCTGCTCTCAGTGTTGTAAAAGTAACAACAGTTCCAGTGGATGTCCTGCATGTAGATATTCAGGAGTCAATTAGGCATCTATCTCCTTCTCAGTCTCAAGTTCAGTTGGCTGACACAGTCACCTATCAGGGAACGAGGTACTCAAAAGGCATGATTGTGGTCTATGGTTCTACTGCAGGTCTTCCTGATTTTGCTGAGATAGTTCAAATTGCACTTGTTGAAGACGGAGTGCATTTTATTGTGAGAACACAGAAAGCCTGGTATGATGAACACTATCGTGGATATTATCTGGAGAAGACAAGCCAGATAACTCTTGTTGAGCAACAAAGCCTAAGTGATGTTTGTCCTCTGTCAGCCTATATTGTTGCAGGAAAGCAAATGGTGACATTGAAGCGCCACATCTGTCTCCAGTGTTGAGGATCATTGTATTATATCTCTCTATCTTCTGTCTTCCTAGAAATGGAGCAAACCATAAGATTCCGGGTCCTCATTGATCATGAAGTCAAGAAACTAACTCTCAGCAGTGGAATACCTTCAACTGTGGAAGAGTTGGTTGCAACTGTCAAAGAAAGTTTTTCCATCGCCACAGATATAAGTCTTCAATACAAAGATGAAGAATTTGATGACTTCTTTACCCTAACCTCTACAAATGAACTGAAAGATAAAGACACACTTAAAGTTGTGTATGTACCCCTTCACTTAACGCTGACACTTGTTCCACAGGAAAGCACCCCTAATGCTTCTAATGTCAGCTCTTTATGTGAATCTGTGAGTCTCTCTGGGGACTCACTAGATACTGTGATTCTGAGTCCCTCCCCCTCTGAAAGGCAGACATATTGCATGACATTTTTGTTAGTTGTGTTTCCCATTCCAAATTTCTCACACAACACCGAACTGGCTTTGAGACAAGGAAATGAGATTTATTTAAGAGATGGCACCCCAATGACATCACCATGTGTCAAATCAGACATCCTGGAGCGCCTGGCTGAGGCCATGTTTTCCTACACAGCTTACCCAAATGATGCCCAGAGATCTGCGGTGGCACAGGCACTAATAGAGAAGCATCCCTGCTTGAAGGAGCCCGGATCTTTTAATGGAACTTACGGGTGGCAGCAAAGCCTAAAGTACAAATGTGGAAACTACCGGACAAAACGGAAAGCACTAGGAAGTCCTGAACTCCAGGTAAACTCACTGAGTCACAAGTCAGAGGATGAGCGAAGATCTGCTAAAAATGTCAAGAAACCAAAGAGGGCAGAAGTGAATTACCTGCCCTCACACCCACATGGTGAAACAGATGACACCCTTGAGAATCTGAGACTTAACCTCATTGCAGCCTGTCAGAAAAAGGACTGCGTCAAGAGCATAAATGATATGATGGCCAGAACATACAGTTGGAGAAGACAGGAAGTGGTTGCCAAGTCTCCTGGGGTGGCAGAATTTAAGGAAAGATGGCCTGCTCTCTTCGAACCATTCCAGGTAAATGATTTATCATTTTATTTTTCCTGACCAAGTTTCCAGTGTGACTCGGACATGAAATACTAGACTCTCTTTTTGCCTGAAAACATAAACTAAAGCCCTTAATATCTTAAGTAACAGTCAAACATTTGCTGTCTTACAGATTAATGAAGAGTTCCGAAGGTGCACTGCTGTTCCACTGGAATCAAAATTTATGTCCCAGCTGGACAGGTATACTCCAAAGCTCCTGGAGCTCTTCAGTGCAAAAGGAGGAGTGACTGGTCAGCGCATCAAGAACTTGTTGATGGAACTGATACAGGTGGGGTAAAAGTGGTTTAAAAGGTTAAAAATTACTGTAATACTGACGTACAGGTATCACAGGTTTGGAGTAAAATTGCCAACAAAATTAATTAAGTTATTGTTCTTCCATTTACCCTAGGACCCAAGTGCCTCTGCAGTGAAGAAGAGAGATGTGACTCTGAGATGCCTCATAGAGTACATGGGAGAGAGTAGACAAGAGCTAATCTCTGACTACTGTGTAAATACTGTTTAAAAGCAGGTTTGGATCATTCTGATGGACAATCTGAAATTGGGTTGACTTTTGTGAACTGACTGTTGTGAACTGACTGTTGACTGAAGCAACAGTTGTCAGGTGGAGGTGGAACATGCAGCTAGTTGGCAGGATAGCCGATTAGCTCAGCACCACAGAGGGATGCCTTTCTGTCTGTTTCTGTTTTCTCAGGCTTTTTAAATGCAAATTGAAAATGCCAAGAAATGACTGGGAATGCATCCATTTCTTTCTTGTCTTAAGTCTAATATAAAATGGTCTTCACAAAAGTAATCATTATTTGAATTAAATCACACAACTTTTATTATATATTAAATGAGATTGTTTTTCTTAATTACTGTGTTTGTATCTTAAAGGGAACTGCAGAGACCACTGTCCATGAGGACCTTGTCAGAAAAGTTTGCTTATTATCATTAAATAAAAGTCACAGCCAGAGAGGCCAGTTCATATCAAAACTTCACAAGGAGAAGTTGGGAGACAAAGAGAACTGTGTTTTAAGAAGGAATGTTGTCTCCCCACTGATTGTTATCTTTATAGCTCCCCAAATAAGGAGATGCCTCCAAACTAAGGAGATATGCCAGACCTGGGCACTGTTAGCCCGATTTTTTCATTGGAAGCTCAAGAACAAGCTGGAGAAATCGTTTATTAAAAAAGTATTTATTAGTGGTCACAAATAAAGTATATTGCAGCGCTGGACTCGGAGTGCCAGAGCTCCCGCAGGAAATCCGTCAGGCCAAGCCCCGTTATCCGGAAACATGTCATATTTATATTCAGCTTTATCTCACAGAAGTTGTTTTCACACTTGTCAGAGTATAATTGGCCAGTTTTGGGTGGCATGCTCAGGCCAGCTGCTGTCCTTGTTGTGTTCTTTGGATGTGATAAACAATGTGTGTGTGTGTGTGAGTGCTGTTTTAGGCGTGGATCTAATGTACCAGACCTATCTGCCCTAATAGAGAAGTTTTGTCTGACCCAGTTGTTTATGTCCTTCTAAGGTCTTGGACCATTTAAGGTCATCTGTTGTGCAGTATGAGCAGAGTGGAAAAGTACCAGCTAGGAACATAGGTTATTTAGGAAAATACAGAATATGAATTTATAATGTCTAAGATCAAAGCCAATTATAACAACTCCCCCTTTTGACATGATTTAATCATGTCAACTAAATGAGGTAGGACCGTTATATTCTGTATTGTGTCACACCTGTTAGCGGCAGCCAACTTAGCAGGTCCCCAAACTGCAAGTGGCCACCGACCTTGAGGTGCAGCACAACCAGACAGGAGATTCTTGTTATCCCCCTTTTGATACAACTTCATTATGTGAGCTGTTATGTGTAAGCTGTTCTTCTTTGCGATTATCAGCAGCAAGCAAGTTTTCATTGCATATGCATGTGTAAAATAATTGTAATGCGTTAGCTAAACCTTTCTGTATCAGGAGTGTTTATCATGATGCTGGGAACAGAACCTCTTTCCCAGAATAGTTCAACCTTCATTACTCAACTGATCATAACTCTGCAATGAGCACATTTCTTAAAAGCTATAAGTATCACGCCTTTACGTGTATGCAAGGAATAAATCAATAAATGTTTCAATATTTCTTAAAATTAGTGTGTGTATGTGGCCCCTAACCCAATCTCTGTGTAGAATCTTAGTTCATTTTGGTCCAAAACTATATGTGGTTTAAGCAGTGGCAAGACCCTGCTAACCCATAAGTACCATTACAACACATAACAATAATTAACTAAGCTACAACAATTCATAAAATATTGAAACCCAAAAAGTGCTTAAGGCAATTAACCTTACCATCAGGATCGTCCACTGTTCGCAGCGAATAGGAGCGAAAAACCCGATGGCTGATATCCGGGAAAATTCTCCTATGGCCCCATTCCCCCTTGGCGACCGACCACTTAATTACCTTTCAGTGCCTAAGGTCCCGCTCCGAACAGCCGATTCACACCAATGGCAATGGACGTATGTATGAATTCCTATGATTAGTAATTGGTCTACTTAAAATCATTAAACTAAAGAGGAACATCACAAAACACAAAATAATACAGTACAGACATTTAAACATGATGTGAATATGAAGATATGACCCTGTTGAGAACAGATGAGTAATGATAGACGTAGTGTAAAAACTGACAATTTCTTTTCAGTGAAAATTTTATGATAACATTGTGCAGAGTGGTGCAGTGCAGCTCAGTCTCTTCTGGTCCAATCCTGTCACTGCTTGGTGTTTGGTTGTCCTTCTGGCTGAACCTCAGTTCAGCAGTCTGAGCTAACTGGGAAGGAGAGGTTACCAGCACTTCACTTCCACAAAGGGGTCTTTACCACCCGTTTTTCCTAACTAATCTTTTTCTTTGGGACAATTCAGGAGAGCATTCAGATTATTTTGCTGACAGTGGTTGAAGGTTGTGTGGTTGTTCAACCATTATCTTGGCATGATGATCATGCCTCCCAGAATTTCAGACTGACGTCTTGTCAGTCACTTGGCTGTGAGTCCTGTAGAGATTCTGCTGCCGGTGCAGTTAATTTAAGCTGTGGATGAATGTTAGCAGGAGAGAGAACCGAGCAGCACAACATTTCATTTTCACAATGTTCTATATTCAGGAATTCCCTTTTAACAGGTTTAATCCCAGTATTCATTGGTCGACCAATTAAGTTTTCATATGAACCCCAAACAAAAACAAATAAATAAACCGAAAAAAAATAAAAAAAAAATAAAATAAAATAAAATAAAATAAAAATAAATTAAATGAAAAACAAAACAACTGGCCAGTTGATAGAAACCATGTTTTAGGACAGTACCTTTAGACTCACCAACCTGCTGTACAGCATTAATGAGAAATCCAGTACCATCAACTTTTTCTGTGGAAAAACTTGAAACCATTTAGAGAAAACAGCAAGACAAAGACAAAACACAAGACAACATAGAACAAAAGACAAAAGGAAGACAACGACTCACAGAATTTTGGGAAAAACTTGAGAAGTGTTAGTAAACTATGATTAATTGTTGTGTCTCCACCCCCCCGATGAGACTTAGTCTCATCCGTATGTTAGTTCTGGTGAACTCTTCCACTGCAGTTTCTGCTCCCGTGTTGCTGCTGCAGGACAGAAATGTTTGTGGTTAGATTTCATTTTGGGAGCAGCACAGCATCAAGAAAGCAGCCATTTCTTCTCAATGAGTAACTGATTAACCTTTTTGGGATAAATACTGTCTGTCCTCTTAATTCAGTGCTTTTGATAAAATTTCAGCATGATCTGCTTAATTCTCACTTGTTACTTTATACTAAATTCTATTTAATTCTTACCAGTGGCTGTGTTTCGTGATGCTGAGCCATCCACAGACAGTTCAGGATCAGCATTAATTTTTAATTTTTTTTTTTCCATTTGAATTAGAAACACTTCATGTGGTACCAACAGTGTGGCATCATAGTTTCTTATAACATCACATGATACAATAACATATTTCCATACAAATTAGAATCAAAGACAAAGGTTTATTCTATTTTTCTATTTGTCTTAATTCCTCATTTATTCATTTTTTAGATGAGCCATGTGGCCTTGTGCTGCTAACTTTTTCCTTAGCAGTGCCACAGCATCGCGCTTGTGTTGTCAGACATCAGATCTTTGGTTGGTTATTGATCACTGTTACCTTGCATGCATGCTTTGACCTAAGGGCCCAGATTCTTGATATTATTTTGTAATATTTTTCTTTGCTCGTAGCAGTTTTGGAATGTTAGCTAAATTGTTCAGGATCCTTCTTGTTTTTTCTTGACATGAATTAGACCTTTAATCGTGCAGTTCAAAGCTCTGTGCTTTACCTTACTTAGAGCAGCTCTGCCTCAGTTTATTATGTTTTACTTAATCTTTACTTCTTCCTTCCAGTATGTGTGGATGTATGTGGGTGTGGGTGTGCGTATAGATGTGCGTGTGTGTGTGTGTGTGTGTGTGTGTGTGTGTGTGTGTGTGTCTGTATGTGGCCTTGGGTTTCACTGTTTTGTTTTATTTTCTTCTATCTTGTGAAGCACTTTGTGTTACATTTTCTTGTATGAAAAGTGTTATGAAAATAAAGTTTGATTGATTGATTGATTACACCAGATTAAACAACTTGGGTCATCTCCCGTGTAATTTCTCGAATGGACCAGAACACATGATTAAAACTGTTCTCACAGAACATTTTATTCACCCCATTCATATCCTTTTCTTTCGACCAACATGTCATGACTGAGCACAGATCGGATTGTACATATTGTTTCTCAATAAATTGCAATTGAAGTGGATTGTTGCCATTTTCCAGAGATCTTTTAGTCACCTGGTGTGGAGTGGTGGGAAGAGAGGGTGTGTCCAGATTATTGTTGTAGGTCTTTGTCACTTGAGCTTTTAATGTCTGACTTGCACACCGGAGAGGTGTGAAAATTAGTTATTGTAACCATTATTGTTTCTGCTACTGCGGTTCTACAGTCTAGTCTCCACAGTGGTGTTTTCCTTTGGTTTCATTGTCAGTGGTCCGTTCAGTCTCTGATAGAGTTTTAGTCCCCGTGGTCTAGTCTTTGTCAGTAGGTGAGGTTCCTAAGTCAGTCCGGACCTCAGTTAATGTTCTTGAGCCTGAGTACAGTGATCCTTGTGGATCCAGTTACTCAGTCTATTCTCAGTCAACCATACCTTTACACAATGTGTTGTAGCTTCTGCGTCCTGTCCATATAGGAGAGAACCAGTTAAGTTTGTTCACTTTCCTGGTCCTGTTCCTTGGTGAGTATTTATGTAACCTGTTGAGATATCCTCATCACCGTGTTATTCTGTTGTTTCACATTCATTTTCACATTCACACAAGTTTCCATACTGTAGTACAACAAGGGGTGAGCCTGTTGAGCCTGTTTGCTTCTTGACATGACAAATTTAGTAGTCCAGTTGGAGCTACTATTTTGCCTTCATGATTCCTCCAGAGTCTTGTGGAATCTTTTTTTTTTTCTCATTCCATGCTTGCTTTTCAGATGGTGCCGCTGCTTCGTGAAGTTCTTTAATGTTTTCTAAACATAATTCTCATTGTGATTTTTCCTCCAATGTTTTCTAAGACATCTGGTTAAATGCAGTATACCTTGCTTTTGTTTTTGCTGCCTTATCTGCCGCACTGTTGCCTCTCGCTACTCTCCCATCTCCCTTTTGATGTCCTCTGCACTTGAATATAGCAACTTGTTTTGGTTCAAGTATGGCATAATATAGTTCGAGTAATTGATTCAAGTGTTTAACCGGGGTGCCTGCTGAGGTCACAAAGCCTTTCCTTTTCCAGTGACACATGTCTGGTATAGAGGCATGTCTTTAACTGTAAACACTGTTTTTGTTTTTATTTCACTAATTTATTCAATGTTTATTGTTAGATTAATTAATATTTATCTGCAGGGTTAGAATTTGCTAATAGTATTAATATAGTGTTCAGATGTACAGCTCTCTGGTTGCTGTGGCTGTTTTTAAATGTGACATGAAAACAAACCTTGACTTGACTTGTTATGAGTCAGACTTACTGCAGCGCAGCTGTCTTTAAATTTCTTTTAGAGTTTTCTTCTTTAAGAAACTCATTGGTGATATGTGACTCTCATTGTGCCTTTTATTGCCGTGTTTTTGTTAATTTCCTAATAATCTAACTCACTTTAAACCTGTAGTTCTTTAAAGCACTTTGCTGCTCTGTTAAGATAACAGATCAATTGATTCATAGATCTGCTGCAGTTAAATAGTTAAATGGTTTAATGAGATCAAATATAAATACTGATGATGAATATTAACTCAGAATTGGTGAAAATAAGCAGAGAAGAAGTATTTAGATCAGCTAAATTTTAAGTCATGTTACTGTGATCTCTAACACAATAAAGGCTAACCTTTAATGCTTTAAGATGGTAAGAAACTGTCTGACACCTATCTGTCTGACCTTGCTGTTAAATCCTGATATTTTCTAATATGTCATATGGTCTGACTGTCCGGTCTCAGACCTGCTTCAGGTGGAAATCATAAAGTCTCAATTTGTAAAACATCTTTTGTTCAGGCAGTTTTTCAATTAAAGGATCAAAGATTTAAATGCTGTGTTTGTTTGTCTGACCTTAACTTTTTAAGAGAGCTGTTAAATCTTAATTCAACAACAAACTGGTTCTAATGTTTAGTTTTAAACAGTCTGTTCTTCCTGGATTTATTTTGGATTTTTTATTTTTTATTTTGTTATGTCTTCACTGTGATACGTGCATTGAAAAGCGGATTTCAGATTGTCCATTCAACTTGGTATTTCTCCCATTCATCCATCCATCCATTTTCTATACCGTCAGTCCGTTAATCGGGTAGCGGGGGGGGGGGGGGGTGGAGGCTGGAGCCTATCCCAGCAGTCATCGAGCGAAAGGCGGGGTACACCCTGGACAGGTCGCCAGTCCATCACAGGGCCACACATAGAGACAAACGAGACAAACAATCATGCACACTCACTCCTAAGGACAATTTAGAGTCACCAATTAACCTAACATGCATGGTTTTGGACGGTGGGAGGAAGCTGGAGAACCCGGAGAGAACCCATGCATACACGGGGAGAACATGCAAACTCCACACAGAAAGGCCCCAGGCGGGGATTAAACCTGGAACCCTCTTGCTGTGAGGCTATGGTGCTAATCACCACACCACCGTGCAGCCCCTTCTCCCATTCAAATTTATTTTAAAATAAATTAATTGTTGAATTGATGATAAATGCTCTAGTAAAAACTCCCATTATCATTGTAAATTTTTCGACTAAATAACTATATGTAACTCTGGTACTCTTTAAGTACAGGCCAATGATCAATCAGAATCTGTCCTCACTCTCAGGGCTGAATGGGGGAAGAAGGAAGCAGGGTTGGGATGAGATAATCTTAGGGTGAGAGCATTTATGACAAAGCTAAGGATATCTAACCTTGTCTTTTCCAATTACACATGTCCACATGTACAGCCTAAGCTGTTTATGCTGAATCTGTATAAATGGTCAGTTTTTTCTTTTGCTAAATGGCATGCTTCTGTCATTGAGCGTGATGCTAGGAAGATGTGTCTTTATCTTCTAGTGTAGTAGGATGTGTCCCTGGAAAAGATGACGTTGTGTCTGGCACATGCTGTGGTAGTGGTGCAGAGGACTGCGTCTGAATAGAGAATTTAACTTCTCCTAAAAATGCTGACAGTCTGCAAGAAATGTTTTTTTTTTTTTCGTCTTTATCTGCCCTTGCTTTCTGGAATAAACCTGCCTCCTTTAGCTTTGCTGTTGCTTGATTCCTACTGCCTGTTGCTTGTTTTAAAAACATGGAGAAATCCCTCAGTAGCGGTGGAGCACTTTCACACCCCCCAAACATTCCTCTCTCTTGCATTTCTCTCGTCCAGTTCACAAATCTCTCAGTCCCTCCTTTTTCATCTTCTCTTCGAACCTTTTTTATCCATCTAGTCAAGGTGTTAAACAATACCGACCCCAATGAGCCGGGTTTACCTGTTTTCCACTTCTCAACTATGATTTGTGACATGTTTAAATATTTTACACGTGTTAATCAGAATGGGTGAATGGCGCAATGCCCGAGTGTTGGACCCGATCAAGAAGCTTCTACACAGAATCTTTTACTCTGTGTGCTTGATCGCTGGGGGTTCTCCCAGTCCCTTCACTCGTTTTAATTCACCAATCTCTGCAACACCCTAACTAAATTCCCCCCTTTTACAGAACCACTTGAGATCTGTGTCAGTGTAGGAATTCTCGATCAGTCTTGACACTTCCACTAGCACAGTAAAATATCAACCAAGTAGCAAACCACCCCACATCTTCATGAAAAATAATAAAACATAGCCCTGTGTCCTTATGCAGAGACAAACCCCTAGTGTATCATCTATGCACAACAACTGCAGAACCACCGCCGATTGCGGAGAGAAAAAAACAAAAACAGACACACCGCCAATTGCGGATTTTACAGTCCAACCACCAAACGTGAAGTAATACAGACCCACCGCCGATTGCAGATAGAGGTCCAAGCGCCCTTGTGCGCAGAAATTACCCACACAGTCTATTGTGAAGTAATACAGACCCACCGCCGATGGCAGATAAAGGTCCAAGTGCCTCTTGCACAGAAATTACTCACGCCGCCTATAGTACAGTAATACAGACCCTCCACCGATTGCAGATAAAGGTCCAAGTGTCTCTTGCACAGAAATTACTCACATCCGGTCGTGGAGTAATACCGAGATTACTCACACCGCGATAGCGGACTAATAGACCCCCGCCCTTTGGCATGTAATTCCTATTCAGTTTAGAAGACAGAGATGAATTTATGTTATCTTAATTTATGTCTTTTATTTGGCCAAATTGTACTAAACTAGGACACACATGACTCTCCCTATGTGAGACTATGTGTTTATACTTTACATGTGACCACCTAGTAAACCTGTAGACACAAATTTTGTGCTTTTGATTTAGTGATCGGAGGACATCCTAATTCAGACAATTTAGTTTAGAATGACCAATGTACAGAAATTTCACATATCCTGATACAAGAGGTTTTCTGCTCACCTTGTGTTTTAGGCGCCTTGAATTGTCTGAAGAAGAGTCCCCTCCAACCAGCTCCGGAAGTCCTCGATCGGACACGGTCTCAGAGTCAGCCAATCCGGGTCACGGCACCAATTGTTAGCCCGATTTTTTCATTGGAAGCTCAAGAACAAGCTGGAGAAATCGTTTATTAAAAAAGTATTTATTAGTGGTCACAAATAAAGTATATTGCAGCGCTGGACTCTGAGTGCCAGAGCTCCCGCAGGAAATCCGTCAGGCCGAGCCCCGTTATCCGGAAACATGTCATATTTATATTCAGCTTTATCTCACAGAAGTTGTTTTCACACTTGTCAGAGTATAATTGGCCAGTTTTGGGTGACATGCTCAGGCCAGCTGCTGTCTTTGTTGTGTTCTTTGGATGTGATAAACAATGTGTGTGTGTGTGTGAGTGCTGTTTTAGGCGTGGATCTAATGTACCAGACCTATCTGCCCTAATAGAGATGTTTTGTCTGACCCAGTTGTTTATGTCCTTCTAAGGTCTTGGACCATTTAAGGTCATCTGTTGTGCAGTATGAGCAGAGTGGAAAAGTACCAGCTAGGAACATAGGTTATTTAGGAAAATACAGAATATGAATTTATAATGTCTAAGATCAAAGCCAATTATAACAGCACATAGGGGATTGTATGTATGTGTGTGTGTGTCACCTAATAAAAGAGCAAGGGAGGCAACCACACGTTGGAGAACTCTTGTGAATCTGCAGAGAGAAGGTTCGTGTGTTTTTCTCCCCTTGCAAGTAAAATTCTGAGGCCTCTGAGGGATTTCTTGGTTTCATACCGTTGTCTGTTAGTTAATTTTTCTAACAGACCTGAAAATGAAGAAAATGAGCATCTACGTCTGTCGTGAACCAAATGCAGTAGAAATCATCATTGAGGGAATACCAGTCCTTACTCATCTTGGAAACCTGGCCAAAGCATGCTGCCTACTCCTTGGGATGACGTATGCGCTTAATCTTGAGTATCCATCCAAACTTTCCAAAACATTTGAGGTGTTTCTTTTTGTGGGACTCGACACGCTGCGCCCAAAACCAACCCCCAAGTTCATGACTCTCAAAAACAAACTTCTAGCCTAGGTAGTCAGACATGACTGTCAGTTTGAACTCATTAACAGTTGTTTCTTCAAAATGTTGTTATGGTTCGTCTTGTTCAGGTTTTACACAGGCTAAATTGCCCCACTGTGAAGCTACAACTGGTCAGAAGGTGGGATCTGTGAGTTGTTTAAGTTAAGATGCTTTAATATTATGTACACAGTAAAAAAACTGTACTCTGAATGTTCTACTAAACAGCACTTAATAAGCTGAGGTCACGCATTCTTTTATGCACTAAATACTGATACTGTCCAGCTTATTGCCACGGTTTTTATATGGCTTGTGAAAATGTTTTAATATGTATACAGTTTAAAAAAAAAAAGTAATGTAAAGGTGTTGTATGCAAGACTTTGAAAACGTTGCGGTCATGCATTCTTCTATGCACTAAATATGGATGTTCTTGACTGTTCATACTGTCCAGCTCATTGCCACTGTTAATGGTAATGATGTAATAAATATTGGAATTTGATGTCTTTTTTTATTATTATACTAATTATTTTAAGCTGTGTGAATTGGACAAAATTAATAAAATAGAGTACATAAATTATTTAAAAAAGGGATTTATTGGTTTCATACTGTTGTCTGTTAGTTAATTTTTCTAAAATTTTGGTCCTTTGAGCCGGATCCAACATTTTGTACGAGGGTTTCTACCGGGAGGGCCGAAACTCTGTAGACTATGCACAGCCCGACTAGGTCGGAGGAAAGACGCACGGGGCTAAAATTCTCCGTTCGCAAGAGAAGGCCCTTTCCGGGAGAACTCCTCACAAATGATGGCATCCAAGCGCAGTTTTACAACGGACAGTGGATGAGACCAAGAAAAAGAAAAAACAGCTGAATCGTGAGTAACATTTTTTTTTTTATACAAGAGAGGTTTGAGTCTTCGCCTAAGAACATAAAAAAAAGACAAAAAATAAAATAAGTGGTTAGGGGGGGTTAAAGTCCCCGCCTAAAAAGAAAGGGTGTTTAGAAAAAAAAAGAAAGACAAAAAAATTAAATAAGTGTTTAGGTGGGGTTAAAGTCCCCGCCTAAAAGAAAGGGTGTTTAGAAAAAAAGAAAGACAAAAAAAATAAAATAAGTGTTTAGGTGGGGTTAAAGTCCCCGCCTAAAAGAAAGGGTGTTTAGAAAAAAAGAAAGACAAAAAAAATAAATAAGTGTTTAGGGGGGTTAAAGTCCCCGCCTAAAAGAAAGGGTGTTTTTTTTCCTATTTTTTTTTAATAAAAAAAAAAGAGGGGGTTTGAGTCCCTACCTTATGGGAAAAGGAGGGTTAAAGTCCCTACCTAAGGAAAAGGGGGGTTAAAGTCCCTACCTAATGGGTACCCGGTGTTTGTAAGTCTATAGTATTTGTTTTTGAATGTGTTTTGTGTTTTTAAGTGTGTCAGTATTTGTATTGTGCAATTGCGCTGTTTTGAGTGTGCACGTGAAAGGGTGAGAGGCGCTGGTTTGAGTGTGCACGTGAAAGGGTGAGAGGCGCTGGTTTGAGTGTGCGCGGGAGAGGGTGAAACTCGCTGTTTTGAGTGTGTGTATGAGAGAAAGGAACGAGTGATTGGAACAGAGTTTTGTTGAAGCAGCAGAGTAACTGGGAACCTAACGGTGTCAACAAAGGTTACTGACTGTTGAAGTAGACAAACTCGGACGTTCATTAAGGACAAAGATATTAATAAAATGGGGAATGTGAATGGTACGATGGACGGGGAGGGGGATCGTAAATTTATGGAACAGCAACGCCCCGGTTCATGTCAATACCTAAATCACTGGAAAAGAAAATATGTTTTTTTGGGAAAATTGTCAGTCCCTCAGTGCCAAATGCTGGTGAACAAATTAAAAGATAAAGATAAAACTAAAGGTCGAAAACAGGACGGACCCAAAACCACTACTGCAAAAGTGTGGTTGGCTGAAGCTCATAAGAGGAAATTAGGGGAAGAGAAAGGGAGAAAGGAAAAAGGCACAATATGTGCTGTTGTCCATCCTGAAAATAATAAAACAACCCCCCTCCATCTCTGGTGCTTTTGCCCTGCCATACTCTCTGTGGAGGGAGCAGGGGGAGGGGAGTCACTGACTCCTGTGACACCTCCACAGATCCACTCTTCCTCAATTTATGGACCAGGTCATACATGCAGAAAAAGTGACACAGAAAAAAAGAAGATCAGAGAAAAGAAAGCTGATGTGTTTGTGGCAGACAGTTGTGATGATTATGGGGGAGGAGATGCAGATGTGTTTTATATGAAAGGTCCAAGCTGGGACAACAGAGGAAGAGGTAGAGGGTTCACCAGAGGAAGAGGTAGAGGCTTCCCCAAAGGAAGGGGAAGAGGAAGGTTTTCAGATATAGAGTGTTGGTTGTGTGGCAAGTTAGGACATCTTAGCAGAGAGTGTCCTAAAAAAAAAAGAAACAATAATGACTAGACAGAGGGCATCCGAGTGCAGAAAATGGAAAGGAAGAACCACTAGTGGTGGATAATATGTTGGATTTAGTGGATATCTGCACAATGGCTGATAGCATGCCTCAAATGACTTTACTTGTACAAGGGAAACCATATGTGTTTTTATGTGATTCAGGAGCATGCCGCACTGTGATGAGAGCTGATTGCCACAAGTTCCCCACATCTAAAGATAGCATTTTTGTAAGATCAGCAGGTGGAGAGGTGCAAAAGTAACCTATGTCCACCAAAATAAAGTTAAAATTTCCAGAAAAAGGTGGAAGTTCCTGGGGCCAAGTGGTGCTTTCCCCAGCCTGCCCCTTTAATCTACTAGGACGAGACTTTATGGAAAAAATTAAAGTTGCCATGTATCCAGCATAGATTGGGAGCATGTTGGCACGTCAATATGCAGAGACCCATGTTATACAAGGCTCTGGGGAACCACACTATCACTGGTCCTTGGACTTACCAACTGTCGATATAGCAGTTACTGCAAATCAGCTGGCTGATCTGACAGCTGAAGTCACTCGTCACGCAAAGAGCACCTTTCCCCCAGGGGGTTATCCTGTCACAGTGAGGTTTAAGAAAACCACTGGTCCAGACTATGCATTTGACAAGGCTTTTTGTCGATTAGGCTCACAAAGAGTTGTTCTTACTGCATGTTATTGGAGAGAGGACAACTGTTTTTGTTTATGTACTCTTACCCCGGAAATGAATAGATTGGTGCAATATGGGAAGACACCACATGTGTCCATGGCCATAAATGGCTGGACAGACTGGAAACAATTGAACCAATCAGCATTATATCTCAAAGATGTCACTGACTGGAGACCTGATGAGCAGAAAGGCTGGCAGTTCAGCCCCTCAACACAGTATTATAGGAAACAGTTAAACTGGGTAGTAACATGTTCCCCACAAACGCATTTGGAGGAACAGTCTGCGTGAACTATGACCCTCACTGCAGAACAAGATCAGGCTTTAGAATCACTGCCATCCACACTATGGTCCCAAGGCAACGCTAATGTGGGACTGATAAAAGGTGTGGAGCTTGTTATTATTAGGCCAAGGAGAGAACACAGGCCTAAAGCACGACAATATCCCCTGAATTACAGGGTTTACAGATTACAGATTTACGTAGTAAAGGGATTATTAGACCCTGCCCAGACTCACCGGTGAACACAGCTATCTTTCCAATAAAGAAAGCTCCTCCATCTATAGGATGGAGGATGGTACAGGATATGAGGCCAGTAAATGAGTCTGTGATAGTAAGATCCCCAAATGTTCCGGACCCACACACACTGTTAAACCAATTGTGACCAGAGACAACTAATTTCTCTGTAATAGATTTGAGTAATGATTTCTTTTCAATCCCAATACATCCAGACTCTCAGTATTGGTTTGCATTTACTTTTAAAGGGAAAAGATACACTTTTACGAGGCTGCCCCAGGGGTATGCAGAAAGTCCAACTATTTTTGCAGAGGCTATAGCAAATTGTTTAGCCGAATTTGTTCCTCCCCAAGGTAGCCAGATATTGTCGTATGTGGATGACATTTTAGTGGCAGGAAAGTCAGAACAGAAATGTAAACAAGATACCATAGCGCTGCTACATTATTTAGCAGACACAGGAAACAAAGCGAGCAGAAATAAGCTTCAGTTGTGGTCCTCAGAAGTTAAATATTTGGGCCACTGTCTCACTAAAGATGGAAGGAAAATAGATGAAGGCAGAAAGACAGCTATTTTGCAGGCACCCAAGCCAGCTAATAAAAAGCAGATGATGTATTTTTTAGGCCTGGCAAACTACTGCAGAAGTTGGGTCATTGGCTTTGCCCAGCTGACCCAACCCTTGAATGATCTTATATATGGGGAACCTATGACAGCCTCAGAAGAGATAAAATGGACAGACAGTGCTGAGGATGCATTTTGCAAATTAAAGCAAACATTAGCAGGCTCAGGGACGCTGGCTCTGCCAAATTATACTAAGCCATTCTTACAGACAGTGGACTGTAGAGAAGGATTTATGACCTCGATGTTATCACAAAAATATGGAACTAAAAATAAGCCGGTAACTTATTTCTCCAAAAGACTAGATCCTGTGGCAGCAGCCACACCCCACTGTGTACAAGCAGTTTTGTCTGCTGCAATGGCTGTTCATGCCTCAGCTGAAATAGTATTATTCCACCCACTAACACTTCTAGTCCCACACTCGGTCTCCATTTTGCTTCTGCAAACAAATATGAAGTTTCTATCACCAGCAAGACATTTATCGTGTCTAACCACACTCCTCTCACAGCCACACCTGACGGTTGAACGCTGTACTTGTTTAAATCCCTCCACTCTGATACCAACTGAAAAAGATGGTACATTCCATAACTGTATAGCAGAGGCGGAAAAGGTTTATAAACCTAGAGCAGACCTAACAGATGTGGCTTTGACAGGAGGAGAAGTTTTGTTTGTCGATGGGTCAGCTAAAATTGATGAAAAAGGAAAGAATCGCGTGGGTTATGCAGTAACCACAGTTTCAAAAGTAGTAAAAGCTGGCCCGCTCCCTGGACACCTTTCAGCACAAGCAGCTGAACTGATAGCATTAACTGAGGCATGCAAGCTGTATAAAGGAAAAGAGGTCACAATATATACGGATAGTCAATATGCCTTTGGTACAGTACATCAATATTGTCAACAATGGAAAAATAGAGGTTACCAAACCTCCACTGGAAAACTCATAAAGAATTGCTGCAAGATTTGCTGGAAGCAATATTGTTACCAAAAGCTATTGCGGTCTGCAAATGTGAAGCACATGCAAAAGGAACAGATTTTGTAAGTAAAGGAAATGATTTTGTAGATAAAGCTGCAAAAGAAGCTGCAATGTCACACGTTTTAACTATGACTATGGAAAATGATGTTTTAAAAGACATGCAACAACAAGCACCAGACAGCAAAAGAACTATGTGGTGCAAAAAAGGAGCAATTTTGAAAGATGACATCTATACCTAACCACTGGGAAAACCAATCTTGCTAAAATCCATGTATAAATGGGCAGCAATTGTGGCACATGGGCCTTGCCATGTGTCAACAGGAGGGATGAACAGTAGAATAGAACAATATTATACTCATAATAGTTTTACTACTTATTCAAAAAACTTGTGTGCACAATGTCGGATTTGCATTAAACATAATCCACAGGGAAACATGAGACCACGAAGAGGTCAGTTTCCTAAATCAGAGTATCCTTTCCAAGAAATACACGTGGATTTTATCGAGCTAAACAAATGTAACAACCAGAAGTATTGTTTGGTAATAATTGATGCATTTTCGAAATGGGTAGAGATATTTCCATGTTATTCAGCAGATGCCCTGACAGTAGCAAAAGCCTTATGCAAAAGAATAATACCTACTTTTGGGATTCCACAAAGGATCAGGAGTGATAATGGAAGTCATTTTGTGAATACGGTGATACAAAAGTTAGTGGATCACTTCTGCATGAATTTAAAAACCCATTGTGGTTATCATTCCCAGAGTGCAGGGCTAGTGGAAAGAACTAATGGAACAATTAAGCTGAAACTGAGGAAAGCAATGGAAGAAACAGGGAGAAACTGGACTGATTGCATAGACTTAGTTCAGCTAAGCATGAGGATAACTCCTACACAAGGTCAATCTTTAACTCCTTTTGAAATAATGTATGGACGACCATATGCAATCCCAGATCTAGCTAAAACTGTATGTCATCAGTATGAGGATGATGACACTCTAGCGAGTTATATGAAAAGGATGTTTGAAACAAAAGAAATAAGTCAATATAATAATGTTCCAAGTGAGACTTTGCCATTACAGGTTGGAGCAGAGCTAAAGATCGGAGACTGGGTCTTCACGAAGGTGATAAAGAGGAAGGTGTGGAACAAACTGAGCTGGGAAGGCCCACTCCAGATCCAAATACCTCAACCGCTGTCAAGGTCGAGAGACGTGATACTTGGATACACAAGAGGTACTCTTTGCCTTCCCCTGACTGCTAGAGAGGGAAGTCCAGCTACAAAGTGGACCAGGTGTATAGATCCTGGTAAACTCAACGCTGGTGAAGCACGGACATCTCTCTAGCACTTAGCAGGGCAAGGGGCAGAGAGCACCAAAGAAGAAAAAAAGAAAGGTTCAAAGTGATTGTTGGTAACAGGACTGGTCATAAGTCTCTTTGCGGTTCTGCCTATTTTAGGTTGGGAGACTTATGGGAAATGGGAAGAAATCATCAGGGTCCTGTTAAGCAGCAAAGGAAGTTGTGAAGCAGGGAAGGTGTAAACCTTCGGAACTAAATGGAATGTTTGTCACCAGGAGAATCATCAGGAGAATCTATAACTTTTCAACTGTCTGTGTCCTTCTTTCCTGGCTGAAAAAGGAGGAGCGTGTTCTAACGTCTGATACCTAAGAACACAGTACCAGGCGGATCTTTAACGAAAGCGTCCTATCTGAAGAATTGAAGGAGCATTCAGGAGTTGACACTTCTATATGGTCTAACATGATGAATATGTTTGGAAGATATTGTGCCATGATTCTATCACTTATGATGACTGCAGCAGTATTTACTGCAATATTGGTAGTGTGCGGGTGTTGTTGTGTGCCGTGTCTCCGTTCTCTATGTACCAGGTTGGTGGTCCAGACCATAGAGGGACACCCTTCTGAGTTTAGAGCATTGCTTCTCAGGAGGATGAAGTAGATGAAGAATATCATCCGGACCTATATCCAATGTCGCACATTGTCCAAGAAGCTGACAATAATTGTGTTTAGATGAAATAAAATGAAGAACCTTTTGAGTGTAAATTGATAAGGTTGTCATAAAAATTATGTTCTTACAGAAAGCTAAAAAGACTTGTAAGATACTGATGTGAAGGGTGACATGTCAGAAAAGTTTGCTTATTATCATTAAATAAAAGTCACAGCCAGAGAGGCCAGTTCATATCAAAACTTCACAAGGAGAAGTTGGGAGACAAAGAGAACTGTGTTTTAAGAAGGAATGTTGTCTCCCCACTGATTGTTATCTTTATAGCTCCCCAAATAAGGAGATGCCTCCAAACTAAGGAGATATGCCAGACCTGGGCACATAGGGGATTGTATGTATGTGTGTGTGTGTCACCTAATAAAAGAGCAAGGGAGGCAACCACTCGTTGGAGAACTCTTGTGAATCTGCAGAGAGAAGGTTCGTGTGTTTTTCTCCCCTTGCAAGTAAAATTCTGAGGCCTCTGAGGGATTTCTTGGTTTCATACCGTTGTCTGTTAGTTAATTTTCCTAACAGACCTGAAAATGAAGAAAATGAGCATCTACGTCTGTCGTGAACCAAATGCAGTAGAAATCATCATTGAGGGAATACCAGTCCTTACTCATCTTGGAAACCTGGCCAAAGCATGCTGCCTACTCCTTGGGATGACGTATGCGCTTAATCTTGAGTATCCATCCAAACTTTCCAAAACATTTGAGGTGTTTCTTTTTGTGGGACTCGACACGCTGCGCCCAAAACCAACCCCCAAGTTCATGACTCTCAAAAACAAACTTCTAGCCTAGGTAGTCAGACATGACTGTCAGTTTGAACTCATTAACAGTTGTTTCTTCAAAATGTTGTTATGGTTCGTCTTGTTCAGGTTTTACACAGGCTAAATTGCCCCACTGTGAAGCTACAACTGGTCAGAAGGTGGGATCTGTGAGTTGTTTAAGTTAAGATGCTTTAATATTATGTACACATTAAAAAAACTGTACTCTGAATGTTCTACTAAACAGCACTTAATAAGCTGAGGTCATGCATTCTTTTATGCACTAAATACTGATACTGTCCAGCTTATTGCCACGGTTTTTATATGGCTTGTGAAAATGTTTTAATATGTATACAGTTTAAAAAAAAAAAAGTAATGTAAAGGTGTTGTATGCAAGACTTTGAAAACGTTGCGGTCATGCATTCTTCTATGCACTAAATATGGATGTTCTTGACTGTTCATACTGTCCAGGTCATTGCCACTGTTTGGATATGGTAATGATGTAATAAATATTGGAATTTGATGTCTTTTTTTATTATTATACTAATTATTTTAAGCTGTGTGAATTGGACAAAATTAATAAAATAGAGTACATAAATTATTTAAAAAAATATTTAAATGTTACTCATTTTATTTAAGTCTAATGTGTTTAATATGCTGATGTTTTGGTTTTGATTTTACTCAATTTCTTGGCTTTTTCTGCAAACGCAACTTAGTATTTTTGCATACATCGAAATGCATATTATCAAGTTCCCGTTACTCAAAATACCAATGAATTCACTAAACTTATAAAAAGTGGTTGGAAAATGTTGCCTTATTTTTATTGAGTTAGATCTAGGCAACAGTTTTTACAGTGTAGAGATTGCAGCGTCCATAGCAACTACCTTAACAATGGTAGAAAACGTTTCATTCTATTTTTTTTTTAAAGTTGATACTGAAATCTTCGGCGAAACTAGTAAAACGAAAGATCGCCTACATTCCCTGAAGAAGATTATGAAAATACTATGCATAATTCTTGCTAGAAATGTCATCAAAATGCATACAAATGCTGATGCTTTCTTAAAACGTTAGAAAATAGGCCGACAGTCAGCCTTTTTTTTTTTTCGCTGAGGGAAACCTGATAGTCACGTGAAATAAATATAAACTTATTGTCACAATTTTGGGGGGCAAATTGTGACAATACTACGTTTTCCCTTGTGGATCAACGGAGCTATTACACATTTTGCTGTGAGACTGGGTTGGATAAAACATGCACATCATGTCACTACAGACATTGAAGGACCTGAGCCGTCTCAGGAAGAAGAGAAAGCTCTGGCCCCTCTTGTACACTGCTTCTATGTTGGCAGACCACTCCAGTTTATTATCCAGCACCACCCCCAGGTATTTGCAAGTCTTAACAATCTCTATCGCCCCTCCATCAATGCAGACTGACTGGTATGGTGTTTTAGATCTCCCGAAGCCAAGCACTAGTTCTTTGGTCTTGGTAGTTTTTTAGGAGCAAATTATTTTTGGTTCAGCCATTGAAGGACTCCACAAGGTCTCTGTACTCCTTCTCCTGTCCACCATGCACACATGCCACAACAGCAGTATCATCAGAAATGTGGCAGGACCTGAAGTCCGATGTGTACAGGGTGAAAAGAAAAGGAGCCAAAACAGTCCCCTGCGGAGGCCTAATACTGCATTCCAGTGTTCCAGAAGCACATCTCCCCATCCTCACATACTGTGGTCTGGCAGTCAGATACTCTATAATCCACGAGGTCAGGGAGGGGGCCACACCCATACCTAAAAGCTTGTCTTTCAGTATGGGTGGCCAATAACTCAACAGCCAGTTGAGTTAGTATTGACTACCAAAAGTATTGCTTTTCCACAATATTACACATGGACTGGTTTACCATTTTTTTTCATACTAATATACAATTATTCAAGAGTATGTCATGATGTATATTTCTCTGAATGTACTGGTTCTGGCAGATGTTAATTTCACCAGTTTTTGTGTGTTTTTATGTTAATAATAATAATAATAATAATACATTTTATTTATAGGCACCTTTCTAGACACTCAAGGTCACCGTACATAGGTTAAAAACAATGTAACACAAGCAATGATATTAAAATTACACAGTTCAAATGAAATCATAGGGAAAAGGCAAGTTTCAGGACAGCACGGCCGGTGTTAGGTGGAGAGCGATGGGAGTTGGACCACATGGACTTGATTGGTTTTGAAGAGTCCACTCGGAAGCTCCGGCGGGACCCCCGCTGGATGTATCTCCAATGGGGGAGGAAAGCGATGTCTGGGTGGAGGTGTAGTGCGGTCGGCGGAGGATCGGGTAGGTGGAAGCGCAGTCTCAGGAGCTCCACAGCTGAGTACTGGAGCAGTCCCATCACGGTCTGGCGAGCAAGCGACAGGAGAGTCCCGTCAAACACGGACCAGATGTATAGCCTGTCGGACCACATTGTTGGCGTGTAAACGGGCAACTTAGGCATCAAGGTGAGCAAGTCCAGGTGAGGCTTGAAAGCCGAGGCAGAGCAGGTGAGCTAGTGTAGGTCGCGCCAGCATTCACTCATCTTTTCATGTTTGTTGCCATGGTCCCTCACTTTTAGCCACGTAGCTGATAGCAAGGATGCCACGTGGATTTCCAGCTATGTGATGGTGATAGCAATGGATGGCATCAGGCCCTCCCAGGGGCACCTCACAGTGGCAGGACTCAGGCTGTCAAGTACAAGACTCAAAACGGAAGTTCCCCGACCACAGTGGCAGCGGCGATAACGCAGACCTAGGGTGTCTCCAAGCAATAGGTTGGTAGGCAGTCGAGACTCGACAACGTTAGCATCAAGCCAACCATCCAAAAAAGGCTGACTGGTCTGCGGCACAGGTAGCAAAAAGGTCACCTCAAAAAGACTGCCAACCCTAAAGCGCAATGCCAATTCACAACTCGTTGTTTGGCTCGGCTGGAGAAGCAGCGAACTGGCAGCGCCAGCGTCCTCTCCAGCGTCCTCTCCAGCGTCCGAATATAACACCATGTGTGTTGTAGTAGCCAATAGAAATGATGATGGCGAATCAGAAAATAGAAGGTAGACTTCACATGCTTGGTTATGCTGGACAGAAGGAGAGGTGATTAAAATGTGGTTGAATCTGCATCCATCCTTCTTTGTTTCTTTACCGAAAGCACTGTATATTTTGTACATCTTCGAGCAGTATTATTACTATATTTGGTATAAATATATATAATTTAAATATATAAAAAGGAGGGGCAATTGCACAGTGCCTATTCAAGTACCTGGGTTTATGTGTAATATGCAATTCATGTCCTCCTTTTCTATATATTTGAGATGTATTTTAATATGTAACTATTCACATCACAACCAAGCATCTGAAAATTGTGTTTTACTAATTTTTTGCAGTTTCACTCTGTTGACATTTGAAGGGTCTCAATAAAAAAGACAATACACCTGTCATTTCCTGAAGAGTTTATCTGTCTGCTACGTTGTGTTCAGGTCAAACAGTGAAAGTGCTTCTGCATGATGCGCTGTACGGTTTTAGCTAGCTACGTATTGTTGGAACTAGAAAAACCCAAACAGTCACCCCCCTGGGTTAAAGTAAGTTTTCTTCACTTTTCTAAATATGTAAAGTTGAAAAGGTAACTTAGCCGTCTTTCAGCCAATATTATTGATGCATAACTTACCATTCAGGTATAACGTGGATGTTGATAACTCAATTAGCAAACTATTTGTTGATACATCTAATTCTTCCAACGACAAAGGACTTCAATAACTAACGGATTAATTAATTAGCATATGATAGGATTTATAACTAACAGACAAATAAAATAATACATAGATATGATTGATATGTATTCTTGTTATTCATTCTTTGGGCCAGTGTGTATGATGCAATGTATGCAGAAGTTTTTGTATTCAGCTTATTCTCATTGCAAGGGCATCACATAGTGGTGCTCTCACAAAGGCCCCGGTGTCACAAATGCATGCAAGGTATCCCTTGTCAATAGTACTTTACCCAGTTTAATGGCAAAATGTGATACAGTCTTATAAATGTTATCTATTGTGATCGATTGTCATCTATCAATGTCCACAGACACACAAAAATACTCCAACACAGTGTCACAGCATTTCATCAAATAGTGGCATACCGACTGTTGCAATCAGATATATTAGGTGAAAATGTATGCATACAAAGATGTATGAAGAGTGGGTGGAGGATGGCGAAACACTCAACTGCTGAGTGGGAGAATCAAGGTCCCCTAAGCTAAACGCACAAAACAGGCAGAACACACAAACTAGATGTCCTATTGTCATCCTTTGCAAAATTGTGCTAGATGGAACAAATAAAAAATTATTTTATCTTCATCAGCAGAAATACAGTTTTCTAATATATGAATATTTCACATTTTTCCATTAGGTTGGGCTGGATGCACATGCTGGAGGAATGTTACACACCGACAGCTAGAGCATCAAATGCCAATTTAGAGGTAAAATAAAATTAAGATAACGTTACATTTGCGTACTTTAAAAGAAGGTTATTTGTCTATGAGGAGTCAGAGAAAATTAGGACAGATTTTACTGAAAATAGGATAAAAATGCACACAAAACAGGGATGAAGCTTCACTAAAACACCAACTACCTACAGTATAGATGAAGATGCCAATATGGTATGTTACAAGTGCGGACTAAAAGGACACAAGGCAAGAAAATATTTTTGTAAGAATAGTGTAGCTATCATAAAAGCAATACAAATCAAGAATTTCTGTGTAAGAAAAAGAGGGAAAAAGGTGTTTTCAGAAAAGTTGCAGAAAAAGACAACTGTGACCAAGACTGTCTTTTCAAGGTCAATCACACAAAGAATGAAGGACCACCAGACAACGTGAAGATGAAAGGTACCATGGTGGATGCAGGAGCTACATCCCACATTGTGAATGATGTTGGAAAATTTTAAAGCTTTGATGACATACTCCACCCTGAAACCCATTCAGTGAATTTAACTGATGACATCAAGTGCAATGGAATGGTGCAAGGATGAGGAACTGTGATGATCTATCGAGAAGACAATGTTGAACATCAGAACAGAGCATGGCTACAAGATGCACTGTATATGCCCTTGTACCATATGACATCTTCTCAATTGTAAGAGCGACAAATGGAGAAGCAACAGTCACCTACAATGTTACAGTATCTATGTTATATGTAACAGTTTCGTTTAAGTCTAAATGGTGCAGATGTTCAGGATTTCATTTAAAAGTATTAATATAAACCCATTGAAAAAAAGCAACATGTTTTAGCCATGTGATCTGACTGATGAAAATACGTCAACTGGATTAGTGCAATATGATGTCAAATTTTGGCTATGTTACGCTATGCACACACATATAGAGTAAGTGATAATTAAGGGTGTAATAAAAACTAGAAATTTTCTGAAGAAATTTTGATGGATGCCAAGCTGCTGCCCGTCGAGACAGAGATACAGAGAGACTATGCTGTGCTGAGAGAGCTGCTAGTTGCCAGTCAAGCATTAGATATTTCAAATCAGTCTGAAATATGAAATACTGGCTTGTTATGGTGAAACCTGCCTGCTTTAGACAGAATAAGTGAGGTTACCCACACAGAAGGACAGCCTAAGCCAGACAGACACAGAGGAGGACAGACTGTGCCCCCTGAGAACAAACAGCTATTTCAATGGATTTATAAGTCACAGGTGAAAACAAAATTGTCCTGATAATAGCAGAAAGGTCTACTGAAAACAGTTATGTCATTTATATCAAAGTCCTGTGTAGAATACAGGTTTTATGACAGTTTGAAGACCGCCCTCACTATCAGTGTAAAGGAGAAAAGGAGAGCCTGTTTATAATGAAAATGTGTGATTTCGCTCTGAATCTGAGGTGCTTTGACAGAAAAGCAGAAGTTACAGCACAAAGACGGAAAGAAGACATGAATAGCTTAATTTTGAGTTTGAATTTATCCAGGTTTAAGAGAAATTGTGGATATTAGAGAGGTTTGAGCCCGTTATTAGTGTGGCGGCTGAGTCATTTCTGTGGATTCCCCTGTATTTCTAATGGAGAGGGACTGTGCTGTTTCTTTTGACATTTTGTATTAGGAGCACACATAACACAGGATGGCATAAAGCTGTTACAATAGGCCAGCCATGTTGGCTCTGGCCTCATCAGCTGTATTAGAACAGGGTCTTTCTCTCGTGAGCGGCTGGCATGAACCTGTTATCACTTGATCGATTGATGAGAATAATGGGAACATATGAGTGAGCATATGAGTGAGTGCGCGCTATCGCGCGCATTTATCTCCTGTGTGACTGGCATGCAGGGCCGTACGCAGGGCCCAAAAAATACTGAGGTCATGAGTCAGAACTTCAAGTCGGGTTCAGGGGCATGCTCCCCTGGAATATTATTTAATTCCTTTATCTGGCCATTTTCAGAGTCTTAAAGGAACAAAAACAACATCACAATGACTTTTAGACTTATTTGTTTTGTTTGTTATCAGAGAACACCAGCCTCATCCTAAATGATTTGCAAATGAGTTACATTGTAAAACTGGAGAATGAATGTTTATGATAGTGTTGATGATAGTGCCTAATCTGTTCACTCTTGTTAAGGAAAACCAGCTTTTCAGCACATTTCTATTATAATCTTACACAATACTTCAATTATCATGCATTAAACATCTGACTTTTAAAATGTATACAGGTCTGGCATAGTCTCTTCCTTTTATAGTACCTGCTCTCCCTCTGTCACTAATCCTCTTCTTGCTGCTTGGCCCAAAGATGAGCTTGATTTGGCTCAGCCTTTTCCTCCCTATCCTGTTTTCCCTTTAGTGAAGAATATAAAAAAACTGGACTATCTCACTCACCTGCATCTTAATGCTAACGTCAATAATATTGTTAATATCGTATATCTTTACACTTATATTTCAATACCCTACACTTGACACTTTTTTACTGAAGCATTTTTCTTATTTTCTTATTTTGTGCGGAATTATTGTGCCAAGGTTTTTTTTATTCGACATATTTATATTTAATTCTTGGTAGCAGGTAAAAAGAAAATTTCACTGCACATTGTACTATGTATGATTATGTATGTGACAAATAAAACTTGAATCTTGAATCTATAAACACAGTCAAATACTAAACTGATAGAAATGAAAACAATACGCCATTTCAACATCATGTTTTCAGATGTGTCAGAAATCTTAAAAAACCTTGAGGGTGGTGCAGAACTTTTTAAATTTGAGGTAAAAATGGGGCATTCTGAGGCTTTTTGAAGGATCATTATGGTGTCTCATGAAGTAAGGGCAAGTTACCACAGAAAATTATTTATTATTATTATCATTTTTAAAATTAACCGGGTGTTTTATTTTGTTTCTGCGCACGACTTCCTGTCCCGCACGATCTCCTTTGTGCAGTGTTGCTGCGTTGTGTTCCGGCAGAAATATATAACAGATTCAGCATCCAACATTGATAAATCAACACAGAATAAACGTTTAATTTTCAATCGAAGACGTCGCTGACATTTCAATCACAAAATGAATGTTGACTCAACTGGTGGAAATTGATTGGTGATTGGTACTGACGGAGTTAACCAAAATTAAACTTTGACTCTTGTTTCCTTGCTATCTGAGTATGCTGGGCTGCAATAAAAATATCTCCACATTAAAATGCATTTTTTTCTCACAGTCATCTACCACTTAAACTGCTCTCCACCTACATTTTTAGCTTGATGTGCTCCTCTTCCAGTGACTCGTGTGACTAACTGACTCACTAACGGTAGCGGTAACATCAGAGTCCAACTTGTGTGTGGTAGTTACCATTGACAGTGCATGTTGGTGATGACGCGCAGCACGTATGCCCAAACTGAGCCACTGTTTTATTAAACAGTTGCGCTATTCTTGGCTCTTCAAATATAAAATCACCACAATTTAAGCAAAAAAGAAAAAAAAATACAGAGGACATGACCTTGGTGTCCTCTATGGTAGTTACAGCCTTGCTGGCATGAACCTGTTATAACAGGTCAACCATGTTGGCTGTGCCCTCATAAGGAATAGTAGCTGTGTGGTTATTTTATTAGTTGGAACTACAGTCCACTGAGAGACAGAGGCTGTCATGTTATATTGTATTAGGAGCACACAATACAGGCTGGCATAAAGCTGTTATGATAGGCCAGCCATCTTGGCTCTGCCCTCATCAGCTGTATTAGAACAGGGCAGCAATGTTTACTCTGGCCTCATAAGCTGTATTAGAACATCATTAATTGCTGTGGGCGTGCCAATTGACAAATCTGCACCTCACTTTGTCCCCTTAAAATCACGGGGTTTTAATTATGAAGCACAAGTCTAGAACAAATGGCCGCTGTTCAAAAAGTAGAAGTCGTATCCGAGTAATTCTTGAACCGTGAGCGCCAGAAGGGATGGGGGAAGCCAGCAGTGTAATTTCAGTGTAATGTTCTCCTTCTGTGTGTGGCTCGTTTTTTATGGCAGTTTGAAAATGAGTTTTCACACTGATTTCATGAGTCGGCCTGTTTATAATGGGATTGAATGTTCCCTCTCTGCGCTCCGAGGTCATTTGTGAGAAATCTGTGAGGCCAAGCTCAATGAGACTTTGGGTGAAAGAGGACTAAAATACCTACGTTTTGATGTAAAATTTGTCCAGATCAGGCAGATATTTTGGACGTGAGAGGCATTTGTTTGAAAAAGTTTTTTTTTTTAATCATTTTACAGTGGGAGTTAGAGGGTGAGAGGCATGGCAACCTAAAGCGTAAACTGCCGTTGTGTCAAAGCTGTATAAACTATCAACAAGCCCTTTACCACAGTTAAAGTTGAGTCTTTCCTGTCACATACAAACTTTGAATGATGTGTCTGTGGTGCCGTATGGCTGAGTTAGGAGGCCTCGTTAAGGCCTTTTCAGTGCATTTTCCCCATTGGAAATTTTCCCAGTTTTTCCCAATTTTGAGAGAGAAAAGTCATACCACACCGATCCCGATCGACGCGCATGCAGCGTTTTTTAAAAGTGTTAGAAGTGTTTTTTATTCCGGTCGGACCATCGCTGCGGGAAGAGTAGGGAACCGAAATTTGTGACGGAAACGGGAGAATAATATGTATGCACAATAGCAACATGTGTGCCTTGCCTTTGGCATTGGCACCCATAATTAAATAACACTGATGTCCGCAATGTACCATTAACAGGCTGCAGGGGAATCCCCGCGCCTCCAACTTCTCTTGTTATTAGTTGAATCTCGTTAACAGAGCTGTCAACTTCTTTCCAACATTCAGACTTCAACCATCTTATACATATTAGACACATGATCTTCCCGCGAGCACTGGAGCTGTTTTACTTTAATTTTCTTCAGTCAGTCTAGCAGTCAGTCAGTACATGCGCACACAGTAAAAAATGTAGTGGCTTTTCTCACCCCAGTCAGTAAAATCCCTCTGAAGTTATTGGAAAAGTTCTCACACTGTAGCAAGCAGGTCGATCGGATCAACTACTATTGATCATATCTGATCAACGAAGCAGCCGCAGCAACAGAGAAGGAAATCATAATGCAGGAAGTGACTAACATCAACAACCTGCTGCTGCTGCCTTTTATTATTGCAGGGAAAATGCTGAACAACCGTTAAGGACAACACATGTGCAGTGTGACTTACACTTTAAAGAAAGTCAACCCTCAAAATTTACATCAACCACTGATGAAAAATTACGTGTAAATCAAACGATAGAATAAATCCACTATCAATGAATCCACTACAACAACTAAAGTAATCATACCACAATTTCTGAAAGTTCAGTTCACGTTTCTGAACAAGTCTTGACAGCAACAACATGAAGAGAGTGGTAAACAGGCCAGAACCAAAACAGAGCATGTCACTTAAAAAATTATGACCATCAATAAAGCTATGAATGTTGACTGTATCAGTAGGTTCACTGAAAACATTCTGCTAAAGAATGAAAACATTCTTAGTAAAAATGTGTTTTTTTTAATGAGAACAGCCAACAACCTTAGATACACCTTAGCAGCTTTATATTTACATCAGTGTGTTACAAGTTCTATTCAAACTCAAAGGACACTACATATGATTCCAGTTACAATAAACACTGTGGTTTATTTTTGTCCAAAAGCATTAAGAGCACTTTCACAATGATTTTTTTTACACCAAGTTTAAACTGGTAGCACCAGGAAGAAGAATAAATAAAAGAAAGACAAACTGATAGCTCATGATGAAAGTTATTTCTAAGAATGCCACATGATTTTTGGGTGAATCATTAGTGATTTCAGAAAGCTTAAAATTGACTGTAAACCAAATGTTTGAAAGCAAAGAAGTTTGGATTGGCAGGGGGTTGCAGACAAAACAAACAAAAAAACAAATATGCACGTCTAATTTTTCTGCATACAATGATGCCTTCAATTTAACTGTCATCCTGCCTCTCTGAGAGGCTATATACCTCTGGTTATCATGAAAACACTAGCAGTATCATACAAACTGTGCTCAGCCATTTCTGCTAAAGGAGCTGAGCATTTATTCTGATGATCTTCTGTACAATCCTCTCAATATATCTCATGCACAGTCACAGTGGCATTGTTCGTCTGAGTTACCATGAATGCAACACTAATTATTTCCACTGAGTCCCACCTGCTGCTCTCAACACAGCAGTGAGCGCTGACTAGAGCAGTGTTTCTCAATTCCGGGCCTCATGACCCACCGCCCTGCATGTTTTTGATGTTTCCCTCCTCTGCCACACCTGATTCAAATGATCAGCTCGTCATCAAGCTCTGCAGTGGCCTGATAAGGAGCCATTCATTTGAATCAGGTGTGGTGGTCGAGGGAAACATTGAAAACAAGCAGGGCAGTGGGTCATGAGGACCGACATTGAGAAACACTGGACTAGAGCGATGACTGCTGCTACCCAAACAAATTAAGCATTTTTCCCGTTTGTTTTCTAAAGGTTTAAGAGACCAGCTGAGGAACCCTTACCTTTGTTGGCATTCTTTTTTTTTTAATGTACATCTTCGGCAGGTCTTGGACCTGAAAGTCACAAAGAGAGCAAGTCTGGTTCTCTTAAGGTACTGCGAACCGGACTAACTAAAATTGTTATTTTGAATCTGACAGAGATTTGTTGACAACGATTTTGTAAAGAAAAATACAGAAAAAAAACCCACAAGAATTCCTGTTACACAAGACTAAAAGTTTACAGTTATTTAAACTAACATCCCCTAGAGACTGCAGTGTTTATAGTATTACCACAATATGAATATGTGCCTGAGCTAAAACTGTGAACAGTATCCTAAGAGTGATCCGAGAGGGAAATGTTATCAAGTCATTCAAATTAAATGGGTTCACAAGGATCACAAGAAGCATAAATTGAATAACAAACATTCTACTGAAAGAAGATCCTTTTGAATTGAAAATTTTGAATAAAGTATTTTCTATTCTACACTAATTTGTTGCATTTTATAGTTGAATTTGGCTATAAAGAGTAACACAACATCAAGTTATTTTGCCATCTTGGCTGTATAGATTTTGGACTGTTGGCCTTTAGGTTGGTCCAAACAAAAAACATCAAATACTGGGTGCATTTATGCAATTCTAAAGTCTTGTCAACCTTTGACTTTCTTGTGTCACCATCAGATCTAAATACCTGCAAAACTAACAGCCAATGTTAGCATGCTAACACACTAAATTAAGATGGTGAACGTAGTAAACAACATATATACTACAGCATCGTCATTGTGCTCACATTAGCTTGCTGACGTTAGCATTCAGTTCAAAGTCTTGCCTGTAGTAGAGCCTCAAATCCTTTTCTACTTACACTGGACTGACAAAATCACTTGAAATGAAAACACATACTGATGAGTTTCATATTTGTTGTTGGTTACTGCAGTTAGGTTCAGGTGGAGAGAGTGATGGAGAAAAACAATGACTCTATATAAGAAATGGAAGCAATCACCTTGTCATTACCCATTAATTCATGAGCTGCCTTTCTGAATTCTCACATTTGCTATTTAGTTGTCACCATCATGTTTTTTTGTTTTTTTTATAAATTAAACCAAATTTGGACACAAAGGTGGAGTTGGAGACAGATACTTGCTAACTGACTGGTCAATACACATCTTTTCGGCTAATATTTACTTGATTATGAAATTAGCTAGAAATTGACCACCAGTACATTGATCAGGACTGAATCTAGCTAATGACATCATACTGACTTGTGAGAAAAATGTATTGTTTAGGATTTCATCACTCTGTTACTCGAGGCTCTATCGGAGCCACTAAAGTTTTGTAGCCAGCACCAAGTGGCCAAGAGCTGCATTGCTCTTTAAGGCACAACCACATCAGTTTGAAGTCTAAGACGGTGACTTTGTCCATCTTTTATATACAGTCTATGGATAAAGAAAGGTGTACATGATTGTACCTTGGAGGAGCTACATGTGGTGAGAACTACTTGACAACAACATAGTTCTGATATAATTGTCTGTACAATTTCAGTTACAGCCATCTGAGGACCGAATAACAGGTTCTCCAACATCTTTTCAAAAACAAAGACTTGACTTTAAAACCACTCGCCCATTTCTCAGCAGATGTTTTGCATCTAAGTTCTTTGGAAGAGACTAACTTCAACCAATAGCACATTAAATTTATGAATGTGTCACCTTTGTGTAAGAGTGATATACAATGACTGCTTGTGCTTTGAGGTACTAAATCAGACCTTCCCACAGGACCTGAATGCAGAGCCTTGCCAACAGCTTTAGTTTGAAACTACATATCTTCATTCCCCTGGTTCTTAAACAGAAAGTTAATATGACATTAGTTAATGGAGAGAGGAAGATGAGGCTGTGTCTGACTGATGGGCAGCCAGACCAGAGGGCTGCTGAACGGAACCTGGGCCTGACCCACCAGGGTTACCTCCAAGGGTAACAGGGGCAGGGCGAGGGTTGAGGCGGGGTGGCATTGGGTTGGAAGGGCGGATAAGAGGTGGGGGCTGCTGCAGATTTGGGCGGGGCTGCAGGAAGCGGGCCTGCTGTTGGAGGGGTGGGGGCTGGCGGTGCAGGGACGGTGTGGCCGGCAGGGAGGGCCTAAGGAGGGGAGGGGGCTGGTGGAGGGAGGAGGAGGTGTTCGATGTCACAGGAGTTTGAGCTGAAGAAGAAGAGGATGCAGCAGGTGATGCACCTGTGGAAGTGACCTGACCCTGTGGAGAGGAGAAGGCAGGGCACTGTTATTCATACAAGTGATTCTCAACCAGGAAATTATTTTGTTACAAAGGAAAATTTAGAATGACGCTCAATTGGATTTAGTAATGGATTTAGTAATGGATCCTTGAAGAAATTTCATTTCTTACTCATCAGGCCTCTTTAGTCCTTAATTTTCTTGACCAAGTGGCAAAACATCTTCAAGTACCCACTTATTAAATCAGCTGGCCTTGAAAAATTATTGGATAATTGAGAATTGTCACGGAAAATATGGCGACATAAAAATTTGATCAAATTAAAAGGAAGGAAGGAAATCAACCCAAAAGAACAGAACTGTAAAATGATCAGCAGGAATGTGTAGCATGCAGGTGTTGTTGTAGGTGCCTGAGAACATGCACAAAGCACAATACATACAGAAGGGTAAGCTGTCTGTTCAAATTTAAGCATGTAATGTTAAATGTCTTGCCACCTCATCCTCCTCATCAGTGCTCTTCCCTGATGGAGTGGTTGAGTTGGTCTTCCCCTCCTCTCCAGAGGTTACACTGTCTCCGTTGGGAGCTTGAGTTCCTTGTTCTGCCTCCCACTCCTGCAACACCTCCTCCAGGTTAAACCGCCGCCTGTAGTTCACAAAGAAGTTCTTCACCTGGCCGACAGTCTTGTTACCAATGACGTCAGCGATGGCCTGGAAGTCTTTTCCATACTTCCTGACACCTGGAGAACATGAAAAATGGATTGTGTATAAAGATAAGAAGAAAACAAGAAGTGCAATTAATCCATCTCAAGAAAATGCACACACTGCTGGTCTCTGTGCCTACTTCATACAGTTATCACATGAACAAAAAAAAACAACTGTTGTTGGGTGAGACGTAAGACACTTCACTTCATCCAGCTCATGGTAATCCAAAGCTTGAATAAGGGCAACTGGACTTCTGAATAGGTCACAATGACTCAAACAACACGCATATTGGTCAGGGGGTTAAGTGACACATCTGACTGTAATGACCCTCTCTGCTTATTAGCTGATACTCCCCACCATCTAGTTTAGAACTGAAGAAGCCTTTTGTTTGACAGGTGAAACGTCTTCAAGATCCAAGAGGAAGTCCAGTTGCCCTTATTCAAGTTGTAAGGCACAGTGCAACTTAAGTTCAGGTGGTTGTTCGAGGCATTTCTTGTAGTTTTTTTGCTATGCAAATGCCACCTGCCCATCAAGTGTTGCAAAGTCCTTTTTCAGACAAGACATGCAAAACACTGATGGCTTCATCAGTTTGTTGAACCAATGGTATTTAGTCATTTGGTCATTGGTCACTCGTGGCAATCAGTGGGGTTACATGGCACTGTAAAGAATCAGATTAATGGCTAAATTACAATAAGACTCAGTTATTAAGTTTATGTATACTTTTGACTAAAAATTTTACCAGATCGTGTTACTCGCAGTCGGATTAAGACCCCGAGAAAACTCGGTTGATCATCACACTAAACGTGCTTGTAGACGGTGAAGCACGTGGTGAATAGGACTTTGCGTTCTGCGCATGCTCGAGATTATTTCACGGGGTCGTGACTCGGAAGTCAATGGAGACAATATTACTGTTGTTGTCACCGCTGTCGGAAAGAAACAAACAACGTAATGGAGAATGCGCCGTTGTAGAGGGACGTAGCTTCAGTTTGCTCTTCGTTCACCATCTTTCTCGAATGCCTGAGTTTGTTGTTGTTGTTGTTGATGGTGAAGAGGTCATTCGGAAGGGGCTCTATTAGCAATAGCTGAAATGGGTACAGCGCCATACAGCACCTATCATACCGAGGTATGACAAGCTTTGTGCCAATGATTCGATTTATTCACCGCCATATATGGCGGATAATTGCCCTTGCTCGAATAAAGAGCATAATACAACAATAGCTATAATTAAATCAATATCATCATGTAGACCCACTGAATGTTGTAAAGCCAATGAAAGGGACAGAGGTCCAACTCAAGATCAAGTCAGATATATCACTGAAGTTTTAGCAGGATCACAGTTTTCTCGCAACATCATATCACTATAAACTATTCTTAATCTTCTAAGTGAGCAGTAGTTATGGTAAACATACCAGTTGCTTCAGATTCAGCTTAAAAACAGCTCAAAGCACTCAATGCAAGTGTAGGAAGCCCCCGATAGCCCCCCAATAACAACAACACAGCAGCTCTGAACTCACAGTGTTCATTTATTCATTTGTCTTAAAGTATTGGTGAAATAAAGACCAATAATGCCTTATTTAGAGCCTGTATTGTCTATGCCCCATTCACTCCCATCCATCCATTTTCTATACCCACTTAATCTGTTGGTTGGGTCGTGGGGGGCTGCAGCCTATCCTAGCTGTCATCAGGTGAGAGGTGGGGTACACCCTGGACAAGTTGCCAGTCCATCACAGGGCCACACAGAGACAAACAATCACACATGCTCACACTCACCCCTAAGGACACCAATTAACCTAACATGCATGTTTTTGGACAGTGGAAGGAAGCTGGAGTACCCAGAGAACCCATGCATATATGGGGAGAACATGCAAACTCCACACAGAAAGGCCCCAGCTGGGGATTGAACCTGGACCCCTCTTGCTGTGAGGCAACCACCACACCACCGTGCAGCCCCCATTCACTCCCGTTATATATGGTTATATGTGGATATCAAGTTATCTAAATAGGCTGCGCAGTGGTGTGGTGGTTAGCACCGTCACCTCACAGCAAGCCTTTCGATGTCCCCGCCTTTCGATGACTGCTGGGATAGGCTCCAGCCCACCCGGCTACCCGATTAACGGACTGTCGGTATAGAAAATGGATGGATGGAAGTTATCTAAATAGCGTCTGAAGGACACTACTTGAAGGACCAAACTGCAATCGCTGAGTAGATGAACATATTTTATGCCAGAAATAAGGTCCAGCTTTAAAAAAAACTAACTTCCCCTTTAAAAACATAACATTTTGGTATTGCAGTTTTCTGTCACAAACAAGAAAACAGAATAAAACAAAACAGAAAAACTAAGACAAGGAAAATAAATCCAAAGTTGGACATTCACAAACCCTAACACACAAACTAGATTTACTCTCTGTCAGCAACCGACATCTGTCAGTAGATGTTGTTACAAGTAGGAATGCCAACATTATTCCACAGCAGCCACACTGATATCCAGTGGAGGGCCATCAGGGCCTGCAAGACCTTCTCTGCTGACCTAAAAAAAATATCTGAATCACAGACTGATGTGAATTATATTTCGTCCATGAATACTTATTATATAATTCCAAATGGTCTGTCCGCTTCCTTTCATAGCTTTCCCCTTGGTTGCACTGATTCCATATGTGTATTTTCATATTAAAGCATTTAACCAATCACATTTCAGCCATCATTTGTTGACAGGGTCAAAGAAATCTTCCTGGAGGCTTTCACAACCAGTTCTGCGGGCCCTGTAGCGTAAAATGGCCGAAGGAGGAGAAGAAATGGATTTAAAACTTTAAAACTTATGAAACTTATGCCAGAAATGAGACAGGGTTAGGGTTCGGGTTACCCTATGATCTCCGAACACTTTAAGTTTTGAAATCCGTTGTCTTGTCACTTCCTGTTTTATTTTGATATGTTAACTTCTCCTCTCGTTTCAGATAACTCCCGTGTCCTGGTATCTGATTGTCTTCCCTAATTCCCTAAGTGTTTCCACCTTAGAGTTTTGTTTTGGTTAAAGTTTGATTAGAATTCCAGTTTAGCTTGATTTCCTCCATTTAGGAGTGACTTTGATTTGTAAGTCTATTAGCACCTCCGTTATAGGAGTGGTTGCATGACCTCGTTCCTTTTTTAAATTTCTAGATCCTCCATTAGAAGGAGAGTTTTTCTTTGTTACGCCTCTTTAGAAGAGAGCAGCTAAATTTAAATAATAATCTTTTATAGTTTATCTACCTTAGTTATTGAGATCAGTGTCATAGATTTTTCATAGCTCTTGTTTCTCTGTTGGAAACACCTGTTAAGAAGTTAATAAATAAACGTTCTTTTTCTGAAAAGATCCTGCACATGTGTCCTGTGTCCTGCCGGTTTCTGACAAGGGCAGGCTCGACTTTCAGCATTAGATTCGATGGCGATTAGGGCCAGGACTTTAACGCGTTAATTAAGATTAATTGATTACACAAAAATGAATGCATTATAAATTAACGCATTTTAATCGCACTTACACACGTGGACAAAATTGTTGGTACCCCTCAGTTAAAGAAGGAAAAACCCACAATTCTCACTGAAAGCACTTGAAACCTACAAAAGTAACAATAAATAAAAATTCATTGAAATTTCAAAATCAGCCATTACTTTTGAAATGTTGATTAACATAATTATTTAAAAAATACAAACTAATGAAATAGGGCTGGACAAAAATGATGGTACCTCTATAAAAGATTGAAAACTATTTGACCAGAGTGACATGATTAACTCAGGTGTGTCCTTTAATTGACATCACAGGTGTTTCCAAACTCATAATCAGTCAGTCTGCCTATTTAAAGGGAGACAAGTAGTCACTCTGCTGTTTAGTGAAAAGGTGTGTACCACACTGAACATGGACAACAGAAAGCGGAGGATAGAATTGTCCCAGGACATCCGAAAAAAAATTATAGACAAACATCTTAAAGGTGCAGGCTATAAGACCATCTCTAAACAGCTTGAAGTTCCTGTGACAACAGTGGCTCATATTATTCAGAAGTTCAAGACCCACGAGACAGTAGCCAACCTCCCTGGACATGGCCGCAACAGGAAAATTGATGACCGATTGAAGAGACAGATCATTCGAATTGTATCCAAAGAGCCCAGGACAACCTCCAAAGAAATTAAAGGTGAACTCCAAGGCCAAGGTACATCGGTGTCAGATCGCACCATTCGTCATTGTTTGAACCAAAGTGGACTTCATGGGAGACGACCAAGGAGGACACCACTGCTGAAAAAAAATCATAAAAAAGCGAGACTGGAATTTGCAAAAATGCATGTTGACAAGCCACAAAGCTTCTGGGAGAATGTCCTTTGGACAGATGAGACCAAACTGGAGCTTTTTGGTAAGGCGCATCAACTCTATGTTCATAGACTCAAAAACCAAGCATACGAAGAAAAGAACACTGTCCCTACGGTGAAACATGGAGGAGGCTCAGCAATGTTTTGGGGCTGCTTTGCTGCATCTGGCACAGGGTGTCTTGAATGTGTGCAAGGTAAAATGAAATCTGACGACTATCAAGGCATTCTGGAGAGAAATGTGCTGCCTAGTGTCAGAAAGCTTGGTCTCAGTCGCAGGTCATGGGTCTTCCAACAGGACAACGATCCAAAACACACAGCCAAAAACACCCAAGAATGGCTGAGAGAAAAGCGTTGGACTATTCTAAAGTGGCCTTCCATGAGCCCAGATCTGAATCCCATTGAACATCTGTGGAAGGAGCTGAAACATGCCATTTGGAGAAGACACCCATCAAACCTGAGACAACTGGAGCAGTTTGCTCATGAGGAGTGGGCCAAAATACCTGTTGACAGCTGCAGATTGACAAATACAGAAATCGTTTAATTGCAGTGATTGCCTCAAAAGGTTGTGCAACAAAATATTAAGTTATGGGTACCATCATTTTTGTCCAGCCCTATTTCATTAGTTTTTTTTTTTAAAAATAATTATGTTAATCAATTATTCAAAAGTAATGGCTGATTTTGATTATTTAATTTTCAATAAATTTTCATTTGTTACTTTTGTAAGTTTCAAGTGATTTCAGTGAGAATTGTGGGTTTTTCCTTCTTTAACTGAGGGGTACCAACAATTTTGTCCACGTGTATTTTTGCACCGCGGAACGTATCTGACTGGATGAGTTTCAGGCATACCGAGTATACTGAAGCACCAACTAACGTTCATGACTTCAGACATAGGCGGTGCCAGCGTAGGGTTTCGTGTGACTATAGTCCCACCAAGAATTGTGTTAGCCCTACCGTTCGCCCTACCACAAAAAACCAAGAGAAGTGCGGAGTCCAACAGTGCCTCCACGTCAGGCAGCTGCGATGACAACAGTCAGTCACATGACGTACATCACTCATGTGAGCGCGCTTTGAGTGCATGCCCGTCACAAAACCCGGCGGATTGTACTAATTTGAAAATCTCAACCTGGTGAGTTTTAATATTGTTTTTGGAAACTTTGCAGACTTTGTTATTGCGTATCGCCTGTTTCATGCTCTTCCTTGCTGCAGTCTTGTTGCCTAATAGCATACTTAATTGGTAGGGGCTGTGTTTTGACTCTTGGCTGTTGTGTGTTAGACTATATATGGCTTTAGGACAAATGACCTATTAACTATACCGTCTCTCTTTCTCTGTCTGTGTGTGTGTGTTTCTAGCTGTGGGAGGTGTTGTTTTATTCAATATATATTCACATTGAAATTGTGGTATTGATTTGAGCCCCACCGCGCTATGGGTTAGCCCCACCGTAGTTGAACCAGAAAAAATACCGCCACTGACTTCAGACAACAAACCACAGTGGACAATAATCAAACATGAACGAAGAAGCTAATGAGACCGCTTTGGTTGGCCCCGTGGATGGGAAATTTTGTTTTAAAAAAAACACAGATGGGATGGTCGGTAGCGTAGTAGTGGGATGTGCCAGCGCCCCATGTATAGAGGCTACAGTCCTGGTTGCCGTTGGCCCGGTTCGAATCCTGCATCAGACAGCCTTTTACTGCGTGTCATTCCCCCTCTCTCTGCTTTGTCTCTTTTTATCTGTCCTGTCCATTAAAAGGCATAAAAAATTTAATTTTTTTAAAAACAGACTGGTGGATGGAAGCGTCGATAAGAGGACGGTTGGTTAATTTAAAAAAAAAAAAAAAAAAAAAAAAAAGCTTATGTATGCAGTCATCATTTAATGGTATACTAAAATCCCTGTGAAAAAAATGACTTCTCACTGTTTTCAGGTCAAATATCTAGATATATATTATATATTAAAAATGTGATTGATTTTGATTAATTAATGACAAAGTCTCTAAATTAGTTTTTTTTTTTTTTTTTTAAATCGAGTCCCGACCCTAATGGCGATAGAGAAGGACTTCTTGATTAACTGAAATGCAGGGATAATCTGTACGACAGAGTAATGAGGAAAGTAAGGAGGATGTATTTTGTGTACAAATAATCAGGATTTTTGGTGAGTAAAATGTTGCTTTCTAATAAATATGAGGTTGTTATTGATGCTTTTTTTTGTGTGTGGCAGCTGTGGCTTCAGTAGAAGGAAAACTTGTGCACCCCTGGTTTGTTTCTTAAGTAAATGCATTTATTCTGGCTACACGAGTTATCTATCTGCAACGCAACAGCTCTTTATACTGCATTTCTACATAAAAATGTTTTTTACGGCCACAAAATAGTTATTGAATGTGGATCGATTCAGACGAAGCACCACTGAAGGCCTAGGTGTGAAATGCATGGCCCACCACTGTTGATATCGCTGCCTGAATTGTTGAAATGTTACCTCAGGTGCTGAGACTAACTAGTTCAAAATGGTGAATAATAGGACACTTATGTGTGGCCAGGTAAAGGCACACCTGGAGTGTTTTGTGTGCTGCCCCCCCCCCCCCCCCCCCTTCCTCTTTGTCCTCCTCCACAGACTATTAACAATCAGGTCAAGGACAAAGAGGGAGAGGAGGAAGGCCACGGTCTCTCACTCTGGGGGCAGCAGCCACATGGATGGTTTGCTTTCTTTAGATTAAATAGCACGTGCTCGGAGGAGGCAGAGTTGGGGAGCTCGGAGACGGGGCCTCCCATTTCTGGGGCTGAGGTTGCTGAGTTGGTCAAAAAGCTCCTCGGTGGCAAGGCCCCGGGGGTGGGTGAGGTCCGTCCTGAGTTTCTCAAGGCTCTGGATGTTGTAGGGCTGTCTTGGCTGACACGCCTCTGCAGCATCGCGTGGACATCGGGGACAGTGCCTCTGGACTGGCAGATTGGGGTGGTGGTTCCCCTCTTTAAAAAGGGGGACCGGAGGGTGTGTTCCAACTATAGGGGTATCACACTCCTCAGCCTCCCTGGTAAGGTCTATTCGGGGGTATTGGAGAGGAGGATCCGTCGGATAATCGAGCCTCTGATTCAGGAGATGCAGTGTGGCTTTCGTCCTGGCCGTGGAACAGTGGACCAGCTCTATACCCTCGGCAGGATCCTGGAGGGTGCATGGGAGTTCGCCCAACCAGTCTACATGTGTTTTGTGGACTTGGAGAAAGCGTTCGACCGTGTCCCTCGTGGAGTCCTGTGGGGGGTGCTCCGGGAAAATGGAGTGCCGGACCCCTTGATAGGGGCCGTTCGGTCTCTGTATGACCGGTGCAAGAGTTTGGTCCGCATTGCCGGCAGTAAGTCGGACACGTTTCCGGTGAGAGTTGGACTCTGTCAGGGCTGCCCTTTGTCACCGATTCTGTTCCTAACTTTTATGGACAGAATTTCTAGGCGCAGCCAGGGCGTTGAGGGTGTCCGATTTGGCGACCTCAGAATCTGGTCTCTGCTTTTTGCAGATGATGTGGTTCTGTTAGCGTCGTCAGGCCGTGACCTTCAGCTCTCACTGGAGCGATTCGCAGCCGAGTGTGAAGCGGCTGGGATGAGAATCAGCACCTCCAAATCCGAGACTATGGTTCTCAGCTGGAAAAGGGTGGAATGCTCTCTCCGGGTCGGGAATGAGATCCTTCCCCAAGTGGAGGAGTTCAAGTATCTCGGGGTCTTGTTCACGAGTGAGGGACGAATGGAGCGGGAGATTGACGGGCGGATCGGTGCGGGCTCTGCACCGACCCGTCGTTGTGAAGAGGGAGCTGAGCCAGAAGGCGAAGCTCTCTACTTACTGGTCAATCTACGTTCCCATCCTCACCTACCTCACGAGTTGTGGGTAGTGACCGAAAGAACAAGATCGCGAATACAAGCGGCCGAAATGGGTTTCCTCCGCAGGGTGTCTGGGCTCTCCCTTAGAGATAGGGTGAGAAGCTCAGTCATCCGGGAGGGGCTCGGAGTAGAACCGCTGCTCCTCCGCATTGAGAGGAGTCAGATGAGGTGGCTCGGGCATCTGGTTAGGATGCCCCCTGGGTGCCTCCCTGGGGAGGTGTTCCGGGCACGTCCCACTGGGAGGAGACCCCGGGGAAGACCCAGGACACGCTGGAGAGACTATGTCTCTCGGCTGGCCTGGGAACGCCTCGGGGTCCCCCCGGAAGAGCTGGAGGAAGTGGCCGGGGACAGAGACGTCTGGGTTGCTCTACTCAAGCTGCTGCCCCCGCGACCCGACCCCCGGATAAGCGGCAGATGATGGATGGATGGATGGATGGATGGATGGATAGATTAAATAGTTAACCCTTGTTTTTTTTTTTTTGTTTTTTTTAATTCATCTGTCTTAGATGGCAGGTTTTTTTTTTTTTTCTTATTTTAGTTTGTTATGTTAGTTTGAGTTGGAGACTGCCGGTAGTCCTGTTTTGTCATTTTTGTTTCAGGTTATGTATTTTTTTTTTTTGTTTGTTTTTTCAGTAAGTGGGGAAAACGCAGGGTGTGACGGCCCACTGCGTGGCTGGTCCTGTGTTTCCCCTTTTTGTTCCTTTTGGCTGGGGGCTCCATCTCTTTGTGGTGCATAACTTTATGGGTTAACCATTAACTTTTTTTTTTCCACTTTTTTCTTTTCAGTGGCAACTTTTTAATAAATCCTTTCTTTTTGCAAACATTGTGTAGCGTCCTTATATGTTATGGTTTCATGTGTTATTTTAATTATATGTGGCCGTAAGAGACACCCACAAATACTTGTTTTTTTTCTCTGAAAACAACATGTCTGAAAACGGTGCAAAGACACTATTGAGTGAGTCAAAACAGAATGTTGTGGCAGGCTAATATTAAATGCAATGGAACTCACTGTTAAGCTTTCTAAAGCCAAGTAGAGCTGCAGAATCAGCTGTAATTTGTGCTATTTTCAGCAGCATAATAAAAAAATATATTTCTAACATTAAAGAAGTTATTCTTAATGCATGAGGTTTGGTGAATAAACCTTTTTAATTAGTAACATCTGTAACTAACAATGATGAAACCTACCTTGAACAGCCAGCAGCTGTTCGTCTGTGGTCCAGCGGGCATTCACCTTCTGATTGGACTGCAAGATGAAAGAGCAGAGTTTAGGTGATCTACAGGTAGAAACAGACTGAACATCAAGCTTAAAAGTTATATTTGATTTCAACAAGAGATATTTCATATTTTAAGAGGAGATTTAAGAGGTTTTTTTTAAGCTCATACTTATGTATGCATGTACCTCAGGCAGCTTGAAATCGTCAATACCAGACTCCAACACATGTTTCAGACCACTGTTCATCTGTTTGGAATTCTGGACCTAAGAAACAGAACAGATACACTCAGGTGAGGGCAGAAAACCCACATCAAAGTTAGTGATTCCTACAATTTCTCTGCATTTAACATGAAACCGTGACGCTCCCCATCCATGAATAAACACCAAAGACCCTCTTCAAACATTGTGTTGAATCCACACAGGGAACCACAGCTCAGCTGGTTCGTAATATGAAGCGATACGACAGATGAAGCCTTCTGAGACTTTGGAGCTTTCTTCTAGTTTGCGCAAAATAATGATTTGATGCTTGGGCTTCCAGCAAGGTAAGCTCGTGTGACATCTCTTGACTTGCAAACAGCTTCTCAAGACAGGCCTCAATCATTACAACTGGTCTTTATTGTGGCTTCATTCTAAAAATCCAGGCAGAGAACAAATGTGATTTAATGTTTTCTCCAAAGATTATTTCACATTATTTCTTAATTAAAAAAATTTATTTTCTAAAAGTTCTCAAAATGCAAAGAGAAAAACAGAAATGGAAACTACATCTGACATTTCAAATCCAATAGAGCAATTAGATAAAATTGCAACCCATCCATCCATTTTCTATACCCGCTTAATCCATCGGTTGGGTCGCGGCGGGCCTGGCGCCTATCCCAGCTGTCATTGAGCGAGAGGCGGGGTACACCCTGGACAAGTCGCCAGTCCATCACAGGGCCACACAGAGACAAACAACCGCACACACACTCATTCCTAAGGACAATTTTTTTAGAGACACCAATTAACCTAACATGCATGTCCAGTTTAATTTTGGACAATGGGAGGAAGCCGGGGTACCTGGAGAGAACCCACTCATATATGGGGAGAACATGCACACTCCACTGTGCAACCCTTACACCTAAAATCTGTAAAATACCTATGTAAAACATATTTTCACCATAAGTAATTTCGTCCCACTAATGATTTTTTAATCAAAACCCGTTTGGCAGTACTTTGTGCAAAGAACAATATCCTATTCTTCATAGACATAGATATCCTCCTTTTCATCCATCAAACTAATTTTAAATGTTTTAGGAACACAAGGGATGCACTCAAGCAAATATAACAAATCTCATTTGCCCTGTCTGTAGCATGTTTCATGTTTGGATGATTATTTGCATAAACTTCAGATATAAAAAATAATTCCCAAAAAACGCTGCACAGAGCTGCGTTCGCTGTCACTGTTTTCAGCTGTAATTAATAGATCCCACTCAAAAAAGTATGGTGTAGGTAAAATTCACCAACACAGACTGTTCTTTAAATAAGTACTTAGAAATCACACTGGCGATATCAAAACACGAGTTTGCAAGGGAAATTACACCAAAATAGTGATCCATGAAGATGAACTATCTCTCCTAACTGTGGTCCTCTGCAGAACTTTAGAACAGGTTCAGAGGTGTAGGCCTATTGGATGAAACATTTAAAGTGATATGATAACATGGCACTGTGGTGACACTGGCTGTAGAACCATCGTAGAATGAAGTCTTCAAACTGGAACTGGTTTGGTCCAAGAGGAGTACCAAAGGAGATCGAAGGGGCCAGAACAAGTTTCATACATCAAGGTAAAGTAAAGAAATGAAGTTCATGTGAAATAATTTGATATGGCTGATATGGAAATACTTTTTATTCTTTAAGTTAGTCTTTTCATTTATTTCATATACTTATTCAATTTACTAATCTTTGTTGGTCACAGTACTCAAGGAAAATAAATGGATCAGTAGACCTCATAATTTGCCAGAATTGTGATACAGTGGACATTCTGAATTGACTGTTGGATCACTGTTCTCCTAAGTGATGAGAATGGTGGGATAAGGCAGGTAGTTATTTTGTTTGTATCTGATGAGAAGTAGCAAGTGAAAGTACTGTAGTGCCTCCTACCTGTCTCTTCAGGGACACCAGCTCCATATCCAGCTGACGGAGAAGCGTGTTAGCAGCAGAGGAGCTGCAGGACACGGCCACCACATCCTCCTGAGTCAGGTACATGCCCTTAGGGGGGCGGCAACGGGAGCGTTGGTGGTGTCGGTGCTGAAGGGTCTGGTGCTCCCGTCGACCTAAAGCCACCTTAGAGCCTGGCATGGCTGGCTCAGCTTGGTTCTGAAGGGAAGAAAATACAGTGAGGAGGAGGAGCTTTTATTTTAACTAACAAATTACTTTAAATACTAAATGAGACCTGAAACTTAAAATATATTTAACTGTTATCAGACAAGTTATCTGGCATTATTAGTTTTCCTTTTACCTCTGATTCATTAATAAAATAAATAATTGTAGTCTAGAAGAGTCTGGACCTTAATAATTCATAAAACACTGTTGCTTGAGCATCAAGACTCCATGCACATCCACTGTCCTCATTCAAAGTCTGCATCAGTGCATGGACACCATGTTGGAAACTATGACTTGTGTTCCAGCCTTGAATGTTTGAGCCTCAGCCAGACTCAGATAAGCAGTCTATTGTGCATCTTTATCTGGCAATTTAGGTAAGTGTAGCTAACTTATTGTTATCCGTTTATGCAGTTTTTTGCTTGCAGCTGCAAGTTTTAGTGTTTTGTTTCCAAAAAATTCACTATGCTAATGCAGTGTTCATATCAGGGAATATACTGGGATTCGTTTCTGTGTGTGGAGCGTTGGGGTGGGGGATGTGAGGGCTCCATGTGTGTGTTCATAGTCCTATTCTTGTGGTCTACACAGTAATCAGAGTCATTGTGGATAGACAGCTGTCAGAGTACAAAGCTGATGACAAAAAAAACTTTCTGTAAGTGCCTTCTCCTGTGTATGTATCAACTATAACATTAACCATGGGTGCAGATCCGGGGGGTGAATTTGGGGGGGGGGGATTCATGTTTCTGAAAAACATGAATCCCCCCCCCCCCCCCCTAAATTATTCAAAATTGAACAAATGTATTTTCAGACTTCACATTATTCACACTTTAGATTAACCTCTAAGAAGATATGATTGAAATGGTAGAACAAATAATGTTTGAAAAATATATTTATGACTCCACATTCCATCTCTGGTGTCTTCCACTACAAACAATGCAAATGAATGGGTAGTTTCTTACACCGATGCTGATGACATCAGCAGGCTTTAAAAAAAACAATAACCCCACCACCACCACACACACACACACACAATCTTTCTCTCAGCTCTGGAAAGTGGGTGCTGGGGGTTGCCAACCGTGCCGTGCCGTATTGAGCTGAAAAGGGACGCACTTTGTCCCGTATTACTGAGAGTCAAAAAATAGTCAGCAAAATACAAGTCCTTTTTGAATGATATGGCGAGCCTCTACGAAGTTGTGATTTATGGTGGCATGGGGAGTTGCATACGGGCAGTAAAAAAAAAAAAAAAAATCACTTTTGTGTCCCCCCCAATCCTGACATCGGATCTGCACCCCTGACAATAATGCTAATGCCACTAAATGAAAAAAAAAATACCATAAAAAGAAATATTAATATTTGTAACAGCTGTTTAATACACTAATAGGTTTTTTTTCATTGATAACCTGACAAGCTAAACACCAGCTTTTTTGCTAAATTTCTTAGCATTTACACAGCAAAACAAAATTAAGATTTTAAAAAAAGCTAGTATCTTTTTATTTCTAAGAAAATTTTAAAATATTTGACTTTTGCATAAGAAAAGCTACTTTGAGATCCCTTTGGACTAAGGAAACAAAATGACGCTGTTCCAACATATTTTAAGGTTAAGAAACTTTTCTATATTACAAAATGTATTTGCTGGATTTATTGTCATGTATACATTATATTTGTACTATCTATTGCCCTTCATTGCATAATCATAGAATCACATATTATGAAATGATAGTGGTAAGAATAATATCAGTAAAGTTTTTGTATGTATCATTGTGCACTCTGTTTAGTGTATTTTCTTTTAACACCTACAGTAGCTAATATATTCATAATTATGTCAATCCTCCATCTTATAATCAAGTAGTTTTAACCCAAACTTTCTGTTATCTGGATTAGTTTATGGTCACCATTATAGACCTTGCGAATGGTGAGGGCATTTTGGTGTTGCTTCAGCCAGTCATGCACCTCCAGGTGTTATGTTACCTGTCGCGTTTGAAAAATGAAGGAGCTGGAAGAGTCTGCCAGCAGGTTGGTCTCTACAGGCATCTGTACAACCCATCAAAACCAAAGAAGGTGCAATTATTGAAAAGGTTGCAAAAAACTGCTTAAAAGTAAAACAGATTTGTTGAAACTGCTTAAGTGTGTTTGTAAATTAAATGTGGACTTTCTGTGTAACTCTCAGTTCTATTCTTGCAGTGTAGAGGTGTTTCTCAGTAGGAGACTGAGTCCAGCTCACCTAAGCTGCATAACTGCTCGTATAAATGGTTATGGCTGACGTAACCAGCCAGCATGTGTTATCACCATGGACACAGCTGTTCAAGTTCTCTTACCTCTTTCTTGGCTTCCTTGTTGGGATCATAGTCACTGTCGTTTGCTTCAATTGGATTGGTGTCCTCCATCTCCTCGTCACTACAGCAACAAAAACAGTCCAAGATTTACCCATTGAACAAGAAGCTCCACCAGCACAGACTGACAAGTTCCCAAAAAGAAACCCGATGTCAAATTAATTAACAACCTGAACATAAGATCTGACATCTAACAAGTGAAATTCCCAAATCAAGTCATGGTTTTGATCATTTATCACAAAAAGGCCAAACTTGACAGGTGCTGCCTCCTCAGATGTAAGATTTTAGTTTTTCTCCGATTTACCGTGATAACATGTTACAGTTTATTACAAATGTCTTGAAAAGAAAACGAACAATTGATGTCACCCCCCACTCTAGGATATTGTCTAAACTATGCTTCACCAGTTAAGATAAATGGCTACTCTGTAGTAAGCATGTGAATAGCAGAAAATAACAGGTAAACATTATAACAGGGTTTAGCGATGTAAATATCAATAAGGCTACAGTAGAAAAGCTGAAAATTATTAGAAAAGATACTTATAGGATACTTTTTACTGTAAGCAATTTTATTTTCACACTTACACAGAGAAACTGGTAAACAATTAAGAGAAACATAAGTGAGAGAAAAAAAAACATTTTTCAAAATTTTATCTGAAGAACTTATTTTATTGGTTTACCTCACTTAATTTATTTTATGATAGTTTTTTTTTAAGTTAAAACTACTTTTATCTGTCTATAAATCAATTTGATTTTATTTTTGCATGCTATATCATTTAAAGGTAGAGCCATAATCAGTATTATGTGGTTCTGAAATCCAATTTTTTTTCTTTCTTTCGTTCTGTTAAATATTAACAAAGCCAACACACACAGCGAGAAGTCAGTTAAAAACATAGCTAATTCTTATTGGATGTTAGACTGCAGTTGAAATGCAGACAACAGCATCTAAACGGATCTTATTATTTTCTTGAAAAAAATCTTTGGCATTACTAGTAACTTTAGGTCAGAAATACACGTTTATGCTGAGAAACGACAAGTTTTACAATTAAGCACTTTGACCAAATGAAAGCATTTTTTCTTTGAAATATCTTTATCTTGAAATATATAAATAGTTAATCAATTCCCCGTTGACTGAATCATTTGTGTAACTAACACATTACACCACTTTGCATCCCCATTAGGCTTGCTGTGGTAGTGAAGGAGTCTCTGGGTGGTGTAAAAGGATTCAGGGTTTGCCTCAAAAGGCTGCACCTGTAAAGGTGTGGATATAAGATGTGCCTCATACGACTTGTACCCTTGCTGCAGTAGGTCAGGACACTCACTTAACCATGACCAACATGTTCTCTTTGGTGTCTGTTGTTAAATAAAAACTGTGTTCAGCAGTTTATGTGGCATGGAAGCCCAATTGTAACAGAAATGAGGTTCTTCTCTCTGGATACTTAACTAAATTACTTTTGATATTTAGATATTTATTTTGGTGCTATTTTTGCAGTACTTTAAAAAAAACTAGGTGACTAAATATTTCAAATGGTTTGAACATGAGTTTAAAAATGTCCAGGCTGAGGAAGGCAAAAACCTTTTTATAGCAGCTGGCCTGAAATGTGGCTTCTAATAGGCCAGCTGACATCAACAGTGAGATAGCTGAGACTGAGATGGAAACCAGGTCACACGTGTATATATTTTATATGTAAGTATAAATTATCTGCTTTAATTTACAAGAGATCAAACCGTTTTCAAAACAACACTGCTGAGAAGTCTGCCTTTGCTCCGACAGTCTGCTGACTCTGTCTTTCTGCCAGATGCCCATGCAAATGAGTGAGCGGTACCTGTCATCCTGGTTGCTTCTGTTGGCCAATTTACGAGCCTGTCTGTCCATCAGACTAGTTCTGGAACGAGTCTTCTTCCACGAGTAGTAATACTTCACAAGGCTGGAGATGGATTTGTCTGGTAACTGAAACACAGTAACATTTCACATATACTTCCAGCATTGAAGGCCATAATGAGTCATCTGAAATAAACTGTATTATAGTATGTTACTAAAGGGTCTTATCTCGCAGAGTAATGAGTTCTGTGCTGTGACTGTAGAGGTACTCAAATCCTTAACCAAAGGTATCACAATTGGAAAAAATAAAAAACACCATTACAAGTGATGGTTGTAGATTCAGAAGTTTATCAAAAAATTAGTTTGAAGGATTAAATGTACTTTGATAGTTAATTCTAGTACATCAAAGCTTCAGCACCATTTTTTCAGTTTGTGTTGCTGCAAGTGAAGCTAGTTTTAACTAAATCATGTGCAGTCAAATAGTTTAGTCTAACATTAGTGTAATCGTTTGGCACCTTCAAAGCTTTCAAAGTTAAAGGCATGAAGTTGTGAGACAGCTGACGGGAAGAGAAAGTTCTGATGTGAAGTTTACAGTGATTCATTTATTGAATCTAGGCTTTCATTTATTATCTGAACTAATGAAAACAGCTTTTTTCGATGTAACTTTCAACAATGTCTTGATTATTCTTTTTTTCTTTTTACATATATCTTTAATATAAGCAGTACTTAAAATAGTTTTCAAAGCTTTAAATTTAGGGTTGTTAAGATTTGATTTCTAATGACAGGACATTCTTATGAATTATGTGAATGGTTCTAATGCTTTATGTAGCAGAAAATCATGAAAAACAAAAGTTCTGATGCTCATCAAGTCTCCATTAGGTAACTAAAACCTCACACGAACAACAATATTACACTGTATCATTATATATGTAACATGTTTACTCATGTGTTTGTTCCCCAGAGGCTGTATTTATCTCATTTAACAAGTCCCGACATATTTTCTGATTATGCTCCTATATAGTATGTAAAACCTTATAATTAAGGTTTCTTTCTTGTTCACATGGTTGTACATTCATAAATGCAGAATAAACACTGCAAGCTGCAAACACACAGATTCTTGTTGTTATTGCTGTTGTAGTGTTAGGTGTTCACCATCTGCTGGATGCGGTGGAAGCTTTTGCCATGGAAGCTGAAGGCCTGCTCAAACAGCACCTTGTCCTCCACAGTCCACTCGTCTGGGAACGGGGTGAAGTTCGGCAGGTCCGCTAGCGACTTCTCTATGTTGTGTTTGTGCCAGAAGAGCATGCCAAGAGCCTGAATACACACACATACATAGGCACAGAGTGTTAACACCATACATAAGTTTCAGAATATGCTTCCAGTAAAACACCTCAGCAAGTGAATATTTTTTTCCTCTTTTCAGTTGGTAAACAAACAATACTGCATCACAGCCAGTACCTGGAATTTGTTTGGATGTTCAGCTTCACTGTGTCGTAACTAAGCTGCTTTAAACTAACTGTTCCTCTGCTCAGTTCACTCAGTCTTCTCTTGGTTCTGTGGTCACTTGTACTAAATACGATTGTAATGTGACAACTGGGTGGGTTTGCAATAGTGACTAAAGGCTATAAACCAAGTATAAGTAATAAATTAGGACTCCAATGAAATCTGCATGAATTCAGGTCAATGTTTTTGGTTGTATTAGCATTTAAAATCAATAGAGAAATTAAAGGCAATAGAGACTCCCTCCAAACATAACTGTCACAGTTTAAACAGTAGATCTGTATTTTCAGATTTATACTGGAAGCAATTTTGGAGAAGTATTGAAGTACTGAGGGCTGATACTGAAAGAAAAAAAATATGCATTTGATTGGCTTGTTCTGTAATAAAAACTCTGAATTTACTTTAAAGAGCAATCTTTTCCTACCCTGCCCTTCGATATCAATATCTAACTTCTTTCTGAGGAACTTTATCCACTGAAAAATGCCCTTTAAATATCTGTAGGTCCTTAATTGACCCACTGAAGCAAGCAAGATCATCATCAAATATCCCCCAATTGAAATCTTAACTTTGAGAGAAGAAATACACGTGTTTACAGCCTGAAGGTTTCTACAGTTAAGTTCCCCTTTAATTAAACTTCATGAATTCTGACATAATTCACCTGTAAGTGTTAAAACTTTAAGTTACGCATCATTAAGAGTGGGACTGCTTTGAGTGACAAGTGCTGTAGCTACTACCTAAAAGAAAAGCCTTGTGCCCTATGCTTCTCAGTCAGATCCATCCAACTCATTACTTCTGGCTACAAAAACCCAAGATGGTGACAACAAAATGCAACACCTTGGGGAAAGAACAGCAGTCTACCCAAACATGAATGATACTGTGGCTAAGTCCATTTTTTTTTCACTGTGTATGGATAATTTCAGTTGTGACGCCTGTAACATATTGACATTAAAGGGGAACTCCGGTGTTTTTAAACCTAGACCTTATTTCTCGCATGAAATACGTTTATCTACTCACCGAAAACAGTTTGGCGAAAGTCGGCGTCCTTCATAAGATATTTAGATAACTCGCAATCCATATAACGGAGTGAACGGGGCTTAGACAATGCAGCCTCAAAAATAAGGCATTATCTGTCTTTATTTCACCAATACTTTAAGACGAATGAATGAACGAACGCGTACTATTGCTCTGTTAGCACATAACTACTGTTATGTGGCTACTTGCAGCTATAGGAGAGCTAACAGAGGGAATTCTACACACACCTCTACTGGGACCACTTCATTGACACGCATGGCTGCAGCACAGCTCATTCACTCCAGTAAGAACATCCATCTTACTCAAAGTCGCCGTTCACGTTGTCAAAATCTGATAAATATCCTGCCATGTTGCACAAAACTAGCAGTAGCAAACTCCGTGTGAAGTGAGCCGACCGTCACAGAGCAAGGAGTAAATAAACTGTGCTCCAGGGGGAGTAGAGTGCCTTTGCAGAAATCACCCCGTTTGCTCTGCTATAGCTGCAAGTAGTCACATAACAGCACTGTTCTCGGTGAGTAGATAAACGTATTCCAAGCCAGAAATAAGGTCTAGGATTAAAAATAACAGAGTTCCCCTTTAAACCACTACAAAGTCATTCCTCAGATTATACCCATTCTCAAACTCTTAGCTGTATCTTGCACTGTTCATAATTAAGAATACATTCTGCCCTAATGACCCACACAAAGGAGACACAAGTTGAAGCCAACTACTCTTTCGTGGCATATCTGAAGACAAATATAACATATTTATCATGTCAAGGCTCAGTATGCTTTTGTCAAAACTAAGGAAAAACAAGATGTATCTTGTTTAATAAAATGGATAGTAATTGTTAGAAAACAAAAGAGGGCCTTGCATTTGTACCACATTATAGCTTTTTCGATTGACCTGTTCAAGGTGAGTATAGATGTTGAAGGTTCTGTCTGCAGGAACGCTGATCAAAATGTGGAGTGGAAGTTAACACATCATACATGTTTGATAACAAACAATGTTTACCTTTCAAAAATAACCCTGCTGTAATCCTATATTTGATGTCCAAAACATTCAAGATGGAACTCTATAATGTTTCATTCATAAGGAATCTGAACGAATACACTCCAAACTAAATGAGAGTCTTCTACTTTTTCTTGGAAAATAAGAATCAGTTAAATAAGCCCAAAAAAGTTATATTTGGCTGAAGTGGAAAAGTTGGCGCCTCAATAAAAACACCAATGCAACAGATCAGATCTGCAAGGCCTAACAAGGAAACCGCAATGTTCTTGATATTAATACAAAACATTTATCTTTGGTGTAATGGCAGCTGTAGAACTGGCACAAAAAAAGTGTTTATCTGGACAAACCAGCACATATATTTGAGTGACATAAGAAGATAGAAATGGACTGGATGGAAATTCAGCCACTCAGGGACTCACCTGCTCCACGTTGTATCCGTGTTTCTCCTTGGCGATAGCAATGTATTCATCCACTGTGGAGGGAAAGACTCATTATTAGTTTGGTCTGATCTTAAGACAAAAGAGAGCAAGAGCTGTGCTAAAACACCTTAACTTACGTTTGGAGTCAACAATAGTGTGATATGGAGACCAGACCAGCATCCCTCCACTGTCTTTATCTGTATACTTGGTGGAACCTGAATATGGAGAAATATCGTATTAATAAAACCCCAAACAATAACTTTGAATCAAACTGCTACTTTCAAAAAAATTATCTGCACATTTTAAGTTATAACTAGGTATTCACCAATTTGACACACATGTGGTATCTGGGACTACTCCTTAGGAAGGGTTGTAAGCCCCATGTGGACCTAGTGGGAAGACGCCTGATTATGTCATCGTGTCATGAATTGCATTACAAGACAGGTAGGATCCAGCTCTTTCCTATGTAACAGACAACTAACAATTTCTCTGCCTCTACTGAAAAAAAGACTTGTCTTTAACTATCCTAAACCTAATAGAAGTTAGGCTATTCCAGTGTTTCTCAATTCCGGTACTCATGACCCACTGCCCTGCATGTTTTCAATGTTTCCCTCCACCACCACACCTGATTCAAATGAATGGCTCCTTATCAGGCCTCTGCAAAGCTTGATGATGAGCTGATCATTTGAATCAGGTGTGGTGGAGGAGGGAAACATTGAAAACATGCAGGGCAGTGGGTCATGAGGACCGGAATTGAGAAACACTGGGCTATTCTCTCATGTTGTAATTAGGCAGGATGTCACTTTTTTCAGACTTAAATTCCCAATTTTCAATGTATTACAGAGCAAAGGCATAGTTTGAGATAAGCTGTAAGTGGAGTAGGTTTGTTCTTCTTTTTATTCTTGATTGCCTGTTTTGCACTTAAAGCTTAGAACATAGATGTGTCCTGTTATAGTCTTTTTTTATGATAAAACCCTTGGTCAACAGTTCAGTAATAGAAGGTGCGCTCCAGGAGATCTAGGAGCTATAGGAGATTATGAAATTTCTGTCAAATCAAGCTAATTAATTATTACGACTCTTATATGCTCATAGGACATTGTAGTTAGGAATTACATGATTCAATGTACGTGGAGAGACAATAGATGCTCATTTAAAACTAAATAAAGAAATGTTGATCATTTTATGAAATTAACGGATGTCACAAGTTGTGAGTAAGTAGGTGAAGTAGCCACGGTTCAGTTTAGTTTATTCACCTAGTTTACTACATCGTAAATAATCCATTCTTACACCACATATTGAGTAAAAACCTGAAATAAACTTTCAACTAACTCTGCAGTCATAGACTCAAAACAGCAGGCTAAACAGAAGGATATCGAGGCTACCACCGTCAGTCACTCCGAGAAACAAGTAAAACCTTACCCGGCTCAAATTCGGGAATATTTGCCTGATAATCTGCACCAACCCGCATCCCAACATCTGAAAAACACGAAGAAAAAAACATATGCGGTGTCTAGTTCCAATAAAAACATTCGAAAAGCGAACACGGGGAGCGATAGGAGGTTGTTTGAGGCTATTCCTACCATGGTCGTCGTCGCTGCCGCTTTCGTCGGAAAAATGTCCGTTAGAGGCATTGGACGGACTCTTGGTACCATTTGAGCGACCTTTTCCTAAATATTCTGAACCTTTATCCATCATCCCCGGCATCTTCGCAATCAGTCGTTTCCAAATTAGTCGTTGTGGAGGTATAAAATGTCAGCGGGACGTTTTCTGTTGCTGCAGTCGCCTCAGCTCCGTCCGTGTCGCTGTAGCGCTTTTCTCTGCACTCTTATGTTGTATGTGCGCTCATCTCATGCTGTAACAAATCATGGATAGCAACAGGGCATACTCTTGTGAAATTTCTGTTTCGTTTAAATAAAAAATTCTCACCCTGAGAAAAATTTTCCGCTTTAATGCTGTTCCCGATATGGTGTCTAACCATTACGGCGGAAGACTTTTTACGCACTGTGGGGTGGTAGTGCGGCTCCTGCTGCTGTGGAGGTATGGATAACAGATCCTTACGCCGACATAAACACTTTTTGAAAATACATAAAAAGAAACTATTAAAAAAGAGAGATTCAAACCACATAAAAACACCGATTAAAATAGGATAAAAGTAAATCTGAGTCAGCAAGTTTTGGAAACTGCAAGTATAGCTGATGAATCAGACAATAAACCTATTTCAGATTCAAATTTGTCATGTATGTTAATTTCATGTTAAACATAACAATGGTGTTTGGATTGTATTAACTACAATAGACTGAATATTGTTATTTTATCCTTGTTTGTCACAGACTCTTCTGTAATGACTATTTTAAACCAACAGAGGGAGACACAGTACAACAATCCGGCAACAGAGTATCAACTTATTTTTACCACGAGGGCAGCCAACTGCCCGCACTGACTAGAGCACTACAGTTGAGTTCATATCCACCCCTCTGGCACAGACAGGCGATGTCATAAATTAGTTCATACCGTTCGAAATTCCGACTCTTGGAGTTTAGACTCCATAAATGTCCAGGTAATTCGTAGAAATGAATGTTAAATTGTTAAATTCAGATAAGCTTTGCTGACATTGATGTCAAAATACATGCTGCCAAAATGGCGTGGTTATATTATCTTTTTTATGCAGTAAAAACATGCAATACTTAATTGCATAAGATATATGTATGCATCAAAAGTGAAATGAAAAAAAGTATGACAATCACTTTAGCACCCCATTTGTTGGGGGCCCACTGGCTAAGGTGATAAAATGTATAGTCTTTTATCAAATTGCCTCGTTTTTCAAATTGCCGTTTTTTTTAAATGTATTTTTCTTTGCGTGTGTGTTTGGGGGGTTACATAAAAAAGCTTGGGCCCATTTATGTTATTTTTCATGGAAATACTTTAAGTCTATGATTGATGATTAAAATCATCAATACATCTGACAATAACTTTCTATCAAATTAAAGTTCACGTTCAGATTTAACAGTCTATGGTTCAGATATTTAGACATTTTAGATCCCTGATTTCATCAGGGTAACATTCCTGCTTAATTAAAATCACAGAAAATGGGCTAATGTACCACTCCATTTCTTAATGTACCACTCCATCTCTGAAAGAATTGGGACAGAGGAGTATTTATTTTTGTGCTGCATCATCTCTTCTTTTAACCACGCTTTGTAAGTGTCAGGGAACTAAAGAGACCAGTTGTGGTAGTTTTTAGAGGTTTTTTTGACAAATATCATTGGCATCATATTCAGAGAAACCATTTATTTTTCAGCCAATTTTTGACTACTAAGGTGGGGTTAATCCAGACATGTCATCTAGACAATGAGGGTGAATGGAATTAAAATGTTCACGCCAAAAACCTTTTTTAATTTACTCTACGGATTATTCAGAGTATTCCCACCGAAAAGATAAGTGGCTGCTCAGTTACATGATTAATTAAGCACCACTGATGATATTTTGAACAACATTGTTGCAGAGGTGTCATATATTTTCTATATAAATGACAACATGGTGAATCTGTTTAGACAACCATGTTATTCATACACACAGCCAATTTACCATCATTATTTAATCGACTGTACAAGGACAACGGAGCACCAGGACACAACAAACAGACACAGGGAGAAGATACAAACTCACAAACGGGCCAAGCAAGCCAAACGTTTAAACCTAAAATCTTCTTGCTGTGTTATCCCCTGTTTCATCAGAAAGGCCCATGTACATCATATTTAATGAATAGTTATAAATGAAGCTGTCTTTCTTAACTTGGCATAGTGACAAAAAAAAACACAGACAACTGATTTTATTTAAAATGTGTTTTTTCTTCATTGCTTGCGATATTTTTGACTCTTTTGCAGTCTGTTCCAACAGCATGCTGCTGATCCATTACGATAATGAAATTATCACACTTCACAAAATACTAGCTTCAGCACGGTACACATTTCCCCAGGACTAATTAATTATGACTGCTTCGTGAAAAAGGTAATGTATATAGTTCTGTCTAAAAAAGGAAAATATCATAGGAAACAGGACTATAACACTAATGAAACTGACACAATTTGTTTTTATTTTCACCATTTTATTTGATTGATTGTCAGTATCACATAAGAGACAAAACAACCACAAAAAGATGCAAGTCAGCTACAGAAAGGTCTGCAACATACAAAACTGGAGGCAAAGGACGACTGCAAATCGTTTAAGATCAACTTGTGTGTGTGTGTGTGTGTGGGGGGGGGGGGGTGTTGTTGTTTTACATATTCAGGCTCAGGTGCCTGCTGTTTCAATTTTCTTCAAACATAAAAACAAGTCATCAAATATTTGTATTTGACTTAAAAACGTACAGTTTAAACTCATTGTCTGTGTTTTGATAATAATCTATGCAGAAAAATGTCCCTTCGAGGATTGATAATATTATTGAACTGAATTGAATTGAAATACATTGAATTAAATTCGATTTTTGGGTGGACCCACCCTTTAACAGTCAGTCTAGTGATGTCATCACTTTATGTACCAAGATGTCTCTCCAGCTCTCACTCTCTCTTTCCACTCAGTGTCAGTGAAGCTCGCTCTGTCACAGCCAGTCTCTCTATGGCTCATCTCCGAGCTCGTGCTGCAACCATCTGCCGAAAGTGAGCCTGCTGAGAGAGAGTGAGAGAACACGAGCACTTCTCTGCTCACGGGGCTCGCGCATCCTCAGATATGTGAAGGCTGTGAAACGTCTTTGCCACTCACACCAGGAGCACGGCAGGATGGCTGGAGGACGGCGGGGTCTTGTGGCCCCCCAGAACACGTTCCTGGAGAACATCGTCCGCCGGTCTAACGGTAAGATGCGGTCCTGTCGGGTCAAACGGCAGTTTCAGTTCGTTGATCGTGGGAAATGGGACGTTGTCCTGGTGGGGTGTTTTGCCACGCGACATTTCCACTGTGTTCTTTTCAGAAAAACCTGTACAGGTGCTGCTCATTACGGAAAACTAGCGGTGTCATTTTGTGTGTTAGCTTAAACAGGCTGTCTGTCGGTGAAGGAAAATGAGACTGTGGGTTGAGAGAGTTTTCTGAAGACCGTAAACTTAACACAATTGTTTCAGTTTTGTATTATTGTTACTACTGTTATTGTTATTGATAGTATTAATACTTAGAAATATTTACATGTTAATAGAAAAAACAGGACAAAGTTGTCTTCACTCATATCAATAGAAAAATAAATGGCAACTCTTCACAATGGCATAGCAGTTGTCAGCTGTTGGAAATTTTGACATCAATCTTTCACTTCTTCAAAACATTTTATTTGAAAATAATTATTCTTTAAATCCAGACATAAATTATTCTGCTCTATAAAGACCATACTTCTATAATTTTTTTTTTGCAGGTAAACACAAGATTTCCCAGATTTCTATTGGAACAGTGTTACTTTATAACTGTCATATTCAAATGGTGAAGACGTTTGTCTATATACAGAGTTATGCAAGGAGTTTGTTCAAATTCATGACAGCATAGAACTGCAAAATCCAAGCAGGTAATTCACATTCAAGTCCCACATATGTACTACACAAATACTGCATTCAAATTTTATGACAAAAGACATTCTTTTCACCATCTCAATGAGAATTATGTTTTTGACATTCATTTAAAACACGAGTTAATTAGTTAATTATTTAACATTAGTTTTAAAAAGGAGTATATTTAAAGAAGTGTATTATAAAACTCTATGTAGTCTAACCAGTGTGATAAACCACGTAAATGATAGATCTGTTTCTCAGACTTGATTCTGTATTTTATATTTTCTGAAATATATTTGTCAGTCAGTCCACTGTCGTTCAGACTGAAATATCTTAACAATTGACAGACAGTTCTGTTCCCCTGAGGATGTATTTTTAAGGCAGACAGATTATTACCTCCTTACATATGTATTTCTTCCAAACATGATTTTGTCAGTTATAAGCATGTTGTACATTTTAGACAGTATGAGGAACTAGATCAGTTGTGGTCTGGCTGTGGTGTCGTTGACTGCTGAAAAATGTTTTAGCATGACACACTGCTACTGAGTTTAATTAATACCAGTTGATTATGAGGTATATTCCAGAGAGCTACCGGAGGCCCAGGGCTGCCTTCTTGTTACACCATCAATATGAAAATTTATTGTCATGGTGGAGTGAGGAGGAGGGTCGCAGATTCCTCAAAATTATTTGATTTCATCCTCAGTAATCCGTAATCCGTTAGTAATTTTAAAGTTCTTTTGAATAATCGACTGCACACTGTAATTTATTTTCTGCCTCAGGGAATATCGGTGGTGAAAGTTCTCATCAAAACTATGTTAGTAATTGTCATAATGGCATTAGACAAACAAACACATACTATAACAGGCAAAGTTTAAACATGTGACAGATAAAAAACAGAAGCTGGATCAGTAAATCTAACTTTGTTTTTTTGTTTCAGTTTGGTTTGTTTGTTGTAACTGTGTTGTGTATTTGGGTTTTTTCATTTTGAGAACAAATCTCCATAAGGGACCTTACATTACATTCTGTCATGTATTCTGAATAAGAGCAGTCTTGCAGTTAAAATCCTTGGGGGCTTTCTGGAGCAGCCGTTCAGCTCCAGCTTGAGTTTGAAAAATGGACGTGATGGAAACAAAACAGTACTGATACACATTAAACAGTGAAGTTCCCTGTGTATCAGTGACATTCTCTTTCTAATGTTTAGTTTTTTTTTTTTAATTTTTGTAGGGGAAAGGTTATCAAGATCACAGCTGTTAGTGGTTTTGTATTAGCCTGCACTGTGATGTGAGGTGTTTGTTAAAATCATAAAAGTAGACCATTGTGTGGGCGTTCATTAGTCTGTACAGGTATGGGCTGAGGGCATGGATTAATGTTTCCCACCACCACTTTATTTAGACTATATATTTTGAAAGGCTTATCCACTTGAATAAAAAGTAATTGTATAAAAAAAACTGCTATAAAACAGAAAGGATAAAAAATATGATTAACCACGTTTTAGAAGGTGGTGACTCTGATCAGAAAACATCTATTGGTTTTTGAGCTATGCTTTTCCACCCAGAGTTCACTCGGTAAAGATTTAAAAAAAGAATAACTGTGTTTCATACCATACTGATACCAGAACAATACCTGATTACTGTCTGTAACAAAGAATGTTTGTCTTCAAAAGCTGGTTAATGCCAAGTCTCCTCTGCTAACATTCCAGTTGTCAGCCTTATGAATATGTCTTCTGATCTTATCTTATGTTATCTTATATCTTATGATAATAAACTGGAGTGGTCTGCCAACATAGAAACAGTGTACAGGAGGGGCTACAGTTGTCTCTTCTTCCTGAGACGGCTCAGGTCCTTCAATATCTGTAGTGATATGATATGCATATTTTATCACACCATCATTGAGAGTGCACTGTTTTATGCTGTTATCTGCTGGGGGAGTTGCACAACAGACAAAAACTGTCGGCCCCTGGACAAACTGGTGAAAAAGGCCGGTTCTGTAGAAGGCAGAAGGCTAGGCCCTCTCAGTGCTGTGGTGGAGCAATGGATGAGGAAGAAATTATATTCTGTTTTGGAGAATAATAAACATCCTCTCCACAGAGGAGTAGCTGCAGTGAGAGGCTCATCTCACTGTGCTGCAGGACTGAGAGGTTCAGGAGGTCCTTTGTCCCCACAGCCATAAGGCTTTTTAACAGTGACTGCTGACATGTTCTTCTCAAATTTATTTCGTTAGTCATTTAATATCAGTGTTAGTCATTTTGCTTTAAAAAAGTAGTTACTTAGAGTTACAAATCACTTCTCCCAAAAAGTGATTGAGTTAGTAACTCAGTTACCTCATTGTAAGAGTAATTAGTTACTCAGCAAAGTAACTGACATTATTTTTCCTGTTCTATACGCTATTAACCTGTTGATGACCCGAAAAATTGAGCAGAGTGGCTCCATCTCCGTCATTGGCTGCATTTGAGCTTGGGGTTGGGTTAGCAGCAGCTGCAACAAGTTCCATGTTAGCATGTCTTGATATGCAGTGCTTCATAAGATTCGAGTTGCTTGAGGCAGACGTGGGCATAGCGTGCATGTTACATAAACATTCTTGCTTTTAATTTCAATGAGCCAGAACGAGTACTTCCAGTTTGAGAACGCTAGCTTGGGAATTAACTACTAAGAGTGACAGTGAATCTGGTGCTTATTGGATGAACATCGGTAGAAGATGACCTTCACAGTCGTAATTGTTCCAAGCAGCTGCTCTTATGGTGACTAGAAGATAAGTTAAAAACAACTTTTCAGTCTTTCTTTGCTTAAGCAAAACAGACGTTCACACATAAATTCTAACAATTTCCTGATTTACAATAAGATAAATAATTGTGAGGAGGATATAAAAATGAAAAAAACAAACATCAGATGGGATGGGATTCAATTTACTGAAGGCATTAAAATGGACTGAACTACCTCTTTGAAATGAATATTAAATGTTTTTCAGGAACTGCCTGAACAACTTTTTAGTTACATTTTCTAATGCAGTGTGTCATATCCAGCATGGTAAAGAGGTCAAAATAAACCTACCTAAGTCCTTGAATGTAAAGCGCACCCATTATCGACTTTTCTGGTCGATAATGGGTTTTTCTTATAATTTACCAGAATACTCTGCCCAGACTAATAAAATATGTCTCAAAGAATCAACTGTTCTTGTGTGTGTGTGATTTTATATTTAATGGTACTACATTAAATAATGTGGTTGGTTTGATAAAAATCAATTTGATCTCATAGCTTAATAACGAAATCATGAAATTACGATCACAGCAACAAAACCCAACAAATCAAATCAATACATGTAAATCACTTTGAGTTAAGTAGTTTGATGCTTATTGTGACTATGGTAAGCATATGTGTGTGTGCCTGGCCACATTCTCTGACAGAGTGATGGGCTGTTCTCTTATCTGGCCATTTAGGATAGTCTGATTGTTGGTGATCTTGGCTTGGAGGCACCATGGTTCAGATAACAAATTCAGTATTTACTGTCCAGTTTTTTACTGTGCACTTCGTAGGAAACCTGTTTCTCCTTTGCTGTTTGTAACAGTAGGGCTAAGTTGTTGTTTTTTTTTGGTCTCAAGATATACTTTATTTTCCCCTTGGGGAAATTTGTCTTGGTCTGTTGTTTATTAAGTCAGCTGATAGTCTCTGTGTGTGGTTACAGGTGCTGAAACTTGCTTAATTAGATGCTTGGTTAGAGATGTAAACTTGGATTCTGAAGACTCACAGGCAGGTGTACTTTGTTGCTTATGTAAGAGCATCTGTTGTGTCTAACTCAGATCTCTGATTAAAGAGCAGGAAAAAGGCTGAGCTGCTCCTCACCTCACAGTGTCAAAGAAAAATAAGAATGGGAACAAATAGAGGATGCTGAGGTTTTTTTTCGCCACCTGTACTGAAGAGTTCTGAAGGTACAATCAGGGAATGGCTGAAGGAAAGGTGCAACTATTGACTGATTAAACGTTCAGTTTAATTGCACAAATCAGCGGTTAATTTTTCAGTATAAAGTTGAAGTAAGTATCAGTAATTTATAAGTATAAATCCAGCTCCTGATCATGCTTTCATTGAGTGTGTAGAGAGAGAGAGGTGGCTGATGTCAGCATCTTAGACAAAAAGAGTCTTAATCAAAGTGCTGCATGCATTGTCACAGTAAACAATTAGATTTTACCATTCTAAATAGTAGATAAATACAAAAGATTAATGAATATGTTGGCAGTTAGTTAAGTTGTCTAGTGTGTCAAATCTCGGCAATTTTGAAATTAATTCAAATGAAGACTGATTTGAACCACAAACCTACAAAGACATCATGGGTTTTCTTGATTCAGCCCTTCTGTTGACTGTAAATACAATTCAATGCTTCTTTTTGATTCTATCCATGCATTATGGGTTGATAATGAAAATAAGATCATGACATTATATCATGGATTTAACTCCAATGATAAACTCCAACAATTAGGGGACTAATCAATTTCAAAATAAGTTTAAGCCAGTTTTAAGCAAAAATGGAAACAGAAATGAGTGATTTCACTGTCTGACATGTGGATGCTTTGTTATTCCTTTGTTATTCCTTTCATGTTATTGAAGTGCAATATGCACGGTTCTGGTGTGTTCATTGGACAAAAAACAAACTAAAAAAAAGCATTTTAAAAGGGCATTGTGGGCTTTTGAAAGCTGTGAAGAATTTTTACTGTATACTTTACTTTGAGCAAAACATGAGCAGATTCTAACTCTTTGTTTTCTGTGGTCAGACACAAATTTTGTGCTAGGAAATGCTCAGATTGTGGACTGGCCAATCGTCTACAGCAATGATGGCTTCTGCAAACTGTCTGGTTACCATCGAGCTGAGGTCATGCAAAAGAGCAGCACCTGCAGGTGCAACTACACACCATTGTTGAATTTGTGAGAGCTAATGATTCTCCAGAAAGTACTGTATGTACTGTATCAATGCTGCAAGGACTTTTTTTCTTCTGCAGCTTCATGTACGGAGAGCTGACAGACAAGGAGACAAGTGAGAAGGTTCGACAGGCCTTTGAGAACTATGAGATGAACTCGTTTGAGATTCTGATGTACAAGAAAAACAGTGAGTACCGTGTCTAGTCTGCATCAAAAGTGTTTCTTTGACCTGACTCATCTAAAACCCAAACAGCCATTTTTTTGTCCTTACCTGGAAGACATCATGCTGACTGTTAGCTGCCTGTCATCTTTTTGAACCCGTTCAAATACTACAACTTAGATAGTCTGTAGGAACTGATTTCCTTCCTTTTTATGCTGCAGGGATGCCAGTTTGGTTTTTTTTAAAGATTGCTCCAATCAGGAACGAGCAGGACAAAGTCGTCCTGTTCCTCTGCAGTTTTAGTGATATCACAGCCTTCAAACAACCAATAGAAGATGACTCATCAAAAGGTGAGTCATTGCCATGAATACAGGGTAGTGCACTCTATTATCCAGTTACAGACTGTGTTAATTTCTGAGAGGAACTGTGTAAGGATTTGATTTAAGATAAAGAGTTCTGTACAACTCATTTAGATGTTCAATCTCCCAAGGCTGGATTGTTTAATATGTTTGCAATGTCAGCACACACTTCTGAAAAACGCAGATGCACAGATTTTTATTAAGTAAGCAATCGACAATCAGAAAATATCAGTTGTTGAGTGTGAAATGAATGTCTTCCTTGTATTCTGAGATATACCTGATATGTACAGATATACTGAGATATGTAATTATGTGAGGATTAGATTTTTTTGTCACAAAATATCTTTAGATTTTAGGATTTCCATAAAATATTAAGATGTTATCACAGATGTTTCAAGGGGACATCCACTCTTCAATCCCAAAGGGGTGACAAAAATAGAGGCCATCCTACAGGGTCACATTATTGGGAACTGTAATTCAGTGTGGACACTGCCTTCGTGCTTCATTTAACCTAAATATAGACTTGCATTCTTCCTAGTCTTCTTCCTGACAAGTGTGAGCAAAACCAGAGTAAAACTTGTGTTAAATGTAGTTCTCAAATCAAACAAGGTGAGGACACATAATCACTTACATGAAATAGTAGATTAGAATAGAAGAGAATTCAACTTTATTGTCATTGCACATGTCACAAGTACAAAGCAACGAAATGCAGTTTGCATCCACCCAGAAGTGCTTTAGCAAAAATATAAATATATATATTCCGAATGTACAGTAAAGTTGTTGTGAATATGTTATAACTGTAAGTAAAAGTATATACTGGCTATGAATGTACAGACTATGAACAGGTTATAAATATGAAGGGGTATAAACAGACTATAAAAAAAAAGATTATAAGTATGGGAAAGGATTTATGAACAGGAGTAGATTATCTATACAGTATATACAGTAGTCCATGTGTTATTGGTGTGTGTATGGAGATGCAGGTCCATCGTTGTTGTTCAGATGTCAGGAAGCAGAGTTCAGGAGTGTGACAGCTGTGGGGAAGAAGCTGCTCCGATACCTAGTGGTCTTAGTCCAGAGGCTCCTGTTTCGCCTCCCAGAGGGAAGGAGGGTGAAGAGTCTGTGTGCTGGGTGATTGGAATCTTTGATGACTTGTGGTAATAGTAGGTTTGTGGTATTATCAGGCGAAGCAGGGTGCTTGAGACATCTCTTTCCCCATCATTACTTTCCAGTTCTTACTAAAAAAAATGACTAAATTAACTCAGCTAATTCCTCACACTATGAAGGAGCAGAGGTTATTATTCGAGCTTCATCCATTATTTATTCATCCATATGTGATGTTTTTGAAGTTTTTAATCCCATGATTCATTCTTCTGATTTCATTTACAGGGTGGGGTAAATTTGCCCGTCTGACTCGTGCGTTGACAAGCAGCCGTGGAGTTCTTCAGCAGCTTGCCCCAGCTGTTCAGAAAGGAGAGAATGTTCACAAACATTCACGGCTGGCTGAGGTAAGACCATTCTTTTCTTACGAGGCACTTCTGTATTTATTATTTTAAGAATAATGGTATGGACATAATGTCAGTAAAATCATTGAATGCTTTTAGGAAGCAAGGATGACATAATTGATATCCTTAGCTATTTCCTCTGTATCTGTACTGTGCCCTTAAGTTGTATAAAGAGTTGAATATTTAGATGCGTGTAAAAGCAATTATCTGTCTTCATATGATGAAGACATTATAGATAGATGGGGGAGAACATCAGGTGGTTGTCCAGTCAGAAGGTCAGTAGTTCAATCTCCAGCCCAACCATGTATCAATGTTGATTTGGGCAACAGGCTCCACCATCCATTACCCTTGATGTCCTTATGTGTATGATACAGAGAAAACAGTGCTGGATGTATAGAATAAGGAAAGCTGTGTAAATGTGTGTGTGTGTATGAATCCAACATTAAAAGAGCAGAACTATAAGGACCCACAGATTACATTGTTTTCTTTGGAGTAACAAAAGTTGTTATTTTCCTTTCCAGCTTTCATGCGACCTTTTGCAGTGGCAGACATATGATGCCCTTTTTTAGTATGAACTGTATTGTGTGTGTCTGCTGTTTAAAGTCTGGATCAGTCCATGTAAGGCTGATGGTGAACTCTAAAGAAGCAGCTAGATGTTTCTAAATGCTGGTCAGCCCTCCTGCTCTTTTCTGATATGAATCATGTATTTGAATTCAGTTGTAGGTTATGAATTATGAATGACAGCAAATCTCATAAGAATACTGGAAAAAGCAACTCACTGGTAAAATCAGGGGCATTAAATACAGTATGACAAGAAATGGTGAGTGAGAAGAGGTTCTCTTAAATTGATTTCTTTGAGTTGATTGATATTATACCAGCAGCATCAATAGCTGAAAGCACCTCTGACACCTCGGGCTGGGTACCGAACTTCGGTTCTCTTAAGGCACCGACCGAAATGCTTCGGTAGTACCAAGTATCAAAACACGCCTCGTCTTTCGGTGCCAAGTTTCGGTACCCAGAGATTAATCACGTGATCAAGAACTGATCATGCTACCCTCGATTGGCTGTATTAATGTTACACTTTGCCAATGTAGGAAAATGTGGTTACGCCCACAGACGGGGTTCACGTGTATCTGCGTTGGGAACTGTAGTTATGTGCATGTGTCGACGAACCGGTTAAACAATGCCACCGAGGTCAAAAGCGTGGCTCAATTTCACCAAGATTGATGCCAATAGTGCGGGATGCAATATATGCCAAAAAGTAATCGCTGCTAAGGCCAGCAACACGACTAATTGAATTAATTATTTGACCGTGCACAAAAACAATTTAAGAGCAGAAAGTTGCTCCATGTTTTACTGCAAGAAGGTCGGACCGCGACCATCCTCCCCTAAGCATTTAAGTCAGCCTGTGGACGCTACAGAGCCTGAGCGGCATAATTCAAAATTTCCACCACTGGACTCCGTTTCATCTAAGAGTACCGAGGATGGCGCAGTGTGTGGGATTTTAACAGGTAAATTAACGTTCAGCAAAATCCGGCTGTAATCTTAATGTTACTGCAACTTAATACTACAGAAAGCAGTAAGCATGTTGATGTTTCTGAAGAAAAACTGTGAAGTGAAAAGTATCCTCAGTATGTAGGATGGTGTTAGACACCAACCTGTCACTTGTTTGCAACTGTTTTGCACTGGAAATTATTTGCTGTTAAATTTCTTCTGCAAGAAAACTGCTTGGATTGGAAAATAACCTGAAAAATAAAGCTGTTATGTGTAATGTAATTTCCTTTTTGTTAGAATTGATATTATGAAATTGGTATCGAAAAAAGTATCGCTCACGAACCAGTGTTGAAGTGAAGGTATCGGTATTGGTACCGGTTTAGAATTTTTTTTATTGATACCCATACATAATAACATAATCACAACAAATTTGTCTCCCTTTGTTGTTTGGTGTGAGGTAGAGGACGAGGGGTACATTTATTAATTCCAACAACCACTACACTTATAGAAATGTAGATTTTTATTTTGTGCAGCAACAAGGTTACACATCAGTTTAAAAGAGGTTCACAAAGCTGGTGAACTTTCTCTGCCATTCTAATCTACCAACATGAGTGCTGAGTAAACACTCTTGAGTCTCTGATTTTATTTCAACATGCTCAGAGTCATTACGTTCTCTTAATCAGATTATATAAAATAATATGTTTTGTTTATATACCTCCAAAGTGTCTGTTTCTTTTTGCAAACAGAAAAATATCAGTATTTAATGCTTGATCTTGCTCTCAGACAACAGTCAAACTCAGTAATAGTACTGGATTGTATCTCATACAACAGTCATACTCAGTAAAGATACAGGATTGTATTGAATTTTGGGAAGAACCAGGCTCTTTTGGCTTAGGAACACAAGAGAAAATACATACATATAACACAGCATACAAGGAATTACCAAAGACTTGTTGTGGTATTGTGATATTCTTTTTAGTGATAACGTTCTGTGCATACGTCTTCTGTTGCTGATGTTACCTGAGAACACACCGACCTCAGTCAGGACATACAGTATGTGGTGTGGATATGATATCAATTATCTCCCATACTTTCTAGTCCACAAGACTATTCCAAGTACTTTTATACTACAAGCCACATTTAAACACACACACACACACACTCATACAACACATCTTTATCTCTCTGTAAAAACGTTTACAAGGTACACGGTGCTTTTTCTTTTCTCTATCACACACATTCATACACCAATGGACACATTGATAGGCAATGTGGGGTTCAGTGTCTTGCTCAAGGACACTTCGACATGTGGTCCAGGAAAGCCGGGGCTCGATCACAAACCCTCTGATTGACAGACTACTACTGCTCTTCCCTTGTAGCCATCTCTATCGTTTCATCCTCTCTCCAAGTTTGTGTCTGAATAACCCCAGGCCTCCCTCCCTCCCTCTGCTTAGTGTACAGTCTCAAGGTGAAATTTGTAAGAACAATGAACTTAGCCATGGTTAGGTTTGTCAATGAAACTAATGACAGTTACAGAAGTTCATTTTCTTGCTACATTTTTCATTTAGTTGTAACTCTGCAATCCACTAATTGTGAGAATACTTATTCTGTTTCCCTTTATTATTGTGAGAATGCTGTAAAGCAAATTTTGGTGTTTCTAACTTTTATACTGTTTAAACTATTCCAACTTTTATTCAATTGTTCCTGTCATTCAAATGAATGGAAAGTGCTTTCAGCTCTTCCAAAACGTCTTCCTCTTTCCAACCTAACTACTTCTGCATACTTTCAGCTAGAGACACCATTCAAACTGTAAACGGGTCACAAGAGTTCAGCTATTACCAAATGGTGCAGCTTTTTCAAATATTAAGCCAATTTTGAAATATGACAGTTTCAAAAACATGAAAAAATTTAAACTCTTTCTCCTCTTTTCAACCTAACTACATCTGCATACTTTTACCAATTTCAACTATTTTGGCCTCAAAATGTTTAGCTCTTTCAGGAGATTCTGCATTTGACTTTTGGTGTTTCTAACTTTTATACATTTTAAAATATTTAACATTTTATTCAAATATTATGCAAATTTCAACTCTTTCTCCTCTTTTCAACTTAACTACTTCTACATACTTTTAGCTAGAGACATCATTCAAATTTTAAGCCAAAATTAAGCCAATTTTGAAATATGACAGTTTCAAAAACATGAAAAATAATCGGCCCTTTCATCAAATCTTCCGCTTTTCCAATAGGTTTAAATCATTCCACTATTGTTATTTAAACTTCAAATTCCTTCAACCAAGACTAAAGCAACGGGTTTTTCAGCAACCTGAAGTTTTTCTGCTTTTTAAGCATTGTCAGCTATCCCCATTAAGCTTATCAGCATTCTCACTGCTGTCTAGCAGAAACAGCTTTTTTCTAGTTTTTCTTTATTCTTAGTTCTTCCGTACGTTTTTTGTCCTTTAACTACTTCTGCATACTTTCACCAATTTTGGTCTCAAAACGTTCAGCTAGTCAAGGAGATTTATGCTTTATCTTTTGGTATTTCTGACTTTTATACTTTTTAGAATAATACTTGGGTTTTATGAATGAGGAGCTAGCAGAGTGGCACACTGATCATTTTCAGCGTTTTCTGATATTCAAACAAATTCCTCATCATGCAACTTTCATACAGTTTAACTTACAGAAACAAATTATACCTTAAAATTGTCCTCTTTCAGCCAATGTAACTACTAAAGAGCTCACATTTCCAGAATTTCAGCTATCAGCCTTTAAGCGAGCGCAACCTTTCAAATTCTCTCACTAACTCCAATGGAGAGTTTGGTATGTTTGGTATGCTGTTTAAAAATCTTTCACTCCATTGAAATAAAAACTACATTACCGCGTTCCTCTAACCCTTCTGGTTCTTACGGTCTTCAAATGATTTTCCTTGCTCTAACAGTTTTCTCACAGGAGGTCATAGTACCCATTCAGCCATTTCTGCTGGTTCTCCTGGGAGGGAGCTCATTAAGCCGCAGTTGCTTACACATAACTATAAGGACATCTCTCTTCCACTCCCTGCTACATATTACACATCAGCCATTTTAACTATTACTCACTTGACCTTTTACCTTCTTTATAGAATATTGTGCTAATTAAGAATCCAACAAATGCAACTTTTCTTTTGGTACTTTGGCATCTTCAGCTGTCTTCATTACTTCAACCTATTTCATTCCAGCCCATTGTCTCTTTTCTCCAGTTTTCTGCCTTCATCTAGCTCCAGCTCCTTTTAAAAATACCTTTAAGGCCTTTTGAAACTTTCTGCTACATTTTCACATATTTCTGCATTTTTTTCTCTTCTTTCTGCTCAATTTTCACTTTTGGTTTTGTGTTTCCCTTCTTTTCTTCTTCTCAATGTTGTTTTTAACCCTTCACCTTTTACTGCTGAGACCTCTGCATTTTTTTCAACTCTTTCATCAATTCTTCAGTTCTTCCAATAGCTTGAAATCATTCCATTGTTGTCTTTTAACATTCAAAGTCCTTCAACCCTTCATTTCCATCATTCAGAAAGTTGTTTTTTTTTACTAAAATTTAACTTTTCTTTTGCTACTTTGGCATCTTCAGGTGTCTGCATTACTTTGATCTGATACTTTGATAAAATTCAAAGCCCATTCAATTCCAGTCCATTGTTCAAATCAGCTGCTTTGAATTAAACCATTTCTTTCTCTCTTCTGTGTGTTTCTGTTTCCTATTTAACATCGGTGTTCTGGTTATCCATTTAACCTTTAACATTTTTCATGAACTGTTCATCTCTGTGGTGAAATAGTCTACAGCTCACACGTCTGCACTTTTAAAATTCAATTTAAGGTTCCAATTAGCCTGACATATACATTTCATTTCACCCTTTTAGAATGATTTATCAAGATTTCAAGACTTTTCACTTTTTTTCATTCTGCTGAAAATCCTTTGTTGTTTTTGACCCTTCAGCTTTTCTTTGCTGACACTTCTGCCATTTTTCAGACATTTAAACAGTTCTGCCTTTTTTCAATCACCTTCAAATCGTTTCACAATTTTTTTTTTCTTCAATTTCAAATTCCTTCAACCAATACGTTAACAACAGTTTTTATTGCTAAAATTTTCACTATTTTCAGCTTTTTTAGCATGGTCAGCGAACACCATTCAGCTCATAAGCATTCTCACTGCTGTTTTGCAGGAACAGCTTTTTATCTAGTTTGATAGATTCTCTATGGGGTTCAGATCAGTCGAGTTTGCCGGCCAGTCAAGCACGGTAACAACATGGTCATTGAACCAGAATTTGGTACCTTTGGCATTGTGGACAGGTGCCAAGTCCTGCTGAAAAATTAAATCAGAAGCTCCATAAAGCTTGTCAACAGAAGGAAGCATGAAGTGCTCTAAAATTTCCTGATAGATGGCTACTTTGACTGTGGACTTCAGAAGTCCCAATGGACCAACACCAGCAGATAACATGGTCCCCAAATCATCACCGACTGTGGAAACTTCACACTGGACTTCAAGCAGCGTGGATTCTGTGCCTCTCCACTCTACCTCGAGGACCTTGATTTCCAAATGATATGCAAAATTTACTTTCATCTGAAAAGAGGACTTTGGACCACTGAGCAACAGTCCAGTGTTTTTTCTCCTTATCCCAGGTAAGACGCTTCTCGTGTTGTCACTGGTTCAGGAGTGGCTTGACATGCGGAATGCGACATTTGTAGCCCATGTCTAGGATTCATCTGTGCGTAGTGGCTCTTGATTCGCTGACTCCAACCTCAGTCCACTCCTTGTGAAGCTCCCCCAAATTCTTGAATGGATTTTGCTTGACAATTCACTCAAGGCCGTGGTTATCCCTGTTGCTTGTGCACCTTTTCCTACCACACTTTTTCCTTCCACTCAACTTTTTATGAATATGCTTGCATACAGCACTGGTGAACAACCAGCTTCTTTAGCAATGACCTTTTGTGGCTTACCCTGCTTGTGGAGGGTGTCAGTGACTGTCTTTTGGACACCTGTCCCATCAGCAATCTTCCCCATGATTGCGTAGCCTATCGACCCAGACTGAGAAACCATTCAAAGGCACAGGAAACCTTTGCAGGTGCTCTGAGTTAATTAGCTGATTAGGGTGTGACACCGTGAGTTTCCAATATTCAGCCTTTTCACAATTTTCTAATTTTATGACTCACTGAATTTTGGGTGGACTGCACGGTGGTTAGCACCGTCACCTCACAGCGAGAGGGTTCGGGGTTCAACTCCCGGCTGGGGCCTTTCTGTGTGGAGTTTGCATGTTCTCCCTGTGTATGCGTGGGTTCTCTCCGGGTACTCCGGCTTCCTCCAACTTTCCAAAAACATGCATGTTAGGTTAATTGGTGTCTCTAAAATTGTCCTTAGGAGTGAGTGTGTGTGTGTGTGTGTTTTTTTGTCTCTGTGTGGCCCCGTGATGGCCTGGCGACCAGTCCAGGTTGTACCCCGCCTCTTGCCCAATGACTGTTGGGATAGGCTCCAGCCCCCCTGCGACCTGACCGACGGATTAAGCGGGTACAGAAAATGCATGAATGGATGGATGAATTTTGGGTTTTCATTATCTGTAAGCCATAATCATCAAAATTACAAGAAATCAAGGCTTGGAATATTTCACTCTATGTGTAACAAATCTATAAAATATGAGTTTCACTTTCTGCAATGAGTGACAAAAAATATTGATTTCACAATATCTTTTTCACAATATTCAGGTTTTTGGAGCTGTACTAGTAGAGAAAGCTAATGACTAACAAAAGCAGGTGTGGTATTTTCCAAACTGAATCCAGGTGTGCAAACAGGGCTGTAATTAGATTGACTAAGACAACCCAAGCAATGGACTAAGGAAATGACACAAGCACACTGATCACAAAAACAAAGATGTCTTGCCAGCTTTTTCTTATACAGTATACTGAAATGAAAATAAATGACATTTTAATTACTTTTGGTAAAATGGTAAATGCACTATACTTATGTCGCTCTTTTCTAGTCTAGTGGCGCTCAAAGCGCTTTTACACGACAAGCCATATTCACCCATTCATACACATACTTCTTTTCCTGCTGAGCTATAACTTTTATAACACATACTGTATTATCAGTTTAATAAGATATAAGATATGGTATATTTGATTTTATTACAAAGGCTGAATTTATCAATCAATCAAACTTAATTTATAAAGCACTTTTCATACATTAAAAACACAGCACAAAGTGCTTTATATGTTTAAAAGCAGCCCCCATCCTGCACCACCACGCCCCACCCCAGCATATACACACACACAGACAGACACATGCACACATACAACTGAAATCAACTTAGAAACGTGTGGCTGAATACAGAGAAGCCAGGTCAAGAAACACCATCACTGAGCTATAACTTTTATAACACATACTGTATTATCAGTTTAATAAGATATAAGATATGGTATATTTGATTTTATTACAAAGGCTGAATTTATCAATCAATCAAACTTAATTTATAAAGCACTTTTCATACATTAAAAACACAGCACAAAGTGCTTTATATGTTTAAAAGCAGCCCCCATCCTGCACCACCACGCCCCACCCCAGCATATACACACACACAGACAGACACATGCACACATACAACTGAAATCAACTTAGAAACGTGTGGCTGAATACAGAGAAGCCAGGTCAAGAAACACCATCACAGGAGGCCATCTGCACTGGGTGCTACTCACGACCCACAACCAGAACGACCCGGGCATGCTATAGGCCAGTGGTTCTCAAGCTTTTTGAGTCGCGACCCCCAATTTAACATGCATTGCTGTACGCGACCCCCACCCCCACACACACACGCCACTAAACAACGCCCGATCAATACGCCTTATACGTCGCATTTACATAATCAGACAAGCACTTCTGATATGAACTCACTTCAGCTATTAGTTTCTTTATCATTTAACACGTTGGGATTTTTGGAAAAACATGAAGTAGCATCAAGAGGCTAACTTTCCGAGTAACAGACCGACAGTGGTCGCAACATCCCATCATTTTGTGGTTAAAATGTACCTAAACAAATAACGAAAACTTTATTTTCTTTTTAATGAAATAAAACGATAACCGCGCGTGCTAAACTTTAACAAAATACAGTAGAAAAACAGCCCATGCTTAATTTTAAACACCTATGTTTCTGAGAGCTTAAACATGGCTTTATGTTAGACACGCGAAGATCACTCTAAACTCTGAGGAGTCGTGATCGCTACAGCTGCGAGACGGATGAGACTCTCCGCGATCGTGTGAGCCTTTTTCGATTGGGCCACTAGATATGCCAGCTCTCTGCGCTGAAAAAAAATCAATTGGTTTATGAATTAAGCTGCTGTGTTTTGACTCTAAATGTCTCTTAAGTTTTACCGACTTCAAGCTCTCGTGTGCCAGCACCTCAGAGCAAATGACACATTGTGGGTAGTCAACGCTGTTTTTTTGTTGTGCGGGAAAAGCCATATTTAAAAAAGTCGTGCTGATACTTACGGAGCCTCCAACCTTTATCAGCCGCCGGTGTCGACCCGGTAAATGCCCTTCTTTTCTTTGGTGGTGGTTCTGGTGGCTGATCTTGGGACCCCTGCTGCTGCTGACTGTCTGGAACACTTTTTCTTTTAAGCCATCGCTCCATTTTTACAGCTAGCAAAGTTGCTGCAGATGAGGCTAAAATAACAACAACGCCTGTTTTTTTTAAAAAAAAAAAATCTTTTTCTTCGTTCTCCCCCCACCACTTCACCACAGAGTGCTTCACTAACCAGAACAGCACAGCACGGATCAGAATCGCATACAAATGCTGCGTTGATACAATTAATTTTGGACAAACAATGAAGCAGAAAACAACTCTCTGTTTGAAATTATGTAATTTAATATGAATGTAACAACGCTTACTTTTATAATGTTTAAGTAGCCTAATGTTTAAGTTTACGTTCTGCGATTTCAGACTGTCTATGAACGCTTTCTGCAGCCGCCGCTCCTGCCGACAGCAGACCGAGGAGAAAAAAATGTCTTTGCTCTGATGTGTGAATGACAACGGCAGACATGAGACTAGTGGACAGGTTCGCTGTTGTTTTGGTGTAGCCTAGTTACGACCGACAGTAACTGGTTTTGAGTAATAAAATGCCTGTTTAAGACCAACTGCTTGTCGTCCTTCTAACGTCCAGTCGGAAGCTACATTAATTTTGTGCTTTTATATTTTTCCAAAATGATTTGGCGACCCCCAGAAATCATCTCGCGACCCCAATTGGGGTCGGGACCCCAAGGTTGAGAATGGCTGCTATAGACCAGCGAGAGGCCCACGGCAGTGGAGCAGATTCAGATTCAAAGATGTTTATTAAATAAACAAAGCACAGCAAAGCAAGATGAGCATCTCCTCACAGAGCAAATGATCAGGCTATGAAAATCCTCAGCACTCTCCTCAGTAAATATGTCTGAGGATGAGTGCAGCTATGAAAGTTAACTTGAACAGAAATCTCTCCACGCTGGGAGGAAAACAGAAAAGCTATGAAAGATTTCAAAACAAAGTCCCGCTCTCCTCATGAGGCGGATTTAAACAAAGGACGCTCTTTAAAAAACCGAGGCACTATGAAGCTTTAACTGTAAACGTAAAACGCAGTGTTAATGGTGGCGCACAAGATCTTTCAAAAGACAAAAACACAAAACTCTCCACTAGAGGAGGGACTATGAAAGATTAATATTTTAACCGAATGCAAAGCTACGCTAATCAGAGATGACTATGAAACGTTTACAAATCAAAACTCTCCAAAAAAACGGAGGAACAGAACAGAGCTATGAAACTTACCGTGGATTAATAAATAAAATTGGGAATCAGGGAAGACAATCAGACGCTTGACACAGGAGGAAGGGCAAGATACCTGGAACGAGAGGAGAAAGTTAGTGATTTTTCAAAATAAAACAGGAAATGACGAGACAAGACATGAAACAGAACGTAAATCGTGACAATAGGTACTATAAGTTCTAAGTTAGTAAAAGTTTTTTATTAGTTGAAAATAGAACCATTGACTTTCACATAAATTTGGGTCCACAGAGGAACAAAACAGTCATATATTGTATAATTTTCCATTAACTTAAAATAAGGCAGAATTTTTTTATGCAAATGGTATTGCTTGTAATGCCCTTTTCCATTTTTCTTAGTTTGTGCACTCTAGAAAGATTTGTAGTTCTATCAAATAAATTAAACGTGCATGTTTTTGTATTTGACATGCACTGCTGTTTGTCTTTTTAAAATTAATGATTCAGATATTGAAAATGTTATTTGTTCTGAAATATAAGCATCCTCCTGGTAAGTTTCCATTTTTCAACTGAAACTAGCTGCATTAACTGCAGTTGCTGTTTGGATGAATGTATTATTCCACTTAGGGTGGTTCACAGGGATGTTGCTGCTTGTGCTCTACATTTTTGCTCTTTTGCTTTTCATAGGCCTTTTTGAACGTTTATTGAGTTGCAGAAACAACAACTTAAAAAAAAAAAAAGCTTTGAAAGACAGAAATACAGGTATTTGTAAAATCAAAATGCGCTTTCACATTGTCTGAATGCAAAATTTGTTTCCTGTTTTTAAAAGAAGACAAAATAATAAGCTATTTGTTTTGTGTCTCAGGTTCTCCAGTTGGGTTCTGACATCTTACCTCAGTATAAACAGGAAACCCCAAAGACACCACCACACATCATTCTCCACTACTGCCTCTTTAAAACCACCTGGGACTGGGTTATCCTCATCCTCACCTTCTACACAGCCATCATGGTGCCCTACAACGTCTCCTTCAAAACCAAGCAAAACAATGTTACCTGGCTTGTGGTGGACAGCATTGTGGATGTCATCTTCCTCGTGGATATTGTCCTCAACTTTCACACCACCTTTGTTGGTCCGGCTGGAGAGGTCATCTCTGACCCAAAACTCATCCGCATGAACTACGTCAAGACTTGGTTTGTCATTGACCTGCTGTCCTGCCTGCCCTATGATGTCATCAATGCCTTTGAGAATGTTGACGAGGTTAGTGGACTTCATTTGCTTTATATGTCACAGAAGATCTGCCTCTATGTGAAGAAGTAAATGTATGTGTAGTACATATAGACCATACTGCTAAGTTATTAGACATCAGTCAGCGTATGCTTACAATACACAATTTTTATGCAAACAGAGGAAATAGTCAGCAGTACTTATACCCCTTCTGTCTGTAAGAAAGTGAGAAATCTTCAATACAGAGGAAAGAAAACATAACAGCAGTGAGTTTCCTACCCTTAAGCTGGTTCCTAAATATGATGGTCTTGGGCTCCCTTAACAAACAGAGCAACTACAGCATTTTTCAGAGCCATATGATTTGATAGCAAAGTGATTTCCCAAATAAATCTTAATGCCTCATGAGGAAGGACCAAGCCAGTAGATTTCAAATCAGAAAATGGCCAGCATGGTCTCCAAGCTGCAAAATTAAGCTGATGATCAACCTCTCACTGTTGATGAACTGCACAGAGAGGGGACAGAAAAGCACAAACAGTGTCAATCAAATGTAGAGAGATAAAAAGTTTTGAGTACAGTAAGTAAAATAAAGTTAAACTGACAAAAGTGGCTTGCACACTCCATTTTTTTTTTTTTTCAGTGAGCAAGCCATTTGTGTTTGCACAAGTATTTTTCTCTCTTTGTATGTATTTGAAAATAATAGCAATTGTCTTTGGTTAAATTAAGTTTCCTTTAAGACAGAATGTTTGATCCTCAGCTTCCATTGATTACATGTTGAAGTGTCCTTTGCCAAGACACTGAACCCCATGTTGTCTCCAAGGTATTCGTCAGTGTGTGAATGTGTGACAGAGAAAAAAAGGCAATGTCTAACCTCTAACAGTGTATAGATTAAGATTTCCTTGGTCAACTAGATCAGAAAAGTGCTATGTAAATAGAGTCCATTTATCATCATCATGTTTGTTTACAGCTTGGAAAAAAAATGTAGTCCTCCCTTCCCACCCCCCCACCTTCTCCGGCCCTCCAATTTTAAAGTATCACCTATCCTTAGTCACTTAGTTAGGGTTCACACAGCACGGGTTTTGGTAGCACATTCTGTTTTCTGATCTGGCAGTTAGAAAACAGCCTAATCTTAACGTCACCAACGTTGGGTCAAGGTCTCAAGGCTACTGGGGAATGGACCTGCTCGATGTGGCCGGGTACAGGTACGTTGAACCTGCTAGATGTTTTCCATCACCTCGATCTCCCCCTTTGTGTCCCTCTGGCTTGCCTTATCTTGTGTAGGGGCCCGACTCTTGGGAGACAATGGGGCCGGTGTGGTGATGTCGGAGGGTGACCTCCTGGGGTGGGGGGGTATGCTGCGGGTTTTGCCTGGGTCGCTTCCTCCCACTAGTGCTGATTTTGAAAAACCTTTTGCAAATTTAAACCATTACAATAATGTAATAACTCATTTAATAGCTCATATCTTACTCATGTTACATATTTTATATGTACATTAGTCAGCAAGTTGATATATCTAATGGTTAAATGCTGACAACATTAAGTATTTTTGTAGACTAACAATTGCAATAATACATTTTTTTTTTTTTTAAAGTACATCCCATTCATGTATATGAAATATTCAAGTCAGGTTTCATGGTCTAGAATGGGTCATTTTGTTTTTTAAATTATTTTGATTAATAGTGACAGAAAGCAAAATTACCTTTTATTAGCCTTTTGATTTCAGCTAAAACTTTGAAAGTGGTCTGTTTTGCAGGCTTACTGTATGCTGTTCTATTATTTTTACAGTTCAATCTGCATTCAATTTACATTCATTAAACATGTTAGAGGAATAAGTCCACCAATTTAAAGCTTTACCAAAAAGCTGTAAAGCTGTCTCACTCATCTCTGATAAGAATGATACAATGCACATGCTTTATTTATGCTAACTATAAATAAAGTGATTGCCAGAAACAGAGCAGTATTTGCTAGATATTAGACAGAATGGGTCCCATGCATCCCTAAATTATGTGCCCTTGCAATCAAGAATAATGTTTACTCACTTTTTTTAAAAGAAAAAAAAGAGTTTTTATAAGGACATTTAATGTAGTTTTACAATGTAATGACACATTTATGGTAGAATTTAACTACTTTAATTAATTGTATTTTGGTTTCTAAGTTAACATAGAGTTTATTAAAAAACAAGGGCTAAAATTTATCCAAAATTTGGTGCAAATCATTAAGCTAATCTTATTAATGATTCTTGTGGTTTGTTTTCTCATTGTTTGAGTGGTTCTGGTGTGACAATAATTTAAATAAACATTTAAATATGAGTAATGTGGGTTACTCAGCTAAACAGTGTACTCATAATATACACATAATGGACGTGTAACAGAAGTAGAAATAAGCCCTGCAGCAGCAGCAGCAACATTTTGTTCCTGTCAGAAAGAAGTTTGTAGGCTTTCAGCAATGACTATTGTTATTATTTTGGGCCCATTTCCAGCTGAGTCTCTTATTGTGCAATCACAACAGAACAAAGGTTAGTGGCTTAAAATGAAGTGGATGCTCGTACCATTTCATGTTTGAAGGCATGAATTATTATGTTACTACTGTGGTAGGGATTTAAGGATTTGACTGTGATAAATAATTAAATTTCAGCCTTTAATAAGTATTAATTATCTGAAGTTCAATTTTCATGCTCTACTGACCACAGCTGCTTGCAAAGATAGAACCTCATTCTCAGTGGTGTGCCTTTTTTTTTAAATATAAGAATTCAGTACGATAAAGAGATGGTGTGTGACTGACACTGCACAGTCACATATGACCTGCAGTTACCACTGTTCATGAAATTGAGGTGTGAAATTAAAGACGATGTTGTGTGACTGCATGATTTGACAGCTGTAAGTCTAATCAAGAAGATAGAGTAGACTATTTTACATTCATCCACTGACTTAACAGCATGTAATAACAAATGCAGAGAAAAAGGTCATGGCTGAATGCTACAAAAGTGCCAACCAGTTAAAAATGCAAACCTGTCTTTACATGGGAAAAAAATAAACAAATATACGTGTGCGTATGTGATATTCCTCCAGCCAGCCACATCACTTTAATGTTTTATTTAAAAAAGAAAGGCATTGGTGGAATCTTCTTTGACCGAATTAATCCAGTTTAATTTAAGATCCTGTAAAACAAGTCTTTTTGAAAACTATGGTGTGAAGGGGATGTGTGGTGTTGTCCATTATGTTCAGCAACTTGTACCGCATTCTTCTTTAGGCAGTCAGCTCCAGAGCACCTCCCCGCAAAGAGATAGGTGTCTTCTTTAAAATTTGTTCAGTAGCAAAGTAAAGTAGAAACTGTCATTTCTACCCAACCTGTCTCCCAGCAAAAATATTAAATAGTCAGGAAAACTTTATCTATCTGTTTTTCCTCGTACTACTGGACAAAAAACATAACTACAGGGATGAACACAGTTTACTGGGATTGTGCGAAATAGAAACAACTGTTACTTCACAAAATCAAAACGGTAACTAAGGCGTTTTCCAGAAGTACAAAAGCCAAAATTGTGACTAAACAAGAAAAGACACGACTCACAAGAAACCAAGTTCGAATGACCCAAGATAGTAGCAACTGAAGAAGAGGTTGTAACGGTGAGGATCTGACAATGACTGAGGGAACACATGGATCTTAAATGCTGTGGAGAACTGATTAGTGTATTGATAACAGCTGAGACAATTAACACAGGAAAGTAGGGGTGGTATTGACCTAAACATGAAAACTGAGGAAACCATGAGTGGCTATATGAAGAAACAAAAACAGAGCCGAGAAGACGAAACTAACTGGCCAAAAGTGAAAAAAAAAAAAAAAGACAAACTATAAAAAGTATACTATAAAACTATAAAACTATAAAAAAGAAACTATAAAAGACAACTAAAGACTGGACTAAAAACTGGACTAGAAACCTGAAAACAAATCTATGACTTATCACTATAAACAAACTGAGCTACATAAAAAATATGTAAGAACAAGAGCTGAGAACAACCAAGGAGACTATGAACAAAAAGGCAAATCAAGACCAGAGACGCAAACAGAATAAATGCTAAATGACTAAATAACAGATAAAAACCAAGACCTGAAAAACTAAACCAAAATCTACAAACCCTAACCGCTGTTTCATGTTCTGCCATGAGACTGGGTCACTATGTGATGACGTTAAGCCAAGATATTTTCCCTAACCCTAATCAAGCAGTTTGTAATATCTAAACGTAGCCAAATGAGTAAACACAAAAAATGGAGAAAAAATTCATTTGTGTATAAATACAGGGGCAGAAGTGTTTCCGGGATGATAGTTAAGTTACATTTTGTGCTATTGTCACGAAATGCTATGAGACTGTAATATTTTCTTTCTTCTGTCCATGTGTACCAACAATTAGAAAAAGTTGAGTTCCAAAACACAGAAAAAAAGATTGTGTTTTTAGATTGACACAAAATAGCCTTGTCAGAAGTCCCATTTCTATTCAGTCATTCACCACCCCAGAAAATGGTATGCAGAAATAACCCCCCTGATTTAGAAAAACCCCACTGGTATGCAAAAAAAATTAATTCTGGACGCTTAGTATCATATTAACTTTGTGCAACTGTCACTGGGCATAAAAAAATGTGTGCAGCTGATGGAGCAGTTGTGCATTCTGGCTGCTTCCCTTTTGAGGAAGCTATGTTGTTGATAAGAGGAGCTGGAGATACAGCTGAGCGGTTTTATGAGCATAAACAGAGAAATGACAGATGAACCAAATGAGCTTCTTTAGGTGGCAGCTGCATAAATGTTTTGTATCTCTGTATATGTTTCAAACATGTTTATGCATCTTTTGTACAGACTATATTCATCTAGATTTTAAGAGTGCTAATGCAGAACAGAGGCTTTAAGAGCAACTGAAAAATTCAATAACTGACCTTTGTCATGACCATAGGTTTTGCATTCTCATTCCTTCTTGTCTAATTACGTCATATTTTATTTTGTAGAGTTTTAGCTGTGTTTATTCTGTTGAGTTTTACTTTCTTTTTCATGTCGCACCTGGGTTGCTTTGTTGATTAGCTCAACTGATACTTATTTTGTTATTAGTTCCCTCTGTATGTAGACTCCTGGTTTTCAGTTGTGTTTGTCGGATCGGATTACTTCATGTTGTTTCTTTTCAGGTCCCTGAGCTATTTCCTTTGTTAATTCTCAGTTTGTTTCCATGTAGATTTTTCATCTTTTATCACCATCTGCCGGCTATGCAAGGCCGTAACTACCACTGAGGACACCGAGGTTGTGTCCTCTGAATATATATATATTTTTTTGCTAAATTTCTGGTATATAAATTACACGTGAAACTGACTGTAAGACGATGATCATGATTTTGCACAAAAGAGTAGCTTGAGAGTTTGGGCATATTGCTGCGCGTCTTCAACAACACGCACTTTCGCTATGGTAACTACCACACACAAGTCGGACGTTTAGGTTGTTACCGCCATAGACATATATATATATATATATATATATAATGTATGTATGAGGAGCACATCAAGCTAAAAATGTAGGTGGAGAGCAGTTTAAATGGTAGATAACTGTGAGAAAAATTAATTTTCATGTAGAAATATTTTTATTGCAGCCCAGTGTACTACTCAGATAGCAAGAAAACATCGAATAAAAGTTTAATTTTGGTTAACTCAGTCAGTACCGGTCGTCAATCAGTTTCCACCGGTTGAGTCAACATTCATGTTGCGATTGAAAAGTCAGTGATGTCTTCGACTGAAAATTAAACGTTTTTTGAGTGTTGATTTCTCATTGTTGGATGCTGAACCTGTTATATATTTCTGCCGGAGCACAACGCAGCAACACTGCACAGAGCAGATCGTGCGGGACAGGAAGTCGTGCACAGAAACAAAATAAAACTATAATTTTCAAAATAATAATAGTAATAAATAATTCTCTGTGGTAACTTGTCCTTACTTCTGAGTCACCATAATGGTCCTTCAAAAAGCCTCAGAATGCCCCATTTTTACCTCAAAATTTAAAAAGCTCTGCACCGCCCTCAAGATTTTTTAAGATTTCTGACACATCTGAAAACATGAGTATTGTTTTCATTTCTATCTGTTTAGTAATTGACTGTGTTTATATTCTTCACTAAAGGGAAAACATGTCAAATCAAGAATGCATATTTGAGACATGAATAAATATAGTAAAATATACAATTCATTCATTATAGTCTATTAGAGTATCTATTTAGAACACATCTACATTGATATGTTATTTTTAAGGATTTATTTTTTTGTCTTTTTCACTTGCTGGCCATTTAAGACCTCAAAATGTAGGTATTATAAGTTGCAGTAGTTAAACTGATTTTCAGCATTTTTATATATTATCCCTCTGTCCTAGGACAGTTCATTCCTTTTTATTCCTAATCCATGACTTGATGAAATTCAAAATCATTTAGGATGAGGGTGATGTTCTCTGATAACAAACAAAACAAATAAGCCTATTCAAAAGTCATAATGATGTTGTTTTTATTACTTAAGACTCTGAAAATGGCCAGATTTAAATAATGAAATTTCCGGGGGAGCATGCCCCCGAACCCGCCTAGAAGTTCTGACTCATGACCTCGGTATTTTTTGGGGCCTGCGTACGGCCCTGCGGCTATGCCTTGCTCCACTCCAGCCTGCATTTGGGTCTACTTTCTCCACTAACTCTGACAACCTCAGTCAAGAACCAGTGACTTGATAAAAGTTGGAAAATATATAACAAAAGTTCTACCATTATCTCATTGTTCAATGTAGATTGGTGATTCATCACAGACTTTCGCTTTCATCCAATCTCATCTCATGTAAAATAGCTGACAATTAGTTGAATTAAACTCAATTAAATACATTATTAAACCCACAAAAGGGAAATGATTCTGCTGCAGTATGAATAATAATTAAAGATGTGCTATTGTTTCAGGCGTTGTGCTGATGATTTAAATAAAAAAGATAGCTGTTGATCAATACTAAAACAGATTAAAAATCTAGGTGCTCCTTTCGAAATGTTCTTAGTCCAGTTGTTTTGTCCCAAGCAGTGTTTGATTGGTTGGTTGAGTTTGTTGGAACTTCAACTTCTTTTCTGTCCTCTCAAATCCCAGCTGGTCGAGGCGTATGGCCACCTTCCCTGAGTCTGGTACTGCCAGAGGTTTCTTCCTATTAAAAGGGAGTTGTTTCTCTCCACAGTCGCCTCATGCATGTTCAAGGACAGGAGATTGGACCGAAGAGAAGTTTCGGTGCAATCTGATAGTTTCTTTAGCTAGGATATTGTTTTTTGAATTGGCTCTGTATGTATGAATTGGACTAATTTAGAATTCAATTAATTGGATTTCATTGGATTCAAATTACAATGAATTTGACTCTAATTAGCTTGAATTTGACTCTTATTAGCTTGAATTGAACAGTATCATTGAAGATGACATTTATTGTGATTTGGTGCTATATAAACAAACTGAATTTAATTGAAAGAGTTTGAATAGAACCTTTGAGTGTTATAATTATGTGAAGCCGTTTCAGAGCTTTTCAATTCTTAAATAAAGTGGAATAAATGTTCACACTCTTGGCTTGTTGAAGAATAAAGAAAACCAATCTACTTCAGATTTGACTCTTTAATAGCTTCCCTTGTTTTTCTGATATATTTTCTTCTATCCTCCTCTCCAGGGAATCAGCAGTCTCTTCAGCTCACTCAAAGTGGTCCGCCTGCTTCGTTTGGGTCGGGTTGCCAGAAAACTGGACCACTACATTGAGTATGGGGCTGCGGTACTAGTTTTACTGGTCTGTGTGTTTGGGCTGGCGGCCCACTGGCTTGCTTGTATCTGGTACAGTATTGGAGACTATGAGGTGATCGATGAGGACACCAACAGCGTGAGGCTGGACAGTTGGTTGTATCTGCTAGGAGAGACGGTGGGGACACCATATAGATTCAACGCCTCGGGCATGGGCCGCTGGGAGGGAGGACCAAGCAAAGACTCGGTCTACATAACCTCGCTATATTTCACCATGACCAGTCTGACCAGCATTGGCTTTGGAAACATTGCGCCAAACACAGATGGAGAGAAGATCTTTGCTGTTGCCATGATGATGATCGGATGTGAGTCAATGTCATTAATTTGACTGGTTATTGATTTACAAAATATCCGTCATTAGTATAGTTTTTGTTTGTTTCTTTATGTATATTATAAGACAGTTAGCAGGTAAATGTCGAAGCAACTTGCACACTTTCTCTGTGGATTTGGGCTCATCTGTGTCTTCTTTCTCTTCATGTAGTTTCAGACTAAATCCATGATTTTGAGATCAGGGCTCTTTACGTCTTTTGGCTGATGATGGATATTAATCTCCACTGATAAAGCTAATACAATACACATCTCAGTCTCATTAACTAGATATGATTTAACTAGTAGACTAATACACTTTAGTGTGATGATTTAGACTTGATTCGAAAGAATAAATAACAGTTTGTAACTATGAATCATAAAGGTTTTTAAAAAGTGGAATTTTTACTAGAGATGCACCGATCAGGATTTTTGGGGCCGATCACACCGATCACAGAAAGTAGTATCTGCCGATCCCGATATTACCGATCACAGCATCAAATCCATACATTTTTTTTTCTATATTGTTGTCTTGTATAACTTTCGTATATTTAATTAATGATTCTTCTTACACAACACTGACATTGTATTATAAAAATTAGGAGATGAGAAAGTATCATGAATTGACCACCGTTTTATTGCAGGTGAACAACAACACAGACAACAGTAAACATTTCACTCTCAGAGTGATACAAGTTGTAAACTATAAACCTTAGTTTTCCTTTGGAAAAAGGAATCAAATTTTAAATTAAAAAATGGATTGTGCACAGCACACAACATGTGCACCAACAATAAACATTTCTCTCTCTCTCTAGGTGCTCTTTCTTAGAGACACAATTTGGAGTATATCAACAAGCTTTTTGGTAGAAAAATAAAATAAATATGTGAGAATGAGAATAAGAACTGTACACTCGTTTGGGGTTCAGCTGGGGGTTATTTTCTGTCTGAATGTCGAATAGTCTGGAGTATGCAAGCGGGGAGTGCTTAAAATGACCGACGATGCGTCGCCCAATTGTGATAACATCAATGACTGCACGCTGTGCCAAAATGCCCTCATTCACAGCAAGCTGGAGTGTGTGCGCCATGCACGGTAGGCTTGGTAAACCAGCATCCTTCATAGCCTTCGCCATGTTACTCGCGTTATCCCATAGGATAACGCATAGAAAAATAATCCCGTAGGATAACGCGTACTTTCCCCTTTGGGATCCCCCATGCTTGGAACATGTCAGTGAACGCTTTGGCGATGGCATCCGCCGTGTGTGAGCCAGGAAACTCTTGAGAGTGAAGCTCAACTCTGTTCAGCTCGAACTTTTCATCAATATACTGTGCAGTTAGACTCAGCATCGACATGGGACTCACACTAGAACTCCAAATGTCACTCTTGAGCCTATTGACGCGATATTGTCGTCCTTCATAAGACTTTGGATGCGACTGTAGATAGTTTGTTATAGCTCCGGTAGGCATACATCAGTCAAATATGTACAACTCGGCAGCGTGTACCGTGGATCCAAGCAGTTAACTAGGCGTTTGAACCCGCTATCTTCTACAATAGAAAGCGTCTGATGATCAAGGCATATGAATTACATTACCTTTTTATTTAGTTCTGTCTTTTTCTTGCTGTCGTTGCTGTAGAGTTGTTGTCGTTTATGTGTCTCTGTAACGGTCAGCTGAGTTAGTGGCGGTGGCGTCTGCGTTGCTGCACGCTACTTATGTTTATCTGCCTTAGCAGCAGCCAACTTTAAAAACTCGGTATATTCCGCCGCGTTGTGACAAACTTCTTATCAGGTTCGTTGTGTTGAAACCCTTTTGAAGCAATCCTCCTCGAGGTATCTGTTTTGCACACACTTTGCAAACTGCAAATTTACTGTCTTTTTCGGACACATTGTAAAACTCACATACCGGCGACGCCATTTTCAGTGTTAATGTTTTTTTTTTTTTTCCCTTTCCCCCTCCTCGCCTGCCCGCCTTTCAATGCCTACGGTGGCTGAGAAGTGCAAAACACTTTTACAATTAAAAAGCACATTTACAAATTAAAACATTTTAAAAAACACTAACAAATTAAAACAAAAAACAAACAAAAAAGCTAACAAATTAAAACAAAAAATTAAGAAACATTAAATTTTAGGAAACAAATCCATATAAAAAATTACATTTTGGCAAAAAAATAATTATTTTGGGGAAACACATTTACATTAAAAAAAAGAACACGTGCCGACACAAAACTAAAAGTGGCAAAACAGTTATAAAGCGAAAACCAAATTAACAGAAAAGAGAATGTCCTAAAGGCCGGACGTGACGTCACGTGACCCAAACTTGTAGTACAAACAACTGAATTTGTAGTCCTGCTTCACGTGGAAAGTCAACGTGATTTTTGATGGTAAGAACTACGCTTAATGTGTTTTTTCTTAAGTATATGCTAACTGAACAATGTGTTGCCCTTTTTGTGAAGTAAATTTCAGCCAGTTTACACTGTTTAACTGTGTTTTGCCACTTTTAGTTTTGTGTCCGCACACGTTTAAAAAAAAAAATGCAAATGTGTTTCCTCAATTTTTTTTTGTTGCTAAAATGTAATTTTTTACATGAATTTGTTTCCTAAAATGTAATGTTTGTTAAAATGTTTTTTTTATTAGTTAGTGTTTTTCTTTTTTAATTTGCTAGTGCTTTAAAAAAAATGTTAATGTGTTTTTTTAATTGTAAAAGTGTTTTGTATCTCTCAGCCACCGTACATGCCCCCGTTAAGAAACTTGGGTCTGAGAATTGGGAATGCATGCAGTCAATGCACACACACACAAATAGTCAAAGCACTGTCTCTATGTTAAAACTTCATCTGATCGGCCTGCTTTGACCTATTTTGAGAGCTCCGATAAAAACAATAGGGACATTATTAGCCGATTGCGATCGGTTGCCAATCGATCGGTGCATCTCTAATTTTTACCTCTTTATGCAGTTTTATCAATTCATTCATTATTTCATTCATTAATTTATTAATTCATTCATGTCACCAAAAGAGCTCTGACCAGACAGGGTGTGAAAAAAGAACATTTAAAGGTTTTCTGGAGTGAAGTTGATACTCTGATCCAATTGGTTTGATGAATGTGGAATCCTTTGGATTCAACTCGTTGCGCTGGTTTTCAACATGCATAGTAAGCATTATTTTAGAAAGTGCAGGGTTTTTTGTGGCAACACTTAAATTATCAATGTGGTTTTCTGAGCTATTGTCAAGTCTAGTTTAATCTGAAGTTGTTGTTTTTTTTCAAACTTAAGACAAAAATGTTTAATGTCTAAGGAGAATTGTTGGTAGATTGGGCTTGCTTCACATAGATACCATCAGAACCCGTCAGAATAATATCTCGTGAGTTTGGAAGCCAATATTCGCTAAAGTGCTAAACACAAGTCATAAAGAGGAGGAACAAACTAGGGATGCACCAACTGGGAAACTGTGGGCCAATAACAATGTTAAAGAAAATAATTTATATATAAAATATGGATTTTAAAAATAGTTCGAGGAAAGTTAGGAAAGTTAAAAAATAGTTCGAGGAATTCTTTCATACAAATGTATAAACCAATCTTTCTCATGAGAAAAATTATTTGTGTAAAATATCAGTTACAAAAAGAGTTTTTAAGTTATCCTTTTTGCCAATAGCCTGATGCAGATCCTAGGTTGTGCATCCCTTGAAAAAAACACAATATAATGGAATAGTTGAATACTGATGTCTTGATTTCTCTGTTCCTTCCGATGTTGTTTTTTTTTTCTTTTCGCAGGAGATCTTATGATTTTGATACTAATAAAGTTAATTATGAGGTTGCATAAACGACTGCTGAAAATAAACTGGACTTGCTACTGAGGTTGCCTTAAAGCACTGTCTATGGTCCATAGAACTGTTCAGTTCAAAAGAGCAATAACACTAATTTTTGTCCTTTGCATGTCCTTGTCCTTTGTGCAGAGTAAAGGTAATTGAAAAAAGGTACATGTAGAGCTGACTCAGCAGGACATGCACCAGCCTCGACAGCAACCCAAATTACCATACTCAGCTGAGAGACTTAGAGTGGTCATGCACAACAGTGGAGCTGAAAGAGGGAGTTAAGAAACATGCTAGAGGGGAGAGACCTTTAAATGTACCAGTTCTACCTCATTGCATCGTCTGCTCTATTGTGTATAATCTGAAACTCTGTAGGAATTACAGCTGCAATATTCCCTTTACTACACTTTTAGTAATGATCATGTCCACTGATAATGATCAAATCAAGCATACATATCTCAATGCACATAGCCAGACAAGTTCTATCGTCCAACCCATGTGTCAATTTTGCAGAATGAGGGAAAAAGTGTTTAGGCAGGCAAGGTTTATTATCGGGTTCTCGCCACACTGCTTCCTTTTGTGTGGCACTGCAGCGTCTCCACAGCGCCTGTTCCTGTGGTGTGGCAAAGGACAGTACTGCTGTAAGAGAGGTGGGAATAGTGACAGAAATTGATACAAACAAGGGATGAGTTATAGTGGGTTGGAGTGTAGCTCTTTTTGCTGCAGCGTCGGCCCTTGCATTTCCTTGAGAGACAGGATCTGTGTTGTTAGTGTGAGCAAGGCATTTACAAACAGCAATTGACTTTGGGAGCAAAATGGCATCAAGAAGAGCTGCGACTTTGCCATGATGGAGAATGAGTTTACCGTCAGATTTTAGGAATTGTCTGTGTTTCCACAGAGTGTCAAAGTTATGCACAACCCAAAAGCATATCTGGAATCAGTATAGATGGTTACTGCTTTGTTGTTAGCTAGTCTGCATGCCTCTGTCAAGGCTATCTGTTATTTTGAGACAAGAGTGTCATGATTAGTGACACCAGCAAACCCAACTCTGTTGTAACCCGTTTGTGGGTCACATGAAGCTGATCCATCTACAAAGAGAACCAAATCAGGGTTTGTTAATGGTGTTTCTTGTAGGTCCAGTTTTGGCGAGCAAACCTGTTGGAGGACGGCAACACAGTTATGTTGTTTTCCATCATCTGGTGTGGGAAGGAGAGTGGCAGGTTTTAACACAGAGTGTTTGACAGTGATGTTAGACATTTCTAAAAGTACTGTTGTATCGTAGCCATCATGCTGTGGAGAGGTGAGAAGTCTTTTGTTCAAGTAAAATGATGGACACAGCATGTGGGACCAGGAGAGTTACATCAGAATAGGCTACAATATCTCTGGAAGCCATAAATGCCTTTTCCTCTGCCGCCACAGATCTGAATATATCTTTGGAGACCTGCCGCCACGGGATCCAGTTTTAAAGAAAAACAAGCCACAGGACGCAGCTTATTTCCATGGTCCTGCAACAAAACAGAAGTCACATATCCATCTTTTTCTTCTACTGTTTGAGTGAACGGTCTGGTAGAGTCAGGCAGGCCCAAAGTTGGAGTGCTTTGTAAGGCAAGTTTTAGTTCAGTGAAAGATTGTTCCACTTCAAGAGTCCATGTGATCTTATGTTGTGTTTGTAGACCTTTGCCATGAATGAGGGAGGTGAGTGGAGCTTCAGGAATGGCATAGTTAGAAATTAATTGTCTACAGGAAGAGCATATACCAAGAAATGACATCATCTGTTTCTTTGTGACAGGCTTTGGAAGGTTCTGAATTGCATCATCTCTTTTTGGTAAAAGAGTCTTCCCTTTCAGAAGTGATGACATGATCTAAGAAGACAACTTTTTCCTGGACAAATTGAAGTTTAGACAAGCAGGCTTTGTAGACAGTTTTAGCCAGATGTTTCAAGAGTTCTGTGTTGGCTGCTCATTGGTCGGACTGCAGATCAGAGGGTCGTCATCCCAGTAGACGAGTGTGTAGAAAGCCCTCTATAAGCCTCCCGAAAGCTGCCAATAACAACAACATTGCAGCTATGAACTAACAGTGCAATAGTATGCGTTGGTTCATTCATTCGTCTTAAAGTACTGGTGAAATAAAGACAGATAATGGACTACTTATTTAGAGGCTGCATTGTCTAAGCCTCATTCACTCCGTTATATGGATCTCGAGGAATACACATATCTTCCGAAGGATGCCGACTTTCACAAAACTGTTCTCGGTGAGTAGGTGAAAGTATTTCATGCCAGAAATAAGGTCTAGGTTTAAAAATACCGGAGTTCCCCTTTAACTTTGTAAAAACCTTCATTAACAATCGGGTTGAGACCGGGTTTAAAAGACAAGTTGATGATTTGGATAAAGTTATTTTTGTTGTTCGACGAGACAAAAACCATCCAAATACAAATCAGGCTCTACAGAGAGTTGTCATGTTTTGTTTTTTTCTGTAATTGATAATTAATTTGTAAAGAAACATACAAAGAGATCATGCGACAAATAATAAAGACGTCCATCCATTTTTTTTAAATTTCCCCCATTGGGGGATGAATAAAGTATTTTTCTATTCTATTCCATTCTAAAATTTTATTATAAGCATTATAAGTAACATATTCCCTAAATGGTCTTTTTCAGGGTCTCTAGAATGCTTTTTTTTCCCCAGTCATGTTATTTGCGTTTTTTTTCCCTTTCTTATGCAAACCTGTCAAATAACTCATAGTCTTTCTATTCTGTTTGACAGTGAAACTTGCCATCCTTGTCCAAACATCCATCAGAGGGGTCTGACTAAAATGCTGGTGGCTTTTTATATTAATGGTTGCTCGGTTGTTTGAACCCACTGGGGTTTGTCAGCATTTTACTGATTTAGAAGGAGCTATAACCAGTAATTCAGACAGAAAGACAGCCTCTCTGGTAACAATTTCTTTAATGATGTGATGAGACTTGACATGCTGTGTTTGGTATCGTGGAATGCCTCACTGAAATATCAACTTTGCTGTCATATGCGAATCCTCCCTGCTGTTTTTTATAGTCTGCACATATCCAGCTGCTCAGCAGGACACCTTATTGAGCCTGAAAGCTGGAGGTGACTGCACTGATCATGCAAGTCTGCACAGTCATAGACATAGATAACACCACAAACTCATGTAGTTTTTTTAACCTAAGTGTCAACAACTTTATCAGCTAGCACAGGGAAGAGTGGAGAAGAATTTCTATGAAAAGAACCTCGTGCTTCTGCATTTTTTTTTTTTTTTTTTGCATCTTTGATGATTGCGTTATAAAGCATTGGGTACATTTACGATTGGCAGCACTGGCCCATCTGTCCACCACTATAGACCAAAGCAAGAGTTTTCAGCAACTGCATTCACTGAAAGCGGAAAAACGTATATTGATATAAGGATGCTACCTAATGGTTTTTGGTTTCCAACACATGACTTTGATCTGACATATCTGTGTTCGACTGCAGCAGTCTTCTTGTTATCATTGTATCATTGTTTATCATTGTTTTAACCTTTTAATCGTTTTTAACCTTGAGTTAAAACAATGAGCAGTAGGGTTGAAGTCCTACTACTACTGTTTTTTAAATTATAATATAATAATTAATTTAATTCTTTGTTTTCACATATATAAGCCAGATATATACCATCCATCCATCCACTTTCTATACCCGCTTAATCCGTTGGTCGGGTTGCGGGGGGGCTGGAGCCTATACCAGCGGTCATTGGGCAATACAGACAGTTTAGACGAATCACTAGCATACAGACAATTTGCCAGTCCATCACTGGGCCACACATAGACAACACGACCAATCAACCTAACATGCATGTTTTTGCACGGTGGGAGGAAACTGGAGTACCCAGAGAGAACCATGCATACACGGGGAGAACATGCAAACTCCACACAGAAAGGCTCCAGCCCCAGGGAGTTGAACCTGGAACCCTCTCGCTGTGAGGCAACGGTGCTAACCACCACACCACCGTGCATCCAAAATTTTACAAAATAAAATTGGTTTTAAATATCAACTCACTTACCAGAAAATACGACATAAAGACAATGTTCAAAATAAAAAGTATTCTCCCTGAGACTGGGCATGATGAGACATAGGGTGAACTTTTAAGAGGCATTATAAATGATAAGAGATGGAAAAACCTTTCCTTTGAAGTACTGATCTTCTTCAAGCTATACAGCTGCTCCTGGTACTGTCTGATGTACAGTGAAATATTTCCGTTGAGTCAGATTTTTGTTTTATTTGCTTTAGATATTTAGAATCCCCAGAAAATTAACATGTTTCATTTCCGATATGGATTTTGAGTTGTTTTAACGGCACCCTTAACTCAATAAATATCTTGTTATTTAGTCAGTAAAGTGCCAGAAAAAGCCCTGATTCTATTTCTGCTCTCCAAAGATTAAGTCCTTTATGCTAATAATGTCCTCATAACCTTTCCTCTTGGACCACCCTGATATTACATAACTGCTGACATTGAAGCAGTGAAAGCAGACAGTTTGTGGACATCTTCCAGAGCAAAGAGAATGTGTGCCGAAGAGTTATTAAGTACAATTTGTGTCCTTGATTGGAAACTTCCGTCACCTTGTGTCACATCACACTCTACAGTATGCTACTTTGGATCACACTCACACATCCTACCATGCAGAGAAAACAATCAGACATAAGTCAAGAGGCTTAAGCTCCTTTTCCTTTCAACCTGTATGCCTACACAACATTTATTTATTTATTTATTTATTCATTTCTTTCTTGACATAAATATTTTTTGTACATTAGTACATAGTTGAAGTGAGAAGCTCCTACAAATAGATCAAGGAGACACAGTGTCCATTGGAAGTAACCTTCTATCCCAGTTTCAGTTCCTGTTTATCACTGTTCGACTCCAGAGTATAGGGATTCATCTAACTTTGACTGTTTGTTTCTTTAGAGCTCCTGTAAAGGCACAGTATTAAGACTAAATTTAGGCTGCTGTTGCTATTTAGATTCATGAAAAACACTTCAAGAAAGCTGAGTTTGGAGTCATACACACCCTCAGCTACCTGACTCACAAAAGTGGCTGAAAGTTGCTGGAGGCTGATGGAAAGTTGTTGCTATGACAGCAAGTATCTGAGATCCAGGATGAGGGTTTGGGTTATTAGCATAGCAAGTGTAAGTGTTGAAATGCTCACCATTACATTAGGCTGACATCTGAGGGGAAGAACAGAAGTAGCTGGTCCATTTTCTATCCATTTTCTGCTCTCAGACTAAACACCTGCTCATCATAAATGTGATGACACCAGGAGATTTTGTTCTGCCTTTCATGGTTATGATTTCATGACAATACATAAATGTGGTAGCACGCCATACTGTATGTGATGTCATATTTAAAGATTCTCTACAGAATTAAGATTAATAGTCCAATTACCTGTGAGAAAAACCAACATCTTTCCAGGGTCTGTCGGACTTGGGAACCTTATTGTGAAGGATACAGTAAACCTGCAATAATGGAATTAAATTACCCTTTGCGGTGACAGTTCGAAGCTGTGACTCCAGCATTTGCAAATCATGAGCAAATAAAATCAAATGTTGTTATATGGTAAATTTATTAGCAATAGTGGCTTATTTCCATATTCAGAGTAAGTCTATGTATTATCTCCTCTTTGCCCTACACACACACACACGCGCGCATATACACCCTCACACACAAACACACACACACACATATATATATATATTCATATGTATATCCACATCTTTACTCCCAGCTAACAGGAGGTCTGTCCTAACTTTAGTACATTTAAATTCCTCTACTAGACTAGATACTAGGAGCTGAAGTATGCCTTTCCCACACAGTGCCACAGTACTTAAGCATCTAGGAACACCCAACCACTTCCTAATATAAAAGCTAACTAATCTTTCCATTCTTTCTGCAACAGATAATGGAATTTCATACACAGACAATGGTCACTTCAACCAGGAAACAATCCAAGCTACTGAAAGAAGGATTTTTTATTTATTTGTTTTCTTTCTACTGTATCGTAAAAAGTGGTGGACCTCCATACCTGGGTCTGGTTCTGCACCTGCTATTGCTCGTACAGCACCAGCTAAGCTCCACCATTGTCCCAAAGCTGTACAGTAAACACTCTGAAGGTCACAGCAGATACCCCTTAATGATTGTGACAAGCGCAGTCAGTGCCACTGTCTGAGTCTCTGTGCTCAGAGTGCATGACAGCGTATTTCTGCTGCCACTAGTGGATGGGGCAGGTATTGATCCACTGACCCTGGACTCATTCTGCTGACATGCTGTGATTGAGGAGAGCCTTGTCAGGCTGGACTGCACCATTCTGCAATGATGGACTGAGCTGTGTGTGTATGGAGAAACGGTTGATCTGTCAATAAAGACAAAACAACGGAGCACATACTTATTAAACTCTGTTAAACAAAGAGCTCTTAATGTCATTATAAAAGTATGAGAATTCAGACACCTTTCTATTGTCAAGTGGGATTGGTTGATCAGTAACCAAGCTGTTTGATTTCTGACAGTACATTGTGTACAATTGCTAATTTTCTAATCTACTGGAATAATTAATTTGACTAGTTTCTAATTCATAGTTTATATATACACATATATATGTGTATATATATGTATGGCAACGGTTGAAGTATTTTACCCTGTTCAAACAGATGAAGTATTTTATACTGTGGTCAGTAAGGGTTTGCACTGCCTTACATAGGTTTAGCTACTTTGAACCCATTTTAAAAATGTAAGGAGTAATTCAGTTATTACTTTTTGTAATAGCACATAAGTCTGACTAAAACAAAAGTTATTTACACTGTAGAAAGAAAAGTAACAGTAATGCTGCTCATTTTTAGCTTAACAGAGAAACCCCTGAATGTAGCCAAGTTAATGGGATTTTCTGAGATGAAAATTGACTGTATTTACATATTTTAATGTCTTAAACTGATGATTAAATCGATAAACTATCATCTTTTAACAAATGGACAAACTTTTTTGGGCTACATGAGAGGATAAACTGGAACTATTCTTGCTATGTCTTTAAAAATAAAACTCCAAATTGCTTACAGACTAACTGAAGCTCTTCAGTTGATTTTTTAGAAGGTTAGTTTTCAATTATGAAGATGAACAATTTTAACAAAACAAACTTTACATTATATTTGAAATGCCATGTCCAACAACACACTTTATGCAGTGTCAAAATCCACAATTGAGCCACTAACATGTGCTACTAATGTTACAGAACGATTAGTTGTCACAGGTGGAAGAGAAGGACCCAAAATGCAGACACGAGGCCAACAAGAGGTAGAGAAAAACTGAGCCTAATTTATTTGGAATTTATTTGGAAACTATAGCAGAAAGCGCGGCTGAGCCGGAAACACCATGAAACTTAGGTGGTTACGGCGCGAATCTGGCAAGGACTGAATAAAATGGGGAGCTTAAATACTGTGGAGGGCTAATTGATGAGTGATGGCAGCTGAGGATAATAGATAAGTGTGGCAGTGGAGCTAATGACCAGAACAGGGGGTAACCAAGGAAACTAAGGACTAGTGATCAGGATCTATAGATACAAAACTAGCAGCAGGAAAAGGGTGAATAAGGAATCAGGAGCGTACATGAACAATGAAAAACATCAGAAACTCAAAAGACAAGACCAATGGAACACAAAAACCCATAGATCCTGACATTAGTGAAACATTTTCAGATCAGGAGCAAACAGATGAAGTCTTTTGACCTCGTCAGTGTGTCTGTCTGAAGTGCCAGAAGTGTTTATGGCACGATCAGACTGCAGTCAAAGCTTGATTAAATTATTTGAAGTCAATGTTTGTTGCTAGTCGGTTTCATTTTCAGGTTCTGAAAATGTTTAAAAAGTAATTTTCTAATTTGGTGGTTTATTTTTTTTAGCCTTTAACTTTTTTATTCAAGTGTTCCTTATCTATAGCATCTTAGTTATGTTGAAGTTTCTGCTGCTGTTGGGGAGAAAAGAGTAGTCAGACTCATCGTGGTAAGCCTCTTATGGGGTATTTATTGAACAGACCGTCACAGTGACATGTACATTTCAGCAAGCATGGAAGTTCCCAATGACCTCAGTTTGTGACATACTCTCATACCTTTCTATATCATTCAGTTTGTACGTGGCCCAAACCCAATCTCTATTCGGCGCCTGCTGTCTGAGGACGCTACTGCATCTTCGTCATTATCTAGACAGGGTTCATTCTGACCTCAACAACATGTTATTCGAGCAGTGTCAAGACATAATATGTAGCTCAAGCAGTGTCAAGGCTCTGCTCTCCCACACTGCAACACTTAATGTTCTCCTCTGTGATTAAGAACATGGTAATATTCGGAAACTTCACTTGAAACTTTAGAAAAGGTACGATTTTGGTGATGGAAGTATAAAAACTTATAGTACTTTCCCTGCTGTTTACAGCGCTGCTGTATGCCACCATCTTCGGTAATGTCACCACCATATTCCAGCAGATGTACGCCAACACCAACCGCTACCATGAGATGCTCAACAGTGTGCGAGACTTTCTCAAACTCTATCAGGTCCCCAAAGGCCTCAGTGAACGAGTGATGGATTACATTGTATCCACCTGGTCCATGACCAGAGGCATTGACACTGACAAGGTAAATCCTCTGTATAGTTTCAGTGTGTGTCTTTTTCAGCACAGGCACAGTGACACTAAGCTTGGTAAGATCACAAATGATTCGTCTTTTGCTCCTTGACTTCTCTCACATTGCATCTGATACATAACTGAGCATGTTGGAATGTAAATAGTTTGACAATAAATGTGACTCAGGGATATATAAAAACATTAATTTGCAAATAAGGACGTAAAAGTCACAGAGTGTCTTTGTGATTTTACAGAAACAGATGTCCTGTTTGATGTTCAACTGACAGCTGACTGTGTTACATGGGCTACAGTATGTTTAATTGCTGGTAACTGATCACAAGTGGTCACTCAAAACACCTGTGGGGATGCATTTTAACACCAGGTATGATCACACGTGTTTTGAACTACCTACTTGTGATTGGACGCATACCAGTACCAATAGGGCCTAATTGTGTCAGTTTACACCTGGTACTACAATGTGTCACTTTATGCGTTCCTAGTGGCTGTTTATGAACAAATTGCACTTCTCTACTCTGCAAATAAACACGTGGCCTACGTCACATCCTGTCATCTATGGTAGGCAATAAACAGTTGATCGCTAATAGGTCTGCTGATGTTTCAAGGTGTAAAAGTCAAATTCTAGGACCGACAAGATGGACCTGAAGTTTTGGTGCAGCTCCTTTTTTTTACCTCAAGATTAACTTGAAAGTGAAAAAGAATAAATAAATATGGTACAGTATAAAAAAGGAGCAGGAAATGATCTCTGAATAACAATTCCTCTGTGCTTGGACTACGCATAATAATTAATCCATAAATGCTGCCACTTCCTTCAATAAGGTCCAGGATACATTTTTGTTTTTCACTAACTTCCAAGTGTGGAAGTTAACATCCTGCGCATGTTTTCACCTGTACTCAGCACTGTTCAATTGTGATCAGATGTAAAAATGACCTTTTTAATTCAGATGACTAACCCAGAAAATGTTGTACAGAGTGATTTAATTGTGATTGGAAAATTCTTCTCTGTTTTAACTTTAATTTTGCCTTTGTGAATGGCATACATTGGGAAGGATGTTACATAACAAGGGTACACATCAAACTAGAAACAGGATTTTCAGTTACATGAACTTATAGAAGTGAACAATTTGCAGCTGTGTTCTATTTTTAATGATCCTTTGAACTCCAATTCACTCAACATCTTTTTAGCCTTGTGGATCCTTTCTATAGTGACCAAAGCCTAATTTGAACTACTTTCTAAGCCAGTTCATCTGAAAAATATGACTGAGAGAGGTCTCTGGGCTAAACGTGTTGTGTCCCACACAAATTTATTCTGATACAGCGTGCTAACCTTCAAATATTGAAGTTTGAGCCCTTACAGATACATCAGGTGGAAAAATGGAGTTTATAACTTATTGAACTTTATGATTGCATATCATCACACTACATTAGTCCTGTGCTGCATTTCTTTTTTCTGTGTCTGCTACCACACAGCTAATTCTGACGTAGTTGTGATGAGCTGTTTGGGTCTGGCTTAGTGTCACTTCAATTTGACCTGACTGTCTGCAGGTGCTGCAGATTTGTCCCAAGGACATGCGAGCAGACATCTGCGTCCACCTCAACAGGAAGGTTTTTAAAGAACACCCAGCTTTTCGGCTGGCCAGTGACGGCTGCTTGCGGGCCCTCGCCATGGAGTTCCAGACCATCCACAGTGCGCCAGGTGACCTCATTTACCATGCTGGAGAGAGCGTTGACAGCCTCTGCTTTGTGGTGTCGGGATCACTTGAGGTCATCCAGGATGATGAGGTGGTGGCCATTTTAGGTAAGAGAGTTTAAAACTGAAATTAAACAGCTGAAAGTTTTAGAGAATAGATGTAGCTTTTTGTTCTGTTGTAATAAAGATTCCATTTGCACTATTAGCCCTTGTTTGAATCTTGCAACTGTTTTACAAACAAATAGAAATAGAACAGAAAAAAGTGTTCACACCTGATAAGACGAAGAGATGATTTTTAAAAAAAATAAAAAGTAAAATAAAATTTCTAATTAACATCTCGATGAAGCCGAATCTGCCACCCAAACATTGTGGTAATGTTGTTGTGTGAAAGTATGAAATGTTTTGATATAACAAATCCAAAAAGTTAAGTCACACAGATTCAAATGGGATAATTTACAGTTTAAGTAGTCCGCATTCATATATCTTCTACAGATCTATACAGTACTACACTTTGGAATTTTCATTTACAGTTTTGGCAGAGCTGTATGGAGCTTACCCACCACTAAGAGCAACTTGGGATACAGTGTTTTGAGAAAGACAACTTAGATTGACAGGGACTGAACCACCAACTTTAAGATTAGTTTGCAACCTGCCACCTGTGCCATGCACCCTTTGTTCAATGTTATGTTGTTTTTAATAATGGGCTTTTGAAGGACACACGACTGAACAAAAATAATGTAGTTTCAGGCTTTTCAGTCACCTGTTTTCAATGGTCAAACGAGAGATGCTTTTTCTAAAGTCAGGGAGATTTCCTTTTTGAAACAGCTCAGTTCTGCACAATATTCTGGATTTTGGTCATCAACACACCTTCTTTGAGGTTTATAAAAACTCACTCAGTTGGAACAGAAAGGAAATGTCAAACTATTTTACTCTGGGAGTGAAATGGGGAACTGAAAATGCCTTTTTACTGCTTTCAGCTGACACTATGTTCCACTTACTCTAGAGAAAAGACCTCAGCTGTAAAACAATCTTAGCCCTGAAGAATCACCTGCCACAAAAAACATATGGTGGAACAAACAGCTATATTTCCTTGACAAATCAAAACAAGAAACTTAGTGTGTTTGCTATTGTCATCTATGTGTGCAGTGTAGCCAAAAATATATATAGCCGGCACACGAGGCACCAAAAATATATATATATAGCGGACACACGTAGCGTGATGTGATAAGATATAAAGTCAAATTCATTTGTATAGCATATTTCATGTACAAAACTATTCAAAGTGCTTTACATAAAATAAAAGCATTGCAGCAGGGAGCTGAAAAGCATTAAAAATATGTAAAAGAATATAAATAGAAAGAAATAAAATTAATAAAAACAAGCAACAGTCTCAAAAAGTTAAAGTATACTGTGCAGATTTCATGCATAGACACATAAGAAAAGAAATGTTTTTAATCTGGAGTTAAAAAACATTTGCTGACAGTTTAATCTTCACTGGGAGTTTGTTCCACTTGTTTACAGCATAGCAGCTAAATGCTGCTTCTCCATGTTTAGTCTGGACTGGACCAGCTGACCTGAGTCCTTGGACTCCAGGACTCTGTTAGGTTAATATTCTCTGAACATATCACAGATGTATTTTGGGCCAAAACCATTCTGGGATTTGTAAACATCAGTAGGCTCTTTAAATCTATTCTGTGACTCACTGGAAGCCAGTGTAAAGATTTTAAAACTGGTGTGATGTGTTCAGATCTCTTAGTCCTGGTTAAAACTCTAGCAGCAGCGTTCTGGATGAGCTGCAGTTGTTTAATGCTCTTTTTGGGAAGTCCAGTTAAAAGACCATTACAGTAATCGAGTCTACTGGAGATGAATGCATGGATGAGTTTCTCCTGGTCTTTTTGGGAGACAAAACCTTGAATTCTGTTGATGTTTCTGAGTTGGTAAAAAGCTGCCTTGGTGACAGCTTTGATGTGGCTGCTGAAAGTCAGATCTGAGTCTATCAAACACTCCAAGGTTACAAACCTGGTCAGTGATTGTAAGGGCCCGAGTCTCAAGATATTTACCAATTCTGACCCTCTCCTCTTTGCTTTTTTTCTTCATTTAATTGTAGAAAATTCTCTCTCATTCAGGAGTTTATTTCCTCCAGACACTGACACAATACATCTGCTGGGCTGCAGTCGTCTGGTGACAGAGACACACAAAGTTGTGTATCGTCTGCATATCTGTGATAATTGATGTTAAAGTTTTGGAATATCTGACCCAAAGGTAGCATATACAAGTTAAACAGAAGAGGTACAAGAATTTACCCCTGGGGGACTCCACAAGTCATGGCCACTCGCTCAGATTCATAACTGCCAATTGTAACAAAATAACTCCGGCCTTCTAAATAGGACCTGAACCAGTTAAGGACCGCTCCACAAAGTCCAACCCAGTTTTCCAGCCTGTGCAACAGGATTCTGTAATCTACAGTATAAAACGCAGCGCTGAGATCCAACAGAACCAGGACTGAAACATAACCAGAATCGGTATTCAACCTGATGTCGTTTAACACTTTGACCAGAGCTGTTTCAGTGCTGTGATGACGTCGGAGGCCTGATTGAAAGTTATCGAGATTTCCACTTTCATTCAGAAAGTTGTTGAACTTTCTCAGTAATCTTGGATATAAAAGAGAGATTAGAGACAGGTCTGCAGTTGTTCATCACAGAGGCGTATAGAATTCTCTTCTTTAGGAGTGGCTTAATGGCAGCTGTCTTTAGTGACTTGGGAAAAATGCCTGATGCCAGTGAGCTGTTAACTATTTGTAGGAGATCACTTTCTACTGAGGTAAAAACAGTTTTTAAAAAGTCAGATGGTCCAGAGTGCAAGTTGTTGATTTCAGATGACGAACTATTGATACATTTTTAAATCTATAGTATTAAATTCTGACATAACGTCAGAATGGTCGGCAAGATATCTATCAGTTCCCTGACTAATGTATCAGAAAAAGTTATATTTTCTGTCTTTGCCATTCTGACAAGCTGTGTTACAGAGTCCCCAGTCAGAATGGTATCTATTCCATTTTTTGTGGTGTCAATTGCTTCCGGAGCCCACACCTTGGTTTTGGCATTTGGGCTTCTCCTGGTATTCTGGATTATTTCTCTTTCCATTTCTCTTGTTTTTATTCGTTTTTGTATTACATTCATCATTGCACATTGTATTTGGAATCAACGGGTCATATCTATTATGCAATGGTACTTCAGGTGGTGGAGTAAGTGCTGGAGGTTTAGGTTTCATGCTGGGTTTACCTCTACGACGGACAACATGAGACCAGGTCCTGGCTGGGGTTTATGATTTTGGTTTGGCACCAACACTGTTCCAGTAAGAGAGATCAGTCAGACCGGCCAGTTAGGGAGCTTCACCAGATATTCCAGTGTCATTTGGACACATCCAGGGAAGTATGTCAGCCAGGTCTGCAGTGTGAGGCTCCACATAAGCTGTTATCCCGTGTAGAAAAATCTGAGTTAGTCCTTTGGCACATGAAGGCTCCACTCCCTGCACAGGAGCTTTAATAGAGTCAATAAATTCCTCACTCCTACTAATTTCTTGCAGCGTTTCAATCCTCTTCTCAAGCTGCGTTATCCTAACAGAGAGTCGCTCACACTTTGTGCAGCTCACTGATAATGTAGGGTTAGGAAATAATGTGCATGTTAGGAGAGCTTTGTTCTGTCCGATTCTCTTTGCAAACAGGAGGGCTAATACCATTTACAAATATACACTTAAAAAAAAAAGAATACCAGTAAAAGAATAATTATATCAAAGACTAGTGGAAAGAAGTAGAATGATTTAAAATCAAATAAATCAGTGAGCAGCAGGAGCAAGCAGAGACACGTCTGCACTCTTCAGAAGCAGGAAGAGATAAGAATTTATCCGAAAGTTCTCACTATCTGAATAAGCCTTATTGAACTTTGTTTTGGGCAGAATCTTAGCAGAATCTTAGACAAAAGACAGAATCTTACGATTCTGGTATGTTAAATTAACAATCAATTATCAATTAATAATTAATAAATTCCAGTCTCATATAGTCGCTACTCATGAATTCTCGTTTTGTTGGACTCACACATACACACATAAAGAACACATACACAAAAAATAGTTGATTTTATATATGTATATATATGAACCATTTGTTAAAATGACATGACCAAAGACCTGAACCTTAAGACAACAGTAGAAATGCTTTGAATATGGATGATTATATAAGAAACACTCAGTGAATTGAAAATAACTAAGGGGAGGGAATGGATGAATAACGGAATTATTCAAATACTCTTGGTTGGTTACTATTTGAAGTTAAAGACTAACAGCTTGGATTCATTTATCATTTTAACAGTGAATTCTCTCGACACCCACCACATACTGTCTGAAATGTAAGAACAGGGCAGATCTTACTTTTAAGTCAGCTCCGAACCACAGGTAAACGACAGCAGGTCCAACTGGGTCTCTCTCGGTTCTGCGTCTCGCGACCTTCATTGCGGTTGACTTTCGGGGACTTTAATTAAGTTAACTTAACATTTTTTGTGGTGTCAATTGCTTCCGGAGCCCACACCTTGGTTTTGGCATTTGGGCTTCTCCTGGTATTCTGGATTATTTCTCTTTCCATTTCTCTTGTTTTTATTCGTTTTTGTATTACATTCATCATTGCACATTGTATTTGGAATCAACGGGTCATATCTATTATGCAATGGTACTTCAGGTGGTGGAGTAAGTGCTGGAGGTTTAGGTTTCATGCTGGGTTTACCTCTACGACGGACAACATGAGACCAGGTCCTGGCTGGGGTTTATGATTTTGGTTTGGCACCAACACTGTTCCAGTAAGAGAGATCAGTCAGACCGGCCAGTTAGGGAGCTTCACCAGATATTCCAGTGTCATTTGGACACATCCAGGGAAGTATGTCAGCCAGGTCTGCAGTGTGAGGCTCCACATAAGCTGTTATCCCGTGTAGAAAAATCTGAGTTAGTCCTTTGGCACATGAAGGCTCCACTCCCTGCACAGGAGCTTTAATAGAGTCAATAAATTCCTCACTCCTACTAATTTCTTGCAGCGTTTCAATCCTCTTCTCAAGCTGCGTTATCCTAACAGAGAGTCGCTCACACTTTGTGCAGCTCACTGATAATGTAGGGTTAGGAAATAATGTGCATGTTAGGAGAGCTTTGTTCTGTCCGATTCTCTTTGCAAACAGGAGGGCTAATACCATTTACAAATATACACTTAAAAAAAAAAGAATACCAGTAAAAGAATAATTATATCAAAGACTAGTGGAAAGAAGTAGAATGATTTAAAATCAAATAAATCAGTGAGCAGCAGGAGCAAGCAGAGACACGTCTGCACTCTTCAGAAGCAGGAAGAGATAAGAATTTATCCGAAAGTTCTCACTATCTGAATAAGCCTTATTGAACTTTGTTTTGGGCAGAATCTTAGCAGAATCTTAGACAAAAGACAGAATCTTACGATTCTGGTATGTTAAATTAACAATCAATTATCAATTAATAATTAATAAATTCCAGTCTCATATAGTCGCTACTCATGAATTCTCGTTTTGTTGGACTCACACATACACACATAAAGAACACATACACAAAAAATAGTTGATTTTATATATGTATATATATGAACCATTTGTTAAAATGACATGACCAAAGACCTGAACCTTAAGACAACAGTAGAAATGCTTTGAATATGGATGATTATATAAGAAACACTCAGTGAATTGAAAATAACTAAGGGGAGGGAATGGATGAATAACGGAATTATTCAAATACTCTTGGTTGGTTACTATTTGAAGTTAAAGACTAACAGCTTGGATTCATTTATCATTTTAACAGTGAATTCTCTCGACACCCACCACATACTGTCTGAAATGTAAGAACAGGGCAGATCTTACTTTTAAGTCAGCTCCGAACCACAGGTAAACGACAGCAGGTCCAACTGGGTCTCTCTCGGTTCTGCGTCTCGCGACCTTCATTGCGGTTGACTTTCGGGGACTTTAATTAAAGTGGCCTGGACCGGTTGCTCTCCTGCGCATGTACAGCCACCGTTTGTCCTTCTGGTGGCTCAGAAGACAAACGGGTAGTGTATAGGAATTCACAGCAAATACTGACAAAATTGTCCAAGGGTCGAGTTGGTTTTGGTTTCTGACCAACTCTGCTGAAGTGAACTTAAATTCACAAAAGATTGACAAAAAGGTTGACAGGCTTAACGCTGACTCTCTTGGTGAGCAAAATCGGTGAGGATGCATGCAGCAGCAGAGTTTAAAACGTACTATAAAGAGGAGACGGACGAACAAAAACGCAAAACGTATCTTTCTACTACATTCTTTTCTTTGTCTTTGTTCGGACCTTTTTCTTCCGTCCCATCTTCCTCTCCTGCCATTTTCAAAGACTCTCCGCAAGACTCTCATTCCATCATTTTAGAACTCTCTGTTCAATGTGTTCAATTCTCTACCATCTTCTCTCTTATTCGACTTTCTTCTGACTTTTCCTCGCGATTTCTGGAGTTTGATTCGCGGAGGCGGGGCATGACGTAGGCTTACGCTACACTTTCAGCCAATGGTAGGTCTGAAACTGTTGTGACGTCTGCCTGGTCATGTTTTGTAAGACGATCTATTCTGAGTAATGAGCCTGCAACGAGGGTGCAACAAACATTCGTTCAGAGGATTCTGAAAACACCATAACTTGTTACGATATAAAGGTTAAAGGTATAGCATAAACTTATGATATAAAGACATCAAAAACAGCATAACATATATTACAGCCTGGCTCAAGGACTGTAACCAAGAACGGGAGGGGAGACGAGGTTGCAACAAAAGTTACAAATTTATTAATAAAAAGAAGGAAAAAGGTCAGTATCAGTAGTCAGTAGTGTAGGCGTGTATGTGTGCGCCTGTGTGTGTGTGTGTGTGTGTGTGAGCGTGCGAAACAAAAATGACACAAAAGAGCAAAGCGGCATCCCCCTCAGACGGCGTGCATGAAAAAGGGGAGCCCCCAGTGGTCAGCCAGCTTGAGAATAAATACGCTCCACCGGGCCCAGGTGTAGCACATTCATTTATGACAGTCCCGCCTCCGCTGAACTTAGAAGACACAGCAGAGACCAGCCAACAACCAGCCAGAAACACCCTGACATAGAGGGCGGGGCCGTCACACATAACATAACATAATGATTATGAGTCTCAAAATTCAGATGGATATCTGTAAAGTTATGACGTATGAATAACGAACCAAACAATGTTATTTTCCTGTGTTAAACACGGAATACAATAAGAAACAGCTGAAGCATTGGATAACAGTTGCATTTCTTCATATAAATGTCACATGTCATGTGCAAGTTGTTGACTTGATTTTGGGTTTAACTATTCAGTACTACAGACCACTAGGGGCAATGAGGCTCTATAAGCTGATTAGTCATTTTCCAAAATAATGACTTTTTCCATATCCTTCCACGTACGATTGTGAAAAAGGTATTAAAATGCAGCTTGTGATATCACTGAGAACATGAAAGAACTTGTACAAAGATATAAAGCACATTTAACACAGTTTCAAGATTCAGCTATAAAGTGATTCTGGGTGAGATCCTTTTGAGAGGTCCACGCAGCTGACTGTCTCTGGCTTGGGTCAGAGTCAGGGCAAACTGTCACCATTGTTTACTTTGACCCAGATAGGGTCAGAAGTGTCCTGTTCTAGTTTTCTCCCAATACTCTCCTGAGAGGGTCCGTTGTTTGTTCAGATTAGTTAGCACTAAGTAATTAATACATTCACCTAAATTTATGGCACAGGTCTGTGGAAAGAGGGGATGAGAAACTCCCCCAAAACGCTTTCATAGGCCGAAGGTTGGTATAAATTTCTCGTCTTTGATGTAGAAATCCCCCATCTGGTATTTCCACACTGACCATCCCCACAAAAGAATGTTGGAGTAATTTAAAGTCTTAAGTTTCTATTAAATTCCACACTTGAGTTCGCTACAACAGGATATATACTCCAGGGCCATCATTAGCAAATAATCACTTTAATACTGTCTGATTTTAGCCTCAAAGTTGGAGAGCATTCACTGGATCAGAAGCAAGCAGAGTGAAAGGTGATGGAGGATGCTGTCAAAGCAGAGTGTGGCTGAATGAACAGCTGTCAGAGGCATTATCATGCAACTCACTCTGGATGTTCACAACACTTCCTCTGCTCTTTATCAGCTTAATGATGTTCAACAATATTCCACTGTCAGTGTGCCGGTGGAAACGCAAAGTAATTTATCATCTGTTTTCTTTGAAAAAATTATTATTTTTTAAACAGGTAAACAATGCTTAAATTATAAAAGAAAACTAAACTGATACAGGGACCAAGAATGAGATTGCAAGTACCAATGACAGCAAAAGGAAAGGATCTACCAAACCTAAAGTGTATTATTAGACAGCCCAGCTGCAGGCAGTTGTGGTCCTTGATGGCTCAGGATGGAGACTGTGTTGATTTTAGAACATGCACTTCCGTATTTACTTCTACACTCTAAGCATCTGGACAGAGATGAGAGATTCTCAGGATGAGTCCAGATCTCCCCTAGAATTTTAGAAATAAAAACAAATTCTGTAAATTTTTTTCAGTTCTTCACAACAAATTTTATTTTGATTCCACTTAAACGCTTATTGCGAATATTGCTATTTATTTGAGTCAATTACAAAAAGATGAATTGAAATAAAAATAAATTATACAAAAGAAATAGTAGCCACACCAGTTAAAAAGACAAAAGACCTTTCACAACTGTTTTTGTATGTGATAGCTCTCTAGCTGTAGAAATCAAATATCACAACAGCAGTGCAGTCTTGCAATATGTCAATGAAATTAAACTAAATTAAAATTAATCAAAGTAAGTGAATTCATCCATTTTAGAAAATTGCAACTATCATTATAAGCTTTCATTATGCATGGTCATTGTTAATGGCAGAAATTACCTCCTGTATCATTCTGTGTTCTAGTGTACTTGATGAAGCCTCTAACTGAAAATTTACACAACACAGGCAGCAGATCTTTGTTAAATAAAATAGTTGCACATCTCTGACTCTGAAGTAATACTGTGAGGCTCATGTGAACATTTTCCCAATAGCTTGCAACATGTAATTATTCTCTGTGTGCTAAGATCTGGGAAACTTGTTAAGCTTTATCTATCCTCACATCTTACAGTTTGTCAATCCTTGCTACTTAAGAACACATCTGCCATCTTTGCATTGGTCCAGGAATCTGTTTTCAAGACTTTGTTGTGACTGAGATGCTGTGAGGAAATATGTTGAATTGACTTTACTTCAGCAACCTGCTTCTGTTTTGAGATCATACTACCACACTATCTCTGGAGTGGTCAAGTTATTTGCAGACTGCCATTATCTGCAGTTCCTCTCTGGATAAATATTTAGATTTTACTTACCATCTCTGTAGTCTCACCTTTTAGTAGATGCTAAATATAGTCTATGTATTCACTTCACTTACTCTTTTTTGCATTAAGATAAATGTTTTGTTAGAGCAGCTGTCTGGATGAATGCCAATGATCACTTTGATAAATGTGTGTTTTTAGAGCAGCATACTGTTGCTTCATTTATAATGGTGCTCATCAGTTTCACCTTGATTAAATGTAATTTATTTGTCTTCACCTGAAGGTTGGTTCATAGAAGAACTAAAGATGAGAATTATCATTTTGAAAATATGAATTAGCAGCAACGCATCTGTGTTTCAAGGAGTGTTTCAAACACCTGTCATTTGGCCTGAATATTTTTTCTAGTGGGTATTTTCCAACTCGACTCCTGTGGATGTAGTTCTCAAAACAGATTTAAACGCTTTCATTTACCTGCTGCGTATAAATTTGTTTGAAATAGAAAAAGTCATTCTTCTCTTACAGAAAGGAAAGTTTCAAGAAATAATCCCAGTGTTCCTTATACTAATTGACTCCAAACATTTCATGCTTAAAAAGATTTTTAACTTCACATGCTAAAACAAAATCTTTTTCCGTTGTAGGGGGTGTACAGCTCGCATGTAACAATGTATGTAATGGAACTAATACTTATGACTGTCACTGAGCAAAAAATCATCACCCAATGCAGCAAGAATCTTTTTTTTTGTTTTGTTCTGAGAAAATTTGTCCTCAGTGATGAGTTGGATGGATGTGTTGGCACAACTTGGCAGAGATCCTCTGACAACAGATTAAAGATCTTTGGACTACATTCACTTCAGTCAGAAAACTGCATAACTATATTCAGCATCCTGATTTCACAAATAAACTGTGATGTGGAAGATGATAGCAAAACTGAAAGGGCTTTGAATGCGTTTAGGTTCAGATGAAATTCTGGCTGTCTGTGTAAATCCTATTTGATGGATTTGCTCTGTGTCACTGTAGTGACTGCATGCAGAATCCTAGCAGGATGCCTTTCTAATCAATTGGCTAATGGTGATAAGAATGCTAATACTATTTTCTTTTATTAAAGAATTTATATATATATATATATATATATATATATATATATATATATATATATTAGGGCTGGGCAAATATTCCATTCTTTAATCGCATGATTTCCTGTGATTAATCATAATTGATCGCATTGTTATATGCAAAAATATGAATAGTGAATTCAAAAGTAGCATATAACGCACTTTTATTGGAACTGTACAGTCATATGATCGAAGTACCGGCCGGTGATAAGACAATTCAACGTTGTAGTGCTTACAAATAACTTTGGCTCTGTCGACTGCGCCGTCTGGAAGACCTTTGAAATTAAAATGGCCATGTAAAAGTTCCGTAACCTTCTCCATGTTTGTTTAGCCCACTTCATCTGCCATTCTTTCCTTTTCTGACTGTTTCCTGTGAGAGCCGCAGCAGTAAGCAACATACTAGGTTCGCTCACGATAGACTTTTTCAAAATAAAAGCTGGTGAGCAACAGACATCTACAATAAAAAATAATAAAAACTGCGTTAATGGGAGACAAATAATTGTCGACGATAAGGAATTCATTAGTTAACGCGTTTTTTTTCTTTTCTTTTTTTTCTTTTCACACTCAGGAGCCATCAGTTCAACTTGGTCCAGACCTTTCAACGGAAATGTGTCCAGTGGTTTTTTTTGTTCGTTTTTTTTTTTTCCTGGATAGAAACTATTTTAAAAAGTTTCATTTGACAATCATATTTAAACACATTTGTTTTGCTTGTGTCTGCAGGTAAAGGTGATGTGTTTGGGGATGTGTTCTGGAAGGAGATGACATTGGCTCAGTCGTGTGCTAATGTCAGAGCGCTAACCTACTGCGACCTCCATGTCATCAAACGTGACGCCCTGCAGAAAGTTCTGGAGTTTTATTCCAACTTTGCCAACCACTTTGCGAGGAACCTGGTACTCACCTACAACCTGAGGAAGAGGGTGAGTTATCTTTCTTATAATATTCTTCAGTACATTTTTTTCCCTTCTTTCTTTTTGTAACTGGCAGTTTTTTTTACTATTTGAATGTCCTGTTTAAGAACCTGCTTCAGCATACTGTGCTTCATTATTAGGTCATACTTGAGGGTGAGACGTATTTTATTGCACAACAACTTTACATGCCCAATGATGAAATAAAACACCAAAATGCTTCTAAAATCATATCAAAGAGACAAAAACAAAAATGGGAAAAGCATAAATTTGTGTTTGTGTGTGTGTGAATCACAGTGTGTTATAGTCACGTGACCTGGGACTGTGTTGCAGCTTGGTGCTGAGATGGCTCAGTTGTTGCCTGAGGACTTTACATAAGCGGCTTTGTTCTTAGTTCGTACTCCTCCATAGAGAAGGTGTGACTGTCGGTGAAGCTGACAGTGCGGAGGTGGATGATGACAGACTGCTGTGTTCACACCTCAACTGCTGCTACAGTTCAAACACACTCTGCTCAGTTTAAACCTTAAAATAAGTTACATCAATGAGAAAACGTACATTTATCAAGAGCTGGATTATTGATGCATTGCATACATCCATTATCATACTAGTATCATATTTCTTATGATAGATCCCTTCTAGCCATGGTAGATGCAAGTAAATATTCTGCTATGAATAATAAATTTGTGTCTTATGGGGTTGCAGTAGAAAAATATAAAAAGGCCTAGTTAAAAATTCTTAAATTTTTTTATAACTTTTCAGAAGCTCAGAAATAAATGGCTTAAATGTACAGTTTTAACTGTTTGAGAAATCACAGGTTTTAGAATGCTTTTTAAGATTAAATCTTTGGCCTCAATTTATTAAATCCCAAAATACAATTTACAATCCAGAAGCTACTTCTGCAAAATAGGCACCTGTTGTAATGGACAGTTCACTCTAAAATGTAGACGAGACTGTCAGTTTTCTGATTATAATTTGAAGGTCATGTCATGCATAAGGAAGGATCACTGATCTACACATATTATCACTGATCTATTAGTTCAGATAGTTCAGACCAGGATGTGCTCAAATCCAATCCACCTGGTAATGTCATGTTATGTAAGTCTCCATCCTGTTCCTTTTTAGATATCTGTCTTTTGCTATGACAATGAGTAAAATAAGCTCAAATGCAGAACACATGTTCAGTAGGTAACTTAATGCTTATTTGTTACAATATTTTAAATGATACAAGGTTTTACTATTGTAATTTGCAGTCTGACAGGCAGGTGGGATTTACATAGTTGATAGTGCAGGAATCCATACTGGAACACAGAATTATCATTAAGAAGAATGGAAGAAAAACCAGGGTTGATATGTTGCAGGATAATGAACTGATGACACTAAAGTAGAACAACTTCCAGGGAGCCAAAAACCATGCCCAGGACACACGCACATACACAGAGTCAGAGCCACATACAACGGAACGAGAAAGGCTCACATGAAGGAAACGAGGAATGGGAAATGGGGAGCTCTGAATGTGTCATCTTTGCTAAATCTATCCGTACAATTTTACCTATTCCCCTTCAAATTCATGAAAAAATTTTTGAGAACTTCAACAAAATCTGGGCATAGTTTGTAAAAACAGCACAGAATTTGACATATATATATATATAGTATCATGTAAGATTTCTGATCCTGTAACAGGTACCATGATTTTAAGAGAGTAATGATCTTTAAGTGAGATGAAAAACGGATGTGAAAGTAGCAGTTGCTTTAAAACTACATCGTTTTTTGGGGTTTTTTTGTGAAGTGAGAACACCCACAAAGTAACACCTGGTTGGAAATGGAAGGTGAAAGCACTCACATCATCTTTCAGAACTCACTTTGTTACGCTCATGCTTTTTCAGATGTTATGGAACATTTTAAAATTAGAACAGAGCACACATCAGACCCTTTGTTCAAACATGAATTTGACTGACATACTGATGGCAAGTGGGCTACTGGAACAAGACATTCATGGAATAGAGTAGAGAATCTCACATTGTTGGAATTGTACTATTGTAGCAATCCTAGTGAGATATAGGATATATGCAGAAGAAATGGGACGAACAGTCCCACTTTTAAAAGGGGGGAAAAAAACCTTTTCCAAGGTTTACAGTTACAAATATAGATATATTATTGCATTCATCCACCCACTATAAAAAAAAAAAAAATCTGAAGTTATCACCTGAAAGATATCAAACATACATATAAGCCATGCAATTATAGGTAATGTTGGTCTCTAACTTAATAGTTTTTCTTCTACTGAGATAAGTAACAATATTTTGAAGACTATGTAATCATTGATTGTTCAATAATAACTTTAGAGCAGATGTGAGTGTTAATGACGTACATAACCAACCAAAATAAATGTACAGTCCATAGATGACAGATTTTAGATTTATTTCATGTTCCGAAATTCCCTTATCTCTACAAATCCAATGCAATAAAACAGAAGAGTGGAGCCACAGCCCTAACAGAGAGTCTGTCACACAGGTTTTCAGAAATGATTTTATCTCTGTTTTTTTTACTATCTTCAGATGATCTTGTGATGATTATGATTAAAGCTTGCTCTCTCCTGTGCCAGATGATTGTCTCTTTTCAGTGTTATGCGTATGCCTGCTCTAGTGCCCAGCATCAGTCAACATCAGGGTCCTGCTCAGCCTTCCACCGAACCAGCCAGCAGCCCACATCCAAGCCTCTCCACACCTGCACGGAATCCCCTGGACACGTGACCCACTCCCCTCGGATCTCGCATCTGAACACGGAGCCTCCTTCCCTGCTTACCCGGACCCTGGATCTTTTCCTCACTTCCTGGCATCCTAACTCCCTCCTCCCTAAATAAATCCATTTTCTGACCTCTACCTTTCAGTCTCCTGCTCGCTTCTGGATCCAGTCCTCCCCATCCTTAACAGAATCATCTGTCCCAAAAAATATGGATCCAGCGAGCCTAGACGCCCTCCAGGAAGCTCACATGGAATTTTAATCGGAAAACATGAACAAATGTTGAGTGGAGTTATGGGAACCTTGTAATCCCTTTCCCAGAGCGTGCAGCAGATAGCCGCTTAATTGGCTTAGCTGTCAGCTTCGAGCTCCAGCCCCAGCTTCAGTATGGCTCCACCTGTGAGTAACCCAACTGTCACTTTGCCCATGGCTCCCATTCCGGAACCTTACGCTGGTGAACTAGGTTCATGCAGTAGATTTTTTTTGTAATTGTAATTTAAGTTTTGATGTTCAGCCTACTAGAGTTTCCTCTGACAAAGCCAAGATATCTTTTTGTGTTAATTAGTTACGAAGTAAAGCGACCCAGTGGGCCACTGCGTTTTTTCTACGGAGTTTCGTAAAGTTTGTTATCAGCCCGTTAAAGGACAAGAAGCCACGAACCGGCTATTTTCTTTTAAACAAGGGTCTGGGTTCTCAGCTAACTTTGCCATTGTGTTTCGTATTTTGGCTGCAGAATGTGGATGGGATGAGCCTGCTTTAATGACTTTTCGCCTGGAATCTGTCAGAGGAATTAAAGGATGAACTGGCCTCTTGAGATGACTTGACCTCTCTCTCGAGCAGTTGATTTCCTTGGCTATAAGGATAGACAATCGCCTCCGGGAATGGAGGAGGGAGCGAGCCACCCACCCGGACCCATAGCCCATTCCCATCTGCAGGTCCAAGACTTGGCTCCCCTGCACCGCTGTCTTGGAGTCCGGTCAGGCCCTCTGCCCATGCAGCTGGGTCGAGCTCGCCTCTCTCCCTGAGAACGCCAGCGACGGATGCAACTCAGGCTCTGCTTCCTGCGACGCTTATTACCAACTCCCAGTCTTTTCCCCTTCAGGTATTTATTGATTCGGATGACAATTTCATTGATGATAACTTTGCCACACAAGCTAATATTCCTCTCAAACCCTTAGAATTCCTCAAATCTGTCAATCTGTCAAATCTGTCCTCATGGCCAGTTAATCTCCAAAGTAACTGTCCCCCTCTCTCTCACTATTTCTGGCAACCATAGTGAGACGATACAGCTGTACGTGATACCTTCTGCCTTGTCTCCAGCTGTTCTTGGCTTACCTTGGATGAAACTGCTCAATCCCCTTATCGACCAGAGAAGATCGTCCATTTACAGCTGGAGTGTCTCCTGTCATGCTCTCTGTCTCAAGTCCGCTGTTCTGGAACCCTGTCAGTCTGCGTCACCTCCAGATCTTTCCTCTGTGCCTCCAGAGTATCAGGATCTTGCCCTGGTCTTCAATAAGGATTTAGCACGTATACTACCCCGCCCCCCACCGCCCTTATGACTGCGCCATTGATCTTCTCCCTGGAGCCCCTCTCCCAACTAGTAGGCTGTTTAACTGGTCTTGTCCGGAAAAGTAAGCCATGGAGACCTATATAGATGAATGTCTGACTTCTGGTCTGATCCGTCCCTCCTCATCACCTTTGGGAGCGGGCTTCTTTTTTGTTGAGAAGAAGGATGCTTCTTTATGCCCCTGTATCGATTACCGTGGTCTAAATCACATCACCGTTAAGAACAAGACTCCTCTGCCACTCATCGATTCCCTCCTTCTTTTCCAAGTTGGACCTCCGGAACGCCTATAACCTCATCAGGATCCGAGAAGGTGATGAATGGAAAACGGTGTTCAACACACCCCTTGGACAGTTTGAATATCTTGTCATGCCTTTTGGACTCACCAACGCCCCCGCCGTTTTCCAGACCCTCATGAAAGAACTCTTCCGGGGTATGCTCAACCGCTTCATTTTCATCTACTTAGATGCCATCTTCATCTTTTCCCATTCTCTCGAAGAGCACCATCAGCATTGTTAGGTTAGTTCTCCAGCGTCTGCTTCAAAACAAGTCATGTGTTAAATCAGAAAAATGCGAGTTCCACGCCCCCTCCGTCACTTTCCTTGACTACATCATCGGTCAAGGCCAGTTGGAGACGAACCCTGTCAAAATAAAAGCCATCGCCGACTGGCTGCCTCCCGACAACCGCAAGGCACTACAAACGCTTCCTGGGCTTCGCCAATTTCTACCGCCGCTTCATCAGGGATTTCAGTAAAGTAGCCGCCCCACTTACCTGTCTAACCTCTACCAAGATCACCTTCAAATGAACCCCAGAGGCAGACTCTGCATTCTCCAAGCTTAAGTCTGTGTTCACGAGTGCCCCTGTCCTAAAGCACCTAGATCCTTTCCTCCAATTTGTGGTGGAGGTTGACGCCTCTGACACCAGAATGGGAACGGTGCCATCTCAACGGGATCCCTCTTCTCAGAAGCTGCACCCTTGTGCCTTCTTTTCCCGTCGACTCAGCCCAGCCAAAAGAAACTACGACTTGGGTAACTGCGAGTTGCTAGCTGTGGTTCTGACTCTTCAGGAGTGGAGGCACTGGCTTGAAGGCTGTGTTCCATCTATGGACAGATCACAAAAACCTCGCTTACCTCCGCTCTGCTCGCCGACTCAATCCCCGCAAAGCCGTTGGTCGCTGTTCCTCAGTAGGTTAAATTATTCTTTGTTGTATCGTCCCGGAAGCCGTAATGGGAAACCGGACTTGCTCTCATGTATCTACTCACCCTCAAGTCCCCAGGATACGTATCCCATCATTCCATCTGCCTGTGTAGTGGGTGCAGCAACGTGGAAGATTGAGTCGGTGGTTAAGTAAGCCCAGAAGGAGGTTTCGGACCCTGCCAGTGGTCCTCCCACTTGATTGTTCGTCTCTCCTGCAGGTCACAGGTCCTTCAGTGCGGACTTTCGTCTAAACTGACGTGTCATCCAGGAGCCCATCGTACTCTCATCTTTCTTCGCCATCGCTTCTGGTGGCCGGGAATGGCCAGGGAAACTTGTCAGTTTGTGTCTGCCTGCTCTGTCTGTGCCAGGAGTAAAGGTTCACATCGGCCTCCTGCTGGTCTGCTCACCCTTTACCCACCCCCAGCCGTCATTGGTCACATATAGCAGTAGATTTTGTTACCGGGTTGCCACCATCTGAAGGTAACTCAGTCATACTCACTATCATTAATTTCTCCAAAGCTGTGCATTATGTTCCCCGCCTTGGAAACTGCTGATCTACTGATCAATCATGTGTTTAAGCTCCATGAGATTCCTATAGATATTGTGTCAGATTGCGGACCGCAGTATGGACCACCTTCTGTAAGGCAGTGGGCACAGCAGCCAGTCTCTCCTCTGGCTATCATCCCCAGACAAATGGCCAGACAGAGCGAGCCAACCAGGATTTGGAAGCAGCACTACACTGTGTGACCGCTCATCACCCGGTCTCCTTGAGTTCTCTCCTGCCCTGGATTGAATACGCGCACAACTCTCTATCATGCTCTGCCACAAGCATGTCTCCGTCTATGGCAAGTTACGGTTTTACAACCACCGTTGTTTCCAGCTCAAGAGGAGGAGGTGTCAGTTCCTTCTGTAGAGGAGCAACTCCGGAGGATTCGGGAGGTCTGGAGGAACGTGAAGGCAGCTGTCACTCGCTCCGCCGAAAATAACAAGCGACTGGCAGACGTGCATCGCTCTCCTGCTCCTGAGTATAAGTTCGGGCAGAAGGTGTGGCTCTCTTCCCGGGACCTTCCACTTCAAACCAAGTCACGTAATCTGGCACCCCGTTTTGTGGGACCTTTCACCATTTCCAGAATAATAAATCCTTCCTCTGTCCGCTTAATCCTCTCGGAGTCGATGAAGGTACATTCCATGTTTCCCTCCTTAAGCCTGTCTCCACCAGTGATCTCAGTCCTCCGGCCATTCCCCCTCCGCCCCCCTGACTCATCGATGACCACCCCGTGTTCACGGTTTCTAGCATACTGGACGTTAGGCCCTGAGGATGGGGTTTCTAGTACCTGGTTGATTGGGAGGGATATAGCCCTGAGGAGCGCTCTTGGATCTCCCGCCGTCTTATCCTGGACCCGTCACTCCTCCGGAACTCTTATGAGGCGAACCCTGGCAGACCCGGCAGAACGCCAGGAAGCGTCCATTGAGAGGGGGGTACTGTGGTGATTATGATTTTGCTTTTATTGATTTTTATATATTTTTATTGGTGCTGTGTGTTTTTTTTTTTGGTTAGTTTCCAGGCTGGGCTGGACAACTTTGAGGAGCGCTCTCTCACCATTCTCACCTGTGACTGATCTAGCCGGTTAAAGCTTGCTTCCTCCTGTGCTCCTGTGTCAGATGATTGTCTCTTTTCAGTGTTATGCGTATGCCTGTTCAAGCACCCAGCTTGACATCAGAGTCCCACCCAGCTTTCCACCGAACCAGCCAACAGCCCACATCCGAGCCTCTCCACCCCTGCACGGAATCCCCTGGACAAGAGACCCACTCCCCTCGTATCCCGCACCCGAACACGGAGCCTCCTTCCCCACTTACCTGAACCCTGGATCTTTTCCTCGCTTCTTGGCATCCATCATGCTCTTTGATCTTTGTTCTGCCTTTTAATTTGGTCCAGTGGGCTTGGTTTCTTCTAGTCCAAGAAGCTCTTTTACGTTTTGCTTAAATCTGGTCCCTCCACACCACCACCTTTTTTTGCTTTTATCCAAAGCGACTTACAAATGAAGATATAACAAGCTATATAAAAATAGCTAACAAACTACAATAAACTGCATAGAAGGAACCCACTTGTCAGACTCTGTCAGAGGTGACAGAGTAGAAATAGAGTGCAGGCATAGAGGGAAGTACAGAAAGATAAAGTGCAGAGATAGAGGGGGTAGGGAAGTACTAGGATAGGAGATGCTCTCTGAAGAGCTGGGTTTTCATGAGTTTCTTGGAGATAGACAGGCTACCTGTTCTGCTAGCGCTCGGTAGGTCATTCCACCATCGTGCGACAATCCTGCGACGAACGGAGGGACCAAGTTGTGACATAAGCCTTTGCAAGAGCATTCAAATAGATGGGAGCCGTTCCATTAAGCACTTTGTCAGCTTACATCAGTGACTTGAATTTGATGTGGGCGGCTAAGAGTAGCCAGTGGAGTTCAATGAACGTGTGCTCTTTCAGGCTGATCGAAGACCAGACGCGCCGCCGTGTGCTGGACCATCTGCAGAGGTTTCACAGCACAGGCTGGGAGACCAGTTAGGAGAGCATTGCAGTAGTCAAGACGGGAGATGACCATGGCCTACACCAGGAGCTAGGTGGCATGTTGGGTTAGGTATGGTCTGATCTTTCTTATGTTTAGCAATGCAAAGCAGCATGAACAAGCAACAGAGGTAACATGATCTTTCAAGATTAGTTGGTCATCAATCATGACACCCAAGTTTCAAGCTACCTTTGATGAAGCAAGAGATAGGGATTCAGTTTGGATGCAGATGCTGTGGTGTATAGTTGGTTTGGCTGGGAAGACAAGCAGTTCAGTTTTTGAGAGGTTAAGTTGGAGGTGATGGGCTTTCATCCATGTTGATATGTCAGAGAGACAATCTGAGATTCGTCCTGAGACCGTGTGGTCGTCAGGTGGGAATGACAGATAGAGCTGGGTATCATCAGCCTAACATTGGTATAAGAAGCCATGTGACTGGATGATCTGGCCCAGTGAGGTGGTGTATATGGCAAAGAGAAGAGGTCCCAGTACTGAACCTTGGGGGACCCCTGTGGCAAGGTGGTGCACTGCAGAAGTCTGACCAAGCCAGGACAATTTGAATGACCGACCAGTGAAGTATGATTCAAACCAGGAGTGTGCTCTCCCTGTGATGCCCATGCTAGAGAGTATGGACAAAAGGATACTGTGGTTGACAGTGTCAAATGCAGCTGATAAGTCGAGCAGGATAAGTACAGAGGACTTAGCTGTCGCTCTGGCTTCTTTTAAGGCTTCTGTCACAGCCAACAGAGCCGTTTCGATGGTGTCCAATTTTAAACCCAGATTGGTTTGGATCAAGGAGGTTGTTATGTGAAAGGTAATCAGACTGCCCTTTCAATGGTTTTAGACAGAAACGGGAGGAGAGAGACTGGCCGATAGTTCTCCACATGAGTTGGAGGGAGGGAAGGTTTCTTGAGCAGTGGTGTAACCTGAGCTTGCTTGAATATGGTAGAAAATGTGCCTGATGTCAGTGAAGCATTAATCACATGCGTGACTGATGCAGCTATAGGAGGAGCAATGAATTGGAACAGATTAGTGGGAACGGGGTCCAGCGGGCATGTTGTAGGACGGCTACATGTGAGACATTTAGACACACAGCTCTGAGCAAGAGGGGTACATGAAGAAAATGATGCAGTAGGACTTCTGCATACAGATTTTGTGGTTCAAGGTTCGGTAAACTGTTTGCTTATAGCTACCACTTTGTCAGTAAAAAATGAGGCAAAGGTGTCTGCTTTTAGATTGGTAGCAGGAGGCGGAGGATTAAGTAGAGTTTTGAAGGTGGAAAAAAGTTTCCAGGTGTCAGTAGTACTATGAATCTTGTTATTGTAGAAAGACTTTTTTGCATCAGTAACACTGGATGTGAATGATGACATTAGCGCCTGGAGTTTAGCTAGATCTGCAGGATCTTTTGACATGTGCCATTTCCTTTTGGCAGCTCTGAGATTGGTGCGCAACGCTCGGCAGGTATCATTAAGCCAGGGGTGAGACTGGGAGGAATTGAGCGGGTTTGGTGGCTAGAGAACAAAGACTATCCAAAGATGAGCTCAGTGTAGAGCAAAGGGACTCCATGGCATCATTAACCTCAAGGGATGAGGTTAATGTTGGGGGTCGGAAGAGCGGAGGCAACAACGGAGGAGAAGCGGGTGGGCGAACGGTTGCGGGGGTTGCGGCGGAAGGAAACCATAGGGGTAGAAGCAGATGGTCTTCTCGGGAGACTCTCTCTGAACTGAATGAAATAGTCGTCAGAAAAGTGCAGAGGTGTGACAGACAGGGCCTTTGTGGCAGTTTCTTGTGAAAATGAGATCTAGCACTTTGCCAGCTTTATGAGTTGGAGGACTGCTGAGCAGTTGTAGTTCATACAAGTGCATTAGTGTCAGAAAATCTGAAGAGTTAGGACTGTCAAGTTGGATATTCATATTACCAAGGACCATTATGGGACAGTCATGCTCCGGGATAGAAGAGTGTAAGGTGTCTAGTTCATCTAGAAAGTCACAGAGTTGTCCTCGTGGGCGATATACGACAACCATATAGATTTTGACCAGTGCAGTTACCAAGATGGCATGATATTCAAAGGTATTGTATTTAGCATTAGGTAGCAGATGGTTGTATTTCCATTTGTTGGAAATGAGCGTGCCCATTCCACCACCTCTCCCAGATGTACGAGAGGTGTGGGAGAATGAGTGGTTGGTTGAAAGTGGGTAGAAGACCCAGGAGAACGGTACTTGTCTGACGGGGGGGTTGTTTTTCAGGAACTAGGCTTGGCACCTTAGTTCCAGTGAAAGGAACTCTGAATGCTTCAGCATACCAAGAGATTTTGGACAATTTCATGCTCCCAGCTTTGCAAAAACAGTTTGGGGATGCCCCCTTCCTGTTCCAACATGACTGCGCACTAGTGCACAAAGCAAGGTCCATAAAGACACGGAGAAGTGAGTTTGGTGTGGCCTGCACATAGTCCTGACCTCAACCCAATAGAACACCTTTGGGATGAATTAGAGAGACTGTAAGCCAGGACTTCTCATCCAACATCAGTGTCTGACCTCACAAATGCGCTTCTGGAAGAATGGTCAAAAATTAAGCTGCAAAGGGTGGGCTGACGTCATATTAAACCCTATGGATAAAGAATGGGATGTCACTTAAGTTCATATGTGTGTAAAGGCAGATAAGCGAATACTTTTGGCAATATAGTGTAAGTTTAGAGCATAATTTACGAAGGGTCATCATAGTTTTCTGTTGTTGGGGAGTACATTTCCTAAAAACAAAAGCTTAGACATAATGTGGGTTTGACATAAGCTCTATAATTAGTGTTTTATCTTCCCATTTCTGAACTTCTTTAATTCACTTTCTTTCTTAGCGAGTTCAGGTGACCCACTGATTTATGTAAAACACTTAGACTCACCTTCATGTTCTGTCTAACTCAGTACTTTTTCAGACCTGACTTGGTTTAAAACTAAACCCTTCTTTTCACCTACTCCTTGTTTGGATTTAAGACCCTAAACTAAATGGTTAGGTTTATCATTTCAAATTGCATGGTTAGATTTAGGAAAACCCCATACCTTGCACTAATGTAGAGCTTATCATCTAACATTTACAAAATGTTAGAAATCTCCATTTTCCGAGTCTGCAAGTCCCACATCATCAGCAAACAAGACATACTTGATTCAGACATAAGATAACATTTAACATATCTGAAAGTGATGCTTTGAGTTAGGAGAGAAAAAATAAGTACCGTATTTTGAGCACTATAAGGCTCACCTGATTATAAAGTGCACCCTCAATTATGGGGTCCATTTCTGTACTTAACCCATACATAAGGAACACCTGATTATAAGGCGTATGTATTCAGTAATGTTCTCTGACTGGTTTATCGCTGCCTAGTGTATGTATTATGTCCCTGTGTCAGCGGGAAATGGTCTGACGGTCAAGGACAACATCGTCAGTCGTTTTAACACTTATAAATTGCACATCGGTCTGCATCACCCATCTCAGACTGAAGAACAGGCACTCACTGGGACATGGGCAAAAGCATTAATGATGACACAATTCAATTGCTAAGTACGAGCTGGATACAATATTCGCCCCATTCGGAGTGAATGGCTGGGATCCACCTAACCCTGGATTCACACCAAACGCAAAGCAAGCGACGGAAGTGACCAGTTGCCATTCATTTCCAATGTATGAGAGCAAAGAGGCGCGGCAAAAGTGAACGTGGCGGTGAGCGGTGTGAAGGGAGAGCAGTGAGTGATGCGGAGGGGGTGTAATGACCCGATGAATGCTCGGTGCTCCACACAGTAAATTCGCACACAAAAAATGGCGGTATCCGTGACAGATTTTTTAATCCATTGCACACATAAAGTGCACCAGATTATATGGCGCACGGACGATTTTTGTGAAAATTTAAGGCTTTTAAGTGTGCATTATGCTTCGGAAACTACGGTATTTGTGTCTCTCTGCACAAACACAATGATTTTTGTTTTTGTGCCTATTTCACATTTTACCATGTGAACTTGCCAGGATGTCTGCTTTCATGTGCTGATGTTTATTTCTACAAAATGTTTGAAATTTCTGAAACCGTACTGACAAACGTATCATCTGAATATTTTCATCACCAAAGTTAATGAAATTAGGTAAACAATAAATGACAGACAGATGTTTGAAAAAGTTTATGAAGCCAAGGCCGGCTCAATCCAGGGGCCCCCTCAAATAAATGTCTTGCCCCCTCAAATCAAAATTTTTGGCAGGTGACAAAGCACATTTTAATATAACCACTAAATTAATATATTACAAGTTTACAAAAGTAACTGTAGTAGCAGAAAAATCCACCGAAAAAGAGACAAGATACAGCATCAGCTCCCTCTCTCTGTCCCTCCACTGTGTGTACCTTCACAGGCTGTGCAGTACACACACACCCCAGTAAACATCCAATCACTGATAGTATGCAAATGAGCCAAGACATAGCATGACTGTGTAGTGTCAGGTTTCAGCATGGAGCAGTAAGACTTTTAAGAACCAGCAAACTCTGCCAAATTTTGGGGGTGTTTACTTCGTCACACAAGCACAGAGATGAGTGTCCACGTCCACTGCATGTAACAGATTGAGGACAAATGACCTGTATCTGACAGACCCCTACTGTACGTAAAACCCCACCCCAGGCTGTAGTTCTGCACTGTTTTGTTTCATATAATCACAGCGTTTTTTATTATCCAGCTTACTTATTTTCCACTCCAGCTTTAAGCTTCTCACAAAGAGAAAGTTAATGCTGTGTGATGCATCTGGTTTTCAGAGCTTTTAAGAAGTGTAGTCTAGAACTGGCCCTGCCCACAAGTAACTTAGGTTTTTGGTTTAACGTGAACAAAACTATACAACCACTTTATTTTCATAGATAGAGACTTTTTTTTCACAAGAAATGGCACTTGGAGATTTGGGATTAACACAAAGCACAACATTAAAAATGTGTGACACTGGCCATAAGCTGCTCCTTTCTTCAGAGTGGTTTCTCAGCCTGGTCTTCTCTGTCTACTGTAAATCGATATGAGAGCCATCGTGTCCTGTTCTGCCTACTGTGCAATAATGGTGCTGGTGAAGTGAAATAACCTGCCAGAACAGTTCTCACCTCCAAACCAACAGACTGTTATCTCTGCAGAGACGAGTCACACATATTTCACAACTTGACAACCGCTGCATTGAAACAATGAATCTGTCCTTGTAACATTACAAATGTAAATGTTAATATTTAGGTCTAAGACTTAAAACATTCCTGCTCATCATTTTACAAACCTAAAATTATTAGAATCAATGCTTTAAAATATATAAATATTCCTCTAAATGTGTAGACACCCATCCATGTTCATTTTTAACAAACTTGTGAAAGCAAAGTTGAAAAGAAATGTGATATTATTTTCAGATGTATCAGCAGATTTATGGACTTTTGTGTTGTTTCTCCTGATGGATGTCTTGTTTACCTTAGATGTCTCTCTAATAGAGTTCTCCAGCAACTGCTGCTCTGTTCTCATGATCCAATTTCATCATGCTCTATGATTGGTTCTGGCTTCAAACTCTTGATGACTGCTGTGGAAAAAACCTGGCAGCCACCATTCTGCACTATCAGGCTAAGCAGAAGTCATGAGGTCACATTGTAGCCAATAGTTTCACGACACCTTTAATGTACACTAAACACTAAAGTAATTACAATGAGGTCCACTACAGCGTAACCATCAGCTCAAGCATCATCTGCAACAAATTGAAGGGTACACATTTTGGAACCTGTTTAAGTCTAGTTCAGTTTACAGTCCTGCTGATTCTCCAGATCCCTCCAGATAGCCATTGTTTACAGTCAGAAAGGCTAGCCCTCAAAAATGAAAAAATGGATCTGATGCAGAAGTGCCCTGAAGAGCAACAGCCCGACGGACAACAGGGTACTAGCTCAAAGAAACAAACCTCTGATCCCTTTAGATTCCCATAGAAAGTCCTTGTTAATTTCTAAGACAATAAACTTTGTCCATAAGTCATAATGCCATCATTAGCATATTCAGTTTGCTTGTGATCCTTCTGGTACTGTAATAATTTTTACAGGCAACTTCAAAACACAGAAACCAACACCAACAGAAAAGATGAAGATGTGACTCATTGCCCAACTTAGATATGTCATCCATGCTGATTGAATGCAGTCTCACATTGCTCTTCTTGATTACAAAACAGTTATAAATGTTCAGTGTGTCTGGTATGACATATAACAGCATAGAGTGCAGCTTTCACCAAGTGAATTAGCCTCATCTTACACCTGTATTGAGGAAAAACTTCAGTGACTGATCTGTACATGAAAAACATTGAAGGTCCACGTTAGAGACAGTGTTTGGCATATCTTATCTGGGCCTCTGTTGGCAACTGGTGGTGTGCTAGTGACTTTTTAATATAGATTGATCATTCTAAAATAGTGAAAACAGAATCCTTATCTTCATGTAATTCTACATTAATTAAACATACTGTAGTTCTTAATCATATTGCATATTGCATTTCTTTCCACAACTGTTGGTATTAGGATAATGGATTGTGCTTTCAAGCATTTCAGGCGATTTAGAAGCAGTTTTTTAGGTGTTTGTTGTGGACTTTGGACTGTGACTTTGCAGACATTTTAGATTCAACACATTTTTAGATAAAAAATTACAAAACACTGAAACAGAAATAAAGACACAACTTAGACACTTTTTTAGATTTAGATTAGAGCTTTGGAGAAAATTATTTTTCTGACCAACTGTTATAGCGCTGTACAGCACAGAGATTTTTTTCGTTTGTTTTTTAACAGATCCTCAAACTGCACACTTTTAGATGTGAATTTCCTAGCTGGCATTGTTGATCATGCACTTTTTAATTTGCATCCTGAATGTGTAGATAGGAATTTCAGATCTTTCTCTGTCCCAAAATAAAATATTACTTATATTTACTTAGATATTATATTATCTTTTATTTACCTCAGGAGTTATTAAAGCTCCCTTGGGGCAACCACATTATGTTAACTAAAATTTTTTACATAGAGTTGTGTGAAATAATTAGTCATAGATGTTTTGTTTTCTTATCAGGTGGTAGATGGCAGACCTAGTCAACTGACGTGCCTTTGATTCTAGAAGTTTACAGCTCTATGTACTTGACACCTGAACACCAATATGAACACTTACAAAGTCTGTCATGTCATCTGAACAAAGTGGTTTGAATCAGCAAAGTGATAAGTTAGTAATCCACAGGATGTGTGAAGACCAGATAGTATGACATCCTCAGAGGCCTAATATCAACAACATGGAGCCAGTCTGGAATCACATAATGCTCCTGAAGGTCTATACAGAACAGCTATGTGGGATTCTACAGCACCTCTTCAACCTCCTGAGTCAGGAGATGTTTCCAGTGCTGTGAAAAACATCCTGCCTTGTTCCTGTACCTAAAAGCTGCCATCAGTGACTACAGACCATTTGCCCTAACATCCCAGATCATGAAAGTCCTGGAGATACTGTTATTGACTCACCTAAAAAAGCAAGTGAAAATCTTTTAGGACCCACTGCAGTTTGCTTATTGCCCTGGGGTTGGCATTGAAGATGTCATCATCTACCTGTTTTATGGAGCCTACTCTCAACTGGACAAAGCAGTTCTTTGAGTTCTCCAGTGCTTTTGATACAATTCAGCCTATACTGTTATGTAAAAAGCTACAGAATACATATTCAGGCAGATACCCCCACAATCACCTGGATTATTGACTACCTGACAATCAGACCACAGTTTGTGACTGATGGGTTTTGTTTTTGAGAAGGTGATCAGCAGCACAGGAGCACCACAGGGGACTGTACTCTTACTGTTTCTTTTTACTCTGTACACCTCAGACTTCCAGTACAAATCAGACCTGTCATATCCAGAAAAACACTGATTGTTCCACAGTTATTGACAACAGACTGGACAGGAAATACAACGTTGAGGCTGTCTACAAAAAAGGGACAGAACAGCCATGCTTTGCAACCATCTGTTGGTACAGCACCATCAGAGCCAGAGGCGCAAAGAAACTGAAGAAACTGATCAAGAAGGCTGGCTCTGTGCTGGGGACTACCCTTGAGCTACTGGAGCTGATTGTTAAAAAATAATTCTGCACAAATTGGTTAAAATTAAGGCTGGGCAAATATTAAATTGTTTAATCGCATGATTTCCTGTGATTAATCACGATTAATTGCATTGTTATACGCAAAATCCAATAATGAATTCAAAAGTAGCATATAACCCTGTTTTATTTTGAAATCACTAACTTCCTTCTCATTTCAGGTACCTTGCTCTTCCTCCTGTGTCAAATGTCTGATTGTCTTTCCTGATTCCCAAAGTGTTTCCACCTGTTCCCCTTGGTTCCTCATGTGTTCAAATAGTCTGCATCTCCCTTGTCTTGTGCCAGTGTGTTGTTTCTGTTATGAGCTTCATTACTAGCGTCTTGATTCCACAGTTTCCACGTCGGTGTGCCTACGTTTATTGTTAAGTTTCATAGTGCCTGTGTTTTAAGAGAGTGACTTTCGTTTAAGTCCGCCTCAATAGGAGAGCGTGAGTTATTTTGTTATCTTTCATAGCCTTTCAGTTTTCCTCCGAGAGTGGGGAGGTTTGGTTTGATAATTTTCATAGCTGCACTCTCCTCATCCATAGTTATTGAGGAGAGTGCTCAGGAGTTTCACACCCGTTTCATTTGCTCTGTGTGGAGATCCTCAACCTGCTGTTTATTATCAATAAACATTCTTGCCTTTGAAAAAGACCCTGCATCTGTGTCCTGTCACCTGACAGGTGATAAGACAATTCAACGTTGCAGTGCTTACAAATAATTTTGGCTCTGTCAACGAGGCCGTCTGGAAGAACTTTGAAATGAAAATGGCCATGTAAAAGTTTCGTAACCTTCTCCATGTTTGTTTAGCCCACTTCATCCGCCATTCTTTCATGCTTTGACTGTTTCCTGTGAGCGCCGCAGCAGTAAGCAACATACTAGGCTCGCTCACGATGGACTTTTTCAAACTAAAAGCCGGTGAACAACAGACATTTACAATAAAAATAATAAATAACAAAAACTGTGTTAATGGGAGACAAATAATTGTCGGTGATAATGAATAAATTAGTTAATGCAAAAATAACGTGCTCAGCCCTAGTTAATATAAATACCAATACTGACCATGCTCTTCATAACATCATGTTGAAACAACAGAGTGTGATCAGTGTGAGGCTTCTTCAGCTCTGCTGCAATAAAGAAAGAGGTCCTTCCTGCCAGCAACAATAACTGCTCATGATGAAGGCTTGTAATGATTGCTTACAATCTTTTTTTTCTTTCTTTCTTAAATCACTGTAGCAATAAAATTTCCCTTTGGGATAAATAAAGTGGGTTTTTTTTCATTCTATGAAGGGACAGAAAATGTAAGACCCGTAAGGACCCTGTGAGTATCAGTGACAGCTTAGCTAAATTCTACAGCCTCATTTTATAATCGTCATTGACATATATCTAAGTTCGATGCAAAGTCCTCAATAGAGTCCAGAACAAAAATGCTAAATTAGTCAGAATTTAAAACCCCACTGTTAAACATGCTTGTAACATATGCAAATAATCTACTTCACATACTTTAATAGCAAAACTAGGTAATGTTAGTTTTATAGTAACATCTTGCAAGACTATTTCATAATCTTGAGCTGCTCTGGTTGCTAAAATTACGAAGTTTTTTACAGGAAAAGTTACACCACTGTGATCTCTCTTCTATTCCTGTGTAAACTGCCTTTTGTTTGACAATGTTGATTTTCTGATTTTCACCAGATTGTCTTCCGGAAGATCAGTGATGTGAAACGTGAGGAAGAGGAGAAGTTGAAGAGGAAAGATGAAGCTCCTCTGAATCTTCCTCCAGACCATCCAGTCCGACGACTCTTTCAGCGTTTTCGGCAGCAGAAGGAAGCCCGGCTTGCAGCTGAGCAGGTCTTTCAGGGAGCAGAAGATGTGGAGAAAGGTGTCAGTCACATGGACCCTAGAGGTCTGCAAATACTGGCCTCTACTAGTATTGTCATGGTGGCTGACAGCCCAGCCACACCCACCACCTCCTCAACATCCACAGCATCCTGTTCATCCAGGACCTCCAGCCGAGTCACACTTAACAATATTGTCACTCAAAATGGCAATATTACTGGCTGCAAATCTGCAGAGCCATCAAAGGCTAAAGGCTGGGGACGATTCAAAGACTCCGTGGTGAAAGCTGAATCATGGAGCAGTGTTTCCAAAGCCGAATCCATGGAAACACTGCCCGATAGAACTAAGTCTCACAACGAAATGTCTCTCAAGAAAACTGACTCCTGTGACAGCGGCATCACAAAGAGCGACCTCCGCTTAGACAACGTTGGTGATGCCAAAACACCACAGGAGAGGAGTCCAGTCCATCCTGGTGAAAAGAGTCTCTTTTGTCCTATACCAGAGCAGTGCATGCAAGCCTCTTTCCTTGAGCTGAAACAAGAATTAAGAAGTGACATTGGATCACTGAATAATCGCATGGCAGCCCTGGAGACTCAACTTGCAGAACTGCTTCAACTTCTGAAATCCAGAAAGTCATCTGGCTCCACTTTTGGAATGTCTCAGCCACCCTCCCCTGGTTCCGATAAGGGCAGTCTATCTTAAACTGGACTTGGAATAAGTTTGAGGTAATCACACAAACTAGCATGCCATAGCAGAGAAGAACATCTGACAGCTGATGATAACAGTCACTTTTGAACATTTGTTGGGCTCTGCTCCTTGAAATATTGCAGACTGGAACTGGAATGAGAACAAAGCCAATATAAAGCAATTCTTTGCTCGAAGAGTAATTACAATCGTGATGGCATCTTTGCTTTTTAGGAAGTTTTGATACTCTCAGACCTCCACAAACTGTTGGCAATAACTGATGGCTTTAATATTGTTCTTTAAACAGGACTTTGGCACTGTGAAAGACATTGGTGTCAGGTTTTATTTGATGGTTTTGCTCAAATGAAAGCTCATCCAAAAAGTCTGTTAGTCTGCTAATAACCTTCTTCTACTGATGCAAATGAATGGATTGATCAAGGCTTTTACCACTGTGTTAACATAGGTCAGGGTACAGGTTTGATTGCATTGTTGGGCCTTTATATAACATCATATCACATCATATTCTATAATTGACCGGTTCTTAATAGAGTCCGTTGAAAGTCTGTCATCCTGAAAGCAGGATTCTGAATGAGTAGATCATTCTGGAACAGGCTTTTAGATGACTGTCTGTGATTTTTAGAGATGAGCTGACTGACCAGATCTTATATTAGAACCTGTCAGTTACCAGGGAGGGATTTAGGACGCAGATGCAGGGTCGTGGTTTCAAGAGGGTTTTATTATAATAAACACAGGACAGATGACGGCACTGCAGGGCGATCTCCCGCAGCGCAAACGAAAAGGGCTATGAAACGCCTAAGCGCTCTCCTCTGTAACTAGAGTGGAGGAGGAGCGCGGCTATGAAAATTAACAAACGTAAAATCTCTCCACAACGGGAGGAAAACCAAAAGCTATGAATTCTTAACAAAACAAAGTCACGCTCTGAAAATGAGGCAGATAAAACAAAGACGCACTCTTTCAAAACAGAGGCTCTATCAAACTTTAACTTAAACGCTCTCCTTTAACGGAGGCGACTATAACAAGTAAGAACGAAAAATCACTCCGTGAAAATGGAGAAAAAACAAAGCTATGGAACTTACCGTAACATAAATAGACTAAGGCTATGGACATTGAATAAATTACACAAGGCAAGGTGCGCTGCAGGAGAGTCGCTCACTGCAGGCTCGTGGGATCATGGAGACAAGACAAGGTGGCTGGTAGTGACGCTCGTAATGAGACAACATACTGGCACAAGACATGGGAGACGCAGACTATTTGAACACACGAGGGACCAAGGGGAACAGGTGAAAACACTTGGAATCAGGGAAGACAATCAGACTCTTGACACGGGAGGAAGGGCAAGTTACCTGAAACGAGAGGACAAGATTAGTGCTTTTCAAAATAAAACAGGAAATGACGAGACGTAAAACGGAAAATAAACCGTGACAGAACCGTTTTAGAGTTATTAGAATTTATCACAGATTAATGTCCTAATTGTCATGTAAACTAAACACATTGTGCAGACTTCATTGTGAAGTCACTGATGTTTGAAATCAGTAATGTTGTTATGTTCTGAATGAATGTGAAAGAGGGAGCAAAGGGAAAATGAGGCCCCAACTGTCTATAATACTAAAGTTTCCATTCTGCACTGAGTTTGACAGTTGAGGGTGCTTTAGAATTTCTTTAAAACCATTTTCAAATGGTTATTTTGTCGCCTTGTTTTGAAAGATCAGTCACATTAGATGATACCTCTGATATCACTGGTAGTCTAAATTCAAGTGGAATATGTATTGGTCATGACTTCCAGTACATGTACTCGGCAGAGTATTTGTTAAATCAACTCTTAGCAGATGACAATAGGCAAAGTTACACTCAAGGGCTAAAAGTAATTGCATGTTGGTGATCTACAGAGCTGCGTTGTTCTTAAGCACTCTTGTCTCCTATAGGGAAACCCTGTATTTCACACTGTGTAATCCACTGTTAGCCTTGCCTGGCCCATTAGTACTACTACTAATTTCTACACGTTTTGTAACTTGTATGACCCTATTGAATGTATGAAATAAAACAAAATCAAAAAATCTGCTTGCATGTACAGATTAAATCTGCAAGTGTAGATTAAATTTACAAGTACGAAGCAAATCTATAAGATTCTGAGTACAAGTCACTTTTACAAGTTTGAAAATACAAGTTATTGATATGATTAAGTGACAACAAACAGGTCACTTTTGACACAAATTGGTTATTGATTAGTGTGTAGACGTGTAGATCTGATTGGTGAGTAAAGCTAAGCATGTCCTTTGGGTATTTAGTTAGTCGTGTTAAAGGCAGGAAAACCTGTTCAATGAATGTCTTTTGTAGTCTCCGAATTTACATGAATTTTCAGATATGTAGAATTGATTTGCACTTTATATTTTTAACTTTAACTTCTAAAAGCAGATTTCATCTATACATTGACTTGATTTGTACTTGTATTATACGCTAAAATACTTACAGTACAATCGTACAAGTTACTAAATGTACGTCCTTTGTACTAAATCAAACCTCCCTGCAACTCCAGAATTGACAATGGAGACATTATTGAGCCTGGCACTCATCTGCTGGCCTGCTTTAGGCCTGACAGCTTAAAAATAACTAATAAGACCATTCCTTACTTGCACAAACATTTGATTTTTTTTATGCATAACCCAACTTTATGTTCACTTTTTGCAATATGGAAAATTCTCATCTTTATGAAGATTATACAGACAGGATCAGCGGAGTGTTAAATAAACATGGCGCATTTATTGGCAAGAGAAGTACTCCGTGTAAGGTAAGGATCACACAATTGATGATGACTATAGCTTAGAAGCTGATCAAGTTAAATTCTATTGTACATTTTTTTCTTATTGAGAAAGAACCCATATGTGGCCTGTTTTTGGAATGCCTGTTTAAAGCGGAACTCCGGTATTTTTAAACCTAGACCTTATTTCTGGCATGAAATATGTTTATCTACTCACCGAGAACAGTTTGGCGAAGGTCAGCGTCCTTCGGAAGATATTTAGATTACTGGAGATCTGTATACATCCATATAACAGGAGAGAATGGAGCTGAGACGATGCAGCCTCTAAATAAGGTATTATGTGTCTTTATTTCACCAATACTTTAAGCCGAATGAATGAACAAACGTGTACTATAACTCTGTTAGCCCATACGTGTTGTTATGTGGCTACTTGCAGCTATAGGAGAGCTAACGGAGGGATTTCTACACAGGCACTCTACTGGGACCACTTCATCCTTCATATTCTGTGGACCTCAGATTTAACTTATAGTCAAAGTTGCGTCAATTAATAATTAATTGCTAGATCAATATATTGTTAAATAATAATTCAATTGATTCCAAAACAAAAATATAATTTTTGTCTTGAAAGCATGTCAGCAAAGTCAATGAACCCTCTTGGTAAGATGTTTCTGTGTTTGAGGTGTGTTAGTGTCTCCTGAATGAGATATAATTTTCTGAGCTCCATCTTTTGTCTATTTTTTATTGTATTAGCCTTCTTTGTTTGTGTTCAGTGGTGTGTTTCTCTTGGTGAGGAATCTACAAAGTTTAAAAGCCTATATTGTCAGCGCTAAGAAGATGTTATCCACACAACTGTAACAGGAGTTTATTTTGTTCAATTTGCCATAATTTGTTCAATGTCAAATGTACCAACAAATACATTTTTTTTGTGCCATACTCTGGCATGTTTGTTGAAATGACGCTATAATGGAAAATAATTAGTATCCTGTATAGTTAGAAATCACAGCAACCAAAGCTCTCCCAAGACTCGCGCATTGGAGATATTGACTTTTACATTGTTCATTTGCTCTTTCTTTGGCTTTAGCTTTAACATTTTTGTTTGTCTACATCAAAGTTCAAATGCTTTCTAGAAAATGAAACCTTAAAGTCCACTCCTTTAACAAGTCCACTTGTTTAACTGTGGGATTTTAAGATTTTGCCTTGTGCAAAAAAAAACAAGCAACTTATGGCTTTAATAGTACATTAACCATAACTCCACCTTTTTCCTCATCCAATGAGTGGGCATCTGTATGCTAATGAACTCCACCCACATCTCCATCTCTTAGGACTTCCTCAAACTCTCCTCTCACCCTGTAATAATCATTCTCCTATACTCATATCGTAACAAACAAACAGCAATAAGATAATAATCAGGACCGCTAACTATCACTTACTGAGCACCAGAACTATGTGCTTACACATAAGATGCAGCAACCACTTGCACTCAGCTCATTTTTATTAATATATTGGTACAGCTACACATGGAAGAGAGACAGACTACCCGGAACAGCTGCCTCCCTGGGAAAAAGCAAGCTTCCCCACAGACTTTTCGAACTTTGTCACAGAATGAGTGTGTTCCTGGGGAGGGACAATCATAGCATGGAAATAGAGCTGGTTTGTGGCCAGGTTCCTGGCAGTGTTACTTGTAGCTTTTTCCCTGGCTACATGAACTGCAAACAAGTGTGCGAGGAAAAAAGAAAATAATAAAATAATTTCCTACATACTGATGTTGTCTCCAAGATAAATGGCTAAAGTTGTGTCAGTACTCACAATTAAAAGAGGAAGCAGAGACAAACAAATCTTTTAAAATTGGCCATACACAGTGAAAATAGAGAAAGAGATTTTTGCAAATTGTTTTCAACTTGGGGACATTGTGGTTGCCATTTTTTTCCCCCAAGTATTGAACATGTATGTTTACTTACAAGAGAAAAAGCTGATTGTTTATGTGGTCACTACAGCCTTATTGCCAGGAAAAGTTGGTACAATTTACATATCTGGGCACAATAAAAGTGGAACATAAATATGTTATATGCTATACATACTTGCCAACACTGTCTACATACCTAAAATTTATATTTTACTTCTGGGACACATGCACATATACCTTTTGGCTGATGCTTGAACGTAAGCATTATCAACAAATAAGTGGACAGGTAGGATTGCAGTTGGTATAAGAACAAATCCTTTCACCTGCAAGACCTCCAGTCGCAAGGGTAGAACATATGTACAAGCTTAAAAAAAATGGAATCATCAATCTAATCAATAATGATTACACATATTTTTGGTTTCGAGGAATGGAAGTGGTAATGTCTTTTCCTGGAGACTGGATGGCTCACTCATGTCAGTAACATGTTTGCTATATCAGAACTTATCTGTAATCTGTGTTTTCACTTGACATGATGCACATTTATTCATAAAAAGGTAAAAAAAAATTAAAAAATTAAAAAAACACCTCATGCCAAAGTAACAGTAGTTTTGTGAAATTGAGAAAGTTGTTTCAAATAAACCTTTTCAAAATGTGAACAAAAATAAATAAATAAAAAGGGAAACAGTTAATCTTACAAGTTCTTTAAAGTAACTAATTCTGATCTTCCAGCTTAAATGAGCATCCTTAAAAGAATAACATGGTATCCTTCACATACATACAAATAGCTTTACTTTTCCTACTCCCTTTCTTCTGTGACTGTTCACTTTGAAGTTTTTGTCATCATTACAACACCTGCAGGTCATGCTCATTCAAAACCAAAGTCAGTATAAACATTTCCCCAGTGTCTCTTATGCCTCAGACAGGTTTATTAGATAGCAGAAAGCATGGAAAAGGACCGTCTTAATTTTCTTGGAGCTAGTTGTCACCAAGATATACAAATTTATCACCACATTCACGTCAGTCTTCAGTTAATGCACATTTAAAGAGCATTTTAATGTTTGCTTAAATAAGTAGGCTACATTTTAAGCAAACCAAGCTGATAATGGGGAATAAACAGTAACTTGTGTTTGGCATAACGTTTTGTTGACCAGTTTTCAGTTGATTTAAAAATCTATTTAAAAAACAAGAGAAAATTAGCAATATCTACAAAACTTAAATGTTCTCTTAATTAAACATTTTGTTTGTTTGTTTGTTTTTTTGCTTCCAACAGAAGAAATTTACTTGTCAATTAAAAATATATTCACCTGAGATGTGTAAATGATTACCACAAATGTACGTTTGTCTTGACTTTGGTAACACATGTATCTAGTGTAGGTGTGATATTCTACTGTAATAATATGCAGTTAATGCCATGAATTAAGACAGGTTGTTGTCTGTGGTACTTTGTGTCTGTCAGGCTGTTCCATGAACTCTGATGCACTTTGGTTATCTGACTTTGCTGCATGATGCTGGTGTCTGAAAACCGTTTTTCTAAGAGAAAAGTTGAAACCGAGTTGACTGCCTTCCTTACTTAAACATCTCAGAGGACTCATCTTTCCCTCCGCTGTCAGTCCCTTGTATGTTATGACTTAAGTCTGTGCATGAAGAGCACCTCAATGTTAAAATGGTTTGTTTTATTATCGCTTATGCACTGTATTGAAAACTCACAGCACAATCAAACTATAAGCAAAATAATACTGTAAAAAAAAATTAAATCAAATATCAACAATAAACAATTTTATACTTTGTAAATGTATCATCCTGGTTCTTTTATTTTGTGTTGGAGGGATGATCCGGTAGTTGGGGGTGGGCCCCCCGGCCTGGTCTGCTGCATGCGGGCTGCACAAGGGCAGATGTGTCTGCAGTCTACCGGTGAGGTTTTGTTTGGTTGCTGTGGATCCGTGGGCATTGTATCCCAGTCTGGGAGATCAGGTCGGCTCTTTATGTGGTCCTCTATGGAAAGCCATTTGAGCATTGGACCGGTCACCCGCTCCGCTCAGTGTAATCTGTCTGGCAGGCGCAAAGAAGTGTCAGCACATTTAATCAATCATAACTCGCTGAATGCAAAACTGATTTTTACCGTGGTTTTTTTCTGCAAACGTCATACATGTAGACATGATACCGGACACATGATTTGGCATATTTTAATATTCATAGTAGGCTTAACAGTAATATAATATTCTGGCATGTGATAGGTAGGCTATTTTGCAAAAGACACACAATATATAATATATTACACACACCTATATAAAAACACTAATATATGATAGAGAAGTAGAAACAGATTGTGTCAGGAACGTGGGTGTGAGAGGGAGGACCCATATGCAGAACTTAAAAAAACTAGATTTATTTAAAAAGACTTGATTTATTAACAAAATAAAGAACAAAAAGCACGGCTGAGCCGGATGTCAGTAATTCTTCAATCATGGAAACAAACAAAACAAAACTAGACTATGATAAATAACAAGAGGCAAAAACCTGACCTGACAACATTTGAGAAAACGTGACTTGAACCATGGAAGTAAGGTGAAGATTCTGCGATGTGCTGAGGGAAACCTGGAAACTAAATACTATGGGGAGGTGATTAGTGATGGGGTGCAGCTGTGAAAGAAAACAGTCGATTTGAGTGAAACTAAGTGACAGGGGAAAAAAACGTGACCAGAAATTAACCAAGAAACCTGAAAACAAGACAAAACATAGCTCAAAACGTGACAGATTGTGTACAACTCAGCTATTTTAATTTAAGTTGAAAAATGAAGAAATAATACATTATACATCCATATATAAGATAATACACAAGAGACAGAAGTTATATTTCAGAAAAAAATGAACGTCTGTATCTACATATATCTAAGAAAAAATGAAAATCTATATCAAGATTTATTCAAATTGGGTTTATTGGCCTTCCGACGGGCTCACCACCCGTGGGAGGGGCCAAGGGGGTCGGGTGCTATGTGAGCTGGGTAGCAGCCAAAGGCGGAGGCCTTGGCGGTCTGATCCTCGGCTACTGAAGCTAGCTCTTGGGACGTGGAATGTCACCTCTCTGTTGGGGAAGGAGCCGGAGCTGGTGCGCGAGGCTGAGCGGTTCCGGCTAGATATAGTCGGACTCACCTCGACGCACGGCTTGGGCTCTGGAACCAGTCCTCTTGAGAGGGGTTGGACTCTCTTCCACTCTGGAGTTGCCCGTGGTGAGAGGCGCAGAGCAGGTGTGGGCATACTTATTGCCCCCCGGCTGTGTGCCAGTACATTGGGGTTTACCCCAGTGAACGAGAGGGTAGCCTCCCTCCGCCTTCGGGTGGGGGGACGAGTCCTGACTGTTGTTTGTGCCTATGCGCCAAACAGCAGTTCAGAGTACCCACCCTTTTTGGGGTCTCTGGGGGAGGCACTGGAGAGTGCTCCTACCGGAGACTCCCTCGTTCTGCTGGGGGACTTCAATGCTCACGTGGGCAATGACAGTGAGACCTGGAGGGGTGTGATTGGGAGGAACAGCCCCCCCGATCTGAACCAGAGTGGTGTTATGTTGTTGGACTTCTGTGCCAGTCATGGACTGTCCATAACGAACACCATGTTCAGGCATAAGGGTGTCCATATGTGCACTTGGCACCAGGACACCCTTGGCCGCAGTTCGATGATCGACTTTGTGGTTGTATCATCGGACTTGCGGCCGTATGTCCTGGACACTCGGGTGAAGAGAGGGGCGGAGCTGTCAACTGATCACCACCTGGTGGTGAGTTGGCTCCGCTGGTGGGGGAGGATGCCGATCAGACCTGGCAGGCCCAAACGTATTGTGAGGGTCTGCTGGGAGCGTTTGTCAGAATCCCCCGTCAGAAGGAGCTTTAACTCCCACCTCCGGCAGAGCTTCAACCATATCCCGGGGGAGGTGGGGGACATTGAGTCTGAATGGGCCATGTTCCGTGACTCCATTGCCGAGGCAGCTGATCGGAGTTGTGGCCGTAAGGTGGTCGGTGCCTGTCGTGGCGGCAACCCTCGAACCTGCTGGTGGACACCAGTGGTGAGGGAAGCCGTCAAGCTGAAGAAGGAGTCCTATCGGGCCTTTTTGGCCAGTGGGACCCTGGAAGCAGCTGATAGGTACCGACAGGCCAGACGGGCCGCGGCTTCGGTGGTTGCTGAGGCAAAAACTCGGGCCTGGGAGGAGTTCGGTGAGACCATGGAGAACGATTTCCGGACGGCCTCGAAGAGATTCTGGTCCACCATCCGGCGTCTCAGGGGGGGGAAGCAGCTCACAGTCAACACTGTTTACAGTGGGGACGGAGCTTTGCTGACCTCAACTAGGGATGTTGTGAGTCGGTGGGGGGAGTACTTCGAGGAACTCCTCAATCCTACCAACACGTGCTCGGAAGAGGCAGAGTCGGAGAGCTCGGAGACGGGGCCTCCCATTTCTGGGGCTGAGGTTGCCAAGGTGGTCAAAAAGCTCCTCGGTGGCAAGGCCCCGGGGGTGGATGAGGTCCGTCCTGAGTTTCTCAAGGCTCTGGATGTTGTAGGGCTGTCTTGGCTGACACGCCTCTGCAGCATCGCGTGGACATCGGGGACAGTGCCTCTGGACTGGCAGATTGGGGTGGTGGTCCCCCTCTTTAAAAAGGGGGACCGGAGGGTGTGTTCCAACTATAGGGGTATCACACTCCTCAGCCTCCCTGGTAAGGTCTATTCGGGGGTATTGGAGAGGAGGATCCGTCGGATAATCGAGCCTCGGATTCAGGAGATGCAGTGTGGCTTTCGTCCTGGCCGTGGAACAGTGGACCAGCTCTATACCCTCGGCAGGATCTTGGAGGGTGCATGGGAGTTCGCCCAACCAGTCTACATGTGTTTTGTGGACTTGGAGAAAGCGTTCGACCGTGTCCCTCGTGGAGTCCTGTGGGGGGTGCTCCGGGAATATGGAGTGCCGGACCCCTTGATAGGGGCCGTTCGGTCTCTGTATGACCGGTGCCAGAGTTTGGTCCACATTGCCGGCAGTAAGTCAGATACGTTTCCGGTGAGAGTTGGACTCCGTCAGGGCTGCCCTTTGTCACCGATTCTTTTCCTAACTTTTATGGACAGAATTTCTAGGCAGAGCCAGGGCGTTGAGGGTGTCTGATTTGGCGACCTCAGAATCGGGTCTCTGCTTTTTGCAGACGATGTGGTTCTGTTAGCGTCGTCAGGCCGTGACCTTCAGCTCTCACTGGAGCGATTCGCAGCCGAGTGTGAAGCGGCTGGGATGAGAATCAGCTCCTCCAAATCCGAGACCATGGTTCTCAGCCGGAAAAGGGTGGAATGCTCTCTCCGGGTCGGTAATGAGATCCTTCCCCAAGTGGAGGAGTTCAAGTATCTCGGGGTCTTGTTCACGAGTGAGGGACGAATGGAGCGGGAGATTGACGGGCGGATCGGTGCGGCGTCTGCAGTATTGCGGGCTCTGCACCGACCCGTCGTTGTGAAGAGGGAGCTGAGCCTGAAGGCGAAGCTCTCTATTTACTGGTCAATCTACGTTCCCATCCTCACCTATGGTCACGAGTTGTGGGTAGTGACCGAAAGAACGAGATCGCGAATACAAGCGGCCGAAATGGGTTTCCTCCGCAGGGTGTCTGGGCTCTCCCTTAGAGATAGGGTGAGAAGCTCAGTCATCCGGGAGGGGCTCGGAGTAGAACCGCTGCTCCTCCGCATTGAGAGGAGTCAGATGAGGTGGCTCGGGCATCTGGTTAGGATGCCTCCTGGACGCCTCCCTGGGGAGGTGTTCCGGGCACGTCCCACTGGGAGGAGACCCCGGGGAAGACCCAGGACACGTTGGAGAGACTATGTCTCTCGGCTGGCCTGGGAACGCCTCGGGGTCCCCCCGGAAGAGCTGGAGAAAGTGGCCGGGGACAGAGACGTCTGGGTTTCTCTGCTCAAGCTGCTGCCCCCGCGACCCGACCCCCGGATAAGCGGCAGATGATGGATGGATGGATGGATGGATGGGTTTATTGGCATGAATGGTATCAACCATTGTTGCCAAAAGGAAAACATACCGAAATACAATTACATTATAAAACAATTAAATTTAATTATTTACATTTAATTATTATTATCTCTCTGAGAGATCTCTCTCAAAAAAAATTAAAATCTATCAGAAAAAAAGAAGAGATAGATGATGGAGAAATCCTAAAAAAATTTAAATTTTCAAGTTAAACACAAGAACATGACGCCACCGTGCCCCAAACCATATTTACACATATTTACACAAAGTTGCTCATGAAAGTTTAAATTAGCTAAAACCCCTGAAAGAGGACTTTTTGCAGAGCTTATTTCTCGTGCTCCCTTTCTGCAGGTCAAGAGAGGTGAGTTTGGCAATGTGGTGCAGCCTTATTTATAATAATGGTTGTCGATGCCAAATTGTGTCTCCTCAATGTGTTCCCCATGCTGAAAAACATCCTTCGTTCCTCCTGGACGAGGTAGGTGACTGTTGACGTCTTTGGAGCTGGCCTTGCTGAGGCTTGGTGAGTCACCCTCTCTGCAGCTCTCAGCACCTTCACTGTGCCTTGTGATGGAATCTAAATCACTATCATTACAGGGTTTCATTAAGTATCAGATAGTTGAAATCAATACTCATCTATTCAAAATATACAGAGATCAGTGTACTTATTTCTAAATTGTATGTTTGCAACAGGCAAACTTCGTATTTGCTTGACTTTCTTCTCTCCATAGGCCTGCTTTGTACTACAGAAAATTTCACACAGAGCTTTATCACTCTAAAATGTGTGATGATATGTGTAAGGTTATATACAAACTTTTGTGAATAATACAGCCGGTGTCACCTGTGTAAAAATTCCTAGTCAATGTTATACCAGCAATATTTGCATTATTTCTACAATAGCATTATTGTATCACTTGTAATCTCAGCCTGTGTTATGGAATATATGATTTATAAAGTCTCAATTGGTCTAATAGCCAGGTGAATATCGGCTATAAACATAGCCAACACTGAAAAAAGAACATGTTGGATTAACTAAATTCAATTGTGGACAATGGTTGCATACAGATGTTTTGCTTTGGCAGCAACTTAAACAATTGAGTTAAATTAAGTTATTTATGTTCAATAAACCTGTGTATTTTGTGTTGATACAGTGTGATTAAAACATGTTTTGATAAAGTAATTTGAGCTCTTAGAACATTTTAATCCTTCACAATTGTATCACTTTATTTAAACACGATTCAATAACTTTTACTTTAATACTATTTGGTCACTTAAATACTACACGTTATTTTCATATTACATGGTAGTATTATATTCTAGTGTGAATTACACAATTTTACAATGGAGGCCTTAAAACGGATTGTTTGTATTCTCTGAAGATGGTTGCCTGTAACCACTAGTTACCTTTCAAAATAAAATGTCTAATTTTACTGCAGTGACAGTAGGTAAAGAATTTAACTGACATTACTGTTCTACCATAATACAAATCAACAGTGAACAAGTAATGTCAGTTTTTCAGTGTTTTACCAACTCATTCATAGAATGGAAATTAGACATTTTCTTTTGAAAAAGGTTACAGGCAACCATCTTCGGAGAGAACAATACAAACATCATGCTCAAGGTCTCCATTGTCAAGATTAATTAAATAACAATTGTAACTGTAAACAATTTGATTTGAAATGCAAAAACGTTAGTTACCATTGCCATTCCAGAAATAATTTATTTTGATGTCTAATACATTTCAGTTAACTCTCTTTAACATTACCCATTTTTACCCCAATTAAAAATGAAAATGAACAGTTGCATGTCAAAACCTTTATTCAAGAGCCATAGGAGTGTCAAAAATTCCAACACTGACTTAAAATGTCCTATAACTCCAGTTATGAAATAGACAGTGAGTGTACAGCAAATATACATTCATTTTGAGACAACTGCCTTTAAAATATGTAACTGAAATCTACAGACAGAATATGCAAAAAGTGCAATAAAATAAAAACCCATGTTTTGTCTCCAATAATCTGAAGGATGCCATGTGGGGGGGGTTAAGGTTTAAGTGTCACTTATACAATTAGAGATGCAGAGAAACTAGTCCATCCATTTGTTACTTCAAGATTGGATTACTGTACTTCTTATTATTGGGCTGTCCCACATATTCTCTGAAAAGCCTCCAGCTGATCCAAAATGCTGCAGCCAGAGTTCTGATGAGAACTAACAGGAGAGATCATGTTTCTCCAGTTTTGGCTTCTCTTCACTGGCACCCTGTTAAATTCAGAATGGAATTTAAGATTCTTCTCCTCACATATAAAGCTCTTAATAACCGAGCTCCATCATATCTTAAAGATTTCATTGTAAGATATTGTCCTAACAGAGCACTTCACTCCCAAAACTGCAGGTTTGTTATTCCCAGAGTTTCTAAAAGTAGAATGGGAGGCAGAGCCTTCAGTTATCAGGTCCTTCTCTTGTGGAATAAGCTGCCAGTAAATGTCCGGGAAGCAGGCACCCTTTCCACTTTTAAGATTAGGCTTAAAACTTTCCTTTTTGATAAAGCTTATTGTTAGGGATGGCTCAGGTGATCCTGAAACATTCCATAGTTAAGCTGCTATAGGTTGCTGGGGGACCTCATCTGTCACACCTTTCCTCACTTTGCTGTCTTTTTCCCCCTGTTTAATTTCTCAAATGATGTTATGTACATGTGACATTATTGTGGTTATTAACTTGTGTTTCCCTGTTCCAACAGGTATCCTTTGAATGCTGTTATGGTGTTTTTCCCCCCTCTATTCTCTCTTCTCAAACCCCAACTGGTCAAGGCGGATGGCCACCCTTCCTGAGTCTGGTTCTGCCAGAGGTTTCTTCCTGTTAAAAGGGAGTCGTTCCTATCCACAGTCGCCACAGGCATGCTCAGGACGGGAGATTGGACTGAAGTTTCGGTGCAATCTGTTGGTTTCCTTAGCTAGGATATTGTTTTTGAATTGGCTCTACATGAATGAATTGGATTATTTTGAAATTAATTAATTACATTGTGATTACAATTAATTGAATTCCAATTGGCTTGAATGGGACTATATTATTTAAGTGCCTTGAGTTGAAATTTGTTGTAATTTGGCGCTATATAAATAAAACTGAATTGAATTGAATAGCTCCATACACAAAAGATGACAGGCTTTGTCAACCTCAGAGATGGCTTAGATGAGACAAGTGTGGCAAGTGAAGCCCTTGTTTTTATGGTTGTAGGACTCCAAGGCTACTGGAAGATGCCAATAGCCTACTTCCAAGGCTCTGACACCAGACACCCAAATGGTCTTGCTGCAGCATGCCTTGGAGGCGCTACATAAGCGAAGCATAAAGGTAGTCTGTTTGACAATGGATGGACATTTGTCCAACATCAGCATGTGTACTATGCTTTTATGCCAGCTCAAACTCAATCCTCTGGAACCCCTTAGAACTTATTTTCGCCCTCCCATCTTCTGGTGAAAAAGTGTTTGTGATGATGGACCCATGCCACATGTTAAAACTGACCAGAAACATGTTGCAGGCATACTGTTCCATTAACAGTCCTGTTGGAGTTGTGATCATTATTTTGATAAGTTTTATAGCCACACCTCTCTCTTCATAGATATTGGGAGAAGTGTGATTATTTTCCCTCTGACTTGGAGATTATTAAGTGATCTAAAATAAAGATCTGCTGTCTTGCAAACATCCCTGCGCCTGTGTCCTGCCGGGTCGTGACAGTAACCTGAAAAGACATGACAAAAACAAAACTCAAAACATGGCGTGACAGTGCCAAAGTATCTTTTTGTTTAGTTTTTTTCTCATAAGTAAGGTAAATGCCACTATTTGGCCTATAAATCTCTTTACATTGCAAAGATTTTCTTGAACAACAGCAGTTGGTGTCAGGGAAAATATTTGCTGTGTTGATTTTACATGTTTGCAAATATTTCATTTTTCAAACATCAACCATCTCACAGGACTATGTAAACAGTCAAATAAATGGTAATAGAAATCAGTGTTAAAAACAAAACATGACAAACGGAAAAAACAAGCATACCTAGAATGGCTTATTAGAGGTGTTTTAAAAAAAATCTCTTTGAGAAATGAAGTGGGGTGCCATCATCTTTTTATTTATTTTTTTTCCCTTGTCCTGTTCAGCATTATTGCAGCAGAATTGTAGTCTGAATACCTTTTATGCCAAACAGATTTGCTTTGCCAAGGGAAGTTTTATAAATGTAAAGCTCCCCTTGATGCCCATTTATTTATTTCTGTTTACAATATATAACATGTAATAGAACTGAACCGGACCGAGGGACAAGGAAAGAAGAAGAGGAAAGAAGAGGAAACAGAACAAAAATAGAAACAAAAACCATACAACCAGCTGCTACACCTGTAAAAAACAAAACAGACAACAATCCATGGTCTCTGTTGCGAATCCAGCCTTAGCGCCACCAGGAGCACCTGAAAGCAGACAAGCAGAGAAAAAACAAACACACAAACAAACAAAAACAAGCACAAGTAGCAGCAATCGCATACAACACAGCTGTGGATATAGATGACCTGAGACGACATGATCAACTTCTTAGCGTGCATGCTACTGGACTAATGAATGTGTGTTGTGTGTGTGTGTGTGTGTGTGTGAGAACATGCAACACCCATGGCACAGGACCTACATGATATCCATGCTTAGTTATGAGTGTATAAGTGTACAGGGCCACAATCCACAGCCCCCCCCAAGCAATCAGAAGCAGGCAGAGAGGGCCACAAGACCCAGGCCACCAGCAGCCCCCACGGAGCACAGAACCCAGGAAGCCCACCGCAGGGACAACCACACATCCACCCAGAAGACTGCAGAGGAAGCCCCCGGACAGAGCCCCCATAAGCATAGGGCAGAGGCCCCCTGGGAGCCAGGGGCAACAGCCCACCGACCCCGCCAGGCCCCAGCCGCCCAGACATGGGCCGTGCACCGGACCCGGGCCCCAAGAGCTCGAGCGCCCCCAAACCCCCCGGCAGAGGCCCCACCCAATAAACGGGAGGGCCAAGCGCCCCAGACAGCCACACAGTGGGTCAGCGCCTGCCCCAGCGCCCCTGGCCAAGTGCCCTGGGAGTCAAGGCGTGCCCACAGGTGGGTGAAGTTGCGAGCAGCGGGGAGAGGCAATGCCGCCCCCCCATCGGGAGAGCACAGGCAGGCCAGGCGACAGCAAGTCCCAGACCCAGGCCCACTCATCACCACACACACTTTCACGTCCCATACATCCACACACCCCCCCCAGCCACCACAGACCCCGAACCAGCAGAACAATTCATTAATCCTCCTGGCCCCTCCCGCCCCGAGCAGCAACCAGGAAGCAGGGGTGTGAGAAGACCCCTCCCCTCACCCCCCGGAGAGGGCAACCAGGGACCGGCTGCAATAGGCATCCCCGCTACCTGGGACCCAACACAGGGCAGGAGGGCCTGATGTCCACCAGGCTCGGGGCCTGCAGCGACCATATTCCGGGAGCTACTGTACCGCCAGAAGGTACCCATCACGCCCCACCCCACTCAACCCAACCCCACCCCACCCCGGAGGACCTCTACAAAAAACAAACAAACAAACAAACAAACCACCCGGTCACACCAGTCGCAGCAGCCCGGGCCTGAGACCCACCATCACCCAGGCCCTCCCCCAACAGGGGAAAAGAACCGCCCCCCACTGCACGCTCCAACACCCTAAAAAAAAAAAAACAACCACCTGCGGACACCTTGGAGGTCCCAGAGCAACAAGCCCGGCACCAGGACCTGCACCAACCCACCCATACTGTGGCGTGTCCAGGGCAACCCAGCCCCCCAAGGCACAGGCAGGGCCCAGCCACCAGGGCCCAGCCACCAGGGCCCAGGCCCAGCACCACCACCCACGCCAGAGCGGCCCGGCCACCCGGTACAGAGCCAGCAGCCACCACCCCAAGGCCCCTAAGGGACCGCGCCCCACCCGCAAGCCCCCAAAACTGCCCTCCAAGCCCGACACACAGCAATGACCAACGACCCCACGACCCGAGAGACCACCAGACGCCCGCTTTCCAGTTCATGAGAATAGTTTACTTTGCGATACATAACACTGTGAGGACCATGTGTGCTGAGTTAATTTCCATGTTGATGTTGTCTAAGTCACCCAGTATGCACAGTGTGGGGCATGCAGGGATGCTACACTTTAGCCATGTTGATAGGTCCGTACAGACAAGCCAGAACTTGTGGACAGGCGCACAAAACCACAAAGCGTGTGCATAATCATCAGGTGTGTTATCTGTGCAATGTGAGCAGATGTTTGAGTGTGTTAGACCCATCCTGAACATCCTTTGTCCTGTATAGTGTGTTCTATGAAGAATTTTGTATTGTATGAGCTGTGAATTAGGATTTCGAGTCATTCTGAAGGTGTTCAAACATATTTGTGGCCAGAAGCTATGACTAGAACTGATGGATAAATCTGCCTCCCATTTTGAGGATGGTAGAGACATTATGTCATCTATCTTAGACAATAATTTATATATTTTTGGGGTGCAGATGCTTAGAAATTCTGCTACCCTAATCGGGAGTTGTAAGTCTGGTTGGTGGAGGATATATTTCTTTGTTATTATAGACTTAAGTTGTTGATATTCTAGGAATTTATTGCCATCATTCATGGTCAACTGGGTCAAATAAAGCCGTGCTTCAGTGATAAATGCTAATGTCTCTTCCCAGTTGAGGAAAACGAGTGGAGTCTCCGCGGCCACAAACAACTTCTTAAAGCATGCCCATGACTGTTTCACCTCAAAAGAAGTCTACATTCTAAAGTAGTGACAAAACAGTTTTGTGAAAGGTGTCAGTTGTTAATGATAGAGATTTCCCTGCTTTGAAGAGTGCTAATGCTAACACCACTACCAAGCTTGACAAGCATATCTACGCTGCAGCTGGTAGCTCTGCCCACGCCACCCTAACACCAATGGACACATCAAAAAGTGTCTCCATGACACAACAATTGAATACAACCCCAACGAAGCTCCCACCTGCTAAAAAACAAGCGACTGAGACCGAGGTCTCTTTAGCTGCTGTTTTAACCGGCATAAAAAATCTGGACGGCAAGGTTGATGATTTTGGAAAACGGCTGAAAGAAAGCTCAGAAATGTTTGCCCACATCACGCAACAAGTTGGACAAAACTCACAAGGCGTGGCTGTATGTAAATCTAAAATGGAGAATTTCAAGCAGGAATTTATTACCATCAAAAAAGAAAACACTGACCAGAAGGAAAGACTCTTGGAAGCAGAAAGATATAAGCGCAGATGGAATCTGAGGCTGTTGGGCCTCAAAGAACAAGAAGGAGAGAATCTCAGAGGGATGGTTGAAAAGCTTCTTTCAAAGATCTTACCGCAATGTTCAGACCAAATTGAAGCCATAGTGGACACAATCTACCATGTGGGAAGAAAGGAAGAGGGAAGAAGCCTCCATGTCATTCTACAGTTCACAAGGAGACGCCAACGGGACACAGTCTGGAAGGCAACAAAGGATTCAACTGTGTGCAAAGATCAAGGTCTTCACTTTGTCCAATTTTTCATCAAAGAAGACCGGCAGGCAAGAGAGGAACTGTTGCCAAAAATCCAAAAAGCCAGATCTAAGGGTAAGGTGGCCTTCTACAGAGGTCATGTTACAGTGATTGGTGGCCGTCTGATCAAAGCTTTGTGTCCTCCCTGAGACAACAGTGGTCTTCATGATTTTGCATTTGGCCTTTCCGTTAAAAAAAAAAAAAACTTACAAGAAGAATGTTTACCTTGAATGCTTATTCATAACCTTAAGTAGCATTGGTTGTAGCACTTGTCAGAACCCGGCAGGACACAGATGCAGGATCTTTCAGTATGAGACAGTTTATTAAATATACCTCTTATTGGTCTCCTGACAGAGAAAACAAGGGGCTATTAAATCCTAATACACTATCCTCAATAATTAGGCTTGAGGCTAGTGTCACTATAAAACTTAATGAAAATCAAACTCACTCCACGGCAGGAGGAAAACGAAAGACTATAAAAGATTATCTTTAAACTCTACACACTCGTCTAACGAGGCGGAACAAACTAATTACGCTCTCCCGAAAACGGAGGCACTATGAAACTTTACAGAAAACAAAACACTCTCCGTCTAATGGAGGCTCTATGAAATTACAAATCACTAAACACAACCGCTCCTTTAACGGAGGTGCTATGAAACATAAACAAAAGATCACTCCAAACCAAAACAGACTATGAACTTTAAACGAATCTAGACTAATACTATGGCTCAAAACTTTACAAACAAAAGATCTCTCTGAAGGAGGAACGCTCAACTTCAAAGGACAAGGAAATCGCAACTATGGAACACTGGAAATATCATCTTCTTCTTCTTCTTCTTCTTCTTTGATGTTTAATGGCAGCTGGCATCCTTGGTGTTGCATATGCCGCCATCTACTGGACTAAATTTCTCTCTTTTTTTTCCCTTCTTATTTCTTCTTTTCTATATTCTTTTAATTATTCCAGTATTTACCAAGAATCTTATTGTTATTCTCCTCCCTTCCTTAGACTTAGCAGATTCTACTATGTTTTTCAAATTATATTCTGTTATTCCTGCCCTCTGCAGCCCTATCTTCATTATTTCCCTCTCCCTTCCATATCTGGGACATGCTATCAACACATGTTCCACTGTTTCTTTCTCCCCACAGCTACACTGCCCAGTTGGATGTTTCCCCATTATCTTAAGTGTATTATTCAGTTTACAATGACCTATTCTTATCCTACTAATAATGACTTGTTCTGTTCTGTTCTGTCCATAACACCCTGCCTCGCCTACTATACTTTGTAATTTATATAAATGTCTTCCTTTTTCCTGATTCTTCCAATATAGATTCCACTGATTGTTTATTTCTTTCCATACTAAACTTTTCCCTTCTGTTTTTGATAATTTTACTTTCATTTCCACCACCTCTTTCTTTACTGCATCCTTAGCAGCTTTGTCTGCTTTTTCATTTCCATTTATTCCTACATGAGCTGGTACCCACATGAACACTATTTCCCTCCCCTGTTGCATTAACCTGGATGTTTTTAACTGTATTTCATATAAAAATTCCTGATGTGTTTTTGCTGTTCCGCTTTTAATACTTAAGAGTGATGAAAATGAATCGCTACATATAACTATTCTCCTATCCCTCACCCCCTCCATCCATTCAATTGCTATCAATATTGCACATAATTCTACTGCATATATACTTAAATGATCTGATGTTCTTTTTGAAATTGTCTTATTATAAATGGGAACCACCATTGCTGCTGCTGTTACTCCTGTTGCCTGTTCTTTGGACCCATCTGTATATATATACACATATTCTCTATATTTTTCCTCCACATAGTTATAAAATTCCTGCACTAGATCTGCTGTTTTATTTCTTTCCTTGATGTTCCACATGTTTAAGTCTACATTTGTTTCTTGTAGCATCCATTTTGGTATTGTTGTCCAAAGAACTGTTGGGCTGAATTCCACATGTTGTATTTTTAGTTGTTCTGCTAAACCCTCACTGACCCACCCAAAACTCGTTTTTTCCTCCTTCCCCTTTTCCCAGCACATCTCCAGAACTGTCTTTGCTGGATGTTCTTCTTTGTGTCCTTTTAAATTTATCCAGTAGTTGGCTATTAGCTGTTTTCTTCTGAGCCCTAGTGGCATTTCTCCTGCTTCAACCTGTAGTGAACATATTGGTGCTGTTTTTATTGCTCCGAGACAAGTTCTTAATGCTCTGGCTTGAATTATATCTATTTGCGAGAGGACTGATTTTGCTGCCGATCCATATCCCACACAACCGTAATCTATTCTAGACCTTATTAATGCTATGTATATATATTTTAATGCTGTAAAATCAGCACCCCACTCTAACCCAGCCAAACACCTCATAATATTCAATACTTTCTTACTTCTCTCTACAATTCCCTTCACATGCTCCCTCCATGTTAATCTAGAATCCATTATCATTCCTAAGAATCGAAAGCTGCTTACTCTCTCTAAGTTCTTTCTGTACAAGTTTAACTTTTTATTTTCACTAATTTTCTTTTTTGAGAAGAACATTACTTTACTTTTCTCCACTGAAAATTTAAAACCCCACTCTTCTCCCCATTTCTCCACTTGATTTATCCCTTCCTGTAGTTTCTTAACTATGTGATCTATGTTGCCTCCCCTCTTTCATAACGCCCCATCATCTGCAAACAAAGATCTTCCCATTCCTGCTGGTACACTGTCGAATATATCGTTTATCATTATTGTAAATAGCGTTGGACTTATCACACTCCCCTGCGGTGTGCCATTCTCTACCACATAGCTCTCTGACACCTCCGACCCTATTTTAACTTGTATAACTCTTTCATTTAAAAAATCCATAGTCCAGTTAAACATGTTTCCCTCAATTCCCATTCGATGCATTTTAATTAGCAATCCCTCTCTCCACAACATGTCATATGCCTTTTCCACATCAAAAAACACTGTTGCCACTGTTTCTCTATTTACTTGTGCTTTTCTTATATCATCTTCAATGCATACTACTGGATCAATAGTGCTCCGACCTCTTCTAAACCCACTCTGATGTCTAGTTACCAATCCCCTTATTTCTATATAATACATCATTCTTTCATTTATCATTCTTTCCATTATCTTACCTATATGGGATGTTAGTGCTATGGGCCTGTAATTTATTGTCTTACTATGATCTTTCCCCGGCTTCCTAATTGGTACTATTATTGCCTCCTTCCAACTTCGTGGTACTTTCCCCTCTTTCCAGACTTTATTGAATAATGTTAATATCTTTGTTAATCCCCCCTCACTTAAATGTTTGATCATAGTGTAACATATCCCATCTTTGCCTGGCGCACTCCTTCTTGTATTCTCTATTGCTCGTTTCATTTCTCTAATTGTAAATGGTACATCTATTTCGTTTTCTCTACTTTCTTTTCTTATTAACACCTCCCTGTATTCGTCTCTCTTTTTCTTCCTTCCATTTCTTCCCTCCTCAGTTAAATTATTTGAACTGTGCACCACAACAAAAGTTTTAACCATTAATTCCGCCTTTTCTTTATTAGTTATAGCCACTTCCTCTCCAGAACTCAGGACTGGATAAGTCCAATCCTTCCTATCCCCACCCATTTTCCTCAACATTCCCCATACTTCTCCTATCTTAGTTTTGCTCCCAATCGATCCACAAAATTTCCTCCAATACGACCTCTTTGCTTGTCTTATTGTTTTCCTTACCATTGCTTGTGCTTGCTTATATTGAATCATGTGTTGAAAGTTATGGTACCTTTTAACTAATTTAAACGCTTTATTTCTACTTTTTATTGCTTGTTTACATTTTTCATCCCACCATGGTACTAACTTGTTTTTCTTTCTCCCTGAACTTTTAGGTATACATCTGTCTGCTGCTGATATAATCCCCTGCTTTATGTCTCTCTCCATCATTTCCACCTCCACATTATCATTAACCCGATCCAGATTTTTTTCACTTTCCTTTGTAAACTCTATCCAATTCGCTTTTTCTAAGATCCATCTTCCCCCTACTCTCTCCGTGTCCTGTACTGTCTCTATATTTATTTTATTATATATAGGGTAGTGATCACTTCCTATGGTCCCTTTTTGATACACATTCCAGTCACACAGTGGTGCTAATACATTCGTCACTATTGTCAGGTCTATAGCCGACTCCTTCCCAGTATTTACATCTATCCTTGTCCCTCTTCCATCATTCACACAAACCAGATTCTGTCCATCTAACATTTCTTCTACTATTTCTCCATTACACTGGAAATATCTAGGATGACAAACTCTCATAAGATTGTAGCGACACACTGGCACAAGACAAGGGAAACGCAGACTATTTGAACACACGGGGAGCCAAGGGGAACAGGTGGAAACACTTGGGAATCAGGGAAGACAATCAGACATTTGACACGGGAGGAAGGGCAAGATACCTGAAACGAGAGGGAAGTTAATATTTCAAAATAAAACCGGAAAATGATGAGACAACACCTATTTCAAAACATAAAGTGTCGATGAATCCTGACAGCACTGTTCTTTATGTGCACTCTTGTTGTTTTACTCCTGTGAGGAAAAATTTGAATAGAGTAAAGTAAAACAAAATCATTGTTGCATGGTTATTATTTTCTATGTCATTATGTTAAAGGGCATGTTTTGAATTTTTTCAGGGGCTTACCTTAAGTTTATGCCAGTTTAGCAAGCTTATCACTATTAATGTTCCTGTATTTTAAGGTTAAGTTTATTAACCTTTTTCCTTTTTATGTTTTTTAAAACCAATCTTAAGTTCAATGAAAGGGGCATAAAAGATAACATCAAAAGAAAAGCAATGTTTCTATATTGTAAAAACAAAAATCCACAATGTATTCTTCTCCAAGAAACCCATTCAAATGATGGTGATGAAAAATTTTGGTCAAACCAATGGGGAGATAGAAAAATTTACTCACATGGTACATCTAAATCAGAAGGTGTGGCAATCTTGTTGAATATCTTTCCAGGGAAGATGGTATCAACAAAGCACAGCAGTGATTACCATTGGATTCTCTCTGTATTACATATTGATGACTCATTCATGATTTTAGGTAGCATTTACGGATACTGTAACATGTTGAAAAATAAAGACCTCACAATTGTAAAAGAAAATGTCAAACTTAAACAAAGATTTTCCACTGATCACATCTTAATTGGTGGTGATTGGAACATGGTTATGGATGAAGGTTCTGACAGACACCTCAGTAGATTTGCAGACCCCCACCCAAACCCTACTCTAGCTAAGCTATATAACAGTCTCGGACTTCTTGATCTGTGGAGAGAAAAGGCCCTTAATGAGAGGCAGTTTTCCTGGCATAAATCGGATGCATCGAGTAGATCTAGAATAGATTTCTGGTTAGGAACAGATGAAATCCTCTGGAAAAAAACATCAGACTGTAATATTTCTCCAACACCTCTTACAGATCATTGTAGCATTAATTTATCAATGAGATAAATTTCCTTCCTTCTACCTATTCCTGAAAATGTGCAACACAGAGGTTACTGGAAATTTAATGCCAGCCTTTTAAAACATGACCTATACTGTCATTAAATAAAAGACCTAGTTAAAAAGATCTGGCAAGATGATACAATATTAACCTACGCTAATAAGTGGGAATTCTTAAAATATAAAATACGAGTTCACTCTATATCTTTTAGCAAAAATCTTAAAAAACTCAACGACTTAGAAGAACAGAAGAAGAAGAAGAACATAGTTAAAGAATTCAATTTAATCTGTATGACACAAACATTAACAGATATAGAAAAATACAACCTTTCAGCCCTACAATCTAAATTAGACAACATTTATGAACGAAAGGCTCATGGTGCTTTCATTAGATCTCGGGCCAAATGGATTGAGGAAGGTGAGAAAAACTCTGCTTACTTTTGCAGATTGGAGAAAAGGCGGCAGGATAAAAACTTTATAGAATCCCTTATCATTGATGACATAGAGTGTACAGACCAAAACTTAATTGCAAATTAAATCAGCCACTTTTATCAAAACCTTTATTGTTCATCCTTCTCAGCCCAAGAATGTGATCACCTGTTGGGTCGGATCAAAGATTTTATGCCACAAATCACTAAAGATTTCAGGGAAGACTATGATAAAGACATCCTTGTGGAAGAGCTGGACAATGCGATCATGTGCTTGAAAATGAATAAATCTCCAGGCCCAGATGGCCTGACTGCCAACTTTTATAGGCACTTCTGGGAATATCTTAGAGATTTCATATTTCAAGTCTTTAAAGAGTTCTCAGCCGGAAAAGGGTGGAATGCTCTCTCCGGGTCGGGAATGAGATCCTTCCCCAAGTGGAGCAGTTCAAGTATCTCGGGGTCTTGTTCACGAGTGAGGGACGAATGGAGCGTGAGATTGACGGGCGGATCGGTGCGGCGTCTGCAGTGTTGCGGGCTCTGCACCGACCCGTCGTTGTGAAGATTACTCTATTTACTGGTCAATCTACGTTCCCATCCTTGTGGGTAGTGACCGAAAGAACAAGATCGCGAATACAAGCGGACAAAATGGGTTTCCTCCGCAGGGTGTCTGGGCTCTCCCTTAGAGATGAGGGTTTAGGGTGAGAAGCTCAGTCATCCGGGAGGGGCTCGGAGTAGAACCGCTGCTCCTCCGCATTGAGAGGAGTCAGATGAGGTGGCTCGGGCATCTGGTTAGGATGCCCCCTGGAAGCCTCCCTGGGGAGGTGTTCCGGGCACGTCCCACTGGGAGGAGACCCCGGGGAAGACCCAGGACACGTTGGAGAGACTATGTCTCTCGGCTGGCCTGGGAACGCCTCGGGGTCCCCCCGGAAGAGCTGGAGGAAGTGGCCGGGGACAGGGACGTCTGGGTTTCTCTGCTCAAGCTGCTGCCCCCGCGACCCGACCCCCGATAAGCGGCAGATGATGGATGGATGGAAGTTACAGATCAAAGAGATAATCTGTAACGATTCACTCCCAGAAAGTATGAAACAGGGTATCATCACTCTTATACCGAAACCAGGAAGAGACAATAAAATTCTAGATAAATACCTTCCCATTTCTCTCTTAAACTGCGACTACAAATTATTGATGTATATTTACACCAACAGACTAAAAAATTGTCTTAAGGATGTAATTAGTGAGACACAAACCAGCTTCATGAGCAAAATATCTATACACAATTACATCACTAGCTCAGGATTTACTGGAGTACAGCGACTGGATTGAGGATAAAGGTTTCATTCTTTTCCTGGATTTCTACAAGGCCTTTGATATGTTAGAACATCAGTTTCTTTTTAAAGTTTTACACATGTATGGTTTTGGGCCAAATTCCTGCAAAATAATAGAAAGCTTTTACAATGGTACAACAAGCTCAGTCACACTTCCACATGGTACCTCTCCGCGTTTTACCATTAATAGAAGTGTAAAACATGGCTGCAACATCTCACCTTTTCTCTTCATTCTGGCAGCTGAAGTGATGGCCATTCTGAAAAATTCGGACAGACAAAAATTAAGAGTACTCGATGATCAAATTATAATTAGTCAACTCGCGGATAACACCACCATCTTTTTAAAAAATCTAGACCAAATTCCCAGTGTTATTAAATTAATTAATACATTTTCCAAAGCGTCAGGGTTAACTTTAAATCTCCAGAAATGTGAATTGATGGCAACACATGACACTAATCTCACAGAATAGAGAATAGAATAGAATACAATACAATACAATACAAAACAATAGTCTTTATTTTCATTATACGGGGTGGTACAACAAAATTTGAGGGTGCTCCCGCAGAGCTACCGTGCAAACATGGAAAAAGACGTTTGGTCCATAAGACATTTATTAAATGATCACAGAGGATGGCTGTCTTATGAAAGCTTCTGTATGAAGTACAATTCATATTGTACACATATTCAATTTAACAATGCAATAAAGTCTATTCCCCCTTCACTCAAAATACTCGTTCTTTTTTAACTTCAGTTACCTTCACTTCAAATATTAGACTGTTTATGTACTGTAAACACAGTTTATGTTTGGACTCTCTTGTTTTCAGGTTATTTGTTATGGTTTCAGGTCTTTTATCATTTTTTCAGGTTCTTTTTCATGTTTTCAGGTTCCATGTTATTTTCTTGCCATGTTTTTTACCCCGTCACTTAGTTCACTCAAGTTATCTGTTATCTGTTCCACAGCCGCACCTCATCACGAATCACCCCCCTATAGTATATAGTTTCCAGGTTACCATCAGTCATTGCGAAATCCTCACTTCACTTACCCTTCCATGTTTCCTGCCATGTTTTGTCAAGTAAGGTTTTGCTACCATAGCCACAGTTAATTCCTAGTCTCGTTTTTCATAGTCTTGTTTGTTATTTATCAGTCTTGTTTTGCTAACGTTTAGTATTTTTGGATATCCGGCACAGCTGCGTTTTCTGTTTTTGCCTTGTGCCCCTTTTTTGAATAAACCTCAGTTACCTTGTGAAGTCTGCATCTGGGTCCTCCCTTCTCGCACCAAAGCCTGACAAATATATGGGGTAGATTTTCTGAATAAATGTAACTCTAACAACCTGATGTGTCTGTATTTAACTAATTAATTATTTCCGGTGCAGTCAAATAGAAACTCTATTATTCAACTGTTTTCTGATTCAGAAGTTAAAAAGTGGAGAACAACTTACCTCACATTTCCTTTAAGCCCCAAAGTTAAAGAAGTTCATTTTAAAATCCTTATTGATATTTTTCCATACAGAGAACTACTAATACAAAGATTCAGTTTGGATAATAACAACTGTACCTTTTGTGACAATGATATTGAAACGGCAGACCATTTATTCTTTTACTGCGTGTACTCCGGAACCTTCTGGGTAGAACTGCAAGACTGGATCTCAACAAGAATTCTTCTAATTCACCCCTTAACAAGAGAGGATATTATTTTTGGCACCACCCTTAAGGACAACATAAGTGACTTTGTACTCAACAACCTGTTGATCCTTGCCAAGTTCTTTATTCAGTTCAATTCAATTCAGTTTTATTTATATAGCACCAAATTACAACAATTGTCATCTCAAGGCACTTACATAATATAGTCCCATTCAAGCCAATTGGAATTTAATTAATTGTAATCATAATCCAATGAAATTCAATTAATTGATTTAAAAATAAACCAATTCATTCACATAGAGCCAATTAAAAAAACAATATCCTAGCTAAGGAAGCCAACAGATTGCACCGAAACTTGTCTTCAGTCCAATCTCCCGTCCTGAGCATGCCTGTGGCAACTGTGGAAAGGAACGACTCCCTTTTAACAGGAAGAAACCTCTGGCCGAACCAAACTCAGGAAGGGTGGCCATCCACCTCGACCAGCTGGGGTTTGAGAAGACAGAAAAGAGGGGGGAAAAACACCATAACACCATTCAAATGATACCTATTGGAACAGGGAAACACAAGTTAATAACCACAATAATGTCACATGTACATAACATCATTTGAGAAATTAAACAGGGGGAAAAAGACAGCAAAGTGAGGAAAGGTGTGACAGATGAGGTCCCCCAGCAGTCTAAGCCTATAGCAGCTTAATTATGGGATGTTTAAGGATTACCTGAGCCATCCCCAACTATAAGCTTTATCAAAAAGGAAAGTTTTAAGCCTAATCTTAAAAGTGGAAAGGGTGTCTGCTTCCCGGACATTTACTGGCAGCTTATTCCACAAGAGAAGGACGTGATAACTGAAGGCTCTGCCTTCCATTCTACTTTTAGAAACTCTGGGAACAACAAGTAAACCTGCAATTTTGGGAGCGAAGTGCTCTGTTAGGAAAATATCTTACAATATCTTAGATCTTTAAGATATGATGGAGCTCGGTCATTAAGAGCTTTATATGTGAGGAGAAGAATCTTAAATTCCATTCTGAATTTAACAGGAAGCCAATGAAGGAAAGCTACAACTGGAGAAACATGATCTCTCCTGTTAGTACTCATCAGAACTCTGGCTGCAGCATTTTGGTTCAGCTGGAGGCTTTTCAGAGAATATGTGGGATAGCCCAATAATGAAGAATTACAGTAGTCCAATACTTCTATATTTGAAGTAACAAATGCATGAACTAGTTTCTCTGCATCACCCTGAGACAGGATGTTCCTGATTTTAGAAATATTACAAAGGTGAAAGAAGGCAGTCCTAGAAACCAGTTTCATATGTGCGTCAAATGATAAATTCTTGTCAAAAATAACTCAGAGGTTCCTCACTGTAGAACTAGAAGCCAAGGAAATACCATCTAGTGTAACTATATAACTAGATAATTTCTCCCTGAAGCGCTCAGGTCCAAAGAGAACAACTTCAGTTTTGTCTGAATTTAGAAGCAGACAGTTCTGAGTCATCCAGGTCTTTATGTCTTTAAGACAGGCTTGTAGTCTGACTCCATGACTTACTCCGATGTGTGAGGAAGATTCTTCATTTACAAGAACAAACTGGAATCTACCAGATAAATATGACTTAAACCAGCCTACTGCAGTTCCTTTAATCCCAATAACATGTTCAAGTCTCTGTAACAGAATGCTGTGATCGATCGTATCAAATGCAGCACTGAGATCCAACAGGACAAGCAACGACACAAGTCCGCTATCAGACGCTAAGAGGAGATCATTGGTAACTTTCAACCAGTGCTGCTTCTGTGCTATCGCCAGGTGGACGATACACAACAACAAACACGAGGTTACCTCAGAGTGCATCTCTGAATCCTGACTGAAACTCTTAAAACAGATTATCTATGTGTAAATGATCACACAGTTGAGCTGCAACTATTTTTTCAATAACTTTAGATAAAAAAACGGAGATTGGATATAGGTCGATAATTAGCCAACACTTCTGAATCAAAAGTAGGTTTTTTAAGTAAAGACTTAATTACAGCAACATTCAAATTCTGAGGTACATATCCTGTCAACAAAGACAGATTGATCAAATCCAATATGGAAGTGTCAGTTAAGGGGCAAACCCCCTTGAACAGTCTGGTTGGGATTGGGTCTAAAATACTAGTTGATGGTTTAGAAGAGAGTATTCCTGTCATTAGCTCAGAGAAATCAACTTGGCAAAAGCCATCTAAATACAAATCTGGTTCTAAAGATACTTCTAAAGCTGCTCTACTTGATGATACATCAGTGATAATAGTGGGAAGGATTCCATTAATCTTCTCTCTGATAATAACAATTTTATTGATAAAGAATCTCATTAAATCATCACTGCTGAGAGTTAAAGGAATACACAAATTCACAAAGGGCTTTCTTATATGTTATAAAACTATCTTTCCAGACTAATTTAGACTCTTCTAAATTACAGGAACGCCACTGTCTCTCCAGCTTTCTTGCAGTCTGCTTTAACGCACGCAGCTGTTGATTATACCAAGGAGCCAACCTCTTCTGACTGATTACCTTCCTTTTCGGAAGGAAAACATTGTCCAGTGTTGTACGCATTGAAACTATAGTGCTGTCAACAAGAGTGTCAAGTTCTACTGGAGTAAAATTTAGGTAGTGGTCCTCTGTCATATCTGCACATGGCAGTGATGAAAAGGATGATGAAATCAATTCTTTAAATCTGGTTACAGCATTCTCTGATAGACACCTTCTATATGTAAAATTCTTTTCAGAAGCCATATCGTCAAGTAATGTAAATTCAAAAGTTATTAAAAAATGGTCAGACAAGACAGGGTTATGAGGGAACACTGTTAACTGTTCACTCTCAATGCCATAAGTCAGCACAAAGTCAAGGGTATGATTAAGGCAGTGAGTAGGTCTGTGAACACTTTGAGAAAATCCAATAGAGTCTAATATAGAATTAAAGTTAATATTTAGGCTGTCATTTTCAACATCTACATGAATATTAAAGTAACCCACAACAATGACTTTATCTGTACTCAGCACTAACTGGGACAAAAAACTCAGAATTCAGACAGAAACTCAGAATAAGGGCCAGGTAGACGATACACAACAACAAACACGAGGTTTTTATGATTTCCACATTGGGTGGGAAAAACTGAGAATCAGAGATTCAAAAGAGCTAAAACTAATCTTGGGTCTAGGACTGATTAGTAACCTTGATCTGAAGATAGCTGTCACTCCTCCTCCTCTGCCTGTGGTTAGAGGAGCGTGAACATTTAAATAGTCAGGGAGTTGATTCATTAATGCCAACATGATCCTCCTGCTGCAGCCAGATTTCTGCAAGACAAAATATATCGATATGATGATCACAAATCGAATCATTCACTAACAGAGACTTCGAAAGGAGAGATCTAATATTCAGCAAACCACATTTAATAGTTTGATGTTTTTGTTCAGTTTAAGTTTTTGTTTTAAATTTTTTTGCACAAGAGGATTTGCTCATTTTGTGTTTTTTGATTTGGGGGGGCAGCATCAGGTGGGAAGCTGCAGAGAAGTGTGTTAGACTACAACTCTGCATCCTGGTCTCAACCCTGCGTTGTTATGTTTTTGGATCACTAATAAATTCGTCCATATTTCTAGAAATGAGAGCCACTCCTTCCAAAGTTGGATGAATGCCGTCTCTCCTCATCAGACCAGGTTTTCTCCAGAAAGATTGCCAATTATCTATGTAGCTCATGTTGTTTGCAGACAACCAGCGATTGAATGAGGACATATGGCTAAACATGTCATCACTGGTCAGATATGGCAGGGGTCCAGAGAAAACTACGGAGTCCCACATTGTTTTGGCAAAATTACACACTGATGCAACATTAATTTTAGTGACCTCCGATTGGCGTGACCGGGTGTCATTACCGCCGACGTGAATAACTATTTTACCGTATATACGCTTATCCTTAGCCAGCAGTTTTAAATAGGATTCTATGTCGCCCGTTCTGGCCCCTGGAAAACATTTGACTATGGTCGCTGGTGTCGCTAATGCCACGTTTCTGACCATAGAGCTGCCAGTTTCCAGGGTTTTGTCCTTAGCGTGTGTCGCTGAGTGGGTAAAATCTATTTGAAACGTGGACAGGTTGATGGTGAACCACGGGCTTCACTTTAGGACTATGACTCCTCTTCCTGACAGTCACCCAGCCACTCTTAAGTCCCGGCTGCTCGGGATCTGCTAGGGGACGACTGACAGAGCTAACTAGGCTAGTTGGCTCCGCACTGGCTAAAGGGGCCTGGCTCGCTATCGAGTGGTTTTCAACAGTACAGAGCCGAGCTTCCAATTCAGATAACCTCGCCTCCAAAACTACAAAAAGACTACATTTGTTCCATGTACCATTACCACTAAAGGAGGCAGAGGAGTAACTAAACATCTGACACATGGACAAACTGGTAGCCATGTTAAGCTAGAGAACCCGACACACCGCTAAAAAGTTAAAAATAAAGACTAAAGATCTGTAAGAGTGAGCGTTAGAATATAACAAGTATGCGATAGAGTTAACTATGCAAGATGTGTAAATTATAGGGAGAAATAAGGTGATCATTCGTAGTTCAAGAGGAGCAAGAAATATCACAGTGCACACACAAAGCAACAGGAAGTGATGCAATACGTCTTACCGCAAAATGCAAAGCCACAAAGTCGCAAAAGGATACCTGATGGACAACCACCTCAGTACCTTAAGACTGATTAAAAACAAACAGTAAAAAACTCCTTAATGCCTATATATACCTTAAAATATTTGAAGATGACTAATGCCCCCGTGTGTCTCTCTTTATTTATTTATTTAAATGTATTTATTTATTTACTTATTAATTTTGATTGTCCTTTTATTAACCTCTCTACTTATTTCACCTGTCTTTTGCCACATTTATCATTCCACTTTTATATTAATGCATGTTGTTTTGTGTGCCTTATAAATCTATATGCTGTGATTCTGTATGAATACATGCCTCGAGGATTTGTACAATATCCAATATGTTCAATAAAACTGAGAAAAAAACAAAAAAACAGGTTGCACGTCTCAATGAATTGATACACAATCTTGTAATGTATTGAGCTTGTAATCTATATTATTATTCTATATCAATAATATTCTATTATTCTATATTATTATTATTATTACTGAGGGCCTGAACATTTATTCTTTTTTGAGCAATTGTTTCCAATACAAATGTATTAAATTCCCCTATTTAAATATTTAAATGCCGTTTTCTCAAAATAATTTTTTTGTATTTTTCCAGTATCAATCAGTGGGTCTACATGATGAGATTAACTCGATTATAGCTATAGTTGGGTTATGCCCCTGCAATACCCCAGTACGATAGGTACTTCAACTATCGCTAATAGAGCAACTTCCGGTTGACGTCTTTACCGCCACCAACAACAAAACTAAGGCATTCGAGAAAGATGATGAACGAAGAGCAAGATGAAGCTACGTCCCTCTACATTTGTGATGCTATAGTTATGGCACAAATGCGATGCACAACGACGCATTCTCCATCGCGTTGATCGCAAATAACCCGATCCGATTCGATTTCTTGTCAGATTAAGGTGTCTACTTGAACTGAATAACTCAATCTTATTGTAATTTAGCCATTAATCCGATCTGATGGCACGCATGTAACCGCGTTGACTATCTCAGCCTATGTAGCACCAACTCACACCAAACTTTCCAGTTACACACTTAGCAGTATTCTGAAGATATTTACAGAAGGATTTCTTAATAAATCATTCCTGGCTTGATTTATGTGACATTATAATTTTAAAAAATTGCTGTTTTTAAGGCTATTGACAGATATATTTTGATTTCCTAGGTTATGAAAGCAGATATCCTTAAATCCTTCTGTCATTTTCTTTTTCATCTGGTGTGTAAACTGTGGTGTATTGGGGATGGTCGCTTTCAAACTGCCTGTGTGTAGATGATGCAGGAAGAACTCTGCTGACACAGACTTGGTCGAACACAGAAATCTTTATTGTCAACCAGGTCCGTATCAGAATTACAGATTGATGCATCAAGTCTGGAGAGATATGTCAAGCCCGGATTCCCCAAAATCTCTGACTTACTGAGGGTGCGGTCTTCGTTAAGTAGAATCTGCCTGTTCTTAGTGACCTTGAAGATGTTGCATGTTCCCATCACCAAGAACAAAGCCCGGACATGGTGTGTGTGTAATTTTGAGCCTATTCTTGGACAAACTTACTGGGGAGTATGTTATTCTCAAAATGTCCTGATTTATACCCATGACTCCCTTACACAGCTGGCAATTACCAGACTTCTTATCATTTTCCCAAAACAACTTTGCACAGGTGGTAAACATCAGACACTAAAATTATTTATGCTATATATAAATATATGCTAATTTAAATATTTAATGAGATAGTGTCTCATTTGCATAATTAAACATACAAACATTTTTTTCACACTTGTGTAAGTAATGAATGAGGAAGTTTCATGGTGATATCTATTATTTTAAAATGTTACCTTACCACCTAAAAGTGTCGCCTTAAAAGGGCGGACTGAAGGTCCTAAAGGCGGCAAGAGTCTGTGCACCGCCCACTTCGTGTCAGGTATGTTTGTGTTTGCCAACATGAGCTGGATAATGAGTAAGTTAGGACTGCATGTGAATTTACCACTGTTAATGAGACAATATTTGATTCAATTGGTCATAGCCTAACTAACTGGCCAACAAATATGTCTTTCACTTAACGTTTGTAAAGTTTATCGTTGGCTCTCTGTTGTAACGTTAAGTTTAGCTTTTGTTGTTAAGTACTAACATTAGCTGCATGGCTGGTTAAGGTTTCTTGGTTCAGGCTGAAAATCATACGGGAAATTATCTTCAAACAGCTAATGTTACATGTAGTGTATGATTTTCTTTAACTCTGAAGTAACATTAAGCTTGTGCTATTGGTGCTCACTATGGCTGAGCTCTTAAAGTAGGGAATAGGCTAAGCAAAATGTTAAAATAAACAATAAGTAGAGCTTATTTCTTCCTCTTATCAGGAGCACCGCCTCACACAGCAGCACCATAGACAGCTGAGGAAAGATGGCAAGGTCAGTGTCATGTCTTGTATTTGTAATTTTCTACTTCCAGGGTAGCTTGTTAACTATCTGATCTATTTGTATGCATTTTTTTTTATTATGTTATTGCATTATCTCTTAATGTGTTGATTATTTTGGGTTTTTAGTGATGACGAGATGAAGCCTCAATAAAGCACTGAAGCTTTCCATCTGAGCAGTTCAAAAATGGGCCGAAGCTCCATGGCGCTTCATTTGCTCGATATCGTCATCAAGTGGACAATAAATGTAAAGCAGGTGGTGATTGAAACGACAACGTGGCTTCACCATGTCGTCCAGCGTAAATATAATGTTTATTTATTATATTTAATATATATATGCTATTCATTCTGTGTTCTTGTAGCTATGCTACAAGAATTTCGCTATGGGGTTAATTAAGTATTTCTATTTCACACAATTATTATTGTATGCCTGCCTTATTAGGAGAGATCAGCTCAAAATGCTCCTAGGCATGAGAAAATATCCTCTTTCTAGCTGGCTCCATAACAAAAAGGCAGCTAGTTATGAACAATAAGTTTGCACTATAAAGTTCTAAATCCACACAATGTGAGGATAGATCAATTGCGTTTCGGCTCGGGGTCCTTCGTCTGCTGATTACTCACACAATATGATTGACTGTACATTGTGATTGGCTGTACGTTGGACAGTCGACTGGTACCAACACCGCCTTTTCTTTTGACTCGTTTTCTCATGTTTTTTGTTAGTTTAGGAGCTTACGTTTTAATAATGGTATTTTTGTTATTTTCTTTGACATAGGGTTTAGATAGCTTCCCTTTAAAATCTAGTTTGTTTTGTTTAATTATTTTGGACTTGGTTCACTCCGAAGAGCAACAGCTTCATTTTCAGTTTTGTGTATCGTTAGTGTGCTAAGCAGCAATAAACTGCTTGTTATTTCGACTATACCTGTGTGTGGACTCCTATTTATGTTAGGCAAGAAATGTACATAAAATATGAGAATAACTGTGATTTTTCTGTTGGATATGTGTACAGTGTTTCAGTCTCGTTTTGGCCAACCACGGTCTCATATGGAGAGAGAAAGAGAGAGAGAGAGAGAGAGAGAGAGAGAGAGAGAGAGAGAGAGAGAGAGAGAGAGAGAGAGAGAGAGAGAAAGAGAGAGAGACGCACCCGTCACGCTCATAGAGGTTAGTGTTGGGAACTTCCACTCTTTTGGCTGAATCGGATCGTTTACTCTCGAAATTGAACGAATCTTTGAACAAATCATTTCGTTCATTTTTCCAGCAGGTGGCGCTGCACAAAATGGCCACGGTTCCAAACACTTACCACTGAAGGAACCATAGTTTGCTTCAGCTGAGCTGACAAAATACAATACACAAAATGCCACAAACAATTCAAACCACGTGAAAACCTGGGAAAGCAAATACACAATAAGATGACTTGTGTCTGTATGCTCCCTGCCATGGTTGTTTAAAGCCTGACACTGACTCGGTAGCTGGTGACAGCTGGTAGAGAACAAGTGAATGTAAAACTCACATTCATTTTGACAATTAGTAACACAATTAAGTGAGAAAAAAGTAACAATACGTTCCCTAAAATGTTACATAGTGCATTTATTGTGTCTTCTTCTTCTTCTTCTTCTTCTTCTTCTTCGTGTGAGAGGTGTGGAAGTGGAGCTGAGAGAAAGACTGAGAGTGAAAGCGATTTTCTTACCTTTTTTTCTCTATCTTTGTCTAAATTTGTTTAATGTTTCATTAGTTGTGTTGGTTTTGAGTCTTTTGTGTAGTGTGTGGAAAGTTTAATTTCGTTTTTTTTGTTGTTTTGTTTGGTGTGCTTCCCAGCCTTGCTGGGAGGCCAAAATGGCGTCCGGTGGCTTCTCCATGCTGTCACGGAAGCACGGCATCAGGGTTGGTGCCGGCTCTCCGTGCAGCGTGGAAGAAGTGGCGCTGGCCGTGGGGCAGGTGATCGGGCACGGCGCAGTTAAGTCTGCTGCCCGCATGAACAAGGCGGTGGTATTGTTTGTGGAGAAGGTGGAGCACGTTAAAAGGTTGGTGGAGACAGGCATCACCGTGAACGGGATGTTTGAGCCGGTGCTGCCGTTAACGCAGCCGGCCACGAAAATCACTTTATCAAACGTCCCCCCTTTCATTAGTGATGAGTTCCTGATAAAGGAACTGTCAAGACACGGAAAGGTAGTTTCACCACTGAGGAAGGTTTTGTCGGGCTGCAAGTCTCCCCTGCTGAAACATGTGGTGTCTCACCGAAGGCAGCTGTACATGATCCTCAACAACAAGGAGGACGTGTTTGACTATCGTTTCCGTGTCCGTGTAGATGATTTCGAATATATTCTATTCGCGACATCATCGTTTGTAAAGTGCTTTGGGTGTGGTGAGGACGGACATTTGATCAGGGCCTGTCCCGGCCGCGGTGCTCCGACCGAGCGGGCGGCTGCCGCCGCTGGACCGGCCGCTGAGCCGGCCGCCGGGCCGGCCGCTCCCGGTAGGCGGTGGGCGGCGGTTGTCGGCGGCCGGCCCGGTCCGGCGGTGCGGCATGCGGCCGCGGCCGATACCGGGGGGGTCTGTGCTGCGGAAGACACTGCAGGAACTGCAGAGAACCAGCAGGCTGAGGAGACCCAGAGCCAGGCTGGAGGGAGCACTGAGGTGAGTGGTGAAGTTGGAGGGGGTGAAACGGGTGAGGTGACAGGTGATAATGTAGGTGAAGAAGAGGGTGAATTGATCACAGAGGTGGGTAAAACGGTTGAGGGGAGTGAGGTGGGTAATGTTGGTTGTGAAGTGGAAGGGGGACATCCAATAATAAGTGTGTTGGAAGGGGCAGGTGGGGATGTAGGTGTGTTGGAAGAGGTAGGGAATGTAACCGGAGGACTGTGTGAGGAGTCCGCAGTCGCTGACCAACAGTGTGAAATAAGTAAAAAACTGGAGACACAAGACACTGAAATACAAGAAAACGAGTTGTGCGAGGAGGGTGCAGTAGCTGAAGCTGAGGAGATGGAGGCCTGTGAGGCTGGGGAGAGTTCTGCTCCTCAGAAAAAGCGCACCAAGAGAAAGAATGTGGTGATTGTGATGGCCAGCGGTAAGGCTGGACGGCTGGCAGGCACACCGGGTGCTGCAGACAGCAGGCCTGCCTGTCTGTCTGACAGCAGCGACAGCGAGGGGTGCGTGTCTGACAGCAGCAGCGTGCTGTCTCACACCCAGCAGACTGCTGCTCAGATGTATCCTCCTGCCATGCTGAAAGGTTTCCTACAGAAGACCAAAGGCATGACAGGTCTCATAATAGAACAGCACTTCCCTGACCTGCAGGGGTTTTATAATTCAGCCAGAACCACGATTAAACAAAGAGCTGAATCAGACCTGACTGAGCAGGAGATATACAGGCTCAGGAAGCAAATGATCAAAGTCAGGAAACAGCTCGGTCTTTACTGTTAAATAAACCACGGATCTTATTTCTATTTATTTTACTGTTTGTGTTCACTGTGCATTTTAACATCATTATGGATGCTTTTAAAATAGCAAGTCTGAATGTCAATGGTGCCTGGGAAGAGAGGAAGAGGGCACTGGTATTTGACACAGCTAGAATGAAGCACATAGATGTTCTGTTTTTACAAGAAACACACAGTGATAATAGAAATGAGGCAGAGTGGAGCAGAGAATGGGAAGGGGAGTTGATCTTAAGCCATCATACCAACCTCAGTGGAGGTGTGGGCTTCCTATTCTCCCGAGAATTTGCTCCAACCTCTGTGGAGGTTCGGCACGTTGTGGAGGGGAGGTGCCTTTTAGTCAAAGCCCACTTTGAGCTTTTTAACGTGGTTTTTATCAATATTTATGCCCCCAACAACGGTACAGAGAGGAAACGCTTCCTGGAGAACTTGAATGATGTTTTAAACAGCTGCAGCTCGGAGGATTTTTTATTCATGGGCGGGGATTTTAACTGTACAGATAATGACATTTTCGACCGCAACCACGCAGAGCCTCATCCAGCATCCCAGCATGCCTTGAGGCAGCTGGTCTCCTCCCATGGCCTGGTGGACGTGTGGAGAAGGATGCACGCAAGCTGCAGACAGTACACATGGTCCCACGTTAGCGAAAACAGAATCTCCTCGGCCAGACTTGATCGCTTTTATGCTTTTAAACACAGAGTCAGTGTCGTCAGGATGTGTAAAATTTTACCGGTTGGTTTTACTGATCACTCTCTGGTTTTATGTAGCGCTTTTATTAGGAATATTTTACCCAAAAGCGCATATTGGCATTTTAACTCTGTTTTAACTGTTGATAAATCTTTCAGGGAGGTTTTAAACTTTTACTGGAATGATTTTAGACAGAGGAAAAGTGAATATGTCAGTCTGAGGCAGTGGTGGGACCATGGAAAGGTGCAGATTAAACTTCTTTGTCAACAGCACACGCTCAATGTCACACGTGACATTCACATATCTATCAAAGATCTGGAGACTGACATTATGGATCTCGAGTGTGAGAGCGAGTCCACAGGAGATCGAGGATATATTGAAATCCTCAAGTCAAAAAAGACGGCGTTGGCCGACCTGCTGGACACTAAAGTACAGGGTGCACTGGTCCGGTCCCGGGTACAAGACATCAGGGAGATGGATGCTCCATCGAGCTACTTCTTCGCACTGGAGAAGAGACGAGGGCAGAAGAGACAGATCCACTCTCTGCTCTCGGAGACAGGACAGGAGCTGACAGAGCCGGGTCTTATAAGGAAAAGAGCTGTCGAGTTCTTCGCCTTGCTGTTCCAGAGTGAGCACAAGGAGGACGAGGAGCTGATGGAGGAAGTCTGTGGTGGGCTTCCTCAGCTGTCTGACGAAGTTAACTCGCAGCTCGACAAACCTCTGACCCCACAGGAGCTGCACGCTGCGCTGCAGAGCATGCAGGGGCAAAGGGCTCCGGGTATAGACGGACTCACTGTGGAGTTCTATAAGGCTTTCTGGGACATCATGGCCCAAGACATCCTGGATGTCTTTGAGGAAAGCCTGGTGTCTGGGTCACTGCCGCTGTCCTGCCGGAGAGCGGTAGTCACCCTCTTACCAAAAACCGGCTGCCTACAAGACATCAAAAACTGGCGTCCTGTCTCTCTCCTCTGCACGGACTATAAGATACTGTCCAAGGTCTTGGCCAACAGGCTGAGAGGAGCCATGGAGCAGACTCTCCACCGGGACCAGACGTACTGTGTGCCCGGCAGGTCCATGGTAGATAATATCTACCTTATTCGGGATGTTTTGGAGGTCTCCAGTTCATTAGGCATAAACACTGGATTGATCTCATTAGATCAAGAAAAGGCTTTTGACCGCGTTGAACACAGCTTCCTCTGGAAGGTCATGGAGAGGTTTGGGTTCAGCGCGGGTCTTATAGCCAAGATCAAAGTGTTGTACAGTGACAATGAGAGTGTGCTGAAGTTTAATGGTGGCTTGTGTGCTCCTTTTAGGGTGCATAGAGGCGTCCGGCAGGGCTGTGCACTGTCCGGGATGCTCTATGCACTCTCCCTGGAACCCCTCCTGCAGAAGATAAGATCATCTGTTCAAGGCCTGCTTTTACCTGGTTTTAACAGTCGTGTTGTTTTATCTGCTTATGCAGACGATGTTGTTGTTTTTATCAAGGACCAAAAGGATGTGAGTATTTTAAACTCTGTTGTTGAAAAATTTTCTGTTGTGTCGGCTGCGAGGGTGAACTGGAGGAAGAGCGAGGCCCTGGCTGTTGGCGAGTGGCGTGAAGGCCTCCCAGTTCTCCCTCAAAGCCTAGCATGGAAAACAGAAGGTTTAAAATACCTTGGTATTTATCTAGGCAACAACGACTTCAAAAAGAAAAACTGGGACAACATCAACACAATGGTTGACAGCAAGCTAGCCAAGTAGAAATGGCTCCATGGCAAAATGTCCTTCAGAGGCAGGGTGCTGGTCCTGAATAACCTGGTGGCCTCTTTATTGTGGCACAGGTTGACCTGCCTGGACCCTCCATCGGGCCTCGTTGCAGAGATCCAGGCAAAGATGGTTAGTTTCTGTTGGGATAAGTTTCACTGGGTGCCACAGTGTGTGTTGTTTTTATCCAGAGATGAGGGGGGCCAGGGCCTGGTCCACCTGGCTAGCAGGACAGCCACCTTCAGACTCCAGTTCATTCAGAGGTATCTGACTGGACCTGAAGATCTGGTGTGGCGGGATGTGGCCAGCTGCATACTCAGGCGTGTCAGCAACCTGGGGCTGGATGCTGCTCTGTTTTTAACTGATTTTAATTCTCTAAAAGTAAGTGGGTTGCCTCCTTTTTATCAGAGTAGTTTTAAATCATGGGCGATGTTTAAACACAAAGTGAGCGGGAAGCGTGACTCTCTGTACTGGTTGTTAAAAGAGCCTTTAATATGTGGTGCCAGGCTAGATGTGTCTTGCAGCATTATGCCTTGGCTGGCGGGGGCGCTGTGCAGGTCAAAGGTCGTCTGTCTGGAACAACTGGTGAATATGGCAGGACCTGCACTGACTGGCAGCCAGGCGCTGGGCTCTGCTCTGGGGGTGCGCTCTGTCCGCCTGATGGAGAGGAGCCTGGAGCTATGGAGGAAGAGGCTGACGGAGAAAGAGAGAGACCTTCTCCTCAGGTACGGCAGAGGAGAGGCCGAACCCGACGCCACAGACCAGTACCCAGAAATAGACCTGGAACCAACATTTACAGAGCTCAGCGGCCCAATGCTAAAAGTCTGCGGAGGAGACAAACTAAGCCTGCACAAGGCTGATAAAAAGACGTTCTACATGAACTGTGTGAAGAACTTCCACAAGAAAAAACTGTGCAATAGAGCTGAGAGTGTGTGGACAGACAGGCTGAGTGGACTGAGCCCACAATGGAGAACTCTATATAAACCTCCAATAAAAAAGAGGACTGGAGATCTCCAGTGAAGGATTTTACATGGTGCCATAGCCACGAATGCCTATTTATCTGTTTTTACTCATAGTGTTTTAAACGAGTGCCCTTTCTGTGGTTTGCCCGAAAACATTTTTCATGTTTTTACTGAGTGCACTAGGTTAACAGAGTTTTTTATCGTTTTAACTCGTGTTTTTAACCTGTTTGGTGCTACTTTTACTGTCCCTGGTTTTATTTGTGGTGTCAGATACAAAAAGACTGAGAAACAAAAATGTCAACTTTTAAACTTTCTCGTAGGTGAAGCCAAACTGTCCATTTATCTGACCCGCCGAGACAAACAGCAGGGAGGATCGACCCTGGATGCTGTGACTCTGTGGAGGTACAACGTTAAAGCCAGGCTGAGGCTGGAGTTTTGCTTCCACAGAGTCACCGGCAACATTGCAGAATTTGCACATCACTGGGCTCATGAGGGGATTTTATGCCAGGTGGCTGAAAAAGAACTACAATTTGCACATTTTCTAAAATAATTTATTGATCCTTTTTTATTGTTGAGTAAGTTGTGAAATGTGTTTTGACAAAGTGTAAATAAAGTGCTGTTAAAAATCAAAAAATCTTCTTCTTCGTGTGAGAGGTGTGGAAGTGGAGCTGAGAGAAAGACTGAGAGTGAAAGCGATTTTCTTACCTTTTTTTCTCTATCTTTGTCTAAATTTGTTTAATGTTTCATTAGTTGTGTTGGTTTTGAGTCTTTTGTGTAGTGTGTGGAAAGTTTAATTTCGTTTTTTTTGTTGTTTTGTTTGGTGTGCTTCCCAGCCTTGCTGGGAGGCCAAAATGGCGTCCGGTGGCTTCTCCATGCTGTCACGGAAGCACGGCATCAGGGTTGGTGTCGGCTCTCCGTGCAGCGTGGAAGAAGTGGCGCTGGCCGTGGGGCAGGTGATCGGGCACGGCGCAGTTAAGTCTGCTGCCCGCATGAACAAGGCGGTGGTATTGTTTGTGGAGAAGGTGGAGCACGTTAAAAGGTTGGTGGAGACAGGCATCACCGTGAACGGGATGTTTGAGCCGGTGCTGCCGTTAACGCAGCCGGCCACGAAAATCACATTATCAAACGTCCCCCCTTTCATTAGTGATGAGTTCCTGATAAAAGAACTGTCAAAACACGGGAAGGAGTGTCACCACTAAGGAAGGTTTTGTCGGGCTGCAAGTCTCCCCTGCTGAGACACGTGGTGTCTCACCGAAGGCAGCTGTACATGATCCTCAACAACAAGGAGGACGTGTTTGATTATCGTTTCCGTGTCCGTGTAGATGATTTCGAATATATTCTATTCGCGACATCATCGTTTGTAAAGTGCTTTGGGTGTGGTGAGGACGGACATTTGATCAGGGCCTGTCCCGGCCGCGTTGCTGTCGCCGCTGGACCGGCCGTTGGGCCGGCCGCTCCCGGTAGGCGGTGGTTGTCGGCGGCCGGCCCGGTCCGGCGGTGCGGCATGCGGCCGCGGCCGATACCGGGGGGGTCTGTGCTGCGGAAGAAACTGCAGGAACTACAGAGAAACAGCAGGCTGAGGAGACCCAGAGCCAGGCTGGAGGGAGCACAGAGGTGAATGGTGAAGTTGGGGGGGGTGGAACGGGTGAGGTGACAGGTGATAAGGTAGGTGAAGAAGAGGGTGAATTGATCACAGAGGTGGGTAAAACGGTTGAGGGGAGTGAGATGGGTAATGTTGGTTTTGAAGTGGAGGGGGGACATCCAATAATAAGTGTGTTGGAAGGGGCAGGTGAGGATGTAGGTGTGTTGGAAGAGGTAGGGAATGTAACCGGAGGACTGTGTGAGGAGTCCGAAGTCGCAGACCAACAGTGTGAAATAAGTAAAAAACTGGAGACATAAGACACTGAAATACAAGTAAATGAGTTGTGCGAGGAGGGTGCAGTAGCTGAAGCTGAGGAGATGGAGGCCTGTGAGGCTGGAGAGAGTCCTGCTCCTCAGAAAAAGCGCACCAAAAGAAAGAATGTGGTGATTGTGATGGCCAGCGGTAAGGCTGGACGGCTGGCAGGCACACCGGGTGCTGCAGAGAGCAGACCAGCCTGTCTGTCTGACAGCAGCGACAGCGAGAGGTGCGTGTCTGACAGCAGCAGCGTGCTGTCTCACACCCAGCAGACTGCTGTTCAGATGTATCCTCCTGCCATGCTGAAAGTTTTCCTACAGAAGACCAAAGGCATGAAAGGTCTCATAATAGAACAGCACTTCCCTGACCTGCAGGGGTTTTATAATTCAGCCAGAACCACGATAAAACAAAGAGCTGAATCAGACCTGACTGAGCAAGACATATACAGGCTCAGGAAGCAAATGCCAAATCTGTTTTTACTCACAGTGTTTTAAACGAGTGCCCTTTCTGTGGTTTGCCCGAAAACATTTTTCATGTTTTTACTGAGTGCAATAGGTTAGAGTTTTTTATCGTTTTAACTCGTGTTTTTAACCTATTTGGTGCTACTTTTACTGTCCCTGGTTTTATTTGTGGTGTCAGATATAGAAAAACTGAAAAACAAAAATGTCAACTTTTAAATTTTCTCGTAGACGCAGCCAAACTGTCCATTTATCTGACCCGCAGGGACAAACAGCAGGGAGGATCCACCCTGGATGCTGTGACTCTGTGGAGGTACAACGTTAAAGCCAGACTGAGGCTGGAGTTTTGCTTCCACAGAGTCACCGGCAACATTGCAGAATTTGCACATCACTGGGCTCATGAGGGGATTTTATGCCAGGTGGCTGAAGAAGAACTGCAATTTGCACATTTTCTAAAATAATTGATTGATCCTTTTATTGTTGAGTAAGTTGTGAAATGTGTTTTGATACAAAGTGTAAATAAAGTGCTGTTAAAAATAATAAAAAAAAAATCTTCGTGTGAGAGGTGTGGAAGTGGAGCTGAGAGAAAGACTGAGAGTGAAAGCGATTTTCTTACCTTTTTTTCTCTATCTTTGTCTAAATTTGTTTAATGTTTCATTAGTTGTGTTGGTGTTGAGTCTTTTGTGTAGTGTGTTGAAAGTTTAATTTTGTTGTTTTGTTGTTTTGTTTGGTGTGCTTCCCAGCCTTGCTGGGAGGCCAAAAATGGCGTCCGGTGGCTTCTCCATGCTGTCACGGAAGCACGGCATCAGGGTTGGTGCCGGCTCTCCGTGCAGCGTGGAAGAAGTGGCGCTGGCCGTGGGGCAGGTGATCGGGCACGGCGCAGTTAAGTCTGCTGCCCGCATGAACAAGGCGGTGGTATTGTTTTTGGAGAAGGTGGAGCAAGTTAAAAGGTTGGTGGAGACGGGCATCACCGTGAACGGGATGTTTGAGCCGGTGCTGCCGTTAACGCAGCCGGCCACAAAAGTCACGTTATCAAACGTCCCCCCTTTCATTAGTGATGAGTTCCTGATAAAAGAACTGTCAAAACACGGGAAGGAGTGTCACCACTAAGGAAGGTTTTGTCGGGCTGCAAGTCTCCCCTGCTGAGACACGTGGTGTCTCACCGAAGGCAGCTGTACATGATCCTCAACAACAAGGAAGAAGTATTTGACTATCGTTTCCGTGTCCGTGTAGACGATATCGAATATATTCTATTCGCGACATCATCGTTTGTAAAGTGCTTTGGGTGTGGTGAGGAGGGACATTTGATCAGGGCCTGTCCCGGCCGCGGTGCTCCGGCCGAGCGGGCGGCTGTCGCCGCTGAAACGGCCGCGAGACCGGCCGCGGCACCGGCCGATGAGGCGGCCGCTGGGTTGGCCGCTGGGGCGGCCGCTGAGCCGGCTCCCGGTAGGCGGTGGGCGGAGGTTGTCGGCAGCCGGCCCGGTCCGGCCGCGGCCGATACCGGGGGGGTCTGTGCTGCGGAAGAAACTGCAGGAACTGCAGAGAAAAAGCAGGCTGAGGAGACCCAGAGCCAGGCTGGAGGGAGCACAGAGGTGAATGGTGAAGTTGGGGTGAGTGAAACGGGTGAGGTGACAGGTGATAAGATAGGTGAAGAAGAGGGTGAATTGATCACAGAGGTGGGTAAAACGGTTGAGGGGAGTGAGATGGGTAATGTTGGTTGTGAAGTGGATGGGGGACATAAAATAGTAGGTGTGTTGGAAGAGGCAGGTAATGTAACAGGAGGACTGTGTGAGGAGTCCGAAGTCGCAGGCCACCAGTGTCAAATAAGTAAAAAAAATGGAGACACAAGAAACAGAAATACAAGTACATGAGTTGTGCGAGGAGGGTGCAGTAGCTGAAGCTGAGGAGATGGAGGCCTGTGAGGCTGGAGAGAGTCCTGCTTCTCAGAAAAAGCGCACCAAAAGAAAGAATGTGGTGATTGTGATGGCCAGCGGTAAGGCTGGACGGCTGGCAGGCACACCGGGTGCTGCAGTGAGCAGGCCTGCCTGTCTGTCTGACAGCAGCGACAGCGAGGGGTGTGTGTCTGACAGCAGCAGCGTGCTGTCTCACACCCAGCAGACTGCTGTTCAGATGTATCCTCCTGCCATGCTGAAAGTTTTCCTACAGAAGACCAAAGGCATGAAAGGTCTCATAATAGAACAGCACTTCCCTGACCTGCAGGGGTTTTATAATTCAGCCAGAACCACGATAAAACAAAGAGCTGAATCAGACCTGACTGAGCAAGACATATACAGGCTCAGGAAGCAAATGATCAAAGTCAGGAAACAGCTCGGTCTTTAATGTTAAAAAACCACGGATCTTATTTCTATTTATTTCACTGTTTGTGTTAACTGTGCATTTTAACATCTCTGTCGTCATTATGGACACTTTTACAATAGCAAGTCTGAATGTCAATGGTGCCATGGAAGAGAGGAAGAGGGCACTGGTATTTGACACAGCTAGAATGAAGCACATAGATGTTCTATAGGAATAGGAAGGTGTGGGCTTCCTATTCTCCCGAGAATTTGCTCCAACCTCTGTGGAGGTTCGGCACGTTATGGAGGGGAGGTGCCTTTTAGTCAAAGCCCATTTTGAGCTTTTTAACGTGGTTTTTATCAATATTTATGCCCCCAACAACGTTACAGAGAGTAAACGCTTCCTAGAGAACTTGAATGATGTTTTAAACAGCTGCAGCTCGGAGGATTTTTTATTCATGGGCGGGGATTTTAACTGTACAGATAATGACATTTTCGACCGCAACCACGCAGAGCCTCATCCAGCATCCCAGCATGCCTTGAGGCAACTGGTCTCCTCCTGGTGGACGTGTGGAGAAGGATGCACGCAAGCTGCAGACAGTACACATGGTCCCACGTTAGCGAAAACAGAATCTCCTCGGCCAGACTTGATCGCTTTTATGCTTTTAAACACAGAGTCAGTGTCGTCAGGATGTGTAAGATTTTACCGGTTGGTTTTACTGATCACTCTCTGGTTTTATGTAGCGCTTTTATTAGGAATATTTTACCCAAAAGCGCATATTGGCATTTTAACTCTGTTTTAACTGTTGATAAATCTTTCAGGGAGGTTTTAAACTTTTACTGGAATGATTTTAGACAGAGGAAAAGTGAATTTGTCAGTCTGAGGCAGTGGTGGGACCATGGAAAGGTGCAGATTAAACTTTTATGTCAACAGCACACGCTCAATGTCACACGTGACATTCACAGATCTATCAAAGATCTGGAGACTGATATTGTTGATCTCGAGTGTGAGAGCGAGTCCACAGGAGATCGAGGATATATTGAAATCCTCAAGTCAAAAAAGACGGTGTTGGCCGACCTGCTGGACACTAAAGTACAGGGTGCACTAGTCCGGTCCCGGGTACAAGACATCAGGGAGATGGATGCTCCATCGAGCTACTTCTTCGCACTAGAGAAGAGACGAGGGCAGAAGAGACAGATCCACTCTCTGCTCTCGGAGACAGGACAGGAGCTGACAGAGCCGGGTCTTATAAGGAAAAGAGCTGTCGAGTTCTTCACCTTGCTGTTCAAGAGTGAGCACAAGGAGGACGAAGAGCTGATGGAGGAAGTCTGTGGTGGACTTCCTCAGCTGTATGAAGAAGTCAACTCGCAGCTCGACAAGCCACTGACCCCACAGGAGCTGCACGCCGTGCTGCAGAGCATGCAGGGGCAAAGGGCTCCGGGCATAGACGGACTCACTGTGGAGTTCTATAAGGCTTTCTGGGACATCATGGCCCAAGACATCCTGGATGTCTTTGAGGAAAGCCTGGTGTCTGGGTCACTGCCGCTGTCCTGCCGGAGAGCGATAGTCACCCTCTTACCGGCTGCCTACAAGACATCAAAAACTGGCGTCCTGTCTCTCTCCTCTGTACAGATTATAAGATACTGTCCAAAGTCTTAGCCAACAGGCTGAGAGGAGCCATGGAGCAGACTCTCCACCGGGACCAGACGTACTGTGTACCCGGCAGGTCTATGGTAGATAATATCTACCTTATTCGGGATGTTTTGGAGGTCTCCAGTTCATTAGGCATAAACACTGGATTGATCTCATTAGATCAAGAAAAGGCTTTTGACCGCGTTGAACACAGCTTCCTCTGGAAGGTCATGGAGAGGTTTGGGTTCAGCGCAGGTCTTATAGCTAAGATCAAAGTGTTGTACAGTGACAATGAGAGTGTGCTGAAGTTTAATGGTGGCTTGTGTGCTCCTTTTAGGGTGCATAGAGGCGTCCGGCAGGGCTGTCTGGGATGCTCTATGCACTCTCCATGGAGCCCCTCCTACAAAAGATAAGATCATCTGTTCAAGGCCTGCTTTTACCTGGTTTTAACAGCCGTGTTGTTTTATCTGCTTATGCAGACGATGTTGTTTTTATCATGGACCAACAGGATGTGAACATTTTAAACTGTGTTGTTGGGAAATTTTCTGTTGTGTCAGCTGCGAGGGTGAACTGGAGGAAGAGCGAGGCCCTGGCTGTTGGCGAGTGGCGTGAAGGCCTCCCAGTTCTCCCTCAAAGCCTAACATGGAAAAAAGAAGGTTTAAAATACCTTGGTATTTATCTGGGCAACACTGACATCACAAAGAAAAACTGGGACAACATCAACACAACGGTCGACAGCAAACTAGCCAAGTGGAAATGGCTCCATGCAAAAATGTCATTTAGAGGCAGGGTGCTGGTCCTGAATAATCTGGTGGCCTCTTTATTGTGGCAGAGGTTGACCTGCCTGGACCCTCCATCGGGCCTCGTTGCGGAGATCCAGGCAAAGATGGTTAGTTTCTGTTGGGATAAGTTTCATTGGATACCACAGTGTGTGTTATTTTTATCCAGAGATGAGGGGGGCCAGGGCCTGGTCCACCTGGCTAGCAGGACAGCCACCTTCAGGCTCCAGTTCATTCAGAGATATCTGACTGGACCTGAAGATCTGGTGTGGCGGGATGTGGCCAGCTGCGTACTCAGGCGTGTCAACAACCTGGGGCTGGATGCTGCTCTGTTTTTAACTGATTTTAATTCTCTAAAAGTAAGTGGGTTGCCTCCTTTTTATCAGATTGCTTTTAAATCCTGGGTGCTGTTTAAACACAAAGTGAGCGGGAAGCCTGACTCTCTGTACTGGTTGTTAAAGGAGCCTTTAATATGTGGTGCCAGGCTGGATATGTGTTGCAGCACCGTGCCTGGGCTGGCGGGGGCGCTGTGCAGGTCAAAGGTCGTCTGTCTGGAGCAACTGGTGGATGCGGCAGGACCTGCACTTACTGGCAGCCGGGCTCTGGGCTCAACTCTGGGGGTGCGCTCTGTCCGCCTGATGGAGAGGAGCCTGGAGCTATGGAGGAAGAGGCTGACAGAGAAAGAGAGAGACCTTCTCCTCAGGTACGGCAGAGGAGAGGCCAAACCCGACGCCACAGACCTGTTCCCAGAGATAAACCTGGAACCCACATTCACAGAGCTCAGCGGCCCGCTACTGAAAGTCTGTGGAGGAGACAAACTGAGTCTGCACAAGGCTGATAAAAAGATATTCTATATGAACTGTGTGAAGAACATCCACAAGAAAAATCAGCAATAGAGCTGAGAGTGTGTGGACAGAAAGGCTGAGTGGACTGACCCCACAATGGAGAACTCTTTATAAACCTCCCATAAAAAAGAGAACTGGAGATCTCCAGTGGAGGATTTTACATGGTGCCATAGCCACAAATGCCTATTTATCTGTTTTTACTCAGTGTTTTAAACGAGTGCCCTTTCTGTGGTTTAGCCGAAAATGTTTTTCATGTTTTTACTGAGTGCAATAGGTTAGCAGAGTTTTTTGTCGTTTTAACTCGTGCTTTTAACCTATTTGGTGCTACTTTTACTGTCCCTGGTTTTATTTGTGGTGTCAGATACAAAAAGACTGAAAAACAAAAGTGTCAACTCTTGAATTTTCTTGTAGGAGAGGCTAAACTGTCGATATATCTGACCCGCAGAGACAGACTGCAGGGAGGATCGACCCTGGATGCTGTGACTCTGTGGAGGTACAACGTTAAAGCCAGACTGAGGCTGGAGTTCTGCTTCCACAGAGTCACCGGCAACATAGCTGAATTTGCACATCACTGGGCGCATGAGGGGATTTTGTGCTAGGTGGCTGAAGAAGAACTGCAATTTGCACATTTTCTAAACTAATTGATTGATCCATTTATTGTTAAGTAGGTTGTGAAATGTGTTTTGATACAAAGTGTAAATAAAGTGCTGTTAAAAAAAACAAAACTTCTTCTTCTTCTTATTATTATTATTATATTATATTATATTATATTATTTTATGGTAGAGTATAACACAAAATCAATATGTTGATATAATTTTCAAAAGTATCTATTCACATTATTACATTATCATTTATCTATTTTCACACGTCAGACATTATATACACAACAACACTATACATATCTACAAGAACTGAAGACCACTAATTAATTATGATTTCATGACAAATCAGAATGAACATCACAAATCAGACATCATTCATTTCCTCCTGTTTCTCAGTCTATAGTAGAGCCCCACTGTTTTCTTCACCCCGCTCCCGCTGAATTTCTGGCCATTACCGCCCGCAACGTGTGTGTTACACTCCCGCCCGCAGCCGCAAAACTTTGAGAATTTATGCCCGCACAATAATAGAAATGCATTGATTTTGTGTCTTCTCCGGTCCCGCAGGAGAAAACACGTAATTTTATAGGCTATTAATAAAGAGATTCACGGACAATTGAGAAACAAATATCACACTTGCCTTGCTTTGTCTTTGTGCTGTAAAGACCTTCTTTGAGCTTCCTTTCCACATCCTTTATTGACATCCTGTCGCTAGGCTACATCCCGATCTCACAGTGTTTTTAGCCGCCAGCAGTTAAGTCGTGAACGAATAAATACTGTTTCCTGTGTGAGGAGCCATAACCCGAGGAGTTGACTCGTGAACGAATCAAAACTGTTTCCTGTGCGAGGAGCCGTAACCAGAGGAGTTGACTCGTGAACGAATCAAAACTGTTTCCTGTGCGAGGAGCCGTAACCCGAGGAGTTGACACGTGAACGAATCAAAACTGTTTCCTGTGCGAGGAGCGGTAACCCGAGGAGTTGAGTCGTGAACGAATCAATACTGTTTCCTGTGCGAGGAGCCGTAACCCGAGGAGTTGAGTCGTGAACGAATCAATACTGTTTCCTGTGCGAGGAGCCGTAACCCGAGGAGTTGACTCATGAACGAATCAAAACAGTTTCCTGTGCGAGGAGCCGTAACCTGAGGAGTTGACTCTGAATGAATCAAAACTGTTTCCTGTGCGAGGAGCCGTAACCCGAGGAGTTGAGTCGTGAACGAATCAATACTGTTTCCTGTGCGAGGAGCCGTAACCCGAGGAGTTGAGTCATGAAAGAATCAATACTGTTTCCTGTGCGAGGAGCTGTAACCCGAGGAGTTGACTCGTGAACGAATCAAAACTGTTTCCTGTGCGAGGAGCCGTAACCCGAGGAGTTGACTCGTGAACGAATCAAAACTGTTTCCTGTCCTGCTGACTGAGCTTATGCAGCTGCCGCCTGCCATGTGGCGAGAGAGGGTACTGCATGGAAATTGATTAATAATTTCTGTTTCCTGTCGTGCTGACTGAGTTTATGCAGCAGCCGCCTGTCATATGGGGAGGAAGGGTACAGCGTGAAAACGAACGAATCACTCACTGAGACTACTCGTTACTCCCGAGTCATATAAAAGATTAGTTAATATCGAACTAATCGTTCGCGAATGACACATCACTAATAGAGGTCACTTTTTACTTGACGCGTTTGGCGCGACCCAGATTACAGCGACCGGAGTGGGACTGCGGAGCGGGACGTCTGAGTCCGAGGTAAGTGAAACTTCTTTTTTTGGCAATAGCGCCCATGCAGAGAGTAAGCTATCAAGTTGGATAATGGAGCAATAGGCTATGTTGTTGATCTCGTCAAACATACCTAACCGAGTCTAACTTTCTGCCCTCCATTGTGCTGATTTCCTGCTATTTCTCCCTCTGCCGCTCACGCTATTTATCTCATCCCTCTATGCCAGTGCTATTAGCTACTTTTGAGCCAGACCCACTGACTGATGTCCTAACTTATGACGTGAGGTTACCATGGCTTGTGTATCAAAGACATCTTCTCGGCAGATTTTGGGTGTTTCCGAGTCGGGAATTAAAACGCAGGGACTGTATATTTCTACTGGATCCACCCACTGGCGTTGGTCGCTTTCCACCGGGTACACCGCGCACGTCTCGCTTTCAGAGTTTCAGTAATGTAGGTGGCTACACTGCTTCATTATCTCCGCGCAGTCAGAGTCCGGGCAGGCACACAGCACAATCACTTGTTACCGTATCTTGAGCGGCCGAGGCGGTCAGCTGCCATTCATTTTCAATGTAAACTGGCGTTGATGAGCGGCCGACGTTGTGAGCGGCGTCTTGAGAGCTTCATGAGTGTCATGAGCTTCGAAAGTTGAGAGAGGCTCAACTTTATGCAAATTAACAGCGACGCGACACAGCCGATCTGGATTCCAAAGGTGGAAAAAAGGCGGAAAACGGCAGAGCGAGAGTGAAAAGCATGAAGGAGAAACTTATTATTGCATAAACCGATGTATAGATGGATTATTAAATATGCCTAGTATTTGAAAGCCTAGCCGCTTCGGCTTCTTTGGCCGCTTCGACAGCAGAGGCAGCGGGTTGTGAGCACCCTGTACCAACAGCTGACATGGCTTTTTAATTTATATTCTCCTCTCCTGGTTTAAATGAACACTTTTTTGATGTAACTCCTACTTTAAAAGACTTAATTATTCAATTCAAGATCAAGACAAAACTTGTGCATTATAAATAATCAACATCTCTCTGAAATATTTTTTTCTAGGACAAGAACAAATCTAAAGTTTTGTCTCTCCTGGCAAGTGGGTGTGATGAATGGGGACAAATCTACCCCTTGCTGAGCCACTTGGCAGCAGTTGTGCTGGTCATCCCAGTTTCCAGCGTAAACTGTAAGAGAAACTTCTCCACTGAGGAAAAATGGCATTGACTAGAGTTGCTGAGTGGTGTGCCTTATATTTAATCCATTTACAGAGAACTGTATACATTACCAGACTAGGGTACAAAATGTGTGTTCCAAAGGCTCCTCCTGCTTTCATTACTTTTGATTAATTGCAGTTATCTTAATTTTTAGGTGAAATCAGAACTCCATAATCAACTTCAGGGGGAACACCTCACTGCCTGCTTGAGGATCTCCATTAATGCACCCAGCCCTGGAGATTTTGATAATGTCAGAGCTCTGCAGCTGTTCTTTGAAAAGCCCAGAAAAATAAAATGTTCATCACCTGTGAGCAGAGTGTGTAAATCAGGGGTGCCCAAATCTTTTCAGCTTGTGAGCTACTTATAAGATGACCAAGTCAAAATGATCTACCTACAATAAAAATGCAAAACATGAATTTATTTCTTCTAAATTATCATTATTTAAGTTATTATTATTATTACTATTTAATATTGTGTATTCTTTTTTCCCTTTTAGGATAAATAAAGTATTTTTTTAATTGAATTTGAATTTCATCTTGAATACATATTGGTGTGTCTTGGATAACTGCATGAACCTACATTGCACAATACAACTCTGTACATTGTTTGCCCTTACCATACTCTGATTACTTGTACTGAATGGCATCAGCCAAGGCAGCATAGTCTGGACAGTAGCTGCTGATAGCCAGCTTCAAGCATGCTTCCAGATGATCATCAGTCATGGTAGAACGTTATTTAGACTTAATAATCTTCATGTGGGAAAAGGCTGATTCGAACAAATAGGTGGAACCGAATAATGCAGTGATAATACTGTCAAACTCTGACAGACAGTTCTCAATGTGCTCTGTGTACCGTGCACTGTGAAGTTGCTCATGCGTCTTCCCCTGCATCTCCAGCTCCAACTTAACATTCTGGAAGTGTGCCAAATCATGGCGCTGCAACTTTGACGACAGATGTTGCATCTTTCGTTTGAAAGCATTTACTGAGCTGATCATATTGATCACAGTTTTGTCTTTTCCTTGCAGCTCTAAATTAAGGTCATTGAACATGTTGGTCTGATCGGTTAAAAAAGCCAAGTCTAGCAGCCACTGCTCATCATTTAGTTGACTGTATCCTGCATGTCTGGCTACAAGTAAAAACTCCTTAATCTCCGGACAGAGCTCTCGAAATCTTTCCAGGAATTTCCCTCTACTGAGACATCTCACATCAGTGTGTAGCAACAACTCAGAGTGGTTGCAGTCAGCCTTCTCCAGATGTGCACGGAACAACCGTCTTTGAAGAGATCTGGCGCGAATAGAACAGACGATCTTTGTTGTCACATCCATTATTTCTTTCATGTTGAGCATTTTAGCGCATAACGCCTGTTGATGTATTGTAACGACCCAGATTAAAGTTAAAGTTAATGCAGTTGGCTGTCTCCTCCTCTCCCTGTCAATCACTGGACTGCAGGTACTGTGTACATTTTAGGACATCCTCAGGATCAGTCTTCAGCGTCATACCTCAGATGAAAAGGTGTCACACTCGCACCAAAAGGCTTCATAAAAAAACTTTTCACAATGAACGGCCTCAGAAAAACAAATGTCAGACTCAACGACTTCAGCTCAAACGTTGTCATTCAAAACGGCTTCAGCTCAAAAGTTGTCATTTAAAACGGCATCAGCTCAAACGTTGTCATTTAAAACGGCAGAAAATGCGGAGAAAGACAAGTTGAGTGGAGACGAGGAGAAAGACGGCGCCTACAGATGGTTGGCGGATGTGGTCAGTGACTTCACGAGGGCTAAACAAGAGGCGAGAGACCGGGTAAGAGAAGTGGAAATGGCTAACGCGGTCGGGCTGACCCCCACAACGGCGGTCCGCGCCACTTCTTCCCGCACCGGAGGCGGTCTGCAGGCTATTGATGTAAGCGGACATGACTGCGCTCGGACTCCAGTGGTTGTCTCGTCAGTGAAGACACCCAGGTACACTGGTAGGTCAGACTGGGAGGCTTTCCTGGCCCAGTTCGAGCTGTTGACCCAGGCTGAGGGGTGGTCCGTAGAAAAGAAAGCCCTGCAGCTGGCTCTGAGCCTCACAGGTGAGGGTCTACATAAATGTAGCGGCGACAAGCTGACAAAGACCAGTGAAATCTCCTCACTGACAGGTTAAATAAAGACCTGTCTTCTGCTGCTGAGCCCTAATGACAGACGTGATTATGGGGCTTTGGTGGGGACTCTACAGAGACGTTTTGGACAGTGTTTACAACCAGAGCTCCTGCGTAATGAACTGAGTAACCGTGTCAGAAAACCTCAGGAGCCGCTAGGGGTTTAGCCAATGAGGTGGAGAGCCTGACACGGCAGGCATATGCTCACATGCCCCCGAGTGTACAAAGTGAGCAAGCACGGGATCAGTTCATCAGAGCCCTCGCACCCGCAGAGCTGTGTGTTCAGGTGCAAGTACTACACCCGCAGACCCTTCAGTCGGCCTTGGAGATGGCGGTGGAGAGAGAGAATGTGTGGGGTATGGCTGGCAATGGTGGGGCCTATCAAGATAAGCGCAAACCTGTTGTGAGAGCTGCAGATAGGAGCCACCTGGTGGAGGAGAAGCCGGCCTGGGTGAGTGAAGTGACTGAACTGTTGAGAGCTGTGTCACCTCGCTCGAGCCCACTTTGGTACGTCAGCGTTACAGGTGAGCTGGCTCCTATGACTGGTAGGGCTGTGTTGTCCATGACTGTGGGGGGGAAATCACTACGTCACATGGCATGGATAGCTGCAGTGCAGGACCCTTGTATTCTGGGTCTAGATTTTCTATGGGCTACTGGCTGTCAGTTAGACCTGTTAAGAGGGACTGTGAGCTTTTATGAGGGGCCAGTTGTCATCTTGTTCCCCAAGCTTAGTCAGGATGGGTACCCAGGCAGGATAGCAACTACTGCAGCAGAGACTGTTGTTGTCAGTCCTCTCCCTGTGCTTTCCTCTGCCGTGTCCCCTCTCCAGAGTGACAGTGGTCACACTACTGAGATTGAATGGTGTTTATTCCTTTCGCTTCTAGACAACTCAAGACAGCATCACAAATGTCCTGCCCTCGTGTTTGGCCCTTTAGCGGTATGAGTTCAATCAGTTCTTCCTGCGGCCCATCAGAGTTTACATATCTGCATAACAGTGCTGTCTGCTCAACATCGTTTACATCACTTGACTCATCACAGGCAATTGAAAATGCTTGAGCTGACTTGATGTCAACAATTTGCTTACTGTATGTTTTTCGCCATTTTAATGGTCCTGTCTCTGACGGTCCTTGTGGAGAGAGGCATTTCTCTAATTTTCTGAATAATTTCCCGTTTGTTTTTGAAGTCGGAGAATAGATGCTCCGATATTTTCATGAACGACTCCTTCATATACTCTCCATCTGTGAATGGCTTCCCCCTCTTTATGATCTCCAGAGCTGCCACAAAGCTAGCAGTGCTAGTTGACTGTGGAGAACTGATCCACTTCTTGAAAGATAGTTTGCGCTCTTAAGCTTTTCGTAGCAGTTCCGAAATTGCTCTCTTTCGCTCATCCTCGGTTGAGTATTTTTCAGCGAATGCTAAGTGTCTGTTTTGAAAATGTCTTTCAATGTTACATTTTTGTTGTTCGATATTTTCTTGCCACATATCAAGCATACAGGTAAGCCAGCGTCGTTGGCGCTGAATGCAAATAAATAAGTCCACGCTGAATTAAACTCTCTATTTTCTTCCGAAACTTTCCTTTTTTGTTTTTTTTTCATGGCTATTCAGGGTTCACAACTTCGCACACAGGTTCGCACGGGTTCACACATTCTAAAAGCTGCCAGCAGGTAAAGGCGCGGGATGTTGACGTTGATGTGACGTAGCCTATATTTTGACAAATTATGAATTAGAAATAGGTCTAGCTTTTTAAAAATTGGATTGTATCAACTCAAATTCCAAGACAACTGCGCAACAAAATAAACTAATATTATGTGAATACAAATTAATTAAGAAATACTTATGTTCGTTTTTTTTTTTGTCAAAGCCAAAGGGAGCCGCTATAAGGAGGCTGAAGAGCCGCAGGTTGCCAACCCCTTGATTATATTATTAGATTAGATTCAACTTTATTGTCATTGCACAAAGTACAGGTACTGAGACAACTAAATGCAGTTAGCATCCAAGCAGAAGTGCAAAACAGCAGTTAAAGTGGTTAAAGTGCAGAGTATGTGCGTATGTAAAGTGAATTCAGTGAATAAAGTGAATAAATGCAATACAGTACTAACAGTTTAGTGCGAGGTTCAGTGGCTGAAGGGGGGACAGAAGGGCAAAGGGGATCAAAGGGGACTACCACGCAAAGTTTGCGTGGTAGTCCGCAGTCACTGTGTGTGTGTGTGTGTGGCAGTCCACAGTCTCTGTGTGTGCATGTGTGTGGTGGGGGGGACCCTGAGGTTGAGAGTTTAGCAGGGTGACCGCTGCAGGGAGAAAGCTTTTCCTGAACCTGCTAGTCTGGGAACGGAGCACCCTGTAGCACCTCCCGGAGGGGAGGAGGTCAAACAGTCTGTGGCTGGGGTGAGAGCTGTCCTTGACGATACTGCGCGCCCTCCGCAGGCACCTCTTGCTCTGGACAGTCTCAGTGGAGGGGAGTGGGGAACCTGTGATGCGTTGGGCGGTTTTCACCACCCTCTGGAGTGACTTACGTTCTGCAACAGAGCAGCTGCCATACCATACTGAGATACAGTTAGTGAGGATGCTCTCGATGGTGCAGTGGTAGAAGTTAGTGGGGATGTGGTGATGGACACGAGTTTGTACACCGGGAGCTGGGTTTTCTCAATAAAGTTTTTGAAAGACTGGAAAATGTTCTCTCCTCGCGTATGTTCGGGCAGTACTGTCAACAGCTCCTCTCTTGCATTCATGACAGTAAACACCATCCGAATAAAAATGCACAACTGGGTTGTGTCACTCACATCGGTTGACTCGGTTGACTAATTGTAGCAAGAAATACTCGCAGTCTGCAATATCCTTCCAAAGTTGCTGGATCAAATCCTCGGCATGGCTTCAGAGTGCCGTGTAACTGTATTCCTCGATAGCTGGAGAGCTTTGATTGAAGATAATATTTCCAATTTGTTTTTAAAGGCTTCAACAAATACCTCTTTATCATCTCTCCGTCTTGGAAGGACTTCTTGTGCTTAACAATTAAGTGACTCACCGAAAATGATGCTTCGGTGGCTGCCTTCGCTTTTGTGGTCAGATGTGAGAAAAATGACTGCTGTCCGGACAACTGGGATTTTAGTTCTTTCACCTTTGTCCTTCTCAGCTCGCTATTCGGAGGAAAGTCAATGTCATAGTTTTTATCAACAGTCCTAAAATGTTACTCCACATTCCCCTTCTTTGGAATAGCAATGGCACACTGACAGATGAGGCAAACGCACTTAGAATATGACATAGTGAAAAAAAATCCTCCTCCCATTCTGTATGGATGTAGTAGGTTTTAGGCTTCTTACTCGGACTAGCTACGGCACTCATTTTTATACCTTTTGTTGTATTTAGTCTAAATAAATTGGAGGCCAGCTACGCAGCAAGGTAACTGAACAAGTTAGCACAGTTTAACGCACATGCAAAGGGTATCACAAGTTCAGATATCAGACTGGCTACCCTGTATGTCAATCAAAAGACAAATGTCATAGTGCAGATGGATGATAGCCTGTCATTCATCTCCTACTTTTTAATGTCATGCAATCTACTGGTGGAACGCGATTGGCGTATTGGGCACCCCTGGTGTAAATAGTTTGTGAATAGCCTGTCCAAAAATGTTGTTTTTTTCATTCAGTAGATTGTTCAAAAGATTGTTTGTTCGAGTAAGGGAGTGAGTGAGTTAGTTTTTGGTATTGTTTTATTCTGAATTAAATTTAAAATACTTCTGATATGCCTTTGTAAGTTCTTATTTATCAACGTATGTTCATATACAGCAATTTACATCCATGGTCTCAAAATGCACTTAAGTGTGATGCGTCATCTGCATCCAAACTGAATCCCTATCTCTTGCTCCATCAAAGGTTGCTAGAAACTTGGGTGTCATGATTGATGACCAACTAACCTTCAAAGATCACGTTACCTCGGTTGCTCGTTCATGCCGCTTTGCATTACTAAACATAAGAAAGATCAGACCATACCTAACCCAACATGCCACCCAACTCCTGGTGCAGGCCATGGTCATCTCCCGCCTTGACTACTGCAATGCTCTCCTAACTGGTCTCCCAGCCTGTACTATGAAACCTCTGCAGATGCAGGTGGCGGCGCGTCTGGTCTTCGATCAGCCTAAAAGAACACACGTCACTCCTCTGTTCATTGAACTCCACTGGCTACCCTTAGCCGCCTGCATCAAATTCAAGTCACTGATGTTAGCCTACAAAGTGCTTAATGGAACGGCTCCCATCTACTTGAATGCTCTTGCAAAGGCTTATGTCACAACTCGGTCCCTCCGTTCATCCCAGGATTGTCGTCGAGCAGTGCCTACACCATGCCTAAGACAATCCAAACTCTTTTCATGTGTCGTCCCACGATGGTGGAATGACCTACCGAGCACTATCAGAACAGGGGTGTCCCTGTCTATCTTCAAGAAACTCTTGAAAACCCGGCTCTTCAGAGAGCATCTCACCTTTCCTATAACTTAGCAGTCAGAGACTCTCCCACCACAGTCTCCTAAAATCCTGTGGTAAACACTGGTATACAAATATATACATATACATATACAAACGCACACACAGACAAGTGAAAAATAGCTTAAAAGTATACGTGTATACATATGTATATATATAATTGTACAGTCTAAGTAAATAAGACAAGTGAAAATTAGCTTAAAGAAATGGCATCTATCTATCTCTATGTCTCTCTCTCTCTCTGGTGGTTGGTGGTGGTGAGTGGATCTGAAAGTCTGCTTGTTTTTCTCACTTTTTTTCTGTTTTCTTTATCTGAACTTAATCCATGACAGTTTAACATCTTTTTGTGATTGTCGTGGAACTTTACTAGTTTATTGGCGGCCGGTTGGCCATCTTTTTTGTTTGTGATGGCGTTTTCCGGGACGCTGTCTTTGTCTTTGAAGAATGGGATTCGGGTTCAGCCAGACCCCTCAATCCCAGTTGAAACAGTTCTCCTTGCTGTTGGGGATATTGTTGGCCATGACAATCTGGTTTATGCTTCCCGAATGAATAAAGGAGTGGTGATTTTCTTGAAGGAGGAGAGGTTTGTGACTGAACTGATTGTTAGCGCGGTGACAGTCGGTGGAGAGTACCTGCAAGTATCTCCACTTGCGGTACCCTCCACCCGGGTTGTTGTGTCAGGTGTCCTGCCGTTCATTCCAGCTCCAGCGCTTCGGGAAGTTTGCAAACGGTTTAAAGTCTGTGGGTTTATGGTGTAAACATGAGAAGCTAAAACATGTCCAATATTTTAGGAGGCAGGTTTTCGTGTTTTTAAACTGTCCTACGCAGACCCTGGACGTTTCTTTCAGGGTGAAACATGGAGAAGGTTCATATGGTTTATGCAAGTACTAAAAACATTTTGAGTGTGGGGATGTTGGGCATAAAATCTGACAAGCAGATTTTTTGTCCAATTGGTTTTTCTGACCATCATTTAGTATACCTGGACTTACTGATTACAAGTACCACTAGATGCAGATCTTACTGGCAATTTAACTTAGAATTACTCCACGATTAAATTTTTTGCAGAGATTTTTTGCAGAAATTTTAACAATTTTGGGCAATGTGGAAAAAAAGCCAGATTTCTCATCTTTGACTCATTGGTGGGAGATTGGAAAAACACAAATCAGAATTTTTTTGCCAGCAATACACGAGTCACTCTACAGTGCAAATTAAAAAGGTGATTCAGAATTTAGAAAATTAAATAAATCAACTGGAAATAAATTATTTGACAAATGTAACTAACACTGGATGGTGTAGTGGTATGATTGCCACCTTCCATGTAGGAGACCTGAGTTCAAATACCCTGCATGAAAGGTATTACCTCCAGTAGGGGTCCTTAGGCAAGACCCCCTTACCCTACATGTAAGTTGCTTTGGATAAAAGCGTCTGCTAAATGCATAAACATAAACATAATACTTACCAACTTAAGCAAAAGAAAGAACAGTTACGCTCTTTTTTACATGAAAGGGCTAAAGGAGCTTTAGTCCGGTCAAGATTCGCTGGTGTCAAAGATATGGATGCCCCCACGTCCTTCTTTTTCAACCTGGAAAGACAGTTTAGACAGAATAAGCAGGTGGTTTACCTCCGCTGTCCAGATGGAACTCTGACCAGTGATCTCCGTGCCATGAAGGAGCATGCTGTGGGTTTTTACAGCAACCTCTTCAGACAGCAGGTTTGCAACAGAAGCTGCATGGATGCTTTACTGGATGGTCTTCCCCAACTCACCACTGCAGATCGGGCTGTTCTGGAGGCTGGAGTTTCTTTGGAGGAACTGACAGCTGCTACTCAGAAAATGGCTTCACTTTGTGAGGCTGTTGGGAGAGGACTTTTGGGAAGTGTTTCAGGAGTGCATCCAAACAGGCATCCTGCCATCATCCTGTCAGCATACTGTTCTTTCTTTACTCACAAAGAAAGGGGATTTGACACTGCTGAAAAACTGGAAACCTGTTGCTCTTCTTTGTGTGGATTACAAACTGTTCTCTAAAGTACTTTCTAATAGACTGATAAACTTCCTTGAGTTTTTTATACACAGAGACCAGTCATACTGAGGGATTTGTTTGACGTCTGTAGTCCCTGGCAATATTTCATTAGCTCAGGAAAAGGCTTTTGATAGAGTTGATCATTTTTTCTTTTTTCTACTTTAAGAGGTTTTGGATTTGGTAAAGGCTTTATTTCTTTAGTAGGTTTATTGTATGATGAAGTATTTTGTGTTGTTAAAGTCGGGGGAGGGTTGAGTTGTCCTGTTAAAATTCAGAGGGGTATTCGACAGGGGTGTCCCATTTCTGGACAATTATATTCTGTTACGATTGAACCTCTTTTGCACAAAGTCCACTCAACTTTAACTGGGATTCTTCTTCCAGGTAATATAAAATGGGCTAATCAGAGCTTAAAAATTTTGGGTGTGTTTTTAGGAACAGACACTTTTATAGAAAAAAACTGGGAGGGTGTCATGGAGAGAGTGTGTGCCAGACTGTCCAAATGGAAATGGCTGCTACCTCAGCTCTCCTACAGGGGGAGAGTTCTGGTTGTAATTGACTTCCGCCCTCTGGCATAAACTGACTGTGTTGAAACCACCGTCATCCCTCTTACAACGTCTCTAAAGGACTCTGATAGGGTTTTTGTTCTTATTGACGAAGTCCCACCTTAAACAGAAAGAACCACACAAGAGATCAATATTAAGTTCAGCTTTTGCAAAAGCGGAGAGCTGTTGTCGCTTCAGCCACAGGTGTATGTATCTAAGCAACCTCAAGCAGTCTCTGACTCCCTCCTTGCAGCGGCTTGGTTTTATTCAAAGATAAGAAAAGGGGAAGAGCTTTACAAAATAAAAGGTTGCATAGAAAGTTCAGAGCGCGTGACTCTGTTGAATGTTTAGATATGGAGAAACATCTGCAAATTCAGAGTGTGAGACTTTGTAGAAAATCATACAAAGAGATTCATCTGTACATTGGTTTGAATCAGGCATTGTGCATTGTAGTTGAACTCAGTTAAACTCTGTTGACCTCTGGAACACTCTGTCCTGAGGCATCTCCCTTTGTCTATACGCACACACATTTCATATCATATGATTGGAACTAATACAACATATGATTCATATATGGCACACAGAATTTATGGTATAGCACGAGAGTGCAATTATAGCACATGGTATATCATGAGATAACAACTAAAAACTCTAACAGACTCTTGTGGATTTCCTCTGGTCAGGACAACACTGGGTGAGAGCTGCAGCCCTGTACCTACCGGTGGAGGAAGGAGGACAGGGACTAATTGACATAACCTCACGGGTCGCTGCTTTCAGGCTTCAAACTGCACAAAGACTTCTTTATGGTGCTAGACTGCCATGGATGGACACTGCATGCCTTCTTCTGAGGAAAGCAGGACCTTTGGGTTATGATAAACAGCTCTTTTTGTTACAGCAAGAGTCTATAGACCTGAGTGGTCTCAGTCCTTTTTACCAGTCAGTTTTAAACGCATGGTAGATTGGTAGACCTTGAGAGGACCTTTGGTAGGACCATGGTAGACCTTTGAGAGGAAGGCTGGTATGACACCAGGGATGTGGGTATTTGAAGTTGGAAACAGTTTTCTTTCATCACACCTGCTCTCATCAGCTACGATAACATCTAAAATGACAGAAGTAGGCTGTGTGAAGCTGGGCCATCTAATGAAGATCTCTGTGTCCAACCTTGCTGAGCCTCTGGGTGTTTGCTCCAATAGACTGATGTTAAGGCTTAAAGAAGAAGCCTGTGGTTCCCTGCCAAACTGTATCAGAGCATTTGCTGCAAATAGTACTCTGTCTGACCAATGGGATGATGAGTATGAGTATGTGTTTCCTTCCCTGAATGTCTCTCCTGCTGTGGATCAGTAGCAGGATGAGCCAGACAAGCTGTTGTCCCTGCAAACTTCGCAGTTAGGCTGTTTTGAAGTTTTGCAGAAAAAGGTGTTGTATAGTATTTGTGTGAAGGTACTGAATTTACGCTCCCTGGCAGGGGTGAGTGTGTCGAAGTGGACTGGGTTTCTTAACACCAGCTCTACCCCAAGAAGCTGTTGGCGGTCCCTGTACAAACCCCCCCATTGAAAAACGGGTGGGTGACGTCAAGTGGAGGATTGTACATGGGGCCATAGCTACAAAAGGGTATCTGGCACACCTTAATCCTGACATTGGTACTAACTGTCCTTTTTGTTCTATTTATCTATCTAATCTATCTATCTATCTATCTATCTATCTATCTATCTATCTATCTATCTATCTATCTATCTATCTATCTATCTATCTATCTATCTATCTATCTATCTATCTATCTATCTATCTATCTATCTATCTATCTATCTATCTATCTATCTATCTATCTATCTATCTATCTATCTATCTATCTATCTATCTCTGTAGATATATATATATATATATATATATAAAGTCGAATGCAATGTAGTTTGTCCAAGTGGTGTTGCTCTAGATAGCGTATTGTGTGACGTAATCAGCAGACAAAGGACCCCGAACCCATAGAGTATATACAGAGTTACGACACGCTTTGATGTCGCCGCAAGCTGTCATAGTTTTGTATGGTACAGCGTGAGCTATTGCATGGTAAATATAAAAGTAAATGTATGTTGTATGGGATGTATTTTCATGTCAATTCTGCTTTTGAGCTGTGGGGTTGACAATTGAAAGTGCTTTGATTACTTTTGAATAATAATAATACATTTTTTTTGAGGGAAAAGTTTGTGTTACCTTTGCTAAGTTACTTACATGAGTGATGCAAACTTTACAAGGTTGGTTGTTCTGCCTTTGCAAATAGATCAACAAGTTACCTTTTCATTTTTACCATTATTGGACTCTACGCACTTATCTGTTTTGTGAAATGTCAGCTTTTCCAAAGTACTTTTTATCTTCATTACCAAGTTTAGTTATTTTGAAAGGATATGTGTCAGAACCATGGAGATGTTAAGATTGAGCCATGTACCAGATCTATGAAACAACCACTAATTATGCTTGAATATGATCAGTCAATAGTAACAAATCTATCTCTACAAGAAACTATTCAAACTTGCAATTTATGTTAGAACCAATGGACTGGAAGAAGTATGACTGGTACAAACATTGTTAAATAAACAAGATTTTATTAAAGAATTATTGAAAGAAGAACAATTGTGTGTGTGTTTACAAGAAAAATAAAAAGAATAGGAATAATAACCACCTGTCCCAACCACCTTCATCCATCGCCCCAAGCCCAAGAGGAAGAAAACACTTTTGAGGATGATGGCTTCTGCAGAAGTTAAAACACCTGATGATCACACTTACTGCATAAAATTAAACCTTGGTACGATACCAGTGAACACAGTCTTTCCACAGTTTTTCCCATTTCATGTATTTCGAAAACAAGATATTGTCAACAGACTTGTCAATTTCACTTCTAAGGATGTAGTGTAGGTGGCATAAATACGTATAATAACACCAACAATACGTTGTTATTACAGATATTGAGGGACAAATTGTGGTGCAGTTAGAGGCGAATGAGAGGGATGTGTCAGGTGGCAATGAAGCAGAGGTCAGCAGACTACCAGGTGCCAGTCAGTCAGGGGCCACTCATCCAGGAACCAGTGTGCCAGGGGCCAGTGTGGAGGATCTGCTGAGGGAATTAAGAAAGGAAAGATATATGTGGATAAAGCAGAGAGCGCTCTAGCACCTGTTTTATCTGTGTCTTGTAAGATGACATTGAATACTTTGAAAGGCGACTCTAAATAAAATGCATTATTATAATTATTATTATTATTGTTGTTGTAGTAGTAGTAGCTATAGCAGCAGCAGAAGGTTAGCCTAATAGCATAATGGCCTCAGTCGTATTTGAATGCCTAGACTTAGGCAATTATGCTATTAGGCTAACAAGAAGTAAAACAGCATTTAAGTAATGGTTACAGTAACAGCAGTAGCATCTTAGTATTAGCAGTAGTATTGTGGTGATGTTTTAAAACCTATCAATCAAAACAACTTTACATAACGTCATCTGACAACAAAAAGTAAACGGACTTTAGTGAAATTATCACATTAGCGTCATGTGTTAACTCGTTAGCTTCCGTTACCAAGCTTTTCAGTTAGGTCCCTAAATCCATTACATTTTTAACATCAAGATCGACATTTCATGCAAACTAAATGTAAAAATAACGATGTCTAAGAGTATACTTCTGATGTATACTTCTGAAGTATTTTAAACGGGTTTAAAATATGTAAAAATGTAATATGCATTGTATGATACTATTTAGTGTGTGTTTGTGTTGGTTGGTCGTCGGTTGAGTAGAGTGATAGAGAAACAGACATAGTCTGTGTGTTGTGTGCGTGTCTGTATATTTGAAAGCTGATGATCTATGAAACCAGATGAAACCAATAGCTTGGTCAGACTACAAGCCTGTCTTAAAGACATAAAGACCTGGATGACTCAGAACTGCTTCTAAATTCAGACAAAACTGAAGTTCTCTTTGGACCTGAGCGCTTCAGGGAGAAATTGTCTAGTTCTATAGTTACTCAAGATGGTATTTCCTTGGCTTCTAGTTATAAAGTGAGGAACCGTGGAGTTATTTTTGACCAGAATTTATCATTTGATGCACATATAAAACTGGTTTCTAGGACTGCCTTCTTTCACCTTCGTAATATTGCTAAAATCAGGAACATCCTGTCTCAGGGTGATGCATAAAAACTAGTTCATGCATTTTTTACTTCAAAATTGGACTACTGTAATTCCTTATTATTTGGCTGTCCCACATATTCTCTGAAAAGCCTCCAGCTGATCCAAAATGCTGCAGCCAGAGTTCTGATGAGTACTAACAGGAGAGATCATGTTTCTCCAGTTTTAGCTTCTCTTCACTGGCTCCCTGTTAAATTCAGAAAAGAATTTAAGATTCTTCTCCTCACATATAAAGCTCTTAATGACCGAGCTCCATCATATCTTAAAGATCTCATTGTAAGATATTTTCCTAACAGAGCACTTCGCTCCCAAACTGCAGGTTTACTTGTTGTTCCCAGAGTTTCTAAAAGTAGAATGGGAGGCAGAGCCTTCAGTTATCAGGTCCCTCTCTTGTGGAATAAGCTGCTAGTAAATGTCCAGGAAGCAGACACCCTTTCCACTTGTAAGATTAGGCTTAAAACTTTCCTTTTTGATAAAGCTTATAGTTAGGGATGGCTCAGGTAATCCTGAAACATCCCATAGTTAAGCTGCTATAGGCTTAGACTGCTGGGGGACCTCGTTTGTCACATCTTTCCTCACTTTGCTCTCTTTTTCCCCCTGTTTAATTTCTCAAATTATATTATGTAAATGTGACATTATTATTAACTTATGTTTCCCTGTTCCAACAGGTATCCTTTGAATGGTGTGGTTCTGTTTTTTCAAACCCCAGCTGGTTGAGGCGGATGGCCACCCTTCCTGAGTCTGGTTCTGCCAGAACTAGTACATACTTCTGCTAAGTCAGTGAAGGATCCGGCTGCTCCACTGTGAAGGTACTGACCCATTTACAGCCCAGCTAGTCCCTTCTGTGTAATGAACAGCTGTGATGCTGCCTCCCAGGTGTCTGGCTCTTGAAGTCCTTGTTGCATTGCCCGCTGAAGATAATCATGTATGTCTGGATCAACACATGGATCTTCTATCTGATGTCCATTTGAAAAATGTCAAGTGATGCTTCTTCCACGGCAAAGCCACAGTCTCATGATCCAAACCTGTAAACCATTAGTTAGTTTTGCAGCATAGTAATTTTTAAAAGACTTCAGGATAACCCTAAAAAGGTCAAGACATTTGGTTTATGGACCATTGTGCCAGAAATTAATTCTTAATTAAAATATATCAGTATAGTAATTGAGAGCTTTCTTTTTCATTTTTTTAAGTTTAACTACACAATGCAAACAATATACCTACAGGGGTTGGACAATGAAACTGAAACACCTGGTTTTAGACCACAATCATTTATTAGTATGGTGTAAGGCCTCCTTTTGCGGCCAATACAGCGTCAATTTGTCTTGGGAAGGACATATACAAGTCCTGCACAGTGGTCAGAGGGGTTTTAAGCCATTCTCCTTGCAGGATAGTGGCCAGGTCACTACGTGATGCTGGTGGAGGAAAACGTTTCCTGACTCACTCCTCCAAAACACCCCCAAGTGGCTCAATAATATTTAGATCTGGTGACTGTGCAGGCCAAGGGAGATGTTCAACTTCACTTTCATGTTCATCAAACCAATCTTTCACCAGTCTTGCTGTGTGTATTGGTGCATTGTCATCCTGATACCCCGTTGAGCTGGTTAAATACAACTTTCTCAATAATCTTGGATATAAAAGAGAGATTAGAGACAGGTCTGTAGTTCTTCATCATAGAAGCGTCTAGAGTTCTCTTCTTTAGGAGTGGCTTAATGGCAGTTGTCTTTAGTGACTTGGGAAAAATGCCTGATGCCAGTGAGCTGTTAACTATTTGTAGGAGATCCCTTTCTACTGAGGTAAAAACAGTTTTTTCAGATGCCGAACTGTTTCCTCCAGGATTTTTAAATTAATAATATTAAATTGTGACATAACGTCAGTTATTTCTAGGTTTTAGATACAGATTAGTTTTCTTGTTGGTCTGAGTGGCGTGAATGTTTTGTATAATTGTTTTGATTTTTGGGCTAAAAAAGTTGGCAAATTTGTTACATTTCTCAGTGGAGAGGAGGTCTGTGTTTAACTGTTCAAGAGAATTTGTGAGTTTTTCAACCATAGCAAACAGAGTTCGAGAATTGTTGGCATTCTTATTAATCAGTTCAGATAAATGCAGCTGTCTGGCCTTGCACAGCTCATTGTTACCTACACTTATGTTCATCTTTCCTGCATTCTCTTTTCTGTTTTTTTTTTACTGTTGTGGTGTTTCTCTATGGTGTTTTCTGTTTGCTTAAGGTGCTCTTGATTCTTCCATTACATTCAAATTTCTTAAGTTGAAATGATCCAGCAGTCTGTCAACCGACGCTCACTGTTTGTGACATAGCTATGGCCTCCCTAAACTGAGCACTTGTTTTCTCATTAATGTACCTCTTCTTAACTGAGAAGCTGGTTGTTTGAACATTCTGAGTAATCAATAAATCAAATAAAATACAGAAATGATCAGACAAGGTCAAATCAATAACCACAACAGAAGAAATATCAACACCTTTAGAAATCACCAGGTCCAGAGTGTGACCTCGAAGGTGGGTAGGTTCTGTTACATGTTGCCACAAACCAAACATGTCCTGCACAGAAGAAAATTATTTGGCATTACCATCCATCATATTATCTATGTGACTGTTAAAATCCCAAGTCAAGATAAAATAGTTAAAATCAGTCGAGATAACAGACAATAATTCAGAAAATTCATCAATAAAACTTGCACAGTATCCTGGAGATCTGTAAATGATTAAGAACAGAATTTTAGGAACACCCTTTAAAATAAAACTAAGAACAGTAGCACTTATGCTCTCTGTTAACAATGTTTCTGTTAGGAAAATAAAATCTAAATTGTGTGAAATTATGAAGTCATTAACTAACAGTGACTTATTGGACAGAGATCTAATATTAAGTAGAGCGAGCTTTGTGGAGTTTACACTGGTCACAGATTAGATAGATTCACCCAGCAAGTTGACTGTTTTCGATTCCTTCTTTTGCTAACTAATACAGGAATCCTACTGTGTCCCAGCTTGTTCTCAGAACAGATGTCAGTAGTAAGATTACTAGAGCAGGGACCCTGAACGCATCATGGCATGTAATCTTTGTTTTGAACTCTGCTGCTGCTCCTTGAACATCCTGCACATCCCCTTGTGCCCTGCTCTGCCAGGACAGATGATGTAAGTGGAATTTCTGTTTGTCAGAAGACTTGGGGAGATCCAAAAAGTTGTTCTCATTTAAGCTGCTAACTTCAAGCCTCTTGACAACACATGTACTGACTAATTCTTCCTTTCCAAAAGTGCTGAGCAATATGTTGCCCGATTTTCCTGTTATCTTTAGGTCTCTCATCAGCTCCTCTTTGCAGAACATTTCAGTGCTGCCTGGATCTAAGAATGCATATGTTTCAACTGTCCTATTGCTTCTCATACACCTGACCTTCACTGGAACAACTGAAAGTACACAGGATGTCTCTCCAGCGCCAGTGCAACCACAAGTTTCACCATCTGTAATGGGTGATTAATTTGAAACTGGTTGCTCGTTATTCTCACTTTCCCGAGTAGAGGGAGATGACCCATCCTTATTCAAATGCAGAATGGTAGGGTGCTTCAGAGAACATGTTTGACATGTTTGTTTGTGTCTTTGCTGACAGCCTTTGCTCAAATGCCCATGTAACAAACATCCAAAACACAAAGACATTTGATTTAAGAAATTCAAGCCTTTCCTTGTGAGGTTTTTTGCTTGATGATTTACAAGCAACAAGTTTATGACCTACTTTCTGACAGAGGAGAAACTGGTTTTCACTTGTGTTCACTTTTTTACCTGCTCTGTGCGCCTTGACAGTAGCGTAACAGCTACAGCAAATATGTGTTTCTTCTCTTTTACTCTTAGAGCACTTTCCTTTCTTGTCTTTAACTTACTACCATCCTTCAATAAGGCAGGTCTTGTATATTGCCAAACAACAGATGGGAAGGATTTTTTGCCTGCTTGTCCACAAAACTGACCAAATCAGCAAACTTAGCCCTCATTCTTGTCCTTTCTTGGATGTTACAAGCAACCCCCCTCCACTTATCTCTCAAGTTGAATAGAGACGCGTGGAGATGACCTCTCTCAAATCAGTAGGGCTATCCATTTTCCCCAATATATTCCGTACTGTCAACTGTATTGCAACCACTAGTGAGAAACACGGCAAACTCAGTCAAAGCTTCTCCATCCTCTCACCTAATTACAGGCCACTTCAGTGCCTTTTTAATTTAGGCAGAGGCAATAGTATATTAATTCCCAAAATGCTTATTCAAATGCTTGGCCTCTGCATAGCCTGTCAGGATGCATATGTGAACAACTTTGGAGAAGAATTTTTGGTCTGCCACATGTAAACTGTTATGCAACCTATGCAACCTACTCCAATGGATCTCCATTAAAATTTGGAATATCCAGTTGTGGGAGAGTAGAGACCTTCTGTTGCTTCACTGAAAGCTCTGTGATCTCACTTTGTCGCTTCAAGACATTGAGCAAATCTCCAATATTACCTGTTCTGCTATGTTCCATGCTGGGCTGTCCATTGGAATCAGCATTCAGCTTATGAATCTGGTTACTATGGCTGAGCTCTTTTTACTTTCAGCACTCTGCATCTCATTTGTTCTACTCTTGTGGTTGAAATCTCCAAAATCTGAATGCACTGCTCTGAAGCTGCTCTCACTACCATGGCTTGCAGCATTTAGGTAGACAGCTATCCCATCCATAGGCATTACAGAAGTGCAAAGAGCTGACTCCTTCACATTTAGCACCTGTGGTGTATAATGGATGGTCGCCTTCAAACAGACTGTGTGTTTATGGTAAAGGAAGAACTCTGCTGATACAGACTTGGTAGAACACAGAAGTATTTTTTTGTCAACCAGGTCCGTATCAGAATTACAGAATGATGCATCAAATCTGGAGAGATCCTCGAAGCCAAAAAGTCTGTCATCTCTCCCTCACTGGGGGTGTTTCTCTCCTTATGTAGGTTAAAACCTTCCCCTATTTGGTGATCCTGGGTGGGCTCAATAGTCAGGCTAAAAGATATTTGTATTTATATATCCCTGGTGTGGCTGTCCTGGATGTTCTTAACTGAGGGAGTTAAGCATGGGGTGTTTCTTCAGATGTTTATGTTTACCATTTCTGAACCTCTGTTAAGTGTCAGACACTACATATTTCCCCCCTTCGGAACTACTTAGTTCCGAAAAATGGAATGGTATCATCAATATATGTCATATCAAGTGACTGACCCTTATCCGTGGCCCTGTGCCAACAAAAGCCTCATCGTTTGACATCATCTGTAGCTAAACATCCTAATTATATATAGATCTTCAATTTCAGATTCCACTAATTAACTAACTTGTTAGACCAAATTCGGCTACGGTAAAACCAGCCTTCTGGTCTCCTTCCAGCCACACAGCTCATTACTCTCCTAACATGGTTAAACATCCATGTCTCTCTCACCTATGAATTCTGTGTGATCCTGTAGGGAACCTGTAGGTCAGCCTTCGTCCATTTAATAAAAAAACATCCTATGTAAAAGGTGGGGAAAAAGATTGGACGGCCTAAGGGAATCTCACTTTTGAGCCAATTTAAGCAAGAAATCCCTGTTTTATACTAATAATTACCATTACCATCTAATTTTAGGACCTTTACGGCCAATCCGGTCCGGTTCCATCCTGTTACTCAATATATGCCCACAAAGGGTGACCCCTACTGTACTACTGAGAGTAAGATACATTAAGAGCCTTATAGCATCAAAATTACAAGTAACATAGATGTTTATCAATGCATTAGCATTGGCGTAGCGGTGCAACTTAGTTTCCGTCTTTGGTATCCCAAATCAGTTTTCCATCATTGTATTATCCTGTCCAGGAGCCCATAGTCCTTTTTCATTGTCCATGCACAAGTCTCAGAGTTCATTTCAAGCTTGGGGGTCCCTGGACAGCTAGCACCTCTAGGTTGGTCTCTACAAATATCATCCTGAGAAAAAGAAAACACCAGCCAGTATCTTTCCAGAAAATTAAATGATGTTATAATATGTTGTAACCTGACAGCTTCCCTTACTTTGTAATTGTAACCCGATGTGTCCAAACTCTGCTTCCAGAGTCCAAATGACTACACATGTATCTGCTGTTTAATAATCCCCATTTTATTTCTATATCAGTGTGTATGTGCCATGTGTATCTGTTTATGTCCACCCGTCATGTCCTGGTAACAACAAACTCTATACTCGCCATTTCCCCCCTTATGTCTGTTGAAATTCCTATACATAGCTGGGACACCTCGGTGTCTGGCAACACCACTGCAAAAGTAGGTCATTTGGTAAAACAGTGGATTAAAAGTCAGGAAATGTACTGAAGTAAAGGTAACTCAAATCAATAAGAACAACCCATTGTGTGTACAGTCAACTGAAATTAAACAATAGAACATAGGCAATGTTAACAAGACTAAATACTTTCAGAAATAAGTAATCAAAATATATGTGACAATGTCATGCTTAGTAAAACGGAAGCCTATATAAAACATGGATAAGACAAAGCTTTTCTCCATTACAACTTGACAGCCGCATGAAAGATATAAGTTGAAAATAACCGGCTGACGCTGACATAGGAAATTCCTCTCACAACGAATAGGTCGTAGTAACGGACCACGGCCAAAATAACAAGCAAAACAGATCTATCTTGTATATGGGCAACTTTCCTGACCAAAAGAATGCAAACCAAAAATACAATTATCTTACCTCCCTAAAGTAACATAAACAGGAGAAAACTGGGTCAACAAAATAGCAGTCCACTCTTCCTGCACGACTATTGTAAGAATGTTTTTAACCTTTTTCATAGGAACCGTTCATCTCTGTGTTGAAATACTCTTCGGCTGTCACTTTCCCACTTTTTTTCCCCCCCTTGTCCTGTCCAGCATTATGGCAGCAGAATTGTAATCTGAATACCTTTTATGACAAACAGATTTGCTTTGCCAAGGGAAGTTTATGAATGTAAAGCTCCCCTTGATGCCCATCAACTGCTTTTTTTTTTTTTGTGACAATATTTAACATGTAATAGTGCCGAACCGGACTGGGGGACAGGGAAAGAGGAAGAGCAAAGAAGAAGAAACAACAAAAACAGAAAGAAAAACCAGACAACCAGCTGCTACACCTGTAAAAACAAAACAGACTACAATCCACGGCCTCTGTGGGGAATCCAGCCTTAGCGCCACCTGGAGCACCTGAAAGCAGACAAGCAGAGAAAAAACAAACACACAAACAAACAAAAACAAGCACAAGTAGCAATCCGAGTATTCAGGAGCTGTGAACTAACTCGGTGGGCGGTCTCACACCTTTGCCTAATTTTTAACTGACAACGTGGCAGCTATAAGCAAACAGTTTACCGAACCTGGTACCACAAAATCTGCATGCAGAAGTCCTACTGCATCATTTTCCTCATTTACCCCTCTCGCTCAGAGCAGTGTGTCTAAACTTCTCACATGTAGCCATCCTACTACATGCCCACTGGACCCCGTCCCTACTAATCTTCTCCAATCAATTACTCCTACTGCAACTGCAGCACTCACGCATGTGATTAATGCTTAACTGACATCGGGCACATTTCCTACCACATTCGAGCAAGCTCAGGTTACACCGCTGCTCAAGAAACCTTCCCTCCCTCCAACTCATGTCGGCCAGTCTCTCTCCTCCCGCTTCTGTCTAAAACCATTGAAAGGGCAGTCGGATTACCTTTCACATAACAACCTCCTTGACCCAAACCAATCTGGGTTTAAAAGTGGACACTCCACCGAAACGGCTCTGTTAGCTGTGACAGAAGCCTTAAAAGAAGCCAGAGCGACAGCTAAGTCCTCTGTACTTATCCTGCTCGACTTATCAGCTGCATTTGACACTGTCAACCACAGTATCCTTTTGTCCATACTCTCTAGCATGGGCATCACAGGCAGAGCACACTCCTGGTTTGAATCATACCTCACTGGTCGGTCTTTCAAAGTATCCTGGCTTGGTCACACTTGTGCAGCGCACCACCTCGCCACAGGGGTCCCCCAAGGTTGGGTACTGGGACCTCTTCTCTTTGCCATATACACCAACTCACTGGGACAGATTATCCGATCACATGGCTTCTCATACCAATGTTATGCTGATGATACCCAGCTCTATCTGTCATTCCCACCTGACGACCACACGGCCTCAGCACGAATCTCAGACTGTTTCTCTGACATATTAACATGGATGAAAGCCCATCACCTCCAACTTAACCTCCCAAAAACTGAACTGCTTGTCTTCCCAGCCAAACCAACCATACACCACAGCATCTGCATCCAAACTGAATCCCTATCTCTTGCTCCATCAAAGGTTGCTAGAAACTTGGGTGTCATGATTGATGACCAACTAACCTTCAAAGATCACGTTACCTCGGTTGCTCGTTCATGCCGCTTTGCATTACTAAACATAAGAAAGATCAGACCATACCTAACCCAACATGCCACCCAACTCCTGGTGCAGGCCATGGTCATCTCCCGCCTTGACTACTGCAATGCTCTCCTAACTGGTCTCCCAGCCTGTACTATGAAACCAGATGGTCCAGAACACGACGTCACGTCTGGTCTTCGATCAGCCTAAAAGAACACATGTCACCCCTCTGTTCATTGAACTCCACTGGCTACCCTTAGCCGCCCGCATCAAATTCAAGTCACTGATGTTAGCCTACAAAGTGCTTAATGGAACGGCTCCCATCTACTTGAATGCTCTTGCAAAGGCTTATGTCACAACTCGGTCCCTCCGTTCGTCCCAGGATTGTCGTCTAGCAGTGCCTACACCACGTCTAAGACAATCCAAACTCTTTTCATGTGCCGTCCCACGATGGTGGAATGACCAACCGAGCGCTACCAGAACAGGGGCGTCCCTGTCTATCTTCAAGAAACTCTTGAAAACTCAGCTCTTCAGAGAGCATCTCACCTATCCTAGCACTTACCTTGTACTTACGTACCCCCTCTATCTTTCTGCACTTCCTTTTATGCCTGCATCCTATCTCTACTCTGTCACCTCTGAAAGAGTCGGACAAGTGGGTTCCTTCTATGTAGTTTATTGTTAGCTTTTTATATAGCTTGTTATATCTTCATTTGTAAGTCGCTTTGGATAAAAGCGTCTGCTAAATACATAAACATAAACATAAAAATTCTGCTACCCTAATGGCGAGTTGTAAGTCTGGTTGGTGGAGGATATATTTCTTGGTTATTATAGACTTAAGTTGTTGATATTCTAGGAATTTATTGCTGCCTATCTCATGTTGTGATATGTGCGCATCAAATTAAATAAAATTTCCATTTTTGATTATATGTTCCAGATGTTTTATTCCTTTGTTCTTCCATAGAGTAAAGTTTAGCATTTTTTTGTTTTGTAGGATGTCAGGATTGTTCCAGATGGGTGTAAGCTTACATGGGAGAAGTGAAGACTTTGTAATTTTAAGAAATTCCCACCAGGCTGTCAGAGAGGTGCTGATGTTAATGTTTTTGAAACATTTGTAATTTTTTACGTTTTGACTAATAAGTGGCAGGTCAGAGATTTCCAGATTATCACACAAAGCTTGTTCTATATTTATTCATGGTTCATCTAGTGGGCCAGGTTTAAACCATTTTGATATATATTGTAACTTATTGGCAAAGAAATGGTGCTGAAAATTAGGTAAATCTAATCCACCACTGTCCTTGGTTTTCTGTAGGGTTTTTAAACTAATACGTGGTGGTTTGTTTTTCCATAGAAATTTGGAGATACATGAATCTAGTTAAACCAAGTAATGGATGATTTTATGGGGATCATTGAGAACAAGAAGTTAACTTTTGGTAGTATCATCATTTTGATGGTTGCAACTCTCTCCATAAATGATATGGGTGATGACTTCCAGCAAGTGAGATCGTCCTCTACTGTCTTTAATAACTGCACATAATTTAGCTTTGTTAGCTCTGAGAGCCTGGCAGAAATGTTTATGCCTAAATATCTAATATTTCCTGACTGTAAAGTGATCGCAGGTATATTCTGGAACCTACAGTTAATGGGCAGAACTGTGGTCTTAGACCAGTAGTCAGAAAGTGCTGAGAATTTATGAGTGTGATTGTGTGAGTGAAAGACGTCTGTGAGTTCTGAAGGAAAAGTAATACATCATGAGCATAAAGACTTATTTTATGCTCAATATTTTTGGGGTTGGATGCCTTTAATATTTCTATCTTGTCAGCTGCTAAAGGTTTGATGAAAATAGCAAAAAGTGAGGGGGAAAGTGGGCAACCCTGTCTTGTACCTCTCTGCAGACTGAAGCTTGGAGAAGTTTGATAATTTGTCCTGACACATGCATTTGGGGATATATATCAGCCTTATCCAGTTGATGAAATATGACCCAAACCCAAATTTGTTTAATGCTGCGAATAAAAAATTCCAGTTAACTCGATCAAATGCTTTTCCTGCATCTAGAGAGACGATTGTGGTTTCCAAGTTGTTCATGGTAGACTAGTTTATGAGATTAATTAGCCTACATGTGTTAGTGGATGAATGTCTACCCTTTATAAAACCTGTCTGGTCAGGATATAGTTATTTTTTCTATTCTTTTGGCGAGGGCTTTACAAATCATTTTGAGGTCTACATTTATTAGAGATATTGAGCGGTAGCTGGATGGAAATATGGGATCTTTTCCTGGTTTCTGTAGCAGGATAATGTTAGCAAGTTCATGTTTGGGGATAGTCTGCCATTCTCCTTAACTTGTAATACCATTTTGTGAAATGTAGGTCCAGGGTGTACCCTGCCTTTCACCCAGTGACTGCTGGGATAGGCTCCAGCCCCGCAACCCGACTGACGGATTGACGGTATAGAAAATGGATGGATGGATGGAAATGTAGGTGCCAAAACAGTCCAAAATTCTTTGTAGAACTCTGCTGGAAAACCATCTGGTCCTGGAGCTTTGTTACTAGGCATATGTTGAAGGGCTTCATGGAGATCTCCTATTGAGAGAGGTGAATCACTTTCCCACTTTTACAATTCAATTTAAGGTTCCAATCAGGCTGGCATATCCATGCCGTTGCAACAGATTTTAGAAAAATGTCAAGACTTTTCACCTATTTTCATTCTGCTTGAAAGCTTTTTGTTATTTTTAACCCTTTCTGCTTTTCTGTGCTGACACTTCTGCCATTTTTCAGCTATTTAAACAATTCTGCCTTTATTCAATCAGCTTAAAATCGTTTCCCTTATTTCTTTTTACCTTTAAATTCCTTCTACCGAGACTTCAGCAACGGGTTTTCTCACTGCTGCTATGCAGGAACAGTTTTCTCTAGTTTAAGCTGCAACTTCTAACCTATACACCATCAGCCAACAAGCGGCCGGTTTGGATCATGATCATAACTAAAACAAGAAATTCAAAGTGGATACATGTCAATGATATCATCCTCTGCTCACCATTCCTCTGTGTCTTTATCACTTATTCTCTTCATGAATATTATTAGGTGCTGTGTATTTTTGCTGCTCGAGATCAGGTGATTCTCTGCCTGTTTCCTCACCAATGCTGTAAACAGTACCTGATGGCACCACATCCTTCTCCTCCAGGCTTGGTGGTTGAGTAGATCGTATTGTGATTATGGCTGCACGATTCTGGGAAAAATGTGAATCACAATTTTTTTCTGTTTAGAATTGAGATCACAATTCTTTGGCACGATTTTTTTTTTTTAAATAATTTTTTCACAGGAAAAAAAAAAGACTCAGTACAACATCAACTATTATTAGACTTTTCAAAAGTATTATTATTATTATTGTTGTTGTGATACAAACACAATACAGTTGTTGGTTTTTTTGTGACTTTATAAAGGAGCTCACCTATTTCCAGATGGAGTCTATGGCCAAAACAATGTAGACTGGTTCAGTCATTGAGGGAGATGGCCTTTACTATGTTTTGACTGTTGTCTGTTGTGATGCAGGTCAGTTTATCCACTTTCAGACTCCCAGATGAGAGGGCATCCTTTAATCCCTGTACTAGGTTCTCTCCTGTATGGTCTTCAGGGAAAAAAAGCCATCTGTAAGCACCAGCTTTTGATAGTGAACTCAGGCGCTATAGAATTAACCGTCATGCTCAAATATGGCTCCATGGTGCGACTGCACCACAAAACAGACGTAGTGGAAAAACGTTCGATTACCTGCAATTCTGCCTTGACCCCCGCCCGCTGCTTATTGTACATGTTGGGGAGCAACGTTTGAAAAGTAGTTGCGGGAGGGCATCAAGAGTGTTTATCATCCTCTAAAATCCCTCATGTTGTGCAGTGTTTATTGGGGCCATATTTTTAGCCAACTGATATGTGATAGCTGCTGTGATCTGTACAAGGTTTCGGTTATTGATGTCTTTGTTTCTTGCTTTGTATGGTTTAATCGTGCTGTACTTGGTGGTGACGTTTAAGGTGATTAAAGAGATTTGTGGTGTTGCCTTGTGGTTCTTCAACCAGAGAAAAACACACTTTACAATGTACCTCACACTGTTTGTCATCCTCTGGCTTAATTTCAAAATACTTCCACTCTGCCGAATGCAAGCCTTTTTTGGGCATGAGTTTGGTTCGCTTGGGTGGGTGACTCTCGCCACTACCACTTGGGTTTTAGTTGTCTCTCACTTCTTCTCAAAGTGTCGTCTTTGAGTCTGGATCGCCTTCCGGAGGAGAAGCCACTGTTGTTCCTGGCATGTATGATACCAATGATACTAAACCTTCTTCTCTGTTCGTCGACTGGTAGGTTCTTGCTGGCATCATCAGAAACATGTATACCAGCACCGTAAGTGTTTGCAGCATCGTTACCCTTTTTTTTTTGGATCTTGATATTGAGCATCCTTTTGTATTTCTGGTTTGTCAGTCCTCTCTCTTGGTCCGCCGGAGTCTTTGTCTCTTTGTCCTTGAGTTTGGTGTTTTGATCTTCTTTTGGTGCCTTGACACGATAGGCGATACTCATCCTCTAACTTTGACTGCTGTCCCTGTGCTGTGAACAACTTCAAATGATCTCACTTTTATCACATACACAGTTGTTTATCCATCACCTTCCACCATAAAGCTTTGTCCCTTCTTGATTTTTATTTTGCTCTCAAAATGCTGTTTTGCATGTCTAGGACAATCCATAAAATTAGATAACTTGGCAGTATGGTGATCTACCCTGTGCTTGGTCACAAAGTTGCTCATCTGTGGTAAACAGCTCTTCAGAAAGGCATTCTTCAATTGCTTTTACTAATTTTGTGTATTCTTCTACACTGAAATTTCCTTCAAAACTGAACTTTTCCCATCTGTCTAAGTATTTAATATTATCTGGGTCCCGCTAAAACAAGTATTCCCCACTTTCTATTCCTTCAGTAGCCAACCGATTTGTGTGGAGTGCACTCTAGCAACTCGTCTGTCCAGTAAAACACTGCTTTTGTTGTCACAGCAAGGTTTCCCCCGTCTGTTGTTTCACTGAGACACTACTGAATAACTACAACCCATTCATATACATACAAACAAACAATTGTTTATCGAGATTTTCTATGGAGACTATGGAGTCCTTAATTTTTTAACTTCACTGTTTTGCAGATCTTAATTGAATATTACACACTGACATTGAACTTTACTGGATAAGCAGGTTGCATTCAGCGGCCTATATGTGAGTATCTATGTATAAGCTGTTCTTTGCATTTATCAGCAGCAAGCAAATCTTCATTGGACATGCATATGATAGTAGTAAAACAATTCTAATGTGTTAGCTAAACCTTGGGTTTTAGTTGCCATTCATTTAACCCTCCTCACCGCAGACTTTCCTCCGCTCTAACTTGTAAAGATGCTTTACCATAGATTGAGGGAGGAGGCAGCGGCAGTGCTGCGTTTGGGGGCGCCTGAAAAAATTCATGAGGAAAATAGGGGCATTGGTTTGTGATGCAGCTTATGACATAACATGCTTCAGAATCGCTGTGTGTAAAAATGAGATCATGTGTATGTGTGAATCAAGATCGCGATTTTATAACGAATAATCGTGCAGCCCTAATCGTGATACTCCCTAAAATATCAGTACTGTTTGAGGTAATGGTCGTGGTTGTCACAGTCCCCAGAGACGTTTTAATCATAGATGATTCTATGTTCGCCCCCTCACTTGAGGCCTTTGGCTCTTACTGAAGTGATAACCTGTGTAGTACCTGCTGTTGATGTATTAATTCCCTCAGTTGTTCGCCATCTGGATGATAAGGTTGGTGGCGGAGATGATGTTGAGATGTTTAATGGTGGTATTTCTTCAAAAAGTCCCAGCTTTGTATCAAAGCTGCCATTAATTACTACTAAAACCACCATTTCAACTTCTGTCTTCGTCTGTTGCTTAACTCTGACCACCCAAGTTGGGGGTCACAATATATTAGCTTATTGAGACTATAACGACTGCAGTCCCCTTTCTTTTTCACTCTCCAAACATCATTAAGCAGTACATATTTGAGTGGCGAGCAAGTGTTTGAGAAATATATCAGTCTTCCGTAGTTATCTTTCCTCTGCGCTCGAAGAAGTCTGTTAAGATTCCATGCGGTGCACTGGCATGGGAGCTGAACTGACTTACCCAGGGTTGCTTCAACTCTGGTTTGCGTAACGCTTGGGCTTGGTCTTTTTGCGAACTGACCTTGGTCTCCTTGGTGTAACTGACTCTTTCAGTCTCTCACTTCTTCTCAAAGTGTCGTCTTTGAGTCTGGATCGCCTTCCGGAGGAGAAGCCACTGTTGTTCCTGGCATGTATGATACCAATGATACTAAACCTTCTTCTCTGTTCGTCGACTGGTAGGTTCTTGCTGGCATCATCAGAAACATGTATACCAGCACCGTAAGTGTTTGCAGCATCGTTACCCTTTTTTTTTTGGATCTTGATATTGAGCATCCTTTTGTATTTCTGGTTTGTCAGTCCTCTCTCTTGGTCCGCCGGAGTCTTTGTCTCTTTGTCCTTGAGTTTGGTGTTTTGATCTTCTTTTGGTGCCTTGACACGATAGGCGATACTCATCCTCTAACTTTGACTGCTGTCCCTGTGCTGTGAACAACTTCAAATGATCTCACTTTTATCACATACACAGTTGTTTATCCATCACCTTCCACCATAAAGCTTTGTCCCTTCTTGATTTTTATTTTGCTCTCAAAATGCTGTTTTGCATGTCTAGGACAATCCATAAAATTAGATAACTTGGCAGTATGGTGATCTACCCTGTGCTTGGTCACAAAGTTGCTCATCTGTGGTAAACAGCTCTTCAGAAAGGCATTCTTCAATTGCTTTTACTAATTTTGTGTATTCTTCTACACTGAAATTTCCTTCAAAACTGAACTTTTCCCATCTGTCTAAGTATTTAATATTATCTGGGTCCCGCTAAAACAAGTATTCCCCACTTTCTATTCCTTCAGTAGCCAACCGATTTGTGTGGAGTGCACTCTAGCAACTCGTCTGTCCAGTAAAACACTGCTTTTGTTGTCACAGCAAGGTTTCCCCCGTCTGTTGTTTCACTGAGACACTACTGAATAACTACAACCCATTCATATACATACAAACAAACAATTGTTTATCGAGATTTTCTATGGAGACTATGGAGTCCTTAATTTTTTAACTTCACTGTTTTGCAGATCTTAATTGAATATTACACACTGACATTGAACTTTACTGGATAAGCAGGTTGCATTCAGCGGCCTATATGTGAGTATCTATGTATAAGCTGTTCTTTGCATTTATCAGCAGCAAGCAAATCTTCATTGGACATGCATATGATAGTAGTAAAACAATTCTAATGTGTTAGCTAAACCTTCTATATCAGGAGTGCATATCATGATGCTGAGAACAGAACCTCTTTCCCAGAATAGTGCAAACTTCATTACTCAACTGATCATAACTCCGCAATGAGCACATTTCAAAATATCACGCCTCTACATGTATACAAGGACTATATGTATAAATGTTTCTTATCTTTCTTGATATTGTGGCCTAAACCCAAACTCTGTGTGGCAATTTTAATTTAAACTCTGCCTCTGATTATTTAAAGGAGGTGTGTACAAATATCAATCTTTCTCAGGTAACTACTGATCCTACAAGACCGAACCTAAAAGAGCCTTCAAAGTCATCCCTGATTGGCTCAATCTTAACAAATCAAAGTTAGAAAATCTCTGACTCAGGAGTATTCGAACTTGGCGTTAGTTATCATTGCTCAATAGCTTGTATCAGAACTGCCAAAATGAAAAAATTAGGTCCACGCTTGGTATCCAGACGGAACGAGAAACATCTCAATGAGCAGGCTTTTTTAACTGATCTGTTGAATGGTGATATTCATGACACTGTTAAAATCGAAGATGTAGATCTAGCTCTTGACCATTTTTGTAAATCTTCTAATTCCACAGTTGATAAACATGCCTCTTTTAAAAAATATGAAACTCAGAACAGGTTTTGGTCCTACTAGTTTGCAGTGTGATAAGTGAATCCAGGAACCCCTTTCTGCTATTTCAGCTGCTGTGAGTGTTGTAAGTAGTACCTGATATGGACCTTCCCACCTTGGACTGGACCAGTTTTTCTTTTACTTTTTCACTTTGATGAGGATCCAGTCTCTGGGTTTTACTGTCTTAAGAGATTCCTCCACAGGTTCACCTGTAACAGACAGAAGAGATCTCTCTACTTGTTAATATTTGTATTCTGCTAAGGTTTCTTCTCTTTTTTTTTTCGTCTGGTGAATGGTTTTAACTGTGAGAGTACAAATGGTCTTCCATACATTATCTCAAATTAAGCTAATCTTGCGCTAGTTGGAGTAATATGTACAGTATGTTTAGGACTACTAGTGGTAAACAGTAACTCAATTTTTCCCATTTCTTCTATGATTTCCTTCAATCTTGACTTAATCATTCCGTTGCATCTTTCCACCAATCCTGCTGACTGTGGATGATATGCACAGTGGTTTCTAAGGTCTATTTTAATTATTTGCCATCAGGGAGATGACGTTGTTGAGAAAGCATACTGACTGTCAATGTAAATGTTAACAACCTTTTTGTTCTATAATTTACAAGCTTCAGTTAAAGCTGCCAATTTCAGCCGCTTGAGCAGAGTAGTAGTGGTCTTTTTAAGAGAACTTCAGCTTCTGTTACTACAGAAAATACTGTAGCATTCGTGCCATTAGGGTTTTTCCTGCTCTATCTGTCAAATAAACATAGTTATTTCTGCGTTTTCATAAGGTATCTCAGTTAAGTCTGGTCTTGGTAAAACACTGATATTTATTTCTGACATGCAATCATGATGCTCTCCATCTCGTGGGGTTAGCAGCAGTGTGGATAAGTGTAGTACATCTCTCTACAACAAGGTTTGGCTGTGAAAGTGGAACAGTTAAGCAGGAGAGATGTCTGGAAGGAGGCAGATAAAATAAAAAGTAACAATATCACAGCCACTGCATGAGGTACCTTAAGTGTTAATGGGTGAAATAACACTGTCAAAAATGCCAAGAACCGGTTTGAAGGACCCAGTTGTTAAAAAAATTCTCCCAATGGGGCTCAGAGTTGCTAGAGTCAGTTAACACAAAGATTTACTCTTTCAGGAAGCGCAAAAATGTGTGTGTGTGTTATTGTGTGGGAGTGTAGGTCTCTGTGTGCGTTTGTGTAGGTGTGTATGTGTTTATATGTTTAAAGAACTTGTGGATAAATCACACTGGCCTGTTTATACAGCAGGTTTGAACTTTGATGGGTCCAGTCGGTCATTTGTATGTTTGGAAGGTCCAGCTCTTGGAGGTAGCCCTTCTGTCTGTTTGGACTCTCATATACATTCAGTTAATCATAGAAAAACAAGAACAAAACTTTTTAGCCCCTTAAATTCATGAAAAAGACCACAAGGTAAAGTTGTTTCCATCCTAGAAAATAAGATTAAAAATAAGAGTAATCACCACCATCCCTATTAATTCTGGATATTCTAACAATCTAAATATTTTTTAAATGTTCGATGAAGCCCTTTTCTGCTCTGTTATGAGACTCAGCTGAGTTTGGGATCTAAACTCCAGTGCTTCCTCTAAAATAATTTCCTTTCTCAACTTATAAATGTATGTATAAGTCACAGCACCCGCCTTTCTTTTCTCTACACTCTGCACTGTGAGCACACACACACTGAATCAGAAACGCTTTTTTCCCCTCTCTTTTCTACATTGTGGACTGCGGGGTCACACACACCCTTTTTGTTGTTGTTGTTGGTTGGTGTGCCAGGGCGTTGTCTCATTTATTATATTATGCTTAAGATATGAATGGGTTTATCAGCCACATTTATTCAGTTACATTCATAAATTCACTGTAAATCTTTAAGTCTGTAAAAATCTTTAAATCTGTAAGTCTTTTTGTCAAACAGAAAACTAGTAAATAATATTCCAAAATGGGTGCATTATGGCACAATGTCACCTTACTTATTAGGACATTAGGAGTTACTTCAGGAATTTTAACCTCATAACATAATGTTCATCATAGACAGTCATCTCAAACATATGCATTATCTACTAACAACCTGAGCGGAATCCTCAAGGAGCTGATAACCTAGCTACTGTGACAACACAAATTACTTTTACAAATTACACAAAATAATGCGACTGTATTAACACGCATCAAAGAGTAACATTTGCACGGGAGCTCTGTGGACTAATTCAGCAAGCAGTGGGAGTCCATACACACCCAAAACGATTAACGCTAACACTCACGTGGTTTACACTGAAACCGTTCACAATCGACACGTTTGACTAACACACTGGGATAAAACATCCAAAACATCTTCTAATCATGTTTAATATTTATTAGCTTCTTTTGACACTGAACTGATCTGTTTCAACAGGAGAGATGAGTAAACAGCAGGACAACGGTATTGTTGCACTGGTAGGTCTCATCTGAATGAAGCTAAACTTTCTCTGCACAGAAACAATGTCATCTGCATTCAGTTTTGCTGTGCTCAACACGCAAGTCAGTGGATTATTGTCTGTATACACTGTGCAGTGTAGAGCATAGAAAAAGTAATCCCTGAATTTTTCACATACCAACCATTTTAAGGTCAAGAACTCCAGCTTCCCAGAGTGAAGGTTGTAGTTCTTTTCAGCGGGGGTCAATGTTCTTGAGCCATAAGCAATGACTTTCAGCTTTCCACTCTGTCGCTGGTATGGGACTGCACAGAGTCCCTGTTGACTGGCGTCTGTGTAAAGGACAAAGGGCAGCTCAAAATCAGGATAAGACAATACAGGAGGATGTGAAAGGATGTCAATGAGCTGCTCGAGGATGATCTTGTGACCATCAGTCCACTGGATGGGGGTCTTTGAGGACAGCTGTGCTAATTTACCCTTATGTCCTTTCCTCTGTGCCACACCTGCGAGCCCTCTCTCACCTGCAGCAGCTCATAGTCTCGAATATACATTTTATTTTCATATATATCTTTATTGGGTTACCAAGACACAATAGAAGTTCAATCTGTAAGGGTACAATTCACCCATTTTTCCCCTTTTAGAACACCAACACCCCCCAACCCCCACAAAAAAAAAAAGAGACAGGAGGGGTGAACAGTAGCTAGACCAACAAAAAACAAAGCAAAAACATAAATTAAATATAAACGGGGAACAGTTAGAGGAGGGATCCAGAAATGCTTGAAGAGAGAAAAAAAAAGTTAATTGTAACAAACTGTGTATGTTGCACCTGGAGTTCGACCAGCATATCATCAAACCAAAGGCAAATACTGGCCTCTTTCAAAAACCTGACTGGAAAAAAGTCACAACAGTATATCTTAATTAAAACCACCTGTCTTAATCATCTAAGAAGGGAATAGAATCGATGAAAGAAAAAAATGGGATTCCAAGTTTTATAGAATTTGTCAGAGAAACCCCTAATACTGTACTTAATTTTTTCCAAGTGCAAGAATGACATTAGATCCTTCAACCAAGAGTTAGAGGAGGGAGGATTCTTATCCTTCCAATGAAGTAAAAAACGCCTTCGGGCTACCAGGGATGCAAAAGCGGTAGAGTTTTTTCCCAGTTGGTGAAATGTGTAAATTCTTCAGGCACACCAAAAATGGAGGTTAAAGGACTCAAAGGCACTGGTTTGTTTAAAGCTTTTGAAAAAAAAGAGAAGACCAGAATGAGCTTTATCTTGGGCAGGATAAGAACATGTGAGTATGACTGGCTGGTGACAAGAGAGCATCTGTCACATGTATCATTTGTATTAAAACTAATTTTAAGTTTAGTTTTGGAAATATGTATCCTATGTAGGACCTTAAACTGATATAGGGTCAGACTGGCACAAGATGAGGTGGAATTAACCCTGTCAAGGGCTCTTTGCCATGATTCGTTTGACAACGAACCACCTAGCTCCTTTTCCCATGAATTCCTACTTGCCAGTGGGGATGATAGTGATGCCAAGATTAATTTGACCACAATTGAAATAAATCCACAGACCACAGGGAGAGAAAGAATTACATCAATAAGAGTAAGAGGTGGTTTGTGGGGAAAGTTGGGGACATTACGACAGACAAAATCTCTAGTTTGAAAATATCTAAATAAATGAGTTTGTGGAAGGGCAAATTTAGTTCTGAAGTCATTAAAAGAAATAAAAATATCCTCATCAAAATGTTGATCAAAATTCACCAGTCCTTTCTCTTTCCACAGAGTGTAAGTTGAGTCAAGTGTCGAATGTAAAAATGTGGTTTTCACAGATGGACATTAGTGGGCAAAGAAAGGTGATTCTGAAGTGCCGTTTAAACTGTTTCAGGATCTTTATACAATTTATTTAGACAAAACTATTGGATTGGAGGTGACTTTAGCAGGATGTGCATTTAGAGGGGCACATATTAAAGCTGATAAAGAGACTTAGCTGCACGAGTAGGCTTCCATCTGACACCAATCTGTGCTGGGGGAGTTGTACCAGGTATAGACTTTTTTAATATTAGCTGCCCAATAGTATGCCCTGAATCTGGTAAAGCAAGGCCGCCCTCATCCCTTGTTCTTTGCAAAATTGAGTACTTTGCTCTTGGAGACTTCCCTGCCCAAATGAAATGTGAAATAGTCTTATCCAAGTCTTTGAAAAATGCTTTGGCAGGTATATAGGTAGATACTGAAAAAGAAAAAGAAAATTTTGGTAAGATGTTCATTTTGATAGACTTGATTCTATCTATAAATGACAAGGGAAGGGCATTCCAGCGTAACAGATCTGACTTGACCTTCCTAACCAGTTCTACAATGTTATGTTTATGCAGTAAAGAGGGATTATTCAAGATATTGATGCCTAAATATTGAAAACTAGAAGAGACTAAGCGGAATGGTAGTGTTTGAGCTGGGATCTGTTTTGCTGCATTATTAAGAGGAAAGCATTCACTTTTATTAATGTTCAATTTATAACCAGAGAAGGAACCAAATGCGTTTAAGATGTCCAGAATGTTATCAGTGCAGACAGTGGGGTTTGAGACATATAGTAAATGTCATCGGCATAAAGTAATACTCTGTGCTCAATCCCATTCCTATAGACACCGGTGAAAAGTGGCGAACTCCAGAGGGCAATGGAAAGCAGCTCAATTGCAATGGCAAACAACAATGGCGATAGCGGACATTCTTGCCGGCAGCCGCGTGTTAAAGGAAAGAAATTGGACTGTGTTGAGTTTGTTCTTATACTAGCAGTTGGGACACTGTATAACAATTTAATCCATGAGATGAAATTTTGACCAAAACCAAACCCATTTAGAACTGAAAGTAATAACTCCACTCTACTCTACCAAAAGCCTTTTCTGCGTCCATAGAAATTACAATTTCAGGGTCTTGTGAATCAGGTTTGGACAGCATTATGTTAAGCAGATGGCGTATATTTGAGAACAGCTGTCTGCCCCTTATAAAGCCAGTATGGTCTTTTGAGATGATGTTTAGTAGGCAGGGGTCAAGGCGTTCGGTGGAGGTCTTAGCCAACAGTTTAATGTCACTGTTGAGCAAACTGACCGGTTGCCAGCTGCTGCAATCTTCAAGGTTGTTTTTCTTTTGGATAAGTGATATTGACGCTTGAGTTAAAGATAGAGGGAGGGTGCCGCGTTCAATAAAATCATTGAACATATCCAATAACAGGGGAGTGAGTTGATCAGAAAATTTCTGGTAAAATTTGGATGGGAAGCCGTCTGGGCCTGGAGCCTTGTCGCGTATCATTCATTTAAGCCTGGCTTTCACCTCTTCCAAGCGGAGAGGGGCATTCAGAGTATTTTTGAAATTAGTATCTACTGAAGGGAAGACTAAGTTATTAAGGAATTTATTCATTGAGGTAGTGTCTGATGAGGCTTCCGATTTATATAAATCAGAATAATATGAAGCAAAAATATTATTTATCTCGGTTGGGTCTGTAACTAGAGTTTGGGGGTCTTTACGAATTTGTGTGATGAAATGGGAAGAGGATTGATGTTTTAGTTGCCTCGCTACTAACCGACTAGCCTTGTTTCCATATTCAAGTACCCTTTGTACGCCTTAAAAGAAATTCCGCTTTGTTTGTGGAAACAAAGTCAAATTCAGTCTGTAATTTAAGTCTCTCCATTTAGAGAGTAGGATTGGCTGAAGTGGAAAGATGTCTGTCAATTAGAAGAATTGCTTCCATCAGTTCAAGTCGTTTTTGATTTTCACCCTTTCGTATCCTGGCGCTATATGAGATAATCTCTCCACGTATTACCGCTTTAAAGGTTTCCCAGAGTAGAGAAGGTGATGTAGAGTCAGATTTGTTATTTTTGAGAAAATGTGAGCTCTTGTCAGAGATAAATTCACAAAATTTATCAGATGATAATCGCCTAGTGTTTAGTCTCCAGTATGAGTGGCTTTTGGTTTTAGGGACTAATTCCAAGTCTAATAAGAGGGGGGCATGGTCTGGAATAACTATCAATGAGTATTCACATTGTTTCACAGAGGTTAATAAAATCTTATCATGAAAAAAGTAGTCAATTCAAGAGTATGTTTGATGAACCTGAGAATAAAATGAAAACTCTTTTGCTGTTGGATGGTAAAAACGCCATAGATCCACGCTGCCAATTTGATCTGTGAATACAAACATTCAGCTGCTTTGGATTGAGTAAATTTTCTCAAACACAATCTGTCAAGTGTGAGATTGACAGATAAGTTAAGATCCCCTTCAAAGATGAGGTGATGTGTATTTAGGCACGGAATGGATGAAAATAGGGAAGACATAAAATTAGGGCAGTCCCATTTGGGGGCATAAACACAAACCATAATAACAGGAGTTTGGAACTGCACATCTACGACAATAATATAACGGCCATTGGGATCAGATATGACTTGTTCTCATGAGAACTGTACATGCTTGTGTAGCTGTGCCTCATGAACGACAAATTACAATGAGACATCGTAGGATTACTAGGCTCTACAGTCTGCTTAAAACTTCAGTCCAGTTTTCAGAGAGCACCATAAAAGTTGGAGACGTGTGAAAAGACATAATATTTTCACTTACTGCTGAGATCCAGGTAGAAACGCTCCGCTTAATCAGCAAATAAGTCAAATATGCGAGACTGTCCGTCAACAGTGACCCGTAACCGTGCCGGATAGATCAAACTGAAGCATATCCCATCCATGTAAAGGAGAGACTTCACTTTACTGACTGATGCCCATTTCTTGGCGAGTGAGGCGCTGAAATCCTCAAAGATCCTAATGGGATTGCTCTGGTATGCGATGCTCCGTGTCTTCTTCGCCCATAGCAGCACTCGCTCTTTCTGGATGTACCTGTGAAAGCATACAAGAATGGGCTGGGAACCCTGTGCCGGTTTCGGCCCCAGGCTTCGGTGAGCTCGGTCCAGCTCAAGGCTAGTATCCAGTAATGCATCTCCGGTCACCTCCTTAAACAGTCATGAAGAGTCAAGTGTCAGTCCCCTCTGCCCCCTCTGGGATGCCAATCACACGGCGATTTTTCTGTTTGGATCTGGAAACCAGGTCCTCAACAGCAAGCTGCAGCTTTTCGTTCGTCTGAGTGATGGTCTTCACCTTGGATTTCAGTGTGGCCACTTCGCGCTACAGAGTCGTCAGGTCATCTGAATGGGAACTGGCTGTTTCCATTGCGGAGATGCAAGCTGTGTGAGAGGCTACGGTATCAGCGATCTTTTGGAGAGACGCTTGGATAGGAGCCATGGCAGTTGTCAGGGATGCGGTGAGTTCACCTGTTACATCTTTGCGGAGTTTCTCGAGTTCACCGACGAGCATGTCCAGTGTTAGCGGTTGGGCTCCACCTGTTGCTACACCGAAATGTTGAGTCATCTGAGGCTAGCTTTTGCTGCAGTTCCCGTGGGATTTACTCATTACAGCTCCAAAAATGTTATGCTGAAAAAAAAACAAAAAAACAAAACTTCGTACAAGTGTAGATATGTAAAAGTTACAAATGGTCAGGGAGCAAATGTCAGGCCTGTAATCACGCCATCGCCATTACCGGAAGTACCTTGAATATACGTTCTATCGTAACTCAGGAACCCAAGTAATTGGTGTACCTCCCCCACTGTGGTAGATATTTTCTCCCTCAGAGACACTACAGCCTGTATGTCTTTCGGGTCCACTCTCACACCCCCAGCTGAGACCAACCTCCCCACATACCTGACCTCTTGCTTGAACAGCTCACATTTTGTAGGCCGCAGTTCAACACCATGATGTTGCAGGGCTCTTAGTATAAGACGTACTGCATCAACACGATCACTATAAGACTTGGAGTTACAGAAAATGTCGTCAAGGTAAGGAATACAGCACTCATCACGCAATGTGATGAGCATCTCCTCCGTGCTGCGCTGGAATGCAGCAGGAGCATTGCAAAGACCAAATGGTATTCTCACCCACTCATATAGGCCCCAAGGGGATATGAAAGCTGTCATGTGGCGGAATCCTTCAGCCATGTAGCCTTGGTGGTAGGCTTTTCCTCGGTCAGGAATACTAAACCACCTCTGACCTCCCAGAGTATCAAAGAGGTCCTGGATACGAGGCAGTGGGTGGCGGTCAGGTACTGTTTTCTGGTTCAACAACCTGTAATCAATCAGTCTGAGAGTTCCATCTCATTTTCTGACACAGACTAACGGTGCTGCAAAGGGTGACTTTGACCTAACAATCCAGCCTCTCGCCAGCAGGTCTTGGATGTACAGTTTGACCTCTTGGTGAGTGGTTTGGGAATGGAGGCATAAGACTTTTGGACGGGAATATCATCTTTGAGATTGATGGTCATTTGGAGACTGGGGATGTCATCAATATCACTGTCATTTCAAGCAAAAGCCCCCGATTCCTCCCACAGCATTTTTTTTTTACCTCCTTCTGTTGCTCATCTTTTAGGTGGCTCACATCCACAGGTGGGTACCAGAGTGATGCAGTGGGCAGTATCTGATCTTGGTTGAATGATGGTAAGGAGTAAACAGTGTTTACCTGGGTGCAATTTTCACCACTTCTGGGACAGTCTGTCTCAATGATTTTAAAAATGGGTTCAATAATGCCAAGAACAGTTCACCCTGGCAAAGTCACATCATGTTTAAAGTGATTTGCAACTGGCTCTTTGATGAAAGGTCTGTCTGTTTTGTGAATTTCCACTAATCCTGCCCATATACTCAATCTCTCCAGCCGCACACTGTCAAGCATGGGCTTAAAAAGCACAAGTGACTCTGAGGGGGTTAATGTTTGCTGGGACTCTGCACTTAATGTGAGCTACATGACCTGCTGAAATTGTGACTTCTTTAAAGCCTGCTTTCACTGTAGTATGTTCCTCTTTAGGAGCTTTCTGAGTAAAATTGACTATGGCCTCTACAGTGCCACTATCAATCTCCATGATGCCAGCAAGGAGGGCAGACAGAGTGGACATAAGCTTAGGTCGGCTTTCATTGTTCTGAATGAGTACTTGGATTACATTAAAACCAGTTATCGGCCTGTCTAATTCCAGGTGACTCACCAAAAAGGGTACTCATATGGATAAGTCTGGGTCATCGTTGCCTTGCAAGTTTACCACCAACTCCACCCATCCATAATATGGAATGTCATCACCAGTGACTGCGGACACATGCAGAGGATCATCCAGTAGCGCTCTCCTCAGTATCTATGGCGGAGGACGAACGCAGCTATGAAAGTTAACCAACATAAATCTCTCCACGCTGGGAGGGAAAAAGAAATGCTATGAACAATTTAACAAAAAAAACCTCACGCTCTCCTAATTAGGCGGATTTAAACAAAGGACGCACTCGAAAAACAGAGGCACTATGAAACTTTAACTATAAACGTAACACTCGCCTTTAACGGCGGTGACTATGAAAAGTTACAACGAAAAATCTCTCCTTGAAAACGGAGGAACAAACAAGGCTATGAAACTTACCGTATTGAATAAATAAACTAAGAATATGAACAAGAATAATTTACTAAACCAGATAGCACTGCAGGAGGATCACTCACTGCAGGCTCGTGGACTCTATGACCGTGAAAACTATGGCTCAAGACAAAAGGCTGGTACTGAAGCTCATGGGGAGAGACAACATACCGGCACAAGACAAGGGAAACGCAGACTATTTGAACACACGAGGGACCAAGGGGAACAGGTGGAAACACTTGGGAATCAGGGAAGACAATCAGACGCCTGACACGGGAGAAAAGGCAAGATACCTGAAACGAGAGGGGAAAGTCAGTGATTTTCAAAACAAAACAGGAAATGACGAGACAAGACATGAAACAGAATGTATATCGGGACAGAGACCTGCCACAAGAACTCATAGGTTTGGCAGTTATTGCTCTGCTGTCAGCACTCATACATCCATTTTATTTTCGTGAGACATGTGAAGGCACCTGTATATATTCATCTATTCATATATCACTGTGTCTTATTTAATTTATTGTCAATAAGAACACTTTATTAAAGTATGTTAGTACTTTATATATGTGTTAGTGCTTATATATGTGTTAGTGCTGTTTAGAGAGCCCAGTGAGTAGGCCATTACAGTAGTCTAACCTGCTGGAGACAAACACATGAATTAGTCTTTCTAAGTCTGGTTTAGACACTATTCCTTTGATTGTGGCAATGTTTTTTAGATGGTAAAAAGCTGCTGATGTTACTGATTTAATCTGGCTGTTAAAGTTCAGGTCTGAGTCCAATATTACCCCTAGATTTCTAACATGATGATTAGATTTTAGAGAGAGTCTCAAGGTGACTGATAAAACTTTCTCTTTGTTTGTGTGAGCCATGATGTCACGAAGCATTGGTGTGAAGGGAGGACCCACCCAGATGCAGAACTCAAAAAAACTACGAAAAAGCACAAGGCAAGAACAAAAAGCACGACTGAGCCAGATATCAATAATCTTAACTGTTAAAAACAAAACAAAACTATGATAAATAACAAGAGGCAAAAACCTGACCTGGCAAGATTTGAGAAAATGTGACCATGGAAGTAAGGTGAGGTAAGGTAAGGATTCAGTCTTGTGCTGAGGGAAACCTGGAAACTAAATACTGTGGGGAGGTGATTAGTTATGGGGTGCAGCTGTGAAACAGAAACAGGTGACTTGAGCGAAACTTAAGGTGACAGGGGAAAAAAACATGACAAGAAATAAACCAAGAATCCTGAAAACAAGACAAAACATAACTCGAAGAACACACAGACAGTGATTTCAGTTTTGGCTGAGTTTAGCTGGAGAAAATTGTTTTGCATCCACACACTGATCTGGTCAATGCAGTGACACGATGCATAGTTGTGGTAGGACACATTATCGTTGCGTATTAGCTGGCTTAATGGGAGCATGTATAGATTGAATAAGTGGGGTCCCATGATAGACCCCTGGGGAACCCTACAGATCATAGGCATTTGGTCTGAGACACAGATACCAGTTTCAACACTACCAATACTTCCTGTCCTCAAGATAGGACTTGAATCAGTTTAAAGCACTACCAGAGATTCCCACCCAGTCTTCTAATCTCTGGAATAAGATTGCATGATCAACTGTGTCAAAGGCAGCACTCAGGTCCAGCAGAACTAAGACTGCGACTTTGCCTGTGTCTGTGTTCAGGCGGATATCGTTTGTCACCTTGATCAGAGCTGTGTCAGTGCTGTGGTGGGGCCTAAAGCCTGATTGGAAAGTATCAAAAGCATTGTTAGACAAGTCAGAAAGCTGTTGGTATACAACTTTTTCTAGGACTTTCCCTAAGAATGGCAGGTTTGATATAGGCCGGTAGTTGTTCAGCACTGTGGCATCAAGACTGCTCTTCTTTAGAAGAGGCTTAATGACAGCAGTTTTTAAGGCCTTTGGAAATGTTCCAGTCTGAAGTGAGACTCAGACTGCAGATGATCTTTTCGACTGTTTTGTCAGTAACAGGCAGTTGTTTGTGTTGTGGAAATTATTGCATTTTTAATGCCTTCAACTTTGTCAATAAAGAATATTGCAAACTCATTACACTTAGTTGAAGAAATTAGTCGAATTTAAGTCGCACAAACAAAGACTCGAGACTTGACTTCAGACTTGCCATCAAAAGACTTGAGACTTGACTTGGACTCGAGGTTTGGGACTCGTAAACAATCTTTCATGAAATTATTGTTTCTGATCTTTATTTTATTCATTCCGATGTATGACAAGACTGATGGCACAACATAGCCTCAGGCATGCGTAGGGCCACTGATATCAAAACTGCTCTAACTGTAACTGCCCCACGTCAGTTTAATACATTCTCATTTATTTATTTTTAGTTCCTACCTACCTTTCAGTTGAGACAGGCTCATTGTTCGTTTTTGTTTGTACACGGTACCCTTTTAATGATACACTGTCTGGCAAAGCATGGCAAGGGAGAAACCACATGGCCGGTTGTCTCCACACACTCAGTAAAGTAAAGTTGACATAAAGAGTCTGTCTGGGATCGCTCGAAGAAAGTCACTGTGAATAAACCCTGTTTTTTTTAAACGATCTCGGGCCTCGTGCTTTACTACTGAGAGGAGCTACACTAACCATGGCAGCGTCAAGCTCATCTGGAACTGTGCCATTTGTTGTCACTTTTGGTGATAAAGCGTTCATGCAGACAGCAACGGACAGCCACTTGCAAAGTGTGTGGAATAAAGGATGCTGACTCAACTATGTCCAGCTTCATCAGGCACTTAAAAACGCACAAGGATAGGTCAGTCTTTTTTTAATGTGAAAGGGAAACTTAGCACGTATCGACAGGTACCACTAACAAACTAATCAAAGTAGACAGTGTTGTAAACAATATGCAGATTATAGCTTCATTGTTCACCACATGGCATTGCTGATTTAGCTGCAGCAGCCGGTGAAATTTGGGAAGGCCTTTGGTTAAGTAGCCTAGGTTAACAGTTACCAAAGTAATTGCTAAGCCAAGTCTATGTGGATGTAGCTTAATGTTAATCTAATTGCTGTTTTAAGATAGCCTACTTTTACAATTTTAGAGACACCTGATGAAATTCCAGGTTGACTAGTTCTCATCCATGTTTAGCTTCCCAAGTGTTTATTTAAAACGTAATAAAGGTTACAATTTCTTCAGTCATTTGAGACTTGAAACTTGACTTGGACTTGGAAAAAAATGCTTGTGAACATGTCTGATATATACTTAAGTATATACAATAGGAACTAATACTCCTGTAGCTGTACATATGTGCAGAAGTTCAACACGGTTTAGCAGAAGCTGAACACTGCAATAGCAATAGCAATAGCTTAAATATGCTTGGTGCAGTAATGATACAAGTCCAGTGTGTGATAGAAAAGTAGTGGACTATTCACTATGAAAGTAACACTTCTGTAAGCTGTGAGCATGTGTGCAGAAAGTCAACAGAGTGCAATCGCAATTTTCAAGGTGCAATAATGAGATCAAGTCCAGTGTGTGCAGTTCCTGAGATAGAAGTAGTGAAATATTGAAATATTTCTTTTGCAGGCTGCTATCTGCTGTTTAGGAGTCTGATGGAGTTTTTGAGCCATGACCTCCTACATTTCACACTTCTGTACCTCCGGACTGAGGGTAGGAGTGTAAACAGCCTGTGTTGGGGGTGGGGGTAGTCCCTAAGGATGGAGGTAACTCTCCTGTGGACTCTGCAGTGGTAGATGCTCTGCAGAGAGGACAATGGTGTCCTGGTGATCTTTTCCGCTGACTTCACCACTCTCTGCAGGTGTTTACGGTCCACGACTGTTGTGCTGCAGTAATGCAGTTGGTCAGGGGGCACTTGGCCATGCAGCTGTAAAAGTTGCTGAGGATTTTAGTGAACAAACCAAACTTACTCCACCTCCTCAGGAAGTACAGCTGCTGTTGAGCCCTCTTGACCAGCTGTGTGGTGTTGAGTATCCAGGTGAGGTCCTCACTGATGCACCAGGTTTGGACACCCAGGTACTTGACGCTGCTTACCCTCTCCACGTCAAGTTCTTGGTTGAACAGTGGCTGATGAGGTCTCCTCGCCTTCCTCATGTCCACTGTCATCTCCTTTTGTCTTGTCTGTATTGAGGGTGAGATTATTCTCGTCACACCACGTCACCAGACTGTCCATCTCCCTCCTGTAGGCTGCTTCGTCCTCCACAGTAATGCGCCTGATCACTGCAATGTCATCAGCAAACTTCAGGATGATGTTATCCTTGTGGCTACGTAGTCATGGATGAACAGGGTGTTGAGTATGGGGCTGAGGACACGTCCCTGTCGGGTGCCAGTGTGTGCAATTGTGCTGGCTGTCTTGGTACCTGTCCAGACAGACTGGCGTCTGCCTGTCAAGAAGTCCAGGAGCCAGTCACAAAGTGTGGGATTCAGGCCAAGTGCTAATAGTTTGTGGGTGAGTTTGTGGGAGATGACTGTATTGAAAGCGGAGCGGTGCTCTGGCTGAGAGAAAGGTTGAAAATGGAGGTGAGAACATCAACCAGCTCTTTGGCACATGAGGGCCCATCCTGACATGTTGTCTGGTCCTGCTGCTACCTGGTAGGGGTTGATCTTCCTCAGTGCTTTGTGTACTTGGCTTGTTGAAACTGTTGGGTGTGTGCGTGACTCCTCTTTGTGCTGTGGCTGGTGATCTCAAACCAAGTGTAGAAAATGTTGAGGTCATCTGGCAGACTGTCTACAGAGCTGATGATGCTAGTGGAGTTCCTGTAGTCTGTAATGTGCTCTAGGCCTTGCCACAGCTGCCTGGGAGCAACTCTGTCGTGGAAGCTGTCCAGTTTGTCCTTGTACTGCCTCTTCGCCGCTGTGATGCTTTCCTCAGTCTGTACTTGGCAGCTTTGTACTCCATCCTGCTGCCTGAGTTAAATGCAACAGATAAGCTCACAGCTTGTGACTGTTAAGCCTTGTTTATGCTACTGCGTAATGTCGACAGCGTAGGTTGTGACGCCGTCATTGAGCATTCGAAGTTCTGTGTTGAGGGAATGCGTTAATCTGCAATTCACCATGCCGCTAGGGGTGTGTGGCTGTGTTTTTGTGTGGTTTCAGGGGTTATAACCGAATCCTTGCTTTTTCTTCCGTTCTCTCACAGTTTTTTTTTCTCACAGTTACAACAGTGAACAATGGCAACGAGGTGGAGCAGCTGTATTTGCAGTTGGAGCTCATCAATATTGAATAATAAATGCTTATATTGCAAATGTTGAAGCGTAGGCGACAGAGAAGACAGTTGCGGAGATGGTCTGTACGACCACTAAACCAGTCGAGGCTTGGAATGGGTGAATTTATAACACTGGCTCACCCATTGAAGGACCTGGATGAACAAATGCACTTTCGATACTTTTGAATGTCAATGGGCCAATTTGGCGAGCTTCTTCGCCGTATACAGCCATTAAGACCGGAAAAAGCAACTACTGGAATTTACGTTCAAATCCCTTTTTTAAATGATTATCAACTTTAAAAAAATTTGGTGTAATCTGCTACATCATATGTCTCTGTTTACATCAACTGAACTCCGTCTCCTTCTGGATCTTTTCCAAACCATCAGGGAATCCCTGAAACCTTCCTCTTGGCTTTCTGCAGTGCTGGCAGTTCCCTCCCTCTCTTCCTCCTTCTCTCCTTCTGCCTTCTCATTTGACAATCTGCATTGCAGTGTTAGGCATCCCCCCGTCCCCTCCTTCTCTCCTCCTCTCTTGATCTTTGCAGCATTGAGCAAATAGCATGGCTATCCTCTCAGTCTGTGACTAAGTATGCCTTTACACCGTCTTCCTGCCTCCCATGCCTTCCTCCTCTCTCCCCAGCTCTGCATCATTTGCACCCCAGTTGTATTGTTATACCACTGCGCCCTCTACAGAGCAGACAGCTGATATTACATTCAGCTGCTACATAAGGTTTTTACAGGTGTTAGGAAAGAGGAATGAAAGGAAAGATCAAAGAAAAAAACAAGGTCTTAAGTAAGACTGAAAGATCTATAGGGGTCTGTTTGTGAACTGCGACAGGGGGCATTATTTCAAAATGAGAGCAATTTAAAATCCTTAAACTATCTAAAATCACACTGAAACATGGAAGATTTTAAAATTTAATGTGGAAAGCCATACAAAGATAATTTAGAGCCAAATGGGAATTATCTGGAATATTAAGTTTGATTTCCAGGAACACTTTTCAAAAAGTCAAAATATGGCTACAACATTTCAAAACATCATAATCCTGTGGATAATTTGTTCAGTCATAGGTTGATAGACTTATTTACCAGTGTGAAAGTATTTCTAAAAAAAACCCATTTTGTTCCAGCAGGTGAAGTTAGGTTTACACAAACACAGTTTCATGTTATTTAAAAAAAAAATATCCATCCATTCATCTTCTATACCCGCTTTACCCAATTCAGGGTCACTGGGAGGCTGGAGCCTAAGCTAGCTGCCATCAGCAGGCGGGGTGCACCCTGGCCAGATGCTGATCAAACTGCACCATATGTAATGTTGGTAGTATTTTTAAATTGATAGTATAGGGGTTTAGGGCAGAAAATACATCTGCTTTAAAACAGCCTATCATGAGTCTGATATTAAAAGGATATAATGCTGAATCGATGGCACATTCAACATTTTCACAGTTCATCCTCTTTTGTTTGTCAGTTGGGCTTCAATTTAGCCATGTCAGTATCTCTTCACATCTTGGATATTAATGTGGGACTGTTGATATAAATTATCAGGGCTGTACAATGCGACATATAAACATGCCTGTGCTAAGAATTGATCTGCCCTGTAGCATGAGTGCTATGGGTACGATGGTAACACGATTACCCTTCCTGGTAGTTGTCGTCAACTGTGATCAGTGATTAATGTTATGTCTTGTGTATTGAACACCAATTCCTCACGGTCGCAGCTTCATGCTCTGTCCCATGCGGCTGGGTTGGCACAGGTACACAGAGGCTAACGTTACTCCCACGAGCCAAGAATATGAAGAAATATTTTCAACCTGTTCACGTTGATAAACACGAAACGAACGAAAGACACCCCAGACACCCTGGACGACACAGACAACGTAAAATAAGTTGTTTTTTTCCTTGTCCTGTCCAGCATTATAGCAGCAGAATTGTAATCTGAATACCTTTTATGCCAAACAGATTTCCTTTGCCAAGGGAAGCTTTATGAATGTAAAGCTCCCCTTGATGCCTATCAACTGCTCATTTATTTATTTTTGTGACAATATTTAACCGGACCGGGGGACAGGGAAAGAGGAAGAGCAAAGAAGAAGAAACAGAACAAAAATAGAAAGAAAAACCAGACAACCAACTACTACACCTGTAAAAACAAAACAGAGGACAATCCACGGCCTCTGTGGGGAATCCAGCCTTAGCGCCACCAGGAGCACCTGAAAGCAGACAAGCAGAGAAAAAACAAACACAAACAAAAAAAACAAGCACAAGTAGCGGCAATCGCATACAACACAACTGTGGATAGAAATTACCACAGGATAACACATCAACTGCTTAGCGAGCATGCTACTGGGCTAATGTGTGTAATTAAAACAGGAGCGGGGAATTGCAGAGTGCAGCAAAGGGGACCACCAACGTCACCCCATCCACTACACTCCAGAGAACACACACGCCCCCAAAACCCCCTACGTGTGTGAGTGTATGCTGTGTACAGGAGCCAGAAGGGAGAGGGGTATGGGATATAGACCCAGAGAGGGCATCCAGACACTGGCTGCAATAGGCACCCCCGTTTCCTGTGACCTAAAACAGGGCAGGAGGGCCTGATGTCCACCAGGCTCGGGGCCTCCAGCGACCGTATTTGGGGAGCTACTGTGCACCCAGAAGGCTCCCACCCTCCCCATCCCACCTCAGAGGACCTCTACAAATAAAAAAATAAATAAAAAAAACAAACAAACAACCACACAGTCACACCAGTCGCAGCAGCCTGGGCCTGAGACCCACCATCACCCAGGCACACCCATGCTGCCCCCAACAGGTGAAAAGCACCGCGCCACCCCACCGCACGCCTCAACACCCTAAAAAAAAACAACAACTTGCAGTGTAGACACATCGGAGGTCCCAGAGCAACCAGCCCGGCACCAGGACTTGCACCAACCCACCCATACTGTGGCGTGCTCAGGGCAACCCAGACCCCCCAGACACAGGCAGGGCTCCCCCCTGGGGCGCAATGCAGCACCCAGACACCAGGGCCCAGGCCCAGCACCACAACTCATGCCAGAGCAGCCCGGCCACCACCCCAGTAAACGTAAATTAAGTTAACGAGGACCCACCAACACAGACCGAAAACGCGACAACGACAAAAGTGAAAGCTAAAATGTATAGCTACAACACTGAGTGGTAGCAGAAGTTCGCCTGGATCAGGCCTGGAGTGGCTAGTCAGGAGGACCAGGACAAATTGCCGGTGGGCTGATCTGATGTTGGGGCCGCAAGGGCCGGTGTTCTCTTTTTTTTCTTGTGGGCCAGTTTTCAGTCATGGCATGGGGTTGATTACGTGCTGCTACCGCTGTCCCTGGGCTGCCTTTGTTTGTTTGTTTGTTTTTTTGCACACGAACACTGACGTGTTCGTCACATCAGTGCACTCAGTCAGTGGTGTTTGAAATATGGAAAGCAGAAAGCGCAGAAGGCTGGAATTAAAAAGAGGAAAGCTCTGGAAACAGACGCAGCTAAACATGCAAATATTTGCAACTTTTTCACTAAAACGAGCTTGCGGTTTGTAACGTCAAATGAGAGGACGATGAAACGGGTAAGGCAATATGTTGAACTTTGCCTGCAAACCACTGTTCAAATTAATAAATTTTCAAGCCAATGAATTGTGTGGCATATAACGTAACGTTATATAATTTAAATTATAGTATGATGCAACGCCACATAACTGGGAAACTTTGTCTTGTAGCCCCTCAGAGTCAGAAGCAAGATATGGTACCAAGCACCAACCATGAGCCCACAAGTCCAGAGTGGACAGGATTACTCATTGAATGAATATTATTGTGAGAATGCTGTAAAGAAAAAAGTGCCCAGAGATGCTAGATGATTCAGCACTACATTAATGAAACACACCTGAATTGATCAGAATGCTTTGTAAAAAGGGGAGATTTGCGCTGAAAATTATGACCATTTTTTAAATGTGATTTAGTGTCAGAAGCAGAGCCAGGAGCGATGAGTGGATGTGTGTGGACAAGCAAGCATTGGTTACAATATAACCACTTTCTATGCCCAAATGATTGTAGTGACCCGTTATACTTTTATCATTAAAAGTAAGACAGTAAATACACAAAGCCCACAATGGAAAGGGAATAGGATGAAAGCAATATGAATTAAACCTACATATTTTGCCATTGAAAATATCTTAATTTGTTAAGTCAAAATTTGTTTTCCATATCAAATGTAAGGTTATAATTACATGATTTTAATCATAGTTTGTGTTCTAAAGTGGGCCTGTCTGAGGCATGAAACTCCAGTGCTGAAAATGAGTCCCACTCTGTCCCTGGCTAAAGTTCGATGCGACAAAGCTGTAGAGGTAACAGGCATTTTTAGGGTGTGCTACAACTCTCTGGTCCTGTGCTAAAACGCTGTCAGCCTCTCTACCACTAGTGCTATGTGCTGAAAAAGTAAACGTACAGCCCTGGTTAGAATACCGAATTATTTCATAACCAGTAGCTGCTGTTCTTCAGGTGGGACCTAACCTTAAGTAAGTAAAAGCAAACGGATTTCACAGTAGCTGGAAAATCTTTGTGCAAAAGACTTGTTTGTGAAGGATTTTCACATAAATCCTTTGATATTGTGAGGGAGGTTAATATGTATGTTTTCATTCAGAATTATTTCTGGCGATATTTCAGTTCACACATACTTTGAAGTCCAGATTTTTGTCTAGGCTGAACACAAATTTGTTTAACACACCTGAACCTGAGAACTAGAATCAGGCAAAAACCAGTACAGAAAACCACACTCACTCCTAAGGACAGTTTTAGAGTCACCAATAAACCTAACATGCATGTTTTTGGACAGTGTTGAGGAAGCCGGAATACCCAGATAGAACCCATACATACACAGGAAGAACATGCAAACTCCACACAGAAAAGCCCCAGGTGGGGCTCAAACCTGGAACCCTCTCACTGTGAGGCGATGGTGATAACCACCACCGTGCAGCGTATATTTGGAGGTAAAATAGTAAAACAGATTTTATTACACTATATTTTTAAAAAGTAGAATTTGACTAGAGAGACATTCAGTATATGTCACGTGGTGAGGTTAAACGATTGCAGTGTGTTAGACATGAGCATCGGTTGCATGAGGTGGCAGTTTTGTCTGCAGCCTTTACCTTATTTCTCCAAACCACATCCCACCCCCCAGCCCAACCATGACCCTTTATATACAGGTCAGGTGCCGGGCTTCATGGCAACAGATTAGGTTAGCTCCCTGATTGGCTGTTTATATCTGTGAGAACTCTGCTGCTGTCAGAAGTGCTGAGTGGACCCTCTTTTTTTAAAAGGCCCCAGCCCTGCCCTTCATATCCCACCCGGCTGGTTCATGGCCTCCTATTATTTAGCAGATTTGTTTTTGCGTCCTGGCTGAACCTTCTAGTTTGTGAGGAAAAAACTGTAGTGGGGGATCATATATGTGCCTCTGCTGGGACGCCGGGGGCATAACCTAACAAATGTGTGGGGTCAATTGGTAAGGACTGCTTTCTGTTGTGTTCCTTGTGCAGAGGTATAGGGAGTACTGCTAAGTTGTGTGCTGAGGTGAGAAATGGGGGTGATGGAGAGCTTGGGTTTGGATAACATTGACTGGGACTCTATGTTCCTACTTTAAACTGCTAACTCTTAAAGCTGAAGTGTTTCAGAGCCTCACAGTGAGAACTTGAACTCCTGATGAATTTGAGGCAATTGTTTTCGTTTGTTAGTTGTTGTAGATTTACTTTTACAAGTTTAAAACAACTTAGTAGTACCTCTATTCTCTGATCTGTGTGAGTGTTTGTAAAAATAAACTTCTCTCATGGATTACTAAGTTTTGGGATGAATGATTTTTTTTCAAGTTGAAACAGAAGGGAAGCGTATGTGACGTTGATGGTGATGCTGCTTCCAGCTTGTTTGTTAGTTGACTCAGATATTAAGAGTGAGCTCCTCTTGCTAGCTGCTACAGGCTGGACTGACGAAGAGAATGTCAAAGTTATTTGGTTCTTCTGAGTCTAAAGACAGAGGCCACCGGTCAGTAAAAAAAAAAAAACTGCTGTGGAGCAAGAGGAGCAGGTGGTAGGCTTGGGCAGAGGAAGAACTTAGATGATAAAAGACAATCGATTAGACAAATGACAGTTGAGAGGAAAACAGCTGCAAAAGCAGGATGGTATAGTTCATTACAAGGAGTTCTGGATTGATGAGATGCAAGAAGGTAAGGTTCTCAACCTGCTTTTATGACATGAGTCTTCAGAAGAGGGAAACAAAAGAAAATGGCCAAGTGAAAAGTAATGAAAAAAAGACTCAGACAAAGCTAAATTAAAAAAATAATTAATAAAATGAGAATGCAGATGAACTAAAAGAAGACTAAATTGAAATAGACCAGTGTGTTTGGCTCAGACAAGGTCAGCAAGAGGTCAAAGAAACAGTTTTAGATCCGGACTTAAGAGGATTTTTATTTTTTTTTTGCCTCTAATTGTTACATTGAAAAAGAAGAAAACATCTGAATCAGAAGTCACAAAGCAGCTTCCTTTCTTTTATCCCTGAAACCTCAAGGAGCATTTGAAATAAGGAAGAGGCTAAAGTGAACCTACTCAGATAAGTACAATGAAAGAGGTATCTGGTAAAGGGAGGGAGGGAGCAGGGGGAGCAAGGTCAGCTCGACAAAAAAAGTTATTCTCGGTACATTTAACATCGAGCCCTGCAGGCGACAACAATGGCGTCAGCAAGGGCCTTCCATGTGTAAACGTTGCTAGATTTCTCTCTGGCTGATTTCAGTGTGCTCGAACAGCACAAAGTCCAAACAATTGAGAGGTTTTTCTGTTTTTCATTGTGCTCAGCAGGTCACAACTTGTATAAAGACACAAAGGCTGTGGTGCTACACAAAGCTGCCATTAAAAAGCTGCTGCGTTTTTGTTAAGAATGTGAAGCTTACATCTGAAGGAGGCTAAAAACTTGTGCGATGATGGTGCTTCGGTGAGGAGTATTACTGGTTGAGGTACTGTCCTGCTCGCTCATCTAGGGTTTACAAAGTGAGGGGAAATTAATGCTGCAGCAGATGTGGGGAGTGATAAATTGTACGGTGAATGTGATTGATTGTTTGGTTCCGTAGCCAAAATTTTAAATATATAAAGATTACATGCTGGATTGTTAACTGATCATTTAGTTAGGTTATTTTTTAAGCAAGAATGACATATTTGTTGATTCCAACCTCTCATATATAAAGACTTGCTATTTGTACTTGAACATAATGAGGAAGGAAATCTGTCTGGGAAATAGAGAGCTTGGGTTGGCATGACTCATTTCATATTTATAAGTTTATATTTCAATTTTATCATCTCGCAGAATTACACTAATAATTAGATGTCAGAGTCCTGCACTCTGTAATACCTGTTTTCTGACATTTCACAGTCTTAAATCAAGAAAACATCTGAGTGATTCATAGATCATAATGATTCTCTGATAACCATGGATTATTTAATTACATCTCAAAATGAAAGCAAATTTCAACTCCAGCAGTTTGTTCTGGTCAAGGTTAGAATTGTCTTGCCAATTAAAGAATAACTTTAGATTCATTCCATAGCTGGGTTTCCATTGCTGTGTTTGATTTACCTTTTAAAGATCTGAATAAGAAATAGTTAATGGAATGAATGTGAAACGGAATGAAAATCTAAAAAACTTCAACTAATGTGCAAATGAAATTGTATAGTCACTTTTTATGGTTTCAGCCTGTTTAGAAAAACAACTTGATGACGTTAGGGGGAATAAAAACATTTTTATGAGTCTGATCTGGCAGAGATTGAAACTATGTGTCTTACCAGCTGGTCTAGTTCAACACATAGTAAAACCATGTGACCAACCTGTGTCTTCCCAGATATGATTATGATTCAGATATACCAGATATTGCTGAAGAAGAGCTTTATACGTTTTTGTCTTGTAGATGTCTACTTAAGGTGTTATTTTTTTTCCCTCTCGAAGATTTGTTACTGGCTAGGACAACTACTACTTTACTGAATCACAAACAATTTCCATTCTGTGGGGAGAGTACGCATCTTACCTTTTTCACTTCAAACCAGTCAGTGGCAATAGGTTTGATTCACATTTATTTTTTTTACAGCTTTTGAAAAAATTGCTTTACATTCACTTTGCTTGTGACTGGAAACCAAATGACACAGATCTTAGACATTTGAATATTAGCTTTGACCTGTAAAGGTTAAGCTTGGTTAGAAGTGTAAGATGGAAAAAAAGGTTTACATTATCATGAAACTGTGAAAACTTGTAATGTTGCCCTAACATGACATTAGTTATACAGCCAAGCAATTGCTTTCTGTGCTGTTTTCATCTTACAATTATAATCACTTTAATAGGCTGCAAATATGTAAAGTGGTGAGACCCAGATGTACATCTAAAGCACGTTCAGTATCTTGTTTATTAAAACTAAACATAGTTGGCATTTCTGTTTTTAAACCAATCTATTGGGAAAATTAAAATTTGTTCAGGGGGAACATTGATTTTTTTTTTTACATAAATAAAGTAGATGTTAATATGTCTAAGAATCTGGTTTGATTTCTAATTTTAGTAAAGAAAATTACTTAAAGTGTAATTCAAATAACCTTGCTGTATCTAAAATGGCAGCAAAGAGTTTAGATCATAAAGTGTCTTAAAGCTTTCTGTTTTGTTTTTTGTCCTATGAATTATGATAACATAAAAGATAAGTAAACAATAACAAGACAGTAACCTTGCCAGCTATGTGGTTGCCATGACTGTAACGAATATCTGTTCCTGCAGGTTTCCCAAGGGGACGCTACTGAGAAGCTGGCTCACCAAGTCGCGGCCCAGGTTGCTGCTGCTAATTGCAGGGTTGAAGAGGCCTCAGGTGACCCTCATGAGGAGGAAAAGGATGAAGCGCACAAAAGTAGCAAAGGCCACGTAAGCGGTAAATATGGCTTATGTTGCATGGAAGAATGCTAAACCCCACTATTAATGGAAACAAAGGAACAGCAAGAAAACGATCATATAAATATATATATATATTATAACAATATAATATATACAATATATATAATATATTCACTATGTATATTCAGTATGGTTTTCAACAAACAAGGTACTCTTAAACCATATTCTTTGGATGGGAAGGGATGTGATCTAACTGTTGATAAATGCTATATCATCTAAAAAATCTAAAAGATCAGCAGTTATTTTTTTTAACCTTTTTAAGGCCTAACTATGACATTTCTACATACTAACCAAGTAATTCTAAACCAGGGCCAAGGGGAATTCTGGTATTTTTAAACCTAGACCTTATTTCTGTCATGAAATATGTTTATCTACTCACTGAGAACAGTTTGGCGAAAGTCGGCATTCTTCGGAAGATATTTAAATGACTCGCGATCGTGTATATCCATATAACGGGAAAGAGCAGGGCATAGAAAAGACAGCCTCTAAATATATAAATAAGGCATTATCTGTCTTTGTTTCACCAATACTTTAAGACGAATGAATGAACGACCGTGTACTAAAGCTCTGTTAGCTCATAGGTGCTATTATGTGGCTATGTGGCTATAGGAGAGCTAACGGAGGGATTTCTACACAGGCACTCTACTGGGACCACTTCACCCACGGCCCCCCTGGAGCACAGTTTATTTACACCTTTCTCTGTGACAGTTGGCTAACTTCACACAGAGTTTGCTACTGCTAGTTTTGTGCAACGTGGCAGGATATTTATCAAATTTTGACAACATGAATGACAACTTTGAGTAAGATGGATGTTCTTACCAGAGTGAATGAGCTGTGCTGCAGCCATGCGTGTGGATGAAGTCGTCCCAGTAGAAGTGTGTGTAGAATTCCCTCCGGTAGCTCTCCAATAGCTGCAAGTAGCCACATAATGGGTGGCAACACCCATTCCGACATCCCGCTATTCCGACATCCCACCATTCCGACATCCCACCATTCCGACATGCAAAAGTCCCACCATTCCGACATCCCACCATTCCTACATCCCGCTATTCCGACATTCAAATGTCCCACCATTCCGACGAGGCTTTCCGTATAAGGAAATGTGCGTTACTCAACAGGTGAGTCCCTTCTTTCTGTTCATGCAATGTATATGTTTACAGATAAGCGTTATTAAAAACACAAAGTCTCGGCAACTGGAGGAGGAGAATCACACACTCCAATGCCACTTGTTTCAACTTCCGAAAATTTAATCCAGGAAAAAAAGGCTTACAAACATGGACCGAAACGGCTCCATAACACGCACAAGAATCCAAAAGAAACGAAAGTTAACTAAAAGAAAGCAAATAAACAGCATGAAGTGGTCAAAATTGGTTTTACGCATGCCTATGTGCGTCTGGCACATGCGTCTTCGGGCTCTCCCACGTTGGTTTGTGGATGAAAGCTATATGTTCAGCTGTAATGCCATGTAAAAACAATCTCTACATGACATTTACTCCCAGGTGTGGCCAGTTAGGTCCTTAAGATATCAACAGGCTGTATAAAGCCTTGCGCAACGGCTGTGTGTTTGTGCCAAATGCGCAAAGCCCATCTGCGCTTCCCAAAATTGGAGCGAGTACTCATAAATCACGTGAATAACATGAATAAACGTTTTTACTGCATTTTGTTGTGTTTTATACGTTCTATGCTGTCATTTCTCTCTTCTCCTATTGGCAAGGCAAGGCAGAGTGCTCGCAACTGTGTCCTGTGCAGTAGCCGTGATATCTGTAATTGCAATTATTACTTTTGCATATGATGACAGCGTGCAAAAGACGCATGGGCTCTGTAGAGAGCTCCGTTCCAGCTGGCTGCTGTGACAGGTCACTGACACTGTATTTCTGCTTAATCAGTTTCAGTCTCGAGTTACATTAATATCTGTATTTTTATATTTTAAATTTCAGGGGATTTTGATAATAGATTATTAAAGTTTGTTTGCGAGGCTGTGGCCTCCGCATTTGCAGTTTGTGCGCCAAACTTTAGGGCGTATTTGCGCCGGCATATCATTAGTGCAAAATGTTTTGGGTAAAAAATAGACTATTAAAAGGAACTGTTGGAATGGCGGTATGTTAAAAAAAAAAAAACATACCGCCATTCTGACCATAGGAGGAAAAAAGTGTCGGAATGACGGGACGTTTGATAAAAAAATAAGTGTCGGAATGGCAGCATGTAACCCCACATAACAGTAGCTATGTGCTAATAGAGCAATAGTATGCGTTCGTTCGTTCATTCATTCGTCTTAAAGTATTGGTGAAATAAAGACAGATGATGCCTCATTTTATTTAGATCACTAGTTATCTTCCGAAGGACGCCGACTTTCGCCAAACTGTTCTTGGTGATGTTATTTCTGACATGTTTCATGCCAGAAATAAGGTCTAGGTTGAAAAATACCGGAGCTCCCCTTTAAGAATATGTAACAAAGTTGTGATAATGTTAATTAGTAAAAAGAAAGAGCTGAAAAACAATGTTCCCCAGGTTAAACACAAAGGCTGACCCAAATATCAGTCCAGTGTGTTTGGGATAATGCCAAAAACTAAACTGAAGAAAAATTATGTTTCCTAATGTTGTAGTCTCTCGGCACTGGTACCAATTTATTTCCAGATTATCTCAATTCCCTACAGCAGTAAGAACAATGAGTGCCATATCCCTCTTATTTCCCAAGCTTGCTTAATAACTTCTCATATTAACATTATCCCATTATGGTTTAATGGCTTAAACTGACCAAATATGTGGACCATTCAATTTATTTTATTTATTCATTTGATTTATCTGATCAACACAAGGCTGGGAAAGTTATATAATTTTGATGCAATTTTATCCATGTGTCTTACGACTACAATCAGCTTTTCCATGATTTATGTTATGGGAGACCGCACATCTCCCCAAAATCTGCCCTATGTGACTTTCATGAAGGCAGATATGCAAGCAATAATTACATTCAAAGAAAATGCAGCCTCTCGTGGTCATGGGAGCATCTGCATGTGAAGGATGAAATGGTATCCGTGACACTAGAGTTGTGTTGTGAATATTGTAAATATAAATCAATAATTTTTTAGTCCTATCCATGACTGTTTCCCAACCTTACCCAAGTAGTTCAACTAGTTTTGTTCTTTCGTTGGTATTAATGGGGTTTTGTGTTCAGTGTGTGGTTGTTGATGAGAAAAATGTCCAAGTGAACAGAACATCTTAAAAAGAATGTTTTTCTGCGTAACATTTTGTCTGTCTTCTTCCTTATCTTCTGTGTAATGTTAAACTGAAGACTTCTTGACTGTATGAGACGACAAAATTTTGATGTGGTCCATCAAATGTTCCTCCTTTTCCTCCAGAACTTGCAGCCGAATGCCCCACTTCACCTGAGTCCTTAACAGAGATGACCTGCTTGTTAGATATGGAAGACAAAGAAAGTGAGGACCTGTGTGTAGCATCTTTACTCCATAAAATAACTAAAATCCAAGAACCACAGAACAGATTGAAGCTAGAAAATGAACCACAGAGATTAAGACCTCCAGACTAATCAGACTATACTCTGTCCTAGATGCTTTTCTTCAAATACACATATGTTTTGACTTAATAGACCGTAATGACTGTTATTTGAACATCATTCCAATCCAAACACAAAGTGTTGGTCAAACAAACCTAGCTGTACCCTTGTTCATAGTTCTAAACTCTGCGGTTTGAGTCTCAGATGAGCTTAAACCAGCTGCTGATTAAACTCTCTGCCTTTCCAGTCTCACATTCTTCTGTCAGATTGAAATGTCTCAAGTTGCTCACTTTAATGCAAAGTTTTACATGACACACACTAAGAAATGTGAACTTTAGCATATCTAAGCCTAAATTACACGATAACTTGTAATGTCAAGATATAAATATAACATTAAAAATAAAGTTTCCAGGCAAGACAATTTTCAATAGAAACAAATTCAACTTAATTACGTTTGCTGTTACAAGCACTTAACAATACAAGACACATTTGCAAAGCAGAACTTTTAGGATTTAGACAAACTTTTTTTTTCTTATCGTTTTAAATGTTCTTACCTAATAAAATTCCATCTAAATGCTCAAATAACGAATTTTAGTGATATGCTTTCCATCTGGGTAATAGTACTTTCCAGCTCTTGTTATAATATCAGCTACACTACAAAATTTATGCAATTAAAAATGTTGCATTTTGTTATTCGAGTAGCCCCCCTGTCAGAAATATCCCGACTTCATACATACTGGATCAAACTTATTAAATTGTGATGTAATGAGGTACGGACAAACTAGTTTGATTCATTAAAGCATAATACAGATACTAACATACTGTTAGTATCATACTATATACATTATACAGTATAAAGGAAACTAATTGGGTTTTTTTCAATTTCAATCTAATTTTCACAGTAAATTGCCAAATCAGAATTCCTTTACCTTTGCAAGTTAGCAAGCTGCAAACATGCTCTGTTGTTGCAGTTCCTTACAAAATGTAACAATTCAATCTGCGATTATTTGATGTTGGTACACATCTTGTTATGGTACTAGATGGTAGCCTGGTAGTCACTTTGCTGTGATGCACTTCAGAACAAATAAAACAGGGTCTGGGTTGTGGAGTGGTAAGATTGCCACCTTTCATGTGGGTGACCTGGGTTTAAATCCTGACACCCCTGCATGAAAGGTACTACCCCCAGTAGGGGTCCCTAGGTAAGACCCCCTTACCCTACCTGCCCACCTGGGATATGAGTGTAAGTTGCTTTGGATAAAAGCATCTGCCAAATACATAAATAAAAGACTATCCCTTCTAGCTGAAATTTGAATATCCAGTGGGAACACTTTATATCAATTTTTTTATTTATTCTGTCACATATTAGTAATTCCTTAGAAATGGATAAAAATTAATGGATAACTAAATAATTTATTTCAGGGGATGTACATAAATCAAGGTTATTCGATTTTTGGTAAATCAAATAAAGAACTTACTTTATAAGGTGTCACCAAATATCTATCATCATCAATACATTGGCTATGTACAGCCTATCACTACTAATTTGAACAGTCATAATTACTACAGCTGGAACAAATGTGACACGGGTCTGGACATGATGACCCGATTCTCGTCATTTCATAGATCTGAAGCCAGGATTACTAGATCAGTTATAGTCAATCTGGTCTCAATTTTGCATATTTTAGCAAGTGTGCTTTGGGAATCACCCTTACTTATAACAAACAAATAAAATAATAAAATATGCTTTCCTTTTGCAAATGTTTTGATAAATGCTTTAAGGACAGAGAATCTGCATTTTGTCTTTCCTCTTTTTCCCAATTTGTATAGAGATCAAAATATTATTTTAGAAGCGACATCGATAAAACCTTTAGTTACATGTAAGATCTGCATCTATCTATTTTTCGTAATTTGAAACTACATTCAATAGAGGGTATGCACGTGACTTCACGGTACCCGGAAGTTGGTGTGGTTATGCTCACTGAGTGGCAAAAAGACGAGTAGCAGAGCCGCCAAATTTTTAACTATTCAATTAGATATTGAACATGGGGAAGAGCTGCTGTTCAATCGACTGTACAAACAGGTTTTCAAAGGGGTCAGAGCAGAGTTTCTACAGGCTACCTAAAGCAATAGAAAAGAGACGGCGATGGATTGCTGCGATCCGGAGAGACAGCTGGAATCCAGGCAACGAAACCTGGATTTGTGGTTCAGTGTCAGTGTCAGTTACGAACAAATAAAGCCTGACAGTAGCTAACTCAGTTTCTAAAAAAATAGAAATATGTATAACTTATATACAAACCTGTCCACAGACCACCATAATATCCATCGATGTTCTCATCACTTTAATATCGCCAACAAATCCCGCCTTAAAGGGAAAGTTTTAAGTTTTTTTAGTTTTTTTAGTTTTTTAGTTTTTTTAAACCTTGACTTTATTTCTCGCTGTATATAATTTCATTTACTTATTGATAACATTTTGGTGTCACTCTGAATTGTTTGGACACTATTTAGATTATTCGAGAGCCGCATATATATCAGGGAGCCTACATCAGTCCGACGCTCCAAAAGTCCTACTGCCCATCTCTCCGACTACCCATTAATCCGACTTTTCTATGCCCGTTGGCTCGACTGCCTATTGCGCCGATCAAAGCAATCCCTGTATTCCGACCGGTGCTAAATCAAACCTTCCAGAATTCCGACTTTGGACCGGGTCAGTTTGGAAAGGCTCGAGGCGAAGGAGACTCACCTCACAGTCACGGTTTATTTGTTTGCCTCTTTCTTTTCTTTTTGTCACCGGCTTTATGTTCAAGGCATCTCCTCCTTTGGATGCCAAGACTTTGTGTTTATTAATTAAGCTTTCACTGACTGTATCACATCTGTGCACGTCTTAAAACATGAAATGAACAGAAGCAGGTCCCATGCGCTTTTGACTAGACTGTGGCGCCGCCAAAATACAGGAGCTTAAGTTGATATCTCAGTCTATATCCTGCTTCTGGGCTGTACTAGTCAGTCTAATACTATTACTGGGAGTCGGCACACCGGGAATACTAAAGTCAGGGAAATGGGAGTTCAGACTAATGGACGAAAAAATATAGAAATGTATGGTCGGAGAAATGGGAAATCGAACTTTTGGGTAGTCGGAGAAATAGATAGTTGGACTAATGGACGCAAAAATAAAGAAATGTATAGTCGGAGAAATGGGAAGTCGGAAAGACGCCATGCGCACGTAGATATGAGTATATTTTCTAATGGGAGTGAACAAGGCAAGGTCAATGCTGCCTCTAAAAAATGGCACAAAACTCCTTAATTTCACCAATACTTTAATACGAATCACCAGTACTATTGCTACTGCTAGTTTTGTGAAACATGGCAGAATATTTGTGGTGGATGTGGACAACTTTGAATACGACGGACACAGATGGGGAGCTCCTGGAAAGAAGGGAGCAGAAGCAGAGGAACAGCTGGCCAAAGAACAACAGACTGCTGTACGTCCGTGAATCGATGCTATCTAGTGGTGTTCTTGTGGACCATGTTTACCTGTACCTATGCCATTGTTTTTTCTGAGTGGGATTTGAGGCCAGGAAATACACGCCTGGATGCCTCCAGAAATTTCACAACGGCAGACTTTTTCGCTGCTTTGATAAATCGGGCTGTGGTAGGGATAATGTCCCTAAAGTAAATTGGAAGACCCAGCCAAAGCCTGCAGGACCGAACGGGCAACTTTCGATTGAGTAAGTAGCCTACACACATGCATAAATTGCTGCATTGACCCTGCCCCGTTAACTCCCGTTATAATATACGCAGATATATACGCGGCTCTCAAATTATCTAAATAGCGTCCGAATGACTCTGGGTGACACCAAAATGTTATCAATAAGTCAATGAATGTATATACTGCTAGAAATAAGCTCCAGGTTTAAAAAAATGGAACTTTCCCTTTTAAAAATGGGAAAAGCAAACAAAAGCCTTGACACTTTTGTGTACCTTTAGGCTTTGCAGTCTGTATTTACCTGGCCTTGAAATCAGATAGATATAAATGTCCAGATACCCGATTTCTGGCCACGTGTCACTGTCCGTGGACCAGATGGTTTTGGGGAGCTGATCTGGATCACTGTCGAGTCCAACTGACCTCAATTTATTTTGATGATCCATTTTTGTTCAATTTCCCTGTGTCTGCCGCGATCCTTCACCATGTTGTGGGCGGTTTGTTTTGCCACTCAGTCTGAAAGAGGGGGGCGTGTCGCGGGGCGGAAGTGACATAAACGCATACCCTCTATTCTACATTGAATATGAATACCCATAAAAAAAGAAAAGAAAAATATATGAATACCCACATGTCTGTAAACAAACAGTATAAAACCCAGACAACAAATTTAAACTTGGAAATTTACTAAATAGAATAGAATAGAAAAATACTTTACTCATTCCCCAGTGGGGGAAATTCAAAAGGTCATAAATATAAAATTGTTTCAAGTTCTCAGGACATTATAAATATTTTAAAATATAAATCACGTACTGACAATCCAGCAGATCAAAATTAAATCTATCATCTGCTTCTGGTCACACGGTGAAAACAAGTCTTTACAATGAACAGCTTAATTCTGGCTCAATTTTGTAGGGAAAAGCAGAATGATAAGGAAATGAAATGTTGCGAACCGTATGACCTTTGAAATAATAGGCATATAGAAATTCTCTAATAAGTCATTTTTTTTAATCTCTTTTCGATTGTAATGCATCATTTCTGACGGTTTCAAATTGTATGCATGATAAATGTTAACCATCATCGGGTGGAGAAGAATAGAGTAAAATAAATCGGATGAACTCTTAAAGTGAAAATGAGGTGGCTCTTAAAAGAGTTGTTGTTGTTTGTGGAGCAGCAGCTAGTTTAAGCTCTCTCTCCGCGAATGCGGCGGGCCAGCTGAATGTCTTTGGGCATGATAGTGACCCTCCTGGCGTGGATGGCGCAGAGATTGGTGTAATCAATTAGACCGACCAGGTATGCATTGGCCTCCTGCAGCGATTTCTCTGACCAGGTGCTGGAAGGGCAGCGTGCAGATCAGCAGCTCCGTGGATTTCTGCTAGCGACGGATCTCTCTCAGAGTCACGGTACCGGGCCTGTAACAGTGTGGCTTCTTCCAGTAGATTTACGGGCAGTCTTCTTGGTTCTTACCATGGTGTCTTCTTTCTCTAATGAGGAGAAAAGTGTTACAAACTGAGATGACTACCTGCTCTTAAAGGAGAACTCCGTTTTTTTTAAACCTAGACCTTATTTCTGGCATGAAGTACGTTTATCTACTCACTGAGAACAGTTTGGCGAAAGTCGACGTCCTTCGAAAGCTATTTAGAAAACTCGCGATCAGCGTATATCCATATAACAGAGGGCAGGGACGATGCGGCCTCTAAATAAGGCATTTCGATAATTTTGAATGTCAACGAGCTTCTTCGGCGTATACAGCCATTAAGACTGGAAATGGCAACTTCCGGAACAATTCAAGCATTTGTTCTTCAATATTGATGAGCTCCAACTGTAAATACAGCTGCTCCACCTAGGTTTCCATTATTCACTATTGTTAACTGTGACCGGAAGAAAAAGTAAGGATTCGGCTATAACCCCTGAAACCACACAAACATACAGCCACACCTCCCTACCAGCATGGTGAATTGCAGAGCATCGTGTTCCCTCAACGCAGAACTTCGAATGCTCAATGAAGACGTCACGTTGACATCGTCGACATTCTGGAAGACTATAAATCTAGCTTAAGACTGTGACCGCCATGGATGTGGTTTACGCTCTGAAGAGGCACGGCCGAACTCTGTACGGCTTCAGCGGTTAAGCGTAACACTGAATTCAACAAACCAATGGTCCTTTTTAGGGCCACCTATTTTCTAACTTTGAGAGCTGATTTTAGTTTTTGACTTACTGTTTTCGTTGTGCTTGATGGTGATTGTGTAAGGAGTTTCTACGTAAGAGGGTAACTAAATAAAACAGTGTATTCCTTAATGTATGTGTGTGGTGGTTGTCTTAATCAAGCAAAGGTGATTCGAAAGTACTGAAACAATTGCCGCCACATGAGTAGGCCTAGTCGTAATAGCGTGCATGTGTTGTGATACTACTGCACTGTAAAAGACCAGATTCTGAGCCACACATTATTTATTTGTCCTGGTCAGTCAAATGACATTTTCTGAACTCCAACTCCCTCCCTTTTTTCTACATGTAGCGCTTCATTTATTGTCCGCCACTTTATTTAAATGTGTAAATTCTGACTGAACAGTCAGACTGAACAGTCAGAATTTCGGGCTGGATAGTGTAGTGGTTTCTAAGCAGGTTTCTATAGAAACGCATAATTTTTCCTTTAACCACGCGGCTTCACAAATCACAGACCATGAAGAGCATAGTCTAATTTGCCTGCACTGTGTATAAAATTACTTCCCCTCGTCGAAACATTCAATATAATCTCAAACCAATTGAAAAACCTAAACTGCCTGAACCCGCAAAGTCTGCGCCAAAGAAGGGCTCCAAGAAGGCAGTGACCAAGACTGCAGGCAAAGGAGGCAAGAAGAAGAGAAAGACCATGAAGGAGAGCAACGCCACCTACGTGTACAATGTGCTGAAGCAGATCCACCGACACCGGCATCTCCTCCAAGGCCATGACCATCATGAATTCCTTTGTGAACAACATCGTCAAGGCCACCATCACTTCCAGGGAGCTCCAGACCACCGTGCGCCGCTTGCTTCCCGGAGAACTGACCAAGCACGCCGTGTATGAGGGCAAAGGTTATTTTATGAGCCACCCACTCAAGACCAATGCTTGATAGCATGTTTATTTTTCTTATTTTTTATGAAGACGTCATTACAAGATCATGAATTGATTTGGTAATCAGTGAACAGGGAGTCATGTGATGGACAATAGGTAGTTATTTTGCTCTTGCTGATCTGAAGCTTATCAATGTGTCACATTTCAGTTGCATTCCATTTTGTCCAACAATTACGTCCAAGTTACATTTATCTCCAGGCTTTAGACGAGGGCATGTTTCTGAGCCCGATTCTTTCATTGGAAGCCCAACAACAAACCAGAGAAATCTTAAAGCAAACAATTATTGGTCGCAGGTAAAGTATGGCAGCGCTGGACTTGGAGTGACAGAGTTCTCGCAGGAAATCCGTCAGCCCGAGCCCCGATATCCAGAAATAGTTCATGTTTATCTTCTTCACATTTATCTCACAGAGGTTGTACTTATGGTTATTAGTGACATGACCAGGCCAACCACCATCCTTTAGGCAACTCAAAAATCAGTCAACTGGGGACGCATTTTCCTTTGGGGACGAAAACCACCGACCCCATTTAGACTTCAGTCTAACTGCATTCAGCATGCTCCTAAATGGGTTTTGCTCGGAAAATCTCTTCAGTCCCTAAAAGGGACTTTTTTCAGATTTTTTTGTGTATGTGTATGCCTTTCATACCAACCTCCCCACCCAATCTGTGTATAATTCTACATCGCTCCCTATTGGCAGTGTGTAGAAATATTTAGGACCCAATAGGGGATTCGTTTTCTGCCTGATTTAAAAACTCACATAGAACAATGTCTAGAAACCTTTAGAACCTAACAGTAGCCTGCATTTTGCCTGATTTTTAAACCACATAAAAAGAACAACTTGCTATATTAGCTTTAAATCTGAAAAAAATCAATTACTTCTACAATTAATGTAGCTAGTGTTACATTAGCATTCAATAGTTTGATCAGCATTACCTCCATTATTTAGCACTATATTGGTATGTATATTATTAGAAATAGATTCAACTCATATACATATACTGTATATCATAAAGTTAGTGCTATATTTGATTTGATTCCTACTTTAGCTCATACCACCTCATCTCGACCCAAATTAGTATATATAGGATATACATTATTGCTAATGCTACATTAGCATATGAAAGCTGCAAAGCATTGTTATCCAAGCAGACACCCACCCAACTTCACACACTTTTCAAGGTACTAATAATAACTTTTTACCACCAGAGGTGTAAGTATTTAATATAAATGCTCATACCAATAAATTACATCAAATCTTGTTACATTAGATGAGTGATGCATTAGGAGCTTGACTTGTTTGAACTTTACAAACAGTTCTATAAGTATTGGAATATCTTGAAAATTTCATTTTCAAAACTTGATCATCAAAAGAGCAGGTTACTTTCATAAAGGTGAGGAGAATTAACCAATTAACAACATCAATAATCTAATAAAACACATTTTTGAATCTTTGATGAATATCAGTGTAGGCGTAACAATCACATGTGCCACATGATTTGATAGAAATTATACATTTTGCTCATGTTTTCCTATTTTCAAATTAGACATAAATTTGCTGTAGTTTTCATTGTTCACACAGTTAAAAAAATATTATTGTTGTTGTAGTCCATTTGTACATAACAAAACAAAATGCATAAATAATATATGGTCATCAGCAATTATATGATCAAACCCATATGTATTTGTATGGTGTTTTATCATACCTGATTATTACAATCCAACTTTGCTATAAACCACCGCTGCTAACAACCACATTAATATTAACATGTAGTTAACATCCACCACGGGAGCAGATACTCTGGACAATGCTTAAGCATAGCATCATCCAAAAAACAGGTAAATGAAAGGTAAAATCATCATTGGAAACAAGTATTGGAAGACAATGTAAAATAACACAAGTCTCTTGAAACTGCTTCCCTGGTAAGTTACTGTTACTGTCATACAATATAACTGATCCTGTGAAACCATATGGCTAATACTAATACATACACATAGAACTTATTTAGAAATAAGAAATTATAGAAATTATTTCTTTAACAGCGTAGCTATATTTACATGTTATCATTATATTTTCTACTTGACAATAACATCAACGGACAATGGTAGATAACATCACCATTGCATATATTCAATTACATCTATAAGACAATTTGAAATACTGACTAACTTTCTTAATTTGTTTAACAGAAAATAACCGTGTACATGAAGAATCGCTCCTAGGGTCAATTTAGTGTCACCAATTACCCTAATATGCATGTTTTTGGACTGGGAAGAAGCCAGATTACCCAGTGAAAAAAATCAAACTCCATTCAGAAGGGATAGAAACCAGGAATAATCTTGCTGTGACGTTATGGTCCAAACCACCATAACCCCAGGCAGCCTTTCCCACATCCGATTACTTCTAAATGTTTGCATTATATAGCTGTCAATATTATGGTGGGAAAGTTGTATCAAGCCAAGGTAGACTAGCTATGTAGCCTATGTTGATAAACTAAGGCATCACATTTTCAGCTCCACTCGGCGTGCTTTGAACCCTGGCCTAATTGTTGCTAAGGAATAGCAGGTGCTACCCCCTAACAGAAGATTCCAATAACTGAGTCAAGTCGAGTTGAGTTGGACTGAGAAGGTACGAGTGGAAAAGGCCATATATTCACTCAAAACTTCCATCAGCCAAAGAAACGGTTGATTTAATGCCTTGTGTGTGCTCCATGTCCATTGCATTCAAGTATAAAAACCTTGAGGTCTTCAAAGTGGCAAAAGACGAAGGTGGGGTATCAAAAATGCCAACCAAAAACTACAAGAAGCATAATGGAGGCCACTTTAAGCTTAACAATTCTGCCAGTCAAAAGTTTGGACACATCTTCTCAGATGAATATGGGTCCATCATATGAATTTGTTGTTTACTATATAATTCCATGTCTTCATTCACAGTTTTGATGCCTTCTGCAATGTAAATAGTCATGATAATAAAGAAAAAACATTAACTGAGAAGCTGTTTCCAAACTTTTGACTGCTAATGTAAATGAAAGTAAGGGGAGACATTTGTTGGGTATGGAGACAGCTAAACAGCATAAAGCAACAAGATCTTCCCAGAGACATGAAACAAGTTCTTCACTCCCTTTAAAAAACAGAAAATAGAGGTCATCAACCACCCTTCTTGATCCGAAGGACATACCATTAAACTGCATCAATACCTTGTCAGATCTACACTAGGAGTGTGAATGTCCCTACTGCTATTATTGAAACGGTGTAACTTCTATAAGCCTCTATAATTCACTTGGCTCATTTATCATAATTTTCTTGGGGACAGAAAGCCATGACAGGACCGAATCTCCTCAGCATTTGTCTTGAGCATGAGATAGTCAAGAGACATTGCCCTCAACCTGCTTTCGTATACTCTTTTTACAAATGACTCCTTTCGCCATCTGCCCATCCAACATCTGATGAGACTCCCACTCATGTACTCATGACAGATAGCAACACAAACATCTACAGTAAGGAGGTATGTCATCTAAGAAATCTGGACCTCAGCACCACTGAGATAAAATAAATAATTGTGGATTTAGAATATCAAGACACAATGAGTCACACCTAAGTTAACAGCTATTGGCAGACTTCTGTTGTGCAAACAGCTCACCTAAATGCACATTGTTGTATGGTAGTTGCTTTGAGTAGAACAAGAAGGATCTGATGTTGTCGATTTTGTCCACAATAACAACCTTAAAGGGCATTTATTATGACTGACTGACTGCTAAAGAGAGCCAACTGTATCAAAAACACCATTCTTATTGTGGACCTTGTTGAAATCTCCTACTTCCGCTCCCGGCGCTGCTGCAAGCGGCTGCACCAGCACTCCGCTGTCAAGGTCCTGCACCAGCACTCCACTGACTCCGCCAATTGTTTCAGCCATGACCCAGACGGCTGCAGCCACGACCGAGACTGTGGTTCCAGCCACGCCTGTTGCCACGACCAAGCCTGTTGCCACGGCCAAGCCTGTTGCCACAGCCACGACCAAGCCACGACCAAGCCTGCTCCGGCATTCAGAGACCCTCCCTCCCACCCTGAATTTGGAACGTCTGGGAGCCGTTCCTTGAGAGGGGGGCTGTGGGCTTCGCCGGGGGTAGGCCAGGTGGGCTCATCTTTGCCCTCGCCATCGCAAGTGGAAGTTCGGGCGAGCTCACGCCGTCGCCAGTGGAAGCCCGAGCGAGCTCATGCCTGCCCTCGCCTTCGCTAGTGGAAGTCTGGGCGAGGTCACGGTTGTCCTTGCCATCGCCAGTGGAAGCCCAGGCGAGCTCACGCCTGTCCTCGCCTTCGCCAGTGGGAAACCGGGTGGATTCACCACTGCCCTTCACCAATGGGAGCCCGGGCTGGCTCACGTCTGCCCTCGTTTCTCCTCGCCGCTCTGGAGGGGCGTCCGGGTCGCCGGAGGTCTGGCCGCCCGCCAGATGGGAGCCAGCCCAAGGCCCATCAGAGCCCTTCCCTCCCACCCTTTGTGGATGTCTGGGAGCCATCCTTGAGGAGGGGCGCTCTGTCACGGTTTATGTTTTAATATTCTTGTTTTCAGGTTCTTTGTTATGTTCTTCCCCTGCCACTTAGTTTCACTCTAGTCACCTTTTTTTCTGGTTCACAGCTGCACATCATCACCAATCACCTCCCCAAAGTATATAGTTTCCTGGTTCCTCTCACTCATTGCAAAATCCTCACTTTAACTTCCACGCTCACGTCACGTCAAGTCTGGTTTTGCCTCATAGTTGACCATAGTCTTCTTTATGCATCATAGCCTTGTTTGTCATTTATCACAGCCTTGTTTTGCGAATGTTTAATATTTTTGATGTCCGGCTCAGCCGCGTTTTCTGTTTTTGCCTTGTGCCTGTTTGGAATAAACCTTTTGATTTTTTTGTGAAGTCTGCATCTGGGTCCTTCCTGCACCAGCGTTTCTGACAATCACAAGTGCACATGTAGCATGCCTTCAACTGGTTCAAGCAATTGTTTTATTAGCAGTCTATTTTAGGAGTGAACATGAATCAAAAAACAGAGAACATGAATTTAAAAAAAATGACAAGTACTATTTTAAAGCATATCCATTTATTTTTTATATGTACTTTGTTCTGTACTGAGTACTGAACTGTGCTCAGTTCAGCTTAACCACCACTTGCACAAGGCACAGCCCGTGGCAAAACATTGGTTTCATCTTGTAGAACCTCCTGATGCAGTCTTTATACTCAAAGACCTCTTGCATGGTTTGGACCATCAATGGCTTTACAGCATACATCAAAGTGCCTCTCTCTAAGTCTGTTGCGCAGGGGTATTTTTATATAGAAAAAAACACACAAATTATTGTGTTTTAGCTGCCTGTCTTCATTGTCTAGTCTAGTCTGATGTGACTATACTTTTCCCTGCCTAGTCCAGTATAAGAATTCAAATTAATAGTCAGACGACGACTACTATTTAATCTCCTTCTCAAAATCACCAGTTTCACAGATAAAGTAAATGAACAATTTTCAATTGTATAATACAAGATTAATAAGGATCTCAACGAATTTGGTGGAAGCTGCACATCGCTCATGAAGTTCGCCATCATTTTCAGCGCGTCAAGACCATAAAATTCTGCGACACTCATTGGCCAAATATTTATTAATTTACACTGGCAACAGTACATGATTGGCTGTTCGGCTGCACTGCTGGGGCGTTCTGACCTGCGCCCCATGACAGAATCGATACGAGTCGGTGGAAATTCACTGGTGAATGAATGTTAGTAGGTGGGAAATGTAGTGTATATAATTCATATTGTATATAGGCACACATAAGTGTGTAAACCGACATTTTTAACTGAATTTGTAAAAATATATTTTACATTTCCCCTCCTCTTATCAAGGAGGGCGGTGCCCCATTGGAGCTATGGACCAGTCTCCAATGAACTGGACGTGTTTGGGTGCAAAAGAAACAATACTAACCCTTTTTGTCGATCTGTCATCATCCATGTTTGTTGCAGTGAAAACTTCCTCTTCTTCGTCTCTATGGATGTGGTGGTAAAAGATGCTTTGTTTGACATGTTGGCCGGTGCTAATTTCTACACAGCGCCACCGCCAGTACTGGTGGTTGTGTGAAACTGCAGCTACATATGAATTAAATGACAGATCCCAACTGGGAAACGCTTGATGAAATTACCGATTGAAAACCAGCCGTGAGCTGGTGGCAGTAAGGAATTTGGCGGTGGCGGACGACACCAAATTCTCTAAGCAGGAAAAACCCTGGTTGCACTTGTTTAAGCCATTTGATCTGCAGCCAACATATGGTTTTGACAGAGATTACCAGTATGTCGTGCCAGTGCATGTACTGGTGTAGGATATATTTGAACTTTTATGTTTAATCTTTTACACTTTTGTTTTGTTTTTGTATCTCAGTGATGATACAAAAAAAAATCTTTTTTCAAGCTTATATCACACCATGGCTGTGTAATTTTGGTACAAACTGATTTGGTGTTCAGTACATTTGTTAATGTGTTTATTATAATATGATAAAGACATATTTCAAGAAAATAATGTGTGGACTATAAATTCTTGAAGTGATGATAATTCACTTTAAAACTGTTAGGTGTACACCAAGCAGAGAGTATATTCTCATTTTCATAGTGTTAAATGATAAGCTCTACAGATTCCTATAAAACACTTACTTAGAGTATATCTTTTACTCTCTGGGATTTTAGGTGTACACTGCAGGTGTTGAAAATCACTGGAATAGTGCCTAAAAGCGATGGAGTACAATTACACACTGTAAGGGTTCAAATATAACTCTTTATTTGGAGTATATATTTTAAACTTTTGACAAAATTCAGTGAACACCAAACTCTTGGACCTACATAGACACTGAAACTGGTGTTAAATGTACATTTAAAGGGTACAATATACACTGGGATTTTAGCTCTGTGATTGAAACTAAATCAGATCTATTAAAGAGAGCCAAACAACTGAAGGGGTTCATGCCCCTTTTTTATAAGCAAATTACAGTCACGTCAAGACACATAACTCAGAAGATCCTGAGCTTCTTTCACATGCAAAAAATATCCCCATGCAAAATTATCCATTCTTTTATATTGTGTTGTTTCATATGTGTTTGTCTTTGTGTACAGTTGTTTTCAATGGACTCAACCTGAGAAACATCTTTTCACACTGATAAAAACATGTTTTTTGTTGTAAGCAAGATCCCTAAATTAGCCAAACTGTTGGTCCTGTTGATTCAGCAGTGTTCAATAGAAAATGCCCCAGAGTCACTGGACCTGAGTGTTGTTTGTCTGAGTGACAGCTGGGAGCGATAAAAGCCATTGCTGTGGGATTCCAGAGAGCTGTCCGACACCTACAGTTTTTCATAAGAGAGAGAGAGAGAAAACGAGAGATCTAATCTTTAACTAATTTTTACAACATCCTAATTCCCGTGTTAATCCAACAAATTGCTAAAAAAGTACAAGTTACATTGGATCAAATTTTTTTATATAAAATTACTACAATCATTTAGTACAGAATTACTGAAATGTTATTTCTTCAGTTAATCTGACAAATCCAAAGCCATTATCATCAATGCAGAACCTGTCATTAAAAACATTTCACCATTTTACTTATCTAAAAATGAATAATAATAAAAGAATGTTTACTAATTTGGAGGGGAGGGGGGTATTTTCTTTGTCTAAATATTCACTTCTGTTTGTATCATGTAAATCCCCTCACAAGTTAAATTAAACAATATGGTGATGAAAATCCTAGACTACAATTAATGTTGATGCAATTAGAAACATTCATTGTGCAAAGATGACATCTACAAACCCTACTATTTGCCTTCAAAGGAAGTGAAATCCTATAACCCACCTCAACATGGGTTTATAACTGCTTTGAAAATTGTGGTCTTAGGTAGAGGTCATCAGTACCATTTGACCTCACTTTATCACACAACATGGCCTTAAAGATAATGAAAGCAACCCTTTTAAAAAACAGGTAACAACTGCCTGATCACTCAGGTGCAGATCAGCTCTTCACCATCACCCTCCCCAACCCTTCACTCAGCTTACCTTGTCTGCCAACCACACCACACAATTTTATTTCTTTAAAGGTACACTTGGGGTTAACCCACATCTCAGGATAGTGCTTGAACACATCCTGAGAACCTATAGCAGACACCAGTTAATAACTGCTTGGGCAAGAAAATGAGACATGGTCAGGACCCACTGACACTAGAAGGATCTGCCAGAAAAAGTTAGTCATCCAACTCTGTTTCTTCTACTGCATTTCTGTTAAAAACACAATTTCAGTAACGCAATCTTTTGTTGTAATCCAGCACAAAGAGTTATCTACAGAACGCCAAAATGAAAAAAAACATAGTTTGTTCATAATTTCTTAACCTAGAGGCAGAATTATGGTCTTAGTGTCTATTAGTGTCTATGGGATGAGGAAAAGGACAACTTGAACGACTGAAGTTTTCTAGTAGATTGTTTGAATGACATTTTCTCTTTCTCTCTCTCTCTCTCTCGCTCTCTCTCTCTCGCTCTCTGTCTGTCTTACACACACACACAGGTTTGGTGAAATTTTCTGGAAAGGGGTCTGACCACGTTGGTATCAACGCTTCTGACAGGGTTAATTTTTTTAAATGTGCAGAGCCGGCTTAGCTCTTTTACTGTGGGTGGTCTAGATTTATCAGATATTAGGAGGTACCAACTGTGTGTGCACTTGATATATATACCACTGTGTCTCAAACAGAACAACTTCTATTTGGCTGGATGTGGAAGCATCCCTTTCAGAATACCCACTGAGAGACCTCCTCTTTTTTAAGATATTCAAAACGATTAGACAGAGATGTGACAACCCTGTAACACTTACTACTATCAAGGCATGGCAGCTTACGCGTAAACTTGAGAGAAGGTCTAAATTTACATCTGCCTTCTCACGTATTATGAATAATCCTGAGTTTCAGCCAGGACTATTTGATACTGGTTATCGACGTTGAGCTACTAATGGCATTGGTACATTGAAAGACTTTCTTGCTAGTACTATAATACTCTCGTTTTAGCAGATGGTTGAGAAATATGACTTCCCCAAACAGCTTTTTACAGATAAGACATCTTATAAAGCACTGCACAATCTTAACTGAGTATCCAGAAATATCTCCCTCAAACAAACAGCTGGGAGAATGCCCATGAGTCTTTTCTATGGGGATAGGTGTGTAGCCACCTTTGGTCTGGCAAGGGTCAGAGATAAATGGGAAAGAGATCATTCTATTAAAATCAGTGACATTGAGTAGGAAGATATATGGAAACATGCTAAATCGATTTTACTGATCATGACAATGCAACACAATTCAAGATTATACACAGAGTGCATATATCTCCTAACCGCAAATTTAAATTCAATCCTTTTTTTCTCACATGTGACTTTTTTTTCCATTGACTTCCCAATGTTTCCATCTCTCACTTGTAAAGGAGAAAACCCATGAAGAAAAAAAAGGAAATGTGTGGTGTTGTGTGTGTTCTGCTGGTTGAGTGGTCACAAACATACAGAGGTTGAAGGTCATCAACGCAGCTGGCCCAGGTTTAAATCTAGCCTGTGGCTTTTTGCTGCATAACATTCCCCATTCTTTCTCTTTCCCCCATTTTCCTGTCCTGAGACTTTCAAATAAAGGCCACTAGTGTCATGATTATGCTTAGCTGTGGTGTTTGTTTGGTTTCTGGGTCTTAGGCGGGGCTGAGCAGGTTTTCCAGGAAGCCCGGGGCAGAGTCTGGTTCAGCTCTTGCTCTTGCACTAAAGGATATAGCGCTCCACTGTGGAATCCGAGACTCCTGCCTGCTAGCCGCCTACCTGCTGGCCCCGCCATTGACTCAATACCTTCTACACCACAGCCAGCACCCTCCCCTCCACTCTGGAAACACTCCTGGATTCTGTAAGGAAAAACCCTCACTTTCATCTGGATAAATTATTCTCTCCAATTCACTCTAACCATCTCCCTCTCCTCTCAGAGTCACCCGTTCCCCTGGATCCACTCAACGGCTTACTGCTGCACCTTCCTTTAAATAAACCTAGTCTTTTACTCAAATCCCTTTGTGTAAGTGTCTGCTCTTGAGTCCAATTTTTGAGTCAGCCCAGCTCTCACCATGACAACTAGAGCCCAAAAGAAACTTAAATATAGCACTTATTTGTATTCTGAAGTTTGTCTCTGTATAACTGCTTCTCTTTCAAAATGATTTTGAGTATAGTTAGCACAGATTGTGAGCAGTTTGGAGGCTTCTTCATAAGTCACTGCACAGTGGCTTTGGTTGTCTTTATTATCTTTATCGGTTCATGTCTTGTAGCAAAACGCATTACCGGGGCTTATAACGATAATAATAATGATTACTATTATATATATATATTTTTTGTGATGCACATTACACTGAATAATTATCATAAGAACCTGGTATTTTACCTCTTCAAATTTCTTGGCCTTGTACTGCTCTGCCCCTTTCAGGAAGTTCAGTAGTATGATGTCACACAGCACTGTGCCCTAAGTGAATAAAACAACAACAATAATACATTGAAACAAGAGAAGTACAACTTTACTATTTCCTTTGACTTAATTTCAATGTTTTAAAGTAGCCAACTTTACTTTTACTGAAAAAAAAGATGAAATGTTTAATTGAAAAAATGCAGCAACAATATATTACTTTAAAATTACTTTAAAAAAAATAGGTGTATCTATGCCAAAGGTTAATTAAGGAATTTAACATATTATTGTGAAAAACCAATTACAAAATGAAAAAAAAAAAACTGGTACATAAGCAACCTCTACACTGGTTCTGACAATTATACCAGTAAAACTCACCACTCCAACTGATGTAAATGCTGCCACCATGTTTATGAGTGTAGGGATCATGTTAAACTTGCCTGCCTACAAAGGAACACCAATAGTTGATAACATGTTTCAGTTACTTTGATAGCTTTAGCACCAAGTTAGAGCAGTAGCACAAGAACTGTTTCTTTCATTTTTGTTTTTACTTTCTTGTGTTGAATGGGAATAAGTGACTGAAACCCAAACTGTTGCATATATTAAAATATATACTCACATTTCCATTGACCAGAACATCAAATCTAATAGCATAGGCTTTGACCAGCGTGCGGTAATCTGTCCCATTTTCCATTTTATAGTATTTGGCAAACCTGTACAGACAAACCCATCACATTATTTATGGCTGTTACAATAATTCAGATCTCATACTTTAGTATATATCTATGAAGTAGTTTCAGTTTTTAATATAAGAAAAATAAAGTGAGGGTAAGAATAGAATAAACTGTGAAAAATATATGATTGGAGTGTTTTATATGAAATACTTATCAAAAGATACTAAATTTAACACCTGATTTACTTAAACTGTGACATCAGCTAACAACCAACTTATCTAGCTAATTCAGTGTTTTCTCAGCTAAATCTTCATTATACAGATGTTCCTTGGAGAAGAAGCCTTTTCACATTTGTGAAGTACACAGTGTGTGACAGTACAGAGGCAGAGTGGGGGGTTAAAGTTAAGCTGCCACTAATATATGCTTGAGTCGGCATGTATTAACAGAAGCGAAACAGGCAATGTGTGTAAGGTAGAGCCAGAGCCACAGGAACCATTCTAACCAATAATGCTGTTGTCACTCAGCTGATCCCACGACAACAACATGTTGTATGTAAATACATACTGATGCAGTGCTGAGCTTCCTCTCTTTGGCAGGTGTAATTACCAAAGAGGAACACTAGGTTAACAATAATTTTTCATTGATAAAGCACAGCTGATGTGTGAAAAGGGCTAAATGCTAACAGGACTACTTGAAGGAGCAACCACTAGCATTCCAGACAGGTTACCAATTTTTGCTAGATTTTATTAGTTGAAGTGACACACTGTGACTGGTTGTTTCTTTGTTCTTTATACACAAAGCCGACAATTTACCGTTGGGCACATCTGGAACATTAGTAAATGTTTATCTCTTGTATTTTCCCTGTGTGTGCATCCTTGCTATCATCAGCCTTTGTTGATGTATTTTTTTTTTGACTGCTCAACATGAAGTTGTCAATGACAAAACTCTGATTGGCTGTTTACAAAACAAGGCAAATGACTGACAACAGCCATCCATTTTCTATACTCTTTATGTATTTATTCTATTCTTTGTATGACTACAATGAAAAACTGAAACTCACATTGTATCTTTTTTTTTTGTCTAAGTGGTCTTCTCTGTTTGTATAATGTATGGACAGCCACGGGTGCTGTTTTGTTTTACTGGACACTGGCAACATGACAGAAAACACTACTACTGCCATCACCAGTATGTTCTGGTCCCCCAACACCTGATGCAGACTTTGTTAATATGCGCAACACCCAAGCCGCCATGGCTCCAATTCTATGCCTCACGCTCATATTAGTATCAAGATTGCTGGAGGGAAGCCCTGACTGGGAATCGAACCACCATCACCATATATGTGTACATAGAATTGAAGCTGTGCCAGCCCGGCCGTCACACAGATTAATGAAGTCTTCATCAGGTGTTGGGGGACCAGGACTTTTTTTTTGTTAGAACATAATTACTTGTTTTTGGCTTGCTTTCATAGATCTTGTTTCCATGAAAAGCTCTGAATTTCTTTTACTCAGACTTTATAGTGTAACATGTATTTGATACTGGTTTGATATATAGTGTTGTGTCACCCCACCAGAAAGTTTTGGGTTTCAACCTGCTGATCAGTTCAGGACTTTTTCTTTGAGGCTTTTCCAAGCACAGTGATTTCCTCCCACAACCCAAAGATAACGTCGGTGTGAGGTCCAACCGTAGTAACAATTACACAATGAATCTTTAAATATGTCATTTCTTTCCACAACATTATGACATCCATGGTTATCTTTAAAACATTTTACATTAATAAAAGAGTCAGGTGTTGGGTTAAACATGTTTAATTGACAGGGGATAATGAATCTCTGCATAAAATTTTCTTGTAATCTTGTCAGTGGTGGTCAAGTTATCTAACTGTATTCTCTCTTTGGAGCATATCAGAGTATCCAAATACCTGAAATTGTAGCCAGGTGAGACAGCGTTCTTCTGTGACATAGCATCCAGTCGAGTGAATGAGTATGAAGGGTTACATTGGTCATCTGACTTGTCCAAATCGCACATCCAGCCAATCTTTATTCCAATTACTCCTCCCTGGCAGATGTATCAACAAGAGAGCGATACATGGATAACTAAATCTCTGCTTTTACATTTAGAAACTGCATTTATATGCAGTGTGTTTGACCTTGATTATTTGTATGGGAGAAGTAGTATGCTTTCTGTATCTGTATAAGATTATATTCCTCTGCAGGAGATGTGACACACTTGTATCACACCAAAGAAGGCTTCTTATTTTGCCTCAAGATTCAAATTAGCTGGCCATTTCAACTCATTGTTCAAGCGATCTTGTGAAAAGCTACAAAATAGAAATGGGAATCAGACACCTTCCCAATGATGTGTTTGATGTGAGAAGAAAATAAACAAACAAAAAAAGGACAGGCTGTAGAGTAGGTTGACAATATTATGGATTATGTTGCCAGCTGCTGTAAATGTGTGTAAGAAGTAGTTGTCCTAACCAGAAATAAACCTTTATTTGAACACCTGTGTTGGACATCCAGCAGAAAAGAAAACTGACAGCTATTTGTTAGGAATTACTTTTGTTTCTGGGAATATCTGGGATATTATATCACATTACGTCATATTATGAAAAGATGCTGCTCTTTCAAATTAATTAATTGTTTCCTTGCTCAGACCAGAAATAGTAGATTCACAACATTTTAGTCTTTGCCAAGTCAGATGTGATTCACAGTGCTGTTTCCATTCCCCTCAATGCCTATCAAGACTTATTTGAAACAAGCAAAACCAAGCTAAGCAAGCGTAAAAAAAGTTTTCCGCATTAAATATTTACTATTTCTATTAACCTCTGTCTGTGAAATTGCCAATATTCAGGTAAAAAAATGATGAAAAGAACTTGATCAGGATAATTTCTCCCTCTGCTCTGTGTAGACTGTAAATCAAGGGAGATTGAAGCTGTGGTTGATTACGGTAATAAAACAAATTAAGTGTGCCTATATACACCATTTACCTCAGTGCTCTGTATCATCACGAATGGAAAATAAACAACATTACAATAGCAGCGTGTTTATCCAAATCTGTGTCATGAATCAGAAATGGAAATGATAATTATAATCTTATCATTATCATCTCTGCTTTATAGTTAAAGCTGCAGTTTGGGTCTCATTTCATCTAAAGTAAAAATGTTTGGTTAGTTGGAGCGACTGAAGCAGTCTTCTGGCAACTTCAAGGTCAGTGATTTGACTCCTAGCTTTCCCGGGGACCAATTATCTACTAATGCATCCGTTGTTGTATGAGTGTAATTTGTTAAACTGTATAGACTAAGACATGCTCCATGAGTGTGTGAGTGAATGGGTGAATGTGGCATATAGAGTGTTTTGAGTGGTCAGCTAGACAAGAAGTACAGTCCATTTACGATTTTATCAAATTTTACACAAAATTAAGTTTTTGGAAGTCTTGGAAGTTTGCAGCCTTTAGAATGTCTTTAAAATCCTTTTAAAAACGTTCCTTGCTATCTTGGAATGCATGGCTCTTTAATATATACAACCTGCATTATGTTGCACATCTACTGATTTAACACATAAACCACATTCAGATCCTTCGAAAAAGTAAATAAGAAAAGCAAATTGTATTACATGCAAACCAGAACATTTTATTTTTGTTTTATCTTATTGTGACAATGTTTGTTCTTCATATATATCATAGTATATATGAAAATATAATAGCATTATTCTTGTTAGGTCCTGTAACATTACCCTACTTTTTCTTTTGATATTTTTTTAGTGACATCTGGAATTGTTTTTTTTATTATTATTATTTGTCAGCTTCTATAGCATGGCAGCCAATTCTCCTGTGTTCATGTGCAGAGCTCAAATTTTTCAAGGTCATTTTAGGTATAATGGGTACATTTAGATCCATCCATCCATCGTCTACCATTTCTCCAGGGATCGGGTCACAGGGGCTGCAGCTTCAGCAGAGAAACCCAGACGTCCCTGTCCCCGGCAACTTCCTACAGCTCTTCCGGGGGGACCCCGAGGCGTTCCCAGGGCAACCGAGAGACATAGTCTCTCCAACGTGTCCTGGGTCTTCACTGGGGTCTCCTTCCAGTGGGACACGCCCAGAACACCTCACCAGGGAGGCGTCCAGGAGGCCTCCTAACCAGATGCCCGAGCCACCTCATCTGGCTCCTCTCGATGCGGAGAAGCAGCGGCTCTACTCCGAGCCCCTCCCAGATGACCGAACTTCTCATCTTATCTCTAAGGGGGAGCCCAGACACCCTGCAGAGGAAGCCCATTTCGACCTCTTGTTTTTGTGATCTCGTTCTTTCGATCACTACCCACAGCTCATGACCATAGGTTAGGGTAGGAACGTAGATTGACCGGTAAATCGAGCTCCTTCTTCACAACGACGGGTCGGTGCAGAGCCCGCAATACTGCGGATGCCACATCGATCAGCCTGTCAATCTCCCGTTCCATTTGTCCCTCACTCATGAACAAGACTCCGAGATACTTGAACTCCTCCACTTGGGGAAGGATCCCATTCCTGACCCGGAGAGGGCATTCCACCCTTTTCTAGCTGAGGCCCATGGTCTCGGATTTGGAGGTGCTGATTCTCATCCCAGCCGCTTCACACTCGGCTGTGAAGGTCACGGCCCGACGATGCTAGCAGAACCACATCATCCGCAAAAAGCAGAGACCCGATTCTGAGGTTGCCAAATCGGACCCCCTCAACGCCCTGGCTGCACCTAGAAATTCTGTTCATAAAAATCATGAACAGAATCGGTGACAAAGGGCAGCCCTGACAAAGTCCAACCCTCACCAGAAACACGTCTGACTTACTGCCGGCAATGTGGACCAAACTCTGACACCGGTCATACAGAGACCAAGCAGCCCCTATTAAGGGGCCAGCACTCCATACTCCCGGAGCACCCCCCACAGGACTCCCCGAGGGACACGGTCGAATGCCTTCTCCAAGTCCACAAAACAAATGTAGACTGGTTGGGCAAACTCCCATGCACCCTCCAGGATCTTGCTGAGGGTGTAGAGCTGGTCCACTGTTCCACGGCCAGGACGAAAACTACACTGCACCTTCTGAATCCGAGATTCGACTATCCGATGGATCCTCCTCTCCAGTACCCCCGAATAGACCTTACCAGGGAGGCTGAGGAGTGTGATCCCCCTGTAGTTAGAACACACCCTCCGGTCCCCCTTTTTAAAGAGGGGAACCACCACCCTGATCTGCCAGTCCAGAGGCACTGTCCCCGATGTCTACGCGATGCTGCAGAGGCGTGTCAACCAAGACAGCCCTACAACATCCAGAGCCCTGAAAAACTCAGGACGGACCTCATCCACCCCACAACGTCCCTAGTTGAGGTCAGAAGCCCGTCCCTACTATACAGAGTGTTGACAGTGCGTGAAAAAAGTGTAGTACTTGGTGTAATTTAAAATCGGGAAGCGGATGCTATTCTTAATGAAGATCGTGAAGTTCTCCTGCAGGAATTTACTGGAGAGTAAATATAGATAATTTTTTGTTAACAGTACCATGGTCTATTACTGAATGATTCCACCTGAAGAACGAAGATGGAGGAAGACTATGGAGACCAAGGTCCTTCAGAGTAAAGAAGATAGCTTTGATAATAATAAGATAAGTATCTGTTAAGTATGTAATATAGATTACATGTTGTATGAATAATATATTAATTATTAATTAATTCTGAATGAATGTGTGTCCAAAATTTTGTTTGATAATATATATGGCATAGGATTGCTCTAAAGCAAATTTAAAACCCTTAAAACAACTAATGTCTTTACCTTGTCTGCCAGTTCACTGAAGTTCTGTTGTGCATAGCGGACAACATCTCCCACTCTGAAGATTGGGCAGTAGGTGTTGTTGACCATGTCAAAGTTACATGTTTGGATGTAACTTTTAGTAATAGATGGAAGGAAGTTCCCTCTGTGCACAAATATAATCAACTTTTCAGACTTCATCACGACAATCATAATCACCTTTATGTTTAACGTGAAAAAAGTGTAGTACTTGGTGTAGTTGAAAATCGGGAAGCGGATGCTATTCTTAATGAAGATCGTGAAGTTCTCCACCTCAGTCATTGGTGTACTGATGTGAGGGGAAGAACACAGAAGAGAAGAAACATAAATCCAAACAGCTTTGTTTTAAGTTTGTTTATAAGAGTCTAGTCTTTCTCTATCCTAATAGATGCAGGTAGAATACACTTGATTTAGAATAGAAAAGAAAAATACTTTATTCATCCCCCAGTGGGGGAAATTCAAATTAGCCAAGTAGCTTAACTTTTTTTCGAATATTTACAATAATTGTGTATGAGAACAACAACAACAACAACAACAACAACAATAATAATAATAATAATAATAATAATAATAATAATAATAATAATAATAATAATATAAATCAATAATATAAATCAATAATTAATTAATTAAAATAGAGAAAAACATGTCAGCAGTCACTGTTAAACACCCTTATGGCTGTGGGGACAAAGGACCTCCTGAACCTCTCAGTCATGAGATGAGCATGTTTTTAGCACACTAAGAACACCATCCCAGTTCATCACAGGGCATATATTAGCATAAAATTCTTCAAATATTCTCAACTAAAGTGTGAACTTATATTATGAAAGCACTTGTTTGGTTATGCTTTTATTATCAACACAGTAGTACTTTTAGTATATGCTCTCTCCATCCTCCTCCACCTCTGTCTACATATAAATAAGATAGACAGAGTTAGATCTTAATCTGCAATCTATCTGCAATCTCAAAACTCTTGAAAGGTGGATAACTTTAGAAGTGAGATAGCATATCACATGACATGTCTGAATTTAAGGGCAATTAACAACCTTGCTTTAAGAAAAAAAACATGATATAAATCTGTTTCAAAATGATTAATTTGGATATTTGTGCACAACTGTAGCACACCCTCATAAAAAAAAGCAAAACACCGTCACATGCACATCATCTTACGTCTTGATGGTATCAATCTCAGCAGGACACCACCCTTTAATCTCACATGCCTTGATAGTGCTGTTGAAAGGAACACATTTCCCTGTGGGAATTCCTGGGTGGAAACAGAAAATTCTTGAAGCAAAGCTATATCTATATATCTATATATATATCTATATCTATATCTATATATATATTTAAACATATAGATGAAGCAATTCAAAATTGTTACTCCTTCCAGCCGACTGCCAGATGACTTCCAGCCAGTTCTCAGCCAGGTAACACCACCCCCAGTAATGACATTGGTAAACCAACCTTAAATATTAATGCCCCTAATTATCTCTATCCCCACAGGGAAGAGCAGTGATTATTGAAGCTCAAACTGTGTACAACTGCAGTAATACCTGCATTTTGAGTTTTCCTGGTAGAGTTATTATTGTAAAGTTATCAATTTGTAATGCTGGAACTCTTTGTTAAACACCGACAAAGACATAGAAGCCTATGCAATGAAACAGGAAGCAAAGGTGTCCCCACACTTTTGTTGGACGGAGGAAGGTTTAGGTTAAACTACAGCATGAAACCTTTTGTGACGTTGTCACATTACAGTTGCATGTAGGTTTACAGTTTTGATCAGTCATGACAATCATATCAATTACTAATAACACTGTGGCAGCAGTTGGACAAAGAAACACACAGAGAAGTCAGACCATCAGCAAGAAAGCCCAATATCAATCCACTCTCTCTGATCTTACAATGTCAAGTAATTCTTGTGGTTAAGCATAAGAAGGAAAGTCCCTGCATTAGCATCTGAACGTTGATGACCTCATCAGCACTCAGCGAAGAAATATGACATCTAACAGCTCCCCCAGCCCCCACAAGCACAGTAAAAAAGCAACACTTGCCTCTTTGTTTGTTGGTAAACAACAGCACACCTCAGTCAGTGGGTCTACATGATGAGTATAACTTGATTATAGCTATATTTGGGTTATGCTCCTTATTTGAGCAAGGGTAATTATCCTTGGCTATATGGCAGTGAATTAATCAAATCATTGGCACAAAGCATGTCATACCCCGGTACGATAGGTACCCATTTCAACTATCGCTAATAGAGCCACTTCCAGTCCTCTTCACCACCAACAACAACAAACTCAGGTATTTGACAAAGATGGCGAACGAAGAGCAAGATGAAACTACGTCCCTCTACATTTTGTTTGTGATGAGCATGGTTATGGCACAAACATGATGTACAAAATAGCATTCTCCATCGCGTTGTTTATTTCTTTCTGACGGTGTCGACAACAACAGTAATAGCTTCTCCTTCGACTTCCGGGTGATGATCCCGAGAAAAAATCTCAAGCATGCACAGAACGCTCAATCCAATCCATCACGTACTTCTGCCGTCTATATGCACGTTTATCTCGGTTATCTCGGGGTCTTAATCCAATCGCAAGTAACCCAATCCAAGTTTTTCCTCAGATTAAGGTGTCTATATGAACTTAATAACTCAGTTTTATTGTAATTTAGCCATTAATCTGATCCGATGGCACTCATGAGTGTCTGTAAAATGATTTCACCTTGCAGCTATATGGGGCAGTAAGAAATATCCACAGATATATCAGATTGTAATTAATTCAGCATTTATGAGTGAGCTATGCATTTTCACTCTCACCGTCATCTCTGTTTCTGTCCACACCACTCACCAATTTTGACATGTTTATCCTGTAAGCCTAAATAGCCCAATCCTGCATCTTCATATGATGAAAACTAACGATAAAATAATTCCCAATATATGCCACAGTTCTGATCACTCACGACAAACAAATCAATTTAATATAAGGTTGTGGCAGGAGAGACGGAAAGGGAGATGACTGAGCCTCTGAAGGACATCTACAGTATAAGCCTCTCTCTTTTGCTCACCATGTCTTTTTATGCAGTGTTCTAAAGTCTAAAATGTTGGTGGTATGCTATTTGCCAATGCTTTCTGATGAATCATAAAATCATCCGTAAAGGCTCTAATTGGTCGGTCATTAGTCATTAGGTCATTAGTAGAGGCAGTAGTAATTACCGCATACCGGTATTTCGACCGGTTCCACTTTAGCAACGCAAATTGGCAAATTTGCCAAAGTTGCAGAAAAACTACTGGCAATTGGGAAGAAATACAGCTCTGACCATAAGTTAAGAAAATATAAGATAAACGGTTATTTAAGACTAAAGACCTGGTGTCACGGGTTGGTGTACTGGAAAAAACACCGTTATTTAACCATCACCACGTGCTTCATGTCTATTACTGGAGGGAGCTATAATCATGTTTATTGTCTTTTCTGTAACAGAATCATAGAATAGAATAGAAAAATACATTATTGATCCCCCAGTGGGGGAAATTCAAAATTAGTCGAAAAATTTGGTCATATGTATGCATTCTGGGTGGAGCCCAAGTGCAACATATGAAGTCTGGGGTAGATTGGTTAATGTATGTGGGAGTTAAAGGCTTCTTTGTTTTTCATGGCGAGTAATGGCCAGTCGAACTTTGAGGTTTCGCCACGGCCACACCTTTTAAGGTTCGAGAAAGATTTCCATGTTTTGGTCCCCCATGGCTTAAGACTAACATGGCCAAGTTTGAAGGCTGTAGCATGAAATGTGTAGGAGGAGTTCGATCAAATGCGAGGTGTGGAAACAGGCAAAAATTACGTCAAAACGCATGTTCCACTCAAAATGGCTGACTTCCTGTGGACCTGACGCCATGGTGTCCATAGGCATTTCTGTGTGTCTGGGCATGACGAAGGTGTGTACCAAGTTTCGTCAGGGTACAGCAAAATGACCCCATTCGTTTGGCATAATTGCGATGTTGTAGGTGGCGCCACAGAGCCTCTAATGTTCGCAAATGCCAAATTGCGCCGTTTCCCCCCATGACTGACGTCCCTGCCAAAATTGGCGTGGTTTTGGAGGAGGTTTCGTAAACAATAATAATAACACCTTCAGGAAAAATAGGGCCTTCGCAGTTCACTGCTCGGGCCCTAATTAAAGCTGCAAGCAGCGTTGATCAGACCCTCGCACAGGCGCACGTCGGGGTATGCGCTCGACTCCGTCCGATGCGCACCGCACAGCACAGTCGTCCATCAAGTGTAGAGCAGGATGTGAGAATCCCAGTCAGACGTTGTACCGCCGGACGTAAAAAGTGACGTTTATGGCCACCAGCAGGTGGCGCTATAAGTATGCATAAGTGTGGACATATGTATGTGTTCTGGGTGGAGCCAAAGTGCAGCCTATGAAGTTTGGTGAAGATCGGACAATGTATGGACAAGTTATAAGTGACTTATTTGGCCACCAGTAGGTGGCGCTATAAGCATGTGTAAATGACAAAGACAGAAAGATATGACCAGCATATTGTTCACACTCCAGTTGTCCATTTCTTGATATGTTTTATCTTCGTGTTGCAGATGCCAGATTGAGAAATGTATTGTCAATGGAAAACTTATCATCTAACGCTTATATCTGCCAGCACCTTACTCTTGTAGAACTTTCCTACTTGTCCTCCCTCAGTGTTTAGAAATTATGCTTCCTTTTGTTATTTTGTACATATCACACCTTTGTAATAAAAGGGTGTTATGATGATTGTTAGGTCAAGACTACTTTCTTGTTTATTGTGATGATAACAAAGAATTTAGATACTCACTTGTTCTGAAACATTTTTCACATTAACATGGACCTTTTGTCAATATAAAGCCCTTAAGCACTCTTTAGGATATGACCTTGTGTTACATGAAATATTAGCAAAACCCATATTCAAATGAGATATGTGGCAGTCTCTCTATCTTTTATTAAACTGTGTGATATGTATAATATAGGTTATAATATATGTATACTCCCATACACAAAACATGTATGACTATTACAATTAACACAATAATGGCAGTGGTGCTGTATGAAATGATAAAAGACGTGTTACTTAATATTTGATTGTGTCTGATTTAATTTGTCCGAGGAAGAGGAACTTGGGTGATGTCCACCTGGGTGCTTGTGATGAGGTTGGGCATCCTCGTTTGAAAAAAGCTCAACCAAACTTTCAATGAAAATTGTCAAAGTGTCTGCCAAAACTACCAAAGTTTGCCACACATTGTCAAACAAATTTATCAAAAAGCTTCTCCAGAAACTTGTGAAATGATCTGTTGGTTTTTGCTTTGCGGTAAGACATATTGCATCACTTCCTGTTGCTTTGTGTGTGCACTATGATATTTCTTGCTCCTCTTGAACTACTAATACCTTATTTCTCCCTATAATTTACAAATCTTGCATAGTTAACTCTATCGCATACTTGTTATATTCTAAATAGATTTTCCCCACTCAGCGACATATTCGCTGAGAACAAAACCCTGGTAATCGGCAGCTCTATAGTCAGAAACGTGGCATTAGCAACACCAGCGACCATAGTCAAATGTATTCCAGGGGCCAGAGCGGACGACATAGAATCCTATTTAAAACTGCTGGCTAAGGATAAGCGTAAATACGGTAAAATAGTTATTCACGTCGGCAGTAATGACACCCGGTTACGCCAATCGGAGGTCACTAAAATTAATGTTGCATCGGTGTATAATTTTGCCCAAACAATGTCGGACAGCGTAGTTTTCTCTGGACCCCTGCCAAATCTGACCAGTGATGACATGTTTAGCCGTATGTCCTCATTCAATTGCTGGTTGTCTAGATGGTGTCTAGCAAACAACGTGGGCTACATAGATAATTGGCAATCTTTCTGGAGAAAACCTGGTCTGATGAGGAGAGACGGCATCCATCCCACTTTGGAAGGAGCGGCTCTCATTTCTAGAAATATGGACAAATTTATTAGTCATCCAAAAACATGACAACACAGGGTTGAGACCAGGATGCAGAGTTGTAGTCTTACACACTTCTCTGCGGCCTCCCACCTCATGCTGCCCCCCCCTCCATCAAAAAACACAAAAGGAGCAAATCCTCTTGTGCAAAAAAAATTTAAAACAAAAACTTTAACTGAACAAAAACATCAAACTATTAAATGTGGTTTGCTGAATATTGGATCTCTCCTTTCGAAGTCTCTGTTAGTGAATGATTTCATTTGTGATCATCATATTGATATACTTTGTCTTACAGAAACCTGGCTGCAGCAGGAGGATCATGTTAGCATTAATGAATCAACTCCCTCTGACTATTTAAATGTTCACGTTCCTCTAACCAAAGGCAGAGGAGGAGGAGTGGCAGCTATCTTCAGATCAGGGTTACTAATCAGTCCTAGACCCAAGATTGGTTTTAGCTCTTTTGAATTTCTGATTCTCAGTTTTTCACAGAAATCACAGAAACCTCTTGTGTTTGTTGTTGTGTATCGTCTACCTGGCCCTTATTCTGAGTTTCTGTCTGAATTCTGAGTTTTTATCACAGTTAGTGCTGAGTATAGATAAAGTCATTGTAGTGGGTGACTTTAATATTCATGTAGATGTTGAAAATGACAGCCTAAATATTAACTTTAATTCTATATTAGACTCTAGTGGATTTTCTCAAAGTGTTCACAGACCTACTCACTGTCTTAATCATACCCTTGACCTTGTGCTGACTTATGGCATTGAGAGTGAACAGTTAACAGTGTTCCCTCATAACCCTGTCTTATCTGACCATTTTTTAATAACTTTTGAATTTACATTACTTGACTATATGGCTGCTGAGAAGAATTTTACATATAGAAGGTGTCTATCAGAGAATGCTGTAATCAGATTTAAAGAGTTGATTTCACCATCCTTTTCTTCACTGCCATGTACAGATGACAGAGAACGGCTACCTAAATTTTATTCCAGTACAACTTGACTCTCTTGTTGACAGCACTATAGTTTCAATGCGTACAACACTGGACAATGTGTCTCAATTAGTCTGGAAAGACCGTTTAATAACATATAAGAAAGCCCTTCGTAAAGCCAGAACTGCTTATCATTCATCATTGATAAAAGAAAATAAGAATAATCCCAGGTTTCTTTTCAGCACTGTTGCCAGGCTGACAAAGAGTCCGAGCTCTCTTGAGCCATGTATTCCTTTAACTCTCAGCAGTGATGATTTCATGGGATTCTTTATCAATAAAATTGTTTCTATCTGAGAGAAGATTAATGGAATCCTTCCCACTATTATCACTGATGTATCACCAAGTAGAGCAGCTTTAGAAGTATCTTTAGAACCTGGTTTGTATTTAGACGGCTTCTGCCCAGTTGATCTCTCTGAGCTAACAACAGCAACAGTCTCTTCTAAACCATCAACTTGTATTTTAGACCCAATCCCAACCAGACTGTTCAAGGAGGTTTTCCCCTTAATTGACACTTCCATATTGGATTTGCTCAATCGGTCTTTGTTGACAGGATATGACAGGTACCTCAGACTTTGAAGGTTGCTGTAATAAAACCTTTACTTAAAAAACCTACTCTTGATTCAGAAGTGTTGGCTAATTATCAGCCTATATCCAATCTCCCTTGTTTGTCCAAAGCTCTTGAAAAAATAGTTGCAGTTCAACTTTGTGACCATTTACATAGAAATAATCTGTTTGAAGAGTTTCAGTCAGGATTCAGAGTGCATCATAGCACAGAAACAACAATGATCTCCTCTTAGCCTCTGATAGCGGACTTGTTTCTGTGCTTGTCTTGTTGGATCTCAGTGCTGCATTTGATATGATCGATCACAGCATTCTGTTACAGAGACTTGAACATGTTATTGGGGTTAAAGGAACTGCATTAGGCTGGTTTAAGTCATATTTATCTGATAGATTCCAGTTTGTTCTTGTAAATGAAGAATCTTCCTCACATATTGGAGTAAGTCATGGAGTTCCTCAGGGTTCTGTGCTTGGACCAATTCTTTTTACTTTGTACAGGCTTCCATTAGGTAACATTATCAGACAGCATGGCATAAATTTCCATTGTTATGCTGATGATACTCAGCTGTACTTATCTATGAAACCATATGAAACCAATAGGTTGGTCAGACTACAAGCCTGTCTTAAAGACATAAAGACCTGGATGACTCAGAACTGTCTGCTTTTAAATTCAGACAAAACTGAAGTTGTTCTCTTTGGACCTGAGCGCTTCAGGGAGAAATTGTCCAGTTATATAGTTACTCTAGACGGTATTTCCTTGGCTTCTAGTTCTACAGTGAGGAACCTTGGAGTTATTTTTGACCAGAATTTATCATTTGACGCACATATAAAACTGGTTTCTAGCACTGCCTTCTATCCTTATTATTGGGCTGTCCCACATATTCTCTGAAAAGCCTCCAGCTGATCCAAAATGCTGCAGCCAGAGTTCTGATGAGAACTAACAGGAGAGATTAATTCGCTCCCTGTTAAATTCAGAATAGAATTTAAGATTTTTCTCCTCACATATAAAGCTCTTAATGACCAAGCTCCATCGGGCGGCTGTGGCTCCGGAGGAAAAGCAGTCGCCCACCAATCGGAAGGTCGGTGGTTCGACTCTGGCTTCGGGCTACATCCTTGGGCAAGACACTGAACCCCACGTTGCCTCCTGATGTATCCATCAGGGTATGAATGTGTATGAATGATTAAAAAGAATGTAGTTATGTGTATCTTAAGACATGCTGTATGAGTGGGTGAATGTGGCATGTAGTGTTAGAAGCGCTTTGAGTGGTCAGTTTTACTAGAAAAGCGCTATACAAGTCCATTTACCATCATATCTTAAAGATCTCATTGTAAGATATTTTCCTAACTTCGCTCCCAAACTGCAGGTTTACTTGTTGTTCCCAGAGTTTCTAAAAGTAGAATGGGAGGTAGAGCCTTCAGTTATCAGGCCCCTCTCTTGTGGAATAAGCTGCCAGTAAATGTCCGGGAAGCAGACACCCTTTCCACTTTTAAGATTAGGCTTAAAACTTTCCTTTTTTATAAATCTTATTGTTAGGGATGGCTCAGGTAATCCTGAAACATCCCATAGCTGCTAAAGGCTTAGACTGCTGGGGGACCTCATCTGTCACACCTTTCCCCACTTTGCTCTCTTTTTCCCCCTGTTTAATTTCTCAAATGATAGTATGTACATGTGACATTATTGTGGTTATTAACTTGTGTTGCCCTGTTCCAACAGATATCCTTTGAATGGTGTTATGGTGTTTTTCCCCCCTCTTTTCCCTCTTTTCTGTCTTCTCAAACCCCAGCTGGTCGAGGCGGATGGCCACCCTTCCTGAGTCTGGTTCTGCCAGAGGTTTCTTCCTGTTAAAAGGGAGTCGTTCCTTTCCACAGTCGCAACAGGCATGCTCAGGACGGGAGATTGGATCTGTTGGTTTCCTTAGATAGGATATTTTTTTAATTGGCTCTATGTGAATGAATTGGATAAATTGAATTTGAATTCCAATTGGCTTGAATTGGACTATATTATTTTAGTGCCTTGAGTTGACAATTGTTGTACTTTGGCGCTATATAAATAAAACTGAATTGAATTTAATCTAACTGAATCTGTTGGAAAATGTGTCAAGAGATGTGTTGGAACAATTTCCTGATGGCAACCTGAACAAGAATTTGCCTGACGGAAACCGAGACAAGCTATCACCAAAATTGCCTGACAAATACCTGAATGACCACAAGGAACACTCTGTACTGTCACACTCGATCTTTGTCATGAGAACCCAAGTTTGTGCAATGTTAATGACCAAAGTGAATGTAATGATTTTTCATTTGTGACTAAACCAGTTAACTTTCCAGAGAGATCTGTGTTGATGGGTTCATTTGATCAGGGGCATTCGCAGTTTGGAAACGTGCGTAACAAGCAGTTTGGTGCCATCAGTCTGACAGCAGTTATGAAGAGCAAAACAAAGAGCGTGACCTGGGACACCAGAGATCTGGATGATGTGTTAATTGAATTTTACACTGGCTTTATCAATGTTAATGATTATGACCATGCTTTGCAGGATGTGCCCATGCCTTTTGATAAAGCACTACAGCAAGCACTGTTTGGTAATGATGCATGTTTGTTGACAGTTTGTGCCAGTACATGTGCCATACTTAATGAAAGTGGACGATTTGCCTTTGTCGATTCACATGCAAGCACAAAGGTTAACCAGAAAGGTGTGAGAGCAAGTTGTGTTGTATAGATCAGCTCTGTACAGTCTCTAGTCAGCTTTGTGTATAACGATGCACGATCATTTTGCATAAGGACACAAGATTTGAAGTGACAGGAGGGAAAGTGGTAAGCAACATCAGTACTGACACACGAGCACAGATGACTGAGCTCGTACAGTCACGTGACAACAACAAATACTACACACAGCTGCCCGCTGTACAGCAAAGTGGTAACAAGTGAGCACAAATTCTGCAAACAGTAGTCCTCTTTTGGTAAGCTGACTGAAGTCGCTTCAAATGTTGTAAATGTTTGTAACAAAACAGTACGTTCAACAGAAAGAACCATGTTACACTGACTGGAAGCTGGCTGGCAACCGGCTGGGAGTGGCAAATGAAAATGGCTGGGACTGTATACGTACATACATGTATATTTACACTAACATATATATATATGTATATACATACATATATATATATGTGTTAATTACATATGTTGATTTATTACATAAAATATTTTAAAGTAGAATTTCAAAGATTAATTAAAATAGACAGACAAAAGGTATCACCATAATCTCCTGATTTGTTGAGGAACCGTGTGCAGTTGCTGTCCTGGGTACAAATATACTTTCTCTCACTCTGGGCAGTGCACAAACACATACATAGTATCAAAAGCTGTATAATAGTAATTTCATAGTAATTCTTTTACATAAAACACAATAATTTTATTTGATCAGTCATAGAAACCCACCACAATTTTTTGAACCAACTCTGCACACTTTTCAAGTCATTGTTTTCTTTATGAATTGGACTGATGTGGAATTTGATTAATAAGATTTTATTGCATTATGATTGCAGTACAATTAATTGGATTGTAATTGGCTTGAATTGGACTGTATCTTCGAGATGTAATTTGTGTCCATATAAATAAAACTTGAATTTAATTATTTTCATGATCCTCGGTTGCTTCAACACTAGGCAAAATTAATGTAGCTTAGGATCAATTGTGACTTTAATTGACAAAGACTTGTATTATTTTAAAAGACACCTGGGGATTGATTCAGAGCCTTACAATTGGTAAAATGTAAATGCCGTTCTGTTACTGTACTAGCTAACTGCATCCTGGCAAAATGGCTAAATTACAGGCTGTTGTACCCACAACTGAGACCAACAAATAACACAGATTCTAAATACTTCGCTGACTCAATAACACATTCAATAGAATTGTGCTTCTTTTTTGTTGTTACTTTAATTGTCAATTAAATTTTAATTCAGGGAGATCATCATGAATAGACTACAGTATTGTTTTCGTAGATTGGTAACAATTTGATGATGTTGTTAGCATCATCAAATTGTCAGCAGGTAACACAGGACAGCTCTTCAGTAATCAACATGGACAAAAACTAACCAGCAGTTCAACATCTGAGATGTAGAGACACCCCACCTCTGTGACATAACCAGAAGCACACTATCTGTCTTTAACAAAAATACCTCCTCGTTCAGTTTTCTCTGTCTGCACTCTTTTTGTGCCAACATAATCTCAAAGCTGAATACAGAGGTGTTAGATTCATTCCTGCATTACTTTGGCTTTGGAAAGCTCAATCAACTGCTCCAACATGCAAATACTTTTCTCTTTGCCATGGTAATGTACGACAACAGATATGAAAAAAAAATGGTTGTAGCAGAAATCATTCCAGCAGCACAGCATCCAAACAAGCATAGAAAGTTATTTTAGAAATCAGTCTTTTCATGTTTGAAAATATAAAGAAGATGCAAAGAAAGACAAGTATGTCCAGAGCTACTGCAGCAGTCTGCCACTAGTGTGGCGTCATTCTGTCTGTGTACAGATGCATTGATGTGTCGCTTTGTTTTATCTATGGTTTATAGATGATTTCAATCAGATTTTGTGAACCATTTGTACATCCTAAAACAAAAGAGTCAGCCCTACCTCCCTCACCCTCTACACACACACACATACAGTGGTGATAGTGATAGATCAGTGATGTAACTGACCTCAGGACAGTATCCTTGGACTTGGTTCTCTGTAGTGATCAGTTTAGTGATGATGCAGAAGACTGAAGCTCCCTGTAGAAAAAAAATCCCACATGGAATACATCAATATCACTGCATATCATGACAACCAATGTGTCTGTCAGTTCCCTTAATTCCCTAATCCATTTATCGATTCATACTTGCGTAGGAGTGACGTAGTCTGCAACATCCATGACCCTGTTATTGTAGATACCAAAACCTTTGACCTTGGTCATCACTGAGGACTCAATTGCTGTGTCTCTCACCTGGTAAGCCTTTTCACTGAGAAATACCCAACTAAAATACACACAGACATAAACAAATAGAGAGACATGAATAAATAGAAAATGCAACACTGGGTTTCAGTTTTAGGCCTGAACAAACTTTAACACAAAGTCTGGTGGCATAGACCATAGTGAATGGTGGAAATATTTATGTTTATGCATTTAGCAGACGCTTTTATCCAAAGCGACTTACAAATTAAGTTATAACAAGCTATATAAAAAGCTAACAATAAACTACATAGAAGGAACCCACTAGTCAGACTCTGCCAGAGGTGACAGAGTAGAGATAGAGTGCAGGCATAGAGGGAAGTACAGAAAGATAAAGTGCAGAGATAGAGGGGGTATGGAAGTACAACGTAAGTGCTAGGATAGGCGATGCTCTCTGAAGAGCTGGGTTTTCAAGAGTTTCTTGAAGATAGACAGGGATGCCCCTGTTCTGTTATCGCTAAGTAGGTCATTCCACCATCGTGGAACGACACATGAAACAGTTTGGATTGTCTTAAGCGTGGTGTAGGCACTGTTAGACGACAATCCTACGACAAACGGAGGGACCGAGTTGTGACATAAGCCTTTGCAAGAGCATTCAAATATATGGGAGCCGTTCCATTAAGCACTTTGTAGGCTAACATCAGTGACTTGAATTTGATGCAGGTGGCTAAGGGTAACCAGTGGAGTTCAATGAACAGAGGGGTGATGAGTGCTCTTTTAGCACTGATCGAAGACCAGACACGCCGCCGTGTTCTGGACCATCTGCAGAGGTTTTATAGCACACGCTGGGAGATCAGTTAAGAGAGCATTGCAGTAGTCAAGGACCAGGAGCTGGATGGCATGTTGAATTAGGTATGCTCTGATCTTTCTTATGTTTAGCAATGCAAAGCGGCATGAACAAGCAACAGAGGTAACGTGATCTTTAAAGCTTAGATGGTCATCAATCATGACACCCAAGTTTCTAGCTACTTTTGATGGAGCAAGAGATAGGGATTCAGTTTAGATGCAGATGCTGTGGTGTATGGTTGGTTTGGCTGGGAAGACAAGCAGTTCAGTTTTTGGGAGGTTAAGTTGGAGGTGATGTGCTTTCATCCATGTTGATATGTCAGAAAGACAGTCTGAGATTTGTGCTGAGACCGTGTGGTCGTCAGGTGGGAGTGACAGATAGAGCTGGGTATCATCAGCATAACATTGGTATGAGAAGCCATGTGATCGATGATCTGGCCCAGTGAGGTGGTGTATATGGCAAAGAGAAGAGGTCCCAGTACTGAATCTTGGGGGACCCCTGTGGCGAGGTGGTACGCTTAAGAAGTCTGACCAAGCCAGGATACTTTGAATGACCGACCAGTGAGGTATGATTCAAACCAGGAGTGTGCTCTCCCTGTGATGCCCATGCTGGAGAGTATGGACAAAAGGTATACTGTGGCTGAAAGTGTCAAATGCAGCCGATAAGTCGAGCAGAATAAGTACAGAGGACTTAGCTGTCGTTCTGGCTTCTTTTAAGGCTTCTGTCACAGCCAACAGAGCTGTTTCGGTGGAGTGTCCACTTTTAAACCCAGATTGGTTTGGATCAAGGAGGTTTTTATGTGAGCGGTAATCAGTGACCTGCTTAAAGACCGCCCTTTCAATGGTTTTAGACAGAAACAGGAGGAGAGAGACCGGCTGATAGTTCTCCACTTGAATGTGGTAGGAAATGTGCCCGATGTCAGTGAAGCATTAATCACATGCGTGACTGCTGCAGTTACAGTAGGAGCAATGGATTGGAACAGATTAGTGGGAACGGGGTGCAGCGGGCATGGAGTAGGACATGTGAGAAGTTTAGACACACTGCTATGAGCGAGAGGGGTGAATGAGGAAAATGATGCAGTAGGACTTCTGCATGCAGATTTTGTGGCACAAGGTTTCCGGGTGTCAGTAGTACTATGAATCTTGTTAATGTAGAAAGACTTTTTTGCATCAGTAACACTGGTTGCAAATGATGACAGTAGCGCCTGGAATTTAGCTAGATCTGCAGGATCTTTTGACTTGTGCCATTTCCTTTCGGCAGCTCTGAGATTGGTGCGCAACGCTCGGAGAGTATCATTAAGCCAGGAGTGAGACTGGGAGGATCGAGCGGGTTTGGTGGATAGAGGACACAGACTATCCAGAGATGAGCTCAGTGTAGAACAAAGGGACTCGTGGCATCATTAACCTCAACGGAGGAGAATGTGTTGGAGGTCGGAAGAGCGGAGGCAACAACGAAGGACAAGCAGGTGGGCGACAGGTTGTGGAGGTTGCAGCGGAAGCAAACCATAGGGGTAGAAGCAGATGGTCTTCTCAGGAGACTCACTCTGAACTGAATGACAGAGGTCAGAAAAGTGCAGAGGTGTGACAGATAGGGCCTCTGTGGCACAGTTTCTTGTGAAAATGAGATTCTAGCACTTTGCCAGCTTTGTGAGTCGGAGGACTGCTGAGCAGTTGTAGCTCAAACGAGTGCATTAGTGTCAGAAAATCTGAAGAGTTAGGACTGTCAAGGTGGATCTTCATGTCACCAAGGACCATTATGGGACAGTCATGCTCTGGGATAGAAGAGAGCAAGGTGTCTCGTTAATCTGGAAAGTCACCGAGTTGTCCTGGTGGGCGATATACGACAACCATATACAGTAGGTTTTGACCGGTGCAGTTACCAAGATCACATGGTATTCAAAGGTATTGTATTTAGCATTAGGTAGCAGTTGGTTGTATTTCCATTTGTTGGAAATGAGCATGCCCGTTCCACCACACTATAAAAAATATATTGTAAGTATTTGCATGCAAATTATTTAAGTAAACTTTAATCCTGCAATATTAAGTAACACTCACTTGCCAGTATCAAGTAAATGTTACTTTCCATAAAACATTATAGTTGTGAAAATATTAAGTAACATTTACTTGATTACATCCAAGTTTTAAAGTATATTTATTTAAACAAATTAAGTGTACTTGCTTTTCATAGGCAGGAACATCATTTTACTTCAAATTTTAAGTAAATCTTACATATCTGTAGAATTTGCCGTTATGAAATAATTAAGTAGATATTTTTTTTTTGCACTTTAATTTACTTGGTTGCATTACATTACTAACTAAAATGAGGTAGTCCATCCATTTTCGATACCATCAATCCGTCGGTCGGGTCGCAGGGAGGCTGGAGCCTATCCCAGCAATCATCGGGCGAAAGGCGGGGTACACCCTGTACAGGTCACCAGTCCATCACTCACTCATAAGGACAATTTGGAGTCAACAATTAATCTAACATGCATGTTTTTGGACGGTGGGAGGAAGCCGCAGTACCCGGAAAGAAACCATGCATACATGGGGAGAACATGCAAACTCCACACAGAAAGGCACACAGAACCTGGAACCCTCTCGCTGTGAGGCAACAGTGCTAACCACCACACCACCATGCAGCCCAAAATTAGGTAGTCATTACCAGTTTTCTTTTGATCAATGTTACCGACTAAATTTAACCAATACTCTGCACTTAATATACACTCGTCATCAATTACAATGCAATAGTTTATTTTTCATTTTAAAGTTTAAGTCAGACATAATTATCATCCTTCTGACGTTAAAAAACACTATGCACAGAACAGTGCAATTTCAACATTTAAATTAGTCCTCTAGACTAGTGTACTCTTAAGAATGCAATTAAAACATTAAATGGGACAAAATCCACAGAATCAAATCAAATTACTACAAAACAGCTTAAGGTGTCTAACCATGCCATGATCAAGAATACAATCTTTACTGTGGACACTAAATTGAAAAACACTTATGACAGGCTTTCAAAATAATTTATTCAACAACAGACTTAAAAAACACAAGACGTTTCGGTGTTCATCCAAACACCTTCCTCAGTTGTTGGAAGGTGTTTGAGGAACTGAGGAACTTTTTTTAAAGCCTTTCACTGACACTTATGACAGGCAACTTTCCAAACCAAGATGACCCTTCCAACCTTCCAAACAAAGATGAACTAGAACTCAAGTGCCAATTATTGGCATTATTGGCAGAGTATACTTGCATGATGCCACTTTTTTCTCATGTCATGCTATAAGTAACTTCAATTTCAAGCTGTTTACTTTTGGGGACAGTTTAAGTCCATCCAGCTCCAGAAAAAGTTTTTGAAAGACTTCAAAAGTGTAGCGCAAAGTGGGAGGGTATGACAAGTTCAGGGCATAAATCAGTCCCATGAACAGTGAGCAAGCTTTGGCAGTGCACCCTGGCAAAATCTCATGGCCTTCGACAAGGATGGAGACATCGACTGGATCCTCATCAGCACCATGGACAACGAGTATTTTGAGGATGTGGTTACTAACATCACTCCGGTTGTCCTCCTGCATACAATGTACAACAAAAAAGAAGAATATTATTCAGAATTAAATAAAAAAAAAAAACTGCATTCAGAGTATATCTGTTCCTTTGGGCACTTTCACACCAGCCTTTTTGTTATCATGCATACAATATTTTAAACTTTCCTGAATAATGAAAATGATGAGTTGATTTGCTTCCTTTTGATAAATAGAAACATATTTTAATAAGACTTAATAAGAAATAAACTGCAACATGAACAAATGTAAATGAACCTTTTGTTTTGTCTCGCTAAATGAAACAGCACGGACGTTCATCAGCCCCCCCATTCTAAATGCACAATGTTAATTCACTAATGTAACGTTACTTCAGTGTTGCCGCCAAAAGTTTTACAGAGAACAAAACCACGTTCTACTATTTTGACATGAGTTGATAAACGTTATACTGTTACATCGGTGCTTTTTTAATATCCTACCTTTCGTTATTTTTAATCGGGAAAACTGCAGCCCTCCCAACAAAATGTAACTTTCAGGCAACGTTTCGTGAATGTTACCTCAACGTCCCCTAAAGGTTTAAATAGGTTGTAGTGCGACCTTCTGCAAACGGTGCCGGTGTTCCGTCGAGCCGCGTTTCCCCGTCAGATACGGTTTCCCCTGCATCTCTTCGCCGCTCCGCGCTGCACACGCAGCAAAGAGCGCGCGTGCCTGTTCAGCGCTCGTAACCAGCGAGACGTGCTTGCGCGCAAGACAACTACAGACACTGTGAAAGCTAAAACAACGTCTTTCAGTGTAGTGTAGTTTTTTGCACTTGCGCTGTCATCCAAAACATTCAAACACATACATATATATTCATATAAGCTATTTTTATTTATAGCCTTCATATGTATGTGTGATAGATAGATAGATAGATAGATAGATAGATAGATAGATAGATAGATAGATAGATAGATAGATAGATAGATAGATAGATAGATAGATAGATAGATAGATAGATAGATAGATAGATAGATAGATAGATAGATAGATAGATAGATAGATAGATAGATAGATAGATAGATAGATAGATAGATAGATAGATAGATAGATAGATAGATAGATAGATAGATAGATAGATAGATAGATAGATAGATAGATAGATAGATAGATAGATAGATAGATAGATAGATAGATAGATAGATAGATAGATAGATAGATAGATAGATAGATAGATAGATAGATAGATAGATAGATAGATTTAGTTTTTTACTAAGTCAAATACCAGTACAAGACACTTAGGAAAACGTCAAATAAAAAAAATAAAAAAAACCCAAAGAAACAAACAAATAAATTAAACTCAAAAGCTAAAAACTAAGTCATTCCCAAACACTGAACAAATAGCATCTTCACAGCACCAACGATCAGTAAAGACATCCAAAGAACCCATTGTCTTGTAGAAACAAAATTCCAGTGAAACCCTCGACATAAGTAGATTCTTAAGGATCGCCACAGCCTCATAACCTGGTGCCTGGTTAACTTTATTCTTGCGACTTAAATAAATAGCAAGCTTTGCCTGCCCAACAATAAAGTTAATCAAGCAACACTTTGTGTTACGTTTTTGACAGTAAGGGAACCCAAGAATAAACCTTTGCCTTGAACATATCACCCCCAATGGGCGAAGTAACCCATCCAAAAAAATAAACATAGGAAGAAGCCTGTCACACCCCATAAAACAATGAAACACTGTTTCCCTCTCGTCACAAAATGGACATTTATCACTTGCTCCTGGATTGATCGCAGCAGTAAGTGCATTAATAGCTATGGCCCCATGCAAGATCCTCCACTGAAGATCTCCTGTCAGTTTTGTCAATGGTGGTTTGTATAGAACCCTCCAAGCTGGCTTACTCTTTCCATCAATTTGCAATTTCTCTCTCCACACCGTATCAGGTCTATCTTTTAGTTGTTTCTCATTCAGAATCTTCACCATCATTCTGTACATTGCTTTCCCATCAGCTGAACACAGGTTAAGGTTGCCACGGATCCCTAGGTCCAGCAGTGGACTAGTGTAGCTGGACTCACGGAAACCAGGACAAAAAACAATGTCAGGAAAAGGATCTTCATCATTTAGCTGAAGGTTACCTGAACAGTACCCCTCTAAGAGGGCCCTCTCCCCACCATTCAAAAGTGCAGCCATTTTTTCTAAAAGCCTATGAGCATACCTCACAGACCTCAGTCCCAAAGAAGAGGCAAAAGCCTCTGCATCCTGTAAACTGTTCCCAGCTTTTTCAAAGACATGCCGTAATTGAAAGCAGTTACACGCACACAATACCTTCTTCAGTCCTGAGGTGTCATCCCCACACAAATCAAAACGAGCCCCCAAGATGACCGGTTCTTCAAGCAACCAATGTAGAGAAACCACTGGATTCAGCCAGCGGTGCATGATCAGGCCCCAGACCTTGAAGCAACTCTGGTAGAAGGGTGACAGTCCACTTAAAGCAAGTCTCTTATGATCCACCAGGAACAAAGCAGAATCCATCCTCAGCGTGTCCACCTCCCGCAGAATAGCCAGCGACAGGGGGCGGCAAACCATACTTTCTGGCCTCAGCAAAAACTTCTGGATGAACTGTAGGCGGAAGGTGGCCTTCCTGCTTATCAAGTTGACGAGGCCCTGCCCGCCCTCATCCTTGGGCAGGAAGAGCACACTCTGAGGGACCCAATGTAGCTTGTCCCAGAAAAAGTCAACCATGAGTCTTTGGATTTGGGCCAAGAGTCCAGCAGGCGGTTCATCACAGGCTAACTTGTGCCACAGCGAAGAAGCGACCAAGTTGTTGATCACCAAGGTTCGCCCCCTATAGGACAAACGGGGAACAATCCATTTCCACCTTTCCAGCCGACCCTTGACCCAATCCACAGTGCCCTCCCAGTTCTTCTTAGGAAAAGCGTCATGACCCAAAAAAACCCCAAGGTACTTAAAACCATCCCTTTTCCAGATCAGCCCACCAGGCAAGCTGGGGGGCTGCCCATTCCAGTTTCCCATCAATAACGCTTCACTCTTCCCCCAGTTAACTGTTGCAGATGATAAGCTGTTAAAAACTTCCACAATACATTCAAGTTTGCGCACATCATCAGCACAGGTGACAAAAACTGTTACATCATCAGCATAAGCAGACAAATAAAAGCAGCTGTTACAGTCAGGAAATGTCAGACCATTCAATTCAGATCGCAGTTTGTGAAGCAATGGTTCTATAGCCAAGGAATAAAGCATCCCTGACATAGCACAACCCTGCCTAACACCCCTACAGACTTTAAAAGGAGCGCTCAAACCACCATTGACCTTAAGCACACTCTCAATGTCCCTGTACATTGTTTTTATCATGGCACTAAAACCCGGGCTAAAGCCAAAAGCATCTAGCGTTTGCCAAAGATACACATGTTCGACCCTGTCAAAAGCTTTTTGTTGGTCCAATGAAATCAAGCCAGCTTTAATGCCCTTTTTGTGAGAGAGATCCAGAAGATCGCGAACCCGAGCAATATTATCAAAAATTGACCTCCGTGGTATACAGTAAGTCTGATCGATGTGTACAACTTGTTCAATTACCCCACGCATTCTTGTGGCCAAAGCCTTGGAAGCTATTTTAAAATCTACACACAGGAGAGAAACCGGACGCCAGTTTGCTATATTTCGTAAGTCACCTTTCTTGGGTAGTAAGGTAATAGCAGCTCTTCTGCAACTTTGTGGTAGTAGGCCTTTTTTAAAACTATCAAGCAGGACACCCAACAAGTCCTGCCCAATCACTGGCCAAAATCATTTATAAAACTCTACTGATAAACCATCAATTCCTGGCGCTTTACCGTTGTCCATACTCATAAGTGCAGAGTGGAGTTCATGAAGGGACAGAGGTTCATCCAAAGCAGTGGTGGCTGATTTTTTTATTTTGGGTAACCCATTGTAAAAGTTACTGGCTATATCTGCTGCATTAGCAAGCTTGCATTTATACAGATCAGCATAAAAACCTAAAGCGTGCTTACGAATATCAGTAAGATCAGTGAGCTCATGCCCAGTGTCTGAGAGCAGGCAGCGGATAAGTCTACCCTGCCCATTCTTCCTCTCCAGATTAAAGAAAAACTTGGAGGGTGCATCCATCTGGGTGACGCATTGAAACCTAGAACGCACCAGGGCTCCCTGGGCTCTTGTACCTAACAAATCAGACAACATGTTCTGTTTATGCTTAAGTACTGTAGAATGTTCAGTGGCAGCTACCAGCCCTTGCAGATCAAAGATTTCGTTCTCCAGGGCTGTCATCGTTTGAGCCATTTCTTTTGTTACATTCAGTGTATACTGTTGGCAAAGCTGCTTAATTTGTACTTTTCCACAATCCCACCACTGCTGTGGGGAGGAATACGTTCATCTTTCCTTCCTAAAAGTTTCCCAAAAAAAGGTAAAAATGTCCAGAAAGTGCTTATCATCTAACAAAGACACGTTGAAATGCCAGTAGGCACTTTTAGGCTTAATCGGCTCCATAATTACACTACAAATTACTGCACTATGATCAGAGAAGCCAACAGGGGATATTTTGCACAATTTCATAGAGCTTAAATGATGTTTAAAAACATATAGTCTATCCAATCTTGCAAGAGATACAAGGTTGTCTTTACTATGCGCCCAAGTGTACTGTCTAGTGCTCTGGTGGAAACTTCTCCAAACATCACAAAGGTCATTGGCTTCAGTCAGTTGTATAAGAGCCCTTTGAGAAGCAGAGTGGGGCTCCGAGTGGTTTCTATCCAAGGTGCCATTCTCAGTGCAGTTAAAATCACCACCCAAAAATAACAAGTCATCTGTACATGCATCTTTCAAAATATTATTAACTACATTCAAAAACAGAACTCTCTCTGGACCTAACGTAAGTGCGTATATATTTAAGAAAATCATGGTCGCACCATCAAATTTGGCCACAACCTTTAAACATCGTCCCTTAACAATCTCATCTATCTCATAGTGAAGCAGCACAGAGGTCTTAGAAAAAAGTACAGCCACGCCCCCACTCACGGAGGACTTGTGACTTAGCACAGACAAACCCCTCCCATTCCCTTTTCCAGTCAACCTCATTGACCCCATCACTATGTGTTTCCTGCACAAAACATACATCGATATGCCTCAATTTCAGAAACTCATAAAGCATCATTCTCTTTTTAATGTCCCTTGCACCATTTAAGTTAATAGTTCCAATAGTGAAGTTCCTCACAATGTTGAAACAAGCCTAGTGGAGATGTTATGAACCACGGTCAACCGATAAACCGAAATGTCACTTAGAAGCATCTTTACCGTGCAGTTGTTTTCGAATCTGGCTAACCTTTGCTCGAATTCTTTGCTCGAATTCTGGCTTGGGAATGAAACCCTCCCTCATCCATAAAGTCGCATCATTAACAAACTGTGGGAGATCAGGGAATTTCTTTTCAAAGTCAACACCTCTTTCCCCTTTATGGGTTCTAAGGAAACTCAATATTTCTTCAGACGTATAAACGGTGTTTGATGCATCAGTCTGTGAACACTCCAACCAGCTAGACTCCCCAGTGTCAGAGGGGCCAACACTATCCTCCCCCCTCGTCATTTTGCTGGCATTTTTTAGAGTTCTCTGTGGCTTTCTCTTTCTGTCTGGTACCTTAAACTGTGAGTCTGCCTCCATATCAGACACTATATCTGCCATCAGATCATCTGCCTGCTCTACCTGCTTAACAGGCCCAGGGGGGTGACCAGCGTTGGGTTCAGGTGAAATATATTTTGCAACTTTACAGTCGACTATCGCAGGTCCAGGCACCATCCTGTTTGCCAGGGCAGCCCATCCATGAACGACACTGTCTTTGACAGCTTCAGTTCCAGCAGACCCACCCGGTCCCTGCTCCGCAGATGTTGCTATAGTTACAGCAGCCGAGGGGTCTCTCACAGAGAATACAAGATCACCATGAGAAACATTTTCAGGGGAACCAGTCTTAGAAGGACCGGCTGCATCAGTAGACGCTGGGGGGTCAGTTACGCATCCTGCAGATTCTGTCGCAGCCGCTCCCCCCTGCTCCATGCTTGGTTCATCACCGGCGGCCGCTGCCTGCTCACCAGGGCAGTCGCGCACCAAATGCCCGACTCTGCCGCAACCAAAACATTTCAGTGCTACATTCGAGGTTACACAGGCTACATAGTCAAAACCATCATCATTAAATTTGATCGTTAGGTCTAGCTCATTTTGACCATGATTTAAAACCATGTAGACTTGTCTCCTAAAAGACACAAGGTGTTTGAGCAGAGGTGACTTGCAACCAGCGGGGATCTTTCTTATCGGAGACACCAGTTTTCCGAAACGTGATAATTCACGGGCAATATGCTCATCTTTTAGAAAGGGGGGGACATTTGACAGAATTATCTTCCGTGAGGGACTACTCAAGGGGAGGACAGGTGTCAAGGAACCCTGAATAACAATACCATGTTGAGTGGCCTCATTTGCTTTTTCAACAGAACTAAGAAATAAAACAATCGCCCGATTCATCCGCGAGGCAGAGACAATATGCTCATGCCCCACGACTTCCCCAACAGCTAGACTGCACTCCTCTATACTGACATCAGAAACCACCTTGATGCCATGGCGTCTTGACAAACTTTGAAAATCCATTGTTCTCCCACGGGGTGCCGGCCTCCCAGCAAACGCTGGAGCGCACCTCCGCAAAAAAAAATCAAACAAACACCACAATTATCCTCAAAACAAACCACCCAACAAACAAAGAAAAAATTGTCACAAGGACAAAACAAAAATATAAAGTTAGAGAATCAGTCACTCACACTCGGCTCAATCTCACACGCATGCGCAGATAGATTAGATAGATAGATAGATAGATGGCCTGATGACCAAATAACAACCGTCAGATACTGTTCCCCCTGTGATAAAGTGAGGGAACGCATCCGACAGTATCTGACGGCTGTTATTTGGCCGTCAGGATGCGTTCCCCCACTTTAACACAGGGGGAACAGTATCTGACGGGTGTTATTTGGCTGTCAGATACCGTTCCCCCACTGTAACACAGGGGGAACGGTATCTGACGGGTGTTATTTGGCCATCAGATACCGTTCCCTCACTTTATCACAGGGGGAACAGTATCTGACGGTTGTTATTTGGTCATCAGGCCATCTATCTATCTATCTATCTATCCATCTATCTAATATACACACATATGAAGGCTATAAATAAAAATAGCTTATATGAATATATATGTATGTGTTTGAATGTTTTGGATGACAGCGCAAGTGCAAAAAAGTACAACTACACTGAAAGACGTTGTTTTAGCTTTCACGGTGTCTGTAGTTGTCTTGCGCGCAAGCACGTCTCGCTGGTTACGAGCGCTGAACAGGCACGCGCGCTCTTTGCCGCGTGTGCAGCGCGGAGCGGCGAAGAGATGCAGGGGAAACAGTATCTGACGGGGAAACGCGGCTCGACGGAACACCGGAACGTTGTAGGAACGTCAGCTCAAGGAGGGCTGCGAACGTTGCCATGTCAATTGTCTAGACGTCCTAACGTTCGCCTAAAGTTCCTCTGTTAGCTGGGCTCCCACTACAGACCACCATGAACAAATGTCGTGTTATGCAAACTTTAAATTGACCTTTGAACAGTTAAATATCTTGCGTCACACTACATGCAGATTTATATATTATTACAAATTTAAAACAGAGCGGTAAAAACTTACCTGCCGGTGGTCGTACGTGCTACACCTTGATGAGCGTGATGCTGCTGTGACGTCCGGAATAGTGTCACTTCCTGTGCGCATGCGTCGTGCATGCGTTTCGAAACCCTACACTTTCAGAGTAAAGTTTATGTGAATTTTTTAGGTTTATGGACATACATCTATTAAACATTTAAATAATATGAGGAAACCGAAGTAAAACTTACTTTTCCCCTATAATTCATGTGTTACGTTAATAAAATGTTCAATTTTACTTAAGAAACTCTAGTTCTTACTGAATCTTAAAAATACAATGTAGAAATTATGATAGTTACCCTAATAGAATTTATCGCACCAAAAAGTCACTTTTTTCAGTGCACCTCTCCCAGATGTGCGAGAGGTGTGGGAGAATCTCAGTGAGAGCCAGGATGCCAAGAGACAGGGGGTTGGCATAAGCCAACTCTATCTGTTCTTGAAGACTTCTGGAAATAATCATGGTTGCATTTGACTTTCATGTGATTTTAGTTAACGTTTGCTGAGCTGGTTTCAATTTCACATAATTGCATGTACTTTTTTTTAAAGATATACCACCTTTGTCGCTTCTCCCAAGTATAAAAAACAGTTTTGTGATATTGAGATTTTTTTATTTTTAAATATTTAAATTTTCAATGTGTCCATCATTGCTTTTATCGAAATATCCATAAATTTTCTATTCCCGCTTAATTTAACTCTGGGTCACTGGAGCTCATTCCAGCAGTCACTACTTTTACTCCCAAATTAATAATGCACCACAAAACAGCTGGATGGAAAACTAAGGTATTGTATATTTATTTTATTGAACAAACAAATTACAAGAAGTTAAGATTGTTGTTGCTCATTTTTGTTCAGCAGGTGTGCACTGCATTAGCAACACTGCGTATATACAATTCAGAAATTCATAGAATCTACCAATATTTTTTAGAATTTAAGTCAGTGGGGGTTCAGGCTAATCCAGATCAAGATTTATTTTTTATTCTCATATTTTTTTTAATTCAAATAATGATTTCTATTAATTCGCTGCAGAAAACAATTTCAATGCACATTTGAAATTACCCGATTTTTACTGTGTTTATACATGTGTGTAATGGGGTGATAAGTTCTATTAAAACGTCTTAGTGAGGCAGACATACAAATTGCATTTTCTTAGTGTTGCAATAAAACTAAAGTGGAAAAACCTAGTTTGCGGGAAAATGCTATAAATTTCTTTCACACAATTCTAGTCATAACATTTCAAACTTTACATTATAAGCTTATTAATGAGTAATGAAGGTCTGTAGAATATATCAAATCCTTATCTATTACATTACGAAGACCTTATATCAGGATGACTGATGTTTAATTCAACTAGAGCAATGCAAATAATGTGAATCAAGCATACACTCACCAAACGAAGTAAGTAATGATCAGAAGTTGGACAACACGGTTGATGATGCCGATGGTCCAGCTCTTAACGACCACTGACTTTGTGGTTTCATAGGTGAAGAAGTCTTTTATACATGACCACATTTTAGCAGGATGTGAATGTGAGAAAATACCAAAAAGTTCTTATTGTGTATTTCCTGTATATGATATAATAATAAAATGAACGATGATAATAATAAAAACAACAACATCAAACTGCTGTATGCATGTTGGTATGTCCCCAAAGCAATTTCAGATTAATGTTCCTTAAAGAAAAAAAAAAGAAGAACAAATTGTCCCCTCTTTAGGTCCAGCACAGAGTGCAGCTGCCAGATATTTGACAGCTGTTTCTTTTCACACTTTAAAACTTTTAGCGTTTTCTTTTAAATCCCTGGAGCTCAGTTACTCCAATCTTCAGCTCTTGTTCTCGTCCTCTTATTATTCGACTTCATGTATCACGATAACCAACTAAGCTTTCTGCTTCATCCTTGTGTCTTAACACATTCTGCCTGCTTCTTCTTTCCTCCTTCTCTCAGTCTCATTTATCTCCGACTCTGTGGTCCCCCATCAAGTACCTCAATCCCTCTTCAGACCCTCCCTCTGCTAAGTGCACAAAGCACTTGCATTGTCAGTTTCATTTGCAAGCCAAATTTCATTCACAGCTGTGTAGTCAACATTGTAAATTTTACTTTTAACAGATTAAATTGTGTTTTCTCTTTATCCCTGCATAGTGGTTAAAGAAACATTTTCGGAACAGAATAAAAATAAATAAATGAAAAACTTAAAAAGAAAAAAGCCCCACAATTTATAAAATATATCCGTATTACACAAATTCCAAACAGTACATTACATCTTGTTTATTGTAATGAACACTTTCATATTGTATTCTAGTGGTGGGGTTTTGTGGCAGCCATCTAGATATTAATAACATTCCACTAAAGCGAAACACATGGATTCAAAGTATATGTGTCTATTATATTTATGGTTGCTGCATATTGCTCAGATAAATTGATGATAAACTTACATCATACTGGCCAGTATTAAATTATTTGAAGCATAGTGTTTTGTTATGTTTTGTGGCTTTATTGATTTGGCAGACACTAGATTTAATTGAATCTATTTTGTGATTTGCCAATTGACTTTTTGTCACTGATTTTTTTAATGTAATGAACAATTGTTTTAGTGTTTTAATTTTGAGGGCTTAGAAACTCTGACTTAAGCAAATTTGCAAGTTTGTACTTCTTCCCAGTTCTTTTTGGATATGGACAATAAATTGTTATATTATCTTCAGTTTTTTAATGATTCCTTTTGTACTTTTTTTTCTTTTTATGTTGTCTAAGATATTTTATTTTTTTTTGTACATGTTCGAAATAAATGAATAAACAAACAATTAGAAAAAGACACCTGAATGTAAAAATTAAACCAAGCATTTTAGGTTCTATTTCTGTATAAGAAGCGGGTGCCTCTGTCAGGATCGATGGGAAAAGGTAGGACCCAGATGCAGTTCTCAAGTTAAAAAAAAACAAGATTTATTCTCCAAAAAAACAGAACAGGGAGCAAAGGCAAAAAACAAAGCGCGGCAGAGCCGGATCAAAAAACAATTAACTGTGGAAAGGGACTATGACAAAAACAAGACTATAAATAAACTCTATGACTATGATTAACATAACAAGGCTACGACAAAACAAGACTATGAGGCACGTAACCAAACTTAGCTTTTCGTGACGAAGCATGGAGGGATCGTGAGGATTCTGCGATGAATGAAAGTAAACCAGGAAGCTAAATACTGTGAGGGGAGTGATCAGTGACATGAGGTGCAGCTGTGAACAATTAGACAGGTGACGTGAGTGAACTGAACGTGACAGGGGAAAAACATGACTAGAACATAACATGGTTAAACAAACTGTGACATAACAATACAAACTAATAGTGCAGACTGTGACAGCCTCACTAGTGGTCGCTTTTTGCTGTAGTTCTGTTCATATTCTATTTCTATTTGTATTTTGCATTTTAACTCTGCTGGGTGGCTGTGCTGCTTTCTACTTGTTCTTGCAACCCAACATCTGTTATACTGAGAAAACATGTCAATGGAAAAGTTGTTTACATGTGGGGACAACTGATTGAATTTTCAAAAGCCAAAATAATAAGTAAGCAACATCTTGGATGTAAATCCATACTGATCATATCAAAACTTTTTTTTTTACTACTTTTACAGAATTTAGTATTAGGTGAACATATCATCATGGTTTGAAATCACAACCATCAAGACAAACCTTTCAATTTATTTCAGAAGTTCTGAGCAAAATTGATTTAAACTGCATTATATCCATCATGTATGAGGTTGACCACAGTGAATTAGAGGAGAAGTCATTTTGTTTAAAAGGCTACTCTAATCCCAATGGATCAGTCTCCACAGCCTAAATGAGCACGTCAAACCATATCCAGGAGATAACATTTCATGCTAACTGACTTAAACTGTCTTCTGTCTAATGCTATTGAGACTCAGAACTCCTCCATTAAACATCAGTCACTTATGATGATGAGTTGATAATGGACTGCCATTCGATAAGAACCAGAAAGTTGTCATTGTCTTTCTGCCTTGCTTTATTTCTTTCTTGAGGTTGGGTAAAGGAGCAAGGAGATGGGCGAAAAGAAGGTAGTGGAAATAAATTGAAGGAATAGCAAAACAAGGGAGTAGCTTTTTTTGGACAATAGAGTCTGGACTGGGAAAGACTTGAAAGGAAATAGGAGGGAAGAAGTAGTAGAGGACAGAAACAGAAAGCAAAGACATATGTTTAGGGCTGTTTTACACATGTTTACAAGAAAAGCTAAATAAAACAGAAAGCCCCCTTGTTTATGTTATGGCCAGTCAGACTGACTACCCACATTCCAGGAACATGGAGAAAATATATCCACACACACAAGTGCTTAAAGACACATACACATACTCAGCAAGAGGTCTTTAAGCTCTAGACCACATAGGGCAAAATGTTTTTATGGTCAGCGACAATATTTGTAATGACATTTTGATACTTGTTGGTGTCACTCTTAACTCTGTGTAGCTTTTATCCCATGATGAGGGGTGTCAGTGCTTCAATTATTTTGAGGAGGCTCATTCCCATCATACTGTCATTCTCACTCATTGTCATGAAATGCAGCCATGCCTTGTGAAACACATAATACTTGTTTTCCAATATTCCAACTGTGCCCTCTCCTGTACTCAAAGCTCTTTCATTTTATCTGCCAGTGATCTAACATTGCCAATGAAGATCAAATGTGGAATTAATTTAACGTTCCTATTCCTTTTTCTGCACTAAGTTCTAGAATCTACCAGGAGAATCATTCGGATAGCATCCAAACTAGTTTTTGCCAGTTGCTTAGTGTGTACACACATAAACACACACAATCTTGACAAATCTTTACTTTCATCCTAAACTACACCTAACATAATCATAAACTAAGTCTTCACCATGAAATGATACTATCTACTTTGATAGTATCATTTGCTTTTTGTCTTCAAAATAGAAGTAGTTCTTTCTAATTAGTATAAATGCATACATTATACATACACATTATGCATACAAACATAATATGAGCAATACAAGTAGACACCCACCCACACATGCCTTGATTGGATTACATGAAAGTGATCTTACATGATAGAAAAATAAGGTAGACGGAGAAGAAAATACCATGGAAGAAGGGTCCAGAACCCCTAAAAAAGATTTGTATTGATCTGAACATTCACAACCAAAGAAGAAGGGTGAGAGAGCTTTCTGCCAGCAATTGTAATTAGGTTAACTTCTAACATTATCATCATAATTTCCATTTCAAACAATGCTTTCACCAAAGAAGCTGCACAGATCATATCACTAGAGTTTTTATGGGCCTTCAACCACTTTGTGGGAGCTAATGGGAATCCAGATAAAGATTACAGTAAATGTCTTCTTTTCATTGTCTAATGGGTTAACGTTTATGCGTTCATCCACTGGTGAGTTTAGCTCTCTCTGAACTGAGCCTGTTGAAGCAAATAAATGATCAAATGAAACAGTTTATAGTTTTTGTAATTTTGTGTAAAGTTATTTATTTCACCATTTTTGTATTTTTAAAAGGAATAAATAAATTACTTACATTAGTAAGGTATTAAGTAAACATTCAGTTTTCTTTATGAAAACTCAAATGAGAAAAAAGAGAAGTAATTTTTAAAAAGTAATTATTTGAATGAGACTGTCTCATTGGAGACATCATCAGTATATAGAACCAGTCAGGCCAGTTTATTGATGTAGAATTTTAAAGTAATAAAATAAATATTAAAATTTCAACATTGTTTATTTTCTTATCTTTTTTTTGTTTACCACAAGATTACATACATAAAGGGAAGCTTAGCAATTGATGAGCCAAGTGGAAGAACCAATAGACACTTTTATGAATTGATCTGGGAAAAAGGGGGTTCACTGATTTAACATTAAAATGACAGCTATAGAGAAAGGAGTAGTTTTAAAATGGGACAATAATATAGAGGTTCTGCCTTCAGTCAGGTAATGGGAAAAGCCAGAAACAAGAAGAGAGAGTAAGTGTTAAGGTGGATGGAGTGGAACGCTTAAGCCAAAGTGCGAGGCTGAAGAGCAAGTTTGACAGTTTTATCTTCAACCTAAAAGATGACTGCAGAATGAAAGCAAATATCCTGCGGCAGGATATCTTTTGACTGCAGGAATGTACTCAAATGGGTGAATACAGGTAGAGCAAACAAATATGTACCATTATTAACTGTGAGAAAGAGAAGCTAAATATAAACTAGAAAAAGCTGTTCCTGCAAAACAGCAGTGAAAATGCTTATTAGCTGAATGGGGATAGCTGACCATGCTCAAAAAGTTGAAAATAGTGAAAATTTTGCAGAAAACCAGTTGCTGAAGTCTGGGTTGAAAGAATTTCAAGATTGAACATTGGAATGACTTGAACTTACTGGAAAAAAAAAAGAATTTAAAAAAAGGCAGTCTTAAAGAAAGTTACAAGTCCTAGCAGAAAAAAAAATTATATGAATTCTGTTCATAATGCAGAAAAATGTGAATATTTAAGCCACCTGAAGCTAGATGAAGGCAGAAAAGTACAGGAAAGAGAAGAAAAATGCAAAACTAAAAGGGAAAAAAAAATCAGATAGATGTCAATATTTAACAGAAAAGGATTTGCTGGAGTTTCAAATGGTCGGAAATGTGATTTTGAAAGGAGCTGAAGCGTTATGAAGTCAGAAAAGTACAGAAAAGAGAAGAAACATGCAAAAAGGACTGGCAATTGGAAGATGATGTGCTGAGAGGCCTGCTAATTGCCAGTCAAGCATTAAATATTGCAAATCCAGTCTGAATGCCAATACCTTGCACCCATAATAATGAGTATGAACAATAGTAATATGTGTGCCTTGTCTTTGGCATTGGCACCCATAACTAAATAATTTCTGAAAAAATTTGCCCGCCGACAGACAGATGCTGTGCTCTGCTAGTTTTATGTTTATGTTTATGTATTTAGCAGACGATTTTATCCAAAGCGACTTACAAATCAAGATATAACAAGTTATACAAAAAGCTAACAATAAACTACATAGAAGAAACCCAATAGTCCGACTCTGTCAGAGGTGACAGAGTAGAGATAGGGTGCAGGCATAGAAGGAAGTGCAGAAAGATAAAGTGCAAAGATAGAGGGGGTAGGGAAGTACAAGGTAAGTGCTAGGATACGAGGTGCTCTCTGAAGAGCTGGGTTTTCAAGATTCAAGTTACCAGTCAAGCATTAAATATTTCAAATCCAGTCTGAAATATGACAGTCATGATGCCTAAAGCAGTAAGGTTTCACCAGACCAGTATGAGGGAAAGCACACAGTAGGACGTTCTAAGCCAGAGACAGAGGAGGACAGATTGTGCTTCTTGAGAACAATCAGCTGCTTCAATAGATTTATAAGTCATAGTAAAAGACTATTTTGACCTGTTAATAGCAGAAAGGTATGCTGCAGACAGTTAAGTTATTTCTATCAAGGTCCTGTGTAGAATACAAGTTTTACGGCAGTTTTAACACAGCCCTCACTATCAGTTTAAAGGAGAGAAGTGCAGCTTCTTTATAATGGAAGTTTGTGCTGTGATGGCTGAGAGACAGATAACATCATGTTACATTGCATTAGGAGCACACATAACACAGGCTGGCATAAAGCTTTTACAATAGGGCAGCCAGGTTGGCTGGAGTAACTGTCAGCAAAGAAAAGCTGAAGGGTTAAAAACAAAAGGATTTCAAGCAGATAAGTGAAAAGTGTCGACATTTCTAAAGTGTGAAATTTCTAATACTCAAATGTGAATATTTAGCAGAAAATTATTTGCTGGATTTCCAAAAGGCTTGAAATGTGTTTTTGAAAGGAGCTGAAGCGTTATGAAGTCAGAAAAGTACAGAAAAGAAACATGTAAAAAGGACTGGCAGTTGGAAGATGCTGTGCTGAGAGACCTGCTAGTTGCCAGTCAAGCATTAGATATTTCAAATTCAGTCTTAATGCCAATGCCTTGCCTTCCATAATAATAAGTATGAACAATAGTAATATGTGGGCCTTGCCTTTGGCACCCATAACTAGACAATTTCAGAAGAGATTTTGCCCGCCGACAGACAGATATTTCAAATACAGTCTGAAAAATGACAGTCATGATGCCTAAAGCAGAACGGTTTTACCAAGCTAGTATGAGGGAAAGCACACAGAAGGACGTCCTAAGAGAGACAGAGGACAGGTTGTGCCTCTTGAGAACAATCAGCTGCTTCAATAGATTTATAGGTCATAGTAAAAGCAAATTTTAACCTGTTAATAGCAGAAAGGTATGCTGCAGACAGTTAAGTTATTTCTATCAAGGTCCTGTGTAGAATGTAGGTTTTATGGCAGTTTTAACACAGCCCTCACTATCAGTTTAAAGGAGGAGGTGCAGCTTCTTTATAATGGAAGTTTGTGCTGTGTTGCTGAGAGACAGATAACATCATGTTACATTGTATTAGGAGCACACATAACACAGGCTGGCATAAAGCTTTTACAATAGGCAGCCATGTTGGCTGGAGTAACTGTCAGCAAAGAAAAGCTGAAGGGTTAAAAACAACAAAAGGGTTTCAAGCAGATAAGTGAAAAGTCTTGACATTTCTAAATGTGACATTTTTAAAACTAAAAGTAGTGAAAGTTTAGCAGAAAGCAGGTTGCTGAAATCCTGGTTGACGAAGTTTGAAGGTGAAACTTAAATAGTGGAATAATTTAAACCAGTTGGAAAAAAACTGCAGTCTTAGTTGAAGAAGTTGAAAGGTTAAACCACCAAAACTAATTCCACTTTAATCTAATTCCAAGAGATATAGCAGTAATCTCCTAAAAGAGCTGAACATTTGGATACAAAAGTTGCAGAAATCGGTGAAAAATATGCAGTAGTTAATGTCCAAAAAAAAATTGCATGTCAGTACCAGAGAGGGATTCAGGACGCAGATGCAGGGTTTTAGGGTTCAAGATGGTTTTATTATCAACACAAGACAAGATCACAGCGGCACTGCAGGGCGATCTCCCGCAGCGCAAACGAAAGGGGCTATAAACGCCTAAGCGCTCTCCTCCGTATCTACGAGGGAGGAGGAGCGCGGCTATGAAAGTTAACAAACTGAAAATCTCTCCACAACGGGAGGAAAACCAAAAGCTATGAAATCTTAACAAAACAAAGTCACGCTCTCAAATTGAGGCGGAATAAAACAAAGGCGCACTCTTGCAAAACAGAGGCTCTATAAAACTTTAACTTTAACTGAAAGGCTCTCCTTTAACAGAGGCGACTATGAATGGTTACAACTAGTGATGGGACGAACGACACTGGTGCGTCAGCTCTGTGTCGAGAGCCCAAGAGTGAAACCCCGTATTGGTGCGTGTATCACTTTAAGAAAAAAAATCACGTGACCGATACAGGAACGGTATCGCTTGAATGTGACGGCGCCAAATTGTGTTTATAAGAAAGCAAACTGTGTCAACATGTTGTGGGTTTGTTGGATGGAGTTTTGTTGTTGGAGTTGGAGTTTGTTGTTATCCAAACCTTCATCAACTTGCACTGAAAATGTTGTGTTCACCCTCTTCATCTGTACCCTGTGAAAGAGTTTTTTCCAAGGCAGGGGAACTGGTGTGTAAGAGGAGAAATCGCCTTGGAGCAAACACCCTACAAAAACGGTTGTTCCTCAATAAAAATGCATAAATTAATCTATATGTAATTTGTTTTATTTTTTATGCTTTAACACTTACGTTAACAAACTTCCACACATAAGATAAAAAGTTGAACTCTGAATTTTAATACAAATTTGCTATATTTTACAAACCAACTCAGTTTAGCATTTACATCAACAAGGTTTGAAGCCTATTTTGAACTCTTCTCATGGGCAACTTGACTCACAAATTGAGCGAATGAAGTTATACAATAATGAGATTATATCTTAAATAAAGGACTGGTGATTAAATGTTTCGCAGGCTCATGTTGGATTTGCCGCATTTTACCTGGTCCATCTTCTTATTTCATTTACCTGCAATGATTTCAGAACACCTGAAGGGGTCACTATTGAGTGACCAACACAGTTTCAATACAGTGCCGACACAGTTTGTGTAGTGTGTCAATACACTCCTTGAGGTAGCATCATCCCATCACTAGTTACAACGAAAAATCACTCCGTGAAAATGGAGGACAAACAAAGCTATGGAACTTACCGTGACAATAAGTAAACTAAGGCTATGGCTGTGGAATAAATTACAAGGCAAGGTGCGCTGCAGGAGAGTCGCTCACTGCAGGCTCGTGGGATCTGTGGCAAACAAGACGAGGTGGCTGGTAATGACGCTCGAACAGAGACAACATACTGGCACAAGACAGGGGAAACGCAGACTATTTGAACACATGAGGGACCAAGGGGAACAGGTGGAAACACTTGGAATCAGGGAAGACAATCAGACGCTTGACACGGGAGGAAGGGCAAGTTACCTGAAACGAGAGGACAAAATTAGTGCTTTTTCAAAATAAAACAGGAAATGACGAGACAAGACATGGAACGGAAAATAAACTGTGACATTGCAGAAGTCTGAGTTGAAGAAGTTAAAAATAACAGAAAGCTTTAAATCCTTCAAAGGCCTTTTGCTGGAGTTTCAAAAGGCCTGAAATGCATTAATGAAAGGATCTGGAGATGTATGAAGGCCAAGAAGTACAGGAAATAGAAGAAACATGCAAAAAGGACTGGCAGTTGGAGGTACTGCTGTGATTCAAAGACTTCTAATTAAAAAAGTTAAGTCCTGAAGGCTATGAAAGTCACATTGGCTGAAAGAGGACACAGTTACCTATGTTTTAATTCTAAAATTATTTCTGTGGCTTAAATATTTTAAAAATAGTGACAGGTTAAAAACTTTTTTTCTGAAGAATCGTTCAGTATTCTTCCACTCTGCCAGTTGGAGCCTCCACTCTACACATGAACATTCCGTGTCATTGGAATGCATTGTAAACTCAGAAATCATAAAGAATTTTACACGATATTTAAACTGTGATAGTTTAAAATTGACTGAATATTTTGAAAAAGCTGAATCATTCAGAAATAGTGGAATGTCTTGTGAACATTTTAAAGTTTAAATAGTGTCTCTAGCTGAACGTATGCTGGAGTAGTTAAGTTTGAAAGAGGAGGAAGCTCTCTGAATGATTTGAAAGGATTTACCATTACTTTTAAAGGGAGAATAATTTGCACATAAACCTTAATATTTTAAAAACTATAAAACATTAGAAACACCAAAAGTCATGGCCATCATGTCCAGAAAGAGCTGAATGTTTTGTGCAAAAATGGTTTAATTTGCTTAAAGTGTGCGGAAGTAGTTAAACAGCAAAAAACCTACGGAATATATTATAATAACTACAAAAAAAGCTGTTCCTGCGAAACAGCAGTGAGAATACTTTTTAAGTTGAATGGGATTAGTTAACCAAAAGCTGAATCTAGTGAAAATTTAGCAGAAATCAAGTGAGTAATAGTTAAAATGGCTTCAGTGTAATATACAGCAGGGAAGTTGAAGAGTGATGTCATCAGTGATAGGAATGTTTGTAAACAGCTGCGGCTTAACAAGCACTCTCCCTGTATAACCTGCAGAAATTTTTTTTAGTTACTATGACCTCCTGTGAGAAAACTGGAAGAGCGAGGAAAATAATTTGAAGACCGTAAGAACCAGAAGGCTTGGAGGAACGCGGCAATGTAGTTTTTATGTCAATTGAGTGCAAAAAATTTAAAGGGCAGCCAGTTGACCAAAGTTGAACCTGTCTCTGGTGTCAGACCAAATTTTCATTGGAGTTAGTGAGAGAAATTTAAAGGTTTCTCTCGCTTCAAGACTCATAGCTGAAAATTCTGTAAATGTGAGCTCTTTAGTAGTTACATCAGCTGAAAGAGGACAAGTGTACCTACATTTTAAGGTATAATTTGTTTGGCTGAGTAAAACAATATAAAAGTTAGAGGAATTTGTTTGAATACGAGAAAAAGTTCAAATGATCAGTGTGCCACTCTAATCTTCTCATTCATAAAAATCAGGAAGGAGCAAAAATGTTCATGTTTCAAAATTGGCTTAATATTTTAAAAAGCTGAATCTTTTGGTAATAGCTGAATGTCTTGTGACCCATTAAAAGTTTGAATGGTGTCTCTAGCTGAACGTATGCTGAACTAGTTAGGTTGGAAAGAGGAGGAAGAGCTGAAAGCATTTCCCATTCATTTCCCAGTCGTTATGGTGTTTTTTCCCCCCTCTTTTCCCTCTTTTCTGTCTTCTCAAACCCCAGCTGGTCGAGGCGGATGGCCACCCTTCCTGAGTCTGGTTCTGCCAGAGGTTTCTTCCTGTTAAAAGGGAGTCGTTCCTTTCCACAGTCGCCACAGGCACGCTCAGGACGGGCGATTGGACTGAAGACAAGTTTCGGTGCAATCTGTTGGTTTCCTTAGCTAGGATATTAATTTTTTTAATTGGCTCTATATGAATTAATTGGATTATGATTGCAATGAATTGAATTCCAATTGGCTTGAATTGGACTATATTACTTAAGTGCCTTGAGATAACAATTGTTGTAATCTGGCGCTATATAAATAAAATTGAATTGAATTGAATTTGAATGACGGGAAAATTTGAATAAAAGTTAAATAGTTTAAAACGTATAAAAATGATAAACACCATAGCAATAATCTCCTGAAGGAGCTGAACGTTTTGATACCAAAAAAATTGGTTAAAGTATGCAGTTAAGCATCAAAAAATGTACGAAAGAACTAAGAATAAAGAAAAATAATCAAGAGAAACAGGAAAACAATAGTGAGAATGCCTTAAAGCATTCTCACAATGATAATAATGATAATAAAGAGAAACAGGAAAACAATAGTGAGAATGTCTTAAAGCAGAGTGGGGGATATCGGCCGACGGCCTGTACAGGTCCGGTAGCGATATCCTAGCGCTACTTTCTGTAAGTGGGTATAAAATGGAGGGAAACGAGGGGGACAGAGATAGTTTCAATACTACGGAGATGAGTGAAGAGCAGTTTGAGATTGATCAAGAGGGTGGTGAATGGGAGCAAGTAGGGAGAGGAGGAAGGGGTAAAGGGAGAGAGAGAAACAAGTGGTGATGGATATTGGGCAAGAAATTGAAAAGAAAATGGTGGAGGAAAAAAAGAAAGATTGGTAACATTCATAGCAGGGGTCATAAATGCGACTGCAGATGTTAAATCTAAAACAGAAAGAATACAGATCATATTTAAAGCAGCAGTACAACATATGGGTATGAGAGGGATAAGATGGGAAGAAATGAGAGATGAGATGAGTGTCAGGCTACTCAAGAATCATCATGTATTGGATAGTATTAATAATAATGATAACCCTTCAATGGAATGCAAGAAGCCTAATTGCTAATGGTCAGGAATTTAAACAATTCATCTATAGTCAGCAGGAAAAAACAGATATATTGTGCATCCAGGAATCATGGTTAAAACCAAATTTAGCTTTTATTATTAAAGGATATGTGGCAGTCAGAAAGGATAGGGAAGAAGGTATAGGAGGTGGGTGTGTCACGTTTGTAAAAGAGTTATCGATATTGGAGTTGAGATGGAGACTATTGTAATAGAAATATGGATAGGGAAGAGAAAGTTGGCAATAATACATTTTCATAACCCATGCAGGAAGTTGGATATAAAGAAACTGGTAGAAATGGAAGGCAAGAGCAATGGAAACACAGTGTGATGTGGAGATTTTAATACTCATAATACATTGTGGGGCAGTGAGAAGAATGACAGTAATGGGGAGATAGTGGAAGAAATGTTAGATGGACAGTATCTGGTTTGTGTGAATGATGGAAGAGGGACGAGGATAGATGTAAATACTGGGAAGGAATGTATTAACACCACTGTGGGAATGGAATGTGTATCAAAAAGGGACCATAGGAAGTGATCACTACCCTATATATATTAAAATAAATATAGCGACAGTGCAGGACATGGAGAGAGTAGGGGGAAGATGGATCTTAGAAAAAGCTAATTGGATAGAGTTCCCAAAGGAAAGCGAAAAAAATCTGGCTCGTGTTAGTAATAACATGGAGGTGGATATGATGGACAGGGACATAAAGCAGGGGATCATATCAGCAGCAAACAGATATATACCTAAAAGTTAAGGAAGAAGAAAAATGAGTTAGTACCATGGTGGGATGAAAAATGCAAACAAGCAATAAAGAGTAGAAATAAGGCGTTTAAGTTAGTTAAAAGATACCATAACTTTCAACATATGATTCAATATAAGCGCAAGCAATGGTAAGGAAAAGAATAAGACAAGCAAAGAGGTTGTATTGGAGGAAATTTTGTGGATTGATTGGGAGCAAAACGAAGATAGGAGAAGTATGGGGAATGTTGAGGAAAATGGGTGGGGATAGGAAGGATTGAAATTATCCAGTCCTGAGTTCTGGAGATGAAGTGGCTATAACTAATAAAGAAAAGGCGAAATTAATGGTTAAAACTTTTGTTGAGGTTCACAGTTCAAATAATTTAACTGAGGAGGGAGTGTTAAGGAGGGAGTGTTAAAAAGAAAGGAAAGTAGAGAAAATGAATTAGATGTCCCATTTACAAGTAGAGAAATGAAAAGAGCAATAGAAAATACAAGACGGAGTGCACCAGGCAAAGATGGGATATGTTACACTATGATCAAACATTTAAGTGAGGGGGGATTAACAAAGATATTATCATTATTCAATAAAGTCTGGAAAGAGGGGAAATTACCACGAAGTTGGAAGGAGGCAATAATAATACCAATTAGGAATCCGGGGAAAGATCATAGTAAGACAATACAATACAGACCCATAGCACTAACATCACATATAGGTAAGATAATGGAAAGAATGATAAATGAAAGGCTGATGTATTATATAGAAAAAATGGGATTGGTGACGAGATATCAGATTGGGTTTAGAAGAGGTTGGGGCACTGTGGATCAAGTAGTGTGCCTCAAAGATGGTATAAGAAAAGCACAAGTAATTAAAGAAACGGTGGCAGCAGTGTTTTTTGATGTTGAAAAGGCATATTACATGTTGTGGAGAGAGGGATTGCTAATTAAAATGCATCGAATGGGAATTGAGGGAAAATGTTTAATTGGACTATGGATTTTTTATGTGAAAGAGTTATACAAGTTAAAATAGGGTCGGAGGTGTTAGAGAGCTATATGGTAGAGAATGGCACGCCGCAGGGCAGTGTGATAAGTCCAACGTTATTTACAATAATGATAAATGATATATTTGACAGTATACCAGCAGGAATGGGAAGATCTTTGTTTGCAGATGATGGGGCATTATGGAAGAAGGGAGGCAATATACATCACATAGTTAAGAAACTACAGGAAGGGATAGATCAAGTGGAGAAATGGGGAGAAGAGTGGGGTTTTAAATTTTCAGTGATGTAAAGTAAAGTAATATTCTTCTCAAAAAAGAAAATTAGTGAAACTAAAAAGGTAAACTTTTATGGAAAGAACTTAGACAGAGTAAACAGCCAGGAGTGATTTTGGATTCTAGATTACCATGGAGAGAACCATGTGAAGGGAATAGTGGAGATAAGTAAGGGAGTATTGAATATTATGAGGTGTTTGGCCAGGATAGAGTGGGGTGCTGATTTTACAGCGTTAAAATATATATACATTGCATTAATAAGGTCTAGAATAGATTACGGCAGTGTGGGATATGGATCAGAAGCAAAATCAGTACTCTCGCAATTAGACATAATTCAAGCTAGATCATTAAGAACTTGTCTAGGAGCAATAAAAACAGCACCAATATGCTCCCTCCAGTTGGTTGAAGCAGGAGAAATAACATTATGACTTAGAAGAAAACAGTTAATAACCAATTACTGGATAAATTTAAAAAGGATACAATGATGAACATCCAGAAGAGTTCTGGAGATGTGCTGGTGTTGTGTTGCGTTTCTTAATAAGGACCGACACTCTTTCAGCTTCAGACTGGACTTTTATTGCCTGGATAACAATACGGAAACCGACTGGTCAGCTCATGGTCAAGCACAGCACTCATTCGGCACAGCATGGGGTCAATCTTCGTATACTGGCACTGCATCTACATCACAGCCCATATTTATTTGCTGAGGAGAGCCCTTCCAACCAGTGAGCATCCATAATACACAAGTAAAGGTAAATATGATTGGCAGTCATTGTGGAAGTGGAATCAACAGCCAACCCGTTGCACTCCCACCTGCTGAAATCCACTTGCACACAACACTGACCAAAACAAAAAACAACTAAAGCGAGGATAAAGTAAAAAAAAAACAACAGCTGAGCACGTGAGCAACACATCAGGCACCAAACATAAGCACAACCCAGAACAACATAACAACAAAGATAACAACACAATGTGAAAACAACCACAGCAGAGAAAGAAAAGAAAGAGGGAAAAAAAAAGTATGACAAAGTGAGCACCTCCATGAAGTCACATGCAGCCTAGTCAAGAGACCATTCTCCGAAATAATTAGAAGAGAAAGAGGCCAAACCTCCTAAACCACCTCAGGTAAACATGCCTGTTACATGTCTAATACACAATGTGACACCACAGTAAAAAATAATGCCCAGAGACATAATCATGGGAAAGAAAACTGTCCCATCTTGACTCCACGCATGGGAACCAACCCAAGCCACACAGAAGTGAGAAAAGAAGAAATAAGAAAAGCAACTCACATCTCAAGTGTAAAAGCAGTCATACAATCAATATCTTATTGAGCAGTGAGAAAGGTGCACCCTCTTAAATAATCCAATAGAACCATAACACTCATAAACACATAACAAGAGAATATACAAAACCCCAGTACACCCCCGCAAACTTCATTGAACCACTATCAGTTAGCCTTTATTTTCTGGTCCATTATCTCAATAAGCCTAACCACAGGCTTAAACAACCTCCCCACTCTAGACCTAATACTTCCTAAAGCTTCCACTGGTGGCACTGGAACAGCAGCATCAAATAGTGTGGGAACATGGTCACTAGACTCAGCAACATCAGCCAACGCAAGGCAAGATCCGTCACTCTGACCAGATCCTACGTCACATAACTCAGAGACTGGTGTTCTGGGGTTCTGAGCTTGAAGTCCCACTGACACAGGTGAAGGGTCATCTGGACAACTAGGTTGGTCAGAGCCACCATCGTCTGACTGAGCCTGAGATGGTTCAAGATGTGTCTCATGCAGGACATCGTGACAATGGTTATCAACCTCCACACTTTGCTCACCATACGCCTCGGTCTGTGTGGGAGCCAGAGAAGTCCCGCTCATCTTCGGAAACCAGGTCAGGCAATGGCAGAAAGTTAACCGGTGTTATCAGGTTCCGATTAACTGTTTTCATATTACCAGTCATGCTATGCTGAACCTTAAAGGTGTGACTGTCAACATTCACCCCAATGACAAGGTAAATGGCATCCTCCCAACGGTCAGCAAGCTTGCGCTTACCACGTTTACCTTTGTTGGCCAACAATACACGATCCCCGACCTCAACTGAAGCTCCCCGGACCTTACGGTTGTACAGTTCAGCCTGTCTCCTCAACTGTTTGGAAGCTGAGACTTGTGCAACCTCCGTAGCTTCCTTCAGACTCCGCTTCAGAAACTGAACATAGTCATCATTGTTCACGATCTTGGGGACATTCAAGACAGAGCTGAAAGCTAGATCAATAGGCAGCCTAGGCGTCCTCCTGAACATCAGGAGAAATGGGGTGTACCCTGTGGTCTTGTAAATGGTACAGTTGTAAGAAAATGTGAGAGATTTCAGCGATTGAGGCCACCTATGCTTTGATCTTGGGGGCAGGGCCCAAATAATGCAACCCAGCGTCCTGTTCATCCTTTCACATGGGCCATTGCCCATTGGATTATATGGCGTTGTGTGGGATTTCTGAACACCGGCAATCCTCAAAAGATCAGCAATAAGGGCACTCTCGAAATTGGCCCCACTATCTGAGTGAATTTGCTTCGGAAACCCATACACACAAAATCTTTTTTTTTTTTTTTGCTTATTATTCATCATTGATAGAAGAGAATAAGAATAATCCCAGGTTTTCTTTTCAGCACTGTTGCCAGGCTGACAAAGAGTCCGAGCTCTGTTGAGCCATGTATTCCTTTAACTCTCAGCAGTGATGATTTCATGAGATTCTTCATCAATAACATTGTTTCTATCTGAGAGAAGATTAATGGAATCCTTCCCACTATTATCACTGATGTATCATCAAGTAGAGCAGCTTTAGAAGTATCTTTAGAACCTGATTTGTATTTAGACGGTTTCTGCCCAGTTGATCTCTCTGAGCTAACAAAAGCAATAGTCTCTTCTAAACCATCAACTTGTATTTTAGACCCAATCCCAACCAGACTGTTCAAGGGGGTTTTCCCCTTAACTGACACTTCCATATTGGATTTGATCAATTGGTCTTTGTTGACAGGATATGTACCTCAGACTTTTAAGGTTGCTGTAATTAAACCTTTACTTATAAAACCTACTCTTGATTCAAAAGTGTTGGCTGATTATCGACCTATATCCAATCTCCCTTTTTTGTCTAAAGTTCTTGAAAAAATAGTTGCAGTTCAACTTTGTGATCATTTACATAGAAATAATCTGTTTGAAGAGTTTCAGTCAGGATTCAGAGTGCATCATAGCACAGAAAGAGCACTAGTGAAAGTTACCAATGATCTCCTCTTAGCCTCTGATAGCGGACTTGTTTCTGTGCTTGTCCTGTTGGATCTCAGTGCTGCATTTGATACGATCGATCACAGCATTCTGTTACAGAGACTTGAACATGTTATTGGGATTAACGAACTGCATTAGGCTGGTTTAAGTCATATTTATCTGATAGATTACAGTTTGTTCTTGTAAATGAAGAATCTTCCTCACACATTGAAGTAAGTCGTGGAGTTCCTCAGGGTTCCGTACTTGGACCAACTCTTTTTACTTTGTACATGCTTCCATTAGGTAACATTATTAGACAGCATGGCATAAATTTCCATTGTTATGCTGATGATACTCAGCTGTACTTATCTATGAAACCAGATGAAACCAATAGGTTGGTCAGACTGCAAGCCTGTCTTAAAGACATAAAGACCTAGATGACTCAGAACTGTCTGCTTTTAAATTCAGACAAAACTGAAGTTGTTCTCTTTGGACCTGAGCGCTTCAGGGAGAAATTGTCTACTTATATAGTTACTCTAGATAGGTATTTCCTTGGCTTCTAGTTCTACAGTGAGGAACCATGGAGTTATTTTTGACCAGAATTTATTTGCAACAATGTTCTTAGGACCCGGAATGTATTTGATGTCGAATTGGTATGGTGCCAGCTTGGTGACTCATCTCTGTTCGCATGCATCAAGTTTAGCTTTGGACAGAATATATGTTAATGGATTATTATCCATTATTATCCATTATTATCCGTCCACACAGTAAAAGGGTGTCCCCGTAGCCAATGATGGAATTTGTCGCAAACCGCCCATTTCATAGCAAAGAACTCTAACCTGTGTGCCGGGTACCTTGACTGTGCATATGAGAGTGACTTGCTCGCAAAGGTAATCGCCATGCTATTGTGCCCCCTTCTGGCACCTGCGACTGGACAGCTCCAAGGCCCTTGCTAGACACGTCCACTGAAAGGAGGAAAGGTGGCCCGAAATTTGGGTGAGCCAAGACAACTTGATCCAGCAGAGCCTACTTCAACAAATGAAAGGCCTGTCTACACTCCTCTGTCCAATCAGCAGCCACCAGTGTCCGCTGGAGAGGGCGACACTTTCTTCTCTTTTGGAGAAGAGCGTTAGGTCCAGCAGTCAGGCTGAACAGTGGTTTAGCTAATGAGGAAAAACCCTCAATGAACTGCTGGTAGAAAACCACCATTCCCAGAAAAGATCGTATCTTCCGCTGCGAAGGGACCCCTGTCCCATCTTCTATAACGTCCTTCTCAGATAGGGAATCATGGCCCAAACCTTTTCGGGGACAGTAGCGATGCCCTCCGCACTCACAATATGACCCAAGAACCTCACAGATTTTTGCAAGAAATTATATTTCTTTGGAGCGAGTTTCAAGTTGTGCTCCTTAAGACAGCCAAAAAACATTTCCAGGCGCTCCAAGGCCATATCCTCGGTAGGAGCAAACACTAGGACATCGTCCAAGTAGCAAAGGAGACTCAGAAAATTTTGTTCCCCGAAGATAGAAGCATCATCTGCATGAAAGTTGCAGGGCTATTGCAAAGACCCTGCGGTAGGCGGTTGTATTCATACAACCCAAATGGTGATGTAAAAGCCGTATATTTCTTGTCATCTTCATGGACCTCAACATTGCAGTAACCAGATGTGAGGTCCATGGTAGAGAAAAAGGCGTTTCCACCCAATGCCGCCAGTGCATCTCAGAGTCTCAGGTCCCCTGACTTTTTACAAAGAGGACCAAAGGCGAAGCAAAGTCACTACTGGACTTTCTTATGATCTCTTGTTCTTCCATGATAGAGAAAAAGGCGTTGCCACCCAATGCCACCAGTGCATCAGCCTGATGGGGTAATGGATGTGTGTCCTTAATGGTGCAGGCATTGATCCAACGAAAGTCGGTACATAGTCTCAGGTCCCCTGACTTTTTACAAAGAGGAACAAAGGCGAAGCAAAGTCACTACTGGACTTTCTTATGATCTCCTGTTCTTCCATCTCAGTCAATACTTGTTTCTCGTACTGGTACTGGTTAGGTGTAACGCGTCGGTATGGCAACCAAAAGGGTCTCTCATCACTGAGTCTAATTCGGTGAACACAGCCCTTAGCCTTTCCACAGTTCAATCTATGCCTGGAAAAGATGGACTGGTACCGAACTATCAGCTGCACAAGTTTCTCTGTGCAAGCAGAAGACACATCACAAGAATCCACATCAATGTCACCCAACCCCAGGTCAAGTAGGATTGAGATCGGTCCATCATGAGACCCACTGGGACCTCCATTCTCATCACAACAGTATGGGAGGCTATGTCTGAATCCTCAGACATAAGATGAAAGTCTTTCCCATCATCAGTTAAAGCATCGCCTGTCTCTTGCACCTGTTGTTGGACAATACATTGTGTGCTGTCATACATATCAGAGCAGTCAAAGTCTTCCAATTCTACACAGGGATAAACGTGCTTGGTATTTCGTTTCAGTGTCGTAGTCTTATCAGAAGGATTTATCACTTTAAGAGGCAACCAACCATCACCATGAAGCAATGCCACAGTCCTCCCGATCAACACAGACTGTGGACATGACCTGGCAACAGTAGGCTCTATGATGACAACACTACCAACTGCTATGTTGCCAACACTGCTGAAGCTGAGCCCAAACTAAATATTCCCTTAAAGTATCAAGAGTCACAGACTTCTTTATCTGTACCGTGCCCACCTTTTTGGGGATGTCACTGCCTGACCACATCTCCACATTAGCCAACAAGCTTAGCAACCTACGTTGCTTAGCATCACTGCGGTCAGGTGCAAGCGTGCGGTTTAAAGCATCCTTTGAAGATTTCAAACACAGAATCAAGTGTTCTAGAAGGTTACTCCCCACAATGAGATTCCCCACATTTTTGCGTAGCGAACGATAACGTTGGGACAATCAGTGGGAAGCCAAACAACTCAATCTCTAGGTCACAAACTCCTAAAGGATTGGTCCGTGACCCTCCACAACCAACCAAAACCACATCTGTGGGTGCCAGAGAAAGGTTCTTCATCACTCCCTCTTAGGACAGTCACTTCCAAACTCTGGAACTCAAGCTGCATGCCATTGAACCACTGTCGAGCATAGGATCCACTTCCACTTTGTTACCAATCAGTACTATAGCATGGAAGAGCTCGTCATAAGGGGCAACTCTCTGGGTGTTCTGTAACTCTCTGGGTGTTCTGTAATATGACTTTACTCTGGCGTCCTGGTCTGTCATAGTACTGAGCCTGCTGAGGTCCCTGCCTGAGAATGTTCTCCAACATGTTAAGTATACGGTCTAGAGGCTCTGCAGGCTCTTGAGATGACTAGCATAATGCTGGGCCTGTATTGTGTTGTGCAGTCCACTGCTGCAGAGGCTTGCATCTGAAAATCAGGGACAGCTCAGAATCAGGGCAGTGTCTGATAAACATAGTAGTGAGTTCACGTGATGGATCATCCATCGTCCTATTCTGTCTTTTCAGACAGTCTTCAGTCACGTCCATAGCCTTGTTCAACCTGAGCCAGTACTCAAAAGAGTCCTCACTAGGGAATGGCAGAGTGGATTAAAAATCAGCCAACGGCGTGATGGAGGAAACTGTGTCACTGAAATGTTCTTTTAATATGTCAAAAATGGGACCTGGGCCATCAGATAGAACAAGAAGGGGGTTACTGCGGATGCCTACTCTAACCACCTCCCTTGCCTTCCCCATTAGCCTGCTCATGACCTCTTCTGCCTGCTCTGCTACAGGTATTGCCTGCTTTCTGAGATATGTCATGACCACTGTCTCCCATTCATGCACCGTATAGGTATCTAAACTATTCCCCTTAAAGCATACTGGCTCTTGGATTTCCAACTTCACTACCCAATTCACGAGAGAAGAGTCTGCCCCCCTTGATCCGGATGTGTTACTAGCAACATTCGTATCTGCTCCACTACTAAGCTGTGATGCAAAGCAGGAAGCAATACTCTCTCCAATTGACATCATAATTTCTTTAGCTATGCTAGCAATAACATGAACTGAAGAATTGCTCACAGTTGTGCCAGGTAAATCGTGCCCAACACAGCCAATTTGGGGTGGAGTAGCAAAAGCATCATCAGTATTTGATATGTCAAGATTTGGCATAGGATTGGACATGATAGGTGTAGACTGGAACCAAGCCCTTCCCCTACCCTTACCCACAGGTGTTATAGGAGTGCACATGAACGCACCTCTCCCCCTGCCAACACCAGCACCAAAGTCCATGGTTAGTACGGCAGGCACAGGAAAGACAGAATAAAAATATTTTAAAATAAAAACACAATCAAGTGTCTGAATATACACACCAAAAAAAAAAACACCCAGGTGATAGGCAAAACTTGTAAACGAAAACAACTCAAACAAAGTAATAGAAAATAACAGTCATATGAGCAAAATCACTAATAATCATGAATAAAAAACTTTTTAAAAAAATGTTTTAACTGAAGGCACACAAACAACAGAAGCAAATAAATCACAAACACCAAAATGAGTAGTAAAATAAAATAATGTTCAAAACACTCACAGGTAACCTGTCAAAAACTTCACCTCAGTATAGGAAAACAGTGAAGAAATTGACTCCTGCTGTCACCAAAATAAAACCACCGCCCACCTACTGGCGAAAGAGCAACACTGCACCAATTAAACAATCCCGTGCGTCAGCTGCAACCACGGTAGTTTTCTCCGGGAATCGATGACTACTCTCCCGACGTGAGGAGTCCTGGAGTACGGTCACGGCACCATTGTAACCGTTGTCTGCAATTGTGTTGCGTTTGTTAATAAAGACCGACACTCTTTCAGCTTCAGACTGGACTTTTATTGCCTGGATAACAATACGGAAACCGACTGGTCAGCTCATGGTCAAGCACAGCACTCGTTCTGCACAGCATGGGATCAATCTTCATATGCTGGCGCTGTACCTGCATCACAGCCCATATTTATGTGCTGAGGAGAGCCCTTCCAAGCAGTGAGCATCCATGATACACAAATAAAGCTAAATATGATTGGCAGTCATTGTGGAAGTGGAATCAACAGCCAACCCGTTACACTGGGAAAAAGGGAAAATGAGGGTTTGGCAGAACAACAAAAAATACAACATATGGAATTCAGTCCAACAGTTCTTTGGACAATACCAAAATGGATGTTACAAGAAACAAATATAGACTTAAATATGTGGAACATCAAGGAAATAAATAAAACAGCAGATCTGGTACAGGAATTTTATAACTATGTGGAGGAAAAATATAGAGAATATGTGTATATATATATTCAGATGGGTCCAAAGGGCAGGCAACGGGAGTAACAGCAGCAGCCATGGTGGATCCCATTTATAATAGGACAATTTCAAAAAGAACATTGGATCATTTAAGTATATATGCAGTGGAATTATGTGCAATATTGCTAGCAATAGAATGGATGGAGGAGATGAGGGATAGGAGAATAGTTATATGTAGCGATTCATTTTCATCACTCTCAATTATTAAAAACGGAACAGCAAAAACACAGGAAATTTTATCTGAAATACAGTTGAAAATATACAGGTTAACGCTATAGGGGAGGGAAATAGTGTTCATGTGGGTACCAGCTCATGTAGGAATAAAAGGAAATGGAAAAGCAGACAAAGCTGCTGAGGAGGCAGTCAATAAAGAGGTGGTGGAAATCAAAGTGAAATTATCAAAAACAGAGGGGAGAAGTTTAGTATGGAAAGAAACAAACAAACAGTGGAATCAGGAAAAAGGACATTTATATACGTAAATTACAAAGTGTAGCAGGAGAGGCAGGGTGTTATGGACAGAACAGAACAAGTAATTATGAGCAGGATAAAAATAGGCCATTGTAAACTGAATAATACACTTAAGATAATGGGGAAACATCCAACTGGGCAGTGTAGCTGTGGGGAGAGGGAGACAGTGGAACATGTGTTGATAGCATGTCCCAGATATGGAAGGGAGAGGGAAATAATGAAGATAGGGCTGCAGAGGGCAGGAATAACAGAATGTAATTTGAAAAATATAGTAGAATCTACTACGTCTACAGAAGGGAGGAGAATAACAATAAGATTCTTGGTAACTACTTGAATAATTAAAAGAATATAATTGTCAAAAAAATCAATTTAGTCCAGTAGATGGCGGCATATGCAACACCAAGGATGCCAGCTGCCATTAAAAATCAAAGAAGAAGAAGAAGAAGAAGAAGAACAACAACAACAAGCAAAAGAAAGGCGTCACCGGTGAGTTCATTTAGTTTTCGTTTAAAACCATAAGCTTGAACTAAACATGCATTTTGCGCTGAAACTAAACAGCTACTACAATGCGTGGCTTAAGTCAAATTTCGAATTAATTTCTGCAGCTATTGATAAGGTGAAACTCTGAAGCGTTGCTCTTTGTTTGAACCGATAGTTTCTTCAGCTATTGAATGAAATTATGTTAGCGATGATTTAACCAGATATGTTTTTATGTGCGTCTTACTCCAGTTGTTAACAGTGGCATGGCAGCAACTACTGTATTTTAAGGTATAAACAAGTATGAAGGATTGAGTTAAGTGTATCAGCAGTGTGAAGTCCCGCACATACAACTGAGTCGAGGCTGGTTACCTAATAATAATAAAGCTAATCATTTGAAATCACGGATTTTTGCCATACAGACTCTGTGAGGCTGCAGACTGTTCTATATAACGTGGAAGAAAATGTCGCAAAGTATTTGTATCATGTGCATCACAGAACACGCAGGATGCGCAGAAGACTCAGAATGTTATCAAATTTAAAGAAACCAAAACTTATGGTTATAACTGGTTATAAAGCTGTTAAATGAGCTGTGTTAGCAATAACATAAAGCATGCCATAAAGGTGAGTGTTAAGAAATGTACTTTTTTTTTAAATTAAATGTATTACTACTATTAACGTGTGTTCTAGATTGGTCACCATGACAACCAAGCTTGGCCTGATAACTGATTCCTTTAAGGTGGTAAGGAAAACGAGAAAAGGGGGGAAGCAAGGGAAGAAACCCATCCCTCCACCACCACAGAAAGGTGAGGAGCTACACCACAATAATAAAGGTGGTGTATGCTTGCAAGCTATGGTTTACTCTTAAAGGTAGAGCAGGCTTTAATTGTTCACAACATCATTTAGAAAAGTAGTCTGTTTACAGAATAGAATAGAAAAATACTTTATTCATCCCCCAGTGGGGGAAATTAAACTTAGTCAAGTAGCTAAAACAATTACATATTTACAATAATTGTATATTACAACAATAATAATAAATTAATAAATACATTTGAGAAAAAACATCACTGTTAAAATGGGGACAAAGGACCTCCTGAACCTCTCAGTCCTGCAGTGCAGAGAAGAGCCTCTCACTGCAGCTGCTCCTCTGTCCTGCCAGGATGCTGCGGAGAGGATGTTTATTGTTATCCAAAACAGAGTATAATTTCTTCAAGTTGTCTTTTTGTATTCTATTTATTCATTCCATTTTAATTTGGAGTCATCAATTTGATATTTCATTTTGATAATGTTAATGTCAGTGTTGAATTTCCCAGAAACTTGGTTTTGGTGAAGCAATGACTTGATTTCTCTCAGAATTGTCTTTTTTGAACAGTGGATGTGACTAAAACTGTCCGGGAGGAGGAACTACAGAAGCTCAGACAGTTTGACCTGGACTGGAGATTTGGACCCTGCACAGGTAATGGGCCTGTTTCTGTACTGCTTAAACAAATTTAATTAAAGTTTAATTATGGTACAATTTTATTATTTTAGTTGAGCAGCCAAGCTGGTTTACTTTAGATTATGCAGTATTTACAGTTACTACAAATGATAAACACAACTAGAATTTCAATGTCCTGCAGAAAAGGCTGTGTTACAGCTACAGGCTGTGTGAACCAATGTTATCTGCAACTGCTAAAGCTGTCTTACTTGATAGCTGGTCACAGGGTGGTCCTGTTGCTACAATGCTTGACTTCCTTAGTGTTTCATAAAGTAGTAGCTCTATACCAAATTCCACCTCTGTCGCCTTTACTGTTTTAAAGGCATTAGTAAATGCTTATACTTTTTGTTAAAAGTCAAACAAGACCGAAGTAAATATGGGGGGGGGGGTGCTTTGCATGTGAAAAAGTGTCAGAATGTTTACAATGTCTTCAGCAACATTCCCTGAATCATTTTCTCCCTACACATCAGAGTTGCAGAGAGAATTGAAAAACTTTTTTTTTTTTAACTACTTTTCTCATACGTGATTCCAATGCTGGAGCCTCCAGTATATTATTCTGTGAGGAACAGGAGCTTGGGTATACAGTACACCTAGTTTTACTCTTGTAGCTTAAATAGTTTATATTTGCATTTTTAATTTTCTAGACTTTCAGCTTTTTTTGTAATCATGTCTCAGTCAAAGGAAAAACATAAAACAATTCAGAAAAAGTCACCATCACAAGCTACATGAATCAGTAACATGACAAAAGAAGGACATGACAAATGAAGACTAGAAAGTCCAACAAATAGATCAGTGAGACTCATAAAATATCTTTAAAAAACAGTCAAATTAAATTTTGGAAATACACCTTGGTTCCCACTTTATCACAACAAAATGAAAAAAATAGTTTGAATGCACCCATTTATGTAACTTAGTTAACTCCATGTGTATGTTTTTTATTTTATTTTTTTTTTATACTAGGTGTCAAAACAAACATATCTCTTCATTAAGTGTTCTTTTAGAAGGTATTTCTCTATTCCTAATTGTGAATTGCCAAGACTTATCACAGTCAGACTCTGTGAAACAAAATGTGATCTATTCTCACTTACGTTCTTGGAAATAACTTTTTTTTTTCCATTGACATTTACAATGGAACTTATTTGAATATGGAAGGGGTTCAGTGTTGACTGTGCAGAACTGTCAACTAGTCATGTGCACGAACAGCACACATAGTGGACTACTTTTTTTTTTTTTTTTCGAAAGTCAACTAATTTTTGTTCGGACAGGGGGATAATTGTGTTTCACTTCATAGAGATGTGTAATTAATGTTTACGTTTTCTGATTCTGCCAGAGTTTGTACCTATAGCAACATACTGGAACGGATGTTGATAACAAAACTGAAGCATGTTGTGTATTTCACTCAACTGAACAACAAAGTCGAATACGCATTATGTGAGATGAAGCTAGCTTGCCATGATTCTAATAGCATGATGAGGACTCACTTACTAAACCATCACAAAAATGTTGCACTTCAGGAGCAAAAAGACCAGACACAAAGACAATGGAAAAAAATGACTGATTAAACAAGTGTGTGACTTCGTACTGACAGATACCATGATACAGTGTAAACAATGACACAGGGATCACACAAGCTTGGGCCTCAAATTAGATCCTTAGGCTCTCCATTACATTCATTCAACAAGTCCAGCTCCATCTCTAAAATGTCCCTGTTGCTATTTCCGTGACTCCATCAATGTCATGATCTGTGTCTTTTTGTGTTTTTTCTGTCTCGTCTCAGTCCTGTTCTCTTCCTCAGTCTCTCTTCAGTCCAGTCATCAGCTCCACTCCCTTCACCTGTGTTATTTCCATCAGCGGTCTTCACAAACCAATTACCCTCCTCTGTATTTTAACTCCTGGTTTCATTCACTCTTTGTCAGATCCTCTGTTTTCCCCTGGTTGTCTGCCCAATTTGTCGTTGCAGGCCTTTTTCAGTTCTGTATTATTCCTGGCTTTGCTAGTTTGGTCTGCTTTTCGGTTTTGTTTTCTAGTATTCTTTTTTTGGAAATGGTTATCTGGCTTTGCCATACCTTTCGTTTAAAATAAATGGTTTTCTTTTAATTTTACCTCCTGGCTCTCATGCTGTGTCTACACTTGGGTCCCCACCTCCCTCACGTGACAATCACAGGGTATCCGCGGGGTCTTAAAAAGTCTAAAATCCAATTATTTGAATTTAAGGCCTTAAAATGTTTAAAATTCTCTTGAAATCTCATACAATGTCTTAAATACAATTTCAATTTTGAAAGGTCTTAAACATATACTGACGTGACTTTTATTTAAGAATGAATATATAAAGTTCAGTTTCGCTTTTAAATGTTTTGATTTTTGAGGACGCTATAATGGAACTAAAGTACCTGTGCAGCCCGGTCAGAATTAATCAAGCACAACCTGCTAATATAGTATGCTGTTCGTGGTTGCTAGCAAAGCGGCGACTCGCAACGCAGTGACTGAGGAGCGGGAAATCAGTGAACGCTTTGTTTAAGATGGGTAAATGCAAATTTGACAATGTGTGGCTTCAGAACAAAAAATTTAACTCATGGTTAAAGCCGCAAGATGGAAATATTTATGAAGCACACTGCACCTTGTGCAAGAAAATTTTGAAACTCGGCACATTGGGCATCAAGGCCTTGGAGTCCCATGCCAAATTAGAAAGGCATAAAACGATCTTAAAATGCCAGCAGCAAACTCATTCCATCCAGTATTATTCCACATCAGGATCTGGAGCATCGAGGTTTGGTGCGACCCAGTCTACTACAACTCCAGTTTGGGTCTATGCCCTCACTAAAAACGGAAATGCTCTGATCTCTTCACACTGTAGCTAAGTATCAGTCATATACTGGTAATGAGAACATTGATGAGCTGTTCCAGACCATGTTCCTGGATTCTGAGGTAGCGAAAACCTTAAAGTGTGGAAAAGACAAGACGGCGTACATCGCGCGATTTGGATTAGCGGATTACATCAAGAGAGACCTAATCTCCAAAGTTAAGGGGCCTTTCATGCTGATGTTCGACGAAAGTCTGAATCGAACGAACAAGACCAAGCAGTTGGACCTGCACGTACGTTTTTGGGAAGGCGAGCGGGTCCAGTCAAGGTACCTGGGGTCCCAGTTTATGGGGCATGCGAAGGCTCAGAACTTACTGAAACATGTCAAAGTAAGTAATTTTTTTTCATGATACTAGATATTGAGCAGGATACTAGATATAATACCAGAAGCACTAATTCAATATACTGTATATATGTTATAACATACTTACTGTATCTACAGTAAGTATAATTTATTCAATCCATACCTGCACTACTCATATGTAAATACTTTGAACTTCTGGTTAGATGCTAAATGGCATTTCATGTACATGTACCTGTTACTGTGTACAGTGACAATAAAGTTGAATCTAATTTAATCTAAATAGCAGAATAAACTTGATATATAAAATTACAATGGTTGGATTTAATTTATTTATTTATTTTCATCTCAGGAGTGTGTGAGCCTAGTGTCCATCTCAATAGATGGGCCCAATGTGAATTTCAAATTTTTTTTAACTTTTCCAACAAGAGTATGCAGAACTGTATTGAGGTGCTCAGCTTGTTTCTGTGGGTAGCTGTGGACTGCACACATTGCACACATTGCACATTGCTTTTAAAAGTGGATTCACCATGTGGCAGCTGGACAACCTTTTGAGAGCCATGCACACACTGTTCCACAACGTACCAGCAAGGAGAGAAGACTACAGCACTGTCACAAAATGTCACACCATCTTCCCCTTACCGTTTTGTGGTCATCGGTGGATTGAGAACCTGCCTGTGGTAGGGAGGGCTGTTGCAGTCTGGCCATCACTTCGGCAGTATATGGATGCAGTGAGAAGAAAGACACTTTCAAACCCTGGGACAACATCCTTTGATATTATTGAAACAGCCCTGAAAGATCCACTCATCTTGGCCAAGTTACAATTCTACATGACTGTTGCCTGGACATTTGATCCCTTTTTGAAGAAGTATCAAACAGACGAGCCAGTGATACCTTTCTTCAGCAAAGACGTGGCTGAGCTGATTAAGGTAATGATTTATATGGGTAGCACACCACATTAACACTACGTCACTATATATGATACCTTATTAATGTGTACACTGTGTTGTTGAAGAATAGCTATATTCGTCAGTTTTTGTCATGCATTAGAACTTTGATAATGATGCATTATAATTAACATGAATATAGTTGACAGGCTCTACTCAGGTGCTTTATCAAGAGAGGTCCTGTAGGACAGCAGCACACTGCAGCTAACTGGCACCAGCCAAAGGACACTGACATAGGCTTGGGTGCTGAGTCAGCCCTCAAGGTAGTGTAATCATTTAGAAAGATCATTTTATAAATTGTGGTCAGGATGCAACTAGCACATTTTATTATACATATGATTTACAGCTTAGTCCCCTTTTCATAGCAGCAGCAGTTCAGAGCTCAGAGTCCTTGAGTTTGGAATGGACTGCATGCAGGGACTATCAAACATCGTCAGTAAAGTGCAGGAGAAGAGCCCCCTCAAATATCCAACAGTTAGGCAAATGGCGTATCTGGACCCCTCTGCCATTTTCAGAGACCCAGACAAGTGCAAGAGGCAGATGAAATGTCTTGCTCAAACATTTCTACAGGACAAACAGTTGACAGGAGGTGTTTCTGCTGGTAGGAATAGTTCTGGAATTTTAGTTCTTTTCTAAAAAAAATTTTAACAAAAGTAAGAGGTCAGCACTTTTTTGCTCCACTTTTAAATCGACAAGTAATTTATTAGCAACAGGCCAATCATAGACATAAACATTTCACATAATCAATTGTAGTGCATTTTTACAAGTTTCTCTATTTTCAGTGGACCTATAATTTGCTGTGTGCACTTTTTTTCTCTACTGGATCTCTTACTTTTGTCATTCTCTCCCCACAACGTTGCACTTGTTCTGTGTGCATTGGCTCACTTGTATTGGAATAGGGTTTGACATTGTACACCATTATAACCAAATTTAGTTAGGACACTGAATTTCTCCCCAATTGGAACTATTACAGGTTGTTAATATTTTTATAAATATATGATTTATCAATATATTTCCACTTTTATTTTATTTCTTTTATCTGAATTTTTCTTTTTTTATATAGGTGATGTCATTCTCCAACAATTTGACGCCTTCCTGTCCCTTCAGAGCAGAAGTGAAGAGTTCCCCTCCTTCCAACCGATGCAAAAGAGGCTAGACACCTTCTTGTGTGGTGTCCTTGTGTGGTGGCCCTATCCACAACTTTGGGCTTTTTGCCAGAAGCTGCTCATTTTGTCCCATGGACAGGCCACTGCAGAGAGAGGCTTTTCTGTTAACAGGGAAGTTGAAACTTGCAACACTGTTGTTGCACACAGCCTTGTGTGCGATTATGTCACTCAACACGGTGGGGTTACCAAGGTTCTCCTCACAAAAGAGCTCTTGACTTCTGTGGCATCAGCCAGGTCCAAGTACCGTGTCCACCTTGATCAAGAGAGAAGGAAGAAGGAGTCTGATGGACAGAGAAATAAGAGAAAGGCTTTAGAGGATCTTCTGGAAGAACTAAAACTTCTCAACAACTGAAACACCAACAATGGCATGTTCATGGAAGCATATAAGCACACACACGCATGGGATGCGTAGATTTCTAATAGTTAATTTATCTATTCAAAATATGAATTTATGCATTGCAAATATATGTGGTCCAAATGTTAATGACCCCTCATTTTTTCACTCCTTTTTCACTTCACTCTCTGATCACTCAGATAACACACTCATCATAGGAGGGGACTTTAACATGGTATCTGACTCAGGAGTAGACAGACTCAGTACTTCCGGAAGTCAGCGGAACTGGGAGTCCACGAATATTGTTAAACAGTATATGAAAGATTTTGGTCTTTATGATGCTTGGCGCTCCCACCACCCCACTCTTAGAGAATACACCTTCTTCTCACTGGTACACCACTCATATTCAAGAATAGATTATTTCTTAGTTAGCAGTTCCTTGATGAGGGATATTTCAGACACCAAAATCCACCCCATCACTATCAGTGATCACGCTCCAGTTTCTATCACACTGAAGAATAACAGAGTTATACCACCAGCTAGGAATTGGAGATTTAATACATCATTACTAAAAGACCCTGATTTTATTAATTATTTCAAAAGGGAATGGTCTGTATATTTAGAAAATAATGACCTGCCAGGAATGTCAGCTTGTACTCTCTGGGAAGCCGGAAAAGCAGTTATGAGAGGCAAAATAATCTCTTTTTCATCAAATAAGAAAAAGAGGGAAAGTTCAAGGATATCAGATTTAGAACTCAGGATTAAATCATTAGAAATGGTCTACAGTACCTCCAAAGAGGAACACATACTGAATGAACTAAGAAAAGCTAAACTTGAATTAAACAAAATTATTGATAAACAAACACAGTTTCTGATACAAAGACTTCGCTTGGAGAACTTTGAGCACGGCAATAAATCTGGAAGGTTCCTAGCTAACCAACTAAAGAGAAACAAAGAGAAAACAACAATCACTTCTGTTAAAGACTCAAAAGGAAATGTCACCCATGACCCCGATGTAATCAACAATGCTTTTAGGGACTTCTATAAAACCTTATATTCATCACAAAATGATCCATCAAACAGTAACATAGATCAGTTTCTTAGTAATATCAACCTTCCAAAATTACAAACCGAACAGGCAATGGCTCTGGATTCACCTCTTTCAATAGGAGAACTCCATGAAGCCCTTCAACATATGCCTAGTAACAAAGCCCCGGGACCAGATGGTTTTCCAGCAGAGTTCTACAAAGAATGTTGGACTGTTTTGGCACCTGCATTTCACAAAATGGTATTACAAGTTAAGCAGAATGGCAGATTATCCCCACACATGAACTCTGCTAACATTATCTTGCTACAGAAACCAGGAAAAGACCCCATACTTCCATTCAGCTACCGCCCAATATCTCTAACAAATGCAGACCTCAAAATAATTTGTAAAGCCCTCGCCAAAAGAATGGAAAAAATAAATCCACTTATAATACATCCTGACCAGACAGGTTTCATGAAGGGTAGACACTCATCCACTAACACTCACAGGCTAATTAATCTCATAGACTATTCTACCATCAACAACCTGGAAACCACAATAGTCTCTCTAGATGCAGAAAAAGCATTTGATCGAGTGAACTGGAAATTTTTATTCGCAGCATTAAACATATTCGGGTTTGGGTCTGGATAACTGGATAAGGATATTATATAGCTCCCCAAATGCAAGTGTCAGGACAAATGATCAAACCTCTCCAAGCTTCAGTCTGCAGAGAGGTACAAGACAGGGTTGCCCACTTTCTCCCTCACTTTTTGCTATTTTCATCGAACCTGCAGCTATCAGACAAGATAGAAATATTAGAGGCATCCAACCCCAAAATATTGAGCATAAAATAAGTCTTTATGCTGATGATGTTTTACTTTTCCTTCAGAACTCTCAAATGTCTCTCACTCACACGATCACACTCATAAATAAATTCTCAGCACTTTCTGACTACTCTATCAATTGGTCTAAGACCACAGTTCTGCCCATTAACTGTAGAGTCCAGAATATACCTGCGATCACTTTACAGTCAGGAAATATTAGATATTTAGGCATAAACATTTCCTCCAGGCTCTCAGAGCTAACAAAGCTAAATTATGTGCAAAACCCCTTATGTCCAAAACCCTTCACACATGAAGGGTTTTGGGGGCGTGTGTGTTCTGTGGGGTGTAGTGGATGGGGCCACGTAGGTGGTCCCCTTGGCTGCACTCTGCAGTTCCCCGCCCCTGTTTTAATTACACCTTAGACATTACTAAGGGGTCTGTGGTGGCTGGGGGACTGCTGGCCCCCTGGTGTGCCCCCTGTACTACACCCCAGCGGAGTCGAGGGAGGACGTGTGGATGTGTGGATTTATGGGACGTGAAAGTGTGTGTGTGGTAATGACTGAGCCTGGATCTGGGACTTGCTGTCGCCTGGCCAGCCTGTGCTTCTCCCGATGGGTGGGCGGCGTTGCCTCTCCCCGCTGCTCACGACCTCACCCACCTGTGGGCACGTCTTGACTCCCAGGGCACTTGGCCAGGGGCGCTGGGGCAGGCGCTGACCCACTGTGTGGCTGTCTGGGGCGCTTGGCCCTCCTGGGTATTGGGTGGGGCCTCTACCGGGGGGTTTGGGGGCGCTCGGGCTCCTGGGGCCCGGGTCCGGTGCACGGCCCATGTCTGGGCGGCTGGGGCCTGGCGGGGTCGGTGGGCTGTTGCCCCTGGCTCCCGGAGGGCCTCTGCCCTATGCTTATGGGGGCTCTGTCCGGGGGCTTCCTCTGCAGTCTTCTGGGTGGATGCATGGTTGTCCCTGCGGTGGGCTTCCTGGGTTCTGTGCTCCGTGGGGGCTGCTGGTGGCCTGGGTCTTGTGGCCCTCTCTGCCTGCTTCTGATTCCTTGGGGGGGGCTGTGGATTATGGCCCTGTACGCTTATACAATCATAACTAAGCACGGTTATCATGTAGGTCCTGTGCCATGGGTGTTGCATGTTCTCACACACACACACACACATTCATTAGTCCAGTAGCATGGTCGCTAAGCAGTTGATGTATTATCATGTCGTCTCAGGTCATCTATATCCACAGCTGTGTTGTATGCGATTGCCGCTTCTTGTGCTTGTTTTTGTTTGTTTGTGTGTTTGTTTTTTTGCTACAGGTGTAGCAGCGGGTTGTCTGGTTTTTGTTTCTATTTTTGTTCTGTTTCCTCTTCTTTCCTCTTCTTCTTTCCTTGTCCCCCGGTCCGGTTCAGTTCTATTACATGTTATATATTGTAAAAAAAAATAAAAAAAAGGAAGAACTAAAAAAGAACAGAAAAACTGTCCAAGAAGTTTCTTGAAGTTTGGCCAGAGACAGGCTTGCAGAAGAGGCTGAGGGCAAGGCTGGCAGTCACATGATCCAGCTCATCACAAAGTCCAATGCTTTGAGGAGGAGCTACAAGGAGAAATTAGCAGAGCTGAAGAACATTGAGGAGGGGATTGCAGCCAAGAGACAAGAGCTTCGATAATGTAATGCAGTTCTTGTGTACACACATATAATACGACATATAATATAAATATTGTTTGTCAATATTTTTTTTTGTTCTGAGTTCCATTCAACTGTGAATAAATTCATATATCTCTCAAGTAATTTCGAGCCTCCTTTTTGTCAGTATGGATGTGAAATGGGTCTTAAATTGTATTAATTATGGTCTTCAAAAAGTCTTAAAAAGTCTTAAATTTGACTTGTTGAAGCCTGTAGATACCCTGCAATGACTGTTTTCATCGGAACTCGTACAGGAGTGTCATTGTGAGGAGAGGAACAGGTGGCTGCTCTCTCACATCTATTCTACATTCCTTCACATGCTCCGGTCTCTGCTATTGCACTGCAAAAGAGGAGGGGGAATAGCACGTATTTAAGTGCCTTGAGATGGCATTTGTTGTTATGCACGGTGCTGTGGCGGTTAGCACTGTTGCCTCATAGCAAGAGGGTTCCAGGTTCAACTCCTGGCTGGGGCCTTTCTGTGTGCAATTTGCATGTTCTCCCCGTGTATGCGAGGGTTCTCTCCGTGTACTCTGGCTTCCTCCCACTGGGATGCCTCTCACCCAATGACCACTGGGATAGGCTCCAGGCCCCAACCCCGCTATTAAGCGGGTATAGAAAATATTCATATAAATGAAATTTAATTAAATATTGTTTTGAGATTAATGGAGTATGGATTCAGAGAACTGTTTATAGTTTATAGCCATTTTCACACGAGAGGATTTATTTTGTCCACGAGATGCTCTTAAAGGGTTGCGTGTGAGACAGCAAGTATCTACAAGCCTACAGCCTTATACTTTCAGATAATTTCCCATTTGATATCTGAAAGATCACTGAGTGAGGCTTTGTATAAATTCAGCAATTAAGCTTCTGGAATGATGATTACTACTTGTGAGTGTTAATGCTAGTAAGAGCTGCTGATTTATTGTATTCTTTTCTTTTGAATTACATGTTTCAGTCTGTCAGTATTGCAGATATGTTTAAATACAAGTGATGTTGACATCCATGTATAAAAATAAAATAAACATGATATTACTACTCTGTATTTTAGACGACATGTCCAGTCACCTGTGCACTGAACCTAAATTCTGCTCTGGAGTATTTCAGGCTGTGAGAGCACATCATCATGCAGAATCTCCCCCTGTATTGTCTGCACTTTATCTCTCTGTTGTTCATGAATGAAAGTGGTTTGTCTTTTCACGAGGAGTAAGGGCACCTGTTGCTTTCTCATACGCACACACACTTTGCTTTTAATGTGGGAAACTGCAGAAGAAATTAAACCAGCTTGCCTAAAATTGACCAAGCTTGCAAAGAAATCTGAACAGAATAAACTAAATCCATTCCCTGTTTCATCTCAGAAGACTTATAGCCACTAAGTGCTGGTACCCAATCAAGTTAATTTAGAACCAGGTTTTTATTGGAAACCTTTTTTAAGAAAGAAGTACAGCTAATACATATTATGAGTACATGTTAATGAAACAGGTCATAGTGAGTGGAATAAATAAATGTTTGTTTAATTGTGTTTCTGCTCCATGAATCTCTGTTTGATATTACTGACACTATGTCCATGTTCTTCTAAGGTGTGTGTGTTTATGTGTGTCTTCCACTTAATGTCTTGTAGCTGTAACGGTCTATATTATTTTAGCCTTTTAGGAAAAGCAAAACTGCTGTGATACAGGAACTATTTAATTCAAATAAATCTTTCCTTTAAGGGATCAGCAGGCTGCAGAGGTGGGAGAGAGCAAAGCTTCATGGACTGAACCCACCTGAGGATATCAGAAACCTGCTACTGAAAACACACAATGAGCTTGAGTATAACCTAAGGTGATTCACACACACATGTATTCCAACAGAAGGAGTTTTGTTGAATTCTTGAAATTCAACATTGTCATTCAACATAAAAAATAGCTTCCATGAAATATCAGGTTATGGCTGGAACAACAAAAACAATGGCAAAGGTTTAGTTTATTTTACCTTTATATTTAGTAGGCTTATGCCCTATCACACTGAAGTCCCTATTGCCCTGAAAAAAAACATGAACACTCACAAACATCAGGCTTGTGTGTGCAACAGGAAAATATCAAATCTGCATTCAAATTTGCTTTATGAGTCATTCTAAGTTAAGAGAGAAATGGCACTGCAACTGTAAGTCTGATTTTAGTAACAAAGCTGATTTACATAAAGATGCATTATGAAAATATTAGCTCACACTTTGCATGGTAATAACAAAAAATGAATTGAAATTCAAACAGAACAGAGTATCTCTTTACTACAATGTATTATTACCAACGGATATTGATGACCTTTTACTAAACACAAATACAATCCACTGAACTCGACAGTTTAGATAAATTACTGATGTATTGAGGTTGACTGCAGTTTGACTTTAGCAGGAGTCATTCTGAAAGGAGTCACTGCCCTTTTCCCACAACATCACACAATTTCCTGAGGCCTGGATGAACTGTTCGTGAAATGCTTTGGTTAAAATACCACTGAGATGCAGCACAATAGCTTCCTTTACAGGCATGTCTTCATAGCTCTGTTCATAGCAATGAGTATTCAGGGGTCCAGTGAGCCGTTCCACTCCACTAAAGCCCCCCTCTTTTGCAGGGTGAAGGCATTTTAAGATAAGCTATACAACTTTACTGTTCCATGTAAGATTAATAAGTAATGTTGGTATAAAATGTTGAAAATATCTTTTATTTGGATTTTCTTTTTTAAATTAAAAATGTAATTCTCTCCTTTTTGCCCATATTTTTTCTTGAATCAGTCCCTATATTTTGTTCTTATATAATAGTAAGTACAGTATGTTGTAGACATTTTTTTTAATTCAATTGGGTTAAGTTGCTTTTTACAGTTTCTTTAGATTGTTTTGGATTTTATTGTCAAAAAAACCCACATTTCGTTGATTTTTAAAAAAATGAAAATAAACCCCCTACAGCCAGCAGAAAAAGAGCAAACACTTTTTGTTCAACTCTTGATGGAACCTCTTGTCTCTCTAAATGTGTTTATATCTCTGCCTTAATCATTCTGACTGGTCAACTTTTTGTTTTGATATCCATTTGAATGGAACATATAGTTATGGCAGATTCTGCATCTCTTTTGCATATCATCACTGTGTCCTGTCTTGCAGCCTATGGAGTGAATATCCTCTCTGAGCATGGCATCATAAGGAAAAAACTGGCATTTTGGTATCAAGTGTATTTGTAGATGGATGTTTTATAACCATGTTTGCAACCATCCTTTTGTCTTTTACTCAAAATGTTTAATTTTATTAATAAACAAATTCCACCAAATCACTCTTTTTCTGTTGTGTGATGGAGAGTTTAGAGAAGGACAGGAATGACTGTTGACAATGTAAAAATAATATGGTGAATCAGAGATCAGTGACCAATATATATATTCAGTGTTTTGCTCTCCTCTGGTACCTCCCATGTGGTATGCACACAGACATACATTTGCCATGTCGCTTTATAGTTGATGGAACAACACAGTCTCTCTGTTCTACTCTAAAATCTATTAAATATTCAATGGAGAAATTGAGTGTGCACTGCCAGCATTAATTAATAAGTATATAATTTACAGCACTGTAGTACTCTTGACAGCTCTACAGTTTCAATGCGTACAACACTGGACAATGTTGCCCCTCTGAAAATGAAGGTAATCAGTCAAAAAGGTTAGCTTCTTGTTATAATTCACAGCTGCCAGCTTAAAAACAGTCTGTAAGAAAGCTGGAGAGAAAATGGCATTCTTCTAATTTAGAAGAATCTTTATTAGTCTGGAAAGATAGTTTAATAACGTATAAGAAAGCCCTTCGTAAAGCTAGAACTGCCTATTATTCATCATTGATAGAAGAGAGTAAAAATAATCCCAGATAGAACCTGATTCGAAACCATCAACTTATATTTTAGACCCATGCCCAACCAAACTGTTCAAGGAGGTTTTCCCTTTAATCAACACTTCCATATTGAATTTGATCAATCTGTCTTTGTTGATAGTATATGTACCTCAGACTTTTAAGGTTGCTGCAATTAACCTTTGCTTAAAAAAAACCTACTCTTGATTCAGAAGTGTTGGCTAATTATCAACCAATATCCAATCTCCCTTTTTTGTCTAAAGTTCTTGAAAAAAAATAGCTGCAGCTCAACTTTATGATAATTTCCACAGAAATGATCTGTTTGAAGAGTTTCAGTCAGGATTCAGAGTGCATCATAGCACAGAAACAGCACTGGTGAAAGTTACCAATGCTCTCCTCTGATAGCGGACTTGTGTCTGTGCTTGTCCTCTTGGATCTCAGTGCTGTATTTGAGACAATCACAGCATTCTATTCCAGAGACTTGAACATGTAGTTTGGATTAAACGAACTGCATCTGGCTGGTTTAAGTCATATTCATCTGATCGATTCCAGTTTGTTCTTGTAGAGAGCCAGAGACAGACAAAGAGACAGCCATGAGGCCACAGGTGTCTTAAATCGCCTCAGCCTTATCAGGAAGCAATAGGGAGGGGCTGGCCTGAACACCAGGGTGTGTTCAAGAACCCACTACTTAGTGTATACAACCCTGGTTTCCCCATCACACACAAATAAAACGGTTTCTAGGACTGCCTCTCTTTGGACCTGAGCGCTTCAGGGAGAAATTGTCTAGTCATATAGTTACTCTCGATGGTATTTCCTTGGCTTCTCGTACTACAGTTAGGAACCTTGGAGTTATTTTTGACCAGAATTTATCATTTGACGCTCATATAAAACTGGTTTCTCGGACTGCCTTCTTTCTCCTTCATAATATTGCCAAAATCAGGAACATCCTGTCTCAGAGTGATGCAGAAAAACTAGTCCATGTATTTGTTACTTCAAGATCGGATAACTTTAAATCTTTAGTATTGGGCTGTCCCACAAATTCACTGAAAAGCCTTCAGCTGATCCAAAATGCTTCAGCCAGAGTTCTAATGAGATTTTGCAGTAGAGATCATATTTCTCCAGTTTTAGATTGAACATTGGCTCTCTGTTAAATTCAGAATAGAATTTAAGATTGTTTTCTTCTCATATAAAGTCTTCGTGTCCAAGGTCCATCACATCATAAAGATATCAATGTAAGATATTTTCCCAACAAAGCACTTTGCTCCCAAACTGCAGGTTTATTTGTTGTTCCCAGAGTTTCTTAAAGTAGAATGGGAGGCAGAGCCTCAGTTATCAGGCCCCTCTCTTGTGGAACCAGCTGCCATTATATGTCCGGGACGCAGACACCCTCTTTAACTTTAAGATTAGGCTTAAAACTTTCCTTTTTGATAAAGCTTATAGTTAGGGATGGCTCAGGTGACCTGAAACATCCCATAGTTAAGCTGCTATAGGTCTAGACTACTGGGGGGCCTTTTATGTCACAACTTTCCTCACTTTTCTCATGTGACATTATGTACATTTGGCATTAACTGTCATTGACTTGTGTTTCACTGTCTCAATAGGTCCCCTCTTTTTTGTCCTCTCAAACCCCAGCTGGTCAAGGCGGATGGCCACCCTTCCTGAGCCTGGCTCTGCCAGAGGTTTCTTCTTTTTGAAAGGGAGTCGTTTTTCTCCACAGTCGCCTCATGCATTGGACTGGTGATTGGAAGAGATCGAAGAGAAGTTTTGGTGCAATCTGTTGGTTTCCTTAGCTAGGAACTTGTTTTTGAACTGGCTCTGTATGTATGATTTGGACTAATTTTGAATTGAATTAATTGGATTTGATTGGACTATGATTACAATGAATTGAACTTCAATTGACCCTTCGCTAAGCCCCGCCCCCCTTGGTTACTGTTGCTAAGCCAGTCAAGCTTTCCCTCCTAGAGCAAGAAACTGAGTTTTTACAGGTACCGTTAGGTCATATTCATCAGGAATTACCTGAAATTTTCTGGCAAAATTCTTCAGAGGTGTCACAGAGAAGCAGACAAAAAGGTTTCCAATATGTGTTTGAAAGATACATTCACCCTCCAAACTTCTTGGATATCGACTGTCGGACTTGCAAGTCCCCGTATACACACCGCTTCGGCATATTGCTTTCTACCGAAAGCTTGACAAGCCTCTTGTGCATAGTTAAGGTTGCTAACGTAGTAACGTAGTCTGTTGTAATTCGGCGCTAAATCAATGAAACTGAATTGACTTGAATTGAACTACATTTCACACAAACCGTAACTTTTAATTTTATTAAGAGTAATACCTATCACGGAAAGTAATTTCACTTAAACATACAGTGCAATTTAGCATGACAAACGGGATTCAAAATTAAACATCCTTTATTTACAACACAAACGGAAGGACTCAGCGTTGAACACTTATTGGCTCCCACGTATCAGGTCTGTGACTGTGGACACACCGCCCGCTGATTGATCGAGAGCTAGATACTGGGAAGCTGAGCATTTACCTATAAAGGTTCTCGATAGGCCGAAATTGTAAGAGCTCCTACACGTTGATTCGTTCAGACGAATTCCATGGCCTCTCATTGGTCAGTTTTTAGCTCGTTTTTTCTGCAAAAGTTTTTAGTGGCGTCCACTGCTGAGCGGCGTCAAGCGGCGTGTTACACAATCACGGCAGAAGTGTGACCGTTTTAATTTGATCTTAACGCTTAAAACATATTATGTTCACTGAGTATAACACGAGTAGTTCTCAAAATGACCTTGAAACAATTACTTTATCTAAATCTACATTTGAATCATATACTGATGCGAATTATATCTTTGTATGAAGCTTTTACTTGGAAACTTTATTCCGGAAGTTGTATTTTGTAAGCAGTGTGTTGGCCACGGTAACCTAAAGGGAGGCTCCTGCAGTTACGATGAACAATTTTAATGTTATATTGCATCAATAAGACGTCTTGAATTATATTAAGACAAAATTGGCTTAAATTAGCCTTCATTTTTGAGAGACAACATTTTTACCCTTCAGAATTACCTGAAAAACGTTTTAATGGAAGTACGTTTGTGCTGATTTTTTTGCATTCAAAAGCGTCTGTGACTGTATCTAGGGAGCCTGTTATGAAAAACAATTTCCCGAATTCGTTTCTTTTTATTGATAGTTGGAAGGGATTCAACCTAAACACATGGTGCTTTGATATTCTATCTTCCTCAAACTGAAGGACAGTGCTCAGACGACACACGGACATACTGATTGCTCTGGTAAGCAACCTGTTCATCTCCGGAGGATTAACGTTATACATAATGTTAGCTCACTAGCATCCTCGCTAGTCACCTACAGTGACAGCCCTGTTGCTCACAAGCTAACAGCTAGCTTGATGCTCAAAGACTTTACTGAGTTGTGATTTTTCTCGGGTGTCATTTGATACGCAATTCATGAACCTAAGTAGTTAATCATCATACTGTAAATTCCAGTTGCATTTATACTTTGCCTAAAACCAACATATTGGAGATGTCACGCGAAAAACCTGCGATTATTTCAAATGTATCTTTTATTATTTCAAATGTATCTTTGAAATAATTTGATTGCTGGGCCGCTGTGCTGAATGCAGTTTTCATCTCTCGAAATTGTATTTTGCACATGTATAAACTAAATTATTTTTATCTAAAACACAGACCTAGATGACTAAAGCTGATTTATTTAATCTTTACAACTTTGCGTGTTGCAGTGGGGAAAGGTATTATAACACTCGCCCAATTAACGTTTTTTTAAGATTATTATTATTTTTAATTTTTATAACGATTCCTAGCTGCTCGCTTGCGTTATAGTGAAAAGACATTTATTCGGGATAAAAAGGGAATAGTTGAGCATCGTCCATAAAGAGATGTTTCTAGGTGTAATACGCGTAACTTACGAATGACCTTTATCTGTATGTAAAAGGTTTTGAGTCGTGTACAAATTGGTGCCTTTTAGGCCTTTCTCCGAAGGAAAGACCAAAATTAATATTTTCCAGAATGATGTAAGACGGGGCATGTCTCTGTGGATTCCAGTCTGTGTGGATCATACATGATATAGCATTACCTAGCCAGCTAATTTAACAAGAGGATTTTTACTTTTGTATTTCTGATGCCTAGATACACATTCAAGCAGCAAGCTGCTTTTCAAGTCTGGAAAACTGAAACATTGTTATGAAAAATCTGTTGTGCTCCACCTGGAGTTTAGGAGATACAAGGTCTTATGGAAATCTATGAACATTCAGGCATATTGAGAATCATCAATGTATATATGTCATTTATTTTAAATACAAGGTAGTCTTATTTGCCTTCCAAATTTTACAATTCTGGAAAGGTCATTAAAGGAGGTAATTGCTTAATTTTAAACTCTCAGAACTACAAAGATAATTGCCAGTATTACTACCCTAATAGATTTTCTTCTCCCTTTACAGTGATGGATAATGCTCATACAAAGACAGTGGAGGAGGTTTTGGGCTTCTTCGGTGTAAATGAATCCACAGGTCTGAGTTGTGAGCAACTGAAGAAAAACAGAGAGAAATGGGGACCCAATGGTACAAATCTTTGCTTTATCAAACTGTCATTGAATTTCTTAAGAACATGTCAACTTAGCACTGTGGGCATGCTGTATGGGAATGGAATGGAGAATGCAAACAAAACAAACTAACTTAATTTTTATTCTTACTATTTTTTTTTTTATTAATCCAGGATATTTCATGTTTTGTCTCATCACTCTAATTCAATATGTTTTATCATGGAAAAGAAATGGTCTTGAAGGCAGCATATGTTGCTGTAAAAATTCTGCTGTTTTACTTTATCTACTTTTCTGCATTAATGCTGCCATCACCTAAGTATAAATGAGCTTTGCCAAGGGCACTGATACAACTCCATACCATCACAGCAGGTGATGGTATGGAGGTCGAAAGGACACAGTGTCTATCTTTTTTTTATAGATCTTGAATACTTATTGGTCTGATCACCACAGATTGTGTTATGGACCATTCTTTATTTATAATTAAATTTTATAATACCATCTCAGCCTATTTTGATTTGGGGTTGTAAAATTACCACTACTGACCTAAAAAATAACCGTAGTTAAATAAAAAAAAATTACATGCCAAACTACATGACAGCTTTTCTAAGTCTTCAGTTATATTCACAAATACAAATAAAAATGCATATCTGTGTTTTGTGTAGGTTTTTCAGTCTGAATCATATCAATTATATATTCTGTTTTTAGCTATGTTAGCAATACTGATATATATATATTTTATTTGTTTTATCCATATTCCAGAATTGCCAGCAGAGGAAGGTGAGTTATCTTTCTTTATCTTACTGGATGTGTATACACAGTCTGTGTATTTGCTTTATTGTGCTGCTTAGGATCTTATTACAGCAGTTTTATCACTTTATTAGGCCTCATCCAACACAGTCTGCTTTTGTTTGCTTGTTTCCTCTTTATTCTTCTCACTGCATACCTTGTTGTCCTCTCTGCAGGGAAGTCACTTTGGGAACTGGTCGTGGAACAGTTTGAAGATCTGTTAGTTCGAATATTGCTGTTGGCTGCATGCATCTCTTTTGTAAGAGAATGCAATTGCAAACACACGTATTTCCAAAGACAATGAATCATACATTTTCCTACAATAAATATATGTATAATTTGTATTTGTATAAATCGTACACTGTATCAGTTTATTCATATAGTATACATTGGTGATATAGTGGTAACACAAAATCCACAGTTGGATAAGAATTTTGGTTTTAGAGTTTTGGTACAACAGAAAATACAAAAACATATTTATGAACACATGAACTGTTACACCTTCAGAATACCAAAAGATGACAAATGGATGCAGTACCACAGTGGACACGAGCCTTACCTTTCTCTCTGGTTCATTCATTTCTGTCCTGTAGACCTTGGCGTGGTTTGAAGAAGGGGAGGGAACCATCACAGCCTTTGTTGAACCCTTCGTCATCCTCCTCATCCTCATCGCTAACGCTATTGTGGGAGTGTGGCAGGTACCTGTGTGTGGTTTACTTATGTTTAGTGCATTGGCTTGTCAATATTGTAGTTTGTTGACATTTGAAATTACCATGTTTTTTTTCTTAAGCAAATATTTGAAACAGTGCTAGAAAATAAAGATGTCGAATAAAGTACTGAAATAACACTCAATGGAAACTTAGCTTTTTGCTCATGATTCTTTTAACAGAAATACCTATACACGTAATATTCTTTTAATGAATAATTAAGTTCACACAATGCCCCATCAAGCAGAGAGAGCTTCTTGCAGATGTTGTGTGCAATTTCCCACCTGCTCTAACATCAGAATGCTCTGATTTTTGTACCAGTCTATTACATGTATTTCAGAAGTTGCTGGGAGTATTGTAACAAGTTGAATAGTGTGCCAACACTTTAAATTACATTCTGCATTATAAATTGAAAGAAAAAGAGTAAAGAGTTTTTCATACTACTCTGCCTATGCAGATCAAAGTTATGCAATCTTTTCTAACTGGAAACATGCAGTCTGACACCAGGAGTTGTTAGAGTTACCTGCAGGGGTCTGTTTCACAAAGCAGGTTTAGTGAAAACGCACACGCCATTTAATTTCCTCATTCAGTCACTCAGCTGACGAGTTTTGCCGTAGCCTAGTTCTTCTAGTTCTAGACGTCCATTAAGCACAGTAGGAGGCGACTTTTTTTCACAAACATAGCATGTCTTTTTTACAACGATCCCGTTAATGAAGATGCAACATTATTGCTGTAGCCAAATTATATATCGCCGGCACACAAGGCACCAACAATATATATTTATAGCGGACACACGTAGCGTGCTGTGATAAGATATAAGGATTTATCAGAAAGTTCTCACTATCTGAATAAGCCTTATTTAACCTCGTTTTAGGGCACCACCTTCAATCGAAGGAAAAAGACAGAATCTTACGATTCTGGTATGTTAAATTAATAATCAATGATTAATTAATAACTAATAAATTCCAGTCTCATATAGTCGCTACTCGTGAATTCTCGTTTTGTTTGACTCACACGTACGTAAAAAACACATACACAAAAGCCGGTTGATTTTTATATATATATATATATATATATATATATATATACATATGAACTATTTATTAAAATGACATGACCAAAGACATGAACCTTAAGACAACCGGAGAAATGCTTTGAATATGGATGATTATATAATAAACACTTAGTGAATTGAAAAGAACTAAGGGGAGGGGATGGATGGATACCGGAATCATTCAAATAGTCGCGTTGTGTTACTATTTGAATTTAAAAGCTAACAACTTGGGTTGATTTATCATTTTAACAGCGAATTCTCTCGACACCCACCGCATACCGTCTGAAATGTAACAACAGGGCAGATCTTACGGTTAGGTCAGCTCCGAACCACAGGTCATCGCCAGTGGGTCCCACTGGGTCTCTTTCTGTTCCGCGTCTCGCGGCCTTCGTTGTGGTTGACTTGCAGGGACTGGACCAGTCGCTTTCCTGCGCCGGAGAATAAACCTTCCTTCTGGTAGCTTGAAGACGAGCGGGGTAGTGTGTCTGAATTCACAGCAAATAATGATAAAACTGTCCAAGGGTCGAGTTGGTTTTGGTTGCTGACCAACTCTGATGAGGTGAACTTAAATTCACAAAAGATTGACAAAAAGGTTTACAAGCTGAACGCTGGCTCCTTTTTCTGATCAAAAATAGGTGAGGATGCTGCATCAGCAGAGTTTAAAACGTGCTATAGAGAGGAGACAGGATGACGGACGAACAAAAACGCAAAATATATCTTTCTACTACATTCTTCTCTTTCTGTCTTTGTTCAGACCTTCTTCTTCCATCTCATCTTCCTCTCCTGCCATTTTCAAAGACTCTCCGCCAGACTCTCATTCCATCAATTCGAGCTCTCTGCTCTTCATCTTCTCTACTGATCTGGACCTTCAATATTCTCTTTCAATATTCTGTCCATGTTCTATTCCAGAACTGTCAATATTCTGTTCAATATCTTATGCCATAACTGGGCAATAACTGACTTTTCCTCGCGGTTTCCGGAGTTTGATTCGCGGAGGCGGGGCATGACATAGGCCTACGCTACACTTTCAGCCAATGGTATGCCTGAAACTGTTGTGACGTCTGCCTGGGCGTATTTTGTAAGGCGACCTGCAAGGAGGTTTGCCTCAAAGCAATTCCACTCCTGCATTCCTCCGTCTCATAAACATTTGTTCAGAGGATTCTAAAACACCATAACTTGTTAAGATATAAAGGGAAAGATATAGCATAAACTTAGGATATAAAGACATAAAAACAACATAACATAACATAACATAACATGATGGTTATGAGTCTCAAAATTCAGATGGATATCTGTAAAGTTATGAAGTATGAATAACGAACCAACCAATGTTATTTGTGTTATAGTTGTTGTTATCTGTGTTAAACACAGAATACAATAAGAAACAGCTGAAGCATTGGTTAATAGTTGCATTATTTCAAATAAATGTCACATGTCATATGCAAGTTGTTGACTTAATTTTGGATTTAACTATTCAGGACTACGGACCACTCGGGGGCAATGTGGCTCCATAGGATGATTAGTAATTTTCCAAAATAATAATATCTTCTGTATCGTTCCACGTACGATCATGAAAAAGGTATTAAAATGCAACTTGTGATATCACTGAGAACATGAAAGAACTTGTACAAAGATACAAAGCACATTTAATACAGTTTCAAGATTCAGTTAAAAAGTGATTCTGGGTGAGATCCTTTTGAAAGGTCCATGCAGCGGCTGTCTCTGGCTTGAATCAGAGTCAGGGCAAACTGTCACCATTGTTTACTTTGAACCATATATGGTCGGAGGGGTCCTGTTCTGGTTTGCCCCAATACTCTCCTGAGAGGGTCCGTTGTTTGTTCAGCTTAGTTAGTACTAAGCTATTAATGCATTTATCTAAATTTATGGCACAGGTCTGTGGAAAGAGGGGCTGAGAAAACTCCCCCAAAATGCTTTTGTGGGCAAAGGTGGTTGTAAATTTCTCTTCTTTGATGTAGAATCCCCCATCTGGTATTTCCACACCGACCATTCCCACAAAAGAATGTTGCAGTCATTTAAAATCTTAAGTTTGTATTAAATTCCACACTTGAGTTCACTACATTGCGCAGAGAATTAAATATTCGTTGGGAGATGATGTTTTAGCATTTCCAGACAATTATCTTTTTGAGCGGTACCGTTTCATGTCACAGTCTATCATTTACATACACAACCTAATCCGTCCTTACATTTGCAACATTACCAACCGTAGTCATGCTCTCACATCCAGGCTGATCTTGTGTGTTGCACTGTGTTCTTTGCAAATTGAATTTTTTTTTGTACAATGTCAGAGATGCGAGCACTTGAGCAAGGAAACTGTTTGCAGGGCGGTCAGAGACAGCATATGCAATAATCCCTTTAGAGTTTAAGTCACCACCATCATCACCACCACCACCACCACAGCAGTCAAATAAAGAGATAATACTAATTTAATTTGGTCTTCTTTATTTCCTAAAAATACAAGAGCTAGTTCAGTTAATGTTCCAATAGTTAACATAATTAACATAATTCACCTGTGACCATGCAGTCACCTTTAACTTGTGCTCCAGTATTTAATTGCCACATCTTTCTTCCTAATCTGGCGGTCCAAGTAGAGCATTTCTTTATTGTTTTTTTTATTTTTTTTATTTCAGCAGGTGAATTTTATAAACCTGCCAACTGGGAATACAGAAGGAGGACATTAAATTATACAGTTGCACATGAATTCCACAGAATGAACCTCTGGTGTTTACAGAACATCCATCTCTCTGTGTCAATCTGTTCAGTGGAAGTTGAGGGACCTTCCTGCTGCTGCCCAGCCATGCTCTGTTAAAAATGAGGATGTGGTTGTGAATTCACTGGTGTGAATTTACAACCTGGATGAACCAATGCACTTTAGATAATTTCGAATGTCAACAAACTTCTTCGCCGTATACAGCCATTAAGATCGGAATAGGCAACTTCCGGAAATTATGTTCTGAGCGGACCAATAACAACCCTTACGGCCCGCTTCTACGCGACGTGTAGTTAGAATTTTTTGGAGGTGCACGTCAGGCTACGGCGAAGGGGAAATGAGAGGCAATTAGCAAGACAACCCCTATAAAGGAGTGGTTCTGCAGGTGGTGACCACAGACCATTTCTCTGTTCTCATCCATTCTGGCTGATGTTTTGGTCAGTTTTGCTTGTAGTCAGTGCTCTCACCCCGGGAGGTAGCATGAGGCGGTGTCTACAACCCACAGAAGTTGCTCAGGTAGCTCATCCAGGATGGCACATCAATGCGAGCTGTGACAAGAAGATTTGCTGTGTCTCTCAGTGTCCAGAACATGGAGGAGATACCAGGAGACAGGACAGTACACCAGGAACCCAGCAGCAGGACCGCTTCCTCCTCCTTTGTGCAAAGATGAGCAGGAGGAGCACTTCCAGAGCTTTGCAGAATGACCTCCAGTGGACCACTAATATGCATGTTTCTGCTCAAACTGTCAGAAACAGACTCCACGAGGGTGGTATGAGGGGATGACATCCACAATTGGGGCTTGTGCTTACAGCCCAACACCGTGCAGGGCGATTGGCATTTGCCCAAGAACACCAAGATTGGCAAATTTGCCACCGGCACCCTGTGCTCTTCATGGATGAGAGCAGGTTCCCACTAAGCATATGAGAGAGTCTGGAGACGCCGTGGCGAACGTTCTGCTGCCTACAACATCCCCCAGCATGACCAGTTTAGCGGTGGGTCAGTAATGGTGTGGGGTGGCATTTTTTTGAAGGGCTGTGCAGCCCTCCATGTGCTAGCCAGAGGTACCCTAACTGCCATTGGGTACCGGGTTGTGATCCTCAAACCCATTGTGAGAGCATATGCTGGTGCAGTGGGCCCTGGGTTCCTTCTGATGCATGTCAATGCCTAGCCTCATGTGGCTGAAGTGTGTCAGCAGTTTCTGCATGATGAAGACATTGATGCTATGGACTGGCCTGCCCATTCCCCAGACCTGAATCCAATTGAGCACATCTGGCACATCATGTCTCATTCCGTCCACCAACGCCATGTTGCACCACAGACTGTCCAGGAGTTGACTGATGCTTTAATCTAGATCTGGGAGGAGATCCCTCAGGAGAACATCTGCCGCCTCATCAGGAGCATGCCCAGACGTTGTAGGGAGGTGATACAAGAACGTGGATGCCACACATGCAACTGAGCCTCATTTTGACTTGTCTTGAGGAATTTCCACTGAAGTTGGATCAGCCTGTAAAGTGATTTTCCACTTTTATTTTGAGTACGATTCCAAATCCAGACTTCCATGGGATATTAATTTGGATTTACATTGATCATTTTTATGTTATTTAGTTGTTATGTTATTACTTCCTGCTTCTGCAGAGTGCAGTCTCTGCTTCCTCCTGCTGCTTACTGCTTTATTTGCTTTTAAATCATTCTACTTCTTTCCACTAGTCTTGGATATAATTTCATTCTTTTATTCTTTTTCATGTAAGTATATATTTGTAAATGGTATTAGCCCTCCTGTTTGCAAAGAGAATCGGACAGCATATGTCTACTAACCCTGCATTATCAGTGAGCTGCACAGAGTGTGAGCGACTCTGTGAGGATAACGCAGCTTGAGAAGAGGATTGAAACGCTGCAAGAAATTCGTGCGAGTGAGGAATTTATTGATTCTATTATAGCTCCTGTGCAGGCTGTGGTTGTGGCTGTGGAATATCTGGTGAAGCTCCCAAAGCGGCCGGTCCGACTGATATCTCTTACTAGAACAGCGTTGTTGCCAAAACAAAATCATCAACCCCAGCCAGGACCTGGTCTCATGTTGTCCGTCGCAGAGGTAAACCCAGCACGAAACCTAAACCTCCAGCACTTACTCCACCACCTGAAGTACCATTGCATAATAGATACCATTCTAATTGGGGACTCTGTAACACAGTATGTCAGAATGGCAAAGACAGAAAATATAACTTTTTCTGATACATCAGTCAGGGAAATGATAGATATCTTGCCGACCATTCTGTCTACACATCTAGATGGCATGAGGATCATTATCTACAAGGGGTCTTTTGAAATTCTGAGAAGGAAGACTGGCTCTGAGATCCTGAAGAAAGACTTTTCTCTGCTGTTAGAGATACTGTGTCACTATGGAGCACACCATGTCTCCATTTCAATCCCCATTCCTACAGTGGGTAGAGGAATTGGAACTTTTCAGCAGACGTCTTGGTCTGAACACATGGTTATCAAATGCATGCATCGCCCATGGGATTAAGTTCATTGATAACTTCAATATCTTTTGGAACTGTAAGGAGCGTTTCAGAATTGATGGCGTGCATCCAAATTGAATTGGATGCAGATTACTTGGTGCACACTTACGTCATGCTGTTCGAACGGCAAACCCAAACATGACTGTACAGATAAGGGTGAAGGACACAGCAGCGAGGCAAACAACCCCCAGCCCTCCCCCCTCACCAGCCCTTTTACTCCACATCACCAAAGGTCTCCAAAGAATGTCTCTATCCAAGTCAGGACTCCAGTGACCGCGATCTACCAGGAAATTCAGGGCACTCCCTCCTCTTACATAATCTGTCTTGGCAGAGTAGGGCACAAGGGGATGTGCAGGATGTTCAAGGAGCAGCAGCAGTGCCATGATGCGTTTAGGGTATAGTAGTCTTACTACTGACAGCTGTTCTGAGAACAAGCTGGGACCCAGTAGGATTCCTGTATTAGTTAGCAAAAGAAGGAATCGAAAACAGTCAACTTGCTGGGTGAATCTATCTAATCTGTTAATGGTACCACGTATAACTCAGAATACAACAGAGACCAGTGTAAACTCCACAAGCTAGCTTTACTTAGTATTAGATCTCTGTCCAATAAGTTACTGTTAATTAATGACTTCATAATTTCACACAATTTAGATTTTCTTTCTTCAAACAATTTAGATTTGCTTTCTGTTAACCAGAAACATGGTTAACAGAAAGCACAAGTGCTACTGTTCTTAATGAAACAGCACCCCAAAATTGTAGTTTTATGGATAAATGCCAAAATGGGAGGAAAGGTGGGAGAGAAGCTGCCTTATTTAAAGATATATTCCAGTGTAAAGAGATCTCATTCGGTGATTTCACTTCTTTTGAATATCTTAGTTTTATTTTAAAGGGTGTTCCTAAAATTCTGTTCTTAATCATTTACAGATCTCAAGGATACTGTACAAGTTTTATTGATGAATTTTCTGAATTATTGTCTGTTATTTCAACTGATTTTTAACCATTTTATCTTGACCGGGGACATTTTAACATTCGTACTGATAATATGACGGATGGTAATGCCAAAGAATTTTCTTCTGTGCTGGACATGTTTGGTTTGTGACAACATGTAACAGAACTGACCCACCTTAGAGGTCACACTCTGGACCTGGTCATTTATAAAGGTGTTGATATTTCTTCTGTTGTGGTTATTGATTTGGCCTTGTCTGACCATTTCTGTATTTTATTTGATTTATTGATTACTCAGAATGTTCAAACAACATTAATGAGGTACATTAATGAGAAAATAAGTGCTCAGTTTAGGGAGACCATAGCTATGTCACCTACAATGAGCGATGACGGACTGCTGGATCATTTCAACTTAAGAATTTTGAATGTAATGGAAGCTGTTGCACCGATAAGAATCAAGAGCACCTTGAGCAAACAGAAAACACCATGGAGAAACACCACTACGGTCAAAAACCTGAAAAGAGAATGCAAGAAAGCGGAACATAAGTGGAGGAAAACAAAGCTTCAGATTTACTATGCGCTGTACAAACAAAGCCTGCGTAATTATAACAATGAGCTGTGCAAGGCCAGACAGCTGCATTTATCTGAAATGATTAATAAGAATGCCAACAATTCTCAAACTCTGTTTGTTATGGTTGAAAAACTCACAAGTCCTCCGAAACAGTTAAACCCAGACCTCCTATCTACTGAGAAATGCAACGAATTTGCCGACTTTTTTTAGCCGAAAAATCGAACTAATTAGAAAAAAAATTCACGCCACAGAGACCAAAACTAAAAAACTAATATGTCTCTAAGACCTAGAAATAACTTTGACGGTATGTCACAATTTAATATTTTTGATTTAAAAATCCTGGAAGACACAGGCATATGAAATCAACAACTTGCACTCTGGACATAATACCATCTGACTTTTTAAAAACTGTTTTTACTTTTACCCAAGTCACTAAAGACTCCTAAAGAAGAGAACTCTAAACAGCTCTGTGATAAACAACTACAGACCTGTCTCTAACCTCTCTTTTATATCCAAGTTTATTGAGAAAGTTATATTCAATCAGCTCAGTGGATGCTCTGAATGAAAGTGGAAGTCTCGACAACTTTCAATGAGGCTTCCGACGTCATCACAGCACTGAAACAGCTCTGGTGAAAGTGTTAAATGACATCAGATTGAATAATGATTCGGTTTATGTTTCAGTCCTGGTTCTGTTGGATCTCAGTGCTGCGTTTGATACTGTAGATCACAGAATCCTGTTGGCCAGGCTGGAAAACTGGGTTGGACTTTCTGGAGCGGTCCTTAACTGGTTCAGGTCCTATTTAGAGGCTGGAGTTATTTTGTTACAATTGGCAGCTATGAATCTGAGCGAGTGGCCATGACTTGTGGAGTCCCCCAGGGGTCAATTCTTGGACCTCTTCTGTTTAACTTGTATATGCTACCTTTGGGTCAGATATTGCAGAACTTAAACATCAATTATCACAGTTATGCAGACGATACACAACTTTATGTGTCTATGTCACCAGACAACTACAGACCAGCAGGCGTATTGTGTCAGTCTCTGGAGGAAATAAACACCTGGATGAGAGAGAATTTTCTACAATTAAATGAAGACAAAAAAACTGAGATAATTCTGTTTGGTAGCAAAGAGAAGAGTGTCAGCATTGGTAAATACCTTGAGACCTTTACAATCACTGACCAAGTTCATAACCTTGGAGTGTTGATAGACTCAGATCTGACTTTCAGCAGCCACATCAAAGCTGTCACAAAGGCAGCTTTTTACCAACTCAGAAACATCAACAGAATTCAAGGTTTTCTCTCCCAAAAAGACCAGGAGAAACTCATCCATGCATTCATCTCCAGTATACTTGATTATTGTAATGGTCTATTAACTGGACTTCCCAAAAAGCATTAAACATCTGCAGCTCATCCAGAACACTGCTGCTTGAGTTTTAACCAGGACTAAGAGATCTGAACACATCACACCAGTTTTAAAATCTATACACTGGCTTCCAGTCAGTCACATAATATATTTTAAAAGCCTACTGATGGTTTACAAATCCCAGAACGGTTTAGACCCAAAATACATCTGTGATATGTTCAGAGAATATAAACCTAGCAGAGCTCTTAGATCCAAGGACTCAGGTCAGCTGGTCCAGTCCAGAGTCCAGACTAAACATGGAGAAGCAGAATTTAGTTGTTATGCTGCAAACAAGTGGAACAAACTGCCTGTGGAGATTAAACTGTCACCAAATGTAGACATTTTTAGATCCAGGTTAAAAACATTTCTTTTCTCATGTGTCTATGCATGAAATCTGCACAGTATCTTTTAACTTAAGACTATTGCCTGTTTTTATTAATTTTTTTATTTAATTTAATTTTAATAATTTTAATTTCTATTTATATTCTTTTACATATTTTTTATGCTTTTTCTGCTTCCCACTGCAATGCTTTTATTAGGCTTATTTTGTTTTGTACATGAAATGTGCTATACAAATAAATTTGACTTTGACTCAGCGCATTCCACTATGTAATGAATAACGATTTTCAACTGGAATATTTCATTTGAGATATAGGAAGTGTAATATTAGTGTTCCCTTTATATTTTTCACCAGTGTATAAAGACAAAGCTTAAAGTCATTATTATTTCAATCTTAATATTCAATAGTTGCATCAAATCTATCCAGGGTTATCATGTGTGCTATGACTAGCATACTTTTATATGAACAGATACTCACATTTTGATGAGTTGATGTTTTAGGATCAGAACAGTGCCTGACTTAATTGTTCTCATTCCATTAAATAGAAATCATAGGTTTTTGCTGCTGGAAGACTGAATACAATACTTGATTACCTTGTTATTTCTCCAGATGACCAATTAAACAAAAGTATTGATTGTTGGATAATCAGAGATTCTCAGCGTGCGTTTGCATATGTATCACAGAGTCTGTGCACAGTTGAATTTTGTCAGCTGAGGAGTGCAATTAGTTGTTTAATTGATCTAAAATGCATACATGTGCTATACTGTTTTTTAATTCATTTTTTGGTAGCACACTCAGTACAAGCCATACATAGCACAGGAAGTACCATACTCTATGCAGACTACAATCACCTGACTTGCTTTTTACCAGTGATCAGCATTATAGCAGGAAACAAGATAAGACATACAACTTCATAGTCATCTATGTTCTACATGTTTAATGTCAGCAATATTGGTGCCCAGCTAGGTATTATCACTGTAAGCTTCCTGTTGTCCCCTGTCAAGCATTTTACAAGTTACAGCAGCAATTTGCACAGTCTTCGTGTGATTATGTTTTGTTAATACTGTTGAAATAAAAATAAATTTTGTTTTCGATAATATATGTTGCACTAATAGATCCAGCATGCTTAAAACTGAAGGTTATGATTTTTTATTACATTGGAAAGCAATCATATTTTACATTTAATGTATGTCACTAAGTTTAAAACATCTGAACTATATTAATCTCTGAAAAATTAAAATATCAAATTACCTTGAAAATATGCACACCTCCGTATTTTTAAGTGATTTAGCCCTAATTGTGATAACTTCTGTCTGCCTTCTGGTATTTGTTTTTTTCTTTTCCTTCTGGTACAGTACAGTACCTATTGAGGTGTAGTTAGAGATGTTATCACATTCGAGATACCACAAATCTATGTGTCGTAGCGCATTCACTGTGCTTGTTGGTTTTTTTTTTTTACAGGAGGAGCGGTAGGGGCATGTCATTCTATCAATCCCCAAAAAGTCCCCCTCAGTTTCCAACGGTGGACATTATTTACTTCTATTAGATTTTGTTTCTAAAATTAACCTGATATGCTCAGCCCTGTCACACTAACCTATTCAGGTTTTTTTTTTGTCTTAAAATTGGTCTTTGTCATGATCTGTTTTTATTCTGTTTAGTCTCTTGTTTCCAGTTTAGCCTTGCCATTTCCCAACTTTCCTCAGTTCATTCCTGCCAGTCGTCAGCTCCTGTTTTTTTTTTTTTTGGTGTTTAGTTTTGTGTGGTACTTCGTTCGTTCTTAAATAAGCCATTTAAGTTTCCTCCTGGTTCCTGTTCCGTGTCTACATCTGGGTCCTTCTTCTGATTAAAGTTGGTTTACACAGGGTCAACTTCTTGAACTATAAAATTTCTTCTCTGTCAGGCTATGTATACTCTCTGTTGCTTTGTCTGTGAAAGCCAGTATTCTGTCCTTTTTAATAAGGTTCACCCTGTTTAGAGAACACTGAACACATTCTTTCCAAGTTTGATCTGGAAATGGTGTTACATAAATGCTGCACTTTTTATTTCTACATTTGCGATTGTGGCGAACTGAGACCTACGGTTGCAGTAAGGTGAATTAAAAACCGACCACACCTCCCTGGGAATTTCACCCAGAGAATATTAAAAATGAATTAAACAAATGTGATGCTACAGTTGCAACCCCAAAATCAAAGACACTCAGGTCTGTTTTACTCAGAACAATAGATGTGTGTGGCTTACTAGTGCAGGAGGCAGGTTAGGAGTTGGAAGACCTCTCAAGATCACCCCACAGCACACGTCACCCTCACAATCACACGGTGATGCAACCCAAACAAAAAAGTGTGACGCATGCAGCACACTCGGGAGACTGCCACAAAAAGGATCCTGATCCCCACCACCGGAAGCCTATCAGCATCTGAAATAAGAAAAATGAATTAAAATGATCTATATGGGGAAAAAAGGAAATTTAGATGATATATTCACAGCTTAAAATACATAAAATATACAATCAATTGGGCAGCGCAGCGGCATCATCTGCTGCCAAACAATGATCCGACTCGATCAGCTGTGCAATGGGCACCATGTGAGCCGTGCAACCTATGGATCTATGCCACAAGAGTCTGTGTGGAGTCCAGGTAACAAAAATTAAGTGTAGGAGCAAAGCAGCAGCATTCCTGTAGCTTAGGCCACAGTGGCAGCCAGGCAGGCAATAGTCACGTCCCACTTGCACCATGGATTTGGAGCCAGCCAAGAATTCCGGCCATAAACAAAATGCGTTACAAAGTGACCACAGCAATTGGACTTTCTGGGATGCGGATGTTACGCACCGATCAGGCAGGTAGTCCAAACAAGCGGCAACGTGAAGCTTATCCACTCATTAGAAAAACTGCATAAACCTAAAATAAAACCATACGCTTAATGTACATATAACCAAGACAAATGACAGGTGAGAAGCAAACTTACTGGGAATGTTCCAGACACACGGGAGGTCACACAGTGAGGCGATCTGCACAAGCGATGACAGTAAAGTGGCTGGGTGGCACTCAACACCCGAGTTCAAGCATGAGAGACATAAATCACCGTCTTCCTTTTTTACCTGATTGGCTAGTAATCCCAACATGCCGGAAACTCCATGGGCATTTCCTGCTACAATCCACCCCCACTTTTTGTGTTCTCGCCCCGACGATAAACCGCTTGACCTTAGAGTTGGAAATTAATTTCAAGGCCTGAAAAGAGCGCGCACTGAATGGGATACAGGGTCTAAGGAAGCAGCAATCCTCAGTTATCATCTCCCCACAGGTCCTGGAAGATGGTTAACATTTGAATGCTGACCGGCAGTTGACCTTGTGGTCCTACACACTGCCATTTGTATATAATTTGACTGGCAACTTAATGGAATAACAAAGGAGTCATGCTGGTACAACAAGGGATGGGCGGTACCCTGGTTTGGCACAGCAGGAGGATCTGAAGAAGGACCAGCAGTTAGTTTAGGTTGTATATGAGGAGCCATCTGCGTCAATGGTAAATGGACTTGTACTTGTATAGCGCTTTTCTAGTCTAACTGACCACTCAAAGCGCTTCACTACATGCTGCATTCACCCCACTCACACACATTCATAGAGCACGTCTTAAGATTCTTAACTACGTGCTTTTTCTAATCATTCACACACACACACATACAGTTGTTGATTCACACACACACACACACACACACATACAGTTGTTGATACACTGGGAGGCATTCAGTGTCTTGCCCAAGGACGCTTCGACATGTATCCTGGGGAAGCGAGAGTCGAACCACCGACCTTCCGATTGGTGGGCGACTGCTCTTCCTACAGCCGCCCCCAAATATATGCGACCCTGATCTGCATTATATGCGAGCAGGGACACTCCGTCACTAAAACGTGAGCAATTGTGGAGGCATGCTGGTTACGGGTCGGCACCACCCATGTGTATATACTGAAAACGTCTGTTATTACAAGAACGTTTTTCAACCCACTACTGGTTGGTTCAAATAGAGTGAAATCAATGGCCAAAATCTCATTAGGCTGTGAAGCCAAAAGGTGACCCATGAAGGAACGAGCAGCTGGCCACGTATTCTTGGCAAACTGACACCTTTTTGCAATTTTGACACCATTGAACCACATCAGATGACATGCCTGACCAATAACAGCGGGAGTGCAAGAGTGACAGTGTCCTATCTATACCTTGATGTCCATGTTATTGATGGATTTCTTTTCAACACCTAATTTTTTATCAACTTCCAGTAGCAATAACTGCAACACTGTCTCAGCCTCATCTGAACGGAAAATGTAGTATCCCATTCTCCTCAACTAAACAATCCCACTGACAAAGAAGAACCAATGCAGTTGGAGAAAGGCCTTTACGAGCCTCATAATTGGGACATTGCTTCTGTTGCCAGAAGACAGCAATTTCCTGGATCACAAGGTCAGCCTGCTGAAGTGCATTAATGTCAGAGGCAGTATGCTGAGGCAAAACACAAATTGCAGCTTGCACTACTTCAGCCCTTGGTGGATACAAGGCTTGCTGGATGGGTTCAGGCAGAGAAGTACCAGGGAGCAGAGCTTCCAACACCTGCCTTGGTGTTGGATGTTGACGCAATAAAGCGTCAGCATTTGCATTGCTTCTGCTTGAACGATATTTTATCTAAGTCAAAAGCAGCCAGTTGTGCTGCTCAGTGTTGTTCTGTAGCACCAAGTTTGGCAGATGCCAAGTCAATGGATTATTATTGGTGAAAACAATGCATTTATGACCCAACAAATTCTCCATGAATTTTTCAGTCATGGCCCATTTAAGGGCCAAAAATTCCAATTTCATTTAACTGTAATTGAGCATGTTAGATTCAGGGGAAGCACTGATGCTATTGTAAGCTTGCCCCTTAGTTGGTTAAAGCTTGTTGACACTTTGGTGTCCAGTGTTCAGAAATATCTTGCCCTTCTCTCATTTTAGACTTTCATCCTTGTTCAGCTTGCAATGCAAATGCAGTTTTGCAAATCCCTCCAGAAAACGACAGTAGCAGCTAGCAAAACCAAAAAAGGAGCACAGCTCAGAAACGGTAGAGGGAGACTGCCAATTTGCAACCACATCTAGTTTACCTGGATCTGTAGAGACACCATGAGCAGATATTACATGACCCAAATAATGCACCTCTGGTTGAAAGAAGCTACATTTTGACAGTTTTGCCTTGAGACCTTGTTCTTTGAGCCTTCCCAACACAATATCCAACCTCTCCAGATGTTGCTCTACTGTGGAAGAGAAAACCACAATGTCATCAAGATAAAGGAGCAATGATAAGCATTGCTGATCACTAAAGATTTGTTGCATCGACCTTTGGAATGTACGAGGGGCATTACAAAGTCCAAAAGGCATTCTGTTCCATTCAAACAGCCCAAAAGGAGTACAGAATGCAGTCTTTGTCCGGTCCTCCTCAGTAACAGGGACCTGGTTATACCCTCTGGCCAAATCGGTTGTTGAAAACCAACAATAATCTGTGAGGACATCTAGGGGTTCCTCAATGTGGGGCAAAGGGAATGCATCTTTTATTGTCTTTTTATTAAGCTGTCTGTAGTCAACACACATGCGTAAGGTACCATCCTTCTTACTCACGAGCACAATGCTGCTCTCCCTGATCACTTGTGTCTGCAAAAGCTGGTTAATATGCTCTTTAACAAGGTCGTAGTCTGAGGGTGGGATAATATTCCAATGACGGGATATAAAAAAAAATGAGGTGAATTGTGCGATGAAATTATTTTTTTACTTTAAATTTTGCTATAACACTTTTGTGAAGTTTAGCTGAACTTAAAGACAGATTTAGAATTAAGTCAATTAATAGGAGTGTTCAAGCCTAATGAAAGATGATTATTTGTAGTATTATTTGTAATATTTTTAGTATATTTTTATATTAAAAAAATCGTTATGGACTTCCCTGATATATTTAAATTTCTAGTGATAACATAGTCCTCAGAGCCTCTAAAGGAAACTGGCTACATGTGGAACATGATGCATAATGTGGTTTATTTTGTGTTTATTTATGTTTTAGTCTGGTGCTTCCTGTTGACCCAGTTTTGAATTTAACTAAGGCCAAATTAGGTCAACCACATGTTTTCAAAGTCTATTCCCTTCATTCATTTACCATTGTAAATTGTGTAACAGAATTTTCAAAACTAGCCACTGAAGTTTTTCCTTAAAAATAATTAAGGAAATCACTCCACATGAGTTCATTAGCACCTATAGCTTTCATTCATTGAGAAGTTATGAAACAACATGTACCTGTGAGATGCTGACAGGTTACTGTGTCCCTCAGGAGCGAAATGCAGAGAATGCCATCGAGGCTCTAAAGGAGTATGAGCCTGAAATGGGCAAGGTGTATCGACAGGACAAGAAGAGTGTGCAGAGAGTCAGAGCTCGAGACATTGTTCCTGGAGATATTGTTGAAGTTGCCGGTAAGTTGTAGAATTAGTCATACTCATCGCATTTGTACATAATGAAGTTAAGAAATATTTGACAAAACTGTATTTTGATTTTGAGTAACTGAGAAAATATCAGCACACAGAATTCTCCCTTCACAGAAATATCATTGGAAAAGTGAATGCTTCTCAGCCAGACAAGCATTGTAGATGGTTTTAAGCCACCTCTCTTCCCTTGAAGATACATCAAAATTTCTAATTTCTAATATTTATGACATGGTGAATAACAGTTCATCATAAATCAAAGCAGTGTAAAATAAACAGTTATTACTACCCTGGTTATAAATGAAGTTCAGGTGCTGTGTAATGTGAGAATGAAAACAGAAGATTTGCTTATGAACCCTGTATTTTATTGAATTAAACAAAAAGAAAACATACATTGATCAAGCATAAAATTATGACCATTGACAGATGAAGTGAACAACACTGATTATGTTGTTATAGTGACACCTGACAGTGGGTTGGTCAGGCACATGAACATTCTGCCCTTGAAGTTGTAGTGAAATCAGAAATGTTGGGGCATGCATAAGGATTTTAGCATCTTCGTCAAGGGCCAAATTGTGATGACAAGACAGCCGAGTGGATTGTAGCGTCTCCACAGCTGCAGTGTTAGCACACCTGCAGGGGTGGGAGAGACTCAATCCAGCAGTCGTGGTGTGTATTGATCCTCAACTCTCTATCATCGTGGCTCTCACAAAATCAATCCACTGAGCATCCACTGATCGCAGTTACTGCATTTTACAGAACAAGATTGTTAGTTTGACCCTTCAGTTCACTTGAGCTGATGTGTTGCCAGGTTGGTTTTTTAACTTCCTTCTTCACAAAATTAATCCAGTTTTTCTTGTTCTCATTACTCTGCAATTGAAGTTGATAAGCCAAGATCTGCAAATTCTGTCATACAGGGAAGACACATTTTGAATGAAGGAGTGATGAAGACAGAACAGTTATTTGGCTAGTTGCTAGTCTGAGCCTAATACATTTTAGTAGACCAGTTTATAACATTTGAGTTTGGGATAGGGTCATCTTATGTTTGCCTTTTACACTCAATCCCAGTGAATCATGGAAAGGTGAATTCAGATCTGCCCTAAAAAATCCTCAACAGAAAATGAATGAAAAACTGTTTGACAGTCCAATTTAGTAAAACACATTTCTCTCCCTGTTAACATGTTTCCACACAAATCTCAGAATTTGGTTTACTCAGACCCAGATATGCTACTAACAGCTCTGTACCAGAAGCCTCAGCATACCTTCAGAGGCCTTCAGAGTCAATAAAAGGGGGACCTACATAATATTAGGCCATCGATCATATTATTTTTTGCTGATTGGAGTACCAGCTCTTAAAACATTGTCATATTTTGTTATATATATATGTATATCTTTTACATGTTTTTTTAATGTTTCCCTCCTTCTCCACACCTGATTCAAATGATCAGCCCGTCATCAAGCTCTGCAGTGGCCTGATAAGGATCCATTAATTTGAATCGGGTGCAGAGGAGGAGGGAAACATCGAAAACATGTAGGGCAGTGGTACTCAAGGACCGTAATTGAGAAACACTGGACATTTGTCATTGTGAGGCATAGAGAGAGGGAGTGAGCTGGGTCGCCGTATTTTTTGTTGACCGCTATTTCTTTGATCACTATGATTACTTTGAGTTTGTGCACTTTATCATGTGTTGATCATCTTTCTTTTGATAATGAAAGGTTAAATTTATTAAATCCCAGTGAAGTCTTATGTTAAGTCTCTCAGCAACTAATTTGTTTCATTGAAGTCGCTATATTTTGTCAACAAAAAAGGAATTAATTACAAATATCATCAGACCGAGCAACGGAGCTGAGATCAGGAGTAGGGATCGACCGATTATCGGCCGGGCCGATTATCAATTTCAAACTGGGTTATTTTGGCTCTGATGCAGCCGTAGTCTCTACCCTGTCTCCAGCATTGACCCACCCACCGCACCATCTAATTGGTTACATACAGAGCCAGGTAACAGCCAATCATCAGTGAGAGCTGTGCACGCACACTGCTTACACACACCTTTGATGAGAGGAGAAGCTACGGAGAGCAGATATATGTTTCGAAGGTAAGTTTAGGCGGCAAACTCTCCCGAAATTGTAATAAACATCCTAGCCCTCTACAACTGACAACTACTTGTAACGTCACTGTGAGCCCAATAATGTTATAGAAACAGAAGCGGCAGCTCTGCTCGCTCGCAGGCGCCCCAGACAGGCTGCTGAACATATCGATATGGAAATAGTTCGTGATAGTAGACGTATGTGTGTGAGTGAGAGAGAGAGAGAGAGAGAGAGTAAAAACCTAATGAACTCAGTTCAGTCCAGTTTTATTGCAGGGAAGCACGTTGAGGGGATGACTAGAGAATAGTGTGAGTCTCTCCTATTGCTATTGTACTATTTTTTCAGCTATGGTAACAGTAATTGTTAGTAGAGTAGCAGCCTAGTTTTAAATGATAGGGTCCCTGCTATCCAATGTTAGAATATAACATTTACATAACAAAATCAACTACAGGCTTCCCAAATGCTGTAATAAATTAAGCATTAGACACGCTGCTGAGCCTTGGAGCTCCCTGTACTTTTTGTTAGACAATAGACATCTTAGACAATAGACAAATAGACATCATTTGTTTCAAAATTCTAACAAAAAACTTTAACATGTTCTGTTATCTGAAAATCTGTTTAATAAACATATGCTTAAAGGCGTTTAAACAAATTGTTGGAATTTGTATTACCCAAAATTTTGACAGCACATGGTACTTTTATATAAAACATATGATACATGAAACATGAAATAATGTATGGTATAAAGAAAAAGCATAAGAAAACAACATGGACTAAAATAATCAGAATCAGAAGCATTTATTGTCAATCAAGCATTACAATAGTACTTACAAATGTACTCCATAGGGAGTACAATGTGGGGCCGGGAAAAAAACCTCAGCACATCAAGAACAGTAACATAGGTCACAATCCAACATAAAAAAGACATAAACAAACATTTGCTCGTTTCACACATAAAAACGCAAGACATACGAAGGCGTGGGACGGGGGTAAGCGAGTTGCTATGGCTGGCTCTCAACCAATGTTACAGTTCACAAGATGTCATCGTGATACCACAGCAGGTTGCCATGGAGAAGTCCTTGATTGGGTCCCAGTCAGAGTCAACAATCACCTGGGGCCTCATGTACAAAGGGTACGTACGCACAAAAAAGTGGCGTACACACTTTTTCACGTCAACGATCAGATGTATCAAGAGTGAAATGACCGTGGAAATGTGCAGTGCCTCACGCACATTTCAGGGCTGTCGTACGCACTTTTCTACAGCTGCTGATTCTTTGGCGACACTTACAGGTGATGTTGGGAAACTGTTATAATGAATAAATTTAAACACAATTTGTCCTCAGAATGAGCGATGTGCACATCTGAGACACATGAACAATTATCACTGATAAACAATTAACACACCCATGTGTATGCAATTACAGTGGATATAAAAGTATGCGCAAAGTGGTGCAATGCATACTATTAAAAACAATGGCTGCTTTAGCGGTGTTGGAAGACATAGCAAATGGTGCAATAAGGAGAGAGGTGTATTTAGAGACAGACATGATTTGTTGGCACATGAGGACAAGTGGCTCATCAGCCGCTTTAGGTTCCCGAGGGCAATCCTCTTGGAGCTATGTGCAGAGCTGCGGCCGGCGTTGGAGCGCAACACAGCGAGGAGCCGTGCGCTGCCTGTTCCCATACAGGTGATGACCACGTTGGGGTTCCTGGCAACCGGGGAGCTGGCCGACCGATCGGGACTGTGCCAGTCGACCCTGAGCCGAGCCATGCCAGCCGTATGGGACGGAATTATCCGTATCTCAGCCAGGTATATCAAATTCCCACAATGCAGCTGAACAGGCCAACATTAAAGCGCAATTTGCAGCGACAGCTGGTTTTTGTAATCCGGTTAATGTAATCGGAGCTATCTACTGCACACACATTGCTATAAAAGCGCCATCACAGGATTCATTTGTGTATGTCAACAGGAAGCAATTCCATTCCATCAATGTACAGATCATTTGTGATGCGCAAATGCACTTAACTAACATTGTGGCGAGGTGGCCTGGTTCAACGCATGACTCATACATTCTGAGTAACAGCATTGTTGGGAACAGACTACAAGCTGGCACTGTGGGTGGCTTCTTGGTGAGTAACTTTATCCGTGTAATTGTCCTAATATTATTCCCCATGAAGTGCATTGAGCATGTGCGCAGAAAATTTCTATCCAGTCTTCACAGCATCATAGTTGGTGGTTAAAGTTAGTAACTTGCTGTTTTTTTGCTGGTTAAACAACAGCTTAAGATCTTTCTAACAAGCCCCTGATCATCTCTGTGTGTACATGTTAATAACTCCGTGCTTGTGAAATGTCTCAATGAGTATCACCTTTTCCCCGGCGCACTTCTGCTCTAGATTACTGTATGAACACGTTTGTTATGAGTAATATAGGTATTTACCTTGGGGGTAATCAGAGTCACTAACACTCCCACACCCACCACCCATGAGAGAGCAGTGTCAGCCATAGTTGTGTCGACTCTCTTTTCAACTCCTCAGCATTGAAGGCCTCGCTCACGCTCACCCACCCACTCCTCTTACGTTTGCTGCTTATATCATAGGACAGCATGCCAAAGAGCACATTTTTGCGGGCCTCCATTTCAGAAAGTAGCGCCTCCATCTCACTTTCCTTTAAGTTATTCTTTTTTCCATTTTACGCATTCTTTATTCTTTATTTTCTGATTGTGCAGAGAGGGGAATCGCAGGTGCAGGGCTCATTTAAATATGATTTGCATATTTAAGTAGGGGCGCGGACAGGGAGGAGTCGGGTACCCCGACGTGCGCTCAATTCCACGTTGATTGGGATGTACAAAACGAAATGTGCTTGGATTCATGCTTGCGCACACATTGATCCATCCGGATATTTTTGTACGTTGGAGGGCATTTTGGTTTGAGCATACGCCATGTTTCAGTAGGAAATTCACGCAAGTCTTTGTACATGAGGCCCCAGGTGTCCAAGAAGAAGGGAGGGGGAGAAGTAGTTCAGAGCGTCTCACAGCAGTGATTTCAGGAGAGTTGTTTCAGCAGCGGCCTTGGCCGAGGCCATTGCCAGGAAACCAGGAATGCAGATTAGATTATGATTGTTTAGGATTGGTTAGGGCGAGTAGTCGTTTTCAATGGACACAACTCACTCTGTTTGTCCATTCTGGTCACAAAAACGATCCATCCAACTTTGAAGCCACCAGCTTCACCAAGATGTTTTCCATATTGCGGTTAATGACCACAGTCTGAGTGCCAATAGCTCTGCCCACCAATTTAAACATGCCGGACAACTTGGGGCCTGTGACTGCTGTCTCCGACTTCCGAATTTTCTGATACACCAGGGCAATGCCTAATCCAATCAGCAGAAAGCCCGTTGTCATGGTTCCGAATATGTATAGCTCCTCCACGTCTTCAACGGAAAGAATCGACAGGCACACGATTCTCCACTTCTCCCAGGAGTCCCTCGTGTACCCAGTGGCAAACGTTCCGTCGGGACAGGCGGGTTCCCCTGGACCCGAGCTTATTGTAGCAATGATTTTGTCAATTGCGTTTAGAGACCAGCCGATCAATTCCATGATTTAGTTTGAAAGCAATGCAGAGAGAGGCACTGAAGTTGAGACAGGACCGGACAAGACAAGAGAAGCAGGAGAGATATGGGAGAGGGCAGAATCAGGAGAGAGTAGAAATGCGACCGCCTTCGTTAAGAGCCGGAAGAAGAGGAATGTTGATAACAGTGAGTTTCAAACACTTTGCTACCAAATCCAGATTGGAATTTGTAATGTTATACACATATAAAATTAGATAGAATGTTATCAGTGGGTTTTGACCACTGGAGCATATTGTGAAACACACAGTAAATTGGTTAACAATTTACTGTTACTTGCATGGCAAAGAACAATCTGGTAAAGGATTGAGTGTGGAGCTGGTGACTATATGCTGGCTGATTGCATGTGATGAGAGGCAGCTGTGTGCACAGGTGAGTGGAGTGAACTGATGAGGTGTGTGTGGCTGACAGGCTGAGTGGGGCAGAAGCAGGATCAATGGAAAATTTCTGATGGTTGGATGACTGAACTGTGACAGAACCCCCCCTTCAAGGGACGGCCCCTGACGTCCCCAAAACAAGTCCAAGGAACCAGAGTGGGAGGAGGGGGAACGGGAAGAAGAGCTAAAACTCGGGAGAACCCGAGAACTCCCCATCCTCAGGTTGTGAGGAAGGCGAGTTCGCCGGCGGGTCCACTGCCTCCTCCTCAGACAGGGAGTCCTCCCACTGGTCCGGGGCAGTGGAAGGGCCAGCAGCAGGTGTCCTATGGCGAGGGCCCCTGCCGATGTTGGTGAGGGAGGGCTTGACCTCGGACACATGGAATGTCGGGTGCACCCACATAGACCAAGGGAGCTTGAGCCGGACTGCCACAGGGTTGATGACCTTCTCGATGCCGAATGGCCTGACAAATTTCGGAGCCAGCTTGTTGGATTCCACATGCAGAGGAAGGTCACGGGTGGAGAGCCAAACCTTCTGGCCCACCTGGTATTGTGGAGCTTGAGAGCGACGACGGTTGGCTGCTGCGGAGTATTGGTCTGCCGCCTTCAGGAGGGAGGCCCTAGCATGGCTCCAGGTCCGACGACAGCGACGGATGAAGGCTTGAACTGAAGGGCAAGAGGCCTCCCCTTCCAGGGCTGGGAAGAGAGGAGGCTGGTAACCGTAGGCACACTGGAAAGGAGACAAACTGGTGTTGTGGGCATATTCCACCCACAACAGATGCTGGGACCAAGAGGATGGGTTCTGTGACACCATACACCGGAGGGCCGTCTCCATTTCTTGATTCTTCCTCTCAGTCTGGCCATTGGATTGCGGGTGGTACCCGGATGACAAACTGGTGGTGGTTCCCAAGAGGCTGCAGAACTCCCGCCAGAACACTGATGAAAACTGGGGCCCTCTGTCTGAGACCACGTCAACAGGAATCCCATGAAAGCGAAAGACGTGGTTGAGGAGCAGCTGGGCTGTCTCTTTAGCTGACGGGGGCTTAGGCAAGGACACAAAGTGGGCCATCTTAGAGAAGCGGTCCACAATGGTAAGAATAGCCATCTTCTCATTTGATGGTGGCAGGCCTGTCACAAACTCCACTGAAATGTGGGACCAGGGGCGATGTGGCACTGGGAGAGGCTGCAGGAGACCGGATGGTGCTTGACACGATGGTTTATTCTGGTTGCAGGTCTGGCAGGTTTTGACATAGTCCCGAGTGTCCTCCTGTAACGTGGCCCACCAGGAACGTTGTAGAAGGACATCCCGGGTTCTCTGGATCCCAGGATGGCAGGTCAACTTAGAACCATGGGCCCACTGGAGTACATCCGACCTCAGAGCTGCAGGCACGAATAAGCAACCAGTAGGGCAGGCACTTGGACCAGGCTGACCCTCTGTGGCAGCTCTCACTTTCTCCTCAATTTCCCAAGTCAGGGATGCCACAACACACGGGGACGGAAGGATGGTGTCAGGAGCACTGGTGCCATCATCCTCCCTCTGGAACTGACGTGACAGATCGTTAGGTTTGATGTTGCGGGAGCCGGGTCTGTAGGAGACGGGGGGAAATTGAACCTGGTGAAGAAGAGGGCCCATCATGCCTGTCGAGAGTTGAGTCTCTTTGTGGTTTGAATATACTCCAGGTTCTTGTGGTCCATCCAAACCAGGAAGGGCTGCTTGATTCCCTCCAGCCAGTGCCGCCACTCCTCCAGGGCCAGTTCAACAGCTAGGAGTACCTGGTTACCAATGTCATAATTTTTCTCGGCTGGGGAAAGATGCCAAGAGAAAAAGGCACATGGGTGGATCTTCTGGTCACTGACCAAGGCCTGGAAAACTGCCGGGGCATTGGTGAGGCCGAATGGCATCACCAAGTATTCATAATGTCCGGTGGGCGTGTTAAAAGCAGTCTTCCATTCATCCCCCTCTCGGATGCGGACAAGGTGGTAGGCATTACGGAGGTCGAGCTTGGTGAAGATCATGGCTCCTTGAAGCAATTCAGAGGCTGAGGAGATGAGAGGAAGAGGGTACCGGTTCTTTATAGTGATGTCATTAAGTCCCCTGTAATCAATGCAGGGGTGCAGGGTCTTGTCCCTCTTCTCTACAAAGAAAAATCCTGCCCCAGCAGGAGACGACGAAGGTCGGATAATACTGGCAGCCAGGGAGTCATTGATGTAAGACTCCATGAACTCCCGTTCAGGACCAGACAGGGAGTACAAACGCCCCTTGGGAGGTGAAGTGCCAGGCATCAGGTCAATGAAACAGTCATAAGGCTGATGAGGGGGCAATGAAGTCGCCTTAGTCTTACTGAACACCTCCCGGAAGTCATGGTACTCGGCAGGAACTCTGGACAGGTCAGGGCAGGAACTGGAGTGCGTTGTCTGCTAAGGTACAGAGGCCTCTTTAAGGCAGACCTGGTGGCAGGAGTTCTTCCAACCGAGGATGGCCCCTGTGGCCCAGTCGATGTGGGGGCTGTGTCGAAGCCAAGGGTAGCCTAAGATCAGTGCAATGTTGGATGGTCTCGTGGTGGTTACTGGAAAGTAGCATGTGGACAGGAGAAGTCTGGTGAGTAACAGTCTCCAGAAGATGGCCATCAAGAGCTTTGGCAGGAATTGGGGTGTCAAGTGTATGGCTAAGCTCTCGGCCATAATGTTGGCATCTGCACCAGAGTCTATAAAAGCGGGCAGGGTGTGTGCACCACCAGGAAGGAGAAGCTTGACTTGGAACAGGGAGTGTAAGCTTGAGGAGGAAGACTTTGCTGCCATGTGACTCACCAGGACTTCCTCACTCACTGGTGAGCCCTGTCTTTTAACGGGCAGCGGGAGATAAAATGTCCAGCTTGTCCACAGTACATACACAGATTCCCCTTATGGCGGCGCTCTCTCTAGTTCAGGATTTCCATCATATTGCTCAGGGGTTCCCACTCTGGGCTCGGAGATAATTCTGGGCTGTGGCAGAGCTTGAGCAGGAGTTTCCGGTGTGGGGACTGGAACTGCAGGAGGGCGAGTGGACATCAGCTGTTGCAACTGGGCGGAGAGGGCTGCAAAGGCATTAGCGCTGGCCTCTGCAGCTCATCTGGCGCATGCATCAGCCAGGCTGGGTCAAATTACCAGGAGGCAGACGAAGCAGGGAATGAGGGACAGGCGAGGTCGGTACCGGGAAGGCTGGCAGGAGAACGCTGGAAAGACTTGCATGGCAAAGAACAATCTGGCAAAGGATTGAGTGTGGAGCTGGTGACTATATGCTGGGCCGATTGCATGTGATGAGAGGAAGCTGTGTGCACAGGTGAGTGGAGTGAACTGATGAGGTGTGTGTGGCTGACAGGCTGAGTGGGGCAGAAGCAGGATCAATGGAAAATTACTGATGGTTGGATGACTGAACTGTGACAGCGCATACATGGGGAGAACATGCAAACTCCATACAGAAAAGCCCCAGCTGGGAATTGAACCCCTTTGCTGTGAGGCGATGGTGCTAACCGAAGCTTGAGATGTCAGTGACAATTTTAATCAATTTGTATGACGGTATAAAACATGCTTAGTGTTGTTCTAATAATCTGGTTGAGGATGGCTCTGAAGAAAGTTGTTATTTTCCAAGGAATGATGAATGGAATTTTTTACAGGCCCGTATCTTGTCCGTGGGGTTAAGGTAAATAGGTGTCACTTTTGATTTGCAAGTATAGATAAGGAGGAAGCACCATTTGGTTAGTCTGTATCAAAGAGGGTTCTTTGTGTATTCCAGGCCAGCTCATTAGTTTGCAAAAAAGTGTTAATCTTTCCCAGCTATATCATGACCAAAAGGGGAAATGTTGTGTGGGAAAGTTTCTCAAATCCTCTTTCTAAGACAAAGGTGACTGTAAATACGGTGGTGTCTGTTTCTTACTGGAGGTGGAGACCTCCCTCCTGTATCTTTGAAACAGCATACACAGGCAAAAGGAATGTTAATGGGTCTTCTCCCCACTTGAGTATCCGTGAGACTGCTACAAGGTCTATACACAGTTCTTTGTGAAGTGGAATCCATAATCAACAGCCGGCCAATTACCAAAGCATCAACAGATCCTAATGACCTGGAAGCACGCCAAACCACCTGTCGTTGCTGAAAACAGTACCATGAGTACCCTTACCATCAGGAAACTTTCAGGAGGCTGATGAGTATGCTCGATGGTGATGGAAGCAGGTGCAATACATGTCGGACTTATTCTGGAAAAGATGGGTTCGAGAATACTTAGCAGGAGCGTCAGAGATGGTCTGGAGTGAAGCCAAACATTATTCCATATAACATATATATATATCCCTGTGTAACATCTCACTACTAACAACCTCTTTAAGTTTGAGTTTCTAAATAATAAAAACTGAAAACAAGTTTTGAATAGTCATGACCTTGAGGCCCTCAGTCGGCACTGCGAGTAAACGGGAATATCAGTGCACTGATATACAATATGTCTTGGACTCAGGTAGTGTGCACATGTAGATTACTCCACAGTCATAGTAAAAGAATGACTAACAGTATGTAAAGAAATAAACATGCAGTGCAATAACTCACAATTTTCTTTATTTCACTTAATACCCAACCAGTGGTAAGATGTGATTTTTAAAAAAGTAACACTATTACACAATTCCTACATCTTTAAGTAAGGTACACAAATGAGTTCTTAACATGGTTTCTCTGGTTGAGTTAAGGAGCACTCTATGTATTTCTCTAAATTTTCTGTATTTTCCACCAAGCGTCCATTTTAGAAAATGTGCTTTGTTATGGTAAAAGAGAATTTAGCTTACGATGTTATCCAAGTTAAAAACAAGGTTCTTAAAGGAGCTCACATTGCTTATGTTCTTCTTTAAACCATATACTATGACAGTATATCAGGCTTTTTTCATGCGTTTTTCAGGAAGTATTTTTACATGCATAAATGTCTTTATTTGCTGTCTCATTAAGTGTTTTCTGTGCTATAGTGGAAAAATCTGCATAATAATGCACACTTTTCCATTACATGGTTGTTTAGACATGGTTGGAATGACATTGGAGGATCTCTGTTTAGCCATTCCTGGGAAACATTGCAGTCTGCATGCCTGCTGGCTCTGCCATCATGGAAACCTGGCAAGAAGACCAAACAGCCCTCATGGGAAATATTTGATTGAATTGCATCTTAAAGTAAAGAACTTTGTATGTTATGCTGTAGATATTAATACAGACTAGGCTAGTCTGAAGGACATATATGTGATTGTAGTTGATGGCCTTTGGCACAAATCTTTTTTCAAGTGTTTTTATGCACCACTGTCTTTGCATTAGTGTAATAGAGTGTTTGAGAGCATTTGATATGTGACTTCCAGCATATGGCATATGTTTTCAGTGATATGGCTCTTGGAGAGAGCACTTGGAGTTTAGGGTTGTATGGTTTCTGACATGCTTTTCAGTGTGTTTTTAGCCGTTTTTCCATAATTTGCCTGAGTTTCTCTACTGTAGAAAAACTAGAGAGACAGATCCCCATCTTACTGGCCTGTGTTTTTTTGGTCTAAAAAAGTCAGATGTAGTTTCTATTTAGGCAAACACATTTTGGGCAGCTGCATCCATATAGAGACATGAAATTGTCTTAGCCCAGCAAGAAAACTGAATTGAATTCTCCTGATACCCATGGATATTTCAGGCTGCTCAGAGAAATGAAATGGGGTTATTACTGTATGAATGTATGTGTTTTTGTGTTAGTGCCTTCTGTCTGTAGTAGAATTATTTGTTTTTAAGAGCATGGGAACTCAGTGACACTTATCTAGTGGATGTGTTTTATGTGACTCATTGTTTAGTTATGCATGTGCATTGTTGATTTGGTAACTTGTGTAGTTAGGGCTTGTATTGATTAAAGTCATGTAAAGAGGAAAGTATACTCTCTTTTATTTTCTTAGGTTTTATGTATTGGGATGTATTAGACCATAGATTACAAACAGTTAGGAGCATCGTCATTATACAGTGAGAAAGATTATTTGCAAGTGGAAAACATTCAAGACAACGTTCCAGCAGTCTTTTTTTCCCCATTGTCCTGTCCAGCATTATGGCAGCAGAATTGTAATCTGAATACTGTTTATGCCAAACAGATGTTCCACATCAGGAACAACACAAGCAGGCCAGAGGACAGCAAGTCCCAGACCTTGGCCCATTCTTCACTAATATCAGATAAGAAAATAAATAAGTAATAATAATAATAATAAACAAATAAAAAATAATAATAGTAAAAAATTAAATAAGTAAATACACACACTCGCACATCACATACATCCGCACGTGTCCCCCCTCCCTCAACTCACATCCGGGGGCTAGCAGCCCCCCAGCCACCACAGACTCCGAACCAGCAGAACAACTCCTCCTCCCGGCCCCTCCCGCCCCAGGCAGCAACCAGGCAACAAGGTTGTGGGAAGACCCCAACCCTCGCCCCTCTGGCTCTTCAATAGTTTCTAATAGTGAGCGATTAAAATTGAGGGGCAGGCAACCTTGTAGAACTGGGAGCGTGGCCCTCTGGGCAGCCTACATACTCAAAGAGCCCCGCCCACTAGATACCACTAGACCAAATGTGTGTGTGTGTGTACGCGCGTCTGATAAGTGGTAATGTCTAAGGTGTAATTAAAACAGGGGCGGGGGGCTGCAGAGTGCAGCAAAAGAGACCACCAACGTGGCCCCATCCACTTCACACCATCCACAGAAAACAAACGCCCCCAAAACCCTATGTGTGATCCCTGGACGGGAGCCAGAAGAGAGAGGGGTATGAGATATAGACCAGGGGAGAGAAGCTCCCCCGGAGAGGTCAGCCAGAGACTGGCTGCAATAGGCACCCCTGTTTCCTGGGACCTGCCACAGGGCAGGAAGGCCTGATGTCCACCAGGTCTGGGGCCTGCAGGGACCGTATTCGGGGAGCTACTGTGCACCCAGAAGGCACCCACCCACCCCACCCCAGAGGGCCCCTACAAATAAATAAAAGGAAGAAAAAAAACAAAGAAAAAAAACAGACAAACACCCACCCACACCTTGGCGTGCCCAGGGCAACCCAGACCCCCCCAGGCACAGGCAGACATTGTTTCCATGCTAGTATAATCTAAAAGAAAATTTATAAACTGGCTAATACACAGGGCTGCATGGTGGTTTGGTGGTTAGCACCGTCGCCTCACAGCGAGAGGGTTCCAGGTTCCAGGTGATGGACTGGCGACCTGTCCAGGGTGTACCCCGCCTTTCGCCTGATGACTTCTGGGATAGGCTCCAGCCCACCTGCTACCCGACCGACGGATTGACGGTATAGAAAATGGATGGATGGATGGTTTATACACAGATTGTTCTTCGCTTTCCAGTTCATGAGAATAGTTTTCTTTGCGATACATAACGCTGTGAGGACCAGGTGTGCTGAGTTAATTTCCATGTTGATGTCATCTAAGTCACACAGTATGCACAGTGTTTGGCATACAGGAATGCTACACTTAAGCCATGTTGATAGGTCGTCACAGACTTCAAGCCAGAACTTTTGGACAGGCACAAAACCACAAAGCGTGTGTATAATCATCAGGTGTGTTGCAGGTGTGCAATGTGTGCAGATGTTTGAGTGTGTAAGACCCATCCTGAACATCCTTTGTCCTGTATGTGTTCTGTGAAGAATTTTGTATTGTATGAGCTGCAAATTAAGATTTCTAGTCATTCTGAAGGTGTTCAAACATATTTGTGGCCAGAAGTTATGATTAGAACTGATGGATCCATTTTGAGGATGGTAGAGAAATTGTGTCATCTATCTTAGATAATAATTTCAATATTTTTTATAGCAGTTTTGGGGTGCAGATGCTTAAAAACTCTGTTACCTTAATGTGGAGTTGTAAGTCTGGTTGGTGGAGGATATATTTCTTAGTTATTATAGACTTAAGTTGTTGATATTCTAGAATTTATTGCTGCCAATCCCATGTTGTGATATGTGTGCATCAAATGAAACTAAAGCTGCAAGCTGCGTTGATCAGGCCCGAACACGTGCGCACGTCGGGGTATGCGCTGGACTCCGTCCGATGCGCATTGCATAGCACAACCGTCCGTCAAGTGTAGAGCAGGATGTGAGAATCCAAGTCAGGCGTAATACCGCCGGACACAAAAAGTGACGTTTATGGACACCAGCAGGTGGTGCTATAAGCATGTGTAAGTTTGGTCATATGTATGCGTTCTGGGTGGAGCCTAAGTCCAGCCTATGAAGTTTGCTGAAGATTGGATAATGTATGGAGAAGTTATAAGTGACTTATTTGGCCACCAGTAGGTGGTGCTATAAGCTTGTGAAAATTTGGTCATATTTATGCGTTCTTGGTGGAGCCCAAGTGCAGCCTATGAAGTTAGGTGAAGATCGGACAATGTATGGAGAAGTTATAAGTGACTTATTTGGCTACCAGTAGGTGGCGCTATAAGCATGTGTAAATTTTATCATATGTGTGTGTTCCGATGATCGTGTGAGTGATGCCTTTGAGGAAAAGTAATACATTATCAGCATAAAGACTTATTTCATGCTCAATATTTTTGGGTTGGATGCCTTTAATATTTCTATCTTGTCTGATAGCATCTGCTAAAGGTTCAATGAAAATAGCAAAAAGTGAGGGGAAAAGTGGGCACCCTTGTCTTGTACCTCTGCAGACTGAAGCTTGGAGAAATTTGATCATTTGTCCTGACACATGCATTTGGGGAGCTATATAATATCCTTATCCAGTTGATGAAGTATGACCCAAACCCGAATTTGTTTAATGCTGCAAATAAATATTTCCAGTTAACTCGATCAAATGCTTTTTCTGCATCTAGAGTGATGATTGTGGCTCAATATCCGTGGTATGCGATATTATTGCACCATCTTTTTTTTTTTTATCTAGCAAATTCGTTGGTTAATTACTAAATTACTAAACCCATTGCAATATTTAATCTGAAACATGTCACTTACACATTTAAAAAAGGTTATAAAAAAAAGACATGGCAATTTTATTACACTTTTTATTTTATTGAATGCAGGTAGGTAATGACACAGATGCGAAATGCAAGTTGGTTCTCCGACTGATTGAACTTAAAAACAAAATTCAGGAGAAGGCTGAACTTTTAAATATAAATTTCACTGCAGCATCTCAGTGAAATAAAAAAGACATTGCCCGTTTTTTTTTTTTAAACTAAGTATACAAAATTAGATATACCAGGCACCATAATTTCACATTCACACACACAAAAAGGACAATTATTTATAGCTCGGTCATGTCCTTGTTACGCGCCAGGAAAACCAGCATGTTAACCTTATGCGGTTTGAGAGAGGATCTGAGAGGGGTGACAACATTTCCAGCGACACTTAAAACCCTCTCAGATGGTGGGCTAGTTGCACAAATACACGTACTTGCACCATGCCAGGGGGGTTTCATTAGGGTCGATGGGTTCCTCCTGCAGGTAGCGAGTGAGCTCCAGGTTGGCTCTGGCTCTCTTCGGGACTGTTGCTGACATGCTTGTCCATGACTTCAGCAGGTCTCTGAGTGTTCTTTTTTTGCCACTAATGACTGGTGGCACCGATGCCTGCGCCAAGGACTCTGGCTGGGCAGCAGCTGACACACTGGCACCGCTCTCTCCATCTTCGATGTTTAATATCTCCTCAATCAGCGCGCACATTGTCTCCTCCTCCGCATCATCATGAAAACTATTGGCCCGATATATTGGGTCCAGCAAGCAGAACTTTGCCAAGGTTTTTTGAAGAGCAGCTGGTCTGTACTTCTCCTCGAGAACACTGCACGTCTTCTGCTTAATGTTCGAGGTCAGAGTGGTGTCCTTGTCAGATGGTTTTAAAACATCCTCAGTGAGGAGTTTCAGAACTGGTTTGATGGAAGAGACTCGCTCGAGGTCTCGCCAGACAGTAGATCGGTAAATTCAGCTGCTGGTTTTAATGCCGCGTTCACCGACTCCAAAACTGCAATGTCCTGCCAGCTGGGGATGAGATGCTGATGCCGCCGATCATCCAGTACTCTTTGTATAGCGAGGATTTGCTCCAAGACTCGGTCCATCATTTTCTGTTTGGAGCCCCATCTTGTTGGACAGTCCTGCATGGACGGAGTAATGGTCGTATAATTATTGAACTGAAATTACACCTGCGGTCACATATGGTGATTGCGGTTTACTCTTTGTTTCATCTATTGTTGGTTGGCTAGGAACCTTCCAGATTTATTGCCATGCTCGAAGTTCTCCAGAAAAAGTCTTTGTATCAGGAACTGTTTGCTTATCAATAATTACATTTAGTTCAAGCTTAGCTTTTCTTAATTCATTCAGTATGTGTTCCTCTTCCTCAGGCACTGTAAGCAATTTCGAATGATTTAGTCCTGAGTTCTTATTCTGATATTCTTGAATTTTCCCTCTTTTTCTTATTTGATGAAAAATACATTATTTTGCCTCTAATAACTGCTTTTCCTGCTTCCCAGAGAATACAAGCTGACATTCCTGTCAGGTCATTATTTTCTAGATATACTGACCATTCCCTTTTGAAAAAAATAATAAAATCAGGGTGTTTTAGTTATGTTGTATTAAATCTCCCAATTCCTAGGTGGTGGTGTAACTCTGTTATTCTTCAGTGTGATAGAAACTGAAGCGTGATCACTGATGGGGTGGATTTTGATGTCTGAAATATCACTCAACTGCGTTGTGTGTTATCTGAGTGATCAGAGAGAGTGAAGTGAAAAAGGAGTGAAAAAATGAGGGGTCATCAACATTTGGACCATATATATTAGCAATGCATAAATTCATATTTTGGATAGATAAGTTAAGTATTATAAATTTACCTTCTGGATCTATAACTGTGTTGTTTACCATGAAATTTACTCTTCTACTTATCAGAATGGCTACACCTCTTTGTCTGGAGTTGTAACAGGCTGAGTACACATGAGGAAACTGTACTGTGGTGAGAACATCAACTGCAGTCTTTGATAAATTAATCTCCAGTAATAAAACAATGTCTGCCTGTAGATCCTTCAATTTATTGGAGATTTTTTATCTGTTCTCCCTGGACCCAGCTCCATGCACATTCCATGAAATAAACCTTAGAGTGGACATGCTCAGACTAACGCAGTGAGTGCTGGATGCTTGCTAAAAGCATCTCATGTGCATAGATGCTTGCATGAACATGCAATTGATTGTGCTTCTGTTCGTGAGTGCATGCGTTGTTGCTGTCGATGCTGTGTAAGCGTGGTATTTGAGTGTGAACTGCTCAAATCTCTATGTGCGCTGTGCATGTTAGCATTACATATTAAGGTGGAAACGCAGCAGGTTGGGGAAGAGAGACAGAAGAGAAGAACAGTACAAAAGAGTGGAAGAGTGAGCTAGAGAAAAAACACAAAACAAACCCAAATAAACAAATGTGACCTGCATAACCCTCTATGCTAGTGAGACTGGCAGTGAGCTATCTTTTTTGCCTTTACAGATTACTGTAAATTATGTAGACTATTTCAGAGTTACATATGTATCATCTACAGTGATATGATTTATAAAAGTTAACGAATTCAGATCACCTGGAGTCATCAGAGCCAAGGAGTGGTGTCCTGGTCACGGTACAGCTGCCCATTGATGAATAATTTATCCACCGCAATGACAGCTCGGGAGCCTCCTTCCATGAACTTTCTCCGGATGGGGAACAGGACCCTGTGTCTTTCCAGGATTTGTTTGGGAAACTGGTTGTTGACACTGAAGTCTTCTCAGCCTCCTGCTTCGGCCCCTCACATGAACTTTCTGTTTGTAGTGTTCGAATTTGGCCACAATAAGTCTTGGTCTGTGGGCATCAGGTCTCTTCCCTCCCAGGCGGTGGACTCAGTGAAAGGTGATGTTCTTCACTGCATATCCTGGAAGTTTCAGATGTATTTGGATAAAGTTTTTTATTGTTTGTTCAGGATCCCCGTTTGCCTGGGATTCAGAAAACACCAGGTTGTCCCTCATACTGCTAGCCTGGAGATCAATAATTGATTCCTTCATTCTTTTGTTTTCATCAGTAATTCGGCTCATTCCTTCATTGAGTGATTTCACCGATCCTCTGAGGGTTGCGCTTTCTGCAGCCAGTGTCTGTCAAAAAAATGTCAGTCGAATCATTACAAGCTGGACATGTCGCACTGGGTGACTCTTCGTTGCGACTTCTTTTGGAGGTTGAAGCCGTTTTTCTAGCAGACTGGGTTTGGTTAATTTCCCCCATGACGATCCTGTCAAAACACTTGTCGATTTAATCCGTAAGGCTTTCTTGACTTTCTTCACTGTACTCCAGTGTTTTGTTTTTGTTTTACCCGAAAGTATATCTATTTAAACTATAGTTATTGGCGGAATTATAATCTTACTATATTGTTTGCTCGATTAGAGGTGCCCTATGTTTGAATCTGCCGATAGTCTTCGAGTCACTACAGCATCCCCATCACTACCTGGACCTGAAAACAAGTTTTGAATACCCATGACCTTCAGGCCCTCAGTCGGCACTGCAAGAAAACGGAAAGGATTCTGTTGTGAATATCAGGGCACTGATATACAATATGTCTTGGACTCAGGTGGTGTGCACATGCAGATTACTCCACAGTCATAGTAAAAGAATGACTAACAGTATGTAAAGAAATAAACATGCAGTGCAATAACTCACAATTTTCTTTATTATTATTTTGCGCACTATAAGGCTCACCTGATTATAAAGCGCACCCTCAATTATGGGGTCCATTTCTGTACCTAACCCATACATAAGGCGCACCTGATTATAAGGCGTATGTATTACCTAATGTTCTCTGATTGGTTTATCGCTGCCAGCACACGTAGTGTATGTATTACGTCCCTGTGTCAGCGAGAAATGGTCCAACGGTCAAGGACAACATCGTCGGTCGTTTTTACACTTATAAACTTATAAACTACATATCGTCTGCATCACCCATCTCAGACTGAAGAACAGGCACTCACTGGGACATGGGCAAAAGCATTAATGATGACACGATTCAATTGCCAAGTACGAGCTGGAGACAATCTTCGCCCCATTCAGAGTGAATGGCTGGGATCCGCCTAACCCTGGATTCACTCCGAATGCAAAGCGAGCGACGGAAGTGGCCAGTTGCCATTCTTTTCCAATGTAAGAGAGCGAAGAGGCACAGCAAAAGTGAACGTGGTGGTGAGCGGCACGAAGGGAGAGCGGTGAGTGATGCGGAGGGGGACCAATGCCCCGATGAATGCTCGGCACTCCCCGTGGTAAATTCAAAATGGCGGTATCCGTGACAGATTTTGGAATTTGGTGCACACATAAAGCGCACAGGATTATATGACGCACGGTCGTTTTTTGTGAAAATGTAAGGCCTTTAGGTGCGCCTTATGGTGCGGAACATACGGTACTCCACAGTCATAGTGAAAGAATGACTAACAGTATGTAAAGAAATATACATGCAGTGCAATAACTCATAGTTTTCTATATTTCACTTAATACCCAACCACTGGTAAGATGTGATTAAACAAAAGTAACACTATTATACAATTCCTACATCTTTAAGTAAGCTACAATACGAACAAATGAGTTCTTAACATGGTTGAGTTAAGGAGCTCTATTTCTCTCATTTTCTGTACTTGCTGAAGGAAATCCTGCTGTCATGTTAACTCATAATTCTCATGGTAGTCTATCATACCACACCATGCTTACATCCCATACCTGATTTATGCTTTTTAACACAACCTTCTGGTATAAGACATGAGCTGATTATACCCCATCCACCCAGCGTTCATTTTAGAAAATGTGCTTTTTTATGGTAAAAGAGAATTTAGTTTACGGTGTTATCTAAGTTAAAAACAAAGTTCTTAAAGGAGCTCACATTGTTTATGTTCTCCTTTAAAACATATACTATGACAGTTTGTCATGTGTGACCACTATATCACTATATCAGGCTTTTTTTGAAGATTTTTTACTTTTTATTTACTAGATCGGACATCTATATTAGATTTTTCGTTCGCCCAAAGACGCAAAGAGTTTATTCTTGTATCATTCTTGAGCCTTATAATCAATAAAATAAGTTATTTGTTTAGTTTTTGCCCATGACAATTACGTTATGTTCCACCTTATTAACTGTAAGCTTGCTTTATGAATATTTTTTGTTTTTCTGAGGAAATAATAAAGTGGAATTTGAAGTAATTACTTCCTTAAGATTATGATGCATCATTTCTCTTTGTACCACTGTCCGTTTCTATATTTGTTGTATTTCAAGTGATTTAATGAATATCGTTAGAACAAATAGCCTTTATTCACAAAGTTGTTGTACTGATGAAAAGATCCAGAAGTCAAATTTTTCTGTGCAATTTTTCCATAATTCTCTCTGCATGTTTACTCGTGTATATAAACACTTACAAACAGCTCTGCTCTTCTGAAAGACAGAATGCTAACCATTCATCTATAGCAGTTGATTCTTATTTGCATGAAGCAGAACAGTTTTGTTTTAGCATGGCTTATCATTGTCTCAGATATTTTAGATATTTCAGATATTTCATTGTCTCTGTTAACTATGAGCTTGGTTTTGGCTTGTATTATGGCTACGTTTTTATTGAGGACATGCAGTTTACAAACCCTATTTCCAGGAAATATGTGAGTTTTCTAAAATGCCACAAATCTGAAATTGTTTCAGAAGTTAAATATTTATCTAACAAACAAAAGTACAGAGGAAATTATTTTCAGGGTTTGTACTGACCAGCTATTGTATTTAAAATATATAAACTCATCTTCTGTCATTCTTTTAAATAATCTCAGAACTCAGGATACAAATTACAAATTTAGAAAACAAAACATTTTCAATAGGAGATAGATCTGGACTGCAGGCACGCCAGTCACATCTTACAAAGCTATGCTCTTAAGGCAAATTTGGATCTGTTATTGTTCTCTTGAAATAACCAGACTTCTCAAGAAAAGACATCACCTTGATGGTAACATAAATCCTTCAAATGTTCAATATATATCTCTACAGCAGTGTGATCATCATGCCATGGACACTTTTTATACTTGGGAGGTAGAACCAGTTTATCCCAAATGCAGCTGAAACGTGGACTCATCTGATTTTGGAATGTACATCTGTGGGTGTACTGGAGTGGATGGTACCAGGATGTTAGGGATAGATCCTTTGATTGTAGGTTGAGGTTTGCGCAGACTCAGCTTTCACCCCACAGAGGTTATCAGACTGCTGTCTGGGAAGTTCTTTACACCATTCCTACGACTGGTCTGCAAAATCATTTAGGTAAAAGGCAAGTGTAACAACTGATCTCCATATAAAACATTGCATTCTAACAATATGAGCAGTGTGACACACTTTACTAATTTTAATGTTGTGGCTGATTGGTGTATGTTGTTATGAATAAGTATATACCTCTGCATTGTAAAAACATTTGTTTGTTTTTACTGTATCTGTTACGTACTTATTTGATGTGGTGGAGGGGATTAGATTCACAGACGGGAATATGATAATTTTCCTAATCTAGGTTCAGCGATGAAAGTGATTTTTTTTTTTCTCTTACCCCAAACCGCAAGTTGGTGATAAGGTCCCAGCTGACATCAGGTTGACATCCATCCGATCCACCACCCTCAGGGTGGATCAGTCCATTTTGACGGGGGAGTCTGTGTCAGTCCTCAAACACACAGACCCTGTACCAGATCCCAGAGCTGTTAACCAAGACAAGAAGAACATGCTTTTCTCAGTGAGTCTCAAGCACCATGTTTGTCTTTTATTTTTAGGACTCACTTCTGAACATGTTTCCTTGCTCACATTTAGTCACAAAAGACCAAACACAAAGACATGAAGATGACTAGTACTACTACACTGACAACTAATTGTTTAATTTCACAGAACCAATTCAATTAAATTAAATTCAGTTTTATTCATATAGCGCCAAATTACAACAATTGTCATCTCAAGGCACTTAAATAATATAGTCCAATTCAAGCCAATTGGAATTCAATTCATTGTAGTTATAATCCAATGAAATCCAATTAATTAATTTCAAAATAATCCAATTAATTAATATAGAGCCAATTCAAAAAGCAATATCCTAGCTAAGGAAACCAACAGATTGCACCGAAACTTGTCTTCAGTCCAATCTCCTGTCCTGAGCATGCCTGTGGCGACTGTGGAAAGGAACGACTCCCTTTTAATAGGAAGAAACCTCTGGCAGAATCAGACTCAGGAAGGGTGGCCATCTGCCTCGACCAGCTGGGGTTTGAGAAGCTTGTGATTGTCAGCTTCTAGATGCCCTTCTGTTATGTTGAATTACATATTCTTTCTTAATCATAAGCTCACACTTTTCAGTTTGTTTTGACTATTCCCACATAAGATTTGCTGCTGCCCCAAATCTTTGTTTAAATGACAACCCTTTATATAGAAGTGGTTGATTTAATTGGACCTACAAACTTGAGTCATTCTTTCACAGTAGCTTGTGATAATTGCCGACATAATGAGGCAGCTTTCTCTGAGCGCCAGAAGAGTAAACTCTGCAGCTCTGGAAAATGTTGTAGTGGTATAATATACAGATGTGACAAAAAAGCGCACACCCTTACAGTGTTCTTAAGGTTTAAATCTTTTGGACAATAAAATTCTGGACCTGATCTTAGAATTAAGTTAAAAACAACCTCAGATGAGTGTCTCATGATTTAGTCAATAAAAGCTAAGCCAAAATGCAGAAGAAAGAGTGTGTGCAAGTGGATAAGGCATCCACGGTATTAGTGTGTGTTTGTGTATATTATCAATTTTTTATTTTTTTTAGATTTTTTATTTCAAACCATCTCTCTGACAGACCCCAGGCCTGCAAGCGGTCTTTGTGCAGTTATATGACTATTACTATAACTATTATTATAATGTGATGTCCCACAGTGATATGAAGAGAATATATTAAACTCTGATTTTCTTTCCAGGGTACTAACATTGCAGCAGGTCGAGCCATCGGGGTTGTCGTAGCAACAGGTGTGCAGACAGAGATTGGGAAAATTCGAGATCAAATGGCCTCCACTGATCCTGAAAGGACCCCACTTCAACAGAAACTTGACCAGTTTGGAGAACAGCTGTCTAAGGCAAGAATCTCTGTATTTATGCTCCATGTTACTTTCCACTCCAACTTCAGATTTGTAGTCAGTTCTGACCTTTAAGATAAAACTAGTCTGTAAAATACATGTTGTTACATGCATGTTTTGTTTTTTACGGTAATCTGCAGGTCATCAGTGTGATTTGTGTGGCTGTGTGGGCCATCAATGTGGGACATTTTAATGACCCAGTCCATGGAGGCAGCTGGCTGAGAGGAGCTGTTTACTATTTTAAGATTGCTGTCGCACTGGCTGTAGCTGCCATACCAGAAGGTATTTTTTATTTTTTTACAATTGGAGGTATTTTTATGATTTTGTAAGAACAATCCAAAAATTTTCCTGAAAACTGAGTAGGGAAACAAATTAATTAGCTTTCTTTTTATGTCCTTATTATGCCTTATAAAACAAACTGGTATACAGCAGATTATGAAGCTTCATGAACTACTTCCTTAACCCCACTTGTTATATTCCCTCTCAGGCCTTCCAGCAGTCATTACAACGTGCTTGGCACTGGGCACCAGGAGGATGGCCAGAAAGAATGCTATAGTCCGCAGCCTGCCATCAGTAGAGACGCTGGGTTGCACCTCTGTTATATGTTCAGACAAAACAGGCACACTAACTACAAACCAGATGTCGGTCTGCAGAGTAAGTTTAGAACATCATAGCAATCTGACAGACGTCCAGCTAATGTTTTAACTGCTGTATGGACTCGTCTGCCTGATTTAGTTACTTTGATATTGATAACACACTTTAACTGATCCCAAATTAAAAAGTTATAATTTTCCATACTTTTTCATTAAATTAACAAAAGGGTTAAGACAACCTTGATTCAGTCCATTAAGTTAATGCATAAAATGAATTGTTATGTTAAAGACAGTAGTAAAATAATAGTAACTACCTTTACAAATGTCGGCCGTTTGCATTTTTGGCAGCCAACTACAATGGCTCATGCCAAAGATTTTTTCACATTAAAAGCAATAATGGTAAGGCTGCAATTCTTTGATGTGAAAAATCCAATTTAGTCATGAAAAATCTAGTTATTTTGAAATAATAAGAATGATGATGGAAGGAAGTAACAAAGGAGAAAGAGAACAGATGAGTGAGTGAGTGTGAGTGAGTCAGTGTGACTATGCTCTGGTGCTACCACGATGCAAACTTAACTATTCTTCCATTAATTCACAGCACTGATTCAGTCAGCAAAATAGACATATCAAGTACATTACTCCAATGCTGTGAGATTCTTGTCATGGCAGACATACAGCTTTAGCTGTCATGATACTTCCTGTGGATTTTTTAGACCCTGTTTAACTAATATTGGTAAAAATTAGAATTTTCTGCACCAGTAAAAGTCATTATTGTTCTTAATCCTGATGGGCTTTTAATTTAAAAACAATGCTACCCTGGCTGCACTTTCGACCAACCACACATTCTCCCACACCTCTCGTACATGTGGGCGAGGTGATTGAACGGGCCTGCTAATTTCCAACAAGTGGAAATGCAACCAACTGATACCTAATGCTAAATACAACACCTTTCAATTCCATGCCATCTTGGTAACTGCACTGGTCAAAATATTCATGGTTGTCATATACTGCCCAACAGGACAACTCAGTGACTTTCTAGATGAACTAGCAACATATTCTCATGAAAGGATTCGTATGGAAACGTACGAAAAGTTATGTACAGATTTTCATGCGTTATCCTATGAATATCCGATGACATGAGTGACCAGTGCGCATGCGCAATTCCCTGCAGTGAAAAGTGACTTCCATTCATTTCAGCTATTGAACACGCCCCTTTCCGTCGGCGAAACAGAGTGGCAGGAATCATGTCTAAATTTTTATATTTTCATAACATAGCTTTTCTCACAACATAAACTTAGATGTTAGGGTTTTACTTTTTTAGTTGAAGAATGCGCAGATATGTTTTTTAAACCCTAATTTCACAACCCTGACCATAACCCGGAAGAATGATATAAAAACTACAATTTCTACTAAATTGCCATACACAGTGGCGGGCAGCGCCATATGTTTTGTAGTTCGAATGTGTTTTTGTGTATGTGAAATTATGGCCAGGACTTATTATAGGTTTTGGGGTTGGGAAGCACATCTGTTTGGTCAGATTTGATCTTGCGTATAGTTAAAGGGGTGAAATCCCGTTTTTTCTGGGTTTTGACCCTACTTAGTGTGCCCCCTACAGGTGTGTCACAGGTGATGGTAGTATAGGTCAAGAGCTTTTCAAAACTGTTTACAACTGGTCTGTAGCCCATTTAGTTGCTGCTCAGTAAGCCTTCAGAAGTGTCTCAGATTCAAGGTTCAAAGGTCACCTCTGAGGATCAGGAGCTGCCCACAATTTTCATACTGACATATGTTACTCCCTAGGTCAAGACCTTTCCAATGATGTCTTCACTTTTGTCCTACACCAAAGTTTAAATTTCATCTTGCTCCAAGGCAAGACCCTTTGAGGTGTACTTTCTTAGATCCTTATTAAAGGGGACCTCCGGTATTTTTAAACCTAGACCTTATTTCTGGCATGAAATACGTTTATTTTTATACAACACCGAGAACAGTTTGGCGAAAGTTGGTGTCCTTCGGAAGCTATTTAGATAACTCGCGATCCATATAACGGAGTGAACAGTGCAAAGACGATGCAGCCTCTAAATAAGGCGTTATCTTTCTTTATTTCACCAATACTTTAAGCCGAATGAATGAACGAATGTGTACTATAGCTCTGTTAGCCCATAGATGCTGTTATGTGGCCACTTGCGGCTATAGGAGAGCTAACTGAGGGATTTCTACACAGGCACTCTACTGGGATGACTTCATCCTTACGCCCCCCGAGTACAGTTTATTTACTCCTTGCTCTGTGACAGTCGGCTAACTTCACACAGAGTTTGCTACATGTGTGCAACATGACAGGATATTTATCAAATTTTGACAATGTGAACGCTGACTTTGAGTAAGATGGACATTCTTACCGGAGTGAATGAGCTGTGCTGCAGCCATGCATGTCAATGAAGTCGTCCCAGTAGAGGTGTGTGTAGAATTCCCTCCATTAGCTCTCCTATAGCTGCAAGTAGCCACATAACAGTAGATATGTGCTAACAGAGCAATAGTACGTGTACTTTCATTCATTCTTAAAGTATTGGTGAAATAAAGACAGATAATGCCTTATTTAGAGGCTGCATCGTCTTTGCCCCGTTCACTCCGTTATATGGATATACGCAGATCGCGACTTAGCTAAATAGCCAACTTTCACCAAACTGTTCTGGATGAATAGATAAACGTATGTCATACCAGAAATAAGGTCTAGGTTTAAAAATATCGGAGTTCTCTTTTAAGATCAAGTTGGATTAAATAATTCAAACACTTTTTAAAGGGTAGTTAGTGGCCACATGTGTTCAAAATATTGACGTCTGCTTAATTTACTGTCAGACTTTTAAATTTGGACCAGTTTAGACCCGGTTTTCCCCATAATTTACAGTGAGTTTCATATTATATTTTCTAATGACCTAATATGGCCAATTATACCTACTGTGTCCCTTTCCTCAGGCTGACAGGATAGTCCGAGATGACCAAGACTTCAGTATATTGTAGTGCCAATACGTATCTGGATATACAGTTTTAACTTTTGCATAAATAGCTTTACAAATGTTGTTTATTAGCGATGATGTGAAGATGATGAAGGGATTTCTGTACACTTACAGTGTTTCTTAACATTTTGATCTTGCACTAAATTCAGCCAGCCTGGGTCTCATTTTATTTGCTCCACCCTGTCCAAACTGTTAGTTTTGCTCAAAACAGAACTGCTACAAGTGTGTGGTGTCTGTAGCTGTTTATTTGTTACAGCACCTATTTAATGATCATTTTTATTCTCTTTCATCCCTGACCATTTTTATCTGTTTTGATTTATTTATCCATGTTTCCTTATTTATTGTTGAAATTAACTGGACTGATCTCCAAACGGTGGATGTGTGAAACACAATTTTGTTTTTATATGACGACTGAAAATGACAAATAAAACCTATCTTTATTTTGTTTGTTTATATATTAGCTGTTTGTGAATACATCCTCCTGTAAATATAATTATTCTGGCTCTCTCCATTCGCCTCAGCACTCTGATTTGATGCAGAAGATGTCAGGCAGTGATCTTTCAGGATGCGCCGTTGTTCATCCAAAACAAAGTTATTTGTCTGTTGCCTGCGTGTATTTCCTTTATAGCTTGTTTCAGCAGCGAAGCCGGAACAAAAACAAATTAAAACAAACAGAAAAGTAGCCTATGGTGATTTCCGCCCTTTGCGGAAGGTACAGCGATAGTAGCGCCCTTAGTAACCACCATAGCAACGTTCGAAACAAAAATAAACTTGACAGGTTAATAATTAACAAACTAAAGCTTGCATACTTTCCCTGAGGGAAGATTGTTCAAATAAAAAGTAAATTTTTCGCTTTCACCGATCTATTATAATGTCGAAACTATTCTTAAATGTTTATTTTCCTCTGTGAATAAAAGGCACATCAGCCCTGACTTCAGGCTTTACGCAGGCACACTGGTCGCTCATGTTGATGGATATTCGTAGGATTATGCACGAAAAGCTGTGCATAACTTTTCGTATAATTTCATATGAACTGTGGGTGACAGCAGCCTGTAACTAGACACTTGTTCTCTTCCATCTCTGAACATGAGTATGGCCCCCTTCCACCATCCAAAAACATACACGTTAGGTTATTTGGTGATTATAGATTAACCCTAGGAGTGAGTGTGAGGGTGCATTGTTGTTTGTTTCTGTGTGGCCCTGTGATGGATTGGTGCCCTGTCAAGGTGTACCCCACCTCTGGCAGCTCCTGCCCCCTGAATTGATTTAAGTGGGTATAGACAATGGATGGATCTTTCACCCCATCAGTTTATTAAGACAGGCATCAAAGCTCAGCTCACCCAACAGTCCCATTGACAGCTCAAATGACTGTTTCTCCTCTACATACAGCATGCATTATTAACAGTGATTGAGCTCTCCTACCTGTGCTTTTATCTCTGGAAGTTGTCTTGAAACCTTGTTGTGTTCTGACTCCTCTGTGAGTCTTCCATTGCATGTGCACATGGGGGACAGGGAAATCTATGAATAGCATCAAGCATAAATGACTGCAAATGGAAATTATTATCTCATTAATGAAGTGGTCCTGACTGAATTGGTATCAGTGTGACACAGTAACATTGTGGCCTTGTACATTTCAAAACCTCATGTGAATCACTAGGAAATTGTCCTCAAATTAACTGTGGTGCTGACTTCAATATAAAAATGCGTTAGGCCTCAGGAGTAGAATGGATTAAAATGGTTTTTTTTCTGACATTATGAACTAATCAACTACTTCAATGTTTATGTGTGTATGTGCATATGTTTAGATGTTTGTAGTGGATAGTGTGTCAGGAGAGCGCTGCAGCTTGAACGAGTTCACAGTGACTGGATCTACTTATGCCCCTGAAGGGGAAGTGTGAGTTTCTTTAACCTTTAACACCTTTAACTAACCTAACCCTTACCTAAAAATAACTGCTCTGCTTGTTTTTCTTTTACTGTTTCAACACATTTCTTTCACTCTTCTGTCTTTATTTATTTATTTTTTCTGTTCTCATTTTTTTCAGTCACAAGGATGGCTCACTGGTGAAGTGCAGTCAGTATGAAGGCCTGGTGGAGATGGCCTCCATCTGTGCATTATGCAATGACTCATCACTGGACTACAGTGAGGTAAGAAATGCAAGATTGCAATCTGTACAAGATTCAACAGCACCCTTTAACTTTTAAGTCTTTTTTTACATATATATATGTGTGTGATCCAGGCAAAGGGTGTTTATGAGAAAGTCGGAGAGTCAACAGAGACTGCCCTCTGCTGTTTGGTGGAGAAAATGAATGTATTTGACACCAACCTGAGGGGACTGAGCCCTACTGAGAGAGCCACAGCCTGTTGTTCTGTAAGTGTGTTTGGATATCTAAAGAACTGAAAGATATGTTCCGTTTTTGTGATTTATTGTTATTTTTTGAGACAAGATAGGAAATGAGGCATTATAATTTTTACATAGTTTTTATAAACCTGTTTTTTTTGTACAGCTGTGTCATTGTGAGCATCACAGCTCTCGTTCACTGCTTTGCTCTGCCCTACTCCTAGTCTATGTGTGAATAAGCCTAAAGAGTTGTAGTCTTGCTCTCAACTTCTCCACTCTGTTGCCAACTTAGCAACATTTGTTGCTTGATTTTTTTTCTCAAAAAGGCATATTTGGATCTGTCTAGAACCTTTTTTGATTAACCATAACTAATTTACATTCAAGAAAGTAACCAGATGAGCCCAGTGAGTGCCAAAAGTAGCTTCTTTTTTTTTTTACCTACATCTGTGTTTTGCAAAGTCTGCTGACTGCACAGCAAGGAGTTGTGTTTGTGAATGAACTTTCTTTCTGACTGATCATTTCACATGTTGCCTGAGGTGATTATGTCAGACCATGTGGCAGTTATAAAAGCCTTGCCTGCTTGTTAAATTGTAACCTTTAAAGGAACTAATATATGGCCTAAATATACTATAATACTGGTCTAAAAGCATAAAGATACAGTACTATCCTATGCGGTGATATGTCCGTATACATCACATATACAGACAAAATCCGCATGGCCATACTTGACAGATTCTGTTTTCAGACAGCAACGGATCCTGAAAAATTCTAAAATCCAGATCTGCAACCTATCCAGAAAATACGTGTGTATTTGATCTCCCACAGTTCCTCCTTTGGATCTCTCCGCATACTCGCCGCATTTTTGGCATATCATGTTCACAGATTCACGACAATACACGGATGCCCGCTGGATATTTACGGATTTTTCATTTATGCAAATATGGAAAGCCGATGGTTTATGTACTAGTTATCTTCATTAATTATTAAATATGGCATGTAGGCATTCATGTAAAAGTATTAACTATCTTAAATTATTTTATCTTCTAAGATCTTACCTTATCAGTTTTCTACATCACAATCATAATCAAACTTTGACAGTCTTTAATTTTGGTTTCTGTACCATCATCATGTTGTACAAATCACTAGCTGGATCAATAAACACATTACCATTTCAAAAAGCATTTATGAAATATCAGTTTTATTAAAGGAATAGTTTATAAAGTAGATTAGTAAATCCGGTTTTTCACATCTACATAACTGCACGTATGAATGAAAATATATCAGACATAAAAATATTTTATTAACACACAAAAAAGTCTACAGTTTCATTTCAAATAAATGTTGTTGATGCCTCTTGGACACTGCCTCATGCTGCGTACGCCACTGGGCACTCTGTGGTGTATCCCATCCTGCAGGACTTTCTTTGTAGCTCAGCAAGTTTGCACTGGCAGCCACCTAAAATGTATGAATGAATGAATGAATGAAATCTTTATTGTTGTTATACATGAGTACAATGAAAATAAGCCCGGCAGCATATGCGTGCGCCAACTTTAAAGAGTTGCACAGAGTGGGGAGAGAGGGAGAAAGGGGAGGAAAACAAAGGGAAAGGGAAGGGAAAAAACACAGATCCCAACTATGCCCCTCAGGGAGTACAATGTGGGGCCCGGGAAAAAAACCAACATCAAGAACAGCAAACATTAGCTCACCATCCAACGTAGACTCAAAACATACGCAAACATTTGCTCGCTTCACACATAAAAACGTAAAAACAACTTGAAGGCGTGGGATGGGGGTAAGCCCAGAGAGTGGCTATGTCTGGCTCTCAACCAGTGTCTCAGTCCACAAGATGTCATCATGATACCACAGCAGGTTGCCATGGAGAAGTCCTTGAATGGGTTCCTGACGGTGTCAACAATCACCAGGTGTCCATGAAGAAAGGGGGGGGGGGGGGGGGTTCAGAGCATCTCACAGCAGCGATCTCAGGGGGGGTTGTTCAGCAGCGGCCTTGGCCAAGGAATTTTCTGATACACCAGGGCAATGCCTAATCCAATCAGCAGATAGCCCGTTATCATGGTTCAGAATAAGTAAAGGTCCTCGATGTCCTCAATAGAAAAAATCGCCAGGCACAGGACCGTCCACTTTTCCCAGGAGTCCCTCATGTAACCAGCAGCGAACGTTCCATCACGGCAGACAGGTTCCCCCGAACCCGATCTTCTCGTCGAGAAAATTTTGTCAATTGCGTTGAGAGACCGGTTGACCAATTCCATGATTTTAATTTTGAGAGCAATGTGGAGAGAGGCACCAAAGTTTGAGACAAGACAGGACAAGGCGTCAAGAAAAGCAGGGAAGATAAGAGAGAGGGAAGATAGGTGAGAGAAGAGAAATACGACTGCATTCGTTAATAGCGGGAAGAGAAATCTGTCTTTAGTTAAACTGACCCCTTAAACAGCTGATGACAGAACACCACTCTTAACTTCCACTTTGGTTTTAATTTAGCTTTGTATGTGAAGTAGTATAGTTATTGCACTCACGTCGTACTTCGATTAAAATTAAAATGGCCAAACAGAAGTAAGGTTTATCTCATTGTCGGAGACTCGGGCCTCTGCAGCCACGCAAGAAATGTAATGCATTGAAAACAGTGGCTGACTTCAGGTGATAGGTGATTTACACAATTTAACACAAAGACATCCGGAGTCTGTCAAATATTGCATCCATAAAATCAATTCAATTCAATTCAATTCAATTTTATTTATATAGCACCAGATTACAACAATTGTCATCTCAAGGCACTTAAGTAATATAGTCCAATTCAAGCCAATTGGAATTCAATTCATTGTAATCATAATCCAATTAATTCATATAGAGCCAATTCAAAAATTAATATCCTAGTTAAGGAAACCAACAGATTGCACCGAAACTTGTCTTCAGTCCAATCTCCCGTCCTGAGCGTGATTGTGGCAACTGTGGAAAGGAACGACTCCCTTTTAACAGGAAGAAACCTCTGGCAGAACCAGACTCAGGAAGGGTGGCCATCCGCCTCGACCAGCTGGGGTTTGAGAAGACAGAAAAGAGGGAAAAGAGGGGGGAAAAACACCATAACGCCATTCAAAGGATATCTGTTGGAACAGGGAAACATACGTTAATAACCACAATAATGTCACATGTACATAAAATCAATTGTGAAATTAAACAGGGGGAAAAAGAGAGCAAAGTGAGGAAAGGTGTGACAGATGTGGTCCCCCAGCAGTCTAAGCCTATAGCAGCTTAACTATGGGATGTTTCAGGATTACCTGAGCCATCCCTAGCTATAAGCTTTATCGAAAAGGAAAGTTTTAAGCCTAATCTTAAAAGTGGAAAGTGTGTCTGCTTCCCGGACATTTACTGGCAGCTTATTCCACAAGAGAAGGGCCTGATAACTGAAGGCTCTACCTCCCATTCTACTTTTAGAAACTCTGGGAACAACAAGTAAACCTGCAGTTTGGGAGCGAAGTGCTCTGTTAGGAAAATATCTTACAATGAGATCTTTAAGATATGATGGAGCTCGGTCATTAAGAGCTTTATATGTGAGAAGAAGAATCTTAAATTCTATTCTGAATTTAACAGGGAGCCAATGAAGAGAAGCTAAAACTGGAGAAATCAGTACTCACATTAATCTAAAAAGCCTCACAAATCACATTTGTAATGGTTCCTTTTAATTGGCTGCCTTTGAGTTTTAGAGTCATTCTGCTGTCACATACCTGGACAGAAAAACACAGATAGACAAAAATCTTAAAAACGGCTTTAATAGGAATACTTGTTATGTAGCACTGTTATAATAATTATTGTAAAACTGAATATCAATAAAATATATATATAATATATTTGATAATAATAACACACAGTATATTATAAAAACATTAATATATGAATTCTGGTCCTTATCACCAACCCTATTTCACAAACTTTCTCCTTTCTTGCTTTTCCTGTTCACATCTTTCCTGGTTTTATTGTTTACTTTCAGGTCATTAAGCAGCTGATTAGGAAGGAGCTGACACTTGAGTTTTCCAGGGACAGAAAGTCCATGTCTGTATTTTGTTCATCCAATAAACTCACCATGTCAACCTCTGGAGCCAAGATGTTTGTCAAGGCCAGTTACATATCACATTCTATGACACATTTATTTGTCAATTGGTTATAAAGAGATAGTCATGTCCTTGTGTATCTTATCTTGTCATCTTGTCCTCAGGGAGCTCCAGAGAGCGTTTTGGAGCGGTGTAACTACATCCGTATCAGTGGCTCTGCTCGTGTGCCTTTGAGCCCGGTTGTTCGAGAACAGCTCCTGTGCACTGTACGGGAGTGGGCATCAGGGCGAGACACACTACGTTGCCTTGCAATGGCAACCAGAGACACACCACCTGACATCCACAGCCTGAACCTGGAGAACTCAGTAGCCTTTGCTGATTATGAGGTACTGATGAAAGTAGCCAAGTCTGTACTCTAGCACATGTATAAATAGAAAGTATAAATACAGTATTAAACTTGTTATTTCTATCACTATGAATGTGGTCACTTTTTTTTTACAAAAAGAAAAAAAAATGCCTTCTGACATGAAATTGGGTTTTCTACTTTTTCAGTCAGTGGCTCTAATATCTGTTAAAGAGTCTAATGTCTGTTTAAAGAGTCAAAACTGATTGTTTACACCATCTCTTTTTTTTTTCATCCCAGTCAGACCTGACTTTTGTGGGCTGTGTGGGGATGTTAGACCCCCCTAGGAAAGAGGTTCTTGGTGCAGTTCGAATGTGTCGACAGGCTGGCATACGAGTTATCATGATCACAGGTGAGCATGCACACAGACAGCAAAACGTACCCTTACATATGTAGAATCAAATAATTTAAGCAGTCTAATAATATCTTATTAGAGAGCAATTTCATTTTTATGTTATTGTTTATATTTATGCATTTAGCAGACTCTTTTATCCAAAGCGACTTACAAATGAAGATGTAACATTACAGCTAACATCAAAGCTAATACTAAGCTACATAGAAGGAAACCGCTAGTCAGACTCTGTCAGAGGTGACAGTGTAGAGATAGAGTGCAGGCATAGAGGGAAGTACAGAAAGATAAAGTGCAGTAGAGGGGGTAGGGGAGTACAGGGTAAGTGCTAGGATAGGAGATGCTCTCTGAAGAGCTGGGTCTTCAAGACTTTCTTGAAGATAGACAGTGGCGCCCCTTTTCTAGTAGTGCTCGGTAGGTCATTCCACCATCGTGGAACGACATATGAAAAGAGTTTGGATTATCTTAAGTGTGGTGTAGGCACTGCTAGACGACAATCCTGTGACGATCTGAGTGACCGAGTTGTGACATAAGCCTTTTCAAGAGCATTGAAGTAGATGGGGTCGTTCCATTAAAGACTTTGTAGGCTAACATCAGTGACTTGAATTTGATGTGGCTATGTGTAGCCATTAGGGTTCAATGAACATGAGGGGTGACGTGTGCTCTTTTCGGCTGATCGAAGACCAAACACGCCGCCGTGTTCTGGACCATCTACAGCGGTTTCACAGCACAGACTTGAGAGACCAGTTAGGAGAGCATTGCAGTAGTCAAGGCGGGAAATGACCATAGCCTGCATCAGGAGCTGGGTGGCGTGTTGGGTTAGGAATGGCCTGATCTTTCTGATGTTTAGCAATGCTAAGCGGCATGATCGAGCAACGGAGGTAAAATTATCTTTGAAGGTTAGTTGGTTATCAATCATGACACCTAAGTTTCTAGCTACCTTTGATGGAGCAAGAGATAGGGATTCCGTTTGGATGCAGATGCTGTAGTGTATGGTTGGTTTGGCTGAGAAGACAAGCAGTTCAGTTTTAGAGAAGTTTAGTTGGAGGTGATGGGCTTTCATCCATTTCGATATGACAGAGACTCTGACAGAGATGTGTGCTCGTCAGGTGGGAATGACAGGTAGAGCTGGGTATCATCAGCATAACATTGTTATGAGAAGCCATGTGATCGGATTATCTGGCCCAGTCAGGTGGTGTATATGGCAAAAAGAAGAGGTCCCAGTACTGAACCTTGGGGGACCCCTGTGGTGAGGTGGTGCGCTGCAGAAGTGTGACCAAGCCAGGATACTTTGAATGACTGAGCAGTGAGGTATGTTTCAAACCAGGAGTGTGCTCTCCCTGTGATGCCCATGCTTAAGAGTATGGACAAAAGGATACACTGGTTAACCGTGTCAAATGCAGCCGATAAGTCGGGCAGGATAAGTATTGAGGACTTAGCTGTCGCTCTGGCTTCTTTTAAGGCTTCTGTCGCAGCCAACAAAACCGTTTCAGTTGAGTGGCCATTTTAAGGTCAAGGAGGTTGTTTTGTGAGACGTATTCAGTGACCTGCTTAAGACCGCCCTTTCAATGGTTTATTTAAAATGATGTTTGCTTTTCAGCTTTAGTTTGGAATTAGGAAGATAAAGGAGTATCAGAACCTAAAAAGACACATTGATTCCACTCCTGTGCTGCTTCATTCTCAGCTCAGTGTTTTTGATTAAAATACACTCGATAAGATATATAAAATGAAATATTATTTTAAGATATGCATTATTGAGTGATATATTGGTTACCCAAGGCACATGTATTGTCCCCAGGTTCCCCACTCCTGTGCATTTCAGATCTGGCTACAATTACCAAAAGTGGTAACAGTTTAATTCCAAGCTTTGAAACAGCAGTATGACAACAGACCACTAACTGCATGGGGAATTCAATACAATGATGATTGAATAATTTTGCTGGTGACTGTGTGCTTATCTCTATTTTTCATACACAGTCAGTGTCTAGACTGTTTTAAAATAGAACTGATCAATTCTCCATCTTCTTTAAGATAAAAAAGGCCTGTGTTTGTTAATGATTTTCTTTGACTGCACATGTGTAATACAGCCATCATCATGAGAGCAAAGATATCCCACACTGATCCTGACTGTTGGGGCTTATTTAGATTTATTTTGATGTTTTGTTACAAGCTAAAATAAAGCAGATCAACATCTGATATTTTCTTACCAAGAAGAGGGACTAGAAATTTAGGAATGTTAGATACCTCTGCACTGTTTCCAGTTGTGACCACAGGAAGAAATACAATGAAGGTGAAAATAATAACAGTGAAATTTCACCTTCAGAAACCACACCTTAAGAACTTTAGAACAAAAAAACATTACAAATAGTATATCCATATAGGCTACACAGAGCTTTCTTTTAAGCTTTCACACACATTCGTACACAGATGGACAAAGGCAACGTGAGGTCCAATTTTTTGTCCAAAGGCACTTAGACATGTGGCCCAGAGAAGCCAGGAGTCAAACCACCAACCTTCCGATTAGTAGGTGACTGCGTTTCTTACTGAGCTACAGCCACTCCTTACTTATTCATTTTTTACCTCTCTACTCTGTCACTTGAAAGGGAAACTCCCATGACTGTGCATGCAACAGGACCAGCCGAACAAATTACTTTATGTAAGCCTTAATACATCCTTAAAACAACAAACAGGCTTTGTGTCAGTCTTTAGTGAATCTGTCAAAAAACCTGTTTCTTTAGTTTCTTTCTTTTTGGACAATAAAACAAGATCATTGATGTGACAGCTCACCCTTCTGTTTTCCTCTAGGTGACAACAAAGGGACAGCTTTGTCAATCTGCAGGAGGGTGGGCATCATCACAGACCAGGAGGAGGAGCAAGAGGGTGCAGGGGTCATTGGGGGGCTGACAGGGCGTGAGTTTGACGAGCTGCCGCCTCACCTGCAGCGCCAGGCCTGTCAGACAGCACGGTGCTTTGCCCGTGTGGAACCAGCTCATAAGAGCCGTATAGTGGAGTATCTGCAGAGTCTGAGCGACATCACTGCCATGGTGAGAGTGTAGGCTTGTATTTGCATTTTAAAGATGTATCATGTAGCTTTTTGATAATCAGCACAACAGCAATCAGCAGAGAAAAGGAGATGAACATTTTGGTAATTGCCGGGAACTTGCCTCCTCACTTTGTGGTCTTTCATATAAATTCAGAAAAAAATCTGTGCTTCAGACTAAATTAAACTGATGCTCGGAACAGAGATGTTCAGATTGTCAAGTATTGATTGTGATGTTACACCAACTAACATCTTCTACGCTTTCGGTGTTAAATTTTTTTAACAATTTTTACGATAATAACCCATATCTAAAAGCATAAAGACAAAAATAGTAAAGAGAAGAAAATGCTTCCCTCTCTACGTTTCAGGGCTGGATTAAGGTTTTTATCTTGTTGCTGGGTTTTTCTCTGAAGATAGTGTTGTGCATTTTTCTTGTTCACCTCTTTCTTAACAGCACATTGTACACCTGGTAAGATCTGTATAGAACAGCCACTCATTGCATGAGCAGTCCATATGATAATTCCAAAGAATGTCCAATTTCAGTTGTAACTGCACTTCTTTCCATCCCCTCTTTCACTGGTTTAGACAGGTGATGGGGTGAATGATGCTCCGGCGCTGAAGAAGGCAGAAATTGGTATTGCTATGGGCAGTGGCACAGCGGTGGCCAAGTCTGCCTCGGAGATGATCTTGGCTGATGATAACTTCTCCACAATTGTGGCTGCTGTGGAGGAGGGGAGAGCCATTTACAACAACATGAAACAGTTCATCAGATATCTGATATCATCCAACATAGGAGAGGTGGTCTGGTGAGTGGGGAGTACAATGTGCAAGTGAATACAGAAAATTGAGCCTAAAAGCTTGGCTATTTGTAAGTGTGGTCCTAATTTGTTAGAGAACGAGAGAGACGTCTATTTTATATAAACAAGCTCAGCCTGTCTCCTCCTTTTTCGTGTGTCCCCTTCAGTATTTTCCTGACAGCGGCACTGGGCATGCCTGAGGCGCTGATCCCAGTCCAGCTGCTATGGGTAAACCTGGTCACTGATGGTTTCCCAGCAACCGCTCTGGGCTTCAATCCCCCAGACCTGGACATCATGTCTCGTCCTCCTCGCTCTCCCAAAGAGCCGCTGATCTCCAGATGGTTGTTCTGTCGCTACCTCATCATTGGATGTGAGTCATGGTCACACTGTCACACGCATATTTTAGATTAGAAATGGCTCACTGGTTTAAATATCATTTTCTGCCACACATAAGACTGTTATTAATCATTGAGTATATCACCCATTTGAATAAGAGTTCATTTTTAAATAAAAACTGTCATATGGAAGCGAATCGAGCAAAGACGGCAGAGTATGCAGCTAAGCTCTCTGACTTGTTCTACTCGGCCACGGGCATCAGACCCAGATATATTATTAGATTCTACCTGCTCAGCTAATTCTAACAGTGTTTTTGAGGCAGCGCCATGATCTGTGATGCCTCCTCTAAAGACCCAGCAATTCAATCAATTTCCCGGCACATTTGGAATGTAATGCAATGCAGATGTGCACACCGCCCCCTACCGAACAAGATGGGTAGCTCGGTCAGCAGGGAGCTGAAGAAGAGCTGACGTCACTCTGCTGCACCGCTCAGATTGCTTTTTCGTTTTCGAATCATGAGCAGTATTTTATGGGCAGACCATGAAAACGAAAAAGCACTAATGTGCAATCTTGAAGAAGAAAATGCAAATGCAAATGGAATGATTGATTACTAATTTTATTTATGAGTCCAATAATGCAGCCACATTCTTAAAATGAAAAAGCATTTCTGCAAATGCATTTTAATTTCAATTATGGTTACGATTCGCTTCCATACTGTCATGCATGAGGGTTTGACATTTCTATTTTTTGCATTGTCTTTGAGAGTAACTTTAGCCTAAATACTGCTGACCTTTCACAATGCACCACATCATCCAATAATCAGTTTCTTACCACTGAACAAGTAGTGTGTTTTTTAGGTTACGTGGGAGCAGCCACTGTTGGAGCTGCTGCCTGGTGGTTTATGGCAGCTCACGATGGACCAAAACTTTCTTTCTATCAGCTGGTAAACTTCTGTTTCTTCTGCAAGATTCAAGATTAGAGTTGTTTGATATATATACAGGCTGGTGGTAGCAAAGGTACATAAAAATGATTGTGCGTCTCTCTCAAATTTAACTTTGTAAGTTTATAACACATATTGGGCTCATTGACTGCAAGCTGTCAGTACACAGTAGTTTCAGCATATTATAGGTCAGTTATCAGATCTGATAAAAAAACAACAACAATGTTTTGATATGTGTTTTAGAAAGTTATTATTGTCAGTGAAACTAGAAAACAAGGGATAAAAAATATTCTGGTTTCTTTTCATACTTGAAATTGTTGGTTGGGTTATGAAGAACGTCCATTTCCAAGTATATGAAAGCTATTTCTGTCAGGATTATTTCCACCATGGTCTCATTTTACATTGCTCATATGATTGCTCAAGACTTTCTGTTATTATTTATGTTTGATACAAGTTGAATAGAATAGTGCCTGCTAAATAGTAACACACAAAATCTGTTAATTAATCCAGAGAATTTGATGGAACCATTAAAGATGTCTATAATTGTACAATAAATAGAATGTGACATAACATAGTATTGTTATATACCGATTGTGTCCACCACAGTCCCATTATCTACAGTGCAGTGAAGGCCATGTTGAGTTTGCTGGTGTGCAGTGTTCAGTCTTTGAGTCTCCGTATCCCATGACTATGGCTCTGTCTGTGCTGGTTACCATAGAAATGTGCAACGCCTTGAACAGGTAAGAACAGAACAATCATTCCAAACATTGACAGCCGTAGTATTTCAGCCACTTCAGTGGTCTGCCTCCAAAAGAATTCAACTTGGAAAATGATTAACCTGAGAAGCACTATTTAAAGAGTGCACTGTGCTATTGGTTACAAGTGTCCTTTATTTAACCACAAGCGTTTTAGTTTGATAACTTGATTTTCACTACATTAGTCATGGCTGTGTAAAATCTTGTGAAAAGTGTTATCTGAACCCTTACCTTGCAAGTGGAGGCATCCTTCCCCTGACAACATAAGACTCTTCCTGTCAGCACTATAATAAAGAAAATTATCTCACATATGGGTGTAAAGATGATCATGGATTCCAATAAAGATTAAACTAATTTTAATGTTAAGGTATGATTATTTAATGTTAATGTTCAGGTTCTACATAGTGGCATTGTGCGATGTCCACATCAACTTGTGATTAAAACATGAGAGAGGGTCCACACACCTGTGATGTGCTTGAGTCCTCACACTATAATAAAAGCACCCCCTCGCTTTTTGATACATAACATTATGGTTTTTTGAAGCAGGTGTTCATCGGGGAATATTTCAGCCATTACTTCCTGTATCTCAGCTTCAAGGTGCAAGAGGACACTTGCACACTTGCAGGTGTGATTTAAAGAGTGGGGGAAAGACAAAAAATGGGATTTGACTTTTCTATTATAAAAAGGCTGATCATCCATGGATTTTTATTTTGAACCAAAAATCATCCTTTTCGACCAGAACTCAATGGAGCAATGGATATTCTCAGCTGAGGGAATAGGTTATTTAAACATGTTCACTCACGAGGGATGTGCAAGACTAATCAATTAGGAGAAACAACGCACATTGTCAATTTTTGTTTGGGGCAGGAGGAGACTATGTTTCACAATGCAGAGATGCAGAACTAATAGCGCTGTTTCTGGTGAGTTTGCACCTGTCGCTGAAGCAACAGAGATGTTGGCAATGACAACAAAACTAAGTCAAGCATGGCAGTATTTCTCTCAACTGGACAACAAAGTCTAATGCACATTATGTGGGATGAATCTTGCTTACCACAGTTCAACCAGCGCAATGATGATTCACTTACTAAACAATCACAAAAATGTTATGCTTCAGGAGCTTTTTTTTTTTTTTCTAACTATGTAACAGATTCGTTGGTTAATTACTAAATTACTAAACTCATTGCAATATTTACTCTGAAACACGGTGCTTACACATTTAAAAAAGGTTATAAAAAAAAAAGTCATTTTATAACACTTTTTATTTTATTGAATGCAGATCAAAGGGCAATAACAGCACAGATGCGAGATGCAAGTTGGTTCTCCTACTGATTGAACTTAAAAATAAAATTCAGGAGAAGGCTGAACTTTTAAATACAAACTTGGCTGCAGCATCTTACTGAAATAAAAAAAACAAGTGCTTGTTTTTTTTACTCTTCTCGAGTATTAGTGACAAAAACGTCCACTGGGGTAATTTTTCCTCTTAATTTCACTATAATTTTCACAGTATTGCAGCAAATGGCATGATTTTTTAACATTAATTTGACATATAATTTGAAATTATGATTTCAAAATTTTCGCTGAGTCAATAATACACTGTAGACAAATTTACTACCCTTTCATGCTGTAAAAATATATCAGATAAATGTTTTTCTCAATTTTTTATGCATAAATCTGCTAGTCAACCTCAGTTCTAATCAAAACTACAAATTTTTTTTTTTTTAAATGTCTGAATTTTAACCCTTTAAATGCCAATTTAAAACTTAAAGTCACTGATATGGGGAAAAATACACACAAAATGACCATTATAACCACATTTTTGAATGCAGACACATGACACTATATAAATATAATTTTTTCATTCAGGGTGGTTAACCCTGTTCAGAAGGGCTCGAATGAGGTTATTTTCCTGTTGACCACCTGGTTTACCCATTTACCTATTACATAGGCCTGTTGTATTTATAGTCTAGTTTCTGTATTTATATAATGGAGTTTATGAGCATATTAGTGTGTGTATGTGTGTGTGTGTGTGTGTGTGTGTGTGTGTGTGCGTGTGCGTATGTCTCTGTCTGTCTAACACCTGTCTGTCTGTAAAAACAGCCACTAACGCCGTGAAAGGAACTTTTTTTTTAAACGCCCAAGAAGGGTTAGATTAAGTATACAAAATGAGATGTACCAGGCACTACAATTTCACATTCACACACACACACAAAAAGGACAATGATTTATAGCCTGGTTATGATACAAATCTTTGACACATCCAAGACTGTGATAACTAGTAAAAAAATCTCCTTTTTCCAATCATTTTTCATATTGAAAATAGGTAATTTTGTGTTTTTCCCCTCCCAAAATCAGTGACTTAATCTCCTTAATTGGCACTTACAGGGTTAAAATCTTAATTTATTTATTTTTTTATATTTAGTAGTTTTGATCAGGGCTGAAGTGGATTAACAGATCTGTGCAAATAAATTGGAAAAAAATATTTATCCGGTATATTTGTACAGCAGTTAAAAGTTAGTGGCTGAAAACAGCCACTAACCCCGTGAAAGGAACTTTTTTTGAACGCCCTGGAAGGGTTAAATTAAGTATACAAAATTAGATGTACCAGGCACCATAATTTCACATTCACACACACAAAAAGGACAATGATTTATAGCCCGGTTAAATGGTAAATGGTAAATGGACTTGTACTTGTATAGCGCTTTTCTAGTCTAACTGACCACTCAAAGCACTTCACTACATAGCCAGGAAAACCAGCATATTAACCTTATGCGGTTTGAGAGAAGATCTGAGAGGGGTGACAACATTTCCAGCAACACTTAAAACCCTCTCGGATGGTGCGCTAGTTGCGCAAATACACATGTACTTGCGTGCGACTGTGAAGACCAAGGTAAATTTCTCCTGGTTGTTGCGCCACCATGCCAGGGGGTTTTCATTAGGGTCGATGGGTTCCTCCTGCAGGTAGCGAGTGAGCTCCAGGTTGGCTCTGGCTCTCTTCGGGACGGTTGCAGACATGCTTGTCCGTGACTACAGCAGGTCTCCGAGTGTTCTTTTTTTGCCGCTAGTGACTGGTAGCACCGAGGGGCTGATGCCCCCGATCATCCAGCACTCTTTTTATAGCGGGGATTTGCTCCAAGACTCGGTCTACCATTTTCTGTTTGGAGCCCCATCTTGTTGGACAGTCCTGCATGGACGGAGTAATGGCCGTATAATTATTGAACTGAAGTTACACCTGCGGTCACATACGGTGATCGCGGCAGCCCATCATGCAATTTAATTTCTGCAGTTACCACGACAGCCCTATACACATGTCTGATGATGCACTGACAAGAGGATAATGAGTTCTGTGCCCGCCCAAGGTAGTCATCATGAAACAGATTTCCTAATGACCACCTGATTTATATGCCCTCATTGTAGATTTGGCAGCCTTTCCTAAGATGATAAAGGTTCTATTTATACATACTGTATCTCTGTGTTAATGTGTTAATATTTGGTGAGGCCCCTAGTATTCACATAATGATCATAACATTGGCACACTCCATCAGGTGCAGCTAATACGATTATGGAGATGAGTTTCCTGACTATTCTTCTTGTCTCATAACGTTGCCCAAATTAGGGCAACCGGTGGAGCTGACATCTCATATCATGTAGCCCTTTGAGAGACTCCTTGTTCATCGCATCAGATTACAGGTTGCTAAGGATCTTGACCCCATCCAGTTTGCCTTCCAGAAACACATAGGAGTGGAAGACATGATTCTGTACATGCTGCATCGGGCATATGCTTATCTGGATGTGCCTGGTTCAAATGTGAAAATCATGTTCTTTGACTTTTCCAGTGCCCCCAACACCATACGGCCTCCCATACTGAAAGACAAGTTTCAAGCTATGGGTGTGGCCCCCTCCCTGACATCGTCGATTATAGATTATCTGACTGCCAGACCACAGTATGTCAGGATGGGGAGATGTGTTTCTGTAACACTGAAATGCAGTACTGGGGCTCCGCAGGGTACTGTTTTGGCTCCTTTTCTTCTCACCGTGTACTTCAGGTACAACTCGGAGTCCTGCCACATGCATAAGTATTCTAATAATACGGCTGTTGTGGCATGTGTCCGCGGTGGACAGGAGAAGGAGTACAGGGACCTTGTAGAGTTCTTCAGTGGCTGGACCAAAAAGAACCGTTTGCTCCTGAACACTGCCAAGACCAAAGAGCTGATGATGGAATTCAGGAGATCTAAAATTCCATGCCAGTCAGTCTGCATTGATAGAGAGGAGATAGAGACCTGCAAATACAAGTGGGTGTTGCTGGATAATAAACTGGAGTGGTCTGCCAACATAGAGGCAGTGTACAGGAAGGGCCAGAGTCATTTTTTTTTCCTGAGTCGGCTCAGGTCCTTCAATGTCTGCAGTGACATGATGTACATGATACACGCTATCATTGCACTGTTCTATGCTGTTGTCTGCTGGGGGAGTTGTACTACAGACAAAAACTGTAGGCAGCTGGACAAGTAAGCAGAAGGCTAGACCCTCTCAGTGCTGTGGTGGAGCAACGGATGAGGAGGAAATTATATTCTGTTGTGGAGAACAATAAACATCGTCTCCACAGCATCCTGGCAGGACAGAGGAGCAGTTACAGTGAGAAGCTCATTTCACTGCGCTGCAGGACTGAGAGGTTCAGGAGGTGCTTTGTCCCCACAGCCATAAGGCTTTTTAACAGTAATTGCTGAAATGTTTTTTTCAAATTTATTTATTTATGTATTAATTTATTGTTATTGTTGTTATTGTTCTAATATACAACCATTGTAAAAAAAATGTTTTAATTAGTTGGACTAATTTTGAATTTCTCCCATTGGGGGATGAATAAAGTATTTTTCTATTGTATTCTTTTCAACCGCTGTCAATTCAGTGGGCAACAAAGTGAACAAAGAGCAGCACCACAGATGGCAAATGTAATGAGAGTGGGAGAGTGAGAGTAAAATTAAGACATATGCAGTAAGTTTACATGTACTTTTAGTGGAGCTACGGTTACACCTCAACTTGCATCGTTATTGGGAATCCAGCGATATTGATACATATGCTCACAAGTCACTGTTTTCACAAAGAGATGTTCGTTATCCCTTGTGGTTGTTCTTTGTTGTTACTGGCTTCCTCTTCTATGTACTGGATGGGAACAGTGGAGCATGTTCAGAGCTCCAAGGCCAGTTTGAGTCTGATTCGACTTCCAACTGCAATGTCTGGATGCAATGATCCAGCTTCAAGAAGCTCGATTTCATACGATTTCAGACTAACATATTTAAACATATTTTAAAAGTCCAATTTTGGTCAAACTAACACAATATATACATCATTAGCTGAAAAGAGCTTGAGCTATTCAAGGTTAACACAAGAAATTTGCGCTAAAAAAAATAAATTTAAAAATGGACGAGACTCAGTGAATAATTCCCTATAACCCCTATATAGACCAGTGAGCAGTGCTGGCCAACATGTCATTGGGGGCATCAGGTGGGTACCTCCTATCATCTGTGTTTCATCTAGTTGGGCCTACGACACTCAAGGAGGCTAGACAGTGATCACTGACATCCCAGAGTCACTCCTCTAATGCCGGCTATCACTGCTCCTCACACCACAACAACAATCTTTTTTTTTTTTTTTCCACAATCACAAGCTACCCCAGCCTCTCACCAACTACACACCAGTCATAGTAGGATAGTAGGGTGGGGATACAAACCCTGGTTTGGGTAGGGGGTAGAAATATGTTAGCCCGATTTTTTTCATTGGACGCTCAAGAACAAGCTGGAGAAATCGTTTATTAAAAAAGTATTTATTAGTGGTCACAAGTAAAGTATATTGCAGCGCTGGACTCGGAGTGCCAGAGCTCCCGCAGGAAATCCGTCAGGCCGAGCCCCGATATCCGGAAACATGTTATATTTATATTCAGCTTTATCTCACAGAAGTTGTTTTCACACTTGTCAGAGTATAATTGGCCAGTTTTGGGTGACATGCTCAGGCCAGCTGCTGTCCTTGTTGTGTTCTTTGGATGTGATAAACAATGTGTGAGTGTGTGAGTGCTGTTTTAGGCGTGGATCTAATGTATCAGACCTATCTGCCCTAATAGAGATATTTTGTCTGACCCAGTTGTTTATGTCCTTCTAAGGTCTTGGACCATTTAAGGTCATCTGTTGTGCAGTATGAGCAAAGTGGAAAAGTACCAGCTAGGAACATAGGTTATTTAGGAAAATACAGAATATGAATTTATAATGTCTAAGATCAAAGCCAATTATAACAAATAGAAGAAGCAAAGATTAATAGGAATGGAATTCAAACCCTGGTTTGGGTAAGGGGTTAATGAAAGTAAAGAGGGTGCCAGAGGTGGAGGCAGGACAAGTCACACAAGTAGATTTAACGAACAAACTCACCTAAACAGGCCTACAATCACTGAAAATGCCTGCAAAAACAAGGCCAGACAGGCCAACTTACCTAAAATGGCCGCCTGGTTTCAAAAGGCCCACATGGGCCACACCCTCCTCTTAAATACATCCTGGATTTCTTCCTTGCTTCTTCCAAGAGTCTGTTTACCCTAAGTGACCCCCTCCTGGGCCCCTAGCTACCATTGCTTCTTCTGATCCAAATCCTCTGACTGGACTTTACTGCTTCATCTGACACTTCCTTCACTATTTTCCTCACACTCTGTCCACTTACACCCAACTCCCACAAAAATGAGACAACAGACTTTACAACAAATCCTCTACATCCTACTTCCACTGGACAGATCCTAACTTTCCATCCCCCCTGCCTCTGATTCTGACATAACAAGCTATATAAAAAGCTAACAATAAACTACATAGAAGGAACCCACTAGTCCGACTCTGTCAGAGGTGACAGAGTAGAGATAGGGTGCAGGCATAGAAGGAAGTGCAGAAAGATAAAGTGCGAAGATTGAGGGGGTAGGTAAGTACAAGGTAAGTGCTAGGATAGGAGATGCTCTCTGAAGAGCCGGGTTTTCAAGAGTTTCTTGAAGATAGACAGGGACGTTCTGGTAGTGCTCGGTAGGTCATTCCACCATTGTGGGACGACACATGAAAAGAGTTTGGATTGTCTTAGGTGTGGTGTAGGCACTGCTCTACGACAATCCTGGGACAAACAGAGGGACCGAGCTGTGACATAAGCCTTTGCATGAGCATTCAAGTAGATGGGAGCCGTTCCATTAAGCACTTTGTAGGCTAACATCAGTGACTTGAATTTGATGCGGGCGGCTAAGGGTAGCCAGTGGAGTTCAATGAACAGAGGGGTGACGTGTGTTCTTTTAGGCTGATCGAAGACCAGACGTTCCGCCGCGTTCTGGACCATCTGCAGAGGTTTCATAGTGCAGGCTGGGAGACCAGTTAGGAGAGCATTGCAGTAGTCAAGGTGGGAGATGACCATGGCCTGCACCAGGAGTTGGGTGGCATGTTGGGTTAGGTATGGTCTGATCTTTCTTATGTTTAGTAATGCAAAGCGGCATTAACGAGCAACCGAGGTAACGTGATCTTTGAAGGTTAGTTGGTCATCAATCATGACACCCAAGTTTCTAGCTACTTTTGATGGAGCAAGAGATAGGGATTCAGTTTGTATGCAGATGCTGTGGTGTATGGTTGGTTTGGCTGGAAAGACAAGCAGTTCAGTTTTTGGGAGGTTATGTTGGAGGTGATGGGCTTTCATCCATGTTGATATGTCAGAGAGACAGGCTGAGATTCATGCTGAGACCGTGTGGTCGTCAGGTGGGAATGACAGATAGAGCTGGGTATCATCAGCCTAACATTGGTATGAGAAGCCATGTGATCGGATGATCTGTCCCAGTGAGTTGGTGTATATGGCAAAGAGAAGAGGTCCCAGTACTGAACCTTGGGGGACCCCTGTGGCGAGGTGAAGCGCTGCAGAAGTGTGACCAAGCCAGGATACTTTGAAAGACTGACCTGCTGCTACTGCTCTACTCCACACTGGTTTGCTTGGGCCAAGCCCCAAGCGTCCCCAGACTATTTGAACATTACCCACAATCTCTGTATTTCTAAGAGTTGCTTCTGCCTCCTGAGCTGCCATTCTTGGATTCCATTTCCTCCCCTTAGTTGGGTTTGGAACCACCTTACTAACTACCACATCATTACTCCCAGCTACAGGAGCTCTGTAATAACTTTAGTACATTTAAACTCCTCTACTTGACTTGATAGTGTGAGCTTGAGTATGCCTTACCTATACAGTGCCACAGTTCTTAAGCATCTAGGAACACCTAGCCACGTCCTAATGTAAAAGCTAACTTATCTTGCCATTTTTTCTGCAAGAGATAATGGAATATCATACACAGACAGTGTATGAGATTATTGCCTCTGCCAACCTGTTGTACTTAGGCACAGTCTAATATCCTGGAAATAAGCTCTTATTTAGTTAACAACAACTGCAGGTACTCTAAAATAATAAAACACTTTCCAAATAAGGCTGTGTGGCACTGAACCAAATATAAATAAGAACGCCTCCTGCCCTACACCATGCTCTAGGAATATCTGTTTCTCCCAAACTATTCTTAATGGCCTCCACAAAAACTTTAAGATATCAGGTGCACTTTTATAAACCCGGTAGGGGACTCCATTTGGCCCTGGGGCCGACGAAGCCTTTGCACGCCTGACTAACTCCTCAACCTCTTTCCACCTAGGTGGTCTAACATCCATCTTATGAGCTATTTCTCCTAATGGTGGCATGTCCGGTGGAAGGCCTACTACTCTACATTGCTCAATATATGAATATGTATTTCTTCGATACTCTTCCACCTCTGACTTTGTTACTTTAAGCTGCCCTCCCGTTTCCTGGTTAAACAACCCTTTAACAAACTTGAACTGGTCCCTATAAAATGCAGTCCTTACATATTCTATCTTCTTTCTCTTTTCTCTTCTGAGATATTTAGCCATTCTGCATATTGCTAGCCTGCTTCTCAATTCTTTCTTCAAAACATTCATTCCCTCCTTCTCTTCCTCTGCAGCTCTTTTCCACTGCTTTCTTAAGTTTCTTCTTTCCTTAACCAGTTTCTCCATTTCTCTTTGCCGTCTCAACTTCACTAATTGTACTCTTTCAACCCTCTATCTTGCACCCCAAATCTTTCATCACCATAGGAGTAAATTATATCTCCCATCTTCTCTAGCCTATCGCTTGCATTTCCTCCTAGCCTACTTAATATTAATATCAAATCTTTGACTGCCTCCCACTGTTTTTGCCATTTGCCCTAGGCCACTTAACTCTAGCTTTCTGCTCCATATTTCTCTCTCTAACTGGCCTATTCACCTCAGTATCAGCTGCATCCCTTCCTAGAACCTCCTGCTCCGTAGCTGTGTTTTTGATATCCTTTGGACTGTAGTTTTCTACCTGCCGCTGGACTTCATCGGACTTACGATTGACTTCTTAAAAAGTGCTACCCTTCTTTTACCACGCATCTCTTTCTTCCCTGATACATTTTAAGGCCTTTAACTGACGTTACTTTCTGACAGCCACAAGGACAAACCTGGAGCTTATTTCTGTCACGGCCTCAGGACACAGATGCAGGATCAGTTCAGAGTCAAGAATGTTTATTTATAATAAACAGCAGGAGGATCTCCAAACAGAGCAAATAAAGAGGCTGTGAAATTCCTGAAGCACTCTCCTTGATAACTATGGTGAAGGAAAGTGCTGCTTTGAAAATGATCCAAATCAAAACCTCTCCACTCCAGGAGGAAAACAAAGGGCTATTAAAGATTACAAATAAACTCACGCTCTCTCACTGAGGCGGACTTAAACAAAAGAAGCTCTCTCAAAAACAGAGGCACTATGGAAAGGTTACAAATAAAAACCTCTCCAAAAACGGAGGAACGAAACCAGGCTGTGGAACTTACCGTGGTGCAAACTAAAGCTATGGCTTAGAGGATAAATTACAACAAAAGGATGTGCTCTGCAGGAGGATCGCTCACTGCAGGCTCGAGGATTCTGTGGCGGTGGAAACTAAGGACGTGGAAACTGTGGACCAAGACGCGAGTAATGAAGCTCATAACAGAGACAACACACTGGCCCAAGACAAGGGAGACGCAGACTATTTGAGCACAAGAGGAGCCAAGGGGAACAGGTGGAAACACTTTGGGAATCAGGGAAGACAATCAGACACTTGACACAGGAGGAAGAGCAAGGTACCTGAAATGAGAGGGAAGTTAATATTTCAAAATAAAACAGGAATTGACGAGACAAGACATGAATCAAACCTAAATCGCGACAATTTCCCTCTAGCCTACTACTTTTATTTTCTCCAGCTACGCTCTCTTTGCTCTGAGAACTATTCTGCCCAGTTCTAGCCCTAGAGAACAGGTCCGTGCCCCTATTCTTAGTCTTATCTCCACCTCATAGTTGTGTTTGTTCCAGTGTCAGTTGCCATGTAGTCTGCCTGTGAGTCATGTAGGTCTAGGCCAGCTAGGCCTCGCTACTGCTACCATGCTATCTTTAAACCACCACATGCATGTAGCCTGAGGCCTAAAGGTCTGGCTGAAAAAACTATTTTCATTTAAACTGTATGACTGATGGCACTGGAGCATTGCTCCAAAACCAGCCCACAGTATACAGTGCTACTATGAACATCACCCAATCTGCACTAAAACAATGCCAGAATGAGACTGTGTGTAATTTGCTCACAATGTATAGCAACAGTAAATAATTGTATAACTGCAAAAGGTGTGCAGAACCAGTACCAGTCATAGTAGATCCAGCTACAGATCTGGATACAGTCACACAGCCATGCCCAGTACTTTGGACAGTGCAGTGTAGTAGCTGAGAAGGAAATAGGATGTGTGTTGGCTCCTTAGCTACCTTGTTCTTAAGCAGCTAGTGTCCCCATCTCAACCAACAGAGCGATGACCCCATCATACATCGGTTAGCCCTGTCTGGCCCAATGGTAGACATCAGGCCAAAAGCCCTGGCCCCTAGCCCAGAAGGGAGCCCCTATCAAGCCCTGCTTATACAGGGAAGTGGAGAAGCTATTGACCCTGGCATGCACACGCTCACCCACTATTAACAAAGTACTGTGACAGCGGCTCAGCAAGCCTGAGGAGGAAAACAACGAAAGTGGATAATTACCATTGTGTTACCCGTTATCTCAAGAATTTTAAGTTTTGTTAAGCCAGCTAACATAAACAATGGCTGCTGTATTGAGCATTATTTGAAGTATTCCCCTCAGGTGAGAGATGTTAGTTGCACTGTCAACAATTAATGTGACTTCTTTCTTTTTTCTGTCCAGTCTTTCAGAGAACCAGTCCCTGTTAAAAATGCCTCCCTGGTCAAACCCCTGGCTCGTGGGGGCCATATGTCTATCTATGGCCCTACACTTTCTCATTCTATATGTTGACCCACTGCCGGTAAGGATTCATACATACACTATGTCTTTGAAAGGTTGCCCACTGGTATTTTATGGAAGAGCATTATACCCTTATGGGACAATCAGAACACGTGATCATAGAACTCAAGTATCATCCAGTCATTTTTGGTGAATGCACATGAGCAGATAAAATACCCCAAAATCACCAGCATCATGCTGTGGGTGCTTGTTACCTCAGGTGATTTTCCAAATACGACCTTTGTCATGGACTCAGTGGGTGGTGGTGTTGAAGATGTCACTTCCTGTTATCTTGATGGATGAGGCCCTCAAGTTCCTAGCTCGCAACTATATCGAGCCAGGTTGCCAGATCCAGGTAAGAAGGGATCGCTGGGGTGTGGTACACAGCAGGTTATTGCACAATTAAATACATTTAGTCTAATCCTGTCATATTCCTGCCTTTTGCTGAATTCCATTTTACAAAAAAGACAGTAGAAGAGGAGGAGGAGCTGCAGAGGTCAAGGGCCAACTTGGGATTTGTTGGTGCAGCGATTTCGAGACTATGTCAGTCAGTCAAGGGCGTGTCCTGGTCATTCGTCCTGATTTCTGCACCGCTAGTGATCTGGATCTTCAGTCTGGACTCTGATATCACCAACATCTTCTGGGAGTGACGGAAGAAAAAGAGGATGGGTGGGCTGCAAAGGAAACACTGAAACACAAGAGTGGGGGAAAAAAAGCAAGTGTTGGGGCGTAGAATGCATGAGGCTGAGGGTATGTGGAAGCAAAGATATATATATTTTCTGAGTAGTGTAACAACAATGTTCAGAAGAAGGAGTGAAAAAATTTTGCCAACAGACAATCAGAAAAAGAAAAATACAAAATATGTAAGGTTGTTTTATACGACAATTTCCTCATGAATGAAGGCGCTATGTGTAGCCATTTTTCTGTGATCACAACTGTTCATTCCCCTTGCTCACTTGCACTGTACAAGTACCTATCATTTCCTTTTGTTGGCTGCCAATATTGGTCTGTTTTTTCATTTCAACACTTTCGGCGATTGACAAAATACCACTATAGACCCTTACATGCTAAATTGTGTACGGCTGCATATTACATCACAAATACTTTCAATTATCCTTAGCTTACTAGCACACTGAAATTATGTACCGTAAATTCCAGACTATAGAGCGCACCTGAATATAAGCCGCACCCTCTAATTTTAAAAAGAAAATCCATTTTGTACTTGCATAGGCCGCACCGGATTATAAACTGCGGGTGTCCACATTGTAATATGAGATATTTACACAGAAAGATGTTACATGTAACGATTTTAAAACTTTTAGTTAAATGTGTATGGTAACATAAACAAATACATACTGCAAATGCTGTTTTTGCTGAACAGTACTTGTAACACCAACGGTTTTAACTTAAATCAGTAACGCACAAATACAATAAATGTATTTTTTTCGAACAGTGCTGGTAAAAAAATCGTACAGTAGCCTACCAGGAAAAGTCATTGATCGCCTTCTTCATCTTCTTTCTGCACACTAAAAACATCAGTCATTTTCAGTGTCCGAATTGAACAGCCTCAGAACTTCCTCACTCATTTCAGTCTCTTCGTTGTCGCTCTCACAATCTCATCTCAGATTGATCGCCTTTAGTTTAAAAGCTGCATCATATGTATTTCTTTGTTTGTTTTCCATGTTGAGGGCCAGGACAAATGACGGATTTACAATAATTTTGTAGTGTAAGTGTGTTTGATTTATCATACAGTTTCATTGGACCACTGTGAACTATACGTTAATTTTATTGGTCTAATGTTATGAGGCAAAATATTTTTGGTGGCATAAAAAGAAAAGAAAAAAAACATATATTAGCCGCACCGTATTAGAAGGCGGTGCTCAAAGCCTGGGAAAAAAGTAGCAGCTTATAGTCAAGAATTTATGGTACTTGTTTAGAGTAACTGAAATTGATTAAAGCCAATTAAAACAAACATAAAGATTCAGCACTATCAGTATAATTATAATTTATGTTATAAAATCAGTCAGCATTTAGATATCCTGCCAAAATTACCCAGAGACACAAAAAAAACAATGCCAATCACTAGTTTTCTTCTTTTCCCTTTGAATTTTTTTGTCTTTTTTCTTTCTTTTTTGTATTTATATTCCAAAGAGTTTGATTTTGTTAGCTTTCATCTTTTTAAAAGACCTGGACTTAAACCAGCCCATTTGTTTGTAATCCTTCCAAGTTCTCAGGAACCACTGACTAGCTTCAAACAAGTGATGCAACTGAGGTTATACCAATGAAATATCTGAAAACAAGTTGCTTGGAAACATCTATGATAATGGCCAGTAAAAACAACAGGAAGTCAGAGGTTTATGTGTGTTTAGTTTATAGTTTAAGTTAACATAGGCTGATTTTTTTTAATGCAAAGCTAACTGATCCTTACATCTTAGTATAATTATCACTCCATTTTTTAAGGATTGTTTTGTGGTTGCTTTTTGTGCTTGACAGAAAAGTGGGAAAGCGTACAGCTTACTTTTTATGAGTTTACCTCTTAGTTTAATATTATTTAGATAGTAAATGGGTTCTGTTGTGGTACTTAATGTTTTGCCTTTTCTGTTATAACAGTTTAAATATTAATCTGGCTAATATTTAATCTGTTAGCTCAGTTAGCTAAGCAACTCTTCGTCTTTGCAGCATGGACTTAGTCTAAATGTTTCATCATATTTACCTGAGCTAATCTCTACATAGAATTATATATTTTGTGTGGTGCAAACTATTTTAACTAACCTACTTTGTCACTCTTAAGTTTGATCTCATCATAGAAAGATCTCATACATATAGTTTCTGCAAAGAACAAGTTGGGGCATAAATGGTGGTAAAATGCTACGCATAGCACCTTTTAGAAGAATGTGTTTGCTTGGAAATTTTGTGGACTATACACACAAATGCACGTATCATCTTTACATCCTTAATTACCATACAACAGTAATATGTGCCCATTAACAAGTAATGATACCTGATATTTGCATATACAACAGAATCTTCCAGCTGGTGCAATCTTTATACTCCACAGCAAAAATATTCACTATCATTGCTCTAATTTACTTGACACTAAGAGAAGCACCTAACCAGTGAAAACTGTTAGCAGACCATTTAAGAATACAAGCCACACATTTCTATTTTAAATTGTTTTGAAATGGAAGTTTAGCCTGAGTTTGTCATATAATTATTGATCCTGCAGAAATGTGCAGGTGATGTAAAGCTTGGTGGGTTCTCAAAGGTATTCACTTAAACTGAGGCTGTGTCAGGGTCCTGAATAAACTTCAATACAACCTTTGTTCTATTAGATCTATAGTGTTTTGTGTTTATTGTTAATGACACTGAAAAGTCTTAAGTGAAGACTGGTGGTTCTTCAGATATATTGAGGCTTCACAGATGGGTTGAAGCCTTTACACCAGGATGACTGATATGAATCTGTTTCAGCAAAAAATCTGAATATTTTGAGATTAGTATAATTTACTGTAAAAGAAAAAGTCACTGTAAGTTTGGATACATATAATGCTAATGTAAGGCTTTTGTTTATTTACTCTACTCTGAGCATTGTGCAGAAAAGCTGAGGTTATGTCTCCTCTGTTTAGCTAACACCATCTGATGGCTGACATTAGTCTCACGCAGGTTTGATCTTCAGAGGTTATTATTATGTTAATGTCATGTTCTTGTATAACTTTACTTTTTTTCAGTTTAGCTCAACAGAAGTTCTCTTACGGAATTTTCTTGTAAAGCGGTCACTGTATTAGATATATAATCTATTATTCCCAATTTCTCAATCCAGAATTCTTTCCAAAATATTTCTTCAAAATATTGCTCTAGAAATGATTTTACCCAAATAATGTGATATTTGCTTCATACCATTTATATAAAAAAAAACTTGTTCCTTTGAGACAAAAAATGTTTTATAGTTTTGTTTGCTCTGTATTTGTTTTAGTTACATGACAACTCATCATTTATTCAAAACCTTAAAGTAACTTTTTTTATATATTATAGTCTGAAAATAAAAATTTGTTGCAATTAAGTTTTTTTTATACTGTTAAAGCAGAATAAACACATAGTTTTTGCAGCAATTTTTTTTAGTATTTATCAATACGTCATTGTGCTGCAAAGAGGAATGTCATTATTTATAAAACATCGTAACAAGTTTGTTTACACTTCTTGTTTATTAGTTGATACTCATGTTATAAAGAGAGGGAGTGTTGTAGGATTATCACAATGTTGCAGACTGCTCTTGACTGACTCACTTGTTTAAATAAAGATTAAACTGAGGAAGTATAATAGGGTTGTTAATTATGTTTTGCTGCTCTTCGTCATCAACAACAAGACTGAAGCAACATTTTCAAGATTTAGTTTTTCACTTTTTTCGGTTCATTCTGCTGTTAGGGGGTGTTGTCTTTAGAATTATGGGGAACAAACAATAAGAAATATACATATATATTCAAATCTCAAGTGCATGTTGTGTGTGTACATTCCATAATTTCTGTCAAATTTGTTTACAAGAAAAATAATACGTTTAATAACTTTGGTATCTGAATGGGGCATCTTTAAGTATTGTAATTTATTGGATGCTCCTGAAATTTCAAACAGGTGATGTTTTGAGTCTTTGAGAAGCAAATAGGGCAGAGGATCTCCAGTTTTTCAACAAATGTTTGAGAAAATCACTGAACTCTATTGAAACAATGTGTCTTGAATAAAGATTTGAAAAAAGGCATTTGCATATTTATCCCTCTACAGTGCAGAATATCACTAAATTATTCAATGAATAAGGACAAATTTTAGTGTTTAAAGGGCAATGGAGCAAACCTAAGCTGGGGGAAGGAAAGGAAGACCATTCTCCAGTGCTTTCAACACAATTTGGCATTGTGATGGTAAATTTTATGTCTCAGGACTGACAGACCCTCCAATCCACATTAACCATTTGTATCACCCAGACACGCTAATTGTTTTAAATCATTTACTTCTTAATTAACACTCAGACAAGATAGTTGTTTTAACCTCCTGTTTCTTAATCATCAAGACTGCATCCTACCCCCCCTGGAGGTGTGGTTACACACCTAAAGAACAAAGCCCCCCTCCTCAGGTATAAATGCTCTGTATTGCTTTTGTCTGTATCTTTTTATACCATTGCCGCTGAATGGTGTGGGCTGATCTTTTTCCTTGCAACGAAGAATAAAAACTTAGCCGGCCGGCAGAAAAAGTAAGTTTCTCTATTTCATTGCTCATCAGAGGTATTAGGAAGGAAGCGATTGAAAACTTCCATAACAGCATACACGTCGTAGAGAAAAGCTCCATAAAATAGAAACAGATGTATCCAAAATGTCCTGGATTATTGGCTGCAAATGTACCATGGCTCATGAGACTTAAGGTTTGTGTATTTCAAAAGATGATCAGCTGCATTTGGTGATCTGTGGCAGACAGTTCAATCTGCTTTGCAGCCATCTCTTGGGAAAGCATCATCAAAACTACTGAGTCAAAGAAAATGAACAAATTGATCAATTAGACTGGGTTTGTTTTAGGGACTGCCCTACAGTCTTTGCAAAAAATAGGCCTTATGTTAACCTTATCAAAAGCATGAAAAAAACTTTTCTGTTCTGTTCGACCAGGTGTACTGTCCTTAGACCAGTTAGCATTCAAGATCTCTGGAAGAAATGGGGGCTATGGACCACAGACAAAAAGCATCCAAGCTATTATCAGCAAAATCGTTGGCTCTGTGTTGGTATGGGCTTGTATCAGTGCCCTTGTTAAAGGTCTTTTACACCTTACAAGCAGTATTAATGCAAACATGTTCCCCGAGATTTTAGAGTAGCTTTTGTTGTATTCAAACACAAAATTAAGTTGTGTGAAAAAAAAAAAAGTGAGGTATCTTGGCTATATACTGTCTACAAATAAATAAAAGTCAAAGTAAGAGTAAAAATCTTGTTTGCTTTAACATTTCTGAACAGTTCTTATATACGACCACATGATGGTGCCAGTAAGAAAAGATTGGTGTCAGTGGAAAATAGACAGTTTTAAACCTCAAACTCTTTTCTTAAACAATTTAAATACGAAAAATGGGAGAAAATATTACAGTTACAGTTATAGCATTTGTGCAGCCAAAGGTGACAAGTTCCAAAGTATGTGGTGTGTGTCTTACCACGTGTATATATGTATGGGTGATAAGGGCACTGGGAGTGGGTGGGCAATACTTGAGTTCCATTTATAGACATAGAAATAGTCAATGTGAGTGCTCATGTACCAGTAAATACAGCTCTCACAAAGAAGGAAGGACCTCTGTACTCGCAAACTGCAATACAAAGACTGATAATAAAAGAAACAGTAAAGTATAAAGCAGAATCCAACTTTTTCCTGTTGGAAAGCAAAGACAGCAGTGAAGACAGTGCTGAATCTTCTCTATATGCAGTCATTGCTCTCTGGTGGAAAGCCTCTGATAAAGTAAGTCATTTTAAGGATTTAAGCTTTTCCCTCTAATTTTGCCACATGTAGGCAAACTGAAGTTGTGTTTCTAGATATGCTGTCAGTTGGTCTTACCATGGAGCTTTCAAGATGAGCTTGAGTGGCATCTTTCATACCCAAGAAAGAATGGGCACTCTCAAGAGTCTCACTCACAAGAAGATCTGAAGAGTATTGGGAAAAATTTGCACATGATGGTGATTGGAACTATATAGGCATAAAGATACCCAAAGAGGTAAGGTAACATCAGTTAAGGTTAATTGAGCATTCCCGTAAGGTGGTGTATCAAGTGAGTGATATGAGAGGACTGATAGAATGCCATCTTTTTTTCTGCTTTCATTTAAATTTATGTGCGTCTGTGTTCATGGCCTCATAAGGGAGTATATTTAGGCACCTCCTCATTAAACATAAAGTGAAATGCAAAGAAGTAAAAGTAGGAACAAATACGAATCAAAGTAGTCTTTAGTAGTCCACACTTGCCCCTCAGGAATAAATAAAGTTTTCTGAATCTGAATCTCATTTAATTCTTAGAATATGTTGTTTGGTGACACTGTTTTCCATAAAACAACAGGAAAGAGATACTCTTCTTCACAATAATGTGATTGGCTGGCTGGTCAGAAAGATTAAAGAAGAGTATCTTGATTATTAAAAATAAGTGAACACATCAGTGCTGAAGTGCAAAGTGGTTCTAATCATGGCAGCTCAAGAACAGGGGACACAGCTATAAGGACAGGTGTTAAAATGAACAGGTTTAAAAATTTTTAATTTAATGGACAAATTTGACAGGTGTTCTAATTCTTCAAAAATAATCTTTATTGACACTAGATAAGGATAATATGTTTACAAGACATTTAAGTGTTAAATATAAGTTCAGCTTGCTCACTTATTAAAAATGTGGTGTTCACTTTAAAGAGGAATCTCTGGGTGATTGAGATAGCATTGATGATAGTAGATGATAGTAGATTGCAATGATACTTCATACACTGGATGTTCACAGTTCTGTGTGGCATAGATAAACATTTTAAGGATATATACACACCAAATTTGAAGTTATGGTCAGCACAAATGAGTGCATACTCATAACTGTTTTTAGTTATATTGTATTCAACTACACAAGCACTGACTGCAGCTGTAACTATTCAATAATGCTTCAGTATTCTAACTATGAAATAATTTTTACCCAACAAAAAGTAATGAAATATGTCAGAACAAAACAAAAACAAATATTTCAGAGGCGAGCAACAATAAAGTATCCCAATCATGTGTGTTGTTTACAGAACTTCAAATCCAATATTAGAATGAATTCTAATCATAATTTCTCAAATTCTGCAGCTCATGCAGAAGACGAGACTAGCCACAATGTTGAGATCGTAAGGAATTATTGGGCACGGGGATAAGTTAATCACTAAAACCAGCTGCAGACATTTGCATTGGCATTCTCTGTTAGTGCTATAGCTCTATAGTTTCATGGTCTAAAATGACATGCACTATAAAGAAGATGGAAACTTATAGTTAAAATTTTGAACAGCACTACAAAATGGCTGACTTGCTTCATTGTGAGCAGTTAAAAAAAATCAAACACAGCCGCAGTTTTGTTTGGCTGAGCAAGTTCTATTAAAGCTCTATATGTCTACAGAGTTGAAAGAACAGTAGATGTCCTGAAAATGTATGAACTGCAGAGGGATTTAAGGGTTACAGATACAATATGATTTGAATCATAAATCAACATAAAAGAAGAACTCTCTCTCGTTAAACGTTAGATTACTGACATTAGCATTTTGTGCTGTCTGGTGTGCTGATGTGTTCCTCATATCCCCAGCTGTAATGGCTCCTAGCTTGGCCCAGGCTTACAGGAGAAGGTGGTGGATGGCTGTCACGGCCGTCATGGAGAACTTGTTCTTCTCTGCAGTTCTACTGGGCTGGGGCTCACTGCTCATCATGCTGAAGAACGAAGGCTTCTACTCTCACCTTTGCATGGGTAAAACCACTGTTTCTCATTCTCTGTTTGTCATGTATAGCATACACTGCAAACAGCAAAATGTGTGTGAGATGTTTTCAATTTCAACAGCGTTCCTAATGAGGTGGAGAGTGGATCCTCTACCAGAACATTAACATAACATAAGATTCAGATCCACACCAATCCATGCTACATGTATGGTCTAAATTTTAGGAAGTTTGATGGTTTGTCCAAAATCACTATGACAAAAAACAGGACTGATCACATACCACCTACAGAATATGCTAAATCTTTGTGTTTATTAAGACAAAATGTGGTCCTGGTGACACCCACTCTTGTTGGAACTACCACAATATTTTCAGTGTTTCTGCAGGAGAATATAGCTTTTCTGTCTGTAGAAAGAGTCTGTCAGCACAGTGGCATCACAACTGTACATACATCATATATTAAATTAAGTGACAACTACTTTGTCACTGTACTCCAGTCATTTACTATTTCTTTTACGTATGACATTTAAAAAAAACCATCTGTATTTTCTACTTTTTACTTACATTTTCAACAGACCATTACTTTGGTTTTAATGTATTGGATGGGAATCACTGATAACTGTAACATTTGCATCACCATGTGCTTGTTCAACAAGATTGATAGAAACTAAGATGGATTGGACAATAATATATAAAAATGATGATCTTACACAACAGCATAACAAGATGTAAGTATTGTCCACAATATGAAGAGCCTGTAACAAGGGACATGGATGAAAACGTAATAGACATAAGGGCAGACACCGCAGATTCAGCATAAGAAGTCATAGCTTTTGGAGCTTTTCTTTGTGAATGTGTTTTCAGTGTTTATTATTTTCATCATATTGTTCTTGCTTATATTCAACCGCAAATATTGCCAAATAGTTCAACTGGTTAAGCAGGTGCCACATTTATACAGATTGAAGCATCTTTGAGCAGTTTGAGGTCCAGAAAAGTGGGATAGCGTAGGTTGAGGTACAGAAAAGTGGGATAGCATACAGCTTTACGATTTCCCACTTTTCTGTCAAGAACAAAAAGCAACCACAAAACAATCCTTAAAAATGGAGTGATAATTATACTAAGATGTCAGGATCAAGATTGAAATAACTGGTAGAATTGTCATTTAAAGGCTTTTCCCCCTTTTACTTTGATTCTTGCAGTATATTACAGACCCTGTACTTTTTCACTTTTTTGAGCAAAGTTGTTGAATCAGTGCCTCTACTTTGATCAAAAGTTTTTATTACAGATAAAAAAGAAACATATGTACTCTCACTTGAATAAATATTGTGTATACTTTTTCAAATTTTGTGCATTATGGGACTGTAAAATGTTGTGTTGTATTCAATGATGCAGTAATCATGGAATAAACCTTAATCGCTGCAATGGAAAAACACTCTTTAAAGGTAAAGCCTTTTCTCACCAGCAAACATTTTTTAAGAGATGATTACTTGCTGCTTTGTACTACTACTTGACACTTAATACGCCAGCAACAGGTACAGGTGCTTTGATCGTGTTGTAACAAAGGCTATTTAGAGGCTAAACGACTCAGTGAAGTGTGGTTTTCTCAGTCCCTTGGTTTTTCTTGACTCATAAGTCTCTTTAAGTGGCAGGTTCTGAATATTATAAATAGGAGGAGCTAGCAAAAACATGGATTCTGATTAATTTTCATCAGACTCTATGTTTGAGGGAAATATTGCACTTATTTTAACTGTAAATACACTATTTTAAGCGAGCCATGTTACTCCCGCCATTTACCTGCGTTTAACTGAATATCTTAGCTTTGACATTCAGAGCCTGGGCAAAAGATATCCTCAAGCAACCTGTACTCCAAGGACACATCAAGCTGGGCAGAGGCAGTGGCGGACCACAAAGCTACCCTGGATGACCCCTGAGGGGGATACAGCCCCCTCAGAGTACCGTACAAAGCCACCGAAGTAGATGTCCGGCTGAATCTAGTTCCGAGGTTTTTAAAGACTCTCGTTGTTTGTGGGCCACCATCTTTACCCACTTCATCATCCAGTAGATATTGATACGCTTAACGAAAGGCGACTGGCCTAAGATCCCAAGGCCGAACTTGGGATCTGACACTGCTCACAGTCAAAAGAAGAGCAAGTGGAAGGCACATAGGCCGCAGTGATATTTGATTTAGTAAGAGGAAGAGCGAGCAGAGGCCACTACAGACAAATGCAATGGCTCTCCTCCAAGTACCTTGGAGATATTATTACCATATTACGCCATCGGTACCTTGCAGAGTTGAGGTCCCATGCACCTCACTGCCCCAGCTGACCAGATCAAGACTAAGTGTCCGGACGATGGATAGAAATAGAATAGAAAAATATAATAGAAAAATACTTTATTCATCCCCCAGTGGGGGAAATTCAAATTAGTCGAGTAGCTCAAAAAATTATAAATATTTACAATGATTGCATACTAGACAAAAACAACAACAATAATAATGATAATAATGATAATCAATGACGAAATAAATAAATTTGAGAAGAAAATGTCAGAAGTCACTATTAAAAAGCCTTATGGCTGTGGGGACAAAGGACGTCCTGAACCTTTCAGTCCTGCAGCGCAGTGAGATGCGCTTCTCACTGCAGCTGCTCCTCTGACCTGCCAGGATGCTGTGGAGAGGATGTCTATTATTATCTAAAACAGAATATATTTCCTCCTCATCCGTTGCTCCACCATAGCACTGAGAGGGTCTAGTCTTCTGTCTACAACAGAACTGGCCTTTTTTACCAATTTGTCCAGGCGCCTACAGTTTTTGTCTGTAGTGCAACTCCCCCAACAGACAACAGCATAGAACAGTACACTCTCAATGATGGTGTGATAAAACATGCATATGAAATCACTGCAGACATTGAAGGAATAAGTCTCAGGAATAAGAGACGGCTCTGGCCCCTCCTGTACATTGCTTCTATGTTGGCAGACCACTCCAGTTTATTATCCAGCACCACCCCCAGGCATTTGCAGGTCTGAAAAGTCTCTATCTCCCCTCCATCAATGCAGACTAACTGGTATGGAGTTTTAGATCTTCTGAAGTCCACCACCAGCTCTTTGGTTTTGGTTGTAAGCTGTAGGATAAAGTAGGATAAAGCATGGCCCACAAGGCCCATCCACTCTCTTATCGTTAAACACCCTGGACTAAGGTGTGACGCCTCGGAAGACCCTGCATGGAAGTCCCGAAGGAGAGCAAGACGGGGTCCGGCGGCTGCAGCCTCACAGGATCTGTGATTTACGGGCCAAACGACCACAACGACTGCACGGGGACCCCTGCCTGCGCGCCAACAGCAATGGACAGCACAGAAAAGACCCTCGGCGTTCGAGATCCTGGACATTCTTCCGCAGGTTCACTGACAGAAACTTCGTTACGACTTTCAATTGGAATGAGGCCCTCAGTACCAACTTTGAATTGGACCTGAGGAAAGAACCAAGACCATGGATAGGCCAAGGTTCCGACCCAATAATATGTGCTATATGTCCGAGCAGCTCCGGATCCGGCCGATAGGTAAATAGTCGGATTCCCCTCGTCTGCACCAATTCTATGTCAACTGCGAGGCTTTCCTTTAATACAAAAATCATGAAAATTTTATTTGAATATTACTTTGGAATCAGATGTCAATTTAATTAACATGATTGACTGATAAAATTTTAAATGTGCAGAGTGTGTTCCTACAACCAGATGTTGCAAACATCTACACACTGGCTTGTGCAGACAAAATCAATGTCCAGTGGAAGTAGTGGGAGATAAGACACAGCCATTACCCTTACTATGTTTGAAAATAGTATAATATTAGCACATTAAGCGGTTATTGGTGGATTTGTCAACTCTGACAGCTTACATGTCAACTCTGTCATGACGGAGTTGACCCTAACGGAGTTGACGAAATGGCATGTTTTTCCCTTCTGCAAAAAACAGCTAGCTGGCTAGTTTTTTGGCTATTGCTAGCTGTCTCCATAATCTCAATAAAATACTTTAATTGAATCCACTATGGTTTAATAAAAAGTATCATGATGAAGAGATGGTGTTGACACGGTCCAGCTGTTACCATTGGAAAATTGACATCATATTTTCATCTAAAATATCAAAAAATGTCAACCATGTATGGTATTGATGCATTCACCACAGCCAGGAGAATGAGAAGGAGTCTTCAGGGATATAGCTGACCACGCTATTGCCTGATTTAATGAGGTTTATGAAAAAATCTGACGGAGTTGATGGAAACAGAGGACACAACTTTGATAGGCAGATTTCTATGGAAAATATTTTTAGATGTTCATGGCATGCATTGTTTTATACATTTATAACCCTTATCCTATATGTTTTCACAATTGTAGAGGTTTTAAAAGTTTTTTGGGGCTGGTGAATACTGTGACCTCTTGCTGAGGACAAGAGAAATAACATGGGCCGTCTAACCACTGGTTATAAATTAAAACAAGTATCTCCCACAAAAAGTAATTATCTATGCTAAAAAAAACCATCAGTATTCACAATTACTTTAGATCCAACTTTGTGAGTATGTCAATCATCATTAATTTCCTTTTTTTTTATATGAATAAGACTTGTCTATTAGGGACATGTTTTGTCCCGACTCTCGAGAATCAGTGGATTTTGATATTTACTCACAATCCCACTTTCCTATACAGATCAAAGCATAAAGGGCAGATCCAAATGTGTTTAATCCATTCACACACATTTGCATTTAAGGACACAGCAGTCTTTGGGAGACCAAAGTATAGTATAAGAATCATTACCACTCCCACAGTGTAAAGTTTTAATTTTCAGAACCAGTTACAACCAGCACATCTTATACCCAGTGCACATGTTGAGATATACATATCCTGAAACTGCAGTCACACTCAAAATGTCATCACGAATTGCATTCCATTTGATTAGGTTTTGTTTTTCTGTGTTTGCTTCCACTGTTATAATCCTGGATTGTTTCCTCTGATATGATTCAGAAACCGAGACTACTGACACAAATGGGACTTCCATTAAAAGCAGTGGTTGGCGAAGTTGTGTGGAGCAGGAAGAGATATTAAATCTTGGCTTCACCATCGGCTCGTTCCTCTTGAGTGCAGCCACATTTCCCCTGGGGATCTTGATGGACAGATATGGGCCACGCCCACTAAGACTCATAGGCAGGTATAAGTCATCATCCATTTATGATTAGCTTTACATGTGAATAAGATTGCTTCACTGTTGTGCTTATTATCATTCATTGATAATTGATTTTTTAAAAACTGTACTTAGCAAGAATGTAATTTCCCATATGTATTGAAGGCAGGAGATTATGTGTGCTTTTGAAGAGGAACTGTGGTCAAATTCAGAAGGCAGAGCCATCTGCCTTTTACAGTATTTGTGACTTTTGTCACGCCGTGTGGAGTGGAGGTGAGGAGGGAGGACCCGAATGCAGATTTATAATAAAATAATAAAAAATTAATTAATAATAAAAAATAAAAACTTGATTTAATCCAAAGAGCTGTAAAAAAAAAACGCGGCAAAGCCGGGATACAAAAACCTAAACTGACAAAACAAAACTTTTGGAACAAACAAAAACCTGACTATGACTATGAAAAAACCTGACATGAACTTTGAAGGTCAAGGACAAACCTGATTCAAACATGAATGACGGTGAGGATGAGCATGAACAAACTGGAGAAATACAGAGGAGGCTGATTAGTGAGTGCAGCTGATGACCAGACCAGAGGAAACTGAGGAAAAAGGTAAACGGACTGCACTTGTATAGTGCTTTTCTAATCTAACTGACCACTCAAAGTGCTTCTAACACATTCACATTCCTACAGCACATCTTAAGTCACATAACATACACATAACTATGTGCTTTCTAACCATTCATACACACATTCATATACATAGGATACATAGGTAGGCAACGTGGGGTTCAGTGTCTTGCCCAAGGACGCTTCAACATGTAGCCAGAGTCGAACCACCTTCCTTTTATGCCAAACAGATTTGCTTTGCCAAGGGAAGTTTTATAAATGTAAAGCTCCCCTTGATGCCCATTTATTTATTTCTGTTTACAATATATAACATGTAATAGAGCTGAACCGGACCTGGGGACAAGGAAAGAAGAAGAGGAAAGAAGAGGAAAAAGAACAAAAATAGAAACAAAAACCAGACAACCAGCTGCTACACCTGTAGAAAACAAAACAGACAACAATCCATGGTCTCTCTTGGGAATCCAGCCTTAGCGCCTCCAGGAGCACCTGAAAGCAGACAAGCAGAGAAAAAACAAACACACAAACAAACAAAAACAAGCACAAGTAGCAGTAATCGCATACAACACAACTGTGGATATAGATGACCTGAGACGACATGCTAATACATCAACCATGCATCCACCCAGAAGACTGCAGAGGAAAGAGAGCCCCCGGACAGAGCCCCCATAAGCATAGGGCAGAGGCCCCCCGGGAGCCAGGGGCAACAGCCCACCGACCCCGCCAGGCCCCAGCCGCCCAGACATGGGCCGTGCACCGGACCCGGACCCCAGGAGCCCGAGCGCCCCCAAACCCCCTGGCAGAGGCCCCACCCAATACCCGAGAGGGCCAAGCGCCCCAGACAGCCACACAGTGGGTCAGCACCTGCCCCAGCGCCCCTGGCCAAGTGCCCTGGGAGTCAAGACGTGCCCACAGGTGGATGAAGTCGCGAGCAGCGGGGAGAGGCAACGCCGCCCCCGCATCGGGAGAAGCACAAGCAGGCCAGGCGACAGTAAATCCCAGACCCAGGCCCAATCATCACCACACACACTTGCACGTCCCATACATCCATACATCCACACATCCACACGTCCTCCCTCCCTCAACTCCGCTGGGGTGTAGCAGCGGGCACACCAGGGGGGGCCAGCAGCCGCCCAGCCACCACAGACCCCGAACCAGCAGAATAATTCATTAATCCTCCTGGCCCCTCCCACCCCGAGGAGTAACCAGGAAGCGGAGGTGTGAGAAGACCCCTCCCCTCACCCTTCTGGCTCTTCAATATTTTCTAATAGTGAGCGATTAAAATTGAGGGGCAGCCAACCTTGTAGAACTGGGAGCGCGGCCCTCTGGGCAGCCTACATACCCAAAGAGCCCCGCCCACCAGATGCCACTCAGTGCAACCACCCCCCAAGACCTAGTGTGTGTGTGTGTTTGATAAGTAGTGACGTCTAAGGTGTAATTAAGTCGAACCACCTTCCAATTGATGGGCAACTGCTCTTCCTCCTGAGCTAAACTAAAGACTAGACAGAACCATATAGACAGAACCATAAAACAAAAAACATGACAAAAATGCAAAACATGACTCAAGGGATGGATTCCAGACATCCCTAAACTGGGTGGGAGTAGGAAGCTCAAAAGGAGGGACCAAAAAAAACCAAAAAAACAAGAGTCCCCACCAAAAAAAAAAAAACTCTTACCGCTTCAGGCGTTAGGTTGGAGCTGGAGATGGTCTGGCACCAGCTCCGGCAACGAGAAGGCTGGAACCAGCGACTTGGAACCTGCAGCCGGTCTGGCGGGCAGCCAGGCATCTCGCAAAGAGGAGGCGATCCCGGCTGGGCCCCCTCTGGAGCAGGGCCTGGAAGAGGCGATCCCGGCTGGGCTCCCGCTGGAGGCTGTGGCGCTGGAGGCTGCATGCCGGGGACTGTGGCGTTGGCTCAGGAGACTGTGGCTCTGGAGACTGTGGCTCTGGCCCATAGCCCTCTCCCAAAGCGGAGGATCTCCAGTTTGTCAATAAATGCGTGAGAAAATCATTGAACTGTTTGAAAAAAAATTTCCTCAAAAAAGACATGAAAAGATTCAAGGAAACTGGAAGAAATCCAGTGCGTGAATGTAAGTGGGCAACCCATGATCTCTAACTCCTCAGATGGCACTGCACCAAGAACTGTCAATAATCAATAGCTGATAGAACCATATGGACAAGGGATTACTATGTATTACCTTTGTCAAGCACATATGAATATAGTTGTATGTACCCAAAAAGAATGTAATTTTCCACATGTATTGTAGAAAGGAGATTATGTGTGCTTTTGAAGATATACATACCCTTTGTCAAGTACATAGTAAATACAGTGAAATCAAGTGCCATTTTTTTATTTAATCTGTATAGTAATACAGGGTTAAATTCACAAATGCTACTTAATTTCACAATACAAAAATAAAACCTTATGTTAACCTTGTTTGGAGGCAGTGTAGATTTCTCAGGACTTTGAGGCATCTAAGATGGACTATTAAACAAATCAGTATTTAAGAACATTTTTGGAAGCAATGGGCCCCATATGCTCCAGACCAAAGAGAAAAAAGGACTATCCAGACTGTCATTAACAACTGATACAATCTCATAACATCACATAGCCTGACTTTTAGACTATGTGATGTTATGGTGTTGTATCAGTGCCCTTGACTAAATTAATTTATACTTTTATTATGTCAGCGTTAAAGCAGAAAAGCTAATAGAGATTTTAAAGCAGCATCTACTGATCAGCACATTAAACAACAACATTAAAACCACTGACAGGTGAAGTCAAAGTCAAATTTATTTGTATAGGACATTTCATGTACAAACAATTCAAAGTGCTTTACATAAAATAAAAGCATTGAAGTGAATAATACTGGTCATTTTGTTATAACACAACATCTGCTGGGAAAATTTTCATCTTGGCATTAACATGAATGCTCCTTTGACACTTAACACCAACCTACGCATTTTTTTCAGACCAGTCAAATCCCCCACATTGCAACAACACTCTCCTAAAGTCGCAGTCTACCCAAGCAGGATAACAGTGGGCCCATTGGATGGGGCCCAAATAAACACAGCAAATACTCTGATGTCTTCAAATCCCCCAGACATCAATCTGATGGCAACCGTGAGAAGCTAGCCAAATCCTAAAGATCCCACAACGTGCAGGGCCCAAAGGATCAACTACTAACAACCTGGTACCAGACATTCCAGGACACCCTTGAGTGTTCCTTTTACACACCATTGTGGGGACATTTGAAGGTATAACGAGGACCAACTCAATACTTGGTGGTCATAATGTTATGGCTGTTCAGCTTATTCTGCCTTCAAGAGTGCATCTTTTCCAGAGATGTCCATACAATTTTCAACAAGATAGTATGTAACCACTCTCTAAACACATAACAAGGGCATTACTGTGGAACATGAGGGTACAGACACTGGACTGGCCTGTCTGTAGTCCTGACCTGTCCCTAACAGAGAACATGAAGAATTTTGAAATAAAAAAAAAATACATCAACACCTTAATGTTGTACAGCTTAAGGCTGGGATTATATCGCTTTTAATTATGGGTTTGTGCGATTATTGATGGCTGCCTTGCATATTCTATTTGGAGCAATGATTTTACATGTCCTCAGAAATTAACATTCCACAGATGTAAGATACAATATGGAGGTGACGGTGGGGGGTTGGCAGTGTGGGGTAAATGTGAGAAGATATCCCACGTACTTGAGTTATCATCCACAGTGCCGTAGCTTCTGTTTCTACCATCATCTTAACACAAATCAAATACTAACCTGCTTTATTGTCACAAGGTTTGTTGTTCACATACTTAAACCCTTATGTTCCGTATGGTCTAAGTGGAATTCTCTGATAACAGGCACAGTACACAGGAATGTATGTAAACGATTACATCGACAGGGTTAAAAAGCTGTAAAAACTTTTTTTTTCGGCCTGAGTCATATTTACAGGAAGAAAGGGAAAAAAAATAACAGCCGAAATCCTCATTGCCTGGTATTATCAATAAGAGATTGTATTTTGACCTTTATGAGATGGAATGTTATCGTTACAAAGTAGTACTAACTTCCCAACTTTTAATGGAATGTGTTTCAATATTTGTTTTTATATGAAGAAATTAAATGACATTGATGAGAAAAGAAAACGTATGTACATTAGAATAATGTACATAAAACCCAGCCTAAAAGTCTGACTTGCTTTTTTTTTTTACACAATTGTCCGAACTAGTAGTACAACTGTAGTTCCGTTGGAATTTTCTTTTTTTTTTGGACTCACACCCCACTCCCAGATGTCCCAGATGTCATGTGTCTCTGTGTGTTTCAGTTCATGCTTTGCAGCTTCCTGTGCAATGATGGCTGCTGCTGCATATGACCCTGGAGGTGAGACAACACATTAAAGTCTGAATTATCCTTACTTGCATGAATCCAATTTAGCAACATGTCTCCATTGACATACAAAGCTGTGGTATATTTGTAGTTTGTTACCCTTCATATTAATCAGTTGCTGTATGATAGTGTTTTAGTATCGTACTTCATTGTAAGACTTCATCACAATTTATATATTTTGATGAGGCTTTAAAATGAGAAAATAAGTGAGCAGTGAAATGATGAAACACTTTGTAAAACTATTCCTTCTGGTAAATTAATGTGACCTGGAAAAAAAGATATCAATCCTACACTTAATACCCTTGATTTATGATAAAGCGACATAGTTCAGTTTATATGACAAACCTTTTCTCATTTGGCTATGTACATTGTACAAAAAAGCTATTTGCCTTTCATAGCTAAAAGCTGATAGCTGTTTCATTGCTAATAGTATTTTTCATTTAATCTGTTAGCGTTATCCGTCCTCATCTTCTTTGCTGTCTCCTTCAATGGCTTTGGAGGAATCTGCCTGACCTTCACCTCACTCACTGTGAGAGTCCGACTCACACACGCACACACACACTTTGTGTTTTACAACCTACAGTAATAATGGTGATCCAACAATTTTTATTTTTTTCTTTATCTCAAATGAACTATGGATAAAATTACCATATGCAATACTAAAGTTTCAGATCCAACCAGAGAGAACTATCACTCAATGTAGCGGTTCCTCTGAGCTTCAGAACACTTTTCAGCTCATTTTTTGGGTATTCCAAATCCTAGCTTTACAAGATGATTGATGCTTTATTTGGTTTTTTTTGTCGTTGTTCTTTATTTACACTGTTGTAACATTTATCTCAATACAAACCCACAGTTGTAAAAGACTGAACACAGCAGCACATACAAATCTTAGCACATCAGTTAACTTTTGGTTCAAAATGTGCTACAGCTGCTAAAACATAATCGCAATGGACTGATATAATTCACCTCAAAGTGACATGCTGCCATAACAATGACAAATTTTGCTCGTGTTGTATATTGAATGAAAGATGTATTCATGAGTGGTAATTTAATTCATATATGTGTAATATATATGCCAGTCCATCAGGGAGATAAAATACAAATAGAACATTAAAAACCAGCCTTCCAGTGTGTTTAGGGAAAAGCAGAAGGATTACCTTAGTCAGGATTCATCCTCTGGGTGATATAAACGACTGTTACAAATATAAAGTTTTTCCATTCTTCTGTTGATGAGATATACAATATTAGATTGGTTGACCTTTAACTGTTTCCTAAGAATTATGTTCATGATGACTCCACACTGTTTGATTGTAAGCCAACCTTAATATTCAGCCCAACAGCAGGATGTGGTGTTCACTTTTCCACATTAGGTTTCGTCTCCAGATTCTAGACATGAACCCAGAAGAACATCTCTGGACAGACCTCAAGTGAAGATGGACTGACACTGCACATCCAACCTGATTGAGCTTGAATAGCATGCCACCATAGCATAAAACTGGGTGATAAACTGGCCTAACATATCGTATTATGAAACAAAATTGTATCAAGGAGATCTCAAGAAGCTTAAATATTTATGCAGTATATGTGTGTGTGTGTGTACACATATCAAGGCAAAAATACTGATGGAGTTTAGCCAGCTATTAGAGCTTCAGTAAGGTGCAATGAAGATGAAACTTCCAAAGAAATACAAACACATGAGGCACTGAAGATGACAAACAATGACTCACACCCTAAGAAGGTACACTAGAGAAGCTGAATCCAAAATCTTATACAATACTGGAAGAGCATTTGAGAAAGAGAAGCATCACATATGCATAACAGTAATGATCCATGGCTAGTGGATCTGAGAGTTGACCACAGTAATGTCCCAAAACAGAAACCAGTGACCATCACAGTGGGACACAACCAAGAAAGAGTCTCAAGTATCAAGAGCTGGACTGCACCAGGCCCTGCCATGATACACACTTACTGTCTGAGCAAGACATCAACTCCCTGATACACCTCACTAGGCTATACAGCAAGGACATCGGGATGTCATTTGGACAAGTTACATGCAGCTGAATGATACCAAAGAGAGGCAAAGTCATCATGACAAAAGAAGTTTAACTACTAGAGGGTACCACAGGATACATTGAGGACAGCTACAAATACCTTGGGATCCCACAAGATAATAGCAACCATGACGAGGATACATGGATTTCAGCCACAACCATGTACCTTCAAAGAGTAAGGCAGGTCCTGAAAAGGAAGTTGAATGGTCAGAACAAAGTCAGCGCAATCAACACATACAGATACCCCATCAGATACCCCGCTGGCATAATAACCTGGCCAAAGGAGGTGATAGAAACCACTGATAACAAGACAAGAAAGCTCCTCACAAAGGGTTTCACCCCAGGTTCAGCACTATGAGATTGTACACTAAATGGAAGGAAGGAGGCCGAAGCCCAGGGAGCGTCAGAGCCACTATTCAGGTTATTATTCATGGCATGTACCATCTACAGATTAAAGAAGTGGCTGATATAGAGAAGTCCTGTCAGTGGATAAAAAAAGGCTTGTCTAAAAGAAAGCACAGAGCCATTAATAAGAGCAGCTTAAGAGCAGGCCCTGAGCACAAGAACAATAGATCAACGCCAGATAGGATCCCAAGTGCAGGCTGTGCAAAGAGGCCTCTAAGACAGTCCAGCACATAATAGCGGGGTGTAAAATGCAGGCAAGCATGGAACGCCAATAAAGTGTGAGAATAGTATACAGTAACATCTGTGCCGAGTATGGGTTAGAAAGTCAAAATAGGAGATACATCCAAAGGTAGTGGAGAATGATAGAGCTAAGATCCTGTGGGGCTTCCACATCCAGAATGATAAACAGGTGATAGCTAACTACCTGGACCTTGTGGTGGTCAACAAACTGCAGAAGAAGGCAGTAGCAATAGATGTAGCAATTCCAAGTGACAGCAACATGAAGAAGAAGGAACACGAAAAGCTTGAAAAATACCAAGGGCTGAAGGAGGATATATATATATATATTTATTACAAAAAGGTCAAGATAGCTCATCCATTTTAACACATTCAAAAAGAAGTGGTTCTTTATGAAGTAAAAAAATATAATATTGAGAATGTGTCATGATCCTTTTGACTTGAAACGGAGCTTAAAAAAAACCAAAACATCCTGCTAGAGACACATTTTTTCTTTTTAGTGAAAAGAATACATTTTAAAAACAAATCCGAAAGAAAGACAAACGGAAAATAAAGGAAAGAAAGAAGGAAGGAAGAAAGAATGAATGAGAGGAAGTGAAAGGAAGAAAGGAAAAAATTTAAACCAAACAATATCCCGCAAATCACTTTATTTCTAAGTGTCAGGAAAACAATGTAAAGGGGAATCATTTCCCTGTCACACTGTGAATGGCCAGCTGTGTAGTGGTGAAAAAAGCCACTTAAAAATCTTCTCTTATTTTTATTTAATACAATTTTTCTTTGATCACTTTTTGTGATCAAATGATTCCTGTACTCACCACTTCTCGTGTTTCTCACCTAACCTTACACAAACATTATCTTGTTATCTTGCCATATTTCTCAACAACAAATCAATGTTTATTTACATTATTCTGTTCTTATAAAATAAGAATACGGTGCATGTTTTATTGTTGTTGTTTTTCAGAAAGATAATGTGTGAGCTTTAATGAACTATAACTTCAAATCAGCAGTCATCTATCATATATAAACAATTAGTTTAAACTGAGCTTGGAGGCCTGCAGTATGAAGTGAACCACATGCAGTGTGACTGGCAGTATTACAGCTATGTCTATAGTTAGAATGAAAGTCTGCTGACACATAAACAAACCACCACAGCTTCACACAGCAACCCTTTTTAAGACCTAGCCCATGGAAGACCTAACTCAAACCCTAAACTTAACCGTGAGCAGTTTACGCCTAACCTTAAGCTATAATTAACCTGATTTCATACCTTACTTCAAACCCTGACCAGGACCCCATAAATGAAATAGACCTTAAGAACAAGCATTTGTGCCTAAATTAATTACTGAGCTCAATAAAGTCAGTGTTTGCTCCAGAAAAAGTCCTGCTGAGATGACAACAAAAACAAATCCATTCACACACATTCTCAAATCTGCCATTTGCATGGTCAGAGAATGTTGATATTCACATGCCTATATACTCATTAAATTATCATGACAAACAAGCTAACTCCATAAGTTTGAGTTTTCATGTTTGTGTGTGTGTGTGTGTGTGTGTGTGTGCGTGCGTGCGTGCATGTGTGTATCCATGTTTGTGCATTTGAACCTGTCCCTTAGTAAGCTCAATCTTATAAATAGAAATGCTGTAGCACCACCTACTGGTTGCATGTCTACACTACATCTAAATCAGTGGTCCCCAACCACCGGGCCACGGACCGGTACCGGGCCGTAAGTCATTTGTTACAGGGTCGCACAGAAAAAATAAATAATTTATATAATTTCTGTTATATTGCTTATTAGAGTCTGAAAGATGTTTTATTTTAAAAAACGACCAGATTCTCTTGTGCTGCTTAACATCCGCATGTGTCTCTTGTCACGTAAAGATGTCTCGGTCACGTGATGCGTCATTCCAAAACTAAGCCCGCAAACCAGCGAAAAATCTTTGGAGAAAAGGCCAACTGAGGAGACAGAAGATGAGCCTTCGACCTCCAAGAAGAAAAAGAAAGCTTCATTTAACAGACAATACCAGGAGTAATAATTTGGATTTATCGCCACAGGTGAACACAAAATGTCACCTGAACTTCATGGTGTATTTAATGATGTTGTTAAAGTTATTAACCACGACAAAGCACACGCACTCAACTCCCGTCTGTTCAAGCAGCTTTGTGAGGAGATGGATGCAGAGCACAGGCGCCTTCTCTTACACACAGAAATAAGATGGCTATCCAGAGGAAAATCACTCGCCAGAGTGTTTGAGTTACGAGAGCCGCTGCAGAGATTTCTCTCAGAAAAAAAGTCGCCACTGGCAGCTCATTTCAGTGATGCGGACTGGGTCGCAAAACTCGCTTACCTGTGCGACATATTCAACCTGCTCAACGAACTTAATCTGTCACTTCAGGGGAAAATGACAACTGTGTTCAAGTTGGCAGATAAAGTAGCTGCATTCAAAGCCAAACTGGAATTATGGGGACGGCGAGTGGACAGAGGGATATTTGACATGTTTCAATCATTAGCGGGGATTTTGGAGGAGGACACTGCGCCTGAGCCAGCATTCTCCCAGCTGGTGCGCGACCACCTGTCTCTGCTTTTACAAGAGTTTGAGCGCTACTTCCCGACCACAAAAGACCCACGAGGGAATGGATCCGCGATCCATTTGTAAACAAACCGGGCGAATCCAGCATGTCCGTGCAACAAGAAGATCAGCTAATGGAGATCGCAAATGACGGTGGCTTTAAACGTACATTTGAGACAACCACTCTGCCGATGTTCTGGATGAAAGTCAAGGCAGAATGTCCTGACATCGCCACAAAAGCACTGAAAACCTTGCTACCATTTCCAACATCCTATCTTTGTGAAGCAAGCTTTTCTGCAGTGACAGCAACCAAGACAAAGTTACGGAACAGACTGGACATAAGGAACACACTTCGAGTGTCATTGTCTCCCATCACCCCAAGATGGGACCGGCTCGTTGCAGAGAAACAAGCCCAGGGCTCCCACTGATTCAGCGATATGGCGAGTTGTATTTTTCAGTTGTATTTTCAGTTTGTTTTTTTCATGCCGGTCCGTGAAAATAATGGCTACATAAAACCGGTCCGTGGTGCAAAAAAGGTTGGGGACCCCTGATCTAAATGACTGTAACTGTACATTAGTTTATGACAGCTATTCAGTCTATCATTGTCATGTTTCTGTTCTATTGTTATTTATCCACAAGGTTTAAATGGTTGAACTGATCAAAACATAGCTGATTAAGATGTTAACCATATTTTTGTATAATTTTATAATTTTACTTTTTGTTTTCAATGTGTTTCTCTCTCCTGTAGCTGCCTAACATGTTTGGGAATGTAAGATCAACTATCCTCTCTCTGATGATTGGTTCTTATGCTTCTTCAGCTGTCACCTTTCCTGGTGCCAAGGTGCTACCACACAAACACAAAGACACACTATAAAAGAAGTAACTAAAGGATAGGAAACTATGATAGAAATATGTTTTAAAAGACTTTCAAAGAGGAGAAGAGATTCAAGAAAGAGGCTGACAATACAGGGGAGAACAAAAAGGGAAGGGCGCTAAACCAATAGCAATGAATCTGACAAAGAATGACAAATCTAAACATAACAAAATAAACTGTGGATAATAAAGAAATAAAACCTCAGGAAGAATTTGAAAAAAAACTCTTTCTCCATGCCTCCTTCTTTTTCTTACTACCACATCTTCTGCTTCATCCTCCAGTTGATTTATGATCTTGGTGTGTCCTTTCGGGTCATCATGTGGGTGTGGACCGGCATGGCCTGCATGGTCTTCCTCAACTGCTTCCTGAATTGGCCTGGGGATTTTTTCCCTGTACCTGAAGACATCAGATACACGTAGGTGCAAAATTTCCTGTGGAAGCCTGCATGCTGACCCCAGCCTTCGTTATCTCTGTGAAGCAATGACCAATTCTAATAAGTGTAATTCATTTATATCTCAATTATATAATCAAGTTACATATCAATTGATACTTCCAATTGCATAGAACCATGTAATATATTATGGACATATATAAAAGGTTAAGAATTGGATTTTTAGCAGAGGAAACTTTGGTGGGTTAATATAGAAAAAGCTTTCATACACATAAAATGTGCATGAAACTGTCACAAACGTGTGGAAGGAAGGACCCAGATGCAGAACTTAAGCAAAAGTAGATTTATTTACAAAAACAAAGAACAAAAGGTGCAGCTGTGCCGGATATAAAAAATCTTATACTGTGACACAAAACAAAACAAGACTATGACTAAGAACAATGAAAACAAGACGAGACTATGACTTGGAAGGAAAGAGGCAAAACCTGACCTGACAAACCGTGACCGTGACCCATGAACCATGACCCATGAACCATGGCCCATGAACCATGAATCATGAACCATGAACCATGAACCATGGGGAAAGGTGAGGTAGGATTCTGCAATGTGACTGGGGAAACTAAATACTAAGGGAGGTGATTGGTGATGGAGAGCAGCTGTGAAACAAAACAGGTGACTTCAGTGAACCTAATGTGACAGGGGAAAAAACATGACCAGAAATTAACCTGAAAACAAGACAAGACCATACAAAACTTGACAGAACGTGACAGAAACTAGTCATGGGATTCAGAGTAAGAACATCCTGAATATATGAGCACCACAGACGGTTTAGTAAGCTTTGAGCAACACTTTAGAAGTTTTTGAACCCCAAAACTATGTACTTTTGACTTGTTTTGACATACACTGACCTTTGTTATGCAATTTTTTTAGCCCGAAACTGCCTTGGAGCACCAAAGGGCTTGATATACCTCAGTTCACGGTTTTGGTTTCCAGGCCAATATCACATAGTTAGTTGAACAGTTGGTTAGAAAGTCCAGAGTCAAGTTGTGGGGTGATGCGCTGATGCCCAGGTAACTGAGTTTGGACATCAGTCTGGATGGTCTGACAGCATTAAATGCTGATGAGTAGTCAACTACAGCACTTTGACATACACGTTGGTTGTGTCAGGGGGGAGTGCAGGATTGAGGAAATGGCATCTTCAGTTGACCATTTTGCTCTATAAGTGAACTGGAATGGGTCCAGGGTGGGAGGGAGGCATTATTTGAGTTGGGACCTGATCAGTCTCTCCAGGCACTTGATGGCTATAAGTGTACGGGGCATTAGGATGAACTCATCCAGGTCAGCTGCAGTTGCATGTTTTGGTACTGGCATGATTGTTGAGGTCTTCAGGCATGTAGGGACATCTGACTGGTCCAGTTATATATGATAATATGTTGGTGAAAACATCGGCGGGCTGCTCTGCACACACCTTGAGGACCCAACTGACGATCCCATCAGGCCCTGCAGCATTCCTAGTATGGACAGCTCAGTTCGGCCTGCACGTCAGCAGTGGAGAGAATCAGTGGCTGGTCATCAGGTGGAGGAATGATTTTGACAGATGGTGTTGCTGTCCCTGTCAAAGCAAGTGTAGAGGTTATTAAGTCTATTAGGAAAGGAAGGGTCAGATGTGGAAGGAGCCGCTTTAATGGGTTGGTATTCTGTGATGAGATGGATGTCCTGCCAAATGCAATGCCGGTCAGAGTTGTGGAAGTGATTGTCAGTGTTGTCTTTTAGCATTCCAGATGGTTCTCCTGAGGTTGGTCCTGGATGTGCTGTATTCCTCTGCATCCTCTGATCTGAAAGCTGAGTCTCTGGCCTTCAGCAGAAGGCGTACTTTGATACAGTTTTTCAATTGATAGTGATCTCAGACACTCAAATACATTATCTTAAGAACAGAAATAGTGATGTTTTATTCATATGTCCCTTTTAGTTGAATGATGAAGAGTCATTGTTTGTACAGTTTAAATCTAAAAAGAAGGATTAAATTAAGAGCTTGATAATCATGTAGGTTGCGTGATGAATAATGATAAATCATTAGCCTATTAAATCATTTAAGATAATTGTTACCAGAATAATCTTAGAGATCCTTGTAGGAAATGAATGCTCTACAGAGTTGTAATAAATAAATAAAATAAAAGTTGAGACATTTTTGTGGTGATGTCATGGTTTGCTATGAGAGAAAATACATTTAAAATCAATTCACATTATCTGTTGAATTCCCCTTTATTTTAGGTTTTCAGACAGGTACTAGTCCTCTTTATTATATCATAAAATCCCTTTATAGCAAATATGTTCCACAACACAAAATGTGGCAGTTTTACAATAAAGCTCAAACCTTGTACAGCATTTTCTTAACTGAGTTCCCTACAACCCACAGGTTCAATCTCGCCACATGAAGTTACATGCTCATTATAGAAACAACACACTGGCACAAGACAAGGGAGACGCAGACTATTTGAGCACAAGAGGAGCCAAGGGGAACAGGTGGAAACACTTTGGGAATCAGGGAAGACAATCAGACGCTTTGACATAGGAGGAAGGGCAAGGTACCTGAAACGAGAGGGAAGTTAATATTTCAAAATAAAACAGGAAATGACGAGACAAGACATGAATCAAACCTAAATCGTGACACAGCTACACAGAGCCATCTTGAAACATGAACTATGTTTTGGACATGTGAACAAACTTTCACAGCTTATGTTTTTCTGTCACAGTTTATGTTTTGATTGCTGTTATGTTCAGACATTGTCACAGTTTATGTTTTGATAATTGTGTTTTCAGGTTCTTTGTCATGTTTTTAGATTCTGTTATTGTCATGTTTCTCCCCTGCCATCAGCTTCACTCATGTCACCTGTTTCATTGTCATCAGCTGCACGTCATTCACTAATCACTCCCTCCACAGGATTTAGTCTCCTGGTTTCCTTTCATTCATTCCAGAATCCTCACCAACCCTTCACGTCATGCCACAGAAGTCTGGTTTCCTGCCTCATAGTCCTGCTCAAAATCATAGCCTTTGTTAAAGTTATTTAGCCCATAGTCTTGTTTTGTTTTCACAGTCTTGTTTTTTCGTGTTGAAGTATTTCTGATTATCCGGCTCAGCCGGGCTTTTTGTTCTTACTCTCTGTTTTTTTTAATAAACCCTTTTGATTTTGAAAGACCTGCGTCTGGGTCCAACCTCACCAGCGTTTCTGTCACAAACTAAGTTATTACATGAGTTCTGGTGAACGTGTGCTCTGTGATGAGGGTTATAGTTTGGGTTAGTCTTTAGGGGATTTGTCAGTCTGCAGTTCAATACATAAGTGATCAAATTAAAAACTGAAAAGCCTTTGCACTTAGCATTGGATTGCTACAGTCGGGGGGAGGGGGGGGGGGGGGTGGCAGCAGACTTTCATTCTAACTATAGACATAGCTGTAATACTGCCAGTCACACATACTGCAGGCCTCTAAGCTCAGAGCTATCCATCCATCCATCCATTTTCTATACCCGCTTAATCTGTCAGTCGGGTCGCGGGGGGGCTGGAGCCTATCCCAGCGGTCCTGACATATCAGTTGATCAATATATCAAATGAAAGTAACCTTTGGCCTGAACAAATAATCCACTTAAATCTAATCTGACAAGTAGATTCTGACGAAATTTACTGATGTGTTTGATGTTGACCCTTTTCCATCTACTGAAGGACATCTCCATTACTGGTGAAAATAGAAATTCAATAAAGTAATCATAGACAATGTACCTTCATTATCTCCTACAAAACTAATTCTCAGACTTTTTTCTTCTTTTTTCTTCTTTCAGCAGTAAAAAGGTGAGGTTGAACAGGGTTGTGACGGATGATAGGATTTCTGGGGACAGGTATATCACCCATGTAACTATTATGGAAGATACCATAGGAGCAAGTCAACCAGAGTCCAAGCAGGGAGACTCCAAAATTTCAGCAAAGGGTACATTTTGTTTGATTTCAAGTCAACTGGTGACCTGTTTCTTGTCTTTTAATAGGTTTGAGACTATCAATGATGTTGTGCTGTTCATATATTGTTTGTTATATATTGCATATATTGCAGTTTTATTCAGAAAAAACTTTTTTGGCCACATTAAAACAAATTAGAGATATTGGGTTCAGCTGTTCTGTCTTAGTGAGATGCAGAAAAGGAAGGGGAACAGAAGGTGAACTTAATGTTTGAAGCCCACCATGAAGCATAAAGGTGGTGTGATAGTGTGGAATAACACGGCTTGCCATTTACAAAAGAATTACATTAAAAAGAACACCAAGAACCTCTTAAAGTCTGTTAAATCTGAAAGGGTGCAAGTTGTATTTATTATCTGGTCATATCTAATGTAAAGATTGAATCCAACCTTCTCAACTGGATTTATGTTTCATGATCGTGGCGGCCAGATCATCTAGACACCGGATACCCAATACATGAAGCCTAAGTATTTGTAATGGAGTAAACCAATGATTCAGTTCAATTCAATTTCCTAGCTAAGGAAACCAACAGATTGCACCAACAGATTGCACCGAAACTTCTCTTCAGTCCAATTTCCTGTCCTAAGTATGCATGGGGCTAATGTGGAGAGAAACGACTCCCTTTTAAAAGGAAGAAATCGGGTGAATCAAGAGAGCAAAGTGAGGAATGTTTAGACATAAGAGGCCCCCCAGCAGGCTAGGCCTACAGCAGCTTAACTATGGTATGTTTCAGGGTCACGTGAGCCATCCCTAACTATCATAATAGAAAGTTTTACGTCTAGTCCTCGTCTTAAAGGTAGAGAGGGTGTCTGCTTCCTAGACATTTACTGGCAGTTGGTTCCCCAAGAGAGGGGCCTGATGACTGAAGGCTCTGCCTCCCATTCTACTTTTAGAAACTCTGGGAACCACATGTAAACCTACAGTTTGGGAGCGACATGCTCTGTTAGGAAAATATCTTACAATGAGGTATTTAAGATATGATGGCGCTTGGTCATTAAGAGCTTTATATGTGAGGAGAAGAATTTTAATTCTATTCTGTATGCAAGAGGGAGTCAATGAGGAGAAGCTAAAACTGGAGAAATATGATCTCTCCCTCTCATCAAAACTCTGGCTGCAGCATTTTGGATCAGCTAGAGGCTTTTCAGAGAATTTGTGGGACAGCCCAATAATAAAGAATTACAGTAGTCCAATTTTGAAGTAACAAATATATGGACTTGTTTTTCTGCATCACTCCGAGACAGGATGTTCCTGATTTTAACAATATTACGAAGGTGACAGAAGGCTGTCCTAGAAACCTGTTTTATATGTGCGTCAAATGATAAATTCTGGTAAAAAATAACTCCAAGGTTCCATAATGTAGTATTAGAAGTCAAGGAAATACCATCTAGAGTAAGTATATAGTTAGACAGTTTCTCCTTGAAACGCTCAGGTCCAAAGATAATGACTCCAGCTTTGTCTGAAGCTGACAGTTCTGAGTCATCCAGTTCTTTATGTCTTTAAGACATGCCTGTAGTCTGACCAACCTGTTGGGTTCATCTGGTTTTATAGATAAGTACAGCTGAGTATCATCAGCATAGCAAATTACCAAAATCACTGAAAACATACTCACTGTGAAGCCAACTGTGTCTGCTGAACTAAATCCTGAATTCTAATAATACTTTTGTCTCTCTCTCTCCTCAGCCTCAGTGCCACTCTGTCATTCTGTGTGCTCTCCTATCTTTCTGTGGAGTGTCATCACCACTGCTATCACCCAGCTGAGGCTGATCTTTTTTATGGGTGCCATGAATAAAATGATGGAATTCCTGGTCACTAATGGTTACCCCCAACGTAAGAATAATAACTCAATTAGTGTGAATCACAAAACTAACAAACTAAAATAGTGTTAAAACACTATTGTGTTACTAAAAGTGATGATGGTTGACCTGCTGCTTTTGTCTTTTTCAGCCTCTGAAGAGCTACAGGAGAAGGTGGAGGAGCAAGGTAACTGTACAGAGACAGAGACTCAACACAAGACCAAGTCCAGGTTGTGTGTTGAGCCCTGCTATTTGCATGCACTTGTATTTATTTCAGTCTACATCTTCTCTCCAGTGGGTTTCTACTCGTCTATCTTTGGTACAATGCAGATACTATGTCTGCTGACATGCCCTTTGATTGGTTACATCATGGACTGGAGGATGAAGGAGTGTGAGGAAGAAAATGCCAACACACAAACAAGAAGGAGGTATGAACCTGATTTTGTCGCTATTCTTTATAGGTTTAGGTTTTGTGTTGCTTTGTACTGGTGTCCAACAGATCACAAGCCATGTGCTTATTATACTGAATTTTTAAGAGTTAATTTTGTCTCCTCATATTTTCTCTAAAATGACCCCCTCTTGGATTTCAGTGTAAAAGACCTTGGACAAAATCTAGCTTTCAACAAATCAAATCCCCCAAGGAGAGACAGAAAGATCCAGAAACTGACCAATGCCATGCAGGCTTTCATCTTCACCAACCTTCTTTTGGTCACCTTTGGAATAATTTCCTTAATTGACAATTTACAAATACAGGTTAGAAAAACAAAGATTTATGTTAACCATGTAAGAAAGCATAATGCATATGAACATTCATTCAAATGCACTTTATGGAGGAACAAACACTAATCATTATAAATCAGTCTGTTGCTCCCTCTCTTGTTCTTTAATAGGTGGTGTCATTTGTTCTGCACACCATTGTGAGAGGATTTATCCATTCCTGCTGTGGAGGTCTCTATGCTGCTGTGTGAGTAACACTGTGAGGGTTTTGAAAACTAGAAAATGTTTTTATTCTCAATAGATCTTGAATGTACAAAGGAATGTACAATGTAATGTATAAAGCTTGGAATCATCAGAAACCCAAACAAAAAGCCATAACCAGACTCTACAGCTCCCCTCAGCTTTACAGAGCTTATTTTATTTGTTTGATTGTTTGTTTCCTTATTTTTATTCATGCAGGCAGGGCATGAGTCAGACTTAGGCTCTGATTTCAGCCGATGATATGACATGAAATTTTATAGCCCTTGTGTTGGGTGTAAAAGTCAATGCCAAAGTTTGATTCTCATAGTAGATTCTATGGTAAATTGTGTGATTGAAAATACATCCATTTCTCCATTCTAATCTAACAACAATCTAACAAATATTTGTTCAGAGGGGTCTAAAAGATACATTAGTAAATGGCAGAATGAGGTTAACAACAATTATCGCAAGTATGAATAAATGAGTAAAACAAACGATAAACACAATATTAAATTATGTGGACAGTTGAGTAAAGGAAGCTATCTAGTGTTAAATGTACAAAAAAAAAACAAGAATATTTTAAATCTCAAATATAAACTTAAATAGTGGTGAAAATGCTAAAATATCTTTACAATCCAGATGAGTGCCTCTAAATTCATGCTCCAGAATAATGAACTATAATGCATTGGGCCCTATTTTATCACAAAAAAAACACACATAATCCATCCATTTTCTATACCCGCTTAATCCATCAGTCAGGTCGTGGGGGGGCTTGAGCCTATCCCAGCAGTCATCAGGCCAGAGGTGGGGTACATGCTGGACAGGTCACCAGTTCATCACAGGGCCACACAGAGACAAATGAGACAAACAACCACACACACACACTCACTCCTAAGGACAATTTGGTAGAGAAACCACTTAACCTAACATGCTGTTTTTGGACAGTGAGAGGAAGCCCAAAGAGAACCCACACATACACAGGGAGAACATGCAAACTCCACACAGAAAGGCCCCAGCCAGGAATTGATCCTGGCACCCTCTCACTGTTAGGCAACAGTGCTAACCACCACACCACCTAAAAACACACGTAATGATATGTAAAAATTGATTAATATATGAGTTGAAGTGTCTCTAAAATTGTCCTTAGGAGTGAGTGTGAGCATGTGTGTGATTGTTTGTCTCGTTTGTACTTGTGTGGCCCTGTGATGGACTGGCGACCTGTCCAGGGTGTACCCAGCCTCTCGCCCGATGACTGCTGGGATAGGCTCCCGACCCGACCAACAGATTAAGCGAGTATAGAAAATGGATGGATGGATATGAGTTGAAGTTACCATTCAGATGTCTTATACACTCATTATTTTTAGCCTTAAATACTCTGTGACTATGACCACCAGATGGCAATATGGCTCCATATAAAAAAAAATAAAAAGATGCAGCAAAAGAGCATCTACCAATTGTCTTTTACACCAATCAGCCATAGGATTATGACCACTGACAGGTACAGTGAGCAATACTTCTCATATTGATCCAATGCATCCAATGGGGTCTGAGGGATAGAGCCAAAGCATCTCAAAGAAACAAAGGTCTATTTAAAGTGAAGTGATATTTATCCTTTCTTAAACTGGTGAAATTCCAACATCTATGTAATTTGTGGGTGTGAGTCCACAAAGCCACACGTGAATCTCAGGGTGTCACACAGTGAAAGGTTTTGTTTAATCCACACTTAATTCGCTACAGTAATCTCATTTAGACATGGGATCTCATCAGATCGCAAGAGACACCTGTTTTGAACAGCCACGACATTTAACTAATTAGTTACAAACAGAGTTGATTTTAAGTAGAAGATATGACATTTAACATTCAAGAAAGTATCGTGTTGTAGAAGGTAGTTGTAGGGGCAGTGAAAGTGATTAGTGATTTACACCTCAAGATAGAACATCTAGAACATAAAGATTAATATTAATTTCAGACGCTGATTGAGACCAAAAGCTGTCTGAATGGACTCTTTGATCATTTTTTTCTTTGGCCATTTGACCAAGAGCCATTTGACAGCGCTAATGCTGTCAGACAGTTACAACTTTTTTTATTCAAAACCTCGAAAGAACTGATACATATTACAGCAGCTCCAAATCAGAAAAAACTGTGATAATTATTATTGTTATATATTACTTTTTTTTACTTCTTACAGTATTAATTAAATACATTTCATGAGTTGTCCCATAGACATCCTTATCATTTGCCAATATATATCCATTTTTGTATTTCAGGTCTGAAAGCACTGGTGAAAGTTACCAATGATCTCCTCTTAGCCTCTGATAGCGGACTTGTTTCTGTGCTTGTCCTGTTGGATCTCAGTGCTGCATTTGATATGATCGATCACAGCATTCTGTTACAGAGACTTGAACATGTTATTGGGATTAAAGGAACTGCATTAGGCTGGTTTAAGTCATATTTATCTGATAGATTCCAGTTTGTTTTTGTAAATGAAGAATCTTCCTCACACGTTGGAGTAAGTCATGGAGTTCCTCAGGGTTCTGTGCTTGGACCAATTCTTTTTACTTTATACATGCTTCCATTAGGTAACATTATCAGACAGCATGGCATAAATTTCCATTGTTATGCTGATGATACTCAGCTGTACTTATCTATGAAACCAGATGAAACCAATAGGTTGGTCAGACTACAAGCCTGTCTTAAAGACATAAAGACCTGGATGACTCAGAACTGTCTGCTTTTAAATTCAGACAAAACTGAAGTTGTTCTCTTTGGACCTGAGCGCCTCAGGGAGAAATTGTCTAGTTATATAGTTACTCTAATCCTGAAACATCCCATAGTTAAGCTGCTATAGGCTTAGACTGCTGGGGGACCTCATCTGTCACACCTTTCCTCACTTTGCTCTCTTTTTCCCCCTGTTTAATTTCACAATTGATTTTATGTACATGTGACATTACTGTGGTTATTAACTTGTGTTTCCCTGTTCCAACAGATATCCTTTGAATGGCGTTTTGGTGTTTTTCCCCCCTCTTTTCCCTCTTTTCTGTCTTCTCAAACCCCAGCTGGTCGAGGCGGATGGCCACCCTTCCTGAGTCTGGTTCTGCCAGAGGTTTCTTCCTGTTAAAAGGGAGTCATTCCTTTCCACAGTCGCCTCAGGCACGCTCAGGACGGGAGATTGGACTGAAGACAAGTTTCGGTGCAATCTGTTGGTTTCCTTAGCTAGGATATTAATTTTTGAATTGGCTCTATATGAATTAATTGGATTATGATTACAATGAATTGAATTCCAATTGGCCTGAATTGGACTATATTACTTAAGTGCCTTGAGATGACAATTGTCGTAATCTGGCGCTATATAAATAAATTTAATTGAATTGAATTGAAAGACATTCTAAAAAAAAAGATTTTTTTCATGCCCCAGTGATCCATAATCAGGATATTTAGCTGTAATTCCTTACCTCAACCATTCTGTTTCTAAAACAGAAACTAAGCAGCCATGTAACCTTGTCTCCTCCACTTGACACTTTTATTTTTAGCCTCTTGAACATGACCTAACAGTTGATTTGTGAGCTTTTAATCAGAGCTCTCAGGTCTGCTAACAAACTATACCTGGATGTGCCTAAATGTAGGCTAAAAACTAAAGGCAATCAAGCTTTTGTAGTGGTTGCCCCGAAGCTGTGGAATAGTTTCCCACTGCATATTTGGTAGTCAAAAACTCTGGAAGTTTATAAATCCTCTCTTAAAATCCACCTCTTTGTTGGTTAAACAGAACCACACAGAGGTCTCCTCTCCCAGGCCCAAAAACCTGGGAGAAGAGACCTCTGTGTGGTTCTCTTTATTGAAAAAATTAGGGGGTTGACTGCAACAACCTCGTAATGTTACACACCTTATGACGTTTTGCACGAAGAATGAGAAAAAATATCATCTGAAACACTCCATCACTGGATATCCTCAGTACCAGAACATCTTTTTACTTGCAAGAGGATTACGAATTGATAAAAACTTTACTGTCCCAACAGTTTGGAATGGGATGATGCAGTGAAATGAAAATAACAGTAAATGTAAGAATCACAGTCTTTATTTATTAATTATTATATATTATAAAAGACACACTTTCCTTTTTTTATGTTCCTATCCCTCCATAGGTATCCAGCCAACCACTTTGGGACACTGACAGGTATGCAGTCTATGATCAGTGCTTTTTTTGCCTTGCTCCAACAACCATTGTTCACATTGATGGTGGGACATCTCAATGGAGATCCATACTGGGTAGGGAACACTCACTCATATACACACACTGTATACAAACTCAGTCAAAACAGAAATTATAAGCAAATACAGTAGACCCAACAGGCTCTTGTACAGGTTTGCAACATGTACTGACATGTCTCTCTTTATAACAGATCAATGTGGGCCTTCTCATCCTCTCCCTGACTGGTTTTCTGTTGCCATTGTATCTGTTTTATCACCGTAGAAACCTGATCAGGGAAAAGGTAAATCGAGATATCATGGTTGCCTGCCTGTCAGAGAGAAAGAATGATATCCTAAACCAGTAAGACAGTGGACATTCTAAAAGCCAGGCCAATGGGCTTTCTGTTCATGGACACACACCGAATGGACATACTGTTTAAGGTGCTTGGTTGAGGGGAAATTATTAATTTATGTACCAACTTAAGGTTGCACGTGCAACCTCATTTCAATGACATTTGGACACTTCAAATGATACACAATGATAAAACAATAGCACCTAGCATGAACAAAGCAAAAAAAAGTTTTTTTTTTTCATTCTTATTTTCAAATAAACAAAACTCATTGAAAAGAGCCTGTAATAGTGCCACATATTGGCAGTACTTGAGATGTAACTTGAAGTTAGGCCTATTGTTTGAAAAACTTCTGTCATGTGATAATTTTTAGTAATTAGAGCTGTTGCGTCCAAACATAAAGACTTTGAGTCAGCTCTGCTTTTTCCTGTCATTTCTACAAATAAACATAACGACTGAGGAACCATTACAGTATCTCTCATTGTTTTATCCCATTTTACTAACCACATGCAGTAATGTTGCTTATGTCTTTGCAGTAATGAAGAGGCTAAAACTTGCTTTTGTAAAGTTGCTAATCTTTTAATCTATCTTAATCTACATTATGTGAGTATGCTTTAGGTCACAATTAAGGTAATCATTGGTTATTACAAAAACATAAAATTACAACAATTCCGAAGAGATTACCATAATGTAATAAGATATTGTTGCATTACTTAATAATCCCTGGTTCTTTGATAACAGAGTAAGGTGTTTCACTACAGGAATCGCTTTGACGAACTAGTGACCAACTATGGAAGCTCCAATGACACCACATCTGTCTATGTTGTGCTCTGGGCTCTGCCCCCTTTATACTGATACGGCCAACCAACCCCTTCCTTCTGCATGTTCTCCGAAGCCATGATCAGAAGTAAAAGGGAAAGGCACTAGACTGGACCTGACTTTTCCACTTCTAGCACTGTGTGAGTCAGTGATGACTGAGCCACATCCAGCCTGTGAAAGCTTACACGGTCCATCGTGTGTGATGGGACCTAACTAGCCACAGCACAGATATCCTGAACTGACACTACCCCAAACAGGGCTCATGACATGACTATGCTCTGAGCTGAATGGGCCCCTACCCTTATAGGGAGCTGAGTAGCTTTAAATCTGTAAAACAGACCTATAGCATCCTTGATCCAATGACAAAATCTCTGGCGGGACACAGGTTTGCCCTGATAAAGAGTGGTCCAGGAAGCAAACAGCTGATCAGACTTCCTGATGCCAGCTGTTCTGCCACATAAACCCTCAGAGCCCTCAAGTGTTAAGTCTCTGCTCCTCCACCAAGGAAGGTGGAACGCTAATAGCTCCAGTGTATGATAACTCCATCACTGTACGTACCCAAGCTGAATTGGGTCACTGACACACCTTAGTGAACCCTAGAGCCTAGAGACTGAATGGAAAAGGCATGCAAATTACTCACTCATTTGGCTGTGGTCTGAACCAAAAGCAGTGCAATCTTAAATGAAAAAACTTTTTTCACTCTCTCAATGGGTGAAAGGATGTTGGGAGAGGGCATCTAACACAATCGACAGATTGTGGGATACAATGGGACAAGAGGCCAAGACATGTAGTCAAACCCCACATGACAGGCTGCCAGATAAACCTTAATTGTGGATTAAGTGATCCCTTTTTCAGCAAATTCTACAGGAAACAGAGCACATGTTTATATATTTATATATTTTCAGTGCACAGTAGTAGTACTGTACACTAAAGGTATAGATTGCCTTTCGTCACACCACTCGTCAAACACCCGCCATTTACCACTATAAAGAGACCATGTAGAGGAGGTTCTTGCATTTTGAATAGTGTCAATGACCTCTCGTAGAAGGCCAGAAGCATTCAAATTCCACCTTTCAGGGGCCAAGACCTGAGGGCTATGTGATCTTGGTGGGGGTGGTTAATTTCCCCCATTGTCTGAGACAGAGGGTCCCGGCAGATGGGAAGGGGCAATGGTTCTTCTGACAACATTTGAATTATCTCTGCCACCTAGTGCTTTAATTCCCACCAAGGGAGCCACTAGGATCAATGACAGACCCTGTTCTCTCACTCTGCTAATTGTTGAGGTGATCAGACAGAGAGGTGGAAAAGCATATAACAGGACATTTAGCTACAGGTGAGCCAGTATATCTAGTCTTAGTGGTGCATCTATGTCAGACAGGGAGGAAAACAGTGAGGCGAAGATATCTACGGTGGCCCGGCCATTTATTTGGCAGATTTGTTCCACTATTTCAGGGTGTCTCCATTCACGATATAATGGGTTCCCCCTGGACGACAGATTTGCTCCCGTGTTCTCACCAACTGCACACCAGTCATAGTGGGGTGGGGATACAAACCCTGGTTTGGGTAGGGGGTAGAAATAGAAGAGGTAAAGATAAGTAGGAATGGGATTCAAACCCTGGTTCGGGTAGGGGGTACACACTAGCAGATTCAGCAGACAAACTCACCTAAAGTTGTCCTACAGTCAATAAAAATGCCAGCAAAAACAAGGCCATGCAAGCCAACTCACCTGAAATGGCCGTCTGGTTTCAAAAGGCCCACATGGGCCATACCCTCCACTTAACTATATCCTAGATTTCTTCCTTGCTTCTTCCAAGAGTCTGTTTACCCTAAGTGCTCCCCCTGCTGTGCCACCAGCTACCATTGCTTCTTCTAATCCAAATCAACTGACTGGACCTTACTGTCTCATCTGACATTTCCTTCACTATTTTCCTCACACTCTGTCCACTTACACCCAACTCCCTCAACAATGAGACAACAGACTTTGCAACAAATTCTCTACATCCTACTTCCACTGGACATATCTTAACTATCCATCCTCACTGCTCTGCTTCTGCCCCTAACTCTAACCCCTAAAGCTTTTTCCTTTCATATGCTTCTACTACTAAGTCCTACCAAGGAACAGTCAGCTCAATGAAATAGACTCTCATTCTACTTCTAGACCACAAGATTATATCAGGCCTTAGATTTGTAGAGGCTATTTCCTGGGGAAATAAGCTGCCTTGCTCTAAGCTGCCTTGCCTCCTTATTGTCTTACTGACTTTCTCCTCCTCTTGAACAATCTGAATTGCCACTCTCTTCACCTTTGACCCTCCTAAATGTACCTGCCTTTGTTTATCTCCAATACCTGCAGCTAAACTTCTCAATATTTGGTTGTCACCAAGTACACCAGCCTTATGGCAGACTAACCTTACAGCCTGACAAAATATGCCTTACAGTTGCAGTACCTGAACATAACCAGGGTTTTTCCTGCATAGAGAATTTGGTAGCGGCCGCCACCGCCAAATTCCCTTCCACCACCAGCTCATGGCTGGTTTTCAATCAGTAATTTCACCAATCGTTTCCCTGTCCGGATCTGTCATTTCATTCATATGTAACTGTAAATCAGCGGGATGATGGCGAACTTCACGAGTGAGGTGCAGCTTCCACCGAATTTGGTCAGATCCTTATTTATCTAGTATTATACAATGTAAAATTGTTCATTTATATCTGTGAAACTGGTGATTTTGAGAGGGAAATTAAATCATTGCTGTTAAATTGTCGTCGTCGTCTGATTGTTGATTTAAATTCTTATACTGGACTAGGCGTTGAAATGTATTGTCACATAAGCCCCACCAAGTATCTTTTCACCAGCCGTCACTGATTCAGTTCCTTCTGAAAAAGTTAGTGTTACATGCTACATGAAATAATGATTAGATTCTGCCCTATTCATCATTCATTATGGTTTAATTACGAATATTCTCCTCCTCTGTTTTATTTGATTAATTTTAAAATGATGGTAGATGATTTGATATTAATATTACAGTTTTAGGGGTCTGGCAAATTCAATACATTAATACTAAATATGTTGAGATTGATCACTGGGAAAGGGCTAAAATATCGATTTAAAGCTGAACAGTTTTTACCGCGAGGTCCATGACATGGTTGCATTGTTAATATTGAATGGATTTAATATTTAATTATACCTTTGTTGGGGCACTACCTCCCCTTCATTTTGGGAGGAAACAGAAATAGGAGTTATCAGTCTAATGGTTTGCTACTTTGAGAGTTCTTGCTTGAATTGACCAAAATTACCTCAAGAAACATTAAACACGAGTAGTTACTAAATATGGGTTATCTATTGAACACTTAATAGACACAGAAAGCTTAAAGTCACACTCAGAACATGGTGTAATAACAGTTTAATGGTACTTGGAGTAAACATTTGGTTATAGAAGATGGTTCATGACTGGTTCATGATGGTTCTGGTTCTAATTCTTATCACAGTCTATGGCCAAGTACAGATAGGAGTTAGTTACAATGGGTAAATTAATGGTTATTTTAATTTGATATTTACCTAGACACCAACCACAGACACATCACTTCCGAGGCTGATAGAGATTGGATCTTACTTTGAGTTGTGGAGCTTCAGAGAGGCGGCCCACTTGTCATACATTTTTTTCCTTTCTTTCACCAGCGTTTATTCACTGTCCTCACTTCTTATGTGACATGGTTTGTTCGTTGGATCAGCTGGAGGGCTCTCAGTGCGTGGAGTAAGATTATGGGGAAGTCTCTCACGTCTCTCTTGGCTTAAGATGTCAAATCGGTGCCAAGTAATGTAATTAAAATAACCAAAATCAAACGGCAGACACATTTGAAATAAACTTTATCAAAAACTTAATTAAATTAAGTCATATCCATCTATCCATCCATCATTTACCACTTATCCGGGGGATCGGGTCGATCAGGTCGCCGGCAACTTCCTCCAGCTCTTCCGGGGGTACCTCAAGGCGTTCCCAAGACAACCGGGAGATATAGTCTCTCCAACGTGTTCTGGGTCTTCCCCGGGGTCTCTGCCCAGTGGGACATGCCCGGAACACCTCACCAGGGAGGCGTTCAGGAGACATCCTAACCAGATGCCCGAGTCACCTCATCTGACTCCTCTCGATGCGTAGGAGCAGCGACTCTACTCCGAGCCCCTCCCAGATGACCGAGCTTCTCACCCTATCTCTAAGGAAGAGCCCAGACACCTTGCAGAGGAAGCCCATTTCAGCCGCTTGTATCCACGATCTCGTTCTTTCGGTCACTACCCACAGCTTGTTACCATAGGTGAGGATAGGAACGTAAATTGACCCGTAAATCGAGAGCTTCTCCTTCTCCTTCTTCACCACGACGGGTTGGTGCAGAGCCCACATCAATGCAGTTGCCACACCAATCCGCCTGTCAATCCCAGCTCCATTCGTCCCTCACTCGTGAAACAAGACCCCGAGATACTTGAACTCCTCCACTTGGCGAAAGATCTCATTCCCAACCCGGAGAGAGCATTCCACCCATTCTGGCTGAGGACCAACGTCTCGGATTTGGAGGTGCTGATTCTCATCCCAGCTGCTTCACACTCAGCTGCGAACCACTCCAGTGAGAACTGAAGGTCACGGCCCGACGACACTAACAGAACCACATCATCCGCATAAAGCAGACACCCGATTCTGAGGTCGCCAAATCGGACCCCCTCAACGCCCTGGCTGCAGCTAGAAATTCTGTCCATAAAAATTATGAACAGAATCTGTGACAAAGGGTAGCCCTCACCGGAGACATGTCCGATGTACTGCCGGCAATGTGGACTGAACTCTGACAACGGTGACACAGATAACAGCCCCTATCAAGGGGTCTGGCACTCCATACTCCCAGAGCACCCCCACAGGACTCCCGAGGGACAAAGTCAAACGCCTTCTCCAAGTCCACAAAACACATGTAGATCGGTTGGGCGAACTTCCATGCACCCTCCAGGACTCTGCTGAGGGTGTAGAGCTGGTCCACTGTTCCATGGCCAGGACGAAAACCACACTGCACCTCCTGAATCCGAGATTGAACTATTCGACGGATCCTCCTCTCCAGTGCCCCCGAATAGACCTTACCAGGGAGGCTGAGAAGTGTGACTCCCTTGCAGTTGGAACACACCCTCCAGTTCCCCTTTTTAAAGAGTGGGACCACCAGCCTGATCTGCCAGTCCAGAGGCATTGTCCCCTACGTCCATACGATGTTGCAGAGGCATGTCAACCAAGACAGGCCTACAACATCCAGAGCCTTGAGGAACTCTGGACGGACCTCATCCACCCGAGGAGCTTTTGTGTGTGGGAGACCCCACATCTGAGCTCCCCATCCCTTCTTCCTCATCGGAAGGCATGTCATATTGAGGAGGTCTTTGAAGTATTACCCTCACCGACTCACAACGTCCCTAATTGAGGTCAGCAGAGCCCCGTCCCCATCGTGCACTGTGCTGATGGTGCACTGCTTCCCCCCCCCGAGCCACCAGATGGTGGACCAGAATCTCTTTGAGGCCATCCGGAAGTTGTTGTCCATGGCCTCATTGAACTCCTCCCAAACCTGAGTTTTTGCCTCAGCAACCACGAGGCTGCATTCTGCTTGGCTTGTCGGTACCCATCAGCTGCTTCCAGAGTCTCACTGGTCAAAAAGGCCTGATGGCACTCCTTCTTCAGCTCGACGGCTTCCCTCACCGCTGGTGTCCACCAGCGGGTTTGGGAGTTGCCACCATGACAGGCACCGGCCACCCTACGGCCACAGCTCTGGTCAGCCTCCTCAACAATGGAGGCACCGAACATGGCCCATTCTGACTCAATGTCCCCCACCTCCCCCAGGACATGGTTGAAGCTCTGCCGGAGGTGAAAGTTAAAGCCCCTTCTGACAGGGGATTCCGCCAGACATTGCCAACAGACTATCACAATACATTTTGGGCCTGCCAGGTCTGATCAGCATCCTCCCCCACCAGCGGAGCCAAGTCACCACCAGGTTGTTATCAGTTGACAGCTACGCCCCTCTCTTCACCCAAGTGTCCAGGATATTAGGCCGCAAGTCCGACAATGCAACCACAAAGTCGATCATCGAACTGCGGCCTAGGATGTCCTGGTGCCAAGTGCACATATGAGCACCTTTATGCCTGAACATGGTGTTCGTTATCGACAATCCATGATGAGCACATGAGTCCAACAACAGAACACTACTCTGATTCAGAACGAGGGGCCATTCCTCCCAATCCAACCCCTCCAGGTCTCACTGTCATTGCCCACGTGAGCATTGAAGTCCCCCAGCAGAACAAGGTAGTCTTCTGCAGGAGCACTCTCCAGTTTCTCCTACAGGGACTCCAAAAAGGGTGGTTACTCTGAACTGCTGTTTGGTTCATAAGCACAAACAACAGTCAGGACCCATCCCCCTACCCAAAGGCGGAGGTAGGCTACCCTCTTGTCCACCGGGGTAAGCCGGGGTCACGTGGTTTACCAAAAAGGTTACTTTGTCTGAGTGACAGCTAGACGGATATGAAGCAAAATCATAGAGCACAAGAAACAAAAAGATGGTGCCAAACAAGATGAAAATCACAACTTTGATCCTTTTATTCAGAATTTTCTTTCAGTCTGTCACGTATAATTTCTTTGTGAGTAAATGTAAAGATGAGCGTAAGCAAAAGCCGTAAATGAACGTAAGCATAAACAAAAAATCAAGAGACAAAAGCCATTTCTGGCATTGTTTCAGAGCTTTTACTACCGAAGGCGGAGTGTTGCTCGCAACTCTCAGCCAATGATATGTCTGCAACCAGAAAGTTACGATTCTGAGTGTAGCGAATAGTTTTTAATCTAAGTTAAAATTTTAACAAGATAAAGACTAATTTCACCATTCTTTTATCCCAACACACATTCAAAGAGTTCTGAAACCAGCACATAGTACAATGATCTAAGACAGACATGAAATAACGTATGATATAAAGAAAGCATTGGGAAACAGGATTCATATGATATGATAACTTTTGATTACAGCGAGTTTCAAATCTGTACCAGCTCCAGGTCTGACTCTGTGATGGCATACACATGTAACTTAAACAGAATGTTTTCAGTGGGTTTGGACCATTGGATCATTGTGAAATACACATTACATTGTTCAACCATGGAGTTCAGTTTATCTGAATATCTGATTACAGAATAATTTTTAGCTTAACGGTTTGGTACCACAGATCCTCTAGATGGCACTGTGGCTCTATATAAAAACAACTGATGTTATCGCAAGATATTTACTTTCTTGGAGTACCACGTACAATATTGTGAAAAGTCTTAAAATGAAGCTTGAAATGTCAGTGAAAATTTTAATCAACTTGTGCCAAGGATTTGAAACATCTTTAATATATTCCCAATAATCCGGTTTGATGGTGACTCTGAAAGCATTTTTATTTTCCAAGAGTGTGGAATGGGGCTCAACCAAGACTGTTTTTTTTTTGTGTCTGGGTTAGATAAGTGTCACTTCTAATTTACAAGTCTCAGATAAGAGTAAGGTCCATTTGGTATGAGCTCTCTCCACCGCTCCGCATCAAAAGGGGGGAATGCTTGTATATTCCAGGCCAGCTCGTTATTGGCATAAAGATGTTAATTTCTGGCGGCTTTGCTTCGCGGTAAGACATATTGCATCACTTCCTGTTGCCTTGTGTGTGTACTGTGACATTTCTTGCTCCTCTTGAACTACTAATAATCACCTTATTTCTCCCTATAATTTACACATCTTGCATAGTTAACTCTATCGCATAGTTGTTATATTCTAACGCTCACTCTTACAGATCTTTAGTCTTTATTTTTCACTTTTTAGCGGTGTGTCGGGTTCTCTAGCTTAGCATGGCTACCAGTTCTCTTCCTCCATCTCCTGCTTTCACCTGCTCTGTGTGTCAGATGTTCAGTTACTCCTCTGCCTCCTTTAGTGATAATGGTACATGTAACAAATGTAGTCTTTTTGTAGTTTTGGAGGCAAGGTTATCTGAATTGAAAGCTCGACTCTGCTCTGTTGAAAACCACCCGATAGCGAGCAAGGCACCTTTAGCCTCTGCGGAGCCAACTAGCCTAGCTAGCTCTATTAGTCATCCCCTAGCAGATCCCTAGCAGCTGGGACCTCAGTGTGGCTGGGTGACTAGAAAGGGAGTCATAGTCCTAAAGTCAAGCCTGTGGTTCACCATCAACCTGTCCACGTTTCAAACAGATTTTCCCCACTCAGGGACACACCTGAGGACAAAACCCTGGTAATTGGCAGCACTATAGTCAGAAACGTAGCAATAGCAACACCAGCGACCATAGTCAGATGTATTCCAGGGGCTAGCGCGGGTATACCAGGAGCCAGAGCGGGTGACGTAGAATCCTATTTAAAACTGCTGGCTAAGGATAAGCGTAAATACAGTAAAATAGTTATTCACATCGGCGGTAAAGACACCCGGTTGCGCCAATTGGAGGTCACTAAAATTAATGTTGCATCAGTGAGTAACATTGCCAAAACAATGTCAGACTCTGTAGTTTTCTCTGGACCCCTGCCAAATCTGTGATGACATGGAAAAAACCTGGTCTGATGAGGAGAGACGGCATCCATCCCACTTAGGAAGGAGCGACTCTCATTTCTAGAAATATGGACGAATTTATTAGTCATCCAAAAACATGACAACACAGGGTTAAGACCAGGATGCAGAGTTGTAGTCTAACACACTTCTCTGCAGCTTCCCAACTGATGCTGCCCCTCCAATCAAAAAACACAAAAGGAGCAAATCCATCCATCCATCCATTTCCTATACCGTCAATCCGTCAGTTGGGTAGCGGGTGGGCTGGAGCCTATCCCAGCAGTCATTGGGCGAAAGGCGGGGTACACCCTGGACAGGTCAGGAGCAAATCCTATTGTGCAAAAAAAATTTAAAACAAAAATTTTAACTGAACAAAAACATCAAACGTGGTTTGCTGAATATTAAATCTTCCCTTTCGAAGTCTCTGTTAATGAATGATTTGATCTGTGATCATCATATTTATATATTTTGTCTAACAGAAACCTGGCTTTAATATTCATGTAGATGTTGAAAATGACAGCCTAAATATTAACTTTAATTCTATGTGAGACTACAGACCTACTCACTGCCTTAATCATACTCTTGACCTTGTGCTGACTTATGACATTAAGAGTGAACAGTTAACAGTGTTCCCTCAAAATCCTGTCATGTCTTACCATTTTTTGATAACTTTTGAATTTACATGACTTGACTATACGTTTTCTGAGAAGAATTTTACGTATAGAAGATGTCTATCAGAGAATGCTGTAACCAGTTTTAAAGAGTTGATTTCATCATCCTTTTCTTCACTGCCATGTGCAGACATGACAGAGGAAGGCTACCTAAATTTTTCTCCAGTAGATCTTGACTCTCTTGTTGACAGCACTGTAGTTTCAATGCGTACAACACTGGACAATGTTGCCCCTCTGAAAAGGAAGGTAATCAGTCAGAAGAGGTTGGCTCCTTGGTATAATTTACAGCTGCGTGCTTTAAAGCAGACTGCAAGAAAGCTGGAGAAATAGTGGCGTTCCTCTAATTTAGAACAGTCTCAATTAGTCTGGAAAGATAGTTTAATAACGTATAAGAAAACCCTTCGTAAAGCTAGAAATGCTTACTATTCATCACTGATAAAAGAGAATAAGAACAATCCCAGTTTTCTTTTCAGCACTGTTGCCAGGCTGACAAAGAGTCCGAGCTCTGTTGAGCCATTTATTCCTTTAACTCTCAGCAGTGATGAGTTCATGAGATTCTTTATCAATAAAATAAATGGACTTGGTAAATGGACTTGTACTTGTATAGCGCTTTTCTAGTCTAACTGACCACTCAAAGCGCTTCAATACATGCCACATTCACCTCACTCACACACATTCATACAGCACGTCTTAAGATACTTAACTACGTGCTTTTCTAATCATTCATACACACATTCATACCCCAGTGATACACTGGGAGGCAACGTGGGGTTCAGTGTCTTGCCCAAGGACGCTTCGACATGTAGCCTGGGGAAGCCAGAGTCGAACCACCGACCTTCCGATTGGTGGGCGACTGCTCTTCCTCCTGAGCTAAGAAAAAAAAAGAAAAAAAATAAGGATTGATGGAATCGTTTCCACTATTTTCACTGATGTACCCTCAAATGCAGCTGTTTTAGAAGCATCGTTAGAACCTGATTTGTATTTAGACGGCTTCTGCCCAGTTGATCTGTCTGAGCTAACAACAGCAATAGTCTCTTCTAAACCATCAACTTGTATTTTAGACCCAATCACAACCAGACTATTCAAGGATGTTCTCGCCTTAATTGACACTTCCATATTGGATTTGATCAATCTGCCTTTGTTGACAGGATATGTACCTCAGACTTTCAAGGTTGCTGTAAATAAACCTTTACTTAAAAAAACCTACTCTTGATTCAGTGTTGACTAGTTATTGACCTATATCTTTTACATAGAAATAATCTGTTTGAAGAGTTTCAGTCAGGATTCAGACTGCATCATAGCACAGAAACAGCACTGGTGAAAGTTACCAATGATCTCCTTTTAACCTCTGATAGCGGACTTGTGTCTGTGCTTGTCCTGTTGGATCTCAGTGCTACAGTTGATACGATTGATCACAACATTCTGTTACAGAGACTTCAACATGTTATTGGGATTAAAGGAACTACATTAGGCTGGTTTAAGTCCTATTTATCTGATAGATTCCAGTTTGTTCTTGTAAATGAAGAATCTTCCTCACACACCAGAGTAAGTCATGGAGTTCCTCAGGGTTCTGTGCTTGGACCGATTCTTTTTACTTTATACTTGCTTCCATTAGGTAACATTATTAGACAGCAGGGACAGATCTTAAAGACATAAAGATCTGGATGACTCAGAACTGTCTTCTTCTAAATTCAGCCAAAACTGAAGTTGTTCTCTTTGGACCTGAGCACAATTTTCTAGTCATATAGTAACTCTCGATGGTATTTCCTTGGCTTCTAGTACTACAGTTAGGAACCTTGGAGTTATTTTTGACCAGAATTTATCATTTGACGCTCATATAAAACTGGTTTCTAGGACTGCCTTCTTTCTCCTTCATAATATTGCCAAAATCAGGAACATCCTGTCTCAGGGTGATGCAGAGAAACTAGTCCATGCATTTGTTACTTCAAGATTGGACTACTGTAATTCTTTATTATTGGGCTGTCCCACATATTCTCTGAAAAGCCTCCAGCTGATCCAAAATGCTGCAGCCAGATTTCTGATGAGAACTAACAGGAGAGATCATGTTTCTCCAGTTTTAGCTTCTCTTCATTGGCTCCCTGTTAAATTCAGAATAGAATTTAAGATTCTTCTCCTCACATATAAAGCTCTTAATGACCGAGCTCCATCATATCTTAAAGATCTCATTGTAAGATATTGTCCTAACAGAGCACTTCGCTCCCAAACTGCAGGTTTACTTGTTGTTCCCAGAGTTTCTAAAAGTAGAATGGGAGACAGAGCCTTCAGTTATCAGGCCCCTCTCTTGTGGAATAATCTGTCAGTAAATGTCTGGGAAGCAGACAGCCTTTCCACTTTTAAGATTAGGCTTAAAACTTTGCTTTTTGATAAAGCTTATAGTTAGGGATGGCTCAGGTGATCCTGAAACATCCCATAGTTAAGCTACATTATACTACTACTATAGCTTAGACTGCTGGGTGACCTCATCTGTCACACCTTTCCTCACTTTGCTCTCTTTTTCCCCTGTTTAATTTCTCAAATCATATTATGTACATGTGACATTATTGTGGTTATTAACTTGTGTTTCCCTGTTCCAACAAGTGTCCTTTGAATGGTGTTTTGGTGTCTTCTCAAACCCCAGCTGGTTGAGGCGGATGGCCACCCTTCCTGAGTCTGGTTCTGCCAGAGGTTTCTTCCTGTTAAAAGGGAGTCGTTCCTTTCTACAATCGCCATAAGCACGCTCAGTACGGGAGATTGGACTGGAGACAAGTTTCGGTGCAATCTGTTGATTTCTTTAGCTAGGATAATGTTTTTGAATTGGCTCTATATGAATGAATTGGATTATTTTGAAATAAATTCATTTGATTCCATTGGATTATGATTACAATGAACTGAATTCCAATTGGCTTGAATTGGACTACATTATTTAAGTGCCTTGAGATGACAATTGTTGTAATTTGGTGCTATATAAAAAACTGTATTGAATTGAGCAAGCAAGCAAAGCTTGGGCATGTTTAGTGCCCATGCACGCTATGCACATCAGATGAGGGTCCCTGCTTGAGATGAATGCCCCACCTGACACGGGGCACGGGCTGGATGCATCCACTTTGGCTTTCGGTTTAGACCCTTTGGAGGGGGTAACAGCTGTAGCCATAGGGGGAGCTTTGTCATAGTTTCTCACGCAAAGAAAGAGAGATTGAGCAAGAAGGGGTCCGTTAGCCATAGCATTATAAAGGGGGCGAAGTTCTGAGCACAGTGTCATTGGAGCTTCCATAGTTGGTCACGCCAAGACGATTCCCGTAGTGAAACACCAAACAAAGTTAGAAAAAGAACCAAAGAGAGACTATGTACCTTTTGATAGGAGAAATAATACAGTCTCACCTTCAGATGTAAATTTGACAGAAACATAAAAATCCCCTCATTTAAAGTATATAAAGTACAGGCTTTTTTTTTTTTTTTTTTTTTTTCTCCCCCTTGTCCTGTTCAGCATTATGGCAGCAGAATTGTAGTCTGAATACCTTTGATGCCAAACAGATTTGCTTTGCCAAGGGAAGTTTTATAAATGTAAAGCACCCCTTGATGCCCATTTATTTATTTCTGTTGACAATATATGACATGTAATAGAACTGAACCGGACCGGGGGACAAGGAAAGAAGAAGAGGAAAGAAGAGGAAACAGAACAAAATAGAAACAAAAACCAGACAACCAGCTGCTACACCTGTAAAAAACAAAACAGACAACAATCCATGGCCTCTGAGGGGAATCCAGCCTTAGCGCCACCAGGAGCACCTGAAAGCAGACAAGCAGAGAAAAAACAAACACACAAACAAACAAAAACAAGCACAAGAAGCGGCAATCGCATACAACAAAGCTGTGGATATAGATGACCTGAGACGACATGATAATACATCAACTGCTTAGCGACCATGCTACTGGGCTAATAAATGTGTGTGTGTGTGTGTGTGTGAGAACATGCAACACCCATGGCACAGGACCTACATGGTAACCGTGCTTAGTTATGAGTGTATAAGTGTACAGAGCCACAATCCACAGCCCCCCCCCCAGCAATCAGAAGCAGGCAGAGAGGGCCACAAGACCCAGGCCACCAGCAGCCCCCACGGAGCACAGAACCCAGGAAGCCCACCACAGGGACAACCACTCATCCACCCAGAAGACTGCAGAGGAAGCCCCTGGACAGAGCCCCCATAAGCATAGGGCAGAGGCCCTCCGGGAGCCAGGGGCAACAGCCCACCGACCCCGCCAGGCCCCAGCCGCCCAGACATGGGCCGTGCACTGGACCCGGGCCCCGGGAGCCCGAGCGCCCCCAAACCCCCCGGCAGAGGCCCCACCCAATACCCAGGAGGGCCAAGCGCCCCAGACAGCCACACAGTGGGTCAGAGCCTGCCCCAGCAAGTACCCTGGGAGTCAAGACGTGCCCACAGGTGGGTGAAGTCGCGAGCAGCGGGGAGAGGCAACGCTGCCCCCCCATCGGGAGAAGCACAAGCAGGCCAGGCGACAGCAAGTCCCAGATCCAGGCCCAATCATCACCACACACACTTTCACGTCACATACATCCACACGTCCTCCCTCCCTCAACTCTGCTGGGGTGTAGCGCAGCGGGCACACCAGGGGGCCAGCAGCCCCCCAGCCACCACAGACCCCGAACCAGCAGAACAATTAATTAATCCTCTTGGCCCCTCCCGCCCCGAGCAGCAACCAGGAAGCAGTGGTGTGGGAAGAAGACCCCTCCCCTCTCCCTTCTGGCTCTTCAATATTTTCTAATAGTGAGCGATTAAAATTGAGGGGCAGCCAAACTTGTAGAACTTGGAGCGCAGCCCTCTGGGCAGCCTACATACCCAAAGAGCCCCGCCCACCAGATGCCACTCAGTGTAACCACCCCCCAAGACCTAATGTGTCTGTGTGAGTGTGTTTGATAAGTAGTAATGTCTAAGGTGTAATTAAAACGGGCGGGGAACTGCAGAGTGCAACCAAAGGGGACCACCTACGTGGCCCCATCCACTACACCCCACCGAACACACACGCCCCCAAAGTGTGTGCTGTGTACAGGAGCCAGAAGGGAGAGGGGTATGGGGATATACACCGGGGGAGCTACTCTCCCCCAGAGAGGGCAGCCAGGGACTGGCTGCAATAGGCATCCCCGCTACCTGAGAGCCAACCCAGGGCAGGAGGGGCTGATGTCCACCAGGCTCGGGGCCTGCAGCGACCATATTCCGGGAGCTACTGTACCCCCAGAAGGTACCCATCCCACCCCACCCCACCCCACCCCGGAGGACCTCTACAAAAACAAACAAACAACAACAAAAAACAAACAAACAAACCACCCGGTCACACCAGTCGCAGCAGCCCGGGCCTGAGACCCACCATCACCCAGGCCCCCCCAGGCCCCCCCAACAAGGGAAAAGCACCCCCCCCCCCACCGCACGCCCCAACACCCTGAAAAAAAAACAACCATCTGCGGACACCTTGGAGGTCCCAGAGCAACAAGCCCGGCACCAGGACCTGCACCAACCCACCCATACTGTGGCGCGTCCAGGGCAACCCAGCCCCACCAGGCACAGGCAGGCCCCCCCCCCCCCCCCCGGGCGCAAGGCAGCGCCCAGCCACCAGGGCCCAGGCCCAGCACCACCACCCTAGCCAGAGCGGCCCGGCCACCCGGCATAGAGCCAGCAGCCACCACCCCAAGGCCCCTAAGGGACCCCGCCCCACACCGCAAGACAGTCCCACCTGCAAGCCCCCAAAACTGCCCTCCAAGCCCGACACACAGTCCCCCCCAGCAATGACCAACCCGGTCCCCACGACCCGAGAGACCACCAGACGCCCGAAGCCACACAGCCCCCCCCCCCAGCACACACCCAACCGCCCAGAGCGACGGGACAGCAACCCACCACCACCACTATGTGATAAAGCTAATCAGAGGGGACCAGAGAGAATTAAATTCAGCCAATTGATGTTTTGAGGAGGCAGACATTGTTTCCATGCTAATATAGTCTAAAAGAAAATTTCTAAACTGGTTAATACACAGATTGTTCTTCGCTTTCCAGTTCATGAGAATAGTTTTCTTTGCGATACATAACACTGTGAGAACCATGTGTGCTGAGTTAATTTCCATGTTGATGTTGTCTAAGTCACCCAGTATGCACAGTGTGGGGCATGCAGGGATGCTACACTTTAGCCATGTTGATAGGTCCTCACAGACTTCAAGCCAGAACTTCTGGACAGGCGCACAAAACCACAAAGCGTGTGCATAATCATCAGGTGTGTTATCTGTGCAATGTGAGCAGATGTTTGAGTGTGTTAGACCCATCCTGGACATCCTTTGTCCTGTATAGTGTGTTCTATGAAGAATTTTGTATTGTATGAGCTGTAAATTAGAATTCTGAGTCATTCTGAAGGTGTTCAAACATATTTGTGGCCAGAAGCTATGACTAGAACTGATGGATAAATCTGCCTCCCATTTTGAGGATGGAAGAGACATTGTGTCATCTATTTTAGACAATAATTTATATATTTTTGATAGTAGTTTTGGGGTGCAGATGCTTAGAAATTCTGCTACCCTAGTCGGGAGTTGTAAGTCTGGTTGGTGGAGGATATATTTCTTTGTTATTATAGACTTAAGTTGTTGATATTCTAGGAATTTATTGCTGCCTATCTCGTGTTGTGATATGAGCTCATCAAATGAAATAAAATGTCCATTTTGGATTATATGTTCCAGATCTTTGATTCCTTTGATCTTCCACAGAGTAAAGTTTAGCATTTTTTTGTTTTGCAGTATGTCAGGATTGTTCCAGATGGGTGTAAGCTTACATGGGACAATTGAAGACTTTGTTATTTTAAGAAATTCCCACCAGGCTGTCAGAGAGGTGCTGATGTTAATGCTTTTGAAACATTTGTGATTTTCTACGTTTTGACTAATAAGTGGCAGGTCAGAGATTTCCAGATTATCACACAATGCTTGTTCTATATTTATCCATGGTTCATCTATTGGGCTAGGTTTAAACCACTTTGATATATACTGTAACCTATTGGCTAAGGAATAGTGCTGAAAATTAGGTAAATCTAATCCACCACAGTCCTTGGTCTTCTGTAGGGTTTTTAAACTAATACGTGGTGGTTTGTTTTTCCACAGAAATTTGGAGATGCATGAATCTAGTGACTTAAACCAAGTAGCAGATGGTTTTATGGGGATCATTGAGAACAAATAATTAACTTTTGGTAGTATCATCATTTTAATGGTTGTCACTCCCCATAAGTGATATAGGTAAGGACTTCCAACGAGAGAGATCGTCCTCTACTGTCTTTAATAATTGCACATAATTTAGCTTTGTTAGCTCTGAGAGCCTGGAGGAAATGTTTATGCCTAAATATCTAATATTTCCTGACTGTAAAGTGATCGCAGGTATATTCTGGACTCTGCAGTTAATGGGCAGAACTGTGGTCTTAGACCAATTGATAGAGTAGTCAGAAAGTGCTGAGAATTTATTTATGAGTGTGATCGTGTGAGTGAGAGACGTTTGAGAGTTCTGAAGGAAAAGTAAAACATCATCAGCATAAAGACTTATTTTATGCTCAATATTTTGGGGTTGGATGCCTTTAATATTTCTTTCTTGTCTGATAGCAGCTGCTAAAGGTTCGATGAAAATAGCAAAAAGTGAGGGAGAAAGTGGGCAACCCTGTGTTGTACCTCTCTGCAGACTGAAGCTTGGAGAGGTTTGATCATTTGTCCTGACACACGCATTTGGGGAGCTATATAATATCCTTATCCAGTTGATGAAGTGTGACCCAAACCCAAATTTGTTTAATGCTGCGAATAAAAATTTCCAGTTCACTCGATCGAATGCTTTTTCTGCATCTAGAGAGACTATTGTGGTTTCCAGGTTGTTGATGTTAGAATAGTCTATGAGATTAATTAGCCTGCGAGTGTTAGTGGATGAGTGTCTACCCTTTATAAAACCTGTCTGGTCAGGATGTATTATAAGTGGAGTTATTTTTTCTATTCTTTTGGCGAGGGCTTTACAAATTATTTTGAGGTCTGCATTTATTAGAGATATTGGGCGGTAGCTGGATGGAAGTATGGGGTCTTTTCCTTGTTTCTGTAGCAAGATAATGTTAGCAGAGTTCATGTGTGGGGATAATCTGCCATTCTGCTTAACTTGTAATACCATTTTGTGAAATGCAGGTGCCAAAACAGTCCAAAATTCTTTGTAGAACTCTGCTGGAAAACCATCTGGTCCCGGGGCTTTGTTACTAGGCATATGTTGAAGGGCTTCATGGAGTTCTCCTATTGAAAGAGGTGAATCCAGAGCCATTGCCTGTTCGGTTTGTAATTTTGGAAGGTTGATATTACTAAGAAACTGATCTATGTTACTGTCTGATGGATCATTTTGTGATGAATACAAGGTTTTATAGAAGTCCCTAAAAGCATTGTTGATTACATTGGGGTCATGGGTGACATTTCCTTTTGAGTCTTTAACAGAAGTGATTGTTGTTTTCTCTTTGTTTCTCTTTAGTTGGTTAGCTAGGAACCTTCCAGATTTATTGCCGTGCTCAAAGTTCTCCAAGCAAAGTCTTTGTATCAGAAACTGTGTTTGTTTATCAATAATTTTGTTTAATTCAAGTTTAGCTTTTCTTAGTTAATTCAGTGTGTGTTCCTCTTTGGAGGTACTGTAGACAATTTCTAATGATTTAATCCTGAGTTCTAAATCTGATATCCTTGAACTTTCCCTCTTTTTCTTATTTGATGAAAAAGAGATTATTTTGCCTCTCATAACTGCTTTTCCGGCTTCCCAAAGAGTACAAGCTGACATTCATGAAATATCCCTCATCAAGGAACTGCTAACTAAGAAATAATCTATTCTTGAATATGAGTGGTGTACCGGTGAGAAGAAGGTGTATTCTCTAAGAGTGGGGTGGTGGTAGGGCCAAGCATCACAAAGACCAAAATCTTTCATATACTGTTTAACAATATTCGTGGACTGCCAGTTCCGCTGACTTCCTGAAGCACTGAGTCTGTCTACTCCTGAGTCTAATACCATGTTAAAGTCCCCTCCTATGATGAGTGTGTTATCTGAGTGATCAGAGAGTGAAGTGAAAAAGGAGTGAAAAAATGAGGGGTCATCCACATTTGGACCATATATATTTGCAATGCATAAATTCATATTTTGAATAGATAAATTAACTATTAGAAATCTACCTTCTGGATCTATAACTGTGTTGTTTACGGTGAAATTTACTCAGAATTTATCAGAATGGCTACACCTCTTTGTCTGGAGTTGTAACAGGCTGAGTACACATGAGGAAACTGTGCTGTGGTGAGAACATCAGCTACAGTCTTTGATAAATGAATCTCCTGTAATAAAACAATGTCCGCCTGTAAATCCTTCAATTTATTGGAGATTTTTAATCTCTTCTCCCTGGACCCAGCTCCATGCACATTCCATGAGATAAACCTCAGCGTGGACATGCTCAGACTAACGCAGTGAGTGCTGGATGCTTGCTAAAAGCATCCCGTGCGTGTGTGTGCATATATGCTTCCATGAACATGCCATTGTTGGTGTTTCAGTTGTCAGTATGAGCTTGCTACAATATGTACTTGCGCTGTCGATGCTGTGTGGAACTTGATTATGTGCTCTGCTCAAAACTCTATGTGCGCCGTGCTTGTTAACATTACTTATTAAGGTGGAAACACAGCGGGTTGGGGAAGAAAGACAAAATAGAAAAACAGTGCAAAAGAGTGGAAATGTGAGATCGAAAAAGGAAAAACAAAAACAAAAAAACATACCCAAATAAACAAATATGAACTGCATACATCCTGTGCTGGTGAGACTGGCAGTGAGCTATATATTTTGCCTTGATAGATAACTTTGACTTGGATAGATTATTTCATCTTACTTATGTCATCTACAGTGAAATGATTCATACAAGTTAACGAATACAGATCACCTGGAGTTTAGAAGAGCCAAGGAGTGGTTTCCTGGTCGCGGTACAGCTGCCCGTTGATGAATAATTTATCCACCGCGATGACAGCTCGGGAGCCTCCTTCCATGAACTTTCTCCGGATGGGGAACAGAACCCTGCGTCTTTCCAGGATTTCTTTGGGAAACTGGTCGTTGATGCTGAAGTCCGTTCCTCTCAGCTCCCTGCCGCGTCCCCTCACCTGGACCTTCTGTTGATAATGCTCAAACTTGGCCACAATCGGTCTCGGTCGGCGGGCATCTGGTCTCTTCCCTCCCAGGCGGTGGACTTGGTGAAAAGTAATGTTTTTCACTACATCTACTGGAAGTTTCAGTTGATTTTGAATGAAGTTTTTCACTGCGAGTTCAGGATCCCTGTTTGCCTGCTCCGGGATTCCAGAAAACACCAGATTGTCCCTCATACTACGAGCCTGGAGATCAATAATTGATTCTTTTATCCTCTTGTTCTCATCAGAGATCCGGCTCATTCCCTCTGTGAGTGTTTTCACCGATCCTCTGACGGCTGCGTTTTCTGCAGCCAGCGTCTGCACCTGTTGCTGGCTGAATCCAACGACTCCCGTAATGCCTGGAACTCTCTGTGTAGAATCTCCAACAGAGACATACGGGCGTCGAAGTTGGATAATTTGTTATCGATCGATGTTAAAATGTCCGTCGAATCATTACCAGCTGGAGACGTCGCTCCGGGTGACTCTTCATTACGACTTCTCTTTGAAGTTGAAGCCTTGCTGCTAGCAGATGGGGTTTGGTTAGTTTTCCCCATGACGATCCTGTCAAAACACTCGTCGATGAAATCCGTGAGGCTCTCCAGGCTTTCTTCACTGTACTCCAGTGTTTTGTTTTTGTTTCACCCGATAATATATTTATTTAAACAGTAGTTATTGGCGTAATTATAATCTTACTATATTGTTTGCTCTATTTGAGGCGCGCCTTGTTTGAATCTGCCGATTGTCTCACACAATCTCGCGACACTACAGCATCACACCCGACACAGCCAATCACCAGTAAAAGTACAGACTTTTAAGATGAATAGTTAGATCAGGTGAAAGCACACAAGGCACTTGACAGGCAGGCAACTCTGGCACCCTGGAGCATTAGCAACAGATTAACTCCATAATGTTAAGACCAGGGCTCTGTGAGAACCATTATTAAGTAATTAAGTATATTAGGTGTTTTATGGTCTTTTTCAACATTCTGGCATCATTTTCTGAGGTCTTATTGAAATATATGAAACAGGATTTGATCAAAGTAACTGTTGGTTAAAGCACACTGTTTCTTGTCAGCCCTGTTTTGAAAATGAAGAATTAATAAAGATATCCCTCCAGTTAATTACTCTATTGAACCAAGAGGAAAATAGCAGTGTAGCTGTATGTTAGCAGCAGATGCTAGTAAAAATGCTTTTTAATCAACTGTGGTAGAACACTGATGTACACTGCTTATTTTGTAGTAATGCATATGTATCGTCAATTACTGCCATTAAACATCTTTTATATATTAACGTTGTGAAGCAATTGTACTTGAAGACCTGCGCCTTTTTCAGAAACATGGCAATAATGTAAGTTCACACACCGAGAGCAGTATGTGGTGTTCTGTGTAGTAATTAGAGCGAGTGTCTATGAAAACAGACCTTAGCTGGGGTTGTCTGAATTACAGAATGGAATAGTACACTAATAATATTATCCTTCAAAAAGTAACAACTATAACACCTTAGAAGTTGGTGTATGTCATCTGTATTACCTGAGGTGTTAGCGTTAGCTACTTCTGAACGAAAAAATAAAATAAAATAAACCATGATAAATTATTTTTAAGAGACTTACATTTCGCTCTTTTGAGTTTCAGGTAATGAGAGTTGGAACTAATCCATCTTTGTGGCTCAGTTTTTCAGTCCATTTTTAAACTGCACCAAATTGTTCTAATAGATGAAAAGTGGTTGCTGCACATACAAAGTGAGGAGGAGCGCAGCTATGAAAGACACACTCTTTACAAACAGAGGCACTATGAAACCTTAACAATTAACTCAAACTCACCTTTAACGGAGGTGACTATGAAAAGTTACAACGAAAAAATCACTCCTTGAAAACGGAGGAAAAACAAAGCTATGAAACTTACTGTGTAGAATAAATAAACTAAAGCTATGAGTAAGAATAAATTACAAAACAAGATAGCACTGCAGGAGGATTGCTCACTGCAGGCTCGTGGAACTATGGTTCAAGGTTCTAGACAAAAGGCTGGTAATGATGCTCATGGGGAGAGACAACATACTGGTACAAGACAAGGGAAACGCAGACTATTTGAACACATGAGGGACCAAGGGGAACAGGTGGAAACACTTGGGAATCAGGGAAGACAATGAGACGCAAGATACCTGAAACGAGAGGAGAAGGTCAGTGCTTTTTCAAAATAAAACAGGAAATGACGAGACAAGACATGGAACGGAACATAAACCGTGACAGTCCTCAGTTCAGCTGACAACATAACATTTCCAAGCACAGCTGGCTTTATCATTCGAGCAGGGTGGATGCAAGCTGGTAGCAGAGGTGGGACTAAGTCATTATTATGTAAGTCACGAGTAAGTCTTAAGTCTAGAGTCCATTCCCAAGTCAGTATTTGCAAGTCCCGAGTCAAGTCTCAAGCCAAGACTGAGAAGTCCAAGTCAAGTACAAATCCTCAACACTGAGTTTCAAGTCATCACGAGCTCTTCATCAAATACAGTTTTTTTTTTTAAATAAACATTTAAATATTAATCTTATTACCATTTATTCAAGCAGAGTATTTCACCAATTAACATACAGAAAGATGATGTTATGTTACTAATTTAATAGCCAACAACTAACACAAATCATGTACAAATCATTTCTCTTCCTGCTCTGTTCTCTCTCCTATCTTCGCTCTCCCTTATCTTCCCTGCTGTTTCTTATGTCTTGTCCTGTCTTGTCTCAAACTTTGGTGCCTCTCTCCACAATGCTCTCAAAATTAAAATCATGGAATTGGTCAACTGGTCCATCCATCCATCCATCCATCATCTGCCGCTTATCCGGGGGTCGGGTCGCGGGGGCAGCAGCTTGAGCAAAGAAACCCAGACGTCCCTGTCCCCGGCCACTTCCTCCAGCTCTTCCGGGGGGACCCCGAAGACATAGTCTCTCCAACGTGTCCTGGGTCTTCCCCGGGGTCTCCTCCCAGTGGGACATACCCGGAACACCTCCCCAGGGAGGCGTCCAGGAGGCATCCTAACCAGATGCCCGAGCCACCTCATCTGACTCCTCTCAATGCGGAGGAGCAGCGGTTCTACTCCGAGCCCCTCCCGGATGACTGAGCTTCTCACCCTATCTCTAAGGGAGAGCCCAGACACCCTGCGGAGGAAACCCATTTCGGCCGCTTGTATTCGCGATCTTGTTCTTTCGGTCACTACCCACAACTCGTGACCATAGGTGAGGATGGGAACGTAGATTGACCAGTAAATAGAGACGACGGGTCGGTGCAGAGCCCGCAACACTGCAGACGCCGCACCGATCCGCCTGTCAATCACACACTCCATTCGTCCCTCACTCGTGAACAAGACCCTGAGATTCTTGAACTCCTCCACTTGGGGAAGGATCTCATTACCGACCCGGAGAGAGCATTCCACCCTTTTCCGGCTGAGAACCATAGTCTCGGATTTGGAGGCGCTGATTCTCATCCCAGCCGCTTCACACTCGGCTGCGAATCGCTCCAGTGAGAGCTGAAGGTCATGGCCTGACGACGCTAACAGAACCACATCATCCGCAAAAAGCAGAGACCCGATTCTGAGGTCGCCAAATCGGACACCCTCAACGCCCTGGCTCCGCCTAGAAATTCTGTCCATAAAAGTTAGGAATAGAATCAGTGACAAAGGGCAGCCCTGACGGAGTCCAACTCTCACTGGAAACGTATCCGACTTACTGCCGGCAATGGGGACCAAACTCTGGCACCGGTCATACAGAGACCGAACGGCCCCTATCAAGGGGTCCGGCACTCCATATTCCCAGAGCACCCCCCACAGGACTCCACGAGGGACACGGTCGAACGCTTTCTCCAAGTCCACAAAACACATGTAGACTAGTTGGGTGAACTCCCATGCACCCTCCAGGATCCTGCCGAGGGTATAGAGCTGGTCCACTGTTCCACGGCCAGGACGAAAGCCACACTGCACCTCCTGAATCCGAGGCTCGATTATCCGACGGATCCTCCTCTCCAGTACCCCCGAATAGACCTTACCAGGGAAGCTGAGGAGTGTGATACCCCTATAGTTGGAACACACCCTCCGGTCTCCCTTTTTAAAGAGGGGGACCACCACCCCGATCTGCCAGTCCAGAGGCACTGTCCCCGATGTCCACGCGAGGTGTGTCAGCCAAGACAGCCCTACAACATCCAGAGCCTTGAGAAACTCAGGACGGACCTCATCCACCCCCGGGGCCTTGCCACCGAGGAGCTTTTTGACCACCTCGGCAACCTCAGCCCCAGAAATGGGAGGCCCCGTCTCCGAGCTCTCCGACTCTGCCTCTTCCGAGCATGTGTTGGTAGGATTGAGGAGTTCCTCGAAGTATTCCCCTCACCGACTCACAACATCCCTAGTTGAGGTCAGCAAAGCCCCGTCCCCACTGTACACAGTGTTGACTGTGAGCCGCTTCCCCCCCCTGAGACGCCGGATGGTGGACCAGAATCTCTTCCAGGCCGTCCGGAAATCGTTCTCCATGGTCTCACCGAACTCCTCCCAGGCCCGAGTTTTTGCCTCAGCAACCGCCGAAGCCGCAGCCCGTCTGGCCTGCCGGTACCTATCAGCTGCTTCCAGGGTCCCACTGGCCAAAAAGGCCCGATAGCACTCCTTCTTCAGCTTGATGGCTTCCCTCACCACTGGTGTCCACCAGCAGGTTCGAGGGTTGCCGGCACGACAGGCACCGACCACCTTACGGCCACAACTCCGATCAGCCGCCTCGGCAATGGAGTCACGGAACATGGCCCATTCGGACTCAATGTGCCCCACCTCCCCCGGGATATGGTTGAAGCTCTGCCGGAGGTGGAAGTTAAAGCTCCTTCTGACGGGGGATTCTGACAAACGCTCCCAGCAGACCCTCACAATACGTTTGGGCCTGCCAGGTCTGATCGGCATCCTCCCCCACCAGCGGAGCCAACTCACCACCAGGTGGTGATCAGTTGACAGCTCCGCCCCTCTCTTCACCCGAGTGTCCAGGACATACGGCCGCAAGTCCGATGATACAACCACAAAGTCGATCATCGAACTGCGGCCAAGGGTGTCCTGGTGCCAAGTGCACATATGGACACCCTTATGCCTGAACATGGTGTTCGTTATGGACAGTCCATGACTGGCACAGAAGTCCAACAACATAATCCAACTGAATCAGAGTGGTGTTATGTTGTTGGTCAACTTGTTTCTCAACGTAATTGAAAGAATTTTCTGGAGGAGAAGCTCTGGTTCGGGAGAACCTGTCTGCCTTGACGAAATGTTGGCCGCTGGTTACATGAGGGACTCCTGGGAGACATGGATGGTCGTTGTCGCGATTCTTTCCGTTGAGGACATCGAGGATCTTTACATATTCAGAACCATGATAACAGGCTATCTGCTGATTGGATTAGGAATTGCCCTGGTGTATCGGAAAATTCGGAAGTCGGAGACAGCGCTCCAAGGCGCTCCATGTATCGTTAATCTAAAGATTAATTTTTGATCAAGATTACTAGTGGCATTGCTAGCATTGGCTTTGAGGTGGGTTACACTCTTGATCTGCACAGAGCCAAACAACCGTTATGTCACCAATGTTTATAAAATTAATTGCAAAAGTCTGTGGTCCTTTGAATTCTGTAACTTCTGTTATAGGATACCTAAATTTGTAAAATATTAGGTGATTTTTGAAAAGTGTAAAATGAAACATTTCTTCTATATTTTATTAAATGCCTTGCACATGTGCCAATATATCCATGTTTTACTTTTTCAAAAGAACCAATAAGGAAATCAGCCTAGTTCTCAAGTTTTTTCACCATGCACGGTCATTACACACATCTTGTAACCAGCAAAGAGTCTTTCCACTCTTCTTAGGCTTAAAGGCTTTAAAACAGTTCTATCTCTTCAAGACATTTGGTCTAAGATCTTTCCAATGGGTTTTTTGACAGTGCTTCGATTGGGGATATTTGAAGTTCACCCAAAGTCTCCGGTTTGTGCCTTTTGAGGTAGTTTATTTGGATACTGTAATTTTAGGATCATTATAATCTTATTAAAGTAATCCTCTATTCTATCTTCCATATCCATATATGTGGTTGAGTCCATTCTTCCTTCTTTTAGTGAAACATTATACATACTCATGGCTGCAACACAAGCTTACTTATGTTGGATCCACCACCATGCTTTGCAGTTTTGTGAAATTCTGCACCCTTTTTGCCTGAAACTGATCGTTTCTCATTACAATAACAAAAATCATCACCATCAGTCGAAAAGATTTGTATTCCATATTAATCAGACTGGTTTAGTTTATCATTTGCAACCTTTTGATGGTGGTTGGAGGAAAGGCTTTCTCCAGACATCTCAGATGTGTAGGTCATATTTGTTCTAAGTACAACAATGTGCCACCATTTGAGAGACTGATCATCTTTATTGATGGTCTTTTCAAATCATACGGGGAATTTATCTTTCAAGCAATCTTATAAACATTTCTTTTTCAGAAAGTTCTTGGTCTATCAGACCTCAGCTTATCAAACAAATAAACTGATGTAGCAGCTACCTCAAAATACTTAGCTATCTTATTTAAGGTCTTCTCTTGCGTTACGCACCATCTGGCCTTACGTAATGATGACTGTGAACACTGAATAAGCCATATCCCAAACAAGATATTTTGCATGTGAGAACTTCATAAGTTTTTTAAGAGCTCTTACATTTTTGGATACCAAAATCTTTATTTTACCAAAGACAGTAATACAATAATCTTGCTTAAAATATTGACAACTATTAAAGATGTTCAATTATATAGTTCTGTGTCCATTCCTGTTTCTCTCACTTATTTTGCCCAGATAGGAACAATTTATCTTTATGAAATACCAACATGAACTTGACAGAACACTTGCAAAACAATAACTTTATTTTAAGTCATATTTTCTTACTTTATGAGTGATGGCAAGTTATGTTTAAAGTTTTTTTTCACATTCCTCTACATAGGACCAAGTATGTATGTTTGTTTCAACTCCATCCATCCATCCATCCATCCATCCATCCATCCATCCATCCATCATCTACCGCTTATCCGGGGGTCGGGTCGCAGGGGCACCAGCTGTAACAGAGAAACCCAGCAGCTGTAACAGAGAAACCCAGATGTCCCTGTCCCCGGCCACTTCCTCCAACTCTTCCGGGGGGACGTTCCCAGGCCAGCCGAGAGACATAGTCTCTCCGACATGGTCTCCTCACGGTGGGACGTGCCCGGAACACCTCACCAGAGAGGCTTCCAGGGGGCATCCTAACCAGATGCACGAACCACCTCAACTCATTAGGACCTATTTGGTAGATTTTTTCCTATGTGGATTTGGTAATGAACAGGTTTAATTAAAGGTGGTAGATAATCTACCACTGGAGTGGCAGAGCCTGACAATTTTATTGAGACGGCTAGCCATCCCTTTCAATAGGATGACACAGAAAATCATGTTACATTATTGTTTAACTTGCACACAGCAATAGGGTCATTAATTTCTTATATTTTTTATTTATTCTTTTGTTGTTATTATTAAGATATGCGGTTAGGATTGCCATTGAGAAGAACACCATGTTTATATCTTCTTGATATGTTTTTTTTAATCAGTGTAATTGTATTTTCAGTCTGGTCTCTGATTTTATTTACTTAACATATTTATTTTCATTGACTTGTTTTACTGTGTATTTATCAGTTTATTTAATCTCTAATGTAGTACATACATTAAATATATTTTTCTTTATATTCTATTTAATGTTATTTATGTTTATGGCCAGTTAGTATCCTTGTAGGAGTTTAGACTCATATCCATTTCTCATAGCAATTCAGTATACAGTCCTTTAGAACTTAAAAGAGGGTTGGAGCTTGGGTATGGTGAGGATGAGGTGCAGGATTGGTATTAGTTTTAATGCATAGACTGGCCCCTTCCTCCAGTCAAAAAGAGATTTCCCCACTGCTTGCCTCACAAATTATTTTACAATTCTATTATTTGTTTTGGTTATTACATTTAAACAAGTCTTAGCTTTACCAACCATGCCTGCTTATACAGATCACCACATCATTAAAACCACCGTCTGATAAAGGGTGCAACACTGTTCATCTCCTTACAATGCAATGTTTTGCTTGGAAAGTCTGCATCCTTGCAATCACATGGATGTTACTGTGACTCCTGCCATCCCCATATATTGGGATCTGATGGCATTGTGAGAAGCAAACACAATCTACCAAAACCACCAGAATCCAAAAGCCCAAATGATCAGTTGCCCATGTCGTGATATCAGACACTCCAAAACATGCTCAGATGTTCAATGTCCACACAATATGTTGAATAACTGGCTTGTTTTGACGTAAAAGGGGAGCCTACTGAATATTGTGAGAGAGGTCATAATTATATGACTAATCAATTCATATTAGCAGTTTCCATTTGTTTAATATTCTAACATGAACACTCATTTCTGACCTGCCTTTTTATTAGAACTTCAGCAGAACTTCCTGGGTATTTTTAGAAAGACATGGCTTGATGGTCTGTGATGTGTAATGAAGATGGAACCCAGTTTTTTTCTGTGTGAAACAGACATGTTATTGGGCTTCAGTGAGATTATCATGAGGGAGAAGGCTGAATGATGGAATATATTGTGGGGATAAAGAAAGCCATTTTAAAGTATAAATCATAGATTAATGAAATATAAGATCCAACATAACTACAATGACAGGAATGATTATAGTGACCGATCACTCTCTTTGCATCAACAAAGGTGAGTGTTGCATTGAGACTGTATTAAAAACGAGAACTCATTATTTGTCATTGTGTCATATAGAAGCGCAGACACAGAAAACCTTTTTTTTTTGTGGAACCTCCCATGGGAAATGGGTCATCACAAAAACATCCAGTGTTTTTTTAATACCATGATTGAGGACTTTATGGACTCATGCTGCAACACATACACATGTACAGTGGAACACAACACACAATAAGTGCTGTTTGTTTTACGGGTGGCAGGATTTAAGATTTGTTTTTTATTTTAGAGCTTCTGTGTGCATGAGTTTGTGTGTGTGTGATGATAAGCTGTTATGTAGGCTTATTCTTACTGCTGCTGATGTCATTTTAATCTTCCCTTTGAGTCAACGTGTGTGTGTGCATGTTGGGCTTTATCGCTTCATGGACACAAATTGCTGAACCCCATGTTTGAATGGTTATGTCAGGGTTATAGGCCGTGAGGTGAAGGCTGTTTTCGTTTCATCTCATCCATCCATTTTCTATACCGTCAATACGTTGGTCGGGTCACGGGGGGGCTGGAGCCTATCCCAGCAGTCATCGAGCGAAAGGCGGGGTACACCCTGGACAGGTTTAGAGTCACCAATTAACCTAACATGCATGTTTTTGGACGGTGGGAGGAAGCCGGAGTACCCGGAGAGAACCACGCATACACAGGGAGAACATGCAAACTCCACACACAGAAAGGGGATCCTGGATATGGACCGTGAGCCTTGCTGTGCAGTCACGTGGTAATTTTAGACCAATCCGGTTCTTTCTTTTAGTAAACAGACTGTCAGCTGAAAGCTTCCCTGACCTTGTTCAATTTTACGATAAGGAAGACCACCCTGGAAGTTCTCAAAATTGACCCGTCTCGGGCGTAATCAGGGCTACATACATTGTAATGATGATATAGTATCAACAATCAAGAAAAATAGTGTTTAGTGACAAAAAACGTCTTATAGCATGACACATTATCTTCCTGAGACCCCAGTCTTAGTTTGGCTTGCATTTTAGATTTCTTCCAGCTATTTGTGTGTTTGGAGGAACCAACAAATAGAATTTTAAAATATGTACATATTTCTATATATTTTTTTTAAATATTATAAATATTTCATTATATATGATGCAGATAAAAGCATAATTTTAAATAAAGCAAAATCTCTTCCGACACCATCAGATGTCAACAGGTTCCAGTTTTTACAGATTTCAGGATTCAGACAACTAAAAATGTGACCGCCGCGTCTCAGGTTATAATACCTAATTATAATAATAACCCAGTTATTCCAATTGAGTTATCTTTGCCATCTCAAAAAGCATTGTAATGTAATGATGCAGCCCAATTTACATAGAATTAACTTAATATGAAATGGGCTTCCTTATCAATGCCAGACCTAACGTCATTTGGGTATATTTAATTGGCTCTTTTAAAATTTGTACTGCCTTTAGATGTATGCAGAAATGTAACCCCCACCCTCCTTTAACATGAATTTATGTCCAATGAAATTGTGATTGCGTACAGACTTTGCTTGTTCACAATAATGAAGATAACTTATTTTTTTCCTTTTCCAGTCATTCATGTAAGCAATTGAAACGAATGAAACAGCAGCACACATCTATAATTTGGAAACAAATATTGTTCTTCAAATATAAGATATCAAAAGATAAGATTAATAAGATTCCCTTTATTTATCCCACAATGGGGAAATTTTCAGTGTTGCGACAGCAAAGTGTACTGAGCAGAGTTTAAAGTTAAATATACAATAGTAATAAAATATATAAAATGTACAAAAAATAGTATGATATACTAAAAAAAAACAACAACAACCAGTATTTAAAAAAAACAAAAGTATATTTACAAATGTACAAACACACACACAGTTCCATGATGGAGGCCTAATCCTGTGTGTCTGGACAACCTTCCTCTGGTTGGTCATTCGAAGCACCTCTTGGTTGATCATAAGTCTTTGGCAGATGACCTTCTCGCAAAACAACTGGTAACTTAAGACATAAGCTGGCTCATTTCTGAAAACACAAATAAGACGAGAGAATATGGTTATGGTTTATATGCACTTTTGTGTAACGATAATACATATAACAGAGCAGGAAAGTATAGAATGCTTCATTCATTGTGTGTCCTATTCAAAATAGAATAAAAATTAACTTGCCGTTTCAAGTCTCGTGACTCTCGTCTTGCAGGTTGAGTCAAAAAGCGGGTGTACTGTTGGTAACAGCAACGGTGGTACTGCACCTCGAGAGCCACACAATCCTTTTCCTTAATATGCAGTAGGATGCTATGATCCTCTTTCAATTCGGCAGCCTCATGCAACTTGCCTTGAAATAACAAAGGAGAACAATTAGACTGGAAACGTGTATGTGTGTAAGGGGCTTCACTGGTGTGATGCATAGTTCTTCTATGTTCTTTTCAACTTGATATGGCTATGTTTTATGTTGAGCAATCACACTGTGTTGATAGATGAAGAGTAATTTGTCTGTCTGAAGTGAGCCGAATTTTGATAAACTTTCACGATAATACTTATCTTATCTAAAGTCTTTGCACAAAAACATTAGAACACACGGCCTCAGAGCAGGTATGTCCAGTTTGTGAAAGCATAGGAGTTGATGTGACAAAACACCACAACTCTGTTTTAATGTCATTACCATCCCCCACACCTCCCACGTGCAAGCACACAGCTGAGAAATGCCTTACCTGCTGTTAGAGTTTCGGCTTTTGTTAGACTGACCATCTGCCGTTTGCCCGCTTTGGTGAGGTAATTGTCAGCTTTCTTGCAAATGAAGCAGATCGCAGGAAGCACAGAGCCAGAACTTGGAACAGGCAGACTGGTCCTAGAGCGAAGTTTTTTGGTTGGACTGGGGTTCGTCGACGGGAGAACTTCACTCTGGGATGCACTCGCCACATTTCTCCTCTCAGTCTCCCGGACGAGCCGTCTGCCTGCCTTTGACAGTTTTGGTAAGTGTTAGCAACACTATAGACACCATCCAAAGAAAGGCAACTTTCGACGCAAAACATTTAATTTTTCACCCTTCACTGACGCTACATGCATATAGCACTATTTTTACCCGTTTTTTTCCCCGAACTTCCAGCACTTTCTTCGCTGCTACTCGTGGAAGGCGCCATCTTTTCATCTGTGTTGACGAAAAGCTGAGACCGTATTGGTCCAGTTGGTCTTTACGTCACGCCGTGCAACTGCCGATAAACCTACGCTCTAATTTTGCGGTGAAAATATCAAGGCGCAGTCATGAAGCCAGTGCGACAGAAACTGCTTCACTACACGCCTCTTGCGGTGTTACATGCGCCGAACGACTTACTTTCCGACAACTGGGAATATGCATATTATTATGGAAGATCCTGTAGATCTAATTGAGTGGAACAGAATCTTGTTTCTGAAGCTCTTTTCTGTGTTGACCTTACGGCCTATTAAAACTGGATTGGGGTTAGTGGAGGACATAGTGCAATTGTTAGGGTTAACGAATGCAATGTCTCAGTGACAGTGTCCCCAAAAACCGTTAGGCCTACAAGAGCATATGAGAATTTCTTGTAGAAGTACACAATGTGGTTTCAACGTAATGAGAAAAAATGTGCACACAAGTGACCACATGCAAACGCACACGCGCAAACACTTACAAACGTTACTGTGTCAGTGTGTCAACTGAGAGGATAAAGAACTCGTGTGAGAGACAGATTATGTAACAACAACGTGAATAATAATAAAATAAAGCAGCTGATCATCATCAGCTGGCAACTCGTTAACAAGCCCAAAACTGTGCTACATTGTTGGAAATAAATTTAACATAAAATGACGTTCCCTGTTCAGGAGGGCGGGACGTTTCCGTAGAGGCAATAAAGAACGTTGGTATCTTGATTGACACTCATGTCGTCCAATCAGTGTTATTTTTATTACGACAACCGTGCTGTTGGACCTTAGCAGTAGTTTTGTGGTACTGACAAATATGTCGGCCTCAGGGAGTCTCTTGTCCGCCAACGTTATGGGGATGTGAAAAGAGCTTATAACTGTTTTTGATTATTTCCCTTGGTTGGCACTTTGTGAACTTCCGCTTTTCGATACACAGCATTCAGGCAAATGCTTGATGCTCAAGACAGTTAGAAAACTAGATAGCTTCTGACATTAGCTAATAGTTATTAAGCTAGCTGTCTCTTGTGAACAAACGTTAATCGTATCGGTGGCAGGCTAGCCAGAAAGTCATTTATCTGAATTAGCTTAGCGCTTGAATAGCTTTCCACCAGGATGAGACGTGCTTTGTGACACTGTCGAATGATTATTTTATTTATTATGATGGATTTGACCATTCGGATCTGCTGATTATAATCCCAAAAGGACAAAACACGACCAAGACTGACACATCCCATTCAGCTTTTTGGATCCACAGTCATTGTAACTCCTTCTCAGGTGAGATGAATTGTTAGCCTGCTGCTAGCCAGTGCAAGTACCTGAGTAGCTTACGGCTAGTTACTGTTGCACGGAGAGAATGTCATACTGCGGCGTTATACTGAGCCTTAACATCCACACGATGTTGAAAGGATGAATCTGTTTATCTTATATGGAATTCACGTAAATTATATGCAGTAAGTTAACAATTGAAGGCTGAATCCTCTTGTAGAAAATTCCATTATCGGCTTCTGTTGTGACTCGGTAGTATTATCTCCAACATATATTTTTTTCTATTATTATGTTCTCTATTACCAGTTATATAAACGTTAGTGTATACTAATATTTATGCTGTTGCTCCACTTGCTTCTCAGCCCAGTGTAATGTTGTGAATCCCCACCCCGGCTTCTGTACGATCAACGGCCCAGTGTGGGCTGAATGTCGATCTCGTGTACATAATGCAACATTATGCCAAATTTTGGGAAACTAAATTTAGCTTATCGGATATCCAGCCTCTTAAGCCTGTCACGCCCATATGAAAAATGCACCCCACCGCTTTCAGAAACAATTGAACTCATGACGTTTAATTTGTGTTATACTCAGCCCTCACGTTTATTCGTGCAGTTCGGGTGCTGTTGTATATGTCTTAAAAGAACAACCCTGTCGACCGAAACGTGTCCACCGACCTGTTAAAGCGAGCAGTGCTGGGCCGTTTGACTGACTTGGTGACCTGGCCCAGGTATCGGGCATCCTCTTTTCAACACACGATATATAAACCACTCCGACCATTTTGGTTCAGCGATACAAAAATGATAATCCAGACTTGGACACTTAATGTTGAACAATTATATGTTGATATATGTGGGTAAAAGCCATCCTTTTGCCGCCGTGGTGCATACCGAGTAACTACCGTCACTGCTGCGGACCGTACACACCCAGTATTTCTGTATTTACGCGCTGGCAACGCTGTCGATCGTTTTATATGTAAGGATGTGCAAGGGGAATTTCCTACTATTTGAAACATTTCAGAGAGAAGAGTCTTCCCCAGGTGTAAGGTTGCAATGTCTTGCAGATGAAGTGCAGCATTGATCAAATAACATTATCAGGCAATTACTGATATCTCTATGGAGCTTGAATGAAAGGAATTATAACTTTTTAATCCACTGACCACACTATACTCTGAGTGAATTGAAGCATTTTGTAAAGTAAAGATGTGTTATATTGTGATTGATTGAATGGTTCGCACCCCTAAATTGAGTTCTCGGTTTCAGCGCATGTAAAAGTAAATTTGTATGTTAATGCCAATGAATGCTTGTATATGGAATATTGCAATGTTACAGTCCTTAATGTTGCCATTGGCATATCATAATGTTCCCCATGTCCTGACTTGGCCAAGTTTATAAACTTGTTGGCTAATACATTTTCGAAAACAAGGTGCACACCTTTATGTCTAAACAGAGCTTGCAGTTGAAGACTGTTCAAAGATAAACTGCTTGATACAATAAGACATTAGATGATAAATATCATTTTATTTTTTGAAAGGCTCATCAGTAACTGTATGATACATTATTCCTGATTTAAAATGCAATGATAACCTACATTAGAAATAGCATAACAAATTTAGTATGCTAGTTGACAAGTAATAACAATATTGGTGAACATCATGTATATTGTATGTAAAATGCATCTTTAGATCATTTGATGTGAACATTACTGTTACTTCACTCCTGATTTCATAAATGATTTAAGTGTTGTTTTGATGCAACAAAAAGAAAGAGGTCGATTTAGTTTCCTCTTCACTGCGGTGTCCTCTAAACCATTCACCCCTGTCATTTTCCTACTGAGCTGCAAATGAAACATGTCTGTTGGTCAGGAAAACTGGTCTTAATAAGGAGCCTTTTTCTACTAACGGGCAGAAGCGATAACATTTGTTAACTTGGAAGCACCTTAGTCTTCTACCTATGAAAATTCCAAATTAATTGAAAGTTTAAATTACTGACAGCATCGTTGGTTAGCAGGAGTGTTGTGGTAAACAGAATTCACATTTTGGTATGAACTTCACCTTTGGATTTTAAGTAGAGCAGTTTTCAAAAGATGGCAATATTCAGAAGTGCTCAATGCTGTTTCTTGTGATGGATGTAACAGTTAAGCTAGTCAAGTGCTGCATACTGTCAGCTAAGAGCAACTCTGAGCTGGTCACTTTCAAGTGTAGACTAAAATAATTAAAAGTCCATGACGATTTGTTTAAAATTTTCATAATGAAATTCAATAAAGAATGTGTGGCAGAAAGCACTTTCCAGATTTCACTTTCACAAAAGACATTTAAAGCGGAACTCCGGTATTTTTAAACCTAGACCTGTTTCTGTGATGTTTTCCCTCTCCTCATAGAGAGTACAGTCTCCCTGACGTGTGCAAGTATCAAGCTGATAAATGTCGCAAGACCAATCATGTGAAACTTGTCAATGACATTATAAATGCAGATGATACCGACAACTGCATATCATAAAAATGTAATCAAGGATTTTGTTAATTGATATTGAATTTTTTAATTGAAAATAGATTTAAATTGGAATTCTATTTTGTTTTTTATTTGTTAACCCAGCCCTATGTACAGCACATCTGTATGACAATGTGCAACAGGCAGTCAGTTACTTGGCAAAATAATATCTGAAGGAGCTACTGTATTGTGTATGACATGATGAATTGATGTGATCTCAAAATACAATTGTAAATGTGCATTATGTTGTTTTTTTTTTCGGTTTTCATGTAAGAAAAGCTAACAGGGTACACTAAATAGGCTATAGGCTTTCTGTCAGAGCAGATTATATTAATGTTCTGTAACTTTCTTGTTTGTTATGGCTGTCACGTAGTCATGGACATCAATAGCAGCTGAGTTGGTGAGAAAAAGGGAGAGAGGAGCAAAGTAATGATGACGAGAGGTTCCATCTATCATGCTGAGACTGAACTGGTACACTAATCTGTTCTTTGAAACAAGATTGAGAGAAGAGCCAGACAGTAACTCTGTTGAGATTAGTGTTCCACAGCAAAAGTGCTGGAGTTGAAGACATACTGTCCTATGACATCACTGTTTTACATGGTCACAAAATACATGAAGACAGGGTTATGTCATTGTCAAGTTTATACAGTTTACCCTGAACTTGAGCAGTCTTTAAACATTGTAGGTTTTTACTAGACCAGCATGTTCTACAAACGGGGATCAACTTCCCAGACAGTAGCAATTTGCACTTGCAGGAAAAATATGGCTTTACAATGTTTTTTAGGCCTTCCACTTCTTTCATCCTCCATTCTTAGTTTCCTCACATTATTGTTAGCGTACTGCTCACAGTGTCAATATATGCTAAGTTTTAACCTAACAGATTTTTCCCAGTACCCTTTTTGCCACAGTAATGCATTTCAAAGGTTACCATTTTGTCAACTGACATGCTCACTGCTAGTTACATAAATAGAAATAAAGTTGCAGTTTTTTAATTCTGTTTGCATCATAACACAATTAAAGACGAGAATAGAAGAAGAAGAAAAAAAATTACACACAATTTTGGGCCCATCAATGTGACCAAGGAAAAAAAGTTTGTTGCATTGCACACATTTATGGTACCATGTGTAACCAAGCTGGTCTCACTCTAGCCCTGTAAGTTGTCTTTTGGCTGTAGACTCAGCATTGGCTCATTTGTTGACTGAGTTGATTTTTTTATTTTTGTTTGTTTTTGTTTTAATGATTAATTAATTCATGTGTTAATGTTATTTGGTTTAATAACCAAACCACATTCCTCTAAAACTTGTCATTTACAAGGACTGAGCTCAGAATAATTTAACAAGCAGGCATTGTTCAAAAAAATTAAAAGACCTTCAGAAAGCTTGGAGAAGTATTGCTGTACTTAGCAAAGGAAACTTTTAAAAGATTACACAGAAATTCTGGCTTAGAAGCAAAATATGAAGAAAAAGTTATAGCTGAAGACTTTTTCCACTGTACTGTATTAGAGCCTGCTCATCTGTTTTTTTGTTTTTTTTTCTTTCCTTTACTGCTGTAGGTGCAGCATCGGAGTGGAAATCACTTGTTTTCTGATCCCGGACAGCCCACAGAATTCCTTTAACACCTGTTTCATTCACATATATAAATTATCATCATCATCATCAGTAAGGAGACTGATTGGCACTGTGGGGAGGAAAGTGCCTGTATCCTCTTAAGGAAGGATACTCCATAACTTCAAAGCTGAAGATACAACTGCCCTTTGGAAAAACCCTTTGTTTTTACCTTTACGACAACTCCTGATTGATACAGTTGTTATTAGGAATTTGTTCCAGAGAGGCTGTATCCTCCGAGGGATTACAAGAGAGTGTTATCCAAGCCTCAGTGCTTGATTCAGGGGAAGGAGGTAGGGGGAAATCCCTGGAGAAGAAGGTAAAAAAGAAAACTGCCTGTTGCCTGGAGGCTGGCGGTTATGTAACTAATAGTCACTGTCAGCCACTAACACAGTGGAACAAGAAAACTAGTTGAGGATAGGAGTAGTAATCTGCTGCCATTGCTAGCTGATATGAGATAATATTCTTTGTTGGAATTCCAGATCAACACTGTAGTTATACCTATTTCTCAGCAATTTCATGTACATGGATAGTAATGGATGATATACTGGAATTTTCGCTGTTGTATTTTGGAAAGAACCATACAACCACTTCTTGCTCTTTGCCTTCCAATGATATCCGTGGTGCAGGTGAGGTGGTTTAAATCGCCCACTGGCGGGGTTTGGAGATGTCTCGACACAGGAAAACCAGACTACTGCATTGGCCTGCGTACAGACTTCTGTTTCTAATACAATTCCTGGACTGAAACCTTTTTTTCTTTGAGAGAAAGGGTCTGCCATATTTTCCATTTGCAAGACTTTTTCTCAAACTGCCCTGAGGTCTTATCTTGTTAGCTGTTGACTAAACATTTTACTGAATATTTCACTGCAGACTTGGCTACCAACAAATCCAACACCAATATCTGATTCTGATTCTAATCCAAATCAAGGAGAGGAAGGAAAACAGTACCAAGTCAGAATATCATCCCAGCTTTACTCCTCTTTTCATTTATTTCTGCTTCATTTCATTTCGATCTATTGCTTTTGCCTCTTCTCCCATGTCTCCAAGTCATTTACCGGAACAAGTCTACCTCCACCTACATACCTCACCATATCCCCATCTGAAGACCAATCCAGCTAGATCTGTACACATCAGGGGTGATGCTCTTTGGTCCATCTTTGTGCCAGGATTCTATTGGACTTTAATAGTATCAGATCACTGAAGAACTTAACAAGAGGGTCCAAATACATTTTTTCCACATCTATGTTATAGGCATTTTTGTTTTTATTGTACTTTTTAAAAACACAATATTGATTTTTATGATTTATGAAAATAATTTACTTTTGTTTTCGTTATTTAACTTATTTGTAGCACAGTGGTAGGCAACTACATAAAACTAGATCCACTCCAGAGAGTTGTTCAAACACCCTCCTCTGGCTAATAAATGGCTTATGGCTTCCCACCTGTTTTTTTTTTTCTGTCAGATAAGGAAACAAGGCTTTTACAGCAGAGATACTCATAAACTCCTTCTAATCTAACACACAGTAGATGAGGGTTGATGTAGGAATACAAGGGTTCACCCTTACTCTCAATAGAGTTTGGCAATGCGGAGTATTTTCCTATTTTCCACCTAAATGAGGAAAGCCCCAAGTATTTCTTCATTGCCTTGGTATCTGTCCTGTCGTTGTTTTTTTTTTTTTTTTTTTTCCCAACTTATCACTCATTCATTCACACCAGAACATTTATCTTTGAATAACAGATTCTTTGACATAGCAGTGTGTGAGAAATCTCACCAGTAACCCTGCACAGGAAGTGATGCCAGGTAGCAGTAGTAAGAGTGGAGGACGAGGTCCGTCCTCGTCACCTCTCCATCATGCTGTGGTTCCACCCAGCAGACCTCTGCGACCCTCCCGCTATGTTCCGGTGTCAGCAGCCACCTTCTTCCTCGTTGGCTCCACCACGCTCTTCTTCTGCTTCACGTAAGTGGCAAGGTTTCTTTTTTATTACTTTTAGTGGCACTGAGTTACAGGCCAGTTTAGGCGCATCCACGCAACATGTACATGGTCAGGATTGGCACCCCGCAGTATTATATGTACTCCTCTTATACTGTCTGTTTGGAGGTTACGCTTACTATATGTGCAGTAGCAGTAGTCATTCCTCAAGTTTCCTCAAGTTTTTCACACCTTACTGTCTGTCTGACTGTTGAAGACCAATTCTATTGAAATGAAAAAAACTAGGTCTCTGCCTACATTTTAAACCTCATGTGCATTAGCGGCTGGTGTTTACTGTATGATATGCTATATATTGCTGGGTGATAAAACAATCTTAAAGTTGGATTGAAAGTCTGTTTAGTTGGGACAAAGCCAGTAAATTGCTAGCCCATGTTCCCGTGTTCACAATCGGCATCACAACAGATCCCAAGGATCCGTACGTCTCCATGAGTGACTTTTGGCCCCAAGGTAATTAATAAGGAGTTTAGAAATTTTTTCCAATCTCTCTATTCCTTTGAAAATGAGACAGAAACTTCAGAATTACACGTTTTTTTCAACTCACTCCCTATGCCTCTGATTAATCAAACATTAATGAGACAGTTAGAATAACCGATCTCTCTTAAAGAATTTTCTAATGCTATAAAATCCCTCCAATCTGGTAGAAGTCTTGGACCTGACGGCTGTATAGCCAAGTTTTATTTAAAAAAAAACTTTTTCCCAAAATTGGCCATACTCTACTTGACATGTATAACGAATCATTCGCTAATGATATTTTCCCGGCAACTCTTTCTCATACGACCATATCTCTTATTCTTAAAAAAACTAAGGACCCCTTTGATTGTGCATCATATTGCCCAATTAGCCTTTTAAATGTAGATTATAAGATTTTAGCTAAATTATTGGCAAAACGACTTGAATCAGTTATATCATCTGACCTAACAGGATTTATTAAGAACAGATACTCCTCAGACGCTTATTTAACATCGTATACACCAGTTCTACCTCCAATGTTTCTGAGGCTATTGTGTCCATTGATGCTGAGAAGGCGTTTGACCAGGTAGAGTGGAGGTACCTCTTCTATATCCTGCAAAAATTCGATTTTGGCCACAGTTTTAACAACTGGGTAAAACTTTTGTACTCCTCCTCAAGCTTCAGTGAGGACCAATAACATTCTGTCAGAACCCTTCTCTCTGCACCGATCAACGTGACAGGGATGTCCCCTAAGTCCCTTGTTGTTCGCTTTGGCCATTGAACCTCTTTCGATAGCACTCCATTCTAATTCTGTCATCAAAGGCATACTTCGATACGTCCTATACATGGATGATTTTTATTGTTGTACCTGTCTGACTTCTCTGCATTTACTCCGGCTGCTCTTAAAAGGGAACTCCGGTATTTTTAAACCTAGACCTTATTTCTGGCATGAAATACATTTATGTACTCACCGAGAACAGTTTGGTGAAAGTCGGCGTCCTTCAGAAGATATTTAGATTACTCGAGATCCGTGCATATCCATATTATGGGAGAGAACGGGGGCATTGACAATACAGCCTCTAAATAAGGCTTTATCTGTCTTTATTTCACCAATACTTTAAGATGAATGAAGGAATGAACGTGTACTATTGCACTGTTCGCTCATAGCTGCTGTGTTGTTGTTATTGGTGGCTATTGGGGGCTTATAGAGGGCTTTCTACACACTCGTCTACTGGGATGACGTCATCAACGCGCGCTCCTATATATATATAAGTTAGTTAAAAGTCGTTGAAAAGACGTCTTTTTTTCAATGGCCTGAAAATAACGGGTTTTCACCTTTCACTTTTCAACTAAATGTAGACTTTGTTTGGACTCATACCATGACGTCTTTTTAATGTCTTTTCAACAAATTTTTGCTGGGTGGGTTGCAAACAAGTGACAGGTTGGTGTCTAATACTATCCTACATACTGAATATACTTTTTACTTTGCAGTTTTTCTTAAAAAAAATCAACATGTCTGCTTTCTGCACATATTAAGTTGCAGGAACATTAAGATTACTGCCGGATTTCGCTGAACTTTAATTTACCTGTTAAAATCCCACCCACTGTGCGCCGTCTTCGGTACTCTTAGATGAAGCGGAGTCCAGTGGTGGAGATTTTGAATTATGCCGCTCAGCCTGTGTGGCGTCCACAAGCTGATTTGAATGCTGAGAGGAGCAACTTTCTGCTCTTAAATTGATTTTGTGCAAGGTCAAATAATTAATTAAATTAGTCCTGTTTCTGTCCTCGGCAGCGATGACTTTTTGGCATATGTTGTATCGCGCACTATTGGCGTCAATCTTGGCGAAATGGAGCCACGCTTTAGAACTCGGTGGAATTGTTTAACCAGTTCGACGACACATACACAACTACAGTTCCCAAAGCAGATACATGTGAACCCCATCTGTGGGCGTAACCACATTTTCCTGCATGCAGAGTGTAACGTTAATACAGCCAATCGAGGGTAGCATGATCAGTTCTTGATCATGTGATTAATCTCTGGGTACTGAAACTTGGCACCGAAAGATGAGGCATGTTTTGATACTCGGTACTACCGAAGCATTTCGGTCGGTGCCTTCAAAGAACCGAGGTTCGGTACCCAGCCCTAACTTTGGGCGAATATCTGGTTACAGACTAAACTTAAATAAAAGTGAATTGATGCCAGTCAATGATACTGCAAAAAAGTCCCCTCCACACACTCTGCCGTTTAAAATAGCTCAGGAAAAATTTACCTACTTCAGTATTCAAGTTACTGATAAATTTCAAAACCTCCTTGAGGCCAGCTTCACTTCTTTGTTAGCCAATACCAAAACTGACTTTGATCGCTGGTCTTTACTACACCTTTCTTTAGCTGCAAATATTAAGTCCATCAAAATGAATACTCTTCCTAAATTTTTGTACCTCTTTCAATGTCTGCCTGTCTTCCTTCTGAACATTATTATTATTATTATTATTATTTTTTTAAATGAATGGTCTAAAGACCTCTTTCATCTGGAAAGGAAAACCCATAAGAATACGAAGATCGGTTTTGCAGAGACCCAGATCGGCTGGAGGCCTTGCTCTTCCAAATTTTAGATATTATTACATGGCAGCCAACCAATTATTCAGTACTGGCTACAAGATGTTAATACATTTTCCTCATTAACCTGGCCTAGGATGGAGGCCGCCTCAACGACGCTAGTATCTCTATCTTCACTTATTCAGTCCTCCATAACAGAACTCTACTTTAAAGATCTCGAACCAGTTTAGACGCCATTTTGGTTTTCAGATGACATCTTTTTGCAGCCCGATTACTTCAAATCCTGCCTTTCAACCACCCCTTGTTAACAGCTCCTTTCAAACATGGTCCAATTTGGGTATCAAAAAGCTCAAAGATCTTTATATCGATAATACATTTTCTACATCCTAGCAACTATCAGAGTTTTCGTCTCCCAAAACATAATTTTTGCAAAGTATTTGCAAATTAGGAGTTATGTGCGCGTCCTGGACCCTCGGTTCCCAGCTCTCCCGAGCAAAACACCACTCAACATGTTTCTCACCACTCTCCCTGCAACTAAGGATGCTTTAACTTCCATCTACAAGAGAATTTCTTCCCTTCAGGCTGGTAGTATTAAATCTTTGTGGGAGAGGGAGCTTGGGGAGGACATTCCAGAAGAGATCTGGGAAACTGTACTTCACAGGGTACATACCTCTTCAGTATGTGCCAAACATGGTGTTATACAATGTAAATCATTTATAGGGTTCATTGGACTAATGACAGACTGTCAAAAATGTACAAAGACACTAGTTCTCGTTGTGTCCAATGTAACCAGTCACCTGCAAATCATACTCATATGTTTTGGTGTTGCCCCTCACTGGCTGTGTTCTGGGATCAAATCTTTGTCACAATATCTGAGCTTAGTAATACCAAGATTACTCCCCACCTCTTCATTGCATTATTTGGAGTCCTTCACGCTACCGTGCACATAACCAAAATAAAGAAAAAATTGATTGCCTTTGTTACTTTGCTAGCAAGACGACAAAGTTTACTTAAATGGAATTTTGCCACTCCTCCCTACACATACACAATGGATTTATTCTATACTATACTGCTTGAAAATGGAGGAAATCAGATATACCCCTGCAGGTTCTTTGAACAAATTCAATTTTATTTGGTCACCCTTTGTTTCCTATATCAGGAAACCTCATTTACCTATAGTCCCACAGTGACTCTTATAAAACTGTAGGGAGCTAAAATTGAAAAAAAAAACAAATACGGCAAATGAGAATATGTTTGCACTCATTTACTAAGGTTTAAATCTGCTCACCCTCTTTATAAGTGTAATGATCATTTCACCCCTGCCGATGCCAAAAAGTCTTGTTTGGCAGTTCATCTCTTAATTAAGATATTTAATTTTCACATGGTCAATATATAAGTTACCTACCCAAGAGTACATCTTAATTTTAATATGAGCAATGTTAGTATTTTCATTCTTTTATTTTTGTATGTCTATATACCTGTATGACTGTAAGCATATATGTACGTGTCTTCCTTTTTTTTTGTTTGTTTTTGTTTTTTTCTCTTTCCCTGATGTTCTACATAAAAATTGCAAGTGCACTTATTGTATAATTTATGTTCCTGGAAAAATTTAATAAAAAAACAAAACAAAACAGAAATTCAGTTTAGTCCAGTCTTGATGATGAGCATTACACATTCTCAATTGATCCATCGATAACGCAAACAGGCTGTCTCTCAGTACAAACAGAGGCAACAATGGCCCATGTGTCTGGCCATCATGTCAAAATATATGTCTGTTAATTTCCGCAAAAAATTGGCTAAGCTACCAGAAAGAAATGGGAGTAATGCATGTAGGGGAGAATCTGTATACCTGACGAGAGGCATGAAATGTTATCCTCCAAAATGTTAAGTTAATTTTTTGTTTTGTAAATTTTTACAATCTAACTTAGCGATATCATCTTCTATTTTGAGCTGTGTGCAGTGCATCTGTTCAGCCCCTGTCTCTCTGTCCCTAGCGGAGAGCCCACACACACACACTCTTGCAACATCAACCCGTCCACTTTGTATGTACAGATATACCAGATCAATATGTGCGGAAGTAAGGCTTTTTGAATTACACCTTGGCTATCTGTACTTTTGTTGCGACATTTAAGCTTTTTCAGATCCTTCAAGAAACTTTCTCATAAGAGGCACCAAGCAAAGAATATAAGCTAGCAACTTCAGGTTACCTGTTATGGCTGTTGGCAGAAAAAAGAAAAAAACTTGTGAAATTGTGCTCACACTCACTTTATCGAGGAAAAACTACAAAGAATGAGCATATTAGAGGTGATGTGGGGGTCCAGTGTCTTGCTCAAGGACACTTTAACACACAAATGAAACTGGGATCGAACCATCTCTCTTTCACCTGGAAGACAACCACTCTATTACAGGAGTCACGGTTGCACTCACAGATGGGGGAGTGGCTTTCGAAATCCCAAAATAATCATAATGTGTGTGTATACAGCTTGTTGAAGCAGTCAATTACAACTAGATTTTAGTTATAATATTAATATATGCTTTATTACCTCATTTTACTGGCAATTGCGCTGACGTTAAATATAAAGTGTGCTCATACATGAAGGATTTATTTTAGAAGTGTGAAGCTGCATGTTGACGTTAACTAGAATGAAGCTGCACTGGAAGCGTTCTCTAGCAGTTAGGGCTGTTGCGATATATATGTTTTTACAATAATTGTGATGTTAATAGTATGCGTATGATAATATTGTAATATGATCTAATGAAAAGAATTGCCTGCAAGTTACCATTTAGTAAGGTTTTTACAGATCCTTATCTCCTTTTTATAAGTGTAAAACCAAGGTGAACTAGTTGACAGCAATATGTTTTTCTAGTATATTAGTATCAAAGTTTCCCGTTGATATTGTGATAACATTGTTATTGTGAATGCTTTTAGTCATGATAATTGTGTCTTGAAAATCCGATGTTGTGACAGCGCCGCTTGTAATAAAGTCAGTCATGAGTAAAGTCATATTATTAATAATACAATAATTTCCTTTATTTGTTATAAAATGTAGAACGATTGTCCCCAGTTCATGGAGTAAAATAGGAACATGTTGTTCTTGGGTGTAATAAGAACATAAATGTAAATATAGCTGCAAGCAGCGATACGGGGTCTAGCAGAATAGCAGGTAAGCCTGCGGCTGCTCAGGAAGGCATCATGAGTCCATAGACCAAGTTTGGTGTTTGAAATGAACTCGTCTTCATCCAGGGATTCCAACGGTACCTCATTTGTCCAATTTGAAACAACGGCTCCAAAGCTATGAGCAAAATGCAGTTTTTCTACTTATAGCGCCCCCACTGGGTGGACGTTCACCAGACTTCTTGGGCCTCTTAAAGACTTGGTCATGAGTCTGTGTTATAAGTTTGATGTCAAAAGATTAAATGGTTGCTGAGATATGGCCTCACGTCCTGTTTGGCGCGTCATCGCTGAGTTTGATTGGCTGCTACGGGCAAACGGTAGCGAATTAAAAAATACCACTTGAAAGCTCATGTGAGGCTCAGTCTGAAGATTCTATATGTCAAGTCCCGTAGAAATCAGACAATCTGGGTGACCTGTAATGCGTTTTGAAGGATTTTGATGGAATTCACAATGGCGGACAATCCAAGATGGCGCGCATGACGTCATGAGATTGATTGACCTCGGCTATATCCAGGGACTCCAATGGTACCTCATTTGTGATATTTGGACAAACAGGTGTAAAGTTATGAGCAAAAATGCATATTTGCTAAATATAGCGCCACCTATAGGTCAAAGATCACTAAAATTCTTAGGCCTGTTAAGGATCGAGTTATGAGTCAGTGTCATAAGTTTAATGTCAAAAGACCAACCGGTTGCTGAGATATGGCCTCACGTCCTTTTTGGCGTTGTCGCCGTTAACTTTGATTGGTTGTATTGGGTGAACAAAGTCGAAATTGAAAAATCCGCTTCGTATCCTTTGTGCAGATTCATCCAAAGATACTGTGTGCCAATTTTCATGAGAATTGGTCAAAATTTGTGACCTGTGAAACTTTTTGAAGGTTTTCAACAAAATCCAAGATGGCGGAAAATCTAGTTAGACGGAAAATGACGTCATAGGGTGCGTTGGACTCGTCATGATCATGATTGTTTTTGAAATTTGGATCAACGAGTCAAAAGTTATTTAGCTGAATGGGCTTCAAACTTTGACGTGTTGGTGGCGCTAGAGAGTTTTGAATTTGGGCACGAAATTTGTTGAATTTGCTAATGGGACTGTCCTAATTAGATGTGCCAAATTTCACAACTTTTTACCATTGCGTTAATGGGGCTGCCATAGACTTCAATTGCAGCGGAAAGTAGAAGAATAATAAGAAAAGCTACTAAAACAATAGGGTTCTGCAGCTTCGCTGCTAGACCCCTAATAACTATCGAAAATGGGCCAGACTGTGCTTACTGGTAGCATGTTTTGCAATACAATAAGCTACTGCATTTGTAACATCACAGTGTCTCTTAGATTTTTTTTGTCATATGGCATGGCGCTGGATAAAGCAGACGGTCTTCTGTTGCTGCTGTTGCCCCTACTGGAGGTAGTAGCTTTCATGCAGGGGATTTGAACCCAGGTCACCCACATGAAAGGTGGCAATCTTACTGCTACACTATCCATTTCCATGATGAAAAAGATCAGTAGTATTCCTTATCTTTGTTGAAACATGTACTCTACATAATTTGCAGTGCACACTACTATGTTTCGTGTCGGACTTCAAAAAACAAAAATACCTCCACACCACCAAACTTTTCGGGCCCTTCTTATCAACAATTTCATCAACAATGACTGTGTCTGCTGTCGTTTCTTATGAGGGAGCACTCATTTTCTTTTTTTATAACGCTGTAGCAGCACAAACAAACATACCACGACAAGTTGCTGGCACGGCTCTATTCCAGCCACATGATTGGTTCAGATCGGTGCAACTCTCGTCGTCATTGGCTATTCGTATTGTCTGTCAAAAGATGGACGAATGTAATCTATCGAAAAGCATACTGACCATGTTTCTTATCTCTATCGATGAAAAGTTATTCCTCGATAGTTAATGTTATCGTTTTATCGCCCAGCCCTATAAAGAGTATATAGCACACATGCATTCAATACAAGTGGAAGTTCATTATACATACCACACTGACCCACCAACTGATCATATATTGAGATGTTTATTTATTTATTTATTTTTTTTTTTACATTTCTTTAGTATACTTCAGACAGCTGCAAAGAATGCCTACATCACACTCAGCTGTATGGTACAGGGTTATCAACTAAGAATGAACTTTTTCCCCTATGAGGAAGTGGCAGTTAGTGGACATAATTCAGCTTTAGGTAGGTATGTCCATAAACATGCTACTATAAGCAAATAACTGCATTTAGGAAAAAAATACAAATAACATGCATGTATATGCTAATTTTGGTACAAAAATGATGTATACCGGTTTCATGTTGTTCTTCCGAAACATCAGTGTGGCTTTCTGTCTGTGTGTTCGTGAGAGGGAAAAAAAAAAGCCGTAGTAAGAGTGACACATGAAAATGGTAGAATTGACAGGTGTGAGTGTGTATAGCACAGCCCGCCTCTTGATTTGTATTTGTACATATATGTGTGAGAAAATCTAATCTATGTGTCGGGCAGTCAGCTCTGTGCTTAGATTAGTGAGGAGAAATTAGGCCAACATCTGTCACCCTGACAAAAGCCCATCATTCAGTCTGTCACTCTTTCTTCCCTACTCACTTGGTCACTGTTACATTTATAGACTTATATAGACTTAGTAATAACACAGAAGTTCCTAGGAAACATCCTTTCAGACCATGAAGTTTTACATGAATTTTGAAAATGACACCCTTGTTTTTTTAGATGGTTTTCATATACAATGCACTTCTTTCATAACTGAACAATATACCAGAAAACTTGATTCATTATAGTGATATAATTCATCTTTCTGGAATGTTAAAGATGCAGTTGATATGGTCAAATGCAAATGTGCCCCCTTAGTGGGTCTTTAGCGTTATTCCACTCTTAGCTGTGTTTTGCCTCGCAGCAGCGGTTAGTGATTGAGTCTGAAATCCATTAAGTAGTTGTGAATCCTGAGCAGCAGTTGTCACATGTGGCTGACCTGGGTTGGGATGTGTACAACAGTTCCTACAGTGTAATGCAAGGTTTGGTTTGTAGATGCAAAATCATGAAGGGATTAACATTCATTCCCAAGATTCTTCTGCTTTGGTCAGCCCCAAGCAGATCTGGGTCACACATTTTTAAAAATGCTCATTGCTCTTTATTTAAGGGGTGAACTCTGCTTGTTACAGAATCAAGATTATTCTATGTAGAAAGTCAGTGAATGTTAGAACTTGCCATCCCTTTCTTTGTTAGAAATTTCTCATCAGTCATGAGGAAACTGTTCATATTGGAAAAACGTGTGATGGGAGGCTGGAGCCTATCCAGAGTGTCAAAGTCATTTATTGGAAGGTTTCTATACGAAAACATGGCATTAACCATCATAAGTTTAGGACTGTGTATATAATTATAAATAAAGTGACTAATGATTTTATCATTATTTCTCATCTCAGAGAAATATAAATTTTAATGCTTTGTGGACTCAAGAATATTCAAGTGGCCAGCATTCCTGAGATGAGTTTGGGTATAGCCTTTAGTAGACACCTTTTATATAAACAGTCCTCTCTTATACATTGCATTTTTTTAAAAACTTTGTCTAGGCTCTATAAAGCTCTTGAGTTTCTGGATTGGACCGCTGACCTTCCATTTCAAAGATGACCACTATATCTGAGCCACACATGCCAAGGCCTGCATAATCATTAGGCAGCACCATATCTAAATTGTCATTGTTACACTTTTTCTGATAAATACAGTGAGAGAAGTAAATAGAGAAAACATGTTTACTTGTTAAACATTCAGAGTTGACGTGAAGTAATATTTTGGGCTGACTGAGATTTGTGTTTACTCTACAATCAATTTATGTATTTATTTTAAAGATTATGCTCTACTTGGCTTGTTAGACTTTGCTTGTTAACAAAAAGATCAGGATGTTGTATTGAGTTCCATTATGACACATTTACACTGTACTATTATTTATTGAACTCTTTAAGTTTCTTTAAAAAAATACATAAAATCCTTTCTGAGTCGGGTTTTCTAAAAACTACAGTGTTCTCCTAAAAGTTACGCAGTTCTTTATTTGTGATGGTGAAACACAGTGTTGTTCATGTTTCAGATGTCCGTGGCTTTCAGAGCGTTTCTCAGTTGCTGTTCCCATCTACAATGGAGTTATTTTCTTATTTGTTTTGGCTAACTTCTGCATGGCTACATTCATGGACCCTGGCATCTTCCCTAGAGGTGAGTGATTTGTTGGTTGAAAGAAGATATGTTCTCCAAATTTTTTTTTTTTTTCAAATGAATTACCGTAATTAATTCTTGTATCACAGAGATATAAAAAAAAAGAAAATTCTGAAAGCAGTCTATCGTTTTGATAGATTCATAGCAACATTAATAATAAACACGTAAAGACCACCTGTAATAGACTCCCATGTCCAGTATAGGCTTAGTGTGGAATATTACTTGCAGTTTTTTAGGCTTGTGTGGGCATTATTACTGACATCAACAAATTAATTTGCATATCAAAATCTGGGTCACTTTGAAGAGCTGTGGACTGGAGGCTTGGATCATTACAGTTCGCAGGAGTGTGTAGCAGCGCCCTTGTTGCAAATAGAAGCTTGTGTTGTGGGATTTCCTCCTAGTGACACTAGTGCTTGCCAGACTAGATAATCCCAAATAAGTCCATATGAAATTGGGAGAAAAGTTCTTCAACTTCAAAATACTGGCTGAAGAGGTGCTGGTAACTACAGGGGGCATTGTGGCAGCAGCGCAGAGGTTCAGCCTTCAAGACTAAATTAAAGCAAAGCCACCTTACAGTGGCGAAGTTTATTGACAATTGCCTCTTTGCAGTCTCTCTTGATGCGTTTGATTATGCACAAGTCATCACCCTTAACTGGTCCTCATGGACTTAAAGTGTAAGTTCAGTGTAAGTTTGTGCAGTTCTATGAAAATGCAGTCTTCATATTTGCCTGTTTAAACATAACAATCATGCTGTTTTTGAACCCTTCATTGTAAATCTTCTGCTTGGTGTGATGCAACATACAGATTGCGAGTTCAGTCTGTGTTAATGTTCATATTTTCTCTGATGACACTTTAAATCCATAATGCTTAAGTTCTATATTATTTATTGCTAGAATGGAGCAGTTTCTGAAAATTAAATGATATCAGGAAACAATTTTTTAGCGGTCTTTGCAGTGCAAGCCATATCCTGTTTGTGTATTTTCTGCATAGCCGAAGAGGATGAGGACAAGGAGGATGATTTTCGTGCACCGCTCTACAAGACTGTGGAGATTAGGGGAATCCAGGTCAGGATGAAGTGGTGTTCAACCTGCCGTTTTTACAGGCCTCCCCGGTGTTCCCACTGCTCCGTCTGTGACAACTGTGTAGAGGTGTGTCCACATGAACACAATATACCTTGTGGTATCTTGTTTTTTGTGCATACTGTGAATCAATTTCCAAAATCTATCCCAGGACGGACCACGTTATCATTGTCATACATCAAGAGTCTAATCTGTTTCAGATATTTTGACAGAACTCAGTTAAGCAATTGTTTCCTGAAACACAGCTTTCCTTTGACACACTCGGTTGGACAAAGGAGTGTTCGTGTTGATCTACTGCATTCAGAAAGTTTAAAAAAAGGAATTTGTGGAAAAAGGAAGAGGTGTCTTGTCGTCACCTGTTTCAACCAGATACCCAAGATCCTATGTGTAGACATCTTCAGATGCATGATCTGCCCTCAATATATTCAAGCTCCAGTTCTTGTTTCCACCCCACGGGCACTGAGGATCAAGGCCTTATACAGATGCAGTTAACCTTGATTTATACTCTTGGGGTTACGTAGTGTATATACTACTTAAATCAACATGCATATGTGTAGTGTACCCTACACATTTGCCTGGTAGTTGAGGTTTATTTTATTTTAGACATATAGCGCAAAATCGCAATAAATGTCATCTCAAGGCACTTCAATAATACAGTCCAATTCAAGCCAATTAAAGTCCAATTCATTGTAATCATAATCTAATTAAATTCTAAATTAATCCAATTCATATATACAGAGCCAATTCAAAAACAATTTCTCAGCTAAGGAAACCAACAGAATGCACTGAAACTTCGCTTTGGTCCAATCCCCCGTCCTGAGCATGCACATGAGGCATATGAACCTCTGGCAGAACCAGACTCGGGAAGGGTGGCCATCTGCCTCGACCAGCTGGGGTTTGAGAAGACCGAAAAGAAGGGACAACAAACACCATAACACAATTCAAAGGACATGTTAAAGACAACAATAATATCAAATGTACATAATGTCACATGAGAAATTAAGGTGGGTGGCAAAATGAGGAAAAGCGTGACATACACTCCTCACAAAAAGTTAGGGATATTTGGCTTTTGGGTGAATTTTCAAGATGAACCTAAAATCCTTTATAGCCTTTATAAGTGAATTTAATTTGACCTTCTGTAAACTTTAGAATGCACATGTCCAATTGTTCAATGTTTCAGTACCTTTTGCACAAGTTGCTGTTCTCTAACAAGGAGCTTAATGGCAAAATTCACAACAGGTGTTTGATCCATGAATCAACCAATAAATTTCCTGGTTCAATTAGAATTTTTATTTAAACAGTACTCCTCATCATGCTGTTCACATTTTGACATCATGAGACCAAGACGACATCTAACCATTGATCAACAGTACCTTTCCATTGCAAGGCTTCAAACAGGATGTTCTAAGATGAATGTGGCCACTAAGCTAAGAGAGTCGCAGAGTGTCATTAGCAGGTTGCAACAGAGATATAGAGAGACTGGAAGAGTCACAGAAAGGCAAAGAAGTCCTTTGGCCACATGCTACACTGATGAGCGCTTCATTGTGAACAGTGCCTTGTGGAATCGGATGATGAATGCCACTCCAGGTACATTTAAAGGAGTTGAGAAGCACCCAAGTGTCACGTCAGACCATTCAAAACCGTTTACATCAGCGTGGTCTGCATGCTAGATGACCTAGGTGCGGTACCTCACCATACCACCAGCCACAGTCATCGTTTTGCATGGACCAGGGAGTATTTATGCTGGAAGAGGGACCAGTAGGACTCTGTGCTATTCTCTGATGAAAGTTTATTCACGCTGAGCAGAAATGATGGCCGCCATAGATGTTGGCGAGCGCTATGCATCAGCCACTGTTGTCACCAGACGAGCCTTTGGTGATGGTAGTGTTACAGTGTGGGCAGGTGTGTCTAGTCAGTACAGATCTGCCCTATATTTTGTGAATGGTACAGTGACAAGCCCATACTACCTAAATAACATCATTAATCCAGTCATTGTGCCCCTGCATGAACAACACAGGCCTAATTTCATCTTCATGGACGACATGAAGTTGTCATTTGTTTGGTTGCTGTGCCATGCGCTGGTCTTATCCGCAGCAAGTCTGACTAGCTCTGAAATTTTTATTTATTTTTATTGAGATTTTTCGCTGTTTGTAGTTTTTATTTGTTTTTACTTATTTTATTGGACAATGTGCACTCCTACAAATAGAGCAGTGTACAATAGAGGAGAACTGTTGGCCTGTGAAGAACTGGACACGGGGAAAAAAAAATCATATTCCGACTGAGCTCAGGAAGCTGTACTGTGGATGCAGAGCTGAGGCTAACTTAAAGGCAAAGAGGCACAATAGGAGGTGAAGGTACAAGCCTTTTCTACCCTCGGTGTTGATAGGAAATGCTAACTCACTGCCAAACAAGTATGAAGAGCTGGAAGTGCTTGTTCGGAACCAATGGCTGTACAGGGAGAGCAGTTTGATCTGTCCGTCTGAGTCCTTGCTGAACAACAACACACCGGACTTGTGTGGATATACCCGGCTTCACAACCATGATCGGATAGAGATCTGGGATAGAGGAGGGGCATTTTCCTATTTTTTTTAATCAGCGTTGGGCTAACCCCTGTAATGTAATCGTTAAGGAGAGGGTAGGCTGTCCAGACATTGAACTTCTGTCAGTTGGTGTCCGTACGTTCTATGCACTGAGAGAATTATCATACTCCTACAACAGCGTCTGCCTGAAGCATACATTATAATCACAGGGGATTTCAATTACGTCTCTCTGTCTTGTGCCTGACTGGTTTTGTACAGTATGTGGACTGTCCAACACGTGGAGATAGGACATTAAATATGCTCTATGCTAATGTGAAGGAGGCTTACGGGGCAGTGTCTTTTCCACCACTGGGTAGATCTGATCACAGCATGGTCCATTTTCAGCCCACATACAGACCTTGTGTATAAAGACTGTTACCACCAAATCTTTCAGGAAGTGGTCACCAGAGGCAGAGATGTACTGAGAGACTGCTTTGATGTCACGTACTGGGCTGCACTGCTGGAGGAGGAGGAAAAGGACATAGATATGGACAGGAGGGTCAGCACCATCACGGACAGCACCATCACAGACTACATTAACTTCTGTTGGGACACTGTGATTCCAGTGAGCATTATACAGTGCTTTCCTACTAATAAACTGTGGTTCATCAGTGACATCAAAGACCTCCTGAACCAGAAGAATAGGGCATTCCAGGACAGGGATAGTGAAAAGCGGAGGAGTGTTCAACAGGAGCTAAAAAAAATATTACATTGAGCTACGGTGGAGTTAAAAAAAAGAAAAAGAAAAGGTCAGCTGGAGAACAATAACACCAGGGAGGTGTGGAGGGGGATGAGGACCACCACTGGGTAAAAACTGAAAAAAACTGTGAAAGGTGATGTGGACCAATACCTTCAACAAATATTAGAACATGTTTAATAGTGTGGCTTTTTCCACCTCTGTTGCTGCTCCCTCCACTTCAACCACTCCAGCTGCTACCTCCATACTGCCTCCGCTGTCTAGCTGCAACTCCATCTCTGCAGTGGCTCCCACTGCCAGACCTCCTCTGCCCAGCTATACCTCCATCTCTGCGGCAGCTCCCATCACCAGGCCTCTTCGGACCAGCTATACCTCCACTTCTCCATCAGCTTCTTCCGTCTGGCCTCCTCTGCCAAGCTGCACCTACACCTCTGTGGCTTCTTCCACCACCAGGCCTCCTCTGCCCAGCCACACCTCCACTACCCCATCTCTCCTCCATCCACCTCAGTGATGACTCTTTCCATACGTGAGAGAAACATCAGCAAACTCTTCAGGAGACAGAAGCCCCGGAAAGCTGTTGGACCAGATTCTGTCTGTCCATCCACCTTGAAGCACTGCGCTGATCAGCTGTCTCCAGTGTTTTTAACACCTCGCTGGAGACCTGTCACGGGCCAACCTGCTTCAAGACCTCCACTATTATTCCTGTTCCCAAGAAGCCAAGGTCCACAGGACTTAATGACTTCAGACCCGTCGCCCTGACCTCTGTGGTTATGAAGTCCTTTGAGCGCCTTGTGCTTTCACACCTGAAAGAGATCACTGACACCCTCCTGGACGCCTTACAGTTAGCCTACAGAGCCAACAGGTCTGTAGACAATGCAGTCAATCTGGCTCTTCACTACATCCTCCAGCACCTGGAATACGCAGGTACCTACGCCAGGATCCTGTTTGTGGATGTCAGCTCTGCCTTCAACACAATCATCCCAGGTGAAGCTATTCCAGCTGAGTATGCCTGACCTCTCCTGCAGGTAGATTACAGCATGTGAAGCTTGGGAAAACATGTCTCCGACTCACAGCTCATCAGCACTGGCTCCCCCCAGGGCTGTGTTCTTTCTCCTCTGCTCTTCTACCTGTACACCAACAGCTGCACCTCCAGTCATCAGTCCATCAAGCTCCTGAAGTTCGCGGACGACACCACTCTCATCGGACTTATCTCTGGCGGTGACGAGTCCGCCTACAGGTGGGAGGCTGACCATCATTACCAAACCGCGACCTGTTGCAGGGAGAACAACCTGGAGCTAAACGCTCAAAAGACAGTGGAGATGGTTGTGGACTTCAGGAAGAACTCAGCCTCAGCTACCGCCATCACCCCATCTGCTTCCCAGACATTTCCTGGCAGCTTATTCCACAAGAGAGGGGCCTGATAACTGAAGGCTCTACCCCCCCTTCTATTTTTAGAAACTCATTTGCTCATTTGGGGAAATACACACGTGGACAAAATTGTTGGTACCCCTCAGTTAAAGAAGAAAAACCCACAATTCTCACTGAAAGCACTTGAAACTTACAAAAGTAACAATAAATAAAAATTCATTGAAAATTAAATAATGAAAATCAGCCATTACCTTTGAAATGTTGATTAACATAATTATTAAAAAAAAAAAACTAATGAAATAGGGCTGGACAAAAATGATGGTACCTCTATAAAAGATTGAAAACTATTTGACCAGAGTGACATGATTAACTCAGGTGTGTCCTTTAATTGACATCACAGGTGTTTCCAAACTCATAATCAGTCAGTCTGCCTATTTAAAGAGAGACAAGTAGTCACTGTTTGGTGAAAAGGTGTGTACCACACTGAACATGGACAACAGAAAGTGGAGGAGAGAATTGTCCCTGGACATCCGAAAAAAATTATAGACAAACATCTTAAAGGTGCAGGCTATAAGACCATCTCTAAACAGCTTGAAGTTCCTGTGACAACAGTGGCTCATATTATTCAGAAGTTCAAGACCCACGGGACAGTAGCCAACCTCCCTGGACGTGGCCGCAAGAGGAAAATTGATGACAGATCGAAGAGACAGATCGTTCGAATTGTATCCAAAGAGCCCAGGACAACCTCCAAAGAAATTAAAGGTGAACTCCAAGGCCAAGGTACATCAGTGTCAGATCGCACCATTCGTCGTTGTATGAGCCAAAGTGGACTTCATGGGAGACGACCAAGGAGGACACCACTACTGGAAAAAAAAAATCATAAAAAAGCGAGACTGGAATTTGTAAAACTGCATGTCGACAAGCCACAAAGCTTCTGGGAGAATGTCCTTTGGACAGATGAGACCAAACTGGAGCTTTTTGGTAAGGCACATCAACTCTATGTTCATAGACTCAAAAACCAAGCATACGAAGAAAAGAACACTGTCCCTACGGTGAAACATGGAGGAGGCTCAGCAATGTTTTGGGGCTGCTTTGCTGCATCTGGCACAGGGTGTCTTGAATGTGTGCAAGGTAAAATGAAATCTGACGACTATCAAGGCATTCTGGAGAGAAATGTGCTGCCTAATGTCAGAAAGCTTGGTCTCAGTCGCAGGTCATGGGTCTTCCAACAGGACAACGATCCAAAACACACAGCCAAAAACACCCAAGAATGGCTGATAGAAAAGCGTTGGACTATTCTAAAGTGGCCTTCCATGAGCCCAGATCTGAATCCCATTGAACATCTGTGGAAGGAGCTGAAACATGCCATTTGGAGAAGACACCCATCAAACCTGAGACAACTGGAGCAGTTTGCTCATGAGGAGTGGGCCAAAATACCTTTTGACAGCTGCAGAACGCTCATTGACAAATACAGAAATCGTTTAATTGCAGTGATTGCCTCAAAAGGTTGTGCAACAAAATATTAAGTTATGGGGACCATCATTTTTGTCCAGCCCTATTTCATTAGTTTTTTTTTTTTAAATAATTATGTTAATCAATAATTCAAAAGTAATGGCTGATTTTGATTATTTAATTTTCAATAAATTTTCATTTGTTACTTTTGTAAGTTTCAAGTGATTTCAGTGAGAATTGTGGGTTTTTCCTTCTTTAACTGAGGGGTACCAACAATTTTGTCCACGTATGTATCTAACAATGAGATCTTTAATATGTGATGAAGCTTGTTCATTAAGACCTTTGTGAAGGGAAGAATTTTAAAGTCTATTCTGAATTTAACAGGGAGCCAATGAAGGGAAGCTAAAACTGGAGAAATATGATCTCTCCTCTTAGTTCTCATCAGAACTCTGGATGGAGCATTTTGGATAAGCTGAAGGCTTTTCAGAGAATTTGTGGGACAGTCCAAAAATGATAATTACTGTAGTCCAATCTTGAAGTAACAAATGCATGAACTAGTTTTTCTGCATCACTCTGAGACAATATGTTCCTAATTTTGACAATAATATGAAGGTGAAAGAAGGCAGTCCTAGAAACCTGTTTTATATGTGCATCAATTGACAAATTGTGCTAAAAAATAACTCCAAGGTTCCTCACTGTAGTACTAGAAGCCAAGGAAATGCAATCTAGAGTAATAATATAGCTAGACAATTTCTCCCTGACGTGCTCAGATCCAAAGATAACGACTTCAGTTTTGTCTAAATTTAGAAGCTGACAGGTCTGAGTCATCCAGGTCTTTATGTCTTTAAGACATGCTTGCAGTCTGACCAATCTATTGGTTTCATCGATAAGTACAGCTTAGTATCATCTACATAGCAATGGAGATATATGCCATGCTGTCTAATAATGTTACCTAATGGAAGCATGTATAAAGTGAAGAGAATCGGTCCACGCACAGAACCATGAAGAACTCCATGACTTACTCTGGTGTATGAGGAAGATTCGTCATTTACAAGAACAAACTGGAATCTTTCAGATAAATATGATTTAAACCAGCCTAATGCAGTTCCTTTAATCCCAATAGAATCAATCGTATCAAATGCAGCACTGAGATCCAACAGGACAAGTACACTGCTGTGCAGCTCCCCAGAATCTGTTTGCAAAATGTCACACAACGTAGGACACTAACAGGCTCTTTTGTTGGACCTGCCAGTCTTCCACACTAAAATCTCAATTGTCAGTCTCTATACCAGTAAGATAGAGATGATAGAAACATTTCCTATTATTGTATACTGTTGAATTATACAAACAAATGCCTTTCAGACCAACTCTCCATCTGCACAGTCTTAATCCTAATCTTCTTTATGTAGGATTTTGACCATCACTGTCCATGGGTGAACAACTGCATCGGCAGGAGAAACTACCGTTACTTCTTCCTTTTCCTCCTGTCTCTGACGGCTCACATCATGGCCGTGTTTGGCTTTGGCCTGCTCTTTATCCTCTACCATCGCCAGAGCATGGATCGCCTGCACTCCATTGTCACGTATCCTTTAATGTCCCATGCATTTTTACTCCCCATTTTATACTACCAACTGTTAGGTTTCTAACAGTCAGAAGTTTTGTTTGTATCAAATGTCTAATAATGTGCTATCGGATAATTTAGTCAACATTCTAACACAAGTAATTTGCCTAGCCTAATGTAATCTAATATCACCACCAGGCTAAACTATCTATTTATCCTTTAGAATTAGTTACATGCAATGGTCACTCTCACATGAAATCTAATAGGATACCCTCTGTGAGCCTTTTTTGTTGAATGTAATATTCGGAAATATTCCTTGACTCCTTGTGCCTTCAGGCTTGCAGTAATGTGTGTAGCAGGCTTGTTCTTCATCCCTGTTGCCGGCCTCACTGGTTTCCACATAGTACTAGTAGCCAGAGGCAGGACAACCAATGAACAGGTAGATCACTTTTTATTTCAGTGTGAATACATCAGAGTCAGGTAAAGTGGTAAAGTGATCCTACAGATTAGTCACAGAGGTCCTGTAGTAAATGCACTGGAGAACATTATATAACTACTTATCACCTCATGTGCAACTTTCTTCTTGTCTTCTCTTTCTTTAGGTGACAGGGAAGTTCAGAGGGGGTGTTAACCCTTTCACCAATGGCTGTTGGAAGAATGTTTCTAATGTCCTTTGCAGCTCACAGGCACCTAGGTGAGTGTTATTTTTCTTTTTCATTTCACTAGTTTCAGATATTACATAACTTAGCAGTTCCTCATTTGTTGCCATTATTCTTTGAAGTATACACCACCAAGCATCAGTGATGTCAGCAATGGCCAATTAATGCCGATTAACAGCTTTGCTAATATTTCAGTTGGTTAATGCGCCAGAAAAGCAGGATGTGCTTCTTGGTTTTCTCAAATCAAAGCATATACCAGTGGGTCGCCAGTCCATCACAGGGCCTAAAACAAGTAAATGAAACTGTCTAAATGGAAGGCAAACAACCTAAATGTAAATTGTGAAACAAATATTCAAATTTTGTTCAGTTGTGGCAGCAGAAGTCTCGATTGTATGACGAGGGCTCCACCTCAGACCAAAAGATGCGTCATGGAAGGAAATAGAGTAGGAATTACAACGTTTTAGTAAGAAGCAAACCAGTGACTTTATGGATACACAAAATAGTAAAAGAGATTAGTAATTTTTCAGTCGTTCAATTCATGAAACCTTCTGTACATAAGCGTAACACTTCAGATCTGTGCTGGTCTTCACAGTCGCAGCCTACTACAATTAAGTATGAACTTCACCATACAGTCTGCACACATCAAACATTAAATGGTAAATAGACTGTACTTGTATAGCGCTTTTCTAATCTAGCTGACTACTGAAAGCTCTTTAACACTACATGCCACTTTCATCCATTCACTCATACAGCATGCCTTAGTCCAGAGAGCTACACAGTACCTCCTACTACATTCATACACATTCATGCACCGATAGATGCATCGGTAGGCAACGTAGGGTTCAGTGTCTTGCCCAAGGATGCTTCAACATATGGCCCAGGGAAGCCACAGTCTAACCTTCTGATTGGTAGGCAAATGTGCTTCCTCTTGAGCTACAGCCACCCTACGTGTTTTTGCAGAGTTTATCACATGCTTTGCTGTGTAGCTTGCAGTGTACTTACATGACTGCATGTCCACCTTAAGATGCTGACTGATTTCTGTGAAACACATCACTCTCTCATATAATTGTATGACCACTAGTACACTTTGTGTGCAGTTTAACATTTTTTTTAACACAATAGTAACCAGTAATTTTATTTCAAATGATTAGCTCATTTTCCAATAGAAAATGTTCCAACTTGAATGAATTAGGCTTCATTAATGTTACTGGGAATACATTTATTAGCTGCCTCAAGGAACCTAAGAAATGTTTTATATTTGTGAATTGCATTGGTGATAAAGAAAATCTTTGCATGTGAGTCTCTAGTCTGACACAGTTTTGTATGTGTAGTGGTTGGTATTAACAATGTGGTGTATCTGCAGGTACTTGGGCAGGAAAAAGTGTGTGCAGAGTGTGAGTGTGCAGCCTCCATTCCTGCGTCCTCAGCTGACAGAGGCTCAGCTGGCGGCAAAAATACTGGACAATGGCATACAGGGGGACCTGCACAGGGTAAGAAAAGCAGTGTCATAAATGCTACCCTGTTATCATTATGTGATTCATTGGCGGGGTGGGGGTTAGTTAACAAATGTTATGCATTCATTCTGGGCTTGAACTTTAAATCTGCTCTTGATTACTTTGCATATAGGTAGATCCAGATGGCAGCAAGAGCTTTAAAAGCACTTGAAAATTCAATCTCTGAAATCCTGTAAGGTGGCATCAGTAAACACAACACAGCCTGACTTATATGGGGTATTCAATATCTTATGCTAATAATTTAGACAGAAAGATGACAGAAAGAAAATACATAAAAGATAAGTTTGATCTTTAAAAAATACAAGAAAATTTTAAAAGACACAATATTGCTGAGCTTAAATGAATACTCATTGAACATTGTTGTATCAGAATTCTTTCCTCTCGCTTAAGGAGCTAGTTTCTGTTTTTTAGCTCCACTTTAATTATTTAAAATGTTCAAAATGGATCAACAAAGTAGTGTACAAGTAATTAATAATACAAGGGAACATTGCCACTCAGACGAGGCTATTCTGCAGGTGGGAAATAATCTGCAGCTTGAGCTGTATCTGTCAAAAGGACATTTATTCGACTGATCCTTTTCTATCTGTAATAATACAAATAAACGTAAGTTCTAATGATTTGTTCATATATAATGTTTATCAAACAGCAGTCAGGCTCAAAAAGATATTGTTCATTTATTAATTTTTTTATGTATATACACTGCTCATAAAAATAAAGGGAACACTAAAATAACACTTCCTAGATTTCAATGAATTAAATATTCCAGTTGAAAGTCGTTATTCTTTACATAGTGGAATGCGTTGATCATTGTAAATCCAAATTATTATCCCATGGAGGTCTGGATTTGGAATCATACTCAAAAGGAAGCTGTCTGAAAGGGATGTTCGGGTGCTAACCCAGATTGTATCCAAAAAACATAAAACTACAGCTGCCCAAATCACGGCAGAATTAAATATGCGCCTCAACTCTCCTGTTTCCACCAGAACTGTCCGTCGGGAGCTCCACAGGGTCAATATACCGTACTTTCCGGACTATTAGCCGCACCTGAATATAAGCCGCAGAAGCTAAATTGCATTATTTGTACATATACAAGCCGCACCTGACTATAAGCCGCAGGTTTTTTATGTTTAATTACCATATGGTTCGTGCACAGAGGGGATTGTTGGGAAAGAGACTGTTTGGGGAAGCTTCTATTTATTAACATTTCAACACAAGTTGCATAACGTTTTCAACCATTTAGTGCAATAGTAGCTACAGAAGATACAGAACATATAAAGCTACAACAACAAATAAAATGCCTGTAACACGACAGTAAGTCTAAATTGCAGTAACACGGCTGCTTAAAATATACGGTTATCAGCCTACCAGAAAAGTTATTACCGTAATCCTCCTCTTCATCAACATCATCAACAAATAAAGTGCCTGTAACACGACAGTAAACCTAAAATTGCAGTAACACGGCTGCTTAAAAAAACGGTTATCAGCCTACCAGAAAAGTTATTACCGTAATCCTCCTCTTCATCAACATCATCAACAAATAAAGTGCCTGTAACACGACAGTAAACCTAAAATTGCAGTAACACGGCTGCTTAAAAAAAACGCTTATCAGCCTACCAGAAAAGTTATTACGGTAACCCTCCTCTTCATCTTTGGTGAAGTACACGGCTGTAACCAGAAAAGTCAAGTCATTAATCCTAATCTTCGTCTTCTTCCTCCGCACTAAAACCACAAAATTCCTCATCTTCCGTGTCGGAAACAAATAGGTTCAGGGCTTCGTCAGCCACTCTCCCCTCTCTTTCGATGTCGCTCTCAAAACCAACGAACTCCTCTTCGTCACTGTCGGAATCGAACAGCCTCAGAAAGGCCTCAGGTGTGGCGGCGTCCTCCTCTCCATCACGCAGCAGTCCAGCCTTTCTGAACCCGTTGGTGATTGTGGATTTTTTTACACTCCTCCACGCCATCAGGATCCACTCGCAAACTTGTGCGAAGGTGGCTTTTCTCATGCGACCCGTTTTGGTGAACGATTTATCACCCCTCGTCATCCACGCCTCCCACTGAACGCGTAGTGCCACTTTGAACGCACGATTGACACTGATGTCGAGTGGCTGCAGATGCTTCGTTGTGCCCCCAGGAATCAAAGCTGGAACAGAGTTTGTGCTCTTGATGGCTGCTTTAACCGAATCTGTTATATGCGCCCTCATACTGTCCAAAACTAGCAAAGCTTTTTTTTGCCGAAAGTATCCTCCAGGGCGTTTGACGTAGCACTCATTCAGCCACTCCTTCATTACGCTTTCCATCATCCACCCTTTCTTGTTGACTTTAAAGGAGATGCCGTTTGGGATCTTTTCTTTTGGCATTGTAGTCCTCTTAAAAATCACCATTGGCGGAAGCTTCACTCCAGATGCTGTGCAGCCAAGAACACAAGTGAAATGTGTTCGCTCATGTCCAGTGGTTCTCAACGTGACGGACGATTCACCTTTCTTGTTAACAGTCCTAGTGAGAGGCAGGTCAAATGTTAATGGCACTTCATCCATATTTATGATCTGGTCCGGTCCGATGGAGTATTCCTCTATCTTTCTTTGTGTGAATTCGCCAAAGTTTGTTATTTTTTCCTGGTAGTCGGGAGGGAGTTGCTGGCACACAGTCGTCCGCGCCCTGATGGACAGTCCCTTTCGCTTCATAAATCGGAAACACCAGGATGGTCCACCTCTAAAATGTTCAATTTTCATTTCGGTGGCGACTGCTTTGGCCTTCAGTCGGATCTGCACGGTCGAAACACCTCGGCCGTCTGTTCTTTGTGTGTTCACCCAATCTTCGAGAACGTCTTCAAGTTCAGGCCATTTGCTTTTGTGACCTCTGAAAGCTTTTTTTGACTTTTTGCATTGAGACAATTCTTCCTGCTGGCGTCTCCAACGTCTCACCATTGACTCGTTGATTCCAAGGTTACGTGCAGCAGTTCTATTTCCTTCGTTTACTGCTAAATTGACTGCCTTTAACTTAAAAGCTGCATCATATGCATTTCTACGTTTGTTTTCCATAATGAGGGTGTCTCACAAACTGTCTTGCGCTCAAAATGGCCGTTTTTCTCGCTGTCGTTCTGTCTCGTACCACTCCGGTAGAAGTCTGCTTCCAGAGGACCTCCGCGTTCCCACACGCGGCTACTTGTGTGTTGAAGCAAATGTGACGTCAACATGGTGGATGGTAAAATCCATAGATTTAGGTATCCCCCTAGTGGCCGTTAGCTGTAAAAATCCATAGATAAGCCGCACTGTTATATAACCCGCTGGGTTGAAAAATGGGGGAAAAATGGGGAAAAAGTTGCGGCTTATAGTCCGAAAAATACGGTACACGGCCCGGCTGCTATCACTTGTGCCAATGCCAAACGTCGGTTTCAATGGTGCAAGGAGCGCAAATCTTGGGCTGTGGACAATGTGAAACATATATTGTTCTCTGATGAGTCCACCTTTACTGTTTTCCCCACATCCGGGAGAGTTACGGTCTACCACCCAGACTGTTGCATGCCCAGAGTGAAGCATGGGGGTGGATCAGTGATGGTTTGGGCTGCCATATCATGGCATTCCCTTGGCCCAATACTTGTGCTAGATGGGCGCGTCACTGCCGAGGACTACCGAACCATTCTGGAGGACCATGTGCATCCAATGGTTCAAACATTGTATCCTGAAGGCGGTGCCGTGTATCAGGATGACAATGCACCAATACACACAGCAAGACTGGTGAAAGATTGGTTTGATAAACATGAAAGTGAAGTTGAACATCTCCCTTGGCTTACACAGTCACCACATCTAAATATTATTGAGCCACTTTGGAGTGTTTTGGAGGAGCGAGTCAAGAAACGTTTTCCTCCACCAGCATCACGTAGTGACCTGGCCACTATCCTGCAAGAAGAATGGCTTAAAATCCCTCTTACCACTGTGCAGGACTTGTATATGTCATGCCCAAGACGAATTGACGCTGTATTGGCCGCAAAAGGAGGTCCTACATCATACTAATAAATGATTGTGGTCTAAAACCAGGTGTTTCAGTTTCATTGTCCAACCCCTGTCTGTATATATATATATATATATACTCTTTTTTAAAAATATTTTATGCTTAGTTAGTTTTAGTATTATTATTTGTATATTCTATTCCTTTTCGAGATTCAAGAGGCTATATTTATACCGAGGGAAATTGCTGTGCAACAGTTATGGAACAAGGGGTAAAGTACTAAATAAAATAGACAAATAAAATCAAATAAAGCTAACATAAAATAACATAAGTAACTGCTGTACAATATGTGCGGTGTGCAAATAGCAGCCTCAATAAAGAAAATAGAATGAAATATAGCTGCAAGCAGCGATGGCGGGGTCTAGCAGAACAGCAGGTAAGCCTGCGGCTGCTCAAGAAGGCATCATGAGTCCATACACCAGGTTTGGTGTTTGAGATGAACTCGTCTTCATCCAGGGATTCCAACGGTACCTCATTTGTCCAATTTGAACCAACGGCTCCAAAGCTATGAGCAAAATGCAGTTTTTCTACTTATAGCGCCCCCACTGGGTGGACGTTCACCAGACTTCTTGGGCCTCTTAAAGACTTGGTCATGAGTCTGTGTTATAAGTTTGATGTCAAAAGATCAAATGGTTGTTGAGATATGGCCTCACGTCCTGTTTGGCGCGTCATTGCTGAGTTTGATTGGCTGCTACGGGCAAACGGTAGCGAATTAAAAAGTAACACTTGAAAGCTCATGTGAGACTTGGTCTGAAGATTCTATATGTCAAGTCCCGTGGAAATCAGACAATCTGGGTGACCTGTAATGCGTTTTGAAGGTTTTTGACATAATTCAAAATGGTGGTAAATCCAAGATGGCGCGAATGACGTCATAGGATTGGTTGACCTCGGATATATCCAGGGATTACAACGGTACAACGGTACCATATCATTTGTGAAATTTGGACAAACGGGTCCAAAGATATGAGCAAAAATGCATTTTATAGCGCCCCCTATAGGTCAAAGGTCACAAAAATTCTTGGGCGTCTTAGGGAACGAGTTATGAGTCTCTGGTAGAAGTTTGATGTCAAAAGACCAACCAGTTGCTGAGATATGGCCTCACGTATTTTTTGGCGTTGTCGCCGCTAACTTTGATTGGTTGTAGTGGGTGAACAACATTGAAATTGAAGAAAAAAACGAGCAACTTTTGTGCGGATTGGTCTAACGAAACTCTGTGCCAATTTTCATGAGAATTGGTCAAAAAAGACCTGGAAAATTTTTTAAGGTTTTCAACAAAATCCAAGATGGCGGAAAATCTAGTCAGACGGAAAATGACGTCATAGGGTGCGTTGGAATCGTCATGATCCAAGAATTCTAACGATACCTTGTTTTTGAAATTTGGATCAACGAGTCAAAAGTTATTTAGCTGAATGGGCTTCAAACTTTGACATGTTGGTGGCGCTAGAGAGTTTTGAATTTGGGCACCAAATTTGTTGAGTTTGCTAATGGGAATGTCCTAAAAATATGGGCCAAATTTCACAACTTTTTACCATTGCGTTAATGGGGCTGCCATAGACTTCAATTGCAGCGGAAAGTAGAAGAATAATAAGAAAAGCTACTAAAACAATAGGGTTCTGCAGCTTTGCTGCTAGACCCCTAACAAGCAAGTGATTAGGAGAAGTGGCATTGTAAAGTGGCATTGGGTAAAGTGATATAGGGTAAAGTGACATTGGTATTTGGCCTCAGGACGCACTAATCCTCCCTTGATGAATTTGAGAGTATGATGGCCACAGGCAGAAAGGACTTCCTCTGGCATTCAGTCCTACAAAGGGGTGGAATGAGTCCGTTGCTTCTTCTCTAACTTTTACTTAGTAGTGAAAAGGTGCCTACATATTATTCAAGTGATTGAGTCTTGAAATTTATGTTCCTGATTTTTATGTAATCTTCCTTCTTTCCAGTCCAAGTCCAGTCTTGAGATGATGGAGAGTCAGTCATGTGATGCTGAACCTCCTCCTCCTAAACCAGAGCTGCGTTACCCCGGAATCACCAGGGGGAACACAGAGGGTAAATATTTTTGATTCATGTAATACAATAGTTTTAGACATAAATCTGATTCTGTGTTGATTTTTCAATGACCCATGTTTACTGTTCTCCTGCAGAGTGCAGTCTGCTGAATAAAGCACCTCCCACCCCAACTATGTACAAGTACAGGCCCACTTTTAGCCCCGGCAAGAACCACACAGCACTCACTCATGCTTATGCTAATCAGGTAATGTTCCCACAAGCAACAGAGATAGCCAGAGGTATATAAGGAGAGTTTAGAGAGCACATTTATATATAAAGAGAGAAAATGGTTTGTTTGTTTTCTGTTCCATTTTTCCCTGCTTCTGCTTCTTTTATCTCTTTAATTTAATTAATCTGCATGTTTTTTTTTCTTTTTGATTTCCTGTTGGCCATTTTGGTTTGGTTTCTCAGTGGATTACTGTTCATCAGTATCAGTAAGTGATTTTTATAAAAGCGTTTTCCCCCTCTTGTCCTTAGTTTGATTTTTTTCCATCTGCCTTTTGGTTTGCTCTGGACATGGGTCATACTAAAATAACCTTAGTTACTGACTAGAATAATCTTTCTTGGCTGCACTATATTGATTGAGTCCCTCATTTGAACAGTAAATCTCTATTTAAATGAGGGATTTTTTTTTCTCAAATCAAGAGATTGTAATAGATTTGGTGTCATTGGATCTACTTAGTATTTGCACCCACATCCGTTCCAGATCTTCCCACCTGTACAAATATTGACCCTATTTATCCCATAATTCCTTTTTAGTTTGTTTCCATCTTCATATTGTTTTTCCTTTCGAATAGAAATGTGTAATGGTGAGGTCTTTAGATTTTTTCCATGTCTGTCAAAAAGCAGTTGCTAGTCTATAACTGAGATTAAGTATCATTTTACACATATTTTTGAACATTTGCTGTTTCAGTAAAAGTTTTTACATTGAAAATATACATTCAGCGACTCTGTACACTGAGCTAAAAGTAAACCTCAAGGTAATGAATAGAACAATTTAATTTATTAAAACACAACGGAACAACATTAACAAAACAGAAACACTCAAACACTTAATTGAAGGGCTGGGCTGGGCTGTGCGGGGCTGAGATGGACAGGACAGTTTAGGGGCTGGGAAAGGCAGGACCTGCTAGGGCTGGACTGGGCTCAATGGCACATTGTGCAGCTGTGGTCAGAGCACTTGATTTTCCTTGGCTTTGTGAAAAAGAGTTTGATTTTTGCTACCCAAGCCAGCCGTGGTGAGTAATGCACTTCTGGTCATTTTCATAAAGAAAAAAAAAAAACACCCGTCTTTTATTATAAAGAAAAAGAAGGATAAAATCTGCGCTTTTATTTTATAAACAGGAAGGGAACCTCCCCTCGCCATAGCTCACTTGAAACTCTGTTTGAAATTACGCCATAGCGCTGGTAACATCAAGTTTTAAAGCTTTTTCGTGTGAGAAAGTAGCCGTTTAGTTCCCCGTTGTGCCGCCAGTTTATCCATATCACGCTTGTTTGCTCATTTGCTCAATCACAGGATAAAATTAAGCAGAATAAGTACAGATACATATTTAAGGAAAGGAAATACAGTAATACAAAATGAATGAATCGTAAAAAACTTAATAAATGACTAAATAAAAAGGAATAAAAAAAAGAAGAACATTAAAAATAAAAAAATTATTTTAATTAGAAAGAAGTATATTGCTTTTTTTTATTATTACCGTATTTTTTTGGGCTATAAAGCGCACTGGGTTATATGGCGCAATATCAGTGATTGACTGCTAATGGGTCTATTTTCATACATAAAGCGCACCGGGTTATAAGGCGCATTAAATTAAACAAAACTCAGATAAGTCAAACTTTATTCAACTCACTTGTTGTACTCCGTGACTGATAGCGTTGAGTTTTGAAATCCGCTTTGTAAACATGTCTCTTAACAGGAGCCATTTTTGGGGCAGCAGGTATAGAAAATTAATGAATGCACACACCTTAATGTTGAAGCACAGATCGTATTACTCGGCGGGGCTCGTGACTACGGTGGTCGTAATGCTCAAACCATCAAGCAGTGTAGCTTATCAAGGCCGTGCTAAAACATTTTGACAGATTTTTGAGCACCGTGTACCACATAAAAACGGTTCTAGGTCAGAAAGCACAACCAAAATTAATTCATACATTAGGCGCACCGCGTTTTAAGGCGCACTGTCGATGTTTCTGCCCAAAAAATACGGTAATTAATTTAAGGCATTCAATCAGAGATTTTAGTTCTGACAAAAAATTTGTAATATTAGGTTTAGTTTGCTAACTTTTGCTTGTGAATGAAAAAAATTGCATATATGATTATAAAATTAAGCATCTGTAGAAAATTGCAATTTTCAGAGTTACTGTAATAGCAGATAATATCCTTTAATCTTAATGTGCATACAATATTAGTTGAACGGAAAAAGTGAGATTCAAGGTTACTCAAAAAACTTTTGGGATATGTCACAACTAAAAAATAAATGTGACGTTTCTGAGGTTTTTTTTACATTACAAAAAGTAAATTTAGCAATAATACAGTTAATGGGATATATGTTGTAATATGTAAAATTTTAAAGTGTACTTCTTTGGCTTTGTTAGAAACACAGTACTTGTGAGGTAAGAGCCAGGCCCTTCTCCAGTTTATGTTATCAATTTGAGCTCTCCAATAAAATGTACCTCTAGGTACAACACAATTTTTTCTATGAAAGCACTGGCATATATGTCTGTTGTTAAATTTTTTTATCTGTTAATTTAATTCCTTCCCATGTAGGCATGGGTAGAGCTTTCGTAACTTCATTCAAACTCAAATGACTTCTTAGAAGCTGAATTAACTCTTTGGGAATAGCATTGGTTATTTTGTTAAATTCTCTGAAAGGAACAGGAAAGCTATGAACAAACATAAAGTGCTCATAAGATAATATATTGCCAGTATTATCAAAAAGATTAAGGAGGTGGTTGATGTCTCTTTTAAACCAATTAATGTGGATTTGTTTCTAATTAAGATATCACAGTTATTCCAGTGGAGGGCCTTGTGGGGTGAAAAATTGTGGACAAAAGCCAGTTTTCAAGCCAGAAGGGCTTGCTGATGAAATTAGAATAATTTGATGGGTAATTTGCTAGGTAAAAAGTTAAATTTCAAGAGGTTTCCTATGAAGTTTAGTGATTTGTTTTTCCAAATGAAGTTTAGAAAAATTTTGTTAATTTCTATAGCTGTTAAATCATTAACAAAAAGAGATAAGGATGGATACACAAAGCGAGAAAGGCCTGTCGCTTTAGAGAGAAGAACTCTGCCAAGGACAGACAAGTCCCTTTGAAGCCAGGAATTAAAACTGGTTTTAGTTATTCTGTTTGAAAAATTTAAATGCTGCCTGGCAATAAGATTTTTAGTTACGAATACACCTAAATACTTTATGGTTTCCTTTACTGGAATATTACAGATCACAGCATCATTGCATTTATGTGGAGACAGAATTTCACATTTGGACAAATTTAGTTGACGCATTTGAAAATTGGTTAAGCTGGTTAATAGAGTTAGACAATTGATGTTTATCCTTTAAAAAAAACAGTTGTGTCATCAGCAAGTTGGAAAATTTTTAATTCTCTACCAAAAATTGAGATGCCTTCAAATTGTTTATCTATTGTTTATTGTTAATTGTTTATTTATTAACTGGCAACAATTCAATGACTAAGATAAATAAAAAGTGTGTAATAGGGCAGCCTTGCCGAACACCTCTTTTTAATTTGGAATCTTTTAGTTTTATTCATATTGATTATCACAGAGTTGTTAATTCTCTATAAAACATATTGACAATATCAACAAATGTTTGCTCAAAACCAAATGTTATAAGGGAGTGTAAAAGAAATGTATGCTCAATTGTGTCAAAGGCTGTATAAAAGTCTGGAAACAAGTTAAGAGCATTAGAATTTACTTCACTAGCATAGTCAATTAAGTCCAAAATTAATCTAATGTTATTGATAATATGACGATTTTTCATAAATCCAGTCTGGGTTTCGGCAATTATAGCATATAGACCTTTCTTTAGTCTGTTAGTGTATGTTAAGGCAAGTACCTTATAATCAATTGTTAAGAGAGTTATCCATCCATCCATTATCTACCACTTATCCGGGGGTCGGGTCGCGGGGGCAGCAGCTTTAACAGAGAAACCCAGACGTCCCTGTCCCCGGCCACTTCCTGCAACTCTTCCGGGGGGACCCCGAGGCGTTCCCAGGCCAGCCGAGAGATATAGTCTCTCCAGCGTGTCCTGGGTCTTCCCCGGGGTCTCCTGCCAGTGGGACGTGCCCGGAACACCTCACCAGGGAGGCCTCCAGGGGGCATCCTAACCAGAAGCCACCTCATCTGACTCCTCTCAATGCGGAGGAACAGCGGTTCTACTCTGAGCCTCTCCCGGATTTCTAAGGGAGAGTCCAGACACCCTGCGGAGGAAACCCATTTTGGCCGCGATCTCGTTCTTTCGGTCACTACCCACAACTCGTGACCATAGGTGCATATGGGAACGTAGATTGAGCAGTAAATAGAGAGCTTCGCCTTCTGGCTCAGCTCCTTCTTCACAACGACGGGTCGGTGCAGAGCCCGCAACACTGCAGACGCCGCACCTATCCGCCCGTCAATCTCACACTCCATTCGTCCCTCACTCGTGAACAAGACCCCGAGATACTTGAACTCCTCCACTTGGGGAAGGATCTCATTCCCGAGCCGGAGAGAGCATTCCACCCTCTTTCGGCTGAGAACCATAGTCTCGGATTTGGAGGCGCTGATTCTCATCCCAGCCGCTTCACACTCGGCTGCGAATCGCTCCAGTGAGAGCTGAAGGTCACGGCCCGACGACGCTAACAGAACCATATCATCTGCAAAAAGCAGAGACCCGATTCTGAGGTCGCCAAATCGGACACCCTCAACGCCCTGGTTGCACCTAGAAATTCTGTCTATAAAAGTTAGGAACAGAATTGGTGACAAAGGGCAGCCCTGATGGAGTCCAACTCTCACCGGAAACGTATCCGACTTACTGCCGGCAATGCGGACCAAACTCTGACACCGGTCATACAGAGACCCAAACGGCCCGAACAGAATCGGTGACAAAGGGTAGCCCTCACTGGAAACATGTCCGACTTACTGCCGTCAATGTGGACTGAACTCTGACACCGGTGACACAGATAACAGCCCCTATCAAGGGGTCCGGCACTCCATATTCCCGGAGCACCCCCCATAGGACTCCACGAGACACACGGTCGAACGCTTTCTCCAAGTCCACAAAACACATGTAAACTGGTTGGGCGAACTCCCATGCACCCTCCAGGATCCTGCCGAGGGTATAGAGCTGGTCCACTGTTCCACGGCCAGGACGAAAACCACACTGCACCTCCTGAATCCGAGGCTCGACTGTCCGACGGCTCCTCCTCTCCAGTACCCCAGAATAGACCTTACCAGGGAGGCTGAGGAGTGTGATACCCCTATAGTTGGAACACACCCTCCGGTCCCCCTTTTTTAAAGAGGGGGACCACTACCCCGATTTGCCAGTCCAGAGGCACTGTCCCCGATGTCCACCGAACTCCTCCCAGGCCCGAGTTTTTGCCTCAGCAACCGCCGAAGCCGCAGCCCGCTTGGCCTGTCGGTACCCATCAGCTGCTTCCAGAGTCTCACTGGCCAAGAAGGCCCGATAGGACTCCTTCTTCAGCTTGACGGCTTCCCTCACCACTGGTGTCCACCAGCGGGTTCAGGGGTTGCCGCCACGACAGGCATGACCACAACTCCGATCAGCCGCCTCGACAATGGAGTCAAGGAACATGGCCCATTCGAACTCAATGCCCCCCACCTCCCCCGGGATATGGTTGAAGCTCTGCCGCAAGTCCGATGATACAACCACAAAGTCTATCATCGAACTGCGGCCAAGGGTGTCCTGGTGCCAAGTACACATATGGACACACCTATGCCTGAACATGGTGTTCGTTATGGACAGTCCATGAATGGCACAGAAGTCCAACAACATAACACCACTCTGATTCAGATCGGGGGGGCCGTTCCTCCCAATCACACCCCTCCAGGTCTCACTGTCATTGCCCCCACGCATTGAAGTCCCCCAGCAGAATGAGGGAGTCTCGTTGTGGGCAATAAGTATGCCCACACCTGCTCTGCGCCTCTCACCACGGGCAACTCCAGAGTGGAAGAGAGTCCAACCCCTCTCAAGAGGGGTGAGTCCGACTATGTCTAGCCGGAACCGCTCAGCCTCGTGCACCAGCTCTGGCTCCTTCCCCAACAGAGAGATGACATTCCACATCCTAAGAGCTATTTTCAGTAGCCGAGGATCAGACGGCGAAGGCCTCCGCCTTCAGCTACTACCCATCTCACATGGCACGACAATTCCCACGGGTGGTGAGCCCGTCGGAAGGGTGACCCACGTCATGTGTTCGGGCTATGCCCGACCGAGCCCCATGGGCACAGGCCCGGCCACCAGGCACACACTGCCGGGTCCCACCCCCGGGCCTGGGTCGTTCTGTCTCACGAGGTGTTGAGGCAAAAGAATTCCCTTGGGGGCAGGCGCACATTATTAGATCCGGGAGGGAGTAGGACAATTTGGGAAATAGATAGACAGAAGTTTCATGGTGTGTAAATATGTATTTAACAGGTGTAAAATATATGTGGGTGTTTATTAGGTTTACTGTGGGTGTTGATGGTTGTTAAAATTATATATATATTTTCTAGTGATGAGTTATGTAAATATTGCTGTAGATATAGGTATGTGTGTGTCTCTGATTTTACCTGGGTTAAGTGGTATAGTCCAGCTCAGGATGTATATAAGTAGTCAGTCTGCAAATATCTGTGTTGATGTAGATGGTGAAAATTATTGTTAAGAAAAATAAATAGATCCGGATCATCAATCTTGGAATTCTCCTTATTGCCTCCATGGCCACTCGAGCAATATAACACCCCTGCTGAATGATTAGACCCATGACTAAAATAAACTGTGTTTCCCCATTGTGATTTTCAGAATTTTGTATCTGATTCACAGGAATGAGTTTCTAGAAGTAGTATTAAATCTAACTTCATTCTTCTGCAAAACAGAAAGACTGCTTTTCTTTTAGTTATGTCCCTAATACCTCTGACATTCAAAGAAACAATATTAAAGGAGTTAAACGAAAAATCCAAAGAACAAAAAAAGAGAAAATATTTTAAAATAAAGAACCTTTACTAGGGGAAACAAACAAAATAGAAATATATATATATTCTTTAGAAGTGCTGAAGAGAATCCACCAAGAAAGAGGTGGTGATTAACAACCCTATAAATTGGTTGACCTTTCTTTTTTCCCCCTTACATTTTCAGCTATATTTAAATTTTTGAACAAGAATAATAATGATTTGGACAAAGACGATCCTGTAGGCCTGGAGCGATGACAACATGTAACACAACAGCAAAGACTATAACTCTGTCCCTATAATGTATATGAAAAAACAGGAAGCATCATTGAATCCTTAATAAAAATGTAAAAAGAAACATGTATAATAAAATATTGCGTCTTGTATGTAAACAGAAGGCTTACAGTCTATCATAGATCAAAATAGAAGACCGAAATGTAACGCAAGCAATAAAACGTGCCATAAAGCATAGTCTGTGTGTATTGAAGTTACATCCGGACAGACAATTTTTTTTCCATTTATAAAGACAAACGGACCACGGAAGGAGGCTTACTTCCCCTCTTCTCCATCCTTCTTTACCAAGGGCCAAAGTTTCTCTCTTGCTTCCATATCTTCTGGAAAACGCATCTCCGTGATCTTCAATCTGTTGTCGGGAAGAGTCCTTGAACCCTTCGCTTCTCTCCTGACGGCATCGCAAACTCATCTCAATGCGAAGAGGACGATTGGTGACCTGTTTGATCCATCCTGACATCTCCCCACACGATGTACAAGGTCGATGCCATTATCCAGGATGGTGCAGAGTTTAGGAGCCATTTTGCCAAGGATGTCGATAATTTTGGACCTCATGTCTGCTCCATCATCTTCTTTCAGTCCATGCAGCTTAAGTGACCATCTTCGGCTGTACCGCTGACAATCAGCTATGTCTGTCTTCAGTGCCTTGTTTTCTGCTTTCAGTTTTTGAATCACGTCTTTCATGATGTCCAAAGATTCTTTTTGTTGGTTAACATCTAAAGCTGAACTGTTGACGTAAGCTTCTCCATCTACATTGAGGTTGCCTCTGTTGTTCTTTTAGTGGCGGAGACTGTGTGGAAAGTTTCGTCTTGTTTCTTTGAGAGTACATGGATTGCTTCCAATATTTCTGCGTTTTCACCACCACCAAACTTTACCTTCTTTATTGGAGGTTTAAGCGGCGAGTCAGGAAGAGGTGTTGCAAGGCACACTTGTAGTGGATTTTGGTTAGCTTCAAACCAGCTAACATCTTCTGCCTGTCCCTCTCCTGCAGTCTGACTCTCCACGGGGAGGTTTAATATGCTGCTGCTAACATCCTCCATAGTTGTAACCAAAGATTTCCTGCCTCTTCGTTTACCCATTCAAATTAGCATTCCTTCAATTTGTAAGGCAATTAATTATGTGTAACTTAACGCAGGTATTGGCTATTACATTGGTTGTTTAACCAAGAACCACCTGATTTACCTGACCGAGTGAAAAATACACGTCCGTCTAGGTAGACGCCATCTTGGCTCCCAACAGCGCATCATGCAGAAGCAGAAGGAGCCATTTTGCTCCGGCCACACACGATATTCTTTACATACGGACGAGGTCCTCAGCGTGGACGTTTGTGGCTATCAAACCACAAATGCCATAACAGAACACACTGACCCGGCCTTCAGACTTTGGAAAAGATTCTCCTAACTTTTAATCCCCCCAGGAGTTCGATCATATGTGAGGTGTGTAAACAAAGTGCATTTCAGACCACAAACAGGTGGCGCTATAGATGTCTCACTATGCGCATATGTACAAAGTCAGGGCAGAGTCCCCGGCAAGCCTATGAAGTTTGGTGAAGATCGGACAATGTATGGAGAAGTTATCAGTGACTGATTTGGCCACCAGTAGGTGTAGCTAACTAGGGCTGCAAGCAGCACTGACCGGGCCCTCGCACCCCTGTGCACGTCGGGGTAGGCGTTGGACTCCATCCGATGCGCACCACACAGCACAGCCATCCATCAAGTGTAGAGTAGGATGTGAGAACTCCAGTCAGGCGTAGAACCGCCGGACGTAAAAAGTGATTTTTATGACCACCAGCAGGTGGCGCTATAAACATGTGTAAGTTTGATCATATGTATGCGTTCTGGGTGGAGCCCAAGTGCAGCCTATGAAGTTTGGTGAAGATCGGACAATGTATGGAGAAGTTATAAGTGACTTATTTGGCCATCAGTAGGTGGCGCTATATAAGCATGTGTAAATTTGGGCATATGTATACATTCTGGGTGTAGCCCAAGTGCAACCTATGAAGTTTGGGGTACATTGGATAATGTATGTTGGAGTTTTGTTTTTCATGGCGAGCAATGGCCAGTCGTCGAAATTTGAGGTTTAGCCACAGCCACACCCTTTAAGGTTTGAGAAACGTTTCCAAGACTTTTTTTATCCCCCGTGCCTTAAGAGTAACCTGGCCAAGTGTGAAGCCTGTAACATGAAATGCGTAGGTGGAGTTCAATCATATGCGAGGTGTGGAAACGGGCAAAAATGGCGCCAAAACGCATATTCCACTCAAAATGGCCGACTTCCTGTGGACCTGGCACCATGGTGTCCATAGGCTTTTTTGTGCGTCTGGGCATGACGAAGGCGTGTACCGAGTTTCGTCAGGGTACGGCAAAATGACCCCATTCGTTTGGCGTTATTGCAATGTTGTAGGTGGCGCTCCTGAGCCATTTTGCACCGCCAATGTTCGTGAACCCCAAATTGCGACGTTTCCCCCGACGACTGGTGTCCCTGGCAAAATTGACGTGGTTTGGAGCAAGGAACAATAGGGCCTTTGCAGTTCACTGCTCGGGCCCTATTTATGATAAATAAAAACAAAAACATGTCAGCAGTCACTGTTAAAAAGCCTTATGGCTGTGGGGACAAAGAACATCCTGAACCTTTCAGTCCTGAGCCCCTCACTGCAACTGCTCCTCTGTCCTGCCAGGATGCTGTGGAGAGGATGTTTATTGTTCTCCAAAACATAATGTAATTTCCTCCTCATCTGCTGCTCCACCACAGCACTGAGAGGGTCTAGCCTTCTGCCTACAACAGAACTGGCCTTTTTCACCAGTTTGTCCAGGCGCCTACAGTTTTTGTCTGTAGTGCAACTCCCCCATTAACTCCACCGAGCACACATGCCATTACAGCCGTTTCATCTAAATACTTCTGTATGTGGCAGGAGTTGTACCTGAAGTCCGATGTGTACACGGTGAAAAGAAAAGGAGCCAAAACAGTACCCTGTGGAGCCCCAGTACTGGATTTCAGTGTTCCTCTGAAGAGCCTCTGAAAAGGGAGTACTAGTTGACTAGCACAGTCCCTCAGAAGCCTAGGACAGTCTCAATCTGGGCCTGCAGCCCTCCCTGACTGAAGTCTCCTGAGTTTAGCTCTAACCTTCTTTATTGATAGAAACGAAGGGAGCTGCCCAGGTTGTAGCGGAGGGATGGCGACAGGAGTGATGTTGGTATCCATCCATCCATCCATCCATCATCTGCCGCTTATCCGAGGGTCGGGTCGCGGGGGCAGCAGCTTTAGCAGAGAAACCCAGACGTCCCTGTCCCCGGCCACTTCCTCCAGCTCTTCCGGGGGGACCCCGAGGCGTTCCGAGGCCAGCCGAGAGACATAGTCTCTCTAACGTGTCCTGGGTCTTCCCCGGGGTCTCCTCCCAGTGGGACGTGCCCGGAACACCTCACCAGGGAGGCGTCCAGGGGGCATCCTAACCAGATGCCCGAGCCACCTCATCTGACTCCTCTCAATGCGGAGGTCTGTTCCACGGCCTCCTGAATCCGAGGCTCGATTATCCGACGGATCCTCCTCTCCAGTACCCCCGAATAGACCTTACCAGGGAGCCTGAGGAGTGTGATACCCCTATAGTTGGAACACACCCTCCGGTCCCCCTTTTTAAAGAGGGGGACCACCACCCCGATCTGCCAGTCCAGAGGCACTGTCCCCGATGTCCACGCGATGCTGCAGAGGCGTGTCAGCCAAGACAGCCCTACAACATCCAGAGCCTTGAGAAACTCAGGACGGACCTCATCCACCCCCGGGGCCTTGCCACTGAGGAGCTTTTTGACCACCTCGGCAACCTCAGCCCCAGAAATGAGAGGCCCCGTCTCCGAGCTCTCCGACTCTGCCTCCTCCGAGCACGTGTTGGTAGGATTGAGGAGTTCCTCGAAGTATTCCCCCCACCGACTCACAACATCCCTAGTTGAGGTCAGCAAAGCCCCGTCCCCACCATACACAGTGTTGACTGTGAGCCGCTTCCCCCCCTTGAGACGCCGGATGGTGGACCAGAATCTCTTCGAGGCCGTCCAGAAATCGTTCTCCATGGTCTCACCGAACTCCTCCCAGGCCCGAGTTTTTGCCTCAGCAACCGCCGAAGCCGCAGCCCGTTTGGCCTGCCGGTAACTATCAGCTGCTTCTAGGGTCCCACTGGCCAAAAAGGCCTGATAGGACTCCTTCTTCAGCTAGACGGCTTCCCACACCAATGGTGTCCACCAGCGGGTTCGGGGGTTGCCGCCATGACAGGCACCGACCACCTTACGGCCACAGCTCCGATCAGCCACCTCGGCAATGGAGTCACGGAACATGGCCCATTCGGACTCAATGTCCTTAATTGCCTTACTCAATGTCAATGGATATGGTTGAAGCTCTGCCGGAGGTGAGAGTTAAAGCTCCTCCTGACGGGGGATTCCGACAAACGCTCCCAGCAGACCCTCACAATACGTTTGGGCCTGCCAGGTCTGATCGGCATCCTCCCCCACCAGCGGAGCCAACTCACCACCAGGTGGTGATCAGGGCCCCACCCTGGCTCCGGGGGGAGGCCCCGGTGTCCCACATCTGGGCCAGGGATGACGAGGTCCAGGACGAGAACCACGTCATTACGTCACTGTATACGTCAGTTACGTTAAACGTATTTGACAACATAAATAAGTTAATTAACTAATGGCCAAGACCGTAGACCTCCCTCTTGAATGGTAAGCTAACTGTAGCTTACATAGCTTGCATACGACTTTGTCTCGAGGCTCTACAATTTTTCCATCAGCCAACCAAAATCCGATGTATTTCCAGACAGGGCTTTTCATATTTTTGGGGGATAAAATCACTTTCTCTGCACCTGCGGTCAAGTTGAGCTCTGAACTTTCTTCCATCTTCACGTAAGTCAACTTTCATCAGTGACGCTGTGCCAGACAGTGCGCCCACTCGCAAAGCAGACAGCCGCGGCTGCACGGATGTTTTTTTTCCACATTCAAATATTAATTTTCACCTCTGAATGTCTGTTTTTAAAACCTATTTGAATATATATTCGAATTTAGAGTATTCTTTGACAGTCCTAGTTTGCATACACCTTGGCGGAAACATCGAAGCAACAACAACACGAAGAAGAAGCAGATACAACAACAATGGATGACTTTGCATTTGTACAGCTGCTGCTTCTGGCTTTATGGTGCTTCATTGGGATCAGAAAACGGCAGAGCCAATATGTTTGTGTTGATCGACAGGTTTTGAGTGACGCCGATTATGTTCTAGGAGACAAGTAATATCCTAATAACGCTTTGACTCTTACTTATGTTAGCCTTTGTTATGAGCTAACTTTAGCTGGCGTTATGTCCCTACTGGAATCGTTACCAATTCACAAACATATTAGGCCACCGGCGATTTTTAAGTCACCGCTCATATCTACCACAGCTCTCGCGGTCTTGCTATTGTTGTTGGTCTTAACAAGTCCGTCCCCCCGCTGACGTAAATAGTTCTTTCCTCTAGCCCAGCAAAGAGCTGGTGCTTCGCTGGAACCGTTTTTTTTTTTTTTTTGGCCCAGAGCCAGTTCTTTGTCAGAAACAGAAAACCCGATTCCACACTAAGCACTGGCCCCGAACCAGCCCTGCAACCGGTTTGGTGGAAAAGGGGTAACAGTGTCCCCACAGAAGTTAATGTAGTCTGTAATGGTGCTGACCCTCCTATCCATGTCAATGTCCATTTCTTCTTCCTCCATCAGTACAGCCCAGTCTGTGACATCAAAGCAGTCTCTCAATGCATCACTTGCCTCTGGTGACCACTTCCTGAAAGATCTGGTAGAAACAAGTCTTTGTACAAAAGGTCTGTATGTGGGTTGTAATTAGGCCATGCTGTGATCAGATCTACCCAGTGGTGGAAGAGACACTGCCCTGTAAACCTCCTTCTTGTTAGTATAGAAGAGATCTAATGTCCTTTCTCCACGTGTTGGACAGTCTACATACTGTACAAAGACAGTCAGGCAGGAGGATAGAGAGACATGGCTGTGATTGCAATGAATGCCTCAGGATGCTGAGTCTGTATCCTTGCAACGGCATCATGGATAAATATCACACGCCGTTGTAGGTGCCGCCCTCGGTAGAATGTAAACAACGATGACAACTGTGTATGGGAACTCTCTGGGTGCATAGAACGCGCGGAAACCAACTGACAGCAGTTCAATGTTTGGACAGGATACCCTCTCCTTAACGGTCACATTGCAGTGGTTAACCCACTCTGATTAAGAAACAGGATAATACCCCTCGTCTTTCCACTTACCGCTCGTACCGCTGTATGTCCACACGAGTCTGATGTGTTGTCATCCAGCCATAACTCAGACAGACAGACAGATCAAACTGCTCTCCTTATACAGCTGTTGGTTCCGCACAAGCGCCTCTAGCTCATCACACTTGTTTGGTAGCGAGTTAGCATTTCCCACAATCACAGAGGGCAGAAAAGGCTTCTACCTCCACTTCCTGTTGTGCCTCTTTGCCTTTAGTTTTGCTCTAGCTCTGCCCCACGGTACAGCTTTCTTAGCTCAGTCGGAAGTGGATGTTTAATTCCGCATCCAATCCTTGACAGTGCCAACAGCTCCTCTCTTGTGTACACTGCTCTACGGGGAGCAGTGCACATTGTCAAAAAATAAAAATTAAATTAAATGTAAATAAAAAGCAGACCACTAAAAATGTTTAGATTAAAATTAAAAGTAAATGTAATTATATAAACAACAAACAAAATTCAGAGCTACACAGTCTTGCTGCTGATAAGGCCGGCGCATATAATAAATAAAAATATGACTTGTAGCAGCCTAATGCAGTTCCTTTAATCTCAATAACATGTTCAAGTCTCTGTGCTGTGATGGATTGTATAAAAAAATTTTTTTTTTTTTAAATAGATTGTATTTGCAGGCACAAGACCTGGTCACCTTGCTATTATCTCATCTACCATGAACTCGTCGGGATACCAAGTAGTTCTCGAGTCAAATATGCATCTATTTGTCTGACAGCTAAAGCTCGGCTGAAATGGGGTTATGCGATAGGACAATAAAGTGCCGCTGCAGAATGAGGACGAGGAAGACGATGAGGAGGCAGAGTTGCTGGAGCAGGCGAGGCGAGGGAGAGGCAGGACGAACACAGCCGCTGCATCACGTGAAGAGGAGGAGAGGATTGAACACGATCTCCCTAATATGACGCAGAGTCATTTCTGTCCAGCTAACAAAGCTCCTTTGTAGTTTTGGTGCATAAACTCAAACCGAAAATCAGCCGTTTTCAACAGGGACATAGAGAAAATGTTTGTTTAATCAGATCAGCTGATCTCCGTAACATGTATGGGCTTACAGCCACCAAACAACATTTATCATTTCCGTTAGTAACACTGAGCTAAATTACCTTTCCAGCTGAAAAGAGGCAACTTTTAAAGCCTTTCTCCCCCATCAGCGACCTCCATTTGGGAAAGGCGTGCCGATATTTACTCACGTTTTACCCTGTCTTCTGTCTCTAATCCTTTTGGACTCGTCATGTTTTCATTTCTTTGATGAGGACTCGTGGTCTTTAGAGATTTGTTTTGCAGAGCAGTATGTGTGGTTCGCCATGTCTATTCAGAAAACTTCACAAAATTGAAAAACTTCCAAAATATATTCCGACTGCTTCCTTGTGTCCTTCTTCCTCTCCTTCTACAACGTCACATCCGCCTTCTTCTTCTGCAAAGTAGCAGTGAATCGCGCTTGCGTCACCCTTTGTCCCTTCTAGGTCACTGTAGTCAATATGGCGACGCAAGTGTCCTTCCGTGTAAGCCTTTGTGTAGAGCAGACCACGATATATGTAAATAAAAAGGCGAAATCTAAAGTAATAAAAACGTAACTACTCGTTTCATAGAGTGACTATATTGCACTAACAACATAGTTATATGAATTATATTCCATTTCTGTTAATAAATCACCATAAATATTACACACTGCTCCTTTAAATGTCATGTGTTGTTGCTCATCTAAATGTATATTGACCTCATTTTAGCCCCTGTTAAAACTAGATCATTTATGTATCAGTGTGGCACTGACTGTAAATTGTCAGTCAGCCAAAGCTACATGTGTAGTGAGCTGAATAGAGACCTCAGCCAACCATGAGCAACCATAGGAAGCTCCAAAGACACAATATATCACAAAACCTTAGATAAAATTAATACAAAAAAACTGATTAAGTTCTGTTGATTGGATGAGGGAACCATTATCTACTTGATGCATGGGATCTGTGCTGAGCCTTATCTTTCCGTAATTTTTCAAGTTGAATTCATCTCAGTACTGGTTTGAAGGTCTTCTTGTCAAATAAGACTTAATATTGTCACTACTGACCTGTAAGCCAAAAAACATAGTAATGTAGGTAACACAGGTTACTATGCCAGCATGTTGACACTTGAGGGAGTTATAATGCAAAAGTGATGGTCTAACTCCCAATAAGCTCTCTGCCTTTTTTTTGCTGAGCCTCTTATTTCTTCCTCTGCCCTTTCTCTTTTACCCCCCCTACCCTCTTTTCCTGCCTCCTTAGTTAAGTCGAGGTGAGAGTGTTGGCAGTGCCAGGGACTCCTCTTCCTCCACCTCATCCCTCCTCCAGGCCAGCCAGCAGCCTGGGTTTCGCTCACAGCCCAGCCTGGACCGGAGGGAAGCTTCATCGGACAGAGTGGGAGGGGTTGTAAGAGGAGAGAGGAGGGAGGTAGTAAGAGAGGTCGGAGGAGGTGGGATCCCTGGCTACTCCCTCGGTGGGCGCTCATACCCCTCCTTCTCAGATCCCACCGTCCTTTCAGGAGTGGCATCACGATCTTCCAGCTCAACGCACACATCAGCAGGTGCTGCCCATGTCTCAGAAGCGACTACAACTTCAACCAGCTTCAAAAGCTTAGCTAACCAGTCACCCCCACCTCATCACCCCTCTCGCAATGGGAGCCTGTCCTATGACAGTTTACTGGCAAGTGGTGATGACTTTGACAAAGAGGTGGTGACTGCTCCTGCAGCCCCTGAGGTTCCTTCTGGGAGACCCTGCACACCAGCAGCAGTCAGCTACAGCTCCCCCTTCCTGTCACAACAGAGAGATGCTGAGATGCAATCCCAGTCTTCCCAATCACCCCATCACCACCATCGCTCTTCGCACCACCACCATCACCCCTCCTTCCTCCATCGCTCCTCTTCCTCCACGTCCTCCTCCCCGCCGCCTCCCCCAGAAAGAGAGTGCCTGCTGGGCGAGTCCCATCCTGGCACTCGCATTCCTTCTGCCAGTGAAACCTCTGCTCCCCTCTCCTCCTCATTCCAACCAACCCCACACCATCACCACCATCACCATCATCACCACCACCACTCCCATCATCACCACCATCACTCCTCCTCCTCCACTTCCCACCCTCCTTGCTTCGCTGCCCCCCACGCACCGCCCCATCATGCGTATCCCTATCGCACCCGTTCCACAGACACTCCCCTGGGCTCTTCATCCACCTCTACAACCCACCCACCCCGCTCACAGCACCCTCCGCCTCTCGGCAAGTCCCTTTCTTACTCAAGTGCTGCCGCTGCCGAAATGCAGTACCGACTGGTCCGCAAGGCCTCTGCGTCAGCTGGAGCAAATGCAGCAGGTGCAGGAGGAAGAGGAGGAGGAGGTAGAGGGATGGGAGGAGGAGGAGCAATACAAGCACCAAAGTGAGTATGACTTTCACCTTTTGTCAGGAAGATTGGTTTGCTGCTAACACTAAAAAAAAAACCACCTGCTTGCCTGAAAACTTGACGACCTGATTGATTGCTCCTCCTGCTCCTCCTCCTCTTCTTCCCTTCTCTCCTCTTCCTACTGCCAGATTTCCTGTGAGTTCCTTCTTCTTTTCCCTTTGCTCATGTTCCATTCACCTGTGAGCTTTGTCACTGTTGTGCATTTGTTGTGTTTTTGTCTTATGTATTATGATCACCTTCTGATTTGCTATCATCAGTTGTATAGACTCTTTACAGCTTTTTACCAGGCAGTCTATTACTTATGAATTTAGAGGTACAAAAAAACATCAATTCAGAGTGGAAAAACTACCAGTAATATTCGTAGCACTCACACAGTGAAATATGGCTAAATATGAGAAGATAATATTACTATAACCAAAATTATTGAAAAATAATTGTTTTGTGTCACCATGATATTGGGGAGAATTTTCCATGATTACATGCATGTTTTTCCCCAGAATAAATTATATCACCAGATCTCATTGTAGTTTTTTTTTTTTTTTTTTTTTTTTTTTACTGCAGTCGTGACATTTTGCATGATGACTGTTCCAAATTTATGTGCGTTTATGTCTTAATTGCTTTTCCATCTAGCTCACTGTCCTATGCTGTTATATCCCAGTTTTTTTTTTTACTACACAAATGTGTCATTTTGTTTTAGCATCTGTTTCCATCAAATGTGAAAATTTCTTGTAAATTTAGTGTGAATCTCCAGAGCAACATTTTGAGAGTTTTTACATCAAAATGCAATATAAAAAAACAAATACAGCCATTGGAAGATGATATTCAATCTGGAAAACAAGCCTTTCATGCTCATCCCAAATATTTTTGATATAACTATCTATAAGCCCAGATCTACTCTGTCTGAGTGGCAGTTTTCTGCGATACATGAAGTCTGTATAATAAAAATGCCGTACAAGAAACTGACAAAAGCCATTGCATGAGCTTGTATTGTACTGCATGTACTTGGGCAGCTGATTAAGTCATTGATGTGGTGATGCCACTGTGCTACACACTAATACTGTAATAATTGCAAATAGAACTTATTGGTGACAGGAATTAAACAGCATTCTAGCATTAGATATCTTCAATCTACCTTGTGGTCAACATTTACTGCTCCTTCTTAGAATCAGCTGTTTCATATCCATTCTTTCATCTTTCATGATATTAGAGAAGCAGCAGGATTGCTATTTCTCAATGAGGACCCAACTATCTCAATTTAGCTGATTGGAACCAAAATACAGTTGTGAATTCCAGTTTATTTATCATGTATTATTTGAAACCGTTTAAGTGTTTCTGACATCCCCATCTCATCCTCAGATTAAACTGGCACTTCCTGTCCTGAACTATCATGCATACTGTTTTTTTTTATGTTTTTGTTTCCCTAAAATCAGGGATGAGCTGATCCAGATGAAACCTCTGAGTCAGACCAATGGTGGCAAGCCCTTCTCCTCCTCCACCTCCTTCTGTTCTGCCCCTTCATCCCCTTCTCGCCCAGCGACAGGGCTCGACCGACCTGGAGTGGCCCAACCTGGTGTGGCACTGACACAGAGTCTTGCCCACAAGCCTCAAAGTGGTGGAGTGAAGAAGGTGACTGGCGTTGGGGGCACTACCTATGAGATTTCTGTGTGAATGGCAGCTGGCCTGCAGGTCAAGGACAAATGAGACAAAGTACAGATTCTTCTGAGATTTGGAACCATTTTGTCCGGATCTCACACCTCATAAGTGGTTTGCCTGTGGAACTACACTGAACTGGACTGTCCTGCCTTCACACATCCTCATCAGTAACTTTGCAAGTTTTGTGTTTTACTAGCACTGGGCTTCAAAAATATTTTTTTTATCATTCTGGACCAAGTAGGAACTATATGGCTTATTTCTGCAGGTTTTTATCCTCACTCAAGCTCAATAGATTGGTAGAAGGCATTAACACTGTACGGTCAGGGTGTTGAATTAAATAAGTATCGCAGTGCAATGCACTAGCACTGCCAGGTTTGGAGCTGGAGCCCTTCTGGGGTCACCAACAACCTCTATAATAGGGTTTTAGAACTATTGCTTTGCAAAGGTTCATATGAGCACTTTTGGACTCAAGGTGGTTGAATTAGGCATTTTATATGTTGAATACAGTTGTCACATGCTCACCAAGGTCATTAATCACAACCCAAGAGCGTGATGATGAAGTCTTTGAAACCCGATCAAAGCAGAATTCAGTCAAAGTAAAGGGCTTTCGTGGAAACTAAATGTGTTATCAGTGAGACTCAAGTCATACCACATGAAGTAATGATAGTTTTAACACCATTTCTGGCCCCAGGAGTCAGTGAAAGCCCTCTTTCCATAGTTGTACTCACCAAGTGCAGCACGGTGTGATTGCATTGGACCAGGGACACGAGGGGTGTTTGTGTAACCATGCATGAAGTCAATGTAGCCCAGACAGAATCCCTGTATCTTGTTGTCTTTCCCTTAATGGTCTCTATATTTCACAGCCTTCCAGTCAGACATGAAAATGCAAAATCCAGTCTGAGGACAGTAATCTTTGATAACCTGTGGACTGCTGACAATCTCACAGTGGTCAGAAAGACAGTCACCAGTTAACTTTTCCATTCATGTTGCTGTGTGACTTGGTTTGCCTCTTGATGGGGTAGAAAAGTGTGACATTTAAGAAAAAAAAAGTGCTGATTGCCTTTTTTCCAATTAATTAACTGATGTATTCCTAGATGTGAATATCTTTCCATGTTTGTACAGGATGATGTAATTTTAAATGTGGATTTCTTTCTTTTTTTAAAAGTGCCGTTCTTATTGGATTGGAGCATGCACTATTACTACAAGCTGCTGTAGGCCACTGATTTTGGCTGGAAAAAAAACAGGAAACTAAAGTGAATATTGAAAATGTGTTCTGGTTCTAAAGGCAGCAGTTTTCTAGAAAATTAATTCCTTGAGCAACTGCCTTGAAAATTAAAGTGTTGTATTTTTTTTTTTATTTCACCTATTTAATTTGACATTGTTTTATATGAATTTATATGGAAATGTAGCTATTGAACTTTTTACTGAGTCAAAAGATAGGATGTGTTTACCAATGTCAATTACAGCATCTGTATGAAAATACAAAAGAAGCCCTTCTTAAACAATTGACACTATACAGAATCTGAATCTATTTTCCAAGATCATGTCTGATGATGGCAGGAGTTTGTTGACTGGCCAGCTTGTTTATAAGAGGGTCCTATAGTAAAACTGTTTCTTATGATTTATGAAGGTATTTACTTGTGCGACTTCATTTAACATTAAATTGTTCTGTAATATGGTATTGGGCCACTGTTAAAATCAGAATTTTCAGTTCTAATACTCAATATTTGTGAGGAAAAATTAATTTTAGGAAAAAAAAGATTTCACAAAGATGGTAATATTTCAACACTGAAGTCATAAAAAGTCTGAAAATAAAATGGTTGCATCTAGACAATATGAGTAATGGCATTGATTCCATTTTTCAGTGTTTGCCAATTTACTGTTTCTACTATATATATATTTTTTTTTTTTCTATTTAATTTTTTTCCTCTCAGTCGTCTGAATAATTTATACCTTCAGACTCGAGTGGGGAATTTAAGGTAAAATTCCCTTAATTTGTTTAGTGAAATTGCTGAAAATACATTACAAAAGTTATACACATTTGTGTATTTTTTTAATAAAATGTCAAGTGTACCATTGATAAATTGAGCTAAATAAGTAAAAGAAATATTTTAGGCAGTAGTGTGTTTTTGATAATACAGATATACACCTATCTGCAATAACATTATGACCACTGACAGATACAGTGAGCAACACTTCTCATTTTCTTACAATGTCCTGCTGGGAAAACCTGTGAGGGACAAAAACAGCTTTGGAAGGGCTAAAAATCGTGTCAAAGAGCCTCAGGTATTCCTCTGACATCTAAATGCTCCAGATACCAATCTGATGGGAATCTGTGGGAAGTAAGCCCAGCACACAAAGATCTTCCCTACAACCCTAAAAGGCCTAAAGGATCCTTTGCTAAGGTCGTGGGACAAGACACTCCAGGACAACTTTAGATGTTCTTTGACCACGTCTTGACTGCTCAGAGCCTTTTGGGTAGGATGAGGGGAGCACACTGTATATTAGACAGGTGGTCTCTTCCTGTTAACCCTTGTATGCTTCAGATTTTTCATTCAGATTTCATTCATTTCTACTGAAACTCTATAGATTAAAGAGAAGTATAACATAACTGAACCATCTTTAATCTAATTTAGCTTTTCCTGTCTGAACCATTACAGATGCAGAATATTATGGGTTTAAGTAAAATATATAATATGTCACCTGAAAGTTCCCATTTAATTAACCCATTTAATTAAATGGCGCATTTGGACAGAGAGTTATAAGAACGAAGTTCTAAGAACTGTCCACCTCGAATTTAGTTATAAGAACTGCCCTTCCCCAGGGGAACTGTTTAATTTTTGCATTCGCACATAAGTTGGGGATCTTGGTCGGGACTGATGTGACGCAACCGTCTGCGACAGTGACGTGCTATTATTTCAGACAAGGGGCGTAGCTACCAAACACCTACGTCATATGTAGAACCCAGAAAAGACCCTGCCTCAGAGAAGGAGATAAAATGGTTATAGGAACTGAGGGCCATAGTCCCGTGTTCCTGTATGTCCGAAGGCGCGAAAAAACGGCCTAGTTCCTGAAAAGGTTATAGGAACTGCAAAAGGTTCTTACAGTGCGCCTCATGTCTTGGTTTTGTTTGATGTAGCTGTGATTGGAGTGCATTTCAAGAGCACATTTAAGCATAATTAATGATGGATGAGGACACTGTGTTAGTGTGTGCCAGTGAGAAAAGCACAGACAAGCTTCATCATCTATGTGTTTGGGGATAAGTGCTGGATACTCAACATCAAGTCAATGAAATTGCCTGTGTGCTCAACAGTTTAATGTGTGTGATGGGATGTATGTAGTAAGCAACTGAAAGATCATATCAAAGACTCATCCATTCATCAATCCATTTTCTTCCACTTATCCAAGGTTGGGTAACGGAGGTAACAGATCTAAGAGGGATATCCAGACATTCCTCTCCCCAGTGACACCCTGAAGCTTCTCCTGGGGGATCCCTTAGTGTTCCCAGGCAAGAGGGGATATGTTATCCCTCCAGGATGCTCTGGGTCCACATTAGGGTCTTCTCTGTGTTAGGTATACATGAAAGACCTACAAAGAATGACTAGGGGGTAATTCTAATCAGCGTGAACCACCTCATCTGACTCCTTTTTATGCAAAAGAGCAGTGGCTTTACTCTGAGCTCCCCCTGGATGTATGAGCTCCTAACCCTAATATATAAGACTGAGCCCAGTTTTCCTCCAAATGTAACTCATTGCAGCTACTTGTATCTGTGATCTTTTTCTTTCAGTCACAACAACATATCTTGTGACCATGGAGATAGTTTGAACATAGATGGAAAACTAAATCAAAAGCTTCACCTTGCCATTCAGCTCCCTCTTCGCTACAACAGATAGTTGCAACATTGCTGACAAATCCCTTATCTGTCTGTCCATCTCTTGCTCCATCCTATTTTCCATACCAGATCCTTTGATAGTGAAATGCCTCCATGTGAGGCAATAACCCAGTGCTGACCCAAAGGGAGTATTGACGGCTGTTGAAACAAAGGGCTCATCCACACGAGTACGCAGCCTCACCCAATACGCTTTTGTCTGAAAAGTTTGCTTTTCAGTCAGCAAGGCCGTGACTACCATAGAAGACACCGAGGTTGTCTTAAATTGTGATGATTTTATATTTGAAGAGCCAAGAGTAGTGTGACTACCATAGAGCAAGGCCGTGACTACCATAGAGGACACCGAGGTTGTGTCTTAAATTGTGGTGATTTCATATTTGCAGAGCCAAGAGTAGCGTGACTGTTTAATAAAACAGTGGCTCAGTTTGGTCATACGTGCTGTATCAACAACATGCGCTTTCTATGATAACTACCACATACAACCCGGACTGTGATGTTACCGCTACCGTTAGTGAGTCTGTCAGTCTCACCAGTCTCTGGAAGAGGAGCACATCAAGCTAAAAATGTAGGTGGAGAGCAGTTTAAGTGGTAGATGACTGTGAGGACAAAAATGCATTTTTATGTGGAGATATTTTTATTGCAGCCCAGTGTACTACTCGGATAGCAAGGAAACATGAATCAAATTTTAATTTTGGTTAACTCCGTCAGTACCTGTCATCAATCAATTTCCATCGGTTGAGTCAACATTCATTTTGCGATTGAAATGCCAGCGACGTCTTCGATTGAAAATGAAACGTTTATTCAGTGTCAATTTCTCAATGTTGGATGCTGAACCTGTTACATATATCTGCCGGAGCACAACGCAGCAAAACTGCACAGAGCAGATCGTGTGGCACAGGAAGTCGTGCGCAGAAACAAAATAAAACACCCGGTTAATTTTCAAAATAATAATAATAAATAATCATTTAGTGTGGTAACCTCAGAATGCCCCATTTTTACATCAAATTTCAAAAGCTCTGCACCGCTCTCTAGGTTTTTTAAGATTTCTGACACATCTGAAAACATGTTGAAATGGCATTTTGTTTTCATTTCCATCGGTTTAGTATTTGACTGTGAGATTCAAGAGTTTTATTTATCACATACATAATCATGGCCAGATTTAAATAACGTAATTAAAAAAATTTCAAGGAGAGCATGCCCCTGAGCCCAACTAGAAGTTCTGATTTATGACCTCAGTATTTTTTGGGCCCTGCGTACGGCCCTGATTATTAGTATATAAATGTCATGGCCAGAGAGGCCATTATATATCAAAACTTCCTAAGGAGAAGAGGGGAGACAAAGAGAGCTTTGTTTTAAAGAGGAATGTTGTCTCCACTCTGATCGTTATCTTTACGCTGCCCAAATAAGTCGACACAGGAGATATACCAGGTCTCGGCACATGAAAGCAAGTAGAACATTGTATGTGTGTGTGTGTGTCACCAAAGAAAAGAGCAAGGGAGGCAACCACTCGCTGGAGAACTCTTGCGAAGCTGCAGAGAGAAAATTCGTGTGTTGTTCTCCCCTTGCAAGTAAAATACTGAGGCCTCTGGGGGATTTCTTGGTTTCATGCCATTGTCTGTGAGTGAATTTTTCTAACACGTTTTGAAAAAAAGTCGTTTCCAGTGAATCCGTGTTGACGCAGATATTTCTGGAAACGACGCCAATTACCCAAAACGCTGTTGTACATATGCCAGGCCTATATGTCGCGCTGTGACGCTGCCACACCAATACACTAAAACTGGATTAGAAGCCATGGAGCATGCGTATAAAGGCATAGACATATAAAGAATCTTTATAATGTCCAAATATAAAGGTAGTACAAGCCTGTAGTCCGCCATTGTTGTTGTTGTTATGACCATAGACATTATATAGTTTGGAAAAATACAAGTACAATGGACTTGTTAAAGTTTTATTCTTTATATGTCTAGCGACGGTGGACGGAAGTTAATGGATAGAGAGGTGGGGCTTATACGTCATCGTTTCTGAAAAAAATCCGCATTCACCGTTCAGACGAGTCCGGGCTGTCCGGCGTTTTAGGATTTTCCTACTCTGGGACCCGTTTTCAAAAAATACACACCCCTCGAAAATGCCGGATCCATCTGGACGCAAGGCCGAAACGATAAAGTACTTATGCAGATTCGACAAAAAAACTAAATCGTGTGGACGGGCCCCAAAAGGGATGTCAGGATGTCATCGCGATAACACAGCATGTTGTCGTGGAGAAGTCCCATTGGGTCCCAGATGGAGTCAACAATCAACAGGCGGGATCGACTGCTGCTGCTTGGACCTTTTTTTCGTGTGACTCCGGCTCCTTCGTCTGAGTGAGCACAGAGGCTCACTTGATCACTTGATCTTAGCCAAAAGGCCGAGAAGCAATAACTGTCCACTGGTTCACGTCCGAGGGCCCTTCCTGGCACAATGTGCAAATGTAGTGTGTTCTTTTTATGGCCATAGGTGGCCAGAGTGTCACTTTGCACCTCCGCCCACCCGCTGCACTGAGCACTCTTCAGCCCTTTTAAATGGTATAACTTTGCACTCCCGCACGCTCCAGCGAGCACCATTCAAGCAACAACTTTGCACTCCAGCTTCGAACATCGGCACAGTCGCAACAAGTAAGGCGACTCTACTCAGAGAAGTCACTCTGCACAGTAACAAGATTTCTTTTGCACAGACAGAAAGGGCTTCACCCGCAAAGGTAAAGCCTGCCAAAAATAGAAACAACTCATTAGTGCTGCTCTCCACGGAAGTCTTTAGTAAAAGGCGAAAGACTTGTACGTTATGAAGAGAAACCAGAGTACGATTATCCGTCACTGCGGGAGCAGGGCATCAGGCTAGTTGGCATAGCCACCTTCCCCATGGTGAGCTTTGCTTGGTTGAGACGCTTGCTCCCCCCCTTGCTCCTCGGCTGACCAAGTAGGAACAATCGGGCCCTATTCGATGGCTGCCTTGTTTTTTACTCTGTGCAAAAGACAAGGCAGCCACAAACACCACGGGAACACCGTATTGAGGCTTTGTTCTGACCGCTCATTCGGTGTCGCGTTTCTTTCAAGCAATTCTCCCGGTTAGCCCGCACTCGGTCGCTCCCAGAACCGTGTTAAAGTCTACTTCACATTCACTCTCTTTTCTCAGCAGATTAAAAGAAAGTTCCATCCTGCACCGCTGTTTGGTTTTTCACAAGAGCAGAGGAGAGCGCACCGTTCCCAGCGGCACTGCAGTACCGGGTCGATGCTTGGAGTGAACGGAGCAAGCTCCTTTTTCAACTCCTATTCCTAAAAATCCATTTAATATGTAGTCCTCGTATAGAGGACATATCAGATATTAAACTGATAAGAACAGATACTACACTTGGTCTTAGCCAAAAGGCAGAGAAGTGATAACTGTCCACTGGTTCACGTCCGAGGGCCCTTCCTGGCACAATGCGCACTTGTAGCGGTGTTCTTTTTATGGCCATAGGTGGCCTTCCTTCACTCAAACTATGTTAAAACTGCTTTGTCCTTCATATTTACCATGTCTAGAAAGATTTAAACAATAAAAACACCTTTGTACTTTGCAGTAAAAGAAAGAGCAAATCTTAAGTTTCAGGAATCCGAGAATAAGCTTACTTTCATGAGTTCTTCACGATTTCGGATTTTGCTATAAAATGAATTCCTTCACTCAAACTAAATTAAAACTGCTAAACCGCTAATCTGTTACATGTAAGACAGATGTCAAATTCACCGAAATAGGATCTAAGGGTATTCGGCCAATCGAGCTGTAGCAGCTTTGGTAAAAGAGTATAAGTTGAAGAGTTTGTGAATAAAGGTGTGCGCACACATAGTGAGCTGTAGGAAAATAGGCAGGGAGCAATGCCGGCTGTGGTATATGTTCTTGTATGTTGTCTGACTGTTTGATTTTGATGTGTTGTGTAAATGTCCTGTTGAATGTTACATGTTTGGGCTTTGACATGCTTCACTGTGGTTGTTAACTGTGTGGTGTGTCCTGAAATGTTATATGTTTGGGCTGTGTGACATGCTTAATGCTTGTCAGTAGCTACCCACTTATTCATATATAGCAACTGACAACATAAGAAGTCCGGACATACTTTGATAGTAGTTGTAGAAGTATCCTTATTGATAATAGATAAACTAATTCATAGTGATAGAACAGTAGATGAACAGGTGCCTGCACATGTCTCACGAAAATAAAATGGGTGTATGATTGCTGACGGCAGAGCAATACTGCCAAACTTATGAGTTCTTGTGGCAAACTTTATTCAGTGTCTTGACGTGTATACGCTGTTTCGCTGACTTGATTGTCACAAGAAACAAAGTGTGTTTGATAAGATCCGACCATTTTATTACGGGAGGATCAGTATGTATGGATTCTGATGTGACTGATAAACCCATTCGTATCTTAAGCATAATCTAATACGTGAGACAACGCCCTGGCACACAATCAAAAAAAAAAAAAAAGAGAGAGCGGTTTTGTGTCCCCACAGTCCATAATGTAGAAAAGAGAGAAAAAAGCCTTTCTGATTTGGTGTGTGTGCTCACAGTGCAGAGTGTAGAGAAAAGAGAGAAAAGAAAGCCGTTTTGGTGTCACAGGTGTTGTGACTAACACATACACATTTCTGAATTGAGAAAGGAAATTATTTTAGAGGAAGCACTAGAGTTTAGATCCCACATTTGTTGATAGGCATTCATTTATTTTTTCTTTTAATCAGTTTTAAAGTGAATACTAACTGAGAAATGAAAAAGGTGAAGAGTTTAGAAGCTTGGTTCAAGAGCTAAAACTTGGTTTATGATCAGCTGAGTCTCTAAACAGAACAGCAAAGGGCTTCATCGAACATTTAAAAAAGATTCAGATTGTTAGAATATCCAGAATTTATAAGAATGGTGGTGATTACTCTTATTTCCTAGAATGGAAATAACTGCACCATGTCTGTTTTATGAATTTAAGGGGCTAAAAAGTTTTGTTCTCGTTTTTCTATGATTAACCGAATGTATGTGAGAGTCCAAACAGACAGAAGGGTTACGGCCGAGCGCTGGACCTTCCAAAAAAGATGAGACAGGCTGGACCCGTGCCATACTAGTTAAGACCTGCCTGTGGATAACAGGTTCTTTAAACTCTCACACACACAAACTCACACACACGTTCGCACACATACACCCATACACACACACATTCTTGAGCTTGCTGCAAGATTAAACTTTTGCATTAACTGACTCCAGCAACTCTGAGTCTCATTGAGAGAATTTTCTCAACAATTGAGTCCTCAAACCAGATCTCGATGTTTTTTCCGCCGTCCAGGGTCGGAGCTGAAACCGTGCACGGGGGAGTCCAGTACTCCTAATGAAAGACCCCCTGCTGAATTGCGGTAATTACGGGCCAGTGTCCACTGAAAGGGGGAAAAAGTGACGAGATCGTACTTTTGAATCAATGGCCAGAAGCCATTGGCAGTGCAGGCATCAACAATTATGGTGTTATTTCACCCATTAACACTTAAGGTACCTCATGCAGTGGCTGTGATATGGTTACTTAACAAAATATCTTTACCAGACATCTCTCCTACATAACTGTTCTTCTTTCACAGCCACACCTTGTTGTCGAGAGATGTGCTACACTTAATCCATCCACACTGCTACCTACCCCACAGATGGAAAGCCTCATGATTGCATGTCAGAAATAACCATCAGTGTTTTACCCAGGCCAGACTTAACTGATATACGTTATGAAAATGCAGAAATAACTATATTTATTCGACAGGTCAAGCAAAAAACCCTGATGGCACAAATGCTACAGGATTTGCAGTAGTAACAGAAACTGAAGTTTTCTTAAAACAACCACTACCAAAAAATTACTCTGTTCAAGCAGTTGAATTGGTAGCTTTAACTGAAGCTTGTAAATTAAATAACAAATAGGTTGTTAACGTTTACACTGACAGCCAGTATGCCTTCTCAACTGTACATGTGTTAACACAGCATTGGAAAAACAGGTATGTTGACATCCACAGCTAAATGTATAAACTACAAATATTTTAGCATTATTAGATGTTATTCAATTGCCATCTACAGTAGACTCGTATGAATGACCGGAAGGAAAACCATACTGCCAAAGAATTTGTTTAAATATGCTGCAGTATTGAGCCACGGACCATGTCATGTCTCAACAGGAGGGATGGAAGCAATAATGAACAAGGTTTTTACAGCATATGGTTTTACTAATTATTGAAAAAATATTTTTTGAATGAATAAATAAATAAAGTTTTGTCTAGCAGGTCAAATATGTGCAAAATACAATCCACAGGGCAATCTAAGACCAAAACGAAGATAATTCCCTAAGCCAGTGTATCTTTTTCAACATATTTGTTTGGATTTCATTATTTCATTATTGTGTAGATTTCATTGAACTAAATTAATGTTAAGGGAAACGATTCTGCTCAGTGACAACAGAGGTTTTTACCAAATGGACTGAAATATTTCCATGTGCACAAGCAGATGCACTCTCAGTAGCAAAAGCACAGGTAAAATAAATCATTTCTAGATTTGAAATTCCTGAAAAGATCTTCAGTGATAATTTGACACACTTTGTAAACAATGTCAACTCACTGATGGCAAAGAACTTAAAATAGACCTTAGAAACCACTGTGCATATCATCCACAATCAGCAGGTTTCGTGGAGAGACACAATGGAATAATTAAGTCAAGACTGAAAAAAATCATGGAAGAAATGGGAAATATTGGGTTTACTGTTTACCATCCTAAAAATGCATCCTCCAACTAGCACAAGATGAACTCCATTTGAGAAAAGGTATGGAAGACCATTTGTACTCCCACAGTCAAAACACAGTCATCAACTGACATGATGAAGAAAAAAAGAAAAAGAGAAGAAACCTTAGCAGAATACAAATATTAACAAGTAGAGAGATCTCTTCTGTTTAGTCTGTTCCAGGTGAACCGGTGAAGGAATCTCTGAAGACAGTAAAACCACCCGGGGACTGGATCATCATCAAAGTGATAAAGAAAAAGAACTGGTCCAGCCCAATGGGGGGAAGGTCCATTTCAGGTACTACTTACATCACCCACAGCAGCTGAAGGACTTCTTGGATTCACTTATCACATTGTACCACGACCTTCAGAAGTAGGGAAAGATTAGTTACCCACCACTGTTTTCTGAGGCAAAAGTCTGACTACAAAGGGGAATTCTCTCAACAGGAGGGGGTTCATCTCAACCTCAGTGAAGAAAACAACGGCTAACATGAGAACATAAGGTGTGACTAAAATAAGACAGGGAAAATGGATGGACAAAGGCCGTGGCATCCATTCAGATTACCAGGATTTTGTGGGTTAAGAGGAACCAGCTGTGTATTATTAATCATTACTCTTTTTATAGTATTCCCAATTTTATGGTATGAAGCATGGATTAGCAGAAATAAAGATGATGCAGGACAGAGTACCACCACTGTCCCCTTGACATAGAAAGTGCCACACTAGTAATAACATTTATTTAAACTTGGAGATAGATGGAGAAAATAATCTCATATACAATAGCTGAGACAGAAAAAACAAAAAACTTTTGAAGACACGATTAAAACAACATTTAGAACATACAATAAGCTTAAAAGGAGTGACAAAGCTGCGACTGCAAAGGCATAGAAGTCTAATTAAAAACAGGAGCAGTAGGACAGACTTTTGTGAAATCTGAGTAAGCTCTGGGAATCAAATTTAGATAATGATCAGACTTGGCCTTTCTTATTTCTGCTGTACTTTTATTTCTAAGCTTCCTAAAAGCAAGGCAATGACCCGGGTCCCTCATATGCCCAGCTAGCATCCAAGGTTTATTTATTTTTCAAGTAAAGAAGACAGTTCTGCCGAAAGCCAGGGACTAGACCTGTTCTAAGTTCTATACTTTTTAAAAGGGGCGTGTTTATCAACTATGGAATTAGAAGATTTACAAAAATGGTCAAGTGCTAGATCTTCATCTGGGATTTTAATTTTGTCATGAGTATAACTATTCAACAGATCAGTTAAAAAAAAGCCTGCTCATGGAGATGTTTCAGGATCTGGATACCAAGCGTGGACCTAATGTTTTCATTTTTGCAATTGCAAAACAGTGAAGTTAAACAATGAATGGGTCCATAGTCTGTATGAGAAGACTACAGGAATATTTACCTGAGTGTACGTTCAAACAGAGATGAGAAAATTGCGATAAATAATTGTTTGTTTGTTTGTTAGTATGTATATGAATGTTAGGTGTATAAACTGTGTTGAGTTGTAGTTACTCAGTAGTGTCTCAGTGAAACAACCGACGGGGGAAGCCTTGCGGTGACAAAAAAAGCAGTGTTTTACTGATCAGTCAAGTTGCTCCAGTGTACTCCATACAAACTGGTTGGCTACTGAAGGGATAGAAAATGGGGAATACTTGTTTTAAAGCAAACAAGGAATTAGATGGGAAAAATACATGTTTTAATGGGACCCAGACAATATTAAATACTCAGACAGATGGGAGAAGAAGTGTAGTTTTGTAGGAAATAAAAAAATTATTACATAAAATTAGTGAAATCAATTGAAGAATGCCTTTCTGAAGAGCTGTTTACCACAGATGAGCAGCTTTGCGACCAAGCACATTGTAGATCGCTTTACTGCCAAAATGATCTAATTTAATGGATTGGTTTAGACATGCATAACAGCATTTTAAGAACAAAGAGAGAAACAAAAAGGGACAACGCTTCATGGTGGAAGGTGATGTATAAATAACTGTGTATATGATGAAGGAGAGACTAGTTAAAGGATCTCCCACGTGGTATCACCTGTCACACTGTGTCAAGGCATCAAAAGAAGAAAAAATCACCAAACTCAAGGACAAAGAGACGAGGACTCCGGTGAACAAAGAGAGAGGACTGACAAACCAGAAATACAAAAGGATGCTCGATATCAAGATCCAGAAGAAGAGGCTAACAATGCCACGAACACTTACGATGCTAGGAATGATGCCAGCAATGAACAGAGAAGAAGATTCAGTGTCATCAATCTGCAACACGTGCCTCTAATGAGGGGGTGAATATAGAATCCTCAACAATTACAACATCTCTGGGAACTGTGACAACAACAAGGTTTAAACCATTTTTATATATATTGTAACCTATTGGCTAAGGAATAGTGAGGTAAATCTAATCCACCACTGTCCTTGGTCTTCTGTAGGGTTTTTAAACTAATACATGGTGGTTTGTTTTTCCACAGAAATTTGGAGATGCATGAATCTAGTGACTTAAACCAAGTAGCAGATGGTTTTATGGGGATCATTGAGAACAAATAGTTAACTTTTGGTAGTATCATCATTTTAATGGTTGTAACTCTCCAAATAAGTGATATAGGTAAGGACTTCCAACGAGAGAGATCGTCCTCTACTCTCTTTAATAATTGCACATAATTTAGCTTTGTTAGCTCTGAGAGCCTGGAGGAAATGTTTATGCCTAAATATCTAATATTTCCTGACTGTAAAGTGATCGCAGGTATATTCTGGACCCTACAGTTAATGGGCAGAACGGTGGTCTTAGACCAGTTGATAGAGTAGTCAGAAAGTGCTGAGAATTTATTTATGAGTGTGATCGTGTGAGTGAGAGACGTCTGTGAGTTCTGAAGGAAAAGTAATACATCATCAGCATAAAGACTTATTTTATGCTCAATATTTTGGGGTTGGATGCCTTTAATATTTCTATCTTGTCTGATAGCAGCTGCTAAAGGTTTGATGAAAATAGCAAAAAGTGAGGGAGAAAGTGGGCAACCCTGTCTTGTACCTCTCTGCAGACTGAAGCTTGGAGAAGTTTGATAATTTGTCCTGACACTTGCATTTGGGGAGCTATATAATATCCTTATCCAGTTGATGAAGTGTGACCCAAACCCGAATTTGTTTAATGCTGCGAATAAAAACGAACGAACTGTTGTGCCTACTGCTCTTCAGCCTGTCAAATGAAATGTAGAATTTGAAACGTGACAAATGAACGAAGACCCAAGGAGTTGAGTCGTAAACGAATCAATACTGTTTCCTGTGCGAGGACCCGTCACCCGAGGAGTTGAGTCGTGAACGAATCAATACTGTTTCCTGTCCTGCTGACTGAGCTTATGAAGCTGCCGCCTGCCATGTGGTGAGGAAGGGTACGGCATGAAAATGAACGAATCACTCACTGAGACAACTTTTTACTCCCGAGTCATATAAAAAATTAGTTCATATCGAACAAATCGCTCACGAACGACACATCACTATCTATTTGACGAGTTATGCATGAATTCGGATTTTGCAATACAATTAATTCCTTCTCTCAAACCAAGTTCAAACTGCTTTGTCCTTCATATTTATCTACTTCTAATCTAGTTTCAACAATAAACAACACTGTATTTTGTAGTATGAAAAAGAACCAGACGTAATTTTCAGCAATAAGCTTCTCTCGAGGAGATATGAAGGAATACAGATTTTGCTATAAAATGAAATCCTTCTATCAAACTGACTTAAAACGGTTTGTGCTTATTTCTTCACTTCTGATGAAGTTTCAACAATAAACAACAAACTTTGTATTATGAAAAAGAACCCGACTCATTCTTCAGGAATCCGAAAATAAGTTCTATTTTACGAGTTATGCACGAATTCGGATTCTCCTATAAAACGAATTCCTTAACTCAAACCAAGTTAAGACTGCTTTGTCCTTCATATTTATTCATGTCTAATCAAGTTTCAACGATAAACAACCTTGTACTTTGTAGAATGAGAAAGAACTTCATCAGCAATAAGCATCTCTCGACATATGACGAAATACAGATTTTGCTATAAAATTAATTCCTTCTATCAGCCTGACTTAAAACTGTTTGTCCTCCTTATTTATCCACTTCAAAACAAGTTTCAACAATTAATACAATTTTGTAGTTTGAGAAAGAACAACTTAATCTTCAGCAATCAGTATAAAAAGAGAGTAAGAAAAGGTGCAAATGTCAACCATACATCACTAAAAGGTGGAGCGGAAGTATTCGGCTGCAAGTAGGTGTCAATGTCCGACTATATTTGGTGAAAAGCAGGTGAAGCAAGGTCTGAATGCCCAACCTTACATCATCAAAAGCGAGATCAGAGGTGTTTGGCTGCAAGAAGGCCATAGTTTGCCAAAAGCGGGTAAGGTGCGAATGACCGACTAAATATCAACAAAAGTGGGGGCGGAGGTCTTCGGATGCAAGTGGGTGTGAATATCCCACCATACAAGTATGGTGGAGAGGAAGCTGTGAATGGCCGACCATAGTAAAAAGCGGGTGAGAAAAGGTGCGAATGTCAAACCATACATGATCAAAACAGGGAGCAGAGGTGTTTGGCTGCAACAAGGTGTGAATGTCCACCCATAATTAATGAAAAGCGGGCAACAAGTAGGTTCGAATGCCCAACCATACATCATCAAAAGCAGGAGTGGATGTGTTCGGCTACAAGAAGGTTTGAATGTCCGACCATAGTTTGTAAAAAGCGGGTAAGAAAAGGTTCGAATGCCCGAACATACACCATCAAAAGAGGGAGCGGAGGTTTTCCGCTGTAAGACGGTGTGAATGTCTGACCATAGTTGGTAAAAAGCGGGTAAGAAAAGGTTAAAATACCCGACTGTACACAATCAATAGCGGGAGCGGAGTTGTTCGGCTACAAGAAGGTGTGAAAGTCCGACCATGGTTTCTAAATAGCGGGTAAGAAAAGTTTCGAATGCCCGAATATATACCATCAAAAATGGGAGAGGAGGTGTTCCGCTGTAAGACGGTGTGAATGTCTGACCATAGTTGGTAAAAAGCGAGTAAGAAAAGGTTAAAATACCCGACTATACACAATCAATAGCGGGAGCGGAGTTGATCGGCTACTAAAAGGTGTGAAAGTCCGACCATGGTTTGTAAAAAGCGGGTAAGAAAAGGTGCCAATGCCCGACAATGTATGATCAAAAGAGGGAGCGGAGGTTTTCGGCTGAAAGAAGGTCTGAATGTCCAACCATAATTTGTAAAAACCGGGGAAGAAAAGGCTCGAAAGCCTGACTATACACCATCAAAAGCTGGAGCGGAGGTGTTCAGCTGCAAGAAGGTCTGAATGTCCATCAATAATTGCTAGAAAACATGAAAGAGAATTTTCGAATATCAAACCGCACATGATCATAAGCGGGAGAGGAGGTGTTCGGCTGCAAGAAGGTGTGAATGTCCACCCATAATTACTGAAAAATGGGTAAGAAAAGGTGCGAATGCCCAACCATACATCATCAAAAGCAGGAGTGGATGTGTTCGGCTAACAGAAGTTTTGAATGTCCGACCATAGTTTGTAAAAAGCGGGTAAGAAAAGGTTCGAATGCCCGACTATATATTAACAAAAGCGGGAGGAGAGGTGTTCGGATGAGAGTGGGTGAGAATTTCCAACCATAATCTATAAAATGCGGCTGCAAGAAGGTGTGAATGTCCGACTATATTTGGTGAAAAGCAGGTGAAGCAAGGTCTGAATGCCCAACCTTACATCATCAAAAGCGAGATCAGAGGTGTTTGGCTGCAAAAAGGCCATAGTTTGCCAAAAGCGGGTAGGTGCGAATGACCGACTAAATATAAACAAAAGTGGGTGCGGAGGTCTTCGGATGCAAGTGGGTGTGAATATCCCACCATACAAGTATGGTGGAGAGGAAGCTGTGAATGGCCGACCATAGTAAAAAGGGGGTGAGAAAAGGTGCGAATGTCAAACCATACATGATCAAAACAGGGAGCTGAGGTGTTTGGCTGCAACAAGATGTGAATGTCCACCCATAATTAATGAAAAGCGGGCTACAAGTAGGTTCGAATGCCCAACCATACATCATCAAAAGCAGGAGTGGATGTGTTCGGCTACAAGAAGGTTTGAATGTCCGAGCATAGTTTGTAAAAAGCGGGTAAGAAAAGGTTCGAATGCCCGAACATACACCATCAAAAGAGGGAGCAGAGGTGTTCCGCTGTAAGGTGTGAATGTCCGACCATAGTTGGTAAAAAGCGGGTAAGAAAAGGTTATAATACCCGACTGTACACAATCAATAGCGGGAGCGCAGTTGTTCGGCTACTAAAAGGTGTGAAAGTCCGACCATGGTTTGTAAAAAGCGGGTAAGAAAAGGTGCGAATGCCCGACAATGTATGATGAAAAGAGGGAGCGGAGGTTTTCGGCTGAAAGAAGGTCTGAATGTCCAACCATAATTTGTAAAAACCAGGGAAGAAAAGGCTCGAAAGCCCGACTATACACCATCATAAGCGGGAGAGGAGGTGTTCAGCTGCAAGAAGGTGTGAATGTCTACCCATAATTACTGAAAAATGGGTAAGTAAAGGTGCGAATGCCCAACCGTACATCATCAAAAGTAGGAGTAGATGATGTGTTCAGGTACAAGAAGGTTTAAATGTCCGACCATAGTTTGTAAAAAGTTGATGAGAAAGGGTGAGAATACCCGACTATACACCATCAAATGCGGGAGCGGAGTTGTTCGGCTGTGAGTAGGTGTGAATCTCCGACCATAATTGCTGAAAAATGTGTTAGAAAAGACAAGAATGCCGGACAATACATCATCAAAAGCGGGAGAGGTGGTGTTCGGCTGCAAGTAGGTGTGAATGTCCAGCCATAATTACTCACAAACGGGTAAGAGAAGGTAGTATTGCCAGACCATACATGATCAAAACAGGGAGTGGACGTGGTTCAGCTGTAAGAAGGTATAAATGTCCGACTAAAGTTTGTAAAAAGCGGGTAAGACAAGGTGCGAATGCCCGACAATGTATGATCAAAAGAGGGAGCGGAGGTGTTTAGCTGCAAGATGGTCTGAATGTCCAAACATAATTTGTAAAAACCGGGGAAGAAAAGGTTCGAAAGCCCGACTATACACCATCAAAAGCGGGAGCAGAGGGGTTCAGCTACAAGAAGGTTTGAATGTCCATCAATAATTGCTTTAAAACATGAAAGAAAATTTTCGAATATAAAACCGCACATGATCATAAGCGGTAGAGGAGGTGTTCAGCTGCAAGAAGGTGTGAATGTCCACCCATAATTCCTGAAAAATGGGTAAAAAAAAAGGTGCGAATGCCTAACCATACATCATCAAAAGCAGGTGTGAATGTCAGATCATAATTTGCAAAAAGCTGATGAGAAAGGGTGAGAATGCCCAACTATACACCATCAAATGCGGGAGCGGAGGTGTTCGGCTGTGAGTAGGTGTGAATCTCCGACCATAATTGCTGAAAAATGTGTTAGAAAAGGTAAGAATGTCGGACCATACATCATCAAAAGCGGGAGAGGTGGTGTTCGGCTGCATAAAGGTGTGAATATTCGACTAAAGTTTGTAAAAAGCGGGTAAGAAAAGTTGCGAATGCCCGACAATGTATGATCAAAAGCGGTAGCGGAGGTGTTCAGCTGCAAAAAGGTCTGAATGTCCATCAATAATTGTTAGAAAACATGAAAGAAAATTTTCTAAAATCAAACCGCACATGATCATAAGTGGGAGAAGAGGTGTTCAGCTGCAAGAAGGTGTGAATGTCCACCCATAATTCCTGAAAAATGGGTAAAAAAAGGTGGGAATGCCCAACCATACATCATCAAAAGCAGGACTGGATGTGTTCGGCTACAAGAAGGTGTGAACGTCCAACTAAAGTTTGTAAAAAGCGGGTAAGAAAAGGTGCGAATGCCCGATAATGTATGATCAAAAGAGGGAGCGGAGGTGTTCAACTGCAAGAAGGTCTGAATTTCCATCAATATGTCTGAATTCATTTTATAGCAAAATCCCAAATCATGCAGAACGTATGAAAAGAAGCTTATTCTCGGATTCCTGATCCTTCAGTGTTGCTCTTTCTTCTACTGCAAAATACAATGTTGTTCTTTGTTGAAGTCGATCTAGACATTGATAAATATGAAGGTAAAAGCCGTTTTAACATAGTGTGAGTGAAGGAATTCATTTTATAGATAAAATCCGAAATCGTGCAGAAGTCATGAAAAGAAGCTTATTCTCGGATTCCTGAAACTTTAGATTTGCTCTTTCTTTTACTGCAAAGTCCAATGTTGTTTTTTATGTTTAAATCTTTCTAAACATCGTAAATATGAAGGACAAAAGAGTTTTAATATAGTTTGAGTGAAGGAATTTTTTATAGCAAAATTCCAAATCATGCAGAACTAGGAAAAGAAGCTTATTCTCGGATTCCTGATCCTTCAGTGTTGCTCTTTCTTCTACTGAATAATACAATGTTGTTCTTTGTTGAAGTCGATCTAGACATTGATAAATATGAAGGACAAAGCAGTTTTCACTTGGTTTGAGTGAAGGAATTCATTTTATAAATAAAATCCCAAATCGTGCAGAACTCATGAAAGCAAGCTTATACTCGGATTCCTGAAACTTTAGATTTGCTCTTTCTTTTACTGCAAAGTACAACGTTGTTTTTTTTGTTTAAATATTTCTAGACATGGTAAATATGAAGGAGAAAACAGTTTTAATATAGTTTGAGTGAAGGAATGCATTTTATAATCAAAATCACAAACACCTCCGCTCCCTCGCCGAACACATCCAGTCCTGCTTTTGATGATGTATGGTTGGGCACTTGTTGCCCGCTTTTCATTAATTATGGGTGGACATTCACACCTTGTCGCATCCAAACACCTCCGGTCCCTGTTTTGATCATGTATGGTTGGACATTTGCACCTTTTCTCACGCGCTTTTTACAAACCGTGGTCGGACTTTCACACCTTCTTGTAGCCGAACAACTCCGCTCCCGCTATTGTTGGTGTATAGTCGGGCTTTCGAGCCTTTTCTTCCCCGGTTTTTACAAATAATGGTTGGATATTCAGACCTTGCAGCCGAACACCTCCGCTCCCTCTTTTGATCATACATTGTCGGGCATTCGCACCTTGTCTTACCCGCTTTTTACAAACTTTACTCAGACATTCACACCTTGCAGCTGAACCACCTCCGCTCCCTGTTTTGATCATGTATGGTCTGGTAATACTACTTTTTCTTACGCGTTTGTGAGTAATTATGGCTGGACATTCACACCTACTTGCAGTCGAACAGCTCTGCTCCCGCTTTTGATTATGTTTGGTTGGATATTCTAACCTTTTCTCACCCGCTTTTTACAAACTTTGGTCGGACGTTCACACCTTCTTGTAGCCGAACAACTCCGCTCCCGCTATTGATTGTGTACAGTCGGGTATTTTAACCTTTTCTTACCCGCTTTTTACAAACTTTGGTCGGACATTCACACCTTCTTACAGCGGAACACCTCCGCTCCCTCTTTGTATGGTGTATGTTCGGGCATTCGAACCTTTTCTTACCCGCTTTTTACAAACTATGGTCGGACATTCAAACCTTCTTGTAGCTGAACATATCCACTCCTGCTTATGATCATGTGCGGTTTGATATTCGAAAATTTTCTTTCATGTTTTCTAGCAACTACTGATGGACATTCAGACCTTCTTGTAGCTGAACACCTCCGCTCCCGCTTTTGATGGTGTACAGTCGGGCTTTCGGGCCTTTTCTTCCCCGGTTTTTACAAATTATGGTTGGACATTCAGACCTTCTTGCAGCGGAAAACCTCCGCTCCCTCTTTTGATCATACATTGTCGGGCATTCGCACCTTTTCTTACCCGCTTTTTACAAACCATGGTCGGACTTTCACACCTTTTAGTAGCCGAACAACTCCGCTCCCGCTATTGATTGTGTACAGTCGGGTATTATAACCTTTTCTTACCCGCTTTTTACCAACTATGGTCAGACATTCAAACCTTCTTGTAGCCGAACACATCCACTCCTGCTTTTGATGATTTATGGTTGGGTATTCGCACCTTTTCTTACCCATTTTTCAGTAATTATGGGTGGACATTCACACCTTCTTGCAGCTGAACACCTCCACTCCTGCTTTTGTTGATGTATGTTTGAGCATTTGCACCTTTTTTTTACCCAGTTTTCAGGAATTATGGGTGGACATTCAGACCTCCCATAATTCAGATATTCAGACCTTCTTGCAGCCGAAAACCTACTGAAAACCTCATACATTGTCGGGCATTCGCACCTTGTCTTAGCCGCTTTTTACAAACTTTAGTCGGACATTCAAACCTTCTTGCAGCTGAACCAGCTCCGCTCCCTGTTTTGATCATGTATGGTCTGGCAATACTACCTTTTCTTACCCGTTTGTGAGTAATTATGGCTGGATATTCAGAGCTTCTTGAAGCCGAACACCTCTCCCGCTTTTGATGATGAATGGTCCGGCATTCTTACCTTTTCTAACATATTTTTCACCAATTATGGTCGGACATTCACACCTACTCACAGCCGAACAACTCCGCTCCCGCATTTGATGGTGTATAGTCGGCCATTCTCACCCTTTCTCATCAGCTTTTTGCAAATTATGATCTGACATTCACACCTACTTGCAGTCGAACAGCTCTGCTCCCGCTTTTGATTATGTTTGGTTGGATATTCAAACCTTTTCTTAACTGCTTTTTAAAAACTTTGGTTGGACGTTCACACCTTCTTGTAGCCGAACACATCCAGTCCTGCTTTTGATGATGTATGGTTGGGCATTCGCACCTTTTTTTTACCCATTTTTCAGGAATTATGGGTGGAGATTCACACCTTCTTGCAGCTGAACACCTCCTCTCCCACTTATGATCATGTGCGGTTTGATTTTCAAACATTTTCTTTCATGTTTTAAAGCAATTATTGATGGACATTCAGACCTTCTTGCAGCTGAACCCCTCTGCTCCCGCTTTTGATGGTGTATAGTCGGGCTTTCGAGACTTTTCTTGCCCAGTTTTTACAAATTATGTTTGGACATTCAGACCTTCTTGCAGCTGAACACCTCCGCTCCCTCTTTTGATCATACATTGTCGGGCTTTCGCACCTTGTCTTACCCGCTTCATACAAACTTTAGTCGAACATTCACACCTACTTGCAGCTGAAAACCACCTCTCCCACTTTTGATGATGTATGGTCCGGCATTCTTACCTTTTCTAACACATTTTTCATTAATTATGGTCGGAGATTCACACCTACTCACAGCCGAAAAACTCCGCTCCCGCATTTGATTGTGTATAGTCGGGCATTCGCACCTTGTCTTAGCCGCTTTTTACAAACTTTATTCGGACATTCACACCTTCTTGTAGCTGAACCACCTCCGCTTCCGCTTTTGTTGGTATATATTCGGGCATTAAAACCTTTTCTTACCCGCTTTTTACAAACCATGGTCGGACTTTCACACCTTTTAGTAGCCGAACAACTCCGCTCCCGCTATTGATTGTGTACAGTCGGGTATTTTAACCTTTTCTTACCCGCTTTTTACCAACTGTGGTCGGACATTCACACCTTCTTACAGCGGAACACCTCCGCTGCCTCTTTTGATGGTGTATGTTCGGGCATTCGAACCTTTTCTTACCCGCTTTTTACAAACTATGGTCGGACATTCAAACCTTCTTGTAGCCGAACACATCCACTCCTGCTTTTGATGATGTTTGGTTGGGCATTCGAACCTACTTGTTGCCCGCTTTTCATTAATTATGGGTGGACATTCACACCTTGTCGCAGCCAAACACCTCCGCTCCCTGTTTTGATCATGTATGGTTGGACATTCGCACCTTTTCTCACGCTTTTTTTCTCATAGACTATTCTACCACCAACAACTTGGAAACCACAATCGACTCTCTAGATGCAGAAAAAGCATTTGATGGAGTGAACTGGAAATTTTTATTCGCAGCATTAAACAAATTCGGGTTTGGGTCACACTTCATCAACTGGATAAGGATATTATATAGCTCCCCAAATGCAAGTGTCAGGACAAATGATCAAACTTCTCCAAGCTTCAGTCTGCAGAAAGGTACAAGACAGGGTTGCCCAATTTCTCCCTCACTTTTTGCTATTTTCATCAAACCTTTAGCAGCTGCTATCAGACAAGATAGAAATATTAAAGGCATCCAACCCCAAAATATTGAGCATAAAATAAGTCTTTATGCTGATGATGTATTACTTTTCCTTCAGAACTCACAGACGTCTCTCACTCACACGATCACACTCATAAATAAATTCTCAGCACTTTCTGACTACTCTATCAACTGGTCTAAGACCACAGTTCTGCCCATTAACTGTCGGGTCCAGAATATACCTGCGATCACTTTACAGTCAGGAAATATTAGATATTTAGGCATAAACATTTCCTCCAGGCTCTCAGAGCTAACAAAGTTAAATTATGTGCAATTATTAAAGAGAGTAGAGGACTATCTCTCTCGTTGGAAGTCCTTACCTATATCACTTATGGGGAGAGTTACAACCATTAAAATGATGATACTACCAAAAGTTAACTATTTGTTCTCAATGATCCCCATAAAACCATCTGCTACTTGGTTTAAGTCACTAGATTCATGCATCTCCAAATTTCTGTGGAAAAACAAACCACCACGTATTAGTTTAAAAACCCTACAGAAGACCAAGGACAGTGGTGGATTAGATTTACCTCATTTTTAGCACTATTCCTTAGCCAATAGGTTACAATATATATCAAAATGGTTTAAACCTTGTTGTTGTCACAGTTCCCAGAGACGTTGTAATCGTTGAGGATTCTATATTCACCCCCTCATTAGAGGCACGTGTTGCAGATTGATGACACTGAATCTTCTTCTCTTTTCATTGCTGGCATCATTCCCAGCATCGTAAGTGTTCGTGGCATTGTTAGCCTCTTCTTCTGGATCTTGATATCGAGCATCCTTTTGTATTTCTGGTTTGTCAGTTGGTGATTTTTTCTTCTTTTGATGCCTTGACACAGTGTGACAGGTGATACCACGTGGGAGATCCTTTTACTTGGACTGCTGTCCCTGTGCTGCGAAATGGCTGTGCTGCTCAAATGGTCTCTCCTTCATCATATACACAGTTATTTATACATCACCTTCCACCATGAAGCGTTGTCCCTTTTTGTTTCTCTCTTTGTTCTTAAAATGCTGTTATGCATGTCTAAACCAATCCATTAAATTAGATCATTTTGGCAGTAAAGCGATCTACAATGTGCTTGGTCGCAAAGCTGCTCATCTGTGGTAAACAGCTCTTCAGAAAGGCATTCTTCAATTGATTTCACTAATTTTATTTTATTAATTTTGTGATTTCCTACAAAACTACACTTCTTCTCCCATCTGTCTGAGTATTTAATATTGTCTGGGTCCCGTTAAAACATGTATTTTTCCCATCTAATTCCTTGTTTGCTTTAAAACAAGTATTCCCCATTTTCTATCCCTTCAGTAGCCAACCAGTTTGTATGGAGTACACTGGAGCAACTTGACTGATCAGTAAAACACTGCTTTTGTTGTCACCGCAAGGCTTCCCCCGTCGGTTGTTTCACTGAGACACTACTGAGTAACTACAAATCAACACAGTTTATACACATAACATTCATATACATACTAACAAACAAACAAACAATTATTTATCGCAATTTTCTCATCTCTGTTTGAACGTACACCCAGGTAAATGTTCCTGTAGTCTTCTCATACCGACTATGGACCCATTCATTGTTTAACTTCACTGTTTTGCAAATCCTAATTGAATATTACACATTGACATTGAACTTTACTGGATAAGCAGGTCTTCATTGCATTCAGCAGCCTATATGTGAGCATCTATGTGTAAGCTGTTCTTCTTTGCATTTATCAGCAGCAAGCAATTCTTCATTGCACATGCATATGAAAATAGTAAAACAATTCCAATGCGTTAGCGAAAACTATATCAGGAGTGTCCATCATGATGCTGGGAATAGAACCTCTTTCCCAGAATAGTTCAACCTCCATTACTCAACTGATCATAACTCCGCAATGAGCACATTTCAAAGTATCATTCCTTTACATGTATTCAGAAATCTATGTGTAAATGTTTAATATTTCTTATATTTGTTGATGTCATTCTGTGTGCATGTGGCCTAAACCCAATCTCTGTGTGGCAATTTTAATTTAAACAAGTTGAACTCTGCCTCTGATCATTTAAAAAAGGTGTGTACCAATATCAACCTTTCTCAGGTAATTACTGATCCTACAAAACCAAACTTAAGAGATCCTTCAAGGTTTTCCCTGATTGGCTCAATCTTAACAAATCAAAGGTAGAAAATCTGCAGTATCTGAACTTGGTGTTAGTTGTCCCTGCTAAATAGCTTGTATCAGAATTTCAAAAATGTGGAGAGCAGCAATAATGAGTTGTTTCTATTTTTGGCAGGCTTTACCTTTGCGGGTGAAGCCCTTTCTGTCTGTGCAAAAGAAATCTTGTTACTGTGCAGAGTGACTTCTCTGAGTAGAGTCGCCTTACTTGTTTTGCGACTGTGCCGATGTTCGAAGCTGGAGTGCAAAGTTGTTGCTTGAATGGTGCTCGCTGGAGCGTGCGGGAGTGCAAAGTTATACCATTTAAAAGGGCTGAAGAGTGCTCAGTGCAGCGGATGGGCGAAGGTGCAAAGTGACACTCCAGCGAGCACCATTGGAAAAACAAGTATGTTGACATCCACAGCTAAATGTATAAACTACAAATATTTTAGCATTATTAGATGTTATTCAATTGCCATCTACAATAGACTCGTATGAATGACCGGAAGGAAAACCATACTGCCAAAGAATTTGTTTAAATATCTTGCAGTATTGAGCCACGGACCATGTCATGTCTCAACAAGAGGGATGAAAGCAATAATGAACAAGGTTTTTACAGCATATGGTTTTACTAATTATTGAAAAAATTTTTTAGAATAAATAAATTAATAAAGTTTTGTCTAGCAGGTCAAATATGACCAAAATACAATCCACAGGGCAATCTAAGACCAAAACGAAGATAATTCCCTAAGCCAGTGTATCTTTTTCAACATATTTGTTTGGATTTCATTATTTCATTATTGTGCAGATTTCATTGAACTAAATTAATGTTAAGGGAAACGATTCTGCTCAGTGACAACAGAGGTTTTTACCAAATGGACTGAAATATTTCCATGTGCACAAGCAGATGCACTCTCAGTAGCAAAAGCACGGGTAAAATAAATCATTTCTAGATTTGAAATTCCTGAAAAGATCTTCAGTGATAATTTGACACACTTTCTAAACAATGTCATCTCACTGATGGCAAAGAACTTAAAATAGACCTTAGAAACCACTGTGCATATCATCCACAATCAGCAGGTTTCGTGGAGAGACACAATGGAATAATTAAGTCAAGACTGAAAAAAATCATGGAAGAAATGGGAAATATTGGGTTTACTGTTTACCATCCTAAAAATGCATCCTCCAAACGAGCACAAGATGATCTCCATTTGAGAAAAGGTATGGAAGACCATTTGTACTCCCACAGTCAAAACACAGTCATCAACTGACATGATGAAGAAAAAAAGAAAAAGAGAAGAAACTTTAGCAGAATACAAATATTAACAAGTAGAGAGATCTCTTCTGTTTAGTCTGTTCCAGGTGAACCGGTGAAGGAATCTCTGAAGACAGTAAAACCACCCGGGGACTGGATCATCATCAAAGTGATAAAGAAAAACAACTGGTCCAGCCCAATGGGGGGAAGGTCCATTTCAGGTACTACTTACATCACCCACAGCAGCTGAAGGACTTCTTGGATTCACTTATCACATTGTACCACGACCTTCAGAAGCAGGGAAAGATTAGTTACCCACTACTGTTTTCTGAGGCAGAAGTCTGACTACAAAGGGGAATTCTCTCAACAGGAGGGGGTTCATCTCAACCTCAGTGAAGAAAACAACTGCTAACATGACAACATAGGGTGTGACTAAAATAAGACAGGGAAAATGGATGGACAAAGTCCGTGGCATCCATTCAGATTACCAGGATTTTGTGGGTTAAGAGGAACCAGCTGTGTATTATTAATCATTACTCTTATTATAGTATTCCCAATTTTATGGTATGAAGCATGGATTAGCAGAAATAAAGATGATGCAGGACAGAGTACCACCACTGTCCCCTTGACATAGAAAGTGCCACACTAGTAATAACATTTATTTAAACTTGGAGATAAATGGAGAAAATAATCTCATATACAATAGCTGAGACAGAAAAAAAAAAAACTTTTGAAGACACGATTAAAACAACATTTAGAACATACAATAAGCTTAAAAGGAGTGACAAAGCTGCGACTGCGAAGGCATAGAAGTATAATTAAAAACAGGAGCAGTAGGACAGACTTTTGTGAAATCTGAGTAAGCTCTGGGAATCAAATTTAGATAATGATCAGACTTGGCCTTTCTTATTTCTGCTGTACTTTTATTTCTAAGCTTCCTAAAAGCAAGGCAATGACCCGGGTCCCTCATATGCCCAGCTAGCATCCAAGGTTTATTTATTTTTTAAGTAAAGAAGACAGTTCTTCCGAAAGCCAGGGACTAGACCTGTTCTAAGTTCTATACTTTTTAAAAGGGGCGTGTTTATCAACTATGGAATTAGAAGGTTTACAAAAATGGTCAAGTGCTAGATCTTCATCTGGGATTTTAACAGTGTCATGAGTATAACTATTCAACAGATCAGTTAAAAAAAAAGCCTGCTCATGGAGATGTTTCAGGATCTGGATACCAAGCGTGGACCTAATGTTTTCATTTTTGCAATTCTGATACAGGCTAATGAGCAGTGATAACTAACACCAAGTTCAGATACTGCGGATTTTCTACCTTTGATTCATTAAGATTGAGCCAATCAGGGACAACCTTGAAGGATCTCTTAAGTTTGGTTTTGTTGGATCAGTAATTACCTGAGAAAGGTTGATATTGGTACACACCTTTTTTAAAATGATCAGAGGCAGAGTTCAACTCGTTTAAATTAAAATTGCCACACAGAGATTGTGTTTAGGCCACATGCATCAACAAATATAAGAAATATTAAACATTTACACATAGATTTTTGAATACATTTAGAGGAATGATACTTTGAAATGTGCTCATTGCGGAGTTATGATCAGTTGAGTAATGAAGGTTGAACTATTCTGGGAAAGAGGTTCTATTCCCAGCATCATGATGGACACTCCTGATATAGAAGGTTTCGCTAACGCATTGGAATTGTTTTACTATTTTCATATACATGTGCAATGAAGAATTGCTTGCTGCTGATAAATGCATAGAAGAACAGCTTACACATAGATGCTCACATATAGGCTGCTGAATGCAAAGAAGACCTGCTTATCCAGTAAAGTTCAATGTCAATGTGTAATATTCAATTAGGATTTTCAAAACAGTGAAGTTAAACAATGAATGGGTCCATAGTCGTTATGAGAAGACTACAGGAATATTTACAAGGGTGTACGTTCAAACAGAGATGAGAAAATTGCGATAAATAATTGTTTGTTTGTTTGTTAGTATGTATATGAATGTTATGTGTATAAACTGTGTTGATTTGTAGTTACTCAGTAGTGTCTCAGTGAAACAACCGACGGGGGAAGCCTTGCGGTGACAACAAAAGCAGTGTTTTACTGATCAGTCAAGTTGCTCCAGTGTACTCCATACAAACTGGTTGGCTACTGAAGGGATAGAAAATGGGGAATACTTGTTTTAAAGCAAACAAGGAATTAGATGGGAAAAATACATGTTTTAACGGGACGCAGACAATATTGAATACTCAGACAGATGGGAGAAGAAGTGTAGTTTTGTAGGAAATCATAAAATTATTACATAAAATTAATGAAATCAATTGAAGAATGCCTTTCTGAAGAGCTGTTTACCACAGATGAGCAGCTTTGCGACCAAGCACATTGTAGATCGCTTTACTGCCAAAATGATCTAATTTAATGGATTGGTTTAGACATGCATAACAGCATTTTAAGAACAAATAGAGAAACAAAAAGGGACAACGCTTCATGGTGGAAGGTGATGTATAAATAACTGTGTATATGATGAAGGAGAGACCATTTGAGCAGCACAGCCATTTCGCAGCACAGGGACAGCAGTCCAAGTAAAAGGATCTCCCACGTGGTATCACCTGTCACACTGTGTCAAGGCATCAAAAGAAAAAAAAATCATCAAAGTCAAGGACAAAGAGACGAAGACTCCGGTGAACGAAGAGAGAGGACTGACAAACCAGAAATACAAAAGGATGCTCGATATCAAGATCCAGAAGAAGAGGCTAACAATGCCACGAACACTTACGATGCTGGGAATGATGCCAGCAATGAACAGAGAAGAAGATTCAGTGTCATCAATCTGCAACACGTGCCTCTAATGAGGGGGTGAATATAGAATCCTCAACGATTACAACGTCTCTGGGAACTGTGACAAGAACAAGGTTTAAACCATTTTGATATATATTGTAACCTATTGGCTAAGGAATAGTGCTAAAAATGAGGTAAATCTAACCCACCACTGTCCTTGGTCTTCTGTAGGGTTTTTAAATTAATACGTGGTGGTTTGTTTTTCCACAGAAATTTGGAGATGAATGAATCTAGTGACTTAAACCAAGTAGCAGATGGTTTTATGGGGATCATTGAGAACAAATAGTTAACTTTTGGTAGTATCATCATTTTAATGGTTGTAACTCTCCCCATAAGTGATATAGGTAAGGACTTCCAACGAGAGAGATCGTCCTCTACTCTCTTTAATAATTGCACATAATTTAGCTTTGTTAGCTCTGAGAGCCTGGAGGAAATGTTTATGCCTAAATATCTAATATTTCCTGACTGTAAAGTGATCGCAGGTATATTCTGGACCCTACAGTTAATGGGCAGAACTGTGGTCTTAGACCAGTTGATAGAGTAGTCAGAAAGTGCTGAGAATTTATTTATGAGTGTGATCGTGTGAGTGAGAGACGTCTGTGAGTTCTGAAGGAAAAGTAATACATCATCAGCATAAAGACTTATTTTATAATCGATATTTTGGGGTTGGATGCCTTTAATATTTCTATCTTGTCTGATAGCAGCTGCTAAAGATTTGATGAAAATAGCAAAAAGTGAGGGAGAAAGTGAGCAACCCTGTCTTGTACCTCTCTGCAGACCGAAGCTTAGAGAAGTTTGATCATTTGTCCTGACACTTGCATTTGGGAAGCTATATAATATCCTTATCCAGTTGATGAAGTGTGAGCCAAACCCGAATTTGTTTAGTGCTGCGAATAAAAATTTCTAGTTCACTCCATCAAATGCTTTTTCTGCATCTAGAGAGTCGATTGTGGTTTCCAAGTTGTTGATGGTAGAATAGTCTATGAGAAAAAGCGGGTGAGAAAAAGTGCAAATGTTAAACCATACATGATCAAAACAGGGAGCGGAGGTGTTTGGCTGCGACAAGGTGTGAATGTCCACCCATAATTAATGAAAAGCGGGCAACGAGTAGGTTCGAATGCCCAACCAAACATTATCACAAGCAGGAGTGGATGTGTTCGGCTACAAGAAGGTTTGAATGTCCATCAATAATTGCTTTAAAACATGAAAGAAAATTTTCGAATATCAAACCGCACATGATCATAAGCGGGAGAGGAGGTGTTCAGCTGCAAGAAGGTGTGAATGTCCACCCATAGCTGGTAAAAAGCGGGTAAGAAAAGGTTAAAATAACCGACTGTACACAATCAACAGCGGGAGCGGAGTTGTTCGGCTACTAAAAGGTGTGAAAGTCAGACCATGGTTTGTAAAAAGCGGGTAAGAAAAGGTGCGAATGCCCGACAATGTATGATGAAAAGAGGGAGCGGAGGTTTTCGGCTGAAAGACGGTCTGAATGTCCAACCATAATTTCTAAAAACCAGGGAAGAAAAGGCTTGAAAGCCCGACTATACACCATCAAATGCGGGAGCGGAGTTGTTCGGCTGTGAGTAGGTGTGAATGTCCGACCATAATTGTTGAAAAATGTGTTAGAAAAGGTCAGAATGCCGGACCATTCATCATCAAAAGCAGGAGAGGTGTTCGGCTTCAAGAAGCTGTGAATGTCCAGCCATAATTACTCACAAACGGATAAGAAAAGGTAGTATTGCCAGACCATACATGATCAAAACAGGGAGCGGAGGTGGTTGAGCTGCAAGAAGGTTTGAATGTCCGACTAAAGTTTGTAAAAAGCGGGTAAGACAAGGTGCGAATGCCCGACAATGTATGAGGTTTTCAGGTTTTCGGCTGCAAGAAGGTCTGAATTATGTGTGGTCTGAAAGAGCAAATCTAAAGTTTCAGAAATTCGAGAATAAGCTTACTTTCATAAGTTCTGCATGATTTCGGATTTTACTATAAAATTAATTCCTTCACTTAAACTATGTTAAAACTGCTTTTAACTTCATATTTATCAATGTCTAGATCGACTTCAACAAAGAACAACATTGTATTTTGCAGTAGAAGAAAGAGCAACACTGAAGAATCAGGAATCCGAGAAAAAGCTTCTTTTCATACGTTCTGCATGATTTGGGATTTTATGTATAAAATGAATTCCTTCACTCAAACCAAGTGGAAACTGCTTTGTCCTTCATATTTATCAATGTCTCGATCGATTTCAACAAAGAACAACGTTGTATTTTGCAATAGAAGAAATTGCAACACTGGAGGATCAGGAATCCGAGAATAAGCTTATTTTCATATGTTCTGCATGATTTGGGATTTTGCTATAAAATTAATTCCTTCACTCAAATTATGTTAAAACGGCTTTGTTCTTCATATGTATCAATGTTTAGAAAGATTTAAACAAAAAACAACAACATTGGACTTTGCAGTAAAAGAAAGAGCAAATCTAAAGTTTCAGGAATCCGAGAATAAGCTTCTTTTCATACGTTCTGCATGATTTGGGATTTTGCTATAAAATGAATTCCTTCACTCAAACTATGTTAAAACTGCTTTGTCCTTCATATTTACCATGTTTAGAAAGATTTAAAAAAAACAACAACATTGGACTTTGCAGTAAAAGAAAGAGCAAATCTAAAGTTTCAGGAATCCGAGAATAAGCTTATTTTCATGAGTTCTGCACGATTTTGGATTTTACTAAAAAATAAAACTTTTGTTGATATTTAGTCGGTCATTCGCACCTTACCCGCTTTTGGCAAACTATGGCCTTTTTGCAGCCAAACACCTCTGATCTCGCTTTTGATGATGTAAGGTTGGGCATTCAGACCTTGCTTCACCTGCTTTTCACCAAATATAGTCGGACATTCACACCTTCTTGCAGCCGAACACTTCCGCTTCACCTTTTAGTGTTCTATCACACCTTTTTTTTCACCGCATTTTATAGATTATGGTTGGAAATTCTCAACCACTCTCATCCGAAGACCTCTCCTCCCGCTTTTGTTAATATATTTCAACTTTAGTCGGACATTCACACCTACTTGCAGCCAAACAACTCCGCTCCCTCTTTTGATCATACATTGTCGGGCATTCGCACCTTGTCTTACCCGCTTTTTACAAACTTTACTCACACATTCACACCTTGCAGCTGAACCAACTCCGTTCCCTGTTTTGATCATGTATGGTCTGGCAATACTACTTTTTCTTACCCGTTTGTGAGTAATTATGGCTGGACATTCACACCTACTTGCAGTCGAACAGCTCTGCTCCCGCTTTTGATTTTCTTTGGTTGGATATTCTAACCTTTTCTTACCCACTTTTTACAAACTTTCGATTTTCTTTCATGTTTTATAGCCATTATTGATGGACATTCAAACCTTCTTGTAGCCGAACACATCCAGTCCTGCTTTTGATGATGTATGGTTGGGCATTCACACCTATTTTTACCCATTTTTCAGGAATTATGGGTGGACATTCAGACCTTCTTGCAGCCGAAAACCTCCGCTCCCTCTTTTGATCATACATTTTCGGGCATTCGCACCTTGTCTTACCCGCTTTTTAACAACTATGGTCGGACATTCACACCTTCTTACAGCGGAACACCTCCGCTCCCTCTTTTGATGGTGTATGTTAGGGCATTCGAACCTTTTCTTACCCGCTTTTTACAAACTATGGTCGGACATTCAAACCTTCTTGTAGCCGAACACATCCACTCCTGCTTTTAATGATTTATGGTTGGGTATTCGCACCTTTTCTTACACATTTTTCAGTAATTATGGGTGGACATTCACACCTTCTTGCAGCTGAACACCTCCACTCCTGCTTATGATCATGTGCGGTTTGATATTCGAAAATTTTCTTTCATGTTTTATAGCAATTATTGATGGACATTCAAACCTTTTTGTAGCCGAACACATCCACTCCTACTTTTGATGATGTATGGTTGGGCATTCACACCAATATTTACCCATTTTTCAGGAATTATGGGTGGACATTCAGACCTTCTTGCAGCCGAAAACCTCCGCTCCCTCTTTTGATCATACATTTTCGGGCATTCGCACCTTGTCTTACCCGCTTTTTACAAACTTTAGTCGGACATTCACACCTTCTTGCAGCTGAACCACCTCCGCTCCCTGTTTTGATCATGTATGGTCTGGCAATACTACCTTTTCTTACCCATTTGTGAGTAATTATGGCTGGACTTTCACACCTACTTGCAGCCGAGCACCACTTCTCTCGCTTTTGATGATGTATGGACCGGCTTTCTTACCTTTTCTAACACATTTTTCAGCAATTATGGTTGGAGATTCACACCTACTCACAGCCGAACAACTCCGCTCCCGCATTTGATGGTGTATTATCGGATATTCTCACCCTTTCTCATCAGCTTTTTGCAAATTATCATCTGACATTCACACCTACTTGCAGTCGAACAGCTCTGCTCCCGCTTTTGATTATGTTTGGTTGGATATTCAAACCTTTTCTTAACAGCTTTTTACAAACTTTGGTTGGATGTTCACACCTTCTTGCAGCCGAACACCTCCGCTTCCGCTTTTGATGGTATGTATTCGGGCATTCGAACCTTTTCTTACCCGCTTTTTACAAACCATGGTCGGACTTTCACAATGTCTTGTAGCCGAACAACTCCGCGTCCCGCATTTGATGGTGTATTATCGGGCATTCTCACCCTTTCTCATAAGCTTTTTGCAAATTATCATCTGACATTCACACCTACTTTCAGTGGAACAGCTCTGCTCCCGCTTTTCATTATGTTTGGTTGGATATTCGAACCTTTTCTTAACTGCTTTTTACAAACTTTGGATGGACATTCAAACCTTCTTGTAGCCGAACACATCCACTCCTGCTTTTGATGATGTATGGTTGGGCATTCGAACCTACTTGTTGCCCGCTTTTCATTAATTATGGGTGAACATTCACACCTTGTTGCAGCCAAACACCTCTGCTCCCTGTTTTGATCATGTATGGTTGACATTCGCACCTTTTCTCACCCGCTTTTTACTATGGTCGGCCATTCACAACTTCCTCTCCACCATACTTGTATGGTGGGATATTCACACCCACTTGCATCCGAAGACCTCCTTCCCCACTTTTGTTGATATTTAGTCGGTCATTCGCACCTTACCCGCTTTTGGCAAACTATGGCCTTCTTGCAGCCAAACACCTCTGATCTCGCTTTTGATGATGTAAGGTTGGGCATTCAGACCTTGCTTCACCTTCTTTTCACCAAATATAGTCGGACATTCACACCTTCTTGCAGCCGAACACTTCGGCTCCACCTTTTAGTGTTCTATGGGGCATTCACACCTTTTTTTTCACCGCATTTTATAGATCATGGTTGGAATTTCTCACCCACTCTCATCCGAAGACCTCTCCTCCCGCTTTTGTTAATATATAGTCGGGCATTCGAACCTTTTCTTACCCGCTTTTTACAAATTATGGTCGGACATTCACACCTACTTGCAGCCGAATACTTCCGCTCCACCTTTTAGTGATGTATGGTTGGCATTTGCACCTTTTCTTACCCTCTTTTTATACTGATTGCTGAAGATTAAGTTGTTCTTTCTCAAACTACAAAATTTTTTTAATTGTTGAAACTTGATTTGGAGTGGATAAATAATGAGGACAAACAGTTTTAAGTCAGGCTGATAGAAGGAATTAATTTTATAGCAAAATCTGTATTTCGTCATATGTCGAGAGATGCTTATTGCTGAAGAAGTTCTTTCTCATTCTACAAAGTACAACGTTGTTTATCGTTGAAACTTTATTAGACATGAATAAATATGAAGGACAAAGCAGTCTTAACTTGGTTTGAGTTAAGGAATTCATTTTATAGGAGAATCCGAATTCGTGCATAACTCGTAAAATAGAGCTTATTTTCGGATTCCTGAAGAATGAGTCTGGTTCTTTCTCATAATACAAAGTTTGTTGTTTATTGTTGAAACTTCATCAGAAGTGAAGAAATAAGGACAAACCGTTTTAAGTCAGTTTGATAGAAGGATTTCATTTTATAGCAAAATCTGTATTCCTTCATATCTCCTCGAGAGAAGCTTATTGCTGAAAATTAGGTCTGGTTCTTTTTCATACTACAAAATACAGTGTTGTCAGTGTTGTTTATTGTTGAAACTAGATTAGAAGTAGATAAATATGAAGGACAAAGCAGTTTGAACTTGGTTTGAGAGAAGGAATTAATTGTATTGCAAAATCCAAATTCATGCATAACTCGTCAAATAGATAGTGATGTGTCGTTCGTGAGCGATTCGTTCGATATGAACAAATTTTTTATATGATTCGGGAGTAACGAGTTGTCTCAGTGAGTGATTCGTTCATTTTCATGCAGTACCCTTCCTCACCACATGGCAGGCGGCAGCTTCATAAGCTCAGTCAGCAGGACAGGAAATAGTATTGATTCGTTCACGACTCAACTCCTCGGGTGACGGGTCCTCGCACAGGAAACAGTATTGATTCGTTCATGACTCAACTCCTCGGCTGACGGGTCCTCGCACAGGAAACAGTATTGATTCGTTTACGACTCAACTCCTTGGGTCTTCGTTCATTTGTCACGTTTCAAATTCTACGTTTCATTTGACAGGCTGAAGAGCAGTAGGCACAACAGTTCGTTCACATACCGGATCATTAATCTCATAGACTATTCTACCATCAACAACTTGGAAACCACAATCGACTCTCTAGATGCAGAAAAAGCATTTGATGGAGTGAACTTGAAATTTTTATTCGCAGCATTAAACAAATTCGGGTTTGGGTCACACTTCATCAACTGGATAAGGATATTATATAGCTCCCCAAATGCAAGTGTCAGGACAAATGATCAAACTTCTCCAAGCTTCAGTCTGCAGAGAGGTACAAGACAGGGTTGCCCACTTTCTCCCTCACTTTTTGCTATTTTCATCTAATCTTTAGCAGCTGCTATCAGACAAGATAGAAATATTAAAGGCATCCAACCCCAAAATATTGAGCATAAAATAAGTCTTTATGCTGATGATGTATTACTTTTCCTTCAGAACTCACAGACGTCTCTCACTCACACGATCACACTCATAAATAAATTCTCAGCACTTTCTGACTACTCTATCAACTGGTCTAAGACCACAGTTCTGCCCATTAACTGTAGGGTCCAGAATATACCTGCGATCACTTTACAGTCAGGAAATATTAGATATTTAGGCATAAACATTTCCTCCAGGCTCTCAGAGCTAACAAAGCTAAATTATGTGCAATTATTAAAGAGAGTAGAGGACGATCTCTCTCGTTGGAAGTCCTTACCTATATCACTTATGGGGAGAGTTACAACCATTAAAATGATGATACTACCAAAAGTTAACTATTTGTTCTCAATGATCCCCATAAAACCATCTGCTACTTGGTTTAAGTCTTAGTCTCTTTGTCCTTGAGTTTGGTGATTTTTTCTTCTTTTGATGCCTTGACACAGTGTGACAGGTGATACCACGTGGGAGATCGTTTAACTTGGACTGCTGTCCCTGTGCTGTGAAATGGCTGTGCTGCTCAAATGGTCTCTCCTTCATCATATACACAGTTATTTATACATCACCTTCCACCATGAAGCGTTGTCCCTTTTGGTTTCTCTCTTTGTTCTTAAAATGCTGTTATGCATGTCTAAACCAATCCATTAAATTAGATCATTTTGGCAGTAAAGCGATCTACAATGTGCTTGGTCGCAAAGCTGCTCATCTGTGGTAAATAGCTCTTCAGAAAGGCATTCTTCAATTGATTTCACTAATTTTATGTAATAATTTTGTGATTTCCTACAAAACTACACTTCTTCTCCCATCTGTCTGAGTATTTAATATTGTCTGGGTCCCGTTAAAACATGTATTTTTCCTATCTAATTCCTTGTTTGCTTTAAAACAAGTATTCCCCATTTTCTATCCCTTCAGTAGCCAACCAGTTTGTATGGAGTACACTGGAGCAACTTGACTGATCAGTAAAACACTGCTTTTGTTGTCACCGCAAGGCTTCCCCCGTCGGTTGTTTCACTGAGACACTACTGAGTAACTACAAATCAACACAGTTTATACACATAACATTCATATACATACTAACAAACAAACAAACAATTATTTATCGTAATTTTCTCATCTCTGTTTGAATGTACACCCAGGTAAATGTTCCTGTAGTCTTCTCATACCGACTACAGACCCATTCATTGTTTAACTTCACTGTTTTGCAATTTTAGTCACACCCTATGTTGTCATGTTAGCCGTTGTTTTCTTCACTGAGGTTGAGATGAACCCCCTCCTGTTGAGAGAATTCCCCTTTGTAGTCAGACTTTTGCCTTAGAAAACCGTGGTGGGTAACTAATCTTTCCCTACTTCTGAAGGTCGTGGTACAATGTGATAAGTGAATCCAAGAAGTCCTTCAGCTGCTGTGGGTGATGTAAGTAGTACCTGAAATGGACCTTCCCCCCATTGGGCTGGACCAGTTGTTTTTCTTTATCACTTTGATGATGATCCAGTCCCCGGGTGGTTTTACTGTCTTCAGAGATTCCTTCACCGGTTCACCTAGAACAGACTAAACAGAAGAGATCTCTCTATTTGTTAATATTTGTATTATGCTAAGGTTTCTTCTCTTTTTCTTTTTTTCTTCATCATGTCAGTTGATGACTGTGTTTTGACTGATGGAGTACAAATGGTCTTCCATACCTTTTCTCAAATGGAGTTCATCTTGTGCTAGTTGGAGGATGCATTTTTAGGATGGTAAACAGTAAACCCAATATTTCCCATTTCTTCCATGATTTTTTTCAGTCTTGACTTAATTATTCCATTGTGTCTCTCCACGAAACCTGCTGATTGTGGATGATATGCACAGTGGTTTCTAAGGTCAATTTTAAGTTGTTTGCCATCAGTGAGATGACATTGTTTACAAAGTGTGTCAAATTATCACTGAAGATCTTTTCAGGAATTTCAAATCTAGAAATTATTTATTTTACTACTTTTGCTACTGAGAGTGCATCTGCTTGTGCACATGGAAATATTTCATCAATCTACACAATAATGAAATAATGAAATCCAAACAAATATGTTGAAAAAGATACAGTGGCTTAGGGAATTATCTTCGTTTTGGTCTTAGATTGCCCTGTGGATTGTATTTTGCACATATTTGACCTGCTAGACAAAACTTTATTCATTTATTTATTCTAAAAAAAATTTTTCAATAATTACTAAAACCATATGGTGTAAAAACCTTGTTCATTATTGCTTCCATCCCTCTTGTTGACAAATGACATGGTCCGTGGCTCAATACTGCAGCATATTTAAACAAATTCTTTGGCAGTATGGTTTTCCTTCCGGTCATTCATACGAGTCTATTGTAGATGGCAATTGAATAACATCTAATAATGCTAAAATATTTGTAGTTTATACATTTAGCTGTGGATGTCAACATACCTGTTTTTCCAATGCTGTGTTAAAACATGTACAGTTGAGAAGGCATACTGACTGTCAGTGTAAACTTTAACAACCTTTTTGTTATTTAATTTACAAGCTTCAGTTAAAGCTACCAATTCGACTGCTTGAACAGAATAATTTTTTGGTAGTGGTTGTTTTAAGAAAACTTCAGTTTCTGTTACTACTGCAAATCCTGTAGCATTTGTGCCATCAGGGTTTTTGCTTGACCTGTCGAATAAATATAGTTATTTCTGCATTTTCATAACGTATATCAGTTAAGTCTGGCCTAGGTAAAACACTGATGGTTATTTCTGACATGCAATCATGAGGCTTTCCATCTGTAGGGTAGGTAGCAGTGTGGATGGATTAAGTGTAGCACATCTCTTGACAACAAGGTGTGGCTGTGAAAGAAGAACAGTTATGTAGGAGAGATGTCTGGTAAAGATATTTTGTTAAGTAACCATATCACAGCCACTGCATGAGTGTTAATGGGTGAAAAAAACACCATAATTGTTGATGCCTGCACTGTCAATGGCTTCTGGCCATTGATTCAAAAGTACGATCTCGTCACTTTTTCCCCCTTTCAGTGGACACTGGCCCCTAATTACCGCAATTCAGCAGGGGGTCTTTCATTAGGAGTACTGGACTCCCCCGTGCACGGTTTCAGCACCGATCCTGGATGGCGGAAAAAACGTCGAGATCTGGTTTGAGGACCCAATTGTTGAGAAAATTCTCTCAATGAGACTCAGAGTTGCTGGAGTCAGTTAATGCAAAGGTTTAATCTTGCAGCAAGCTCAAGAATGTGTGTGTGTATGGGTGTGTGTGTGCGAACGTGTGTGTGAGTTTGTGTCTTTGAGAGTTTAAAGAACCTGTTATCCACAGGCAGGTCTTAGCTAGTATGGCACGGGTCCAGCCTGTCTCATCTTTTTTGGAAGGTCCAGCGCTCGGCCGTAACCCTTCTGTCTGTTTGGACTCTCACATACATTCGGTTAATCATAGAAAAACGAGAACAAAACTTTTTAGCCCCTTAAATTCATAAAACAGACATGGTGCAGTTATTTCCATTCTAGAAAATAAGAGTAATCCCCACCATTCCTATAAATTCTGGATATTCTAACAATCTGAATCTTTTTTAAATGTTCGATGAAGCCCTTTGCTGTTCTGTTTAGAGACTCAGCTGATCATAAACCAAGTTTTAGCTCTTGAACCAAGCTTCTAAACTCTTCACCTTTTTCATTTCCCAGTTAGTATTCACTTTAAAACTGATTAAAAGAAAAAATAAATGAAGGCCTATCAACAAATGTGGGATCTAAACTCTAGTGCTTTCTCTAACATAATTTCCTTTCTCAATTCAGAAATGTGTGTGTGTAAGTCACAACACCCGTGACACCAAAACGGCTTTCTTTTCTCTCTTTTCTCTACACTCTGCACTGTGAGCACACACACCAAATCAGAAAGGCTTTTTTCTCTCTTTTCTAGATTATGGACTGTGGGGACACAAAACCGCTCTCTCTTTTTTTTTTTTTTGATTGTTTGCCTGGGCGTTGTCTCACGTATTAGATTATGCTTAAGATACGAATGGGTTTATCAGTCACATCAGAATCCATACATACTGATCCTCCCGTAATAAAATGGTCGGATCTTATCAAACACACTTTGTTTCTTGTGACAATCAAGTCAGCGAAAAAGCGTATACACGTCAAGACACTGAATCAAGTTTGCCACAAGAACTCATAAGTTTGGCAGTATTGCTCTGCCGTCAGCAATCATACACCCATTTTATTTTCGTGAGACATGTGCAGGCACCTGTTCATCTACTGTTCTATCACTATGAATTAGTTTATCTATTATCAATAAGGATACTTCTACAACTACTATCAATGTATGTCCGGACTTCTTATGTTGTCAGTTGCTATATATGAATAAGTGGGTAGCTACTGACAAGCATTAAGCATGTCACACAGCCCAAACATATAACATTTCAGGACACACCACACAGTTAACAACCACAGTGAAGCGTGTCAAAGCCCAAACATGTAAAATTCAACAGGACACTTACACAACACATTCAAATCAAACAGTCAGACAACATACAAGAACATATACCTTAGCCGGCATTGCTCCCTGCCTATTTTCCTACAGCTCACTATGTGTGCACACACCTTTATTCACAAACTCTTCAACTTATACTCTTTTACCGAAGTTGCTGCAGCTCGATTGGCCGAATACCCTTAGATCCTATTTCGGTGAATTTGACATCTGCCTTACATGTAACAGATTAGCGGTTTAGCAGTTTTAATTTAGTTTGAGTGAAGGAATTCATTTTATAGCAAAATCCGAAATCGTGAAGAACTCATGAAAGTAAGCTTATTCTCGGATTCCTGAAACTTTAGATTTGCTCTTTCTTTTACTGCAAAGTACAACGTTGTCTTTTTTTGTTTCAATCTTTCTAGACATGGTAAATATGAAGGACAAAGCAGTTTTAACATAGTTTGAGTGAAGGAATTAATTTTATAGTTAAAATCCCAAGAGTCTGCTGAGAAAAGAGAGTGAATGCGAAGTAGACTTTAACACGGCTCTGGGAGCGAGCCGAGTGCGGGCTAACCGGGAGAATTGCTTGAAAGAAACGCGACACCGAATGAGCGGTCAGAACAAAGCCTCAATACGGTGTTCCCGTGGTGTTTGTGGCTGCCTTGTCTTTTGCACAGAGTAAAAGACAAGGCAGCCATCGAATAGGGCCCTATTGTTCCTACTTGGTCAGCCGAGGAGCAAGGGGGGGGAGGAAACCATTTTTCAGGAATTATGGGTTGACATTCAGACCTTCTTGCAGCCGAAAACCTCCGCTCCCTCTTTTGATCATACATTGTCGGGCATTCACACCTTGTCTTACCCGCTTTTTACAAACTTTAGTCGGACATTCACACCTTCTTGCAGCTGAACCACCTCCGCTCCCTGTTTTGATCATGTATGGTCTGGCAATACTACCTTTTCTTCCCCGTTTGTGAGTAATTATGGCTGGACATTCACACCTACTTGCAGCCGAACACCACCTCTCCCGCTTTTGATGATGTATTGTCCGGCATTCTAGACTTTTCTAACACATTTTTCAGATATTATGGTCGGAGATTCACACCTACTCACAACCGAACAACTCCGCTCCTGCATTTGATGGTGTATAGTCGGCATTCTCACCCTTTCTCATTAGCTTTTTGCAAATTATGATATGACATTCACACCTACTTGCAGTCGAACAGCTCTGCTCCCGCTTTTGATTATGTTTGGTTGGATATTCGAAACTTTTCTTAACTGCTTTTTAAAAACTTTGGTTGGACGTTCACACCTTCTTGTAGCCGAACACCTCCTCTCCCACTTATGATCATGTGCGGTTTGATTTTCAAACATTTTCTTTCATGTTTTCTAGCAATTATTGATGTACATTCAGACCTTCTTGCAGCTGAACACCTCCGCTACCGCTTTTGATCATACATTGTTGGGCGTTCGCACCTTTTCTTAACTGCTTTTTACAAACTTTGGTTGGACGTTCACACCTTTTTGCAGCCGAACACCACCTCTCCCGCTTTTGATGATGTATGGTGTATGTATGATGATTATGTATTCTTAACTTTTCCAACACATTTTTCAGCAATTATGGTCGGATATTCACACCTACTCACAGCCGAACACCTCCGCTCCCGCATTTGATGGTGTATAGTCGGGCATTCTCACCCTTTCTCATCAGCTTTTTGCAAATTATGATCTGTTATTCACACCTGCTTTTGATGATGTATGGTTGGGCATTCGCACCTTTTTTTACCCATTTTTCAGGAATTATGGGTGGACATTCACACCTTCTTGCAGCTAAACACCTCCTCTCCTGCTTATGATCATGTGCAGTTTGATGTTCGAAAATTTTCCTTCATATTTTAAAGCAATTATTGATGGACATTCAGACCTTCTTGCAGTAGAACACCTCCACTCCCTCTTTTGATCATACATTGTCGGGCATTCGCACCTTGTCTTACCCGCTTTTTACAAACTTTAGTCGGACATTCACACCTTCTTGCAGCTGAACCACCTCCGCTCCCTGTTTCGATCATGTATGGTCTGGCAATACTACCTTTTCTTACCCGTTTGTGAGTAATTATGGCTGGAAATTCACACCTACTCACAGCCGAACACCTCCGCTCCCGCATTTGATCATACATTGTCGGGCATTCGCACCTTGTCTTAGCCGCTTTTTACAAACCATGGTCGGACTTTCACACCTTTTAGTAGCCGAACAACTCTGCTCCCGCTACTGATTGTGTACAGTCGGGTATTTTAACCTTTTCTTGCCCGCTTTTTACCAACTATGGTCGGACATTCACACCTTCTTACAGCAAAACACCTCCGCTCCCTGTTTTGATCATGTATGGTCTGGCAATACTACCTTTTCTTACCCGTTTATGAGTAATTATGGCTGGACATTCACAGCTTCTTGCAGCCGAACACCTCTTCTCCCGCTTTTGATGATGAATGGTGCGGCATTCTTACCTTTTCTAACACATTTTTCAGCAATTATTGTCGGTCATTCACACCCTTTCCCATCAGCTTTTTGCAAATTATGATCTGATATTCACACCTACTTGCAGTCGAACAGCTCTGCTTCCGCTTTTGATTATGTTTGGTTGGATATTCAAACCTTTTTTTAACTGCTTTTTACAAACTTTGGTTGGACGTTCACACCTTCTTGCAGCCGAACACGTCCGCTTCCGCTTTTGATGGTATATTTTCGGGCATTCAAACCTTTTCTTACCCGCTTTTTACCAACTATGGTTGGGCATTCACACCTTCTCTCAGCGGAACACCTCCACTCCCTCTTTTGATGGTGTATGTTCGGGCATTCGAACCTTTTCTTACCCGCTTTTTACAAACTATGCTCGGACATTCAAACCTTCTTGTAACCGAACACATCCACTCCTGCTTTTGATGATTTATGGTTGGGTATTCGCACCTTTTCTGACCCATTTTTCAGTAATTATGGGTGGACATTCACACCTTCTTGCAGCTGAACACCTCCACTCCTGCTTATGATCATGTGCAGTTTGATATTCGAAAATTTTCTTTCATGTTTTAAAGCAATTATTGATGGACATTTAAACCTTCTTGTAGCCGAACACATCCACTCCCTCTTTTGATGATGTATGGTTGGGCATTCACATCTCTTTTATCCATTTTTCAGGAATTATGGGTGGACATTTACACCTTCTTGCAGCTGAACAACTCCTCTCCCACTTATGATCATGTGCGGTTTGATATTCGAAAATTTTCGTTCATGTTTTAAAGCAATTATTGATGGACATTCAAACCTTCTTGTAGCCGAACACATAAACTCCTGCTTTTGATGATGTATGGCTGGGTATTCGCACCCTTTTTTTACCCATATTTCAGGAATTATGGGTGGACATTCAGACCTTCTTGCAGCCGAAAACTTCCGCTCCCTCTTTTGATCATACATTGTCGGGCATTCGCACCTTGTCTTACCCGCTTTTTACAAACTTTAGTCGGACATTCACATCTTCTTGCAGCTGAACCACCTCCGCTCCCTGTTTTGATCATGTATGGTCTGGCAATACTACCTTTTCTTCCCCGTTTATGAGTAATTATGGCTGGACATTCACAGCTTCTTGCAGCCGAACACCTCTTCTCCCGCTTTTGATGATGAATGGTGCGGCATTCTTACCTTTTCTAACACATTTTTCAGCAATTATTGTCGGTCATTCACACCCTTTCCCATCAGCTTTTTGCAAATTATGATCTGATATTCACACCTACTTGCAGTCGAACAGCTCTGCTTCCGCTTTTGATTATGTTTGGTTGGATATTCAAACCTTTTTTTAACTGCTTTTTACAAACTTTGGTTGGACGTTCACACCTTCTTGCAACCGAATACGTCCGCTTCCGCTTTTGATGGTATATTTTCGGGCATTCAAACCTTTTCTTACCCGCTTTTTACCAACTATGGTTGGGCATTCACACCTTCTCTCAGCGGAACACCTCCGCTCCCTCTTTTGATGGTGTATGTTCGGGCATTCGAACCTTTTCTTACCCGCTTTTTACAAACTATGCTCGGACATTCAAACCTTCTTGTAACCGAACACATCCACTCCTGCTTTTGATGATTTATGGTTGGGTATTCGCACCTTTTCTGACCCATTTTTCAGTAATTATGGGTGGACATTCACACCTTCTTGCAGCTGAACACCTCCACTCCTGCTTATGATCATGTGCAGTTTGATATTCGAAAATTTTCTTTCATGTTTTAAAGCAATTATTGATGGACATTTAAACCTTCTTGTAGCCGAACACATCCACTCCCTCTTTTGATGATGTATGGTTGGGCATTCACATCTCTTTTATCCATTTTTCAGGAATTATGGGTGGACATTTACACCTTCTTGCAGCTGAATAACTCCTCTCCCACTTATGATCATGTGCGGTTTGATATTCGAAAATTTTCTTTCATGTTTTAAAGCAATTATTGATGGACATTCAAACCTTCTTGTAGCCGAACACATACACTCCTGCTTTTGATGATGTATGGTTGGGTATTCGCACCCTTTTTTTACCCATATTTCAGGAATTATGGGTGGACATTCAGACCTTCTTGCAGCCGAAAACTTCCGCTCCCTCTTTTGATCATACATTGTCGGGCATTCGCACCTTGTCTTACCCGCTTTTTACAAACTTTAGTCGGACATTCACACCTTCTTGCAGCTGAACCACCTCCGCTCCCTGTTTTGATCATGTATGGTCTGGCAATACTACCTTTTCTTCCCCGTTTGTGAGTAATTATGGCTGGACATTCACACCTACTTGCAGCCGAACACCACCTCTCCCGCTTTTGATGATGTATGGACCGGCATTCTTACCTTTTCTAACACATTTTTCAGCAATTATGGTTGGAGATTCACACCTACTCACAGCCGAACAACTCCGCTCCCGCATTTGATGGTGTATAGTCGGGCATTCTTACCCTTTCTCATCATCTTTTTGCAAATTATGATCTGACATTCACACCTACTTGCAGTCAAACAGCTCTGCTCCCGCTTTTGATTATGTTTGGTTGGATATTCGAACCTTTTCTTAACTGCTTTTTACAAACTTTGGTCTGACGTTCACACCTTCTTGCAGCCGAACACCTCCACTTCCGCTTTTGATGGTATATATTCGGGCATTCGAACCTTTTCTTACCCGCTTTTTACAAACCATGGTCGGACTTTCACACCTTCTTGTAGCCGAACAACTCCGCTCCCGCTATTGAATGTGTACAGTCGGGTATTTTAACCTTTTCTTACCCGCTTTTTACCAACTATGGTCAGACATTCACACCTTCTTACAGCGGAACACCTCCGCTCCCTCTTTTGATGGTGTATGTTCGGGCATTCGAACCTTTTCTTACCCGCTTTTTACAAACTATGGTCGGACATTCAAACCTTCTTGTAGCCGAACACATCCACTCCTGCTTTTAATGATGTTTGGTTGGGCATTCGAACCTACTTGTTGCCCACTTTTCATTAATTATGGGTGGACATTCACACCTTGTTGCAGCCAAACACCTCCGCTCCCTGTTTTGATCATGTATGGTTGGACATTCGTACCTTTTCTCACCCTCTTTTTCTCATAGACTATTCTACCACCAACAACTTGGAAACCACAATCGACTCTCTAGATGCAGAAAAAGCATTTGATGGAGTGAACTGGTAATTTTTATTCACAGTATTAAACAAATTCGGGTTTGGATCACACTTCATCAACTGGATAAGGATATTATATAGCTCCCCAAATGCAAGTGTCAGGACAAATGATCAAACTTCTCCAAGCTTCAGTCTGCAGAGAGGTACAAGACAGGGTTGCTCACTTTCTCCCTCACTTTTTGCTATTTTCATCAAACCTTTAGCAACTGCTATCAGACAAGATAGAAATATTAAAGGCATCCAACCCCAAAATATTGAGCATAAAATAAGTCTTTTTGCTGATGATTTATTACTTTTCCTTCAGAACTCACAGACGTCTCTCACTCACACGGTCACACACATAAATAAATTCTCAGCACTTTCTGACTAATCTATCAACTGGTCTAAGACCACAATTCTGCCCATTAACTATAGGGTCCAGAATATACCTGCGATCACTTTACAGTCAGGAAATATTAGATATTTAGGCATAAACATTTCCTCCATGCTCTCAGAGCTAACTAAGCTAAATTATGTGCAATTATTAAAGAGAGTAGAGGACGATCTCTCTCGTTGGAAGTCCTTACCTATATCACTTATGGGGAGAGTTACAACCATTAAAATGATGATACTACCAAAAGTTAACTATTTGTTCTCAATGATCCCCATAAAACCATCTGCTACTTGGTTTAAGACACTAGATTCATGCATCTCCAAATTTCTGTGGAAAAACAAACCACCACGTATTAGTTTAAAAACTACGGAAGACCAAGGACAGTGGTGGATTAGATTGACCTCATTTTCAGCACTATTCCTTAGCCAATAGGTTACAATATATATCAAAAGGGTTTAAACCTTGTTGTTGTTACAGTTCCCAGAGACGTTGTAATCGTTGAGAATTCTATATTCACCCCCTCATTAGAGGCACGTGTTGCAGATTGATGACACTGAATCTTCTTCTCTGTTCATTGCTGGCATCATTCCCAGCATCGTAAGTGTTCGTGGCATTGTTAGCCTCTTCTTCTGGATCTTGATATCGAGCATCCTTTTGTATTTCTGGTTTGTCAGTCCTCTCTCTTCGTTCACCGGAGTCTTCGTCTCATTGTCCTTGACTTTGGAGATTTTTTTTTCTTTTGATGCCTTGACACAGTGTGACAGGTGATACCACGTGGGAGATCCTTTAACTTGGACTGCTGTCCCTGTGCTGGGAAATGGCTGTGCTGCTCAAATGGTCTCTCCTTCATCATATACACAGTTATTTATACATCACCTTCCACCATGAAGCGTTGTCCCTTTTTGTTTATCTCTTTGTTTTTAAAATGCTGTTATGCATGTCTAAACCAATCCATTAAATTAGATCATTTTGGCAGTAAAGCGATCTACAATGTGCTTGGTCGCAAAGCTGCTCATCTGTGGTAAACAGCTCTTCCGAAAGGCATTCTACAATTGATTTCACTAATTTTATGTAATAATTTTGTGATTTCCTACAAAACTACACTTCTTCTCCCATCTGTCTGAGTATTTAATATTGTCTGGGTCCCGTTAAAAGATGTATTTTTCCCATCTAATTCCTTGTTTGCTTTAAAACAAGTATTCCCCATTTTCTATCCCTCCAACCAGTTTGTATGGAGTACACTGGAGCAACTTGACTGATCAGTAAAACACTGCTTTTGTTGTCACCGCAAGGCTTCCCACGTCGGTTGTTTGACTGAGACACTACTGAGTAACTACAACTCAACACAGTTTATACACATAACATTCATATACATACTAACAAACAAACAAACAATTATTTATCGCAATTTTCTCATCTCTGTTTGAACGTACACCCAGGTAAATGTTCCTGTAGTCTTCTCATACCGACTATGGACCCATTCATTGTTTAACTTCACTGTTTTGCAAATCCTAATTGAATATTACACATTGACATTGAACTTTACTGGATAAGCGAAGTCATTGCATTCAGCAGCCTATATGTGAGCATCTATGTGTAAGCTGTTCTTCTTTGCATTTATCAGCAGCAAGCAATTCTTCATTGCACATGCATATGAAAATAGTAAAACAATTCCAATGCGTTAGCGAAACCTTCTATATCAGGAGTGTCCATCATGATGCTGGGAATAGAACCTCTTTCCCAGAATAGTTCAACCTTCATTACTCAATTGATCATAACTCCGCAATGAGCACATTTCAAAGTATCTTTCCTCTACATGTATTCAAAAATCTGTGTGTAAATGTTTAATATTTCTTATATTTGTTGATGTCATTCTGTGTGCATGTGGCCTAAACCCAATCTCTGTGTGGCAATTTTAATTCAAACAAGTTGAACTCTGCCTCTGATCATTTAAAAAAGGTGTGTACCAATATCAACCTTTCTCAGGTAATTACTGATCCTACAAAACCAAACTTAAGAGATCCTTCAAGGTTGTCCCTGATTGGCTCAATCTTAACAAATCAAAGGTAGAAAATCTGCAGTATCTGAACTTGGTGTTATTTATCACTGCTCAATAGCCTGTATCAGAATTGCAAAAATGAAAACATTAGGTCCACGCTTGGTATCCAGATCCTGAAACATCTCCATGAGCAGGCTTTTTTTTTAACTGATCTGTTGAATAGTTAGACTCATGACACCGTTAAAATCCCAGATGAAGTTCTAGCACTTGACCATTTTTGTAAATCTTCTAATTCCATAGTTGATAAACACGCCCCTTTTAAAAAGTATAGAACTTAGAACAGTTCTAATCCCTGGCTTTCGGAAGAACTGTCTTCTTTACTTAAAAAATAAATAAACCTTGGATGCTAGCTGGGCATATGAGGGACCCGGGTCATTGCCTTGCTTTTAGGAAGCTTAGAAATAAAAGTACAGCAGAAATAAGAAAGGCCAAGTCTGATCATTATCTAAATTTGATTCCCAGAGCTTACTCAGATTTCACAAAAGTCTGTCCTACTGCTCTTGTTTTTAATTAGACTTTTATGACTTGGCAGTCGCAGCTTTGTCACTCCTTTTAAGCTTATTGTATGTTCTAAATGTTGTTTTAATCGTGTCTTCAAAAGTTTTTTGTTTTTTCTGTCTCAGCTATTGTATATGAGATTATTTTCTCCATTTATCTCCAAGTTTAAATAAATGTTATTACTAGTGTGGCACTTTCTATGTCAAGGGGACAGTGGTGGTACTCTGTCCTGCATCATCTTTATTTCTGCTAATCCATGCTTCATACCATACAATTGGGAATACTATAATAAGAGTAATGATTAATAATACACAGCTGGTTCCTCTTGACCCACAAAATCCTGGTAATCTGAATGGATGCCACGGCCTTTGTCCATCCATTTTCCCTGTCTTATTTTAGTCACACCCTATGTTCTCATGTTAGCCGTTGTTTTCTTCACTGAGGTTGATATGAACCCCCTCCTGTTGATAGAATTCCCCTTTGTAGTCAGACTTTTGCCTCAGAAAACCGTGTTGGGTAACTAATCTTTCCCTACTTCTGAAGGTGTTTCAGGATGTTTCAGGATCTGGATACCAAGCGTGGACCTAATGTTTTAATTTTTTGCATCTAGAGAGTCGATTGTGGTTTCCTAGTTGTTGGTGGTAGAATAGTCTATGAGAAAAAGCGGGTAAGAGAAGGTGCGAATGTCCAACCATACATGATCAAAAGAGGGAGCGGAGGTGTTTGGCTGTGACAAGGTGTGAATGTCTACCCATAATTAATGAAAAGCGGGCAACAAGTAGGTTCGAATGCCCAACCAAACATCATCAAAAGCAGGAGTGGATGTGTTCGGCTTCAAGAAGGTTTGAATGCCCGACCATAGTTTGTAAAAAGCGGGTAAGAAAAGGTTCGAATGCCCGAACATACACCATCAAAAGAGGGAGCGGAGGTGTTCCCCTGTAAGAAGGTGTGAATGTCCGACCATAGTTGGTAAAAAGCGGGTAAGAAAAGGTTAAAATACCCGACTGTACACAATCAAAAGAGGGAGCGGAGGTGTTCCGCTGTAAGAAGGTGTGAATGTCAGATCATAATTTGCAGAAAGCTGATGAGAAAGGGTGACAATGCCCGACTATACACCATCAAATGCGGGAGCGGTGTTGTTCGGCTGTGAGTAGGTGTGAATTTCCGACCATAATTGCTGAAAAATGTGTTAGAAAAGGTAAGAATGCCGGTCCATACATCATCAAAAGCGGGAGAGGTGGTGTTCGGCTGCAAATAGGTGTGAATGTCCAGCAATTATTACTCACAAACGGGTAAGAAATGTTAGTATTGCCAGACCATACATGATCAGAACAGGGAGCGGAGTGGTTCAGCAGCAAGAAGGTGTAAATGTCCGACTAAAGTTTGTAAAAAGCGGGTAAGACGAGGTGCGAATGCCCGACAATGCATGATCAAAAGAGGGAGCGGAGGTGTTCACCTGCAAGAAGGTCTGAATGTCCAAACATAATTTGTAAAAACTGGGGAAGAAAAGGCTCGAAAGCCCGACTATACACCATCAAAAGCGGGAGCAGAGGGGTTCAGCTGCAAGAAGGTCTGAATGTCCAAACATAATTTGTAAAAACTGGGGAAGAAAAGGCTCGAAAGCCCGACTATACACCATCAAAAGCGGGAGCAGAGGGGTTCAGCTGCAAGAAGGTCTGAATGTCCATCAATAATTGCTTTAAAACATGAAAGAAAATTTTCGAATATAAAACCGCACATGATCATGAGCGGGCGAGGAGGTGTTCAGCTGCAAGGTGTGAATGTCCACCTATAATTCCTGAAAAATGGGTAAAAAAAGCTGGGAATGCCCAATCATACATCATCAAAAGCAGGTGTGAATGTCAGATCATAATTTGCAAAAAAGCTGATGAGAAAGGGTGAGAATGCCCGACTATACACCATCAAATGCGGGAGCGGAGGTGTTCGGCTGTGAGTAGGTGTGAATCTCTGACCATAATTGCTGAAAAATGTGTTAGAAAAGGTAAGAATGCCGGACCATACATCATCAAAAGCGGGAGAGGTGGTGTTCGGCTGCAAAAAGGTGTGAATGTTCGACTAAAGTTTGTAAAAAGCGGGTAAGACAAGGTGCGAATGCCAGACAATGTATGATCAAAAGCGTTAGCGGAGGTGGTTCAGCTGCAAGAAGGTCTGAATGTCCATCAATAATTGCTAGAAAACATGAAAGAAAATGTTTGAAAATCAAACCGCACATGATCATAAGTGGGAGAGGAGGTGTTCAGCTGCAAGAAGGTGTGAATGTCCAACCATAATTCCTGAAAAATGGGTAAAAAAAAGGTGCGAATGCCCAACCATACATCATCAAAAGCAGGATTGGATGTGTTCGGCTACAAGAAGGTGTGAACGTCCAACCAAAGTTTTTAAAAAGCAGTTAAGAAAAGGTTCGAATATCCAACCAAACATAATCAAAAGCGGGAGCAGAGCTGTTCGACTGCAAGTAGGTGTGAATGTCAGATCATAATTTGCAAAAAGCTGATGAGAAAGGTTGAGATTGCCTGACTATACACCATCAAATAAGGGAGCGGAGTTGTTCGGCTGTGAGTAGGTGTGAATCTCTGATCATAATTGCTGAAAAATGTGCTAGAAAATGTAAGAATGCCGGTCCATACATCATCAAAAGCGGGAGAGGTGGTGTTCGGCTGCAAGTAGTTATGAATTTCCAGCCATAATTACTCACAAAGGGGTAAGAAAAGGTAGTATTGCCAGACCATACATGATCAAAACAGGGAGCGGAGTGGTTCAGCTGCAAGAAGGTTTGAATGTCCGACTAAAGTTTGTAAAAAGCTGGTAAGACAAGATGCGAATGCCCGACAATGTATGATGAAAAGCGTTAGCGGAGGTGGTTCAGCTGCAAGAAGGTCTGAATGTCCATCAATAATTGCTAGAAAACATGAAAGAAAATGTTTGAAAATCAAACCGCACATGATCATAAGTGGGAGAGGAGGTGTTCAGCTGCAAGAAGGTGTGAATGTCCACCCATAATTCCTGAAAAATGGGTAAAAAAAAGGTGCGAATGCCCAACCATACATCATCAAAAGCAGGATTGGATGTGTTCGGCTACAAGAAGGTGTGAACGTCCAACCAAAGTTTTTAAAAAGCAGTTAAGAAAAGGTTCGAATATCCAACCAAACATAATCAAAAGCGGGAGCAGAGCTGTTCGACTGCAAGTAGGTGTGAATGTCAGATCATAATTTGCAAAAAGCTGATGAGAAAGGTTGAGATTGCCTGACTATACACCATCAAATAAGGGAGCGGAGTTGTTCGGCTGTGAGTAGGTGTGAATCTCTGATCATAATTGCTGAAAAATGTGCTAGAAAATGTAAGAATGCCGGTCCATACATCATCAAAAGCGGGAGAGGTGGTGTTCGGCTGCAAGTAGTTATGAATTTCCAGCCATAATTACTCACAAAGGGGTAAGAAAAGGTAGTATTGCCAGACCATACATGATCAAAACAGGGAGCGGAGTGGTTCAGCTGCAAGAAGGTGTGAATGTCCGACTAAAGTTTGTAAAAAGCTGGTAAGACAAGATGCGAATGCCCGACAATGTATGATGAAAAGCGTTAGCGGAGGTGGTTCAGCTGCAAGAAGGTCTGAATGTCCATCAATAATTGCTAGAAAACATGAAAGAAAATGTTTGAAAATCAAACCGCACATGATCATAAGTGGGAGAGGAGGTGTTCAGCTGCAAGAAGGTGTGAATGTCCACCCATAATTCCTGAAAAATGGGTAAAAAAAAGGTGCGAATGCCCAACCATACATCATCAAAAGCAGGATTGGATGTGTTCGGCTACAAGAAGGTGTGAACGTCCAACCAAAGTTTTTAAAAAGCAGTTAAGAAAAGGTTCGAATATCCAACCAAACATAATCAAAAGCGGGAGCAGAGCTGTTCGACTGCAAGTAGGTGTGAATGTCAGATCATAATTTGCAAAAAGCTGATGAGAAAGGTTGAGATTGCCTGACTATACACCATCAAATGCGGGAGCGGAGTTGTTCGGCTGTGAATAGGTGTGAATCTCTGATCATAATTGCTGAAAAATGTGTTAGAAAATGTAAGAATGCCGGTCCATACATCATCAAAAGCGGGAGAGGTGGTGTTCGGCTGCAAGTAGTTATGAATGTCCAGCCATAATTACTCACAAACGGATAAGAAAAGGTAGTATTGCCAGACCATACATGATCAAAACAGGGAGCGGAGGTGGTTCAGCTGCAAGGTGGGAATGTGTGAATATAGTTTGTAAAAAGCGGGTAAGACAAGGTGCGAATGCCCGACAATGTATGATCAAATGAGGAAGCGGAGGTGTTCGGCTGCAAGGTCTGAATGTCTAACCATAATTTGTAAAAACCGGGGAAGAAAAGGCTCTATAGCCCGACTATACACCATCAAAAGCGGGAGAGGAGGTGTTCAGCTGCAAGAAGGAATGAATGTTCGACTAAAGTTTGTAAAAAGCTGGTAAGACAAGGTGCGAATGCCCGACAATGTATGATCAAAAGCGGGAGCGGAGGGGTTCAGCTTCAAGAAGGTCTGAATGTCCATCAATAATTGCTAGAAAACATGAAAGAAAATTTTCGAAAATCAAACCGCACATGATCATAAGTGGGAGAGGAGGTGTTCAGCTGCAAGAAGGTGTGAATGTCCACCCATAATTCCTGAAAAATGGGTAAAAAAAGGTGCGAATGCCCAACCATACAACATCAAAAGCAGGTGTGAATGTCAGATCATAATTTGCAAAAACCTGATGAGAAATGGTGAGAATGCCCGACTATAAAACCATCAAATGCGGGAGCGGAGGTGTTCGGCTGTGAGTAGGTGTGAATGTCCGACCATACTTGCTGAAAAATATGACAAAGCAGTTTTCACTTGGTTTGAGTGAAGGAATTCATTTTATATCAAAATCCGAAATTGTGTAGAACTCGTGGAAATAAGTTCATTCTCGGATTCCTAAAGGTTTAGTGTTGTTCTTTGGTATACTGCAAAGTAATATTTTCTATTTTGTTGAAACCGATTCAGACATGGATAAATATGAAGGACAAAGCAGTTTTAACTTGGTTTGAGTGAAGGATTTCATTTTATATCAAAATCCGGAATTGTGTAGAACTCGTGAAAAGAAGCTTATTCTCGGATTTCTGAAAAAAAATAGTGTTGTTCTTTCCTATCCTGCAAAGTACTACGTTCTTTTTTGTTTAAAGCTATTTAGACATGGGTAAATATGAAGGACAAAGCAGTTTTAACTTGGTTTGAGTGAAGGAATTCATTTTATATCAAAATCCGAAATTGTGTAGAACTGGTGACAAGAAGCTTATTCTCGGATTCCTAAAGGTTTAGTGTTGTTCTTTGGTATACTGCAAAGTAATACTTTCTTTTTTGTTGAAACCTATTCAGACATGTATAAATATGAAGGACAAAGCAGTTTTAACTTGGTTTGAGTGAAGGAATTCATTTTATATCAAAATCCGAAATTGTGTAGAACTCGTCAATCGACGCTTATTCTTGGATTCCTGAAAAGGTTTAGAGCTGTTCTTTCCTATCCTGCAAAGTACAACGTTCTTTTTTTGTTTAAAGCTATTTAGACATGGATAAATATGAAGGACAAAGCAGTTCCTTCTGTGGGTACAGTAGCTCCCGGAATATGGTGACTGCAGGCCCTGAGCCTGGTGGACATAAGGCCCTCCTGCCCTGTGTTGAGTCCCAGGTTGCGGGGATGCCTATTGCAGCCAGTCTCTGGCTGCCCTCTCCGGGGTGGGAGGGACCAGGCGGATCAATTAATTATTCTGCTAGTTTATATATTTTAAACATAAACAATAAACATTTATAAAACTTCCCTAGGCAAGGCAAATCTGTTTGGCATAAAAGGTATTCAGACTACAATTCTGCTGCCATAATGCACAACTCTGAATTTTGATATAAAATGAATTCCTTCACTCAAACCAAGTGAAAACTGCTTTGTCATATTTTTCAGCAAGTATGGTCGGACATTCACACCTACTCACAGCCGAACACCTCCGCTCCCGCATTTGATGGTGTATAGTCGGGCATTCTCACCATTTCTCATCAGGTTTTTGCAAATTATGATCTGACATTCACACCTGCTTTTGATGATGTATGGTTGGGCATTCGCACCTTTTTTTACCCATTTTTCAGGAATTATGGGTGGACATTCACACCTTCTTGCAGCTGAACACCTCCTCTCCCGCATATGATCATGTGCGGTTTGATATTCGAAAATTTTCTTTCATGTTTTTTAGCAATTATTGATGGACATTGAGACCTTCTTGCAGCTGAACACCTCTGCTCCCGCTTTTGATGGTGTATAGTCGGGCTTCCGAGCCTTTTCTTCCCCGGTTTTTACAAATTATGGTTGGACATTCAGACCTTCTTGCAGCCGAAAACCTCCGCTCCCTCTTTTGATCATACATTGTCGGGCATTCGCACCTTTTCTTAACCGCTTTTTACAAAACATGGTCGGACTTTCACACCTTCTTGTAGCCGAACACATCCCTTCCCGCTATTGATTGTGTACAGTCGGCCATTTTAACCTTTTCTTACCCGCTTTTTACCAACTACGGTCGGACATTCACACCTTCTTATGGCGGAACACATCCAGTCCTGCTTTTGATGATGTATGGTTGGACTTTCACACCTTTTAGTAGCCAAACAACTCCGCTCCCGCTATTGATTGTGTACAGTCGGGTATTTTAACCTTTTCTTACCCGCTTTTTACCAATTATGGTCGGACATTCACACCTTCTTACAGCGGAACACCTCCGCTCCCTGTTTTGATCATTTATGGTCTGGCAATACTACCTTTTCTTACCCATTTTTGAGTAATTATTGCTGGACATTCACAGCTTCTTGCAGCCGAACACCTCTTCTCCGCTTTTGATGATGAATGGTCCGGCATTTACCTTTTCTAACACATTTTTCAGCAATTATTGTCGGTCATTCACATCAGCTTTTTGCAAATTATGATCTGACATTCACACCTACTTGCAGCCGAACACCTCGGCTTCCGCTTTTGATGGTGTATATTTTTGCATTCGAACCTTTTCTTACCCGCTTTTTATAAACCATGGTTGGACTTTCACACCTTCTTTTAGCCGAACAACTCCGCTCCCGCTATTGATTGTGTAGAGTCGGGTATTTCAACCTTTTCTTTCCCGCTTTTTACCAACTATGGTCGGACATTCACACCTTCTTACAGCGGAACACCTCCGCTCCCTCTTTTGATGGTGTATGTTCTGGCATTCGAACCTTTTCTTACCCACTTTTTACAAACTATGCTCGGACATTCACACCTTCTTGCAGCGGAACACCTCCGCTCCCTCTTTTGATGGTGTATGTTCGGGCATTCGAACTTTTTCTTACCCGCTTTTTACAAACTATGGTCGGACATTCAAACCTTCTTGTAGCAGAACACATCCACTTCTTCTTTTGATGATGTATGGTTGGGCATTCGCACCTTTTCTTACCCAATTTTCAGGAATTATGGGTGGACATTCACACCTTCTTGCAGCCGAACACCTCCGCTTCCGCTTTTGATGGTATATATTCGGGCATTTTAACCTTTTCTTACCCACTTTTTACCAACTATGGTCGTATATTCAAACCTTCTTGTAGCCGAAAACCTCCACTCCCTCTTTTGATCATACTTTGTCGGGCATTCGCACCTTTTCTTACCCGCTTTTTACAAACTATGCTCGGACATTCAAACCTTCTTGTAGCCAAACACATCCACTCCTGCTTTTGTTGATGTATGGTTGGGCATTCGAACCTACTTGTTGCCCGCTTTTCATTAATTATGGGTGGACATTCACACCTTGTCGCAGCCAAACACCTCCGCTCCCTGTTTTGATCATATATGGTTGGACATTCGCACCTTTTCTCACCCGCTTTTTGCAAACTATGGTCGGCCATTCACAGCTTCTTCTCCACCATACTTGTATGGTGGGATATTCACACCCACTTGCATCCGAAGATCTCCGCCCCCACTTTTGTTGATATTTAGTCGGTCATTCACACCTTACCCGTTTTCTTGCCGCCAAACACCTCTGATCTCGCTTTTGATGATGTAAGATTGGGCATTCAGACCTTGCTTTTCCTGCTTTTCACCAACTATAGATGGACATTCACACCTTCTTGCAGCCGAACACTTCCGCTCCACCTTTTAGGTTTCTATCACACCTTTTTTTTCACCGCATTTTATAGATTATGGTTGGAAATTCTCAACCACTCATCCGAAGACCTCTCCTCCCGCTTTTGTTAATATATTTGAACTTTAGTCAGACATTCACACCTACTTGCAGCCGAACACCACCTCTCTAGCTTTTGATGATGTATGGTCCGGCATTCACACCTTTTTTCTAACACATTTTTCAGCAATTATGGTAGGACATTTACACCTTCTTGCAGCTGAACACCTCCTCTCCCCTTATGATCATGTGCGGATTGATTTTCGAAAATTTTCTTTCATGTTTTCTAGCAATTAATAATGGACATTTAGACCTTCTTGCAGCTGAACACCTCTGCTCCCGCTTTTGATCATACATTGTCAGGCATTCGCACCTTGTCTTACCCGCTTTTTACAAACTTTAGTCGAACATTAACACCTTTTTGCAGCCGAACACAGTTTTTTGCAGCCGAATTTGGGCATTCGAACCTTTTCATACCCACTTTTTACAAACTATGGTCGGACATTCACACCGTCTTACAGCGGAACACCTCCGCTCCCTCTTTTTATGGTTTATGTTCGGGCATTCGAACCTTTTCTTACCCGCTTTTTACAAACTATGCTCGGACATTCAAACCTTCTTGTAGCCGAACACATCCACTCCTGCTTTTGATGATGTATGGTTGGGCATTCGAACCTACTTGTTGCCCGCTTTTCATTAATTATGGGTGGACATTTACACCTTGTCGCAGCCAAACACCTCCGCTCCCTGTTTTGATCATGTATGGTTGGACATTCGCACCTTTTCTCACCCGCTTTTTGCAAACTATGGCCGGCCATTCACAGCTTCCTCTCCATCATACTTGTATGGTGGGATATTCACACCCACTTGCATCCGAAGACCTCCGCCCCCACTTTTGTTGATATTTAGTCGGTCATTCGCACCTTACCCGCTTTTGGCAAACTATGGCCTTCTTGCAGCCAAAAACCTCTGATCTCGCTTTTGATGATGTAAGGTTGGGCATTCAGACCTTGTTTCACCTGCTTTTCACCAAATATAGTCGGACATTCACACCTTCTTTCAGCCGAACACTTCCGCTCCACCTTTTAGTTTTCTATGGGGCATTCACACCTTTTTTTTCACCGCATTTTATAAAAACACCACAGGAACACCGTATTGAGGCTTTGTTCTGACCGCTCATTCGGTGTCGCGTTTCTTTCAAGCAATTCTCCTGGTTAGCCCGCACTCGGCTCGCTCCCAGAGCCGTGTTAAAGTCTACTTCGCATTCACTCTCTTTTCTCAGCAGACTAAAAGAAATTTCCATCCTGCACCGCTGTTTGCTTTTTCACAAGAGCAGAGGAGAGCGCACCGTTCCCAGCGGCACTGCAGTACCGGGTCGATGCTTGGAGTGAACGGAGCAAGCTCCTTTTTCAACTCCTATTGATAAAAATCCATTTAATATGTAGTCCTTGCATAGACATATCACATATTAAACTTATAAGTACAGATACTACACTTGATCTTAGCCAAAAGGCCGAGAAGCGATATCTGTCCACTGGTTCACGTCCGAGGGCCCTTCCTGGCACAATGCGCACTTGTAGCGGTGTTCTTTTTATGGCCATAGTGTCACTTTGCACCTCCACCCACCCGCTGCACTGAGCACTCTTCAACCCTTTTAAATGGTATAACTTTACACTACCGCACGCTCCAGCGAGCACCATTCAAGCAACAACTTTGCACTCCAGCTTTGAACATCGGCACAGTCGCAACAAGTAAGGCGACTCTACTCAGAGAAGTCACTCTGCACAGTAACAAGATTTCTTTTGCACAGACAGAAAGGGCTTCACCCGCAAAGGTAAAGCCTGCCAAAAATAGAAACAATTCATTAGTGCTGCTCTCCACGGAAGTCTTTAGTAAAAGGCGAAAGACTTGTACATTATGAAGAGAAACCAGAGTACGATTATCCATCACTGCGGGAGCAGGGCATCAGGCTAGTTGGCATAGCCACCTTCCCCATGGTGAGCTTTGCTTGGTTGAGACGCTTGCTCTCCCCCCTTGCTCCTCGGCTGACCAAGTAGGAACAATCGGGCCCTATTCGATGGCTGCCTTGTCTTTTACTCTGTGCAAAAGACAAGGCAGCCACAAACAACACGGGAACACCGTATTGAGGCTTTGTTCTGACCGCTCATTCTGTGTCGCGTTTCTTTCAAGCAATTCTCCCGGTTAGCCCGCACTCGGCTCGCTCCCAGAGCCATGTTAAAGTCTGCTTCGCATTCACTCTCTTTTCTCAGCAGATTAAAAGAAAGTTTCATCTTGGGCTCCCTGAAACTTCCATCCTGCACCGCTGTTTGCTTTTTCACAAGAGCAGAGGAGAGCGCACCGTTCCCAGCGGCACTGCAGTACCGGGTCGATGCTTGGAGTGAACGGAGCAAGCTCCTTTTTCAACTGCTATTGATAAAAATCCATTTAATATGTAGTCCTCACATAGAGGACATATCAGACAATTTTGAAAAATGAGGAAAAAAATGTTTAGGTAGACAGGGTTTACCATCAGGTCCCATCCAAACACCATCCGTATGAGTTGCACCCACAGAGGACCAAATGCGTCCAGAGGACCAAATTTCATCTGCAGAGGCAAAAGTTTGCAAAGCATGGAGATCTGTGAGGGAGTCTTCTGCCTGCAAAGAGAGGGAAGCGAAAACAGGACAAGATTTAGCTGCTTGCTTAGCTGCAGCATCAGCTCTGGCATTGCCACAAGCAACAGGATCGTCTGAGTTAGTGTGAGCCGCACACTTACAGACCGAGATTGCTGTAGGCAAAAGGATCGCATCAAGAAGATCAGAAACCTGCTTGGAGTTCAGAATAGTTTTACCATCTGATTTAAGGAAATGCCTGTGTTTCCACAGCGCACCAAAGTCATGAACAACACCAAAAGCATATCTGGAATCTGTGTAAATAGTGACAGACTTACCAGCTGCCAACTTACAAGCTTCAGTAAGTGCAATAAGCTCAATAGTTTGAGCAGAGAAATGTTTAGGAAGAGAACCAGACAACAAAGTGTCATGTGAAGAACATACTGCAAACCAAACACAGTTAGTACCTGTGGCTGGATCACGCAAAGCTGATCCATCTACAAAAAGAATCATGTCAGAGTTTGGAAGAGGAGTCTCTAAAAGATCAGGTCGGGGTGTACAAACTTGTTCCAAAACAGCTTCACAGTCATGAGGCTCCCCATCCTCAGGAGTCGGAAGCAAAGTAGCAGGATTCAGAACAGTACAACGTTTAACAGTGACATTTGGCATATCAAGGAGCACAGAGGTGTATCTGAGCCAACGAGCAGTTGAAAGATGTGAAGTTTTCTGCTCGAGAAGAATAATGGCAACAGCATGAGGAACCAAAACAGTCAAATTAGCGTAGCCCACAATATCTTGGGAGGCCAGGACAGCTTTCTCTGCAGCTGCAACAGCACGAAGACAACCAGGCAGCCCTGCAGCCACAGAGTCCAGTTTTGCTGAGAAATGAGCCACTGGCCTTTGCCTGCCCCATGTTCCTGCATAAGAACAGATGTCATACAACCATGCTTCTCATCAACTGCCTGTATGAAAGGTTTATGAGGATCTGGAATGCCAAGTGTTGGTGCTGTTTGAAGAGCCAGCTTAAGCTGACTAAAGGCTGATTCAGCCTCAGGAGTCCATGGAACACGATCAGCTGACTGGAGCTGCATGTCAGAACTGCAGCTGCCTTTACCATGGATAAGAGCACCTAAGAGAGCTTTGAGAAAAGAGTAGTTAGGAATAAAGTTCCTGCAGTAAGATGTTATACCTAAGAATGACATAAGCTGTTTTTTAGTAACCGGTTTAGGAATGATCTGAACTGCAGCAACACGTTTAGGAGAAAGTGAGCGCCCATCCTTAGAAATCGCATGACCCAAAAAGGTGACTTCGTCCTGTACAAACTGTAACTTAGAAAGGCTGGCTTTATGGCCATAAGAATGAAGATGTTTCAACAGATTCACTGTCTTTTTCACACTGTTGTTTAGATGGACTACATAAAAGGATGTCATCCACATACTGCAAAAGAGCAGAGCCTGTGGTTGATTGAAGTTAATCCAGACTAGCTTTGAGGGCAGCATTGTAAATAGTGGGACTTTCACAGTACCCCTGGCATAACCGTGTAAAAGTCCAAGATCTCCCTTCAAACTAAAAAGCAAACCAAAATGTCTTCTTGCAGACGAACACTTCCGCTCCACCTTTTAGTGTTCTATCACACCTTTTTTTTCACCGCATTTTATAGATTATGTTTTGGAAATTCTCAACCACTCTCATCCGAAGACCTCTCCTCCTGCTTTTGTTAATATATTTGAACTTTAGTCGGACATTCACACCTTCTTGCAGCCGAACCACCTCCGCTCCCTGTTTTGATCATGTATGGTCTGGCAATACTACCTTTTCTTACCCGTTTGTGAGTAATTATGGCTGGACATTCACACCTACTTGCAGCCGAACACCACCTCTCCCGCTCTTGATGATGTATGGTCCGGCATTCTTACCTTTTCTAACACATTTTTCAGTAATTATTGGTGGACATTCAGACCTTCTTGCAGCTGAACACCTCCGCTCCCGCTTTTGATGGTGTATAGTCGGGCTTTCGAGGCTTTTCTTCAACGGTGTTTACAAATTATGGTTGGAAATTCAGACCTTGCAGCCGAACAACTCTGCTCCCTCTTTTGATCATACATTGTCGGGCATTCGCACCTTGTCTTACCCGCGTTTTACAAACCATGGTCGGACTTTCATACCTTCTTGTAGCCGAACAACTCCGTTCCCGCTATTGATTGTGTACAGTCGGGTTTTTTAACCTTTTCTTACCCGCTTTTTACCAACTATGGTCGGACATTCGCAGCATCTTACAGCGGAACACCTCCGCTCCCTCTTTTGATGGTGTATGTTCGGGCATTCGAACTTTTTCTTACCCGCTTTTTACAAACTATGGTCGGACATTCAAACCTTCTTGTAGCAGAACACATCCACTTCTTCTTTTGATGATGTATGGTTGGGCATTCGCACCTTTTCTTACCCAATTTTCAGGAATAATGGGTGGACATTCACACCTACTTGCAGTCGAACAGCTCTGCTCCCACTTTTGATTATGTTTGGTTGGATATTCAAACCTTTTCTTAACTGCTTTTTACAAACTTTGGTCGGACGTTCACACCTTCTTGCAGCCGAACACCTCCGCTTCCGCTTTTGATGGTATATATTCGGGCATTTTAACCTTTTCTTACCCACTTTTTACCAACTATGGTCGGACATTCACACCGTCTTTCAGTGTAACACCTCCGCTCCCTCTTTTGATGGTGTATGTTCGGGCATTCAAACCTTTTCTTACCCGCTTTTTACAAACTATGGTCGTACATTCAAACCTTCTTGTAGCCGAAAACCTCCACTCCCTCTTTTGATCATACTTTGTCGGGCATTCGCACCTTTTCTTACCCGCTTTTTACAAACTATGCTCGGACATTCAAACCTTCTTGTAGCCAAACACATCCACTCCTGCTTTTGTTGATGTATGGTTGGGCATTCGAACCTACTTGTTGCCCGCTTTTCATTAATTATGGGTGGACATTCACACCTTGTCGCAGCCAAACACCTCCGCTCCCTGTTTTGATCATATATGGTTCGACATTCGCACCTTTTCTCACCCGCTTTTTGCAAACTATGGTCGGCCATTCACAGCTTCCTCTCCACCATACTTGTATGGTGGGATATTCACACCCACTTGCATCCGAAGATCTCCGCCCCCACTTTTGTTGATATTTAGTCGGTCATTCACACCTTACCCGTTTTCTTGCCGCCAAACACCTCTGATCTCGCTTTTGATGATGTAAGATTGGGCATTCAGACCTTGCTTTTCCTGCTTTTCACCAACTATAGATGGACATTCACACCTTCTTGCAGCCGAACACTTCCGCTCCACCTTTTAGGTTTCTATCACACCTTTTTTTTCACTGCATTTTATAGATTATGGTTGGAAATTCTCAACCACTCATCCGAAGACCTCTCCTCCCGCTTTTGTTAATATATTTGAACTTTAGTCAGACATTCACACCTACTTGCAGCCGAACACCACCTCTCTAGCTTTTGATGATGTATGGTCCGGCATTCTTACCGTTTCTAACACATTTTTCAGCAATTATGGTAGGACATTTACACCTTCTTGCAGCTGAACACCTCCTCTCCCCTTATGATCATGTGCGGATTGATTTTCGAAAATTTTCTTTCATGTTTTCTAGCAATTAATAATGGACATTTAGACCTTCTTGCAGCTGAACACCTCTGCTCCCGCTTTTGATCATACATTGTCAGGCATTCGCACCTTGTCTTACCCGCTTTTTACAAACTTTAGTCGAACATTAACACCTTTTTGCAGCCGAACACAGTTTTTTGCAGCCGAATTTGGGCATTCGAACCTTTTCATACCCACTTTTTACAAACTATGGTCGGACATTCACACCGTCTTACAGCGGAACACCTCCGCTCCCTCTTTTTATGGTTTATGTTCGGGCATTCGAACCTTTTCTTACCCGCTTTTTACAAACTATGCTCGGACATTCAAACCTTCTTGTAGCCGAACACATCCACTCCTGCTTTTGATGATGTATGGTTGGGCATTCGAACCTACTTGTTGCCCGCTTTTCATTAATTATGGGTGGACATTTACACCTTGTCGCAGCCAAACACCTCCGCTCCCTGTTTTGATCATGTATGGTTGGACATTCGCACCTTTTCTCACCCGCTTTTTGCAAACTATGGCCGGCCATTCACAGCTTCCTCTCCACCATACTTGTATGGTGGGATATTCACACCCACTTGCATCCGAAGACCTCCGCCCCCACTTTTGTTGATATTTAGTCGGTCATTCGCACCTTACCCGCTTTTGGCAAACTATGGCCTTCTTGCAGCCAAAAACCTCTGATCTCGCTTTTGATGATGTAAGGTTGGGCATTCAGACCTTGTTTCACCTGCTTTTCACCAAATATAGTCGGACATTCACACCTTCTTTCAGCCGAACACTTCCGCTCCACCTTTTAGTTTTCTATGGGGCATTCACACCTTTTTTTTCACCGCATTTTATAAAAACACCACAGGAACACCGTATTGAGGCTTTGTTCTGACCGCTCATTCGGTGTCGCGTTTCTTTCAAGCAATTCTCCTGGTTAGCCCGCACTCGGCTCGCTCCCAGAGCCGTGTTAAAGTCTACTTCGCATTCACTCTCTTTTCTCAGCAGACTAAAAGAAATTTCCATCCTGCACCGCTGTTTGCTTTTTCACAAGAGCAGAGGAGAGCGCACCGTTCCCAGCGGCACTGCAGTACCGGGTCGATGCTTGGAGTGAACGGAGCAAGCTCCTTTTTCAACTCCTATTGATAAAAATCCATTTAATATGTAGTCCTTGCATAGACATATCACATATTAAACTGATAAGTACAGATACTACACTTGATCTTAGCCAAAAGGCCGAGAAGCGATATCTGTCCACTGGTTCACGTCCGAGGGCCCTTCCTGGCACAATGCGCACTTGTAGCGGTGTTCTTTTTATGGCCATAGTGTCACTTTGCACCTCCACCCACCCGCTGCACTGAGCACTCTTCAACCCTTTTAAATGGTATAACTTTACACTACCGCACGCTCCAGCGAGCACCATTCAAGCAACAACTTTGCACTCCAGCTTTGAACATCGGCACAGTCGCAACAAGTAAGGCGACTCTACTCAGAGAAGTCACTCTGCACAGTAACAAGATTTCTTTTGCACAGACAGAAAGGGCTTCACCCGCAAAGGTAAAGCCTGCCAAAAATAGAAACAATTCATTAGTGCTGCTCTCCACGGAAGTCTTTAGTAAAAGGCGAAAGACTTGTACATTATGAAGAGAAACCAGAGTACGATTATCCATCACTGCGGGAGCAGGGCATCAGGCTAGTTGGCATAGCCACCTTCCCCATGGTGAGCTTTGCTTGGTTGAGACGCTTGCTCTCCCCCCTTGCTCCTCGGCTGACCAAGTAGGAACAATCGGGCCCTATTCGATGGCTGCCTTGTCTTTTACTCTGTGCAAAAGACAAGGCAGCCACAAACAACACGGGAACACCGTATTGAGGCTTTGTTCTGACCGCTCATTCTGTGTCGCGTTTCTTTCAAGCAATTCTCCCGGTTAGCCCGCACTCGGCTCGCTCCCAGAGCCATGTTAAAGTCTGCTTCGCATTCACTCTCTTTTCTCAGCAGATTAAAAGAAAGTTTCATCTTGGGCTCCCTGAAACTTCCATCCTGCACCGCTGTTTGCTTTTTCACAAGAGCAGAGGAGAGCGCACCGTTCCCAGCGGCACTGCAGTACCGGGTCGATGCTTGGAGTGAACGGAGCAAGCTCCTTTTTCAACTGCTATTGATAAAAATCCATTTAATATGTAGTCCTCGCATAGAGGACATATCAGACAATTTTGAAAAATGAGGAAAAAAATGTTTAGGTAGACAGGGTTTACCATCAGGTCCCATCCAAACACCATCCGTATGAGTTGCACCCACAGAGGACCAAATGCGTCCAGAGGACCAAATTTCATCTGCAGAGGCAAAAGTTTGCAAAGCATGGAGATCTGTGAGGGAGTCTTCTGCCTGCAAAGAGAGGGAAGCGAAAACAGGACAAGATTTAGCTGCTTGCTTAGCTGCAGCATCAGCTCTGGCATTGCCACAAGCAACAGGATCGTCTGAGTTAGTGTGAGCCGCACACTTACAGACCGAGATTGCTGTAGGTAAAAGGATCGCATCAAGAAGATCAGAAACCTGCTTGGAGTTCAGAATAGTTTTACCATCTGATTTAAGGAAATGCCTGTGTTTCCACAGCGCACCAAAGTCATGAACAACACCAAAAGCATATCTGGAATCTGTGTAAATAGTGACAGACTTACCAGCTGCCAACTTACAAGCTTCAGTAAGTGCAATAAGCTCAATAGTTTGAGCAGAGAAATGTTTAGGAAGAGAACCAGACAACAAAGTGTCATGTGAAGAACATACTGCAAACCAAACACAGTTAGTACCTGTCGCTGGATCACGCAAAGCTGATCCATCTACAAAAAGAATCATGTCAGAGTTTGGAAGAGGAGTCTCTAAAAGATCAGGTCGGGGTGTACAAACTTGTTCCAAAACAGCTTCACAGTCATGAGGCTCCCCATCCTCAGGAGTCGGAAGCAAAGTAGCAGGATTCAGAACAGTACAACGTTTAACAGTGACATTTGGCATATCAAGGAGCACAGAGGTGTATCTGAGCCAACGAGCAGTTGAAAGATGTGAAGTTTTCTTCTCGAGAAGAATAATGGCAACAGCATGAGGAACCAAAACAGTCAAATTAGCGTAGCCCACAATATCTTGGGAGGCCAGGACAGCTTTCTCTGCAGCTGCAACAGCACGAAGACAACCAGGCAGGCCTGCAGCCACAGAGTCCAGTTTTGCTGAGAAATGAGCCACTGGCCTTTGCCTGCCCCATGTTCCTGCATAAGAACAGATGTCATACAACCATGCTTCTCATCAACTGCCTGTATGAAAGGTTTATGAGGATCTGGAATGCCAAGTGTTGGTGCTGTTTGTAGAGCCAGCTTAAGCTGACTAAAGGCTGATTCAGCCTCAGGAGTCCATGGAACACGATCAGCTGACTGGAGCTGCATGTCAGAACTGCAGCTGCCTTTACCATGGATAAGAGCACCTAAGAGAGCTTTGAGAAAAGAGTAGTTAGGAATAAAGTTCCTGCAGTAAGATGTTATACCTAAGAATGACATAAGCTGTTTTTTAGTAACCGGTTTAGGAATGATCTGAACTGCAGCAACACGTTTAGGAGAAAGTGAGCGCCCATCCTTAGAAATCGCACGACCCAAAAAGGTGACTTCGTCCTGTACAAACTGTAACTTAGAAAGGCTGGCTTTATGGCCATAAGAATGAAGATGTTTCAACAGATTCACTGTCTTTTTCACACTGTTGTTTAGATGGACTACATAAAAGGATGTCATCCACATACTGCAAAAGAGCAGAGCCTGTGGTTTATTGAAGTTAATCCAGACTAGCTTTGAGGGCAGCATTGTAAATAGTGGGACTTTCACAGTACCCCTGGCATAACCGGGTAAAAGTCCAAGATCTCCCTTCAAACTAAAAAGCAAACCAAAATGGGCTATCAGGGTGCACTGGCGACAAGTCAACCACTGAGAAAAACTGTGCATCTGATGTAATTTGTTACAAAATAGTGTGTGGGTTGGGCACAGTAGGAGCATGTGGCTGAACTGCAGCATTCACCGCTTGGAGGTCCTGTACAAAACGCCATTCATCTGGCTAGCCAGCATCTTTAATCTTTTTAACAGGAAACAATGGAGTAAATACAGGTGAATTTTCAAAAGGAACAATAACGCCTGTTTTCTGAAAAGATTGAAAAACAGGTTTAATCCCTTTAATTGCTTCAGGCTTAAAAGGGTATTGTTTTTTACACGGACAAAAGTCTGATTTAGGGGTGACAATTACTGGTTCACAGCCTTTTATCAACCCCACATCATATTTGCTCTTAGCTCAAAGATCATTGGGCACTTCAGCCAACATGGGTATCGAAGACAAATCTGTTTCAGATAAAAAAACATGCTTCAAAATGTGATTCTGTGGTAGGAATTAAATCCACAGTTCTTTGACAATGCATTGTACTCAAAAATGTTTTTTTGTATGCTGACAATCGTTCAGAAAACATAAAATTTGGATCAGCAGGTGAAACGGTCCACTCCATTTCTTTCTGACATGTAGCAACAAACTCTCCCACACCTTGTCACTGCCAGTGTGTACGTTTGGCCAAGGAAATGTGAGGGCGAGTACCACAAACATTAAAAAAATCGAAGTGCTCTGGAGTGAGCGACACAGCCAATAAAGTAGGCGCACATATTTTTTCACTTCTTCTCATAGTCATTGTCAGGCCCCAAAGAAATGTGTGATGTGCAGTGCAAATCAGTAGGTTGCATGACATCAGAAAGGGGTGAAACTAACGCTTTTGCTTCTTCCACTAGTTGTTGTGAAAAAGGAGAGCTCGGAAGTTTCCACTCATAAGCATATGTAAGTGCCGATGAATCAAACTGCACTGCTGTGAAAACTTTGTCAGGCTGTAACATAACCGTAACACCCTCTGGTGTAGAAGTTAAAATAATGCCTAATTTACACATGAGATCACAGCCCATCAGGTTAATGGGACACAACTCTGATAACAAAAATGAGTGTTTGAAGGAGAGCTCATAGGGAGTGACAACACGCAATGGGCATTGTCATTTTCTCCTTCACAACCTGGCCTGATGCAGACATACAGTAAACGTGGTTTCCACTTAACTTTGGAGGACAATCAAACTCCCCTGACGTCACTACTGATGAACATAAGTTCCTATATTCTGAGAGAAATATCTTTGCTCTAGGATGGAAATAGCATGCAAAACTTTACTACATGAATCACAGTCGGCAAGCGTTTCTTCACTACACAGAGCAGGAAAAATGTGTGAGTGTGTTTGTGCTATCACCCATTAGTGGAGGCTCCGCTGCCGCGTGACGTCCAGAACCTGCCTCCCACCCTCAGTCAGCCCTTGGCCAAATTTCATCACTTTTCAGCTGTGGACAGTCCTTCTTCCAGTGTCCAGTCTGGCCACAGTAAAAGCAAATATTCGGATCATAGCTCTGGCGTGGCCCATTTCGACCTCCTCTCTCACACGTCCACGTCTTCGACTTCGGCCTCGTCCTCTGTTTACACCAACTGCGTAATACATGGTCATGGCTGCCAAATGCAGCTCCTTTTCACACTTGTCCCTTTTGGTTGTCTTACTCGTCTCAACTTGGTTCTGAGCATGGCGAGCATATCGGCGAACGTCAGCCAAACAAGGACCCTCATACCATCCCACGTAAATGTTCTTTACTTCAGTGGCGACATCTGGCATGAGGCCATTAATTATTGCATCGCAAACTGTGGCCTTCTCTCAGCCAAACACCTCTGATCTCGCTTTTCATGATGTAAGGTTGGGCATTCAGACCTTGCTTCACCTGCTTTTCACCAAATATAGTCGGACATTCACACCTTCTTGCAGACGAACACTTCCGCTCCACCTTTTAGTGTTCTATCACACCTTTTTTTTCACCGCATTTTATAGATTATGTTTTGGAAATTCTCAACCACTCTCATCCGAAGACCTCTCCTCCCACTTTTGTTAATATATTTGAACTTTAGTCGGACATTCACACCTTCTTGCAGCCGAACCACCTCCGCTCCCTGTTTTGATCATGTATGGTCTGGCAATACTACCTTTTCTTACCCGTTTGTGAGTAATTATGGCTGGACATTCACACCTACTTGCAGCCGAACACCACCTCTCCCGCTCTTGATGATGTATGGTCCGGCATTCTTACCTTTTCTAACACATTTTTCAGCAATTATGGTCGGAGATTCACACCTCCTCACAGCCGAACACCTCCGCTCCCGCATTTGATGGTGGTGTATAGTCGGGCACCCTTTCTCATCAGCTTTTTGCAAATTATGATCTAACATTCACACCTGCTTTTGATGATGTATGGTTGGGCATTCGCACCTTTTTTTTTTTACCCATTTTTCAGGAATTATGGATGGACATTCAAACCTTCCTGCAGCTGAACACCTCCTCTCCCGCTTATGATCATGTGCGGTTTGATATTCGAAAATTTTCTTTCATGTTTTCTAGCAATTATTGATGGACATTCAGACCTTCTTGCAGCTGAACACCTCTGCTCCCGCTTTTGATGGTGTATAGTCGGGCTTTCGATTCTTTTCTTCCCCGTTTTAAAAAAAATTATGGTTGGACATTCAGACCTTCTTGCAGCCGAAAACCTCCGCTCCCTCTATTGATCATACATTGTCGGGCATTCGCACCTTTTCTTACCCGCTTTTTACAAACCATGGTCGGACTTTCACACCTTCTTGTAGCCGAACACATACGCTCCCGCTATTGATTGTGTACAGTCGGGTATTTTAACCTTTTCTTACCCGCTTTTTACCAACTATGGTCGGACATTCACACCTTCTTACAGCGGAACACCTCCGCTCCTGCCTTTGATGATGTATCGTTGGGCATTCGCACCTTTTTTTGCCGTTTTTCAGGAATTATGGGTGGACATTCACAACTTCTTGCAGCTGAACATCTCCTCTCCCATTTATGATCATGTGCGGTTTGATTTTCGAAAATTATCTTTCATGTTTTCTTGAAATTATTGATGGACATTCAGACCTTCTTGCAGCTGAACACCTCCGCTCCCACTTTTTAACATACATTGACGGGCATTCGCACTTTGTCTTACCCGCTTTTTACAAACTTAAGTCGAACATTCACACCTTTTTGCAGCCGAACACCACCTCTCCCGCTTTTGATGATGTATGGTCCGGCATTCTTACCTTTTCTAACACATTTTTCAGCAATTATGGTCGGAGATTCAACCCTTCTTGCAGCCGAACACTTCCGCTCCACCTTTTATTGTTCTATCACACCTTTTTTTTCACCGCATTTTATAGTTTATGGTTGGAAATTCTAAACCACTCTCATCCGAAGACCTCTCCTCCCGCTTTTGTTAATATATTTGAACTTTAGTCGGACATTCACACCTTCTTGCAGCTGAACCACCTCCGCTCCCTGTTTTGATCATGTATGGTCCGGCAATACTACCTTTTCTTACCCGTTTGTGAGTAATTATGGCTGGACATTCACTCCTACTTGCAGCCGAACACCACCTCTCTCGCTTTTGATGATGTATGGACCGGCATTCTTACCTTTTCTAACACATCTTTCAGCAATTGTGGTCGGAGATTCACACCTCCTCACAACCGAACACCTCGGCTCCCTCTTTTGATGGTGTATGCCAAATGCAGCTCCTTTTCACACTTGTCCCTTTTGGTTGTCTTACGCGTCTCAACTTGGTTATGAGCATGGCGAGCATATCGGCGAACGTCAGCCAAACGAGGACCCTCACACCATCCCACGTAAATGTTCTTTACTTCAGTGGCGACATCTGGCATGAGGCCTTTAATTATTGCTTTGCATGCAATACTCATGGTCCTGATTCATTACCAAAATCCCTTGGTCTCTGATGACCGCTGTGCTTGCTGACTTCCTCAAGGATGCGGTGTACAAAATCATCAGTCCCTTCACCGGGTTTCTGTTTGCAGGTGTAAATGTGGGACATATTGATTTTGGTTGGAAATTGAGTGGTGATGGCTTGACACAGTCTTTGGATGGCTGCTTCATATTGAGCGTTATCATTATGTCCTCGTTCACTGTTGGTAGGTCGCAAATCCAGTTGTAGCATACTGGCCTCTATTTTGCAGAGGTCGGTCGGTTTGAACTTTTTTGCCAATATGCAACGCAATTCAACCCCAGTCGGGCAGAATTGTGCGCAGAAATCTCGCAACTCGTCAATAAAATGGGGTCCAGAAATCTCTGGATCTGGTAAGCATTGTTATGCTTCCATGATGTCAGTCTCAGTCCAGGGTCGATAAACCAGTAATGGTCCAGTGGGAACTGCAACTTTAACCATAGGCATGGTTTGAATCTGGTTTTGTTTTTTCTCACGTTTAGATCTCTGAAGTCCAGATTGTGGGTAAAGGATTTTGGTCACTTGCGTTAAAAGTTCTTGGGCAGGTACGCTGGAGAACCAAACGTCTTCCTTTTCCTCATCATCAGACCTATGTAACTGATGTTGTGAGGATGATAGAATTTCTTCCCGAGGGAGGATGGAAGAAGTCCCTTCTTCCCGAGAGCCAGAGGCTTGTGGCAGGGCTGGCTGTTGTTGTTGCAGGCGTCGTGGAGGGCAGGAGTCCAGGTCTGGATCCGGCACAGCTAATACTAAATTATTATCATCATTCCGTCAGTGCATTTGTTTAACATTTCCTTTCTTTCTCTTAATACACTTTATTTTTTCCAAAATTCTATACCTTTCTTACTTCTTATTTAAACTTAATTTTCTTTTTTTTTGCTTCATCTCTTTCTCATATTTGAAAAACTTTTCTTCTAATTTTCTTATTTCTAAGATACTAAAAGAACCTTCAGGTGGAAAACCTCTGGACCATATGTCTTTTTCATTTCATCATGCTTAGGTCCCCCGGTAGGGTCAAAAGTCTGAGACCTACTGTTTCCCATTCTCAGACTTGGAATGGGGAAATATATTCCTTCACTCAAAGGACGTCTCCAATGAGGACCTTAATCTGTACTCACACTTCTTCGGAGTACTTCACACTTCTTCGGACTGCTTCAAAAGTTTCACTTACCCATGAAATCTCTGTCTCACTAATGACACAACCGGGAAACCCTCTTTTATTAAAATAAAAACTAAAAAGCAGTCCTATCGTCTCAGACTATCATATTTAAAAAATGATCCCAGCGCTGGTATTCAGGAAAAGGACCTGCCAGTCCTCTCTCTCAGAAAAGGCCTTGGAGGTATGAGGCTGGAACAGCTACTTCAGTCCAGGCTGGCCATGCACTGCGATCCGGTCCAGAGACACCAGTCGAGGGATCCTGTTCGTGACGCCAAAATTGTGGTGGAAATTTAGTAACGCACAGAGTCAGTTATTTTCTTCTGAGGAGATAAGAGGCTTTAATAATAATATCTTGAAAGAGAGAACAACACAGTACAGAATACAGAGTTGCTCTGACCACTGAAGCAAAAACACACAGTTATATTGCCCGCTCATCACGTCATCTGTCTTTGGTTGATAGTTGATTGTTCTTCTAACTTTCCTCCCCAACCATCAGTTTAGCTTACCCAAAAGGAGTGTATTGCTCCATCACAAGTATGCTTCTTTCACATACAGGGTAATATGAAGAATTTTATGCCTGAAACCTATTTAGACATGCAAAAATATGAAGGACAAAGCAGTTTTAACTTGGTTTGAGTGAAGGAATTCATTTTATAACAAAATCTGAAATTGTGTAGAACTCGTGAAAATAAGCTTATTCTCGGATTCCTAAAGGTTTAGTGTTGTTCTTTCCTATCCTGCAAAGTACAACGTTCTTTTTTTGTTTAAAGCTATTTAGACATGGATAAATATGAAGGACAAAGCAGTTTTAACTTGGTTTGAGTGAAGGAATTAATTTTATATCAAAATCCGGAATTGTGTAGAACTCGTGAAAAGAAGCTTATTCTTGGATTCCTGAAAAAATTTAGTGTTGTTGTTTCCTATCCTGAAAAGTACTACGTTCGTTTTTGTTTAAAGCTATTTAGACATGGATAAATATGAAGGACAAAGCAGTTTTAACTCGGTTTGATTGAAGGAATTCATTTTACATCAAAATCCGATATTGTGTAGAACTCGTCAAACGACGATTATTCTCGGATTCCTGAAAAGGTTTAGTGTTGTTGTTTCCTATCCTGAAAAGTACAACGTTCTTTTTTGTTTAAAGCTATTTAGACATGGATAAATATGAAGGACAAAGCAGTTTTAACTTGGTTTGAGTGAAGGAATTCATTTTATATCAAAATCAAAAATTGTGTAGAACTCGTGAAAATAAGCTTATTCTCCGATTCCTAAAGGTTTAGTGTTGTTCTTTCCTATCCTGCAAAGTACAACGTTCTTTTTTGTTTAAAGCTATTTAGACATGGATAAATATGAAGGAAAAAGCAGTTTTAACTTGGTTTGAGTGAAGGAATTCATTTTATATCAAAATCCGGAATTGTTCATTATGGCAGCAGAATTGTAGTCTGAATACCTTTATGCCAAACAGATTTGCTTTGCCAAGGGAAGCTTTACAAATGTTTATTTTTTATGTTTACAATATATAAACTAGCAGAACTCGTGAAAAGAAGCTTATTCTTGGATTCCTGAAAAAATTTAGTGTTGTTGTTTCCTATCCTGAAAAGTACTACGTTCGTTTTTGTTTAAAGCTATTTAGACATGGATAAATATGAAGGACAAAGCAGTTTTAACTCGGTTTGATTGAAGGAATTCATTTTACATCAAAATCCGATATTGTGTAGAACTCGTCAAACGACGATTATTCTCGGATTCCTGAAAAGGTTTAGTGTTGTTGTTTCCTATCCTGAAAAGTACAACGTTCTTTTTTGTTTAAAGCTATTTAGACATGGATAAATATGAAGGACAAAGCAGTTTTAACTTGGTTTGAGTGAAGGAATTCATTTTATATCAAAATCAAAAATTGTGTAGAACTCGTGAAAATAAGCTTATTCTCCGATTCCTAAAGGTTTAGTGTTGTTCTTTCCTATCCTGCAAAGTACAACGTTCTTTTTTGTTTAAAGCTATTTAGACATGGATAAATATGAAGGAAAAAGCAGTTTTAACTTGGTTTGAGTGAAGGAATTCATTTTATATCAAAATCCGGAATTGTTCATTATGGCAGCAGAATTGTAGTCTGAATACCTTTATGCCAAACAGATTTGCTTTGCCAAGGGAAGCTTTACAAATGTTTATTTTTTATGTTTACAATATATAAACTAGCAGAATAATTAATTCATCCTCCTGGTCCCTCCCACCCCGGAGAGGGCAGCCAGAGACTGGCTGCAATAGGCATCCCCGCTACCTGGGACCCAACACAGGGCAGGAGGGCCTGATGTCCACCAGGCTCGGGGCCTGCAGTCACCATATTCCCGGGAGCTACTCTACCCCCAGAAGGAACCCATCCCGCCCCACCCCACTCAACCCAACCCCACCCCGGCGGACCTCTACAAAAACAAACAAACAACAACAAAAATCAAACACACAAACAAACAAATCACCCGGTCACACCAGTCGCAGCAGCCCGGGCCTGAGACCCACCATCACCCAGGCCCCCCCAGGCCCCACCCAACAGGGGAAAAGCACACCCCCACACAGACCCCCTCACCGCACGCCCCAACACCCTAAAAAAAACAACCACCTGCGGACACCTTGGAGTTCCCAGAGCAACAAGGCCGGCACCAGGACCTGCACCAACCCACGCATACTGTGGCATGTCCAGGGCAACCCAGACCCCCCAGGCACAGGCAGGGCCCCGCCCCGGGCGCAAGGCAGCGGCAAGCCACCAGGTCCAGGCCCAGCTCCACCAGCCACGCCAGAGCGGCCCGGTCACCCGGTACAGAGCCAGCAGCCACCACCCCAAGGCCCCTAAGGGACCCTGCCCCACACCGCAAGACAGCCCCACCCGCAAGCCCCCAAAACTGCCCTCCAAGCCCGACACACAGTCCCCCCCAGCAATGACCAACCCGGTCCCCACGACCCGAGAGACCACCAGACGCCCGAAGCCACACAGCCCCCCCCAGCACACACCCAACCGCCCAGAGCGACGGGACAGCAACCCACCACCAACACTATGTGATCAAGCTAATCAGAGGGGACCAGAGAGAATTAAATTCAGCCAATTGATGTTTTGAGGAGGCAGACATTGTTTCCATGCTAATATAATCTAAAAGAAAATTTCTAAACTGGTTAATACACAGATTGTTCTTCGCTTTCCAGTTCATGAGAATAGTTTTCTTTGCTATACATAACACTGTGAGGATCATGTGTGCTAAGCTAAATTCCACGTTGATGTTGTCTAAGTCACCCAGTATGCACAGTGTGGGGCATGCAGGAATGCTACACTTTAGCCATGTTGATAGGTCCGCACAGACTTCAAGCCAGAACTTCTGGACAGGCGCACAAAACCACAAAGCGTGTGCATAATCATCAGGTGTGTTATCTGTGCAATGTGAGCAGATGTTTGAGTGTGTTAGACCCATCCTTTGTCCTGTATAGTGTGTTCTATGAAGAATTTTGTATTGTATGAGCTGTAAATTAGGATTTCGAGTCATTGTGAAGGTGTTCAAACATATTTGTGGCCAGAAGCTATGACTAGAACTGATGGATAAATCTGCCTCCCATTTTGAGGACGGTAGAGATATTGTGTCATCTATCTTAGACAATAATTTATATATTTTTGATAGTACTTTTGGGGTGCAGATGCTTAGAAATTCTGCTACCCTAATCGGGAGTTGTAAGTCTGGTTGGTGGAGGATATATTTCTTTGTTATTAAAGACTTAAGTTGTTGATATTCTAGAAATTTATTGCTGCCTATCTCATGTTGTGATATGAGCTCATCATGAAATAAAATGTCCATTTTGGATTATATGTTCCAGATGTTTGATTCCTTTGATCTTCCACAGAGTAAAGTTTAGCATTTTTTTGTTTTGCAGGATGTCAGGATTGTTCCAGATGGGTGTAAGCTTACACGGGACAAGTGAAGACTTAGTTATTTTTAGAATGTCCCACCAGGCTGTGAGAGAGGTGCTGATGTTAATGCTTTTGAAACATTTGTGATTTTTCACGTTTTGACTAATAAGTGGCAGGTCAGAGATTTCCAGATTATCACACAATGCTTGTTCTATACTTATCCATGTTCATCTATTGGGCTAGGTTTAAACCATTTTGATATATACTGTAACCTATTGGTTAAGGAATAGTGCTGAAAATTAGGTAAATCTAATCCACCCTGTCCTTGGTCTTCTGTAGGGTTTTTAAACTAATACGTGGTGGTTTGTTTTTCCACAGAAATTTAGAGATGCATGAATCTAGTGACTTAAACCAAGTAGCAGGTGGTTTTATGGGGATCATTGAGAACAAATAGTTAACTTTTGGTAGTATCATCATTTTAATGGTTGTAACTCTCCCCATAAGTGATATAGGTAAGGACTTCCAACGAGAGAGATCGTCCTTTACTGTCTTTAATAATTGCACATTGAGGCGGCCTGTTGCCACTGCGGGTTCTTTCAGAGAGACTCAGAGACAGAGGACGGTTCAACGTATAGTTTATTTAACCCTTTTTCATGAATGTGGAGTCGTTCGCAGGCCTTCCCTCCCGGTTCGTGCTGCCGACTCCACTTCAATACTCCTTCCAGCTCTGAGTTTTTAAAAGAGGAGAGTGATTAGACAAGTGACTGCCGGTGTACTAATCACTCACCTAGTCCTGCTCCCCAGAGCTCTCTCCACAGCTCTCTCCTGCAGCTGATGCACCACGCCCCCTCAACATACCTCCACCGCCTGACCTTGGCCGGGGAGCGGTCCGGCCTAACAGACTTTTGACCCTACCGGGGGACCTAAGCATGATGAAATGAAAAAGAAATATGGTCCAGAGGTTTTCCACCTGAAGGTTCTTTTAGTATGTTAGAAATAAGAAAATTAGAAGAAAAGTTTTGCAAATATGAGAAAGAGATGAAGCAAAAAAAAGAAAATTAAGTTTAAATAAGAAGTAAGAAAGGTATAGAATGTTGGAAAAAATAAAGTGTATTAAGAGAAAGAAAGGAAAATGTTAAACAAATGCCATGACGGAATGATGATAATAATTTAGTATGTGGACGAAAAGATAATTCAGCTCTGATTAAGACTGAATCTTCTTTTAAACCACCACCATATTCCACTGATAACACTTTTTCTCCTTCTGCACCTCTTTACCCCACCCTGAGCGCTCTCGCTGTGCCGGATCCAGACCTGGACTCCTGCCCTCCACGACGCCTGCAACAACAACAGCCAGCCCTGCCACAAGCCTCTGGCTCTCGGGAAGAAGGGACTTCTTCCATCCTCCCTCGGGAAGAAATTCCATCATCCTCACAACATCAGTTACATAGGTCTGATGATGAGGAAAAGGAAGACGTTTGGTTCTCCAGCGTACCTGCCCAAGAACTTTTAACGCAAGTGACAAAAATCCTTTACCCACAATCTGGACTTCAGAGATCTAAACGTGAGAAAAAACAAAACCAGATTCAAACCATGCCTATGGTTAAAGTTGCAGTTCCCACTGGACCATTACTGGTTTATCGACCCTGGACTGAGACTGACATCATGGAAGCATAACAATGCTTACCAGATCCAGAGATTTCTGGACCCCATTTTGCTGACGAGTTGCGAGATTTCTGCGCACAATTCTGCCCGACCGGGGTTGAATTGCGTTGCATATTGGCAAAAAAGTTCAAACTGACCGACCTCTGCAAAATAGAGGCCAGTATGCTACAACTGGATTTGCGACCTACCAACAGTGAACGAGGACATAATGATAACGCTCAATATGAAGCAGCCATCCAAAGACTGTGTCAAGCCATCACCACTCAATTTCCAACCAAAATCAATACGTCCCACATTTACACCTGCAAACAGAAACCCGGTGAAGGGACTGATGATTTTGTACACCGCATCCTTGAGGAAGTCAGCAAGCACAGCGGTCATCAGAGACCAAGGGATTTGGGTAATGAATCAGGACCATGGGAGAGTATTGCATGCAATGCAATAATTAAAGGCCTCATGCCAGATGTCGCCACTGAAGTAAAAGACATTTACGTGGGATGGTGTGAGCGTCCTCGTTTGGCTGACGTTCGCCGATATGCTCGCCATGCTCAGAACCAAGTTGAGACGCGTAAGATATAGGACAAGTGTGAAAAGGAGCTGCATTTGGCAGCCATGACCATGTATTACGCAGTTGGTGTAAACAGAAGACGAGGCCGAAGTCGAAGACGTGGACGTGTGGGAGAGGAGGTCGAAATGGGCCATGCCAGAGCTATGATCCGAATATTTGTTTTTACTGTGGCTGTGTCCACAGCTAAAAAGTGATGAAATTGGGCAAAAGGCTGACTGAGGGTGGGAGGCAGGTTCTGGACGTCACGCAGCAGCGGAGCCTCCACTAATGGGTGATAGCACAAACACACTCACACATTTTTCCTGCTCTGTGTAGTGAAGCAACGCTTGCCGACTGTGATTCACGTAGTAAAGTTTTGCATGCTATTTCCGTCCTAGAGCAAAGATATTTCTCTCAGAATATAGGAACTTATGTTCATCAGTAGTGACGTCAGGGGAGTTTGATTGTCCTCCAAAGTTAAGTGGAAACCACGTTTACTCTATGTCTGCATCAGGCCAGGTTGTGAAGGAGAAAATGACATCGCCCATTGCGTGTGTCACTCCCGATGGGCTCTCCTTCAAACACTCATTTTTGTTATCAGAGTTGTGTCCCATTAACCTGATGGGCTGTGATCTCATGTGTAAATTAGGCATTATTTTAACTTCTACACCAGAGGGTGTTAACGTTATGTTACAGCCTGACAAAGTTTTCACAGCAGTGCAGTTTGATTCATCTGCACTTACATATGCTTATGAGTGGAAACTTCCCAGCTCTCCTTTTTCCCAACAACTAGTGGAAGAAGCAAAAGCGTAAGTTTCACCCCTTTCTGATTTCATGCAACCTGCTGATTTGCACTGAACATCACACATTTCTTTGGGGCCTGACAATGACTATGAGAAGAAGTGAAAAAATATGTGCGCCTACTTTATTGGCTGTGTCGCTCACTCCAGAGCAATTCGATTTTTTTAATGTTTGTGGTACTCGCCCTCACATTTCCTTGGCCAAACCTACACACTGGCATTGACAAGGTGTGGGAGAGTTTGTTGTTACATGTCAGAAAGAAACGGATTGGACCGTTTCACCTGCTGATCCAAATTTGATGTTTTCTGAACGATTGTCAGCATACAAAAAAACATTTTTGAGTACAATGCATTGTCAAAGAACTGTGGAATTAATTCCTACCACAGAATCACATTTTGAAGCATGTTTTTAATCTGAAAAAGATTTGTCTTCGATACCCATGTTGGCTGAAGTGCCCAATGATCTTTGGGCGAAGAGAAAATATGATGTGGGGTTGTTTATTGTTGAAACTAGATTAGAAGTAGATAAATATGAAGGACAAAGCAGTTTGAACGTGGTTTGAGAGAAGGAATTAATTTTATTGCAAAATCCAAATTCATGCATAACTTGTCAAATAGATAGTGATGTGTCGTTCGTGAGCGATTCGTTCGATATGAACAAATTTTTTATATGACTCGGGAGTAACGAGTTGTCTCAGTGAGTGATTCGTTCATTTTCATGCAGTACCCTTCCTCACCACATGGCAGGCGGCAGCTTCATAAGCTCAGTCAGCAGGACAGGAAACAGTATTGATTCGTTCATGACTCAACTCCTCGACTGACGGGTCCTCGCACAGGAAACAGTATTGATTAGTTTACGACTCAACTCCTTGGGTCTTCGTTCATTTGTCACGTTTTAAATTCTACGTTTCATTTGACAGGCTGAAGAGCAGTAGGCACAACAGTTCGTTCACAAACCGCATCATTAATCTCATAGACTATTCTACCATCAACAACTTGGAAACCACAATCGACTCTCTAGATGCAGAAAAAGCATTTAATGGAGGGAACTGGAAATTTTTCTTCGCAGCATAAAACAAATTCGGGTTTGGGTCACACTTCATCAACTGGATAAGGATATTATATAGCTCCCCAAATGCAAGTGTCAGGACAAATGATCAAACTTCTCCAAGCTTCAGTCTGCAGAGAGGTACAAGACAGGGTTGCTCACTTTCTCCCTCACTTTTTGCTATTTTCATCAAACCTTTAGCAGCTGCTATCAGACAAGATAGAAATATTAAAGGCATCCAACCCCAAAATATTGAGCATAAAATAAGTCTTTATGCTGATGATGTATTATTTTTCCTTCAGAACTCAGAGACGTCTCTCACTCACACGATCACACTCATAAATAAATTCTCGGCACTTTCTGACTACTCTATTAACTGGTCTAAGACCACAGTTCTGCCCATTAACTGTAGGGTCCAGAATATACCTGCGATCACTTTACAGTCAGGAAATATTAGATATTTAGGCATAAACATTTCCTCCAGGCTCTCAGAGCTAACAAAGCTAAATTATGTGCAATTATTAAAGAGAGTAGAGGACGATCTCTCTCGTTGGAAGTCCTTACCTATATCACTTATGGGGAGAGTTACAACCATTAAAATGATGATACTACCAAAAGTTAACTATTTGTTCTCAATGATCCCCATAAAACCATCTGCTACTTGGTTTAGGTCACTAGATTCATGCATCTCCAAATTTCTGTGGAAAAACAAACCACCACGTATTAGTTTAAAAACCCTACAGAAGTACGTTGTAATCGTTGAGGATTCTATATTCACCCCCTCATTAGAGGCACGTGTTGCAGATTGATGACACTGAATCTTCTTCTCTGTTCATTGCTGGCATCATTCCCAGCATCGTAAGTGTTCGTGGCATTGTTAGCCTCTTCTTCTGGATCTTGATATCGAGAATCCTTTTGTATTTCTGGTTTGTAAGTCCTCTCTCTTTGTTCACCGGAGTCTTCGTCTCTTTGTCCTTGAGTTTGGTGATTTTTTCTTCTTTTGATGCCTTGACACAGTGTGACAGGTGATACCACGTGGGAGATCCTTTAACTTGGACTGCTGTCCCTGTGCTGCGAAATGGCTGTGCTGCTCAAATGGTCTCTCCTTCATCATATACACAGTTATTTATACATCACCTTCCACCATGAAGCGTTGTCCCTTTTTGTTTCTCTCTTTGTTCTTAAAATGCTGTTATGCATGTCTAAACCAATCCATTAAACTAGATCATTTTGGCAGTAAAGCGATCTACAATGTGCTTGGTCGCAAAGCTGCTCATCTGTGGTAAACAGCTCTTCAGAAAGGCATTCTTCAATTGATTTCACTAATTTTATGTAATAATTTTGTGATTTCCTACAAAACTACACTTCTTCTCCCATCTGTCTGAGTATTTAATATTGTCTGGGTCCCGTTAAAACATGTATTTTTCCCATCTAATTCCTTGTTTGCTTTAAAACAAGTATTCCCCATTTTCTATCCCTTCAGTAGCCAACCAGTTTGTATGGAGTACACTGGAGCAACTTGACTGATCAGTAAAACACTGCTTTTGTTGTCACCGCAAGGCTTCCCCCGTCGGTTGTTTCACTGAGACACTACTGAGTAACTACAACTCAACACAGTTTATACACATAACATTCATATACATACTAACAAACAAACAAACAATAATTTATCGCAATTTTCTCATCTCTGTTTGAACGTACACCCAGGTAAATATTCCTGTCTTCTCATACCGACTATGGACCCATTCATTGTTTAACTTCACTGTTTTGCGATTCCTAATTGAATATTACACATTGACATTGAACTTTACTGGATAAGCAGGTCTTCATTGCATTCAGCAGCCTATATGTGAGCATCTATGTGTAAGCTGTTCTTCTTTGCATTTATCAGCAGCAAGCAATTCTTCACTGCACATGCATATGTAAATAGTAAAACAATTCCAATGTGTTAGCGAAACCTTCGATATCACAGTGGTTTCTAAGATCTATTTTAAGTTCTTTGCCATCAGTGAGATGACATAGTTTACAAAGTGTGTCAAATTATCACTGAAGATCTTTTCAGGAATTTCAAAACTAGAAATGAGATATTTTACGCGTGATTTTGCTACTGAGAGTGCATCTGCTTGTGCACATGGAAATATTTCAGACCATTTGGTAAAAACCTCTGTTGTCACTGAGCAGAATCGTTTCCCTTAACATTAATTTAGTTCAATGAAATCTACACAATAATGAAATAATGAAATCCAAACAAATATGTTGAAAAAGATACACTGGCTTAGGGAATTATCTTCGTTTTGGTCTTAGATTGCCCTGTGGAATGTATTTTGCACATATTTGACCTGCTAGACAAAACTTTATTAATTTATTTATTCTAAAAAAAAAAATTCAATAATTAGTAAAACCATATGCTGTAAAAACCTTGTTCATTATTGCTTCCATCCCTCCTGTTGAGACATGACATGGTCCGTGGCTCAATACTGCAGCATATTTAAACAAATTCTTTGGCAGTATGGTTTTCCTTCCGGTCATTCATACGAGTCTATTGTAGATGGCAATTGAATAACATCTAACAATGCTAAAATATTTGTAGTTTATACATTTAGCTGTGGATGTCAACATACCTGTTTTTCCAATGCTGTGTTAACACATGTACAGTTGAGAAGGCATACTGACTGTCAGTGTAAACGTTAACAACCTTTTTGTTATTTAATTTACAAGCTTCAGTTAAAGCTACCAATTCGACTGCTTGAACAGAGTAATTTTTTGGTAGTGGTTGTTTTAAGAAAACTTCAGTTTCTGTTACTACTGCAAATCCTGTAGCATTTGTGCCATCAGGGTTTTTTGCTTGACCTGTTGAATAAATATAGTTATTTCTGCATTTTCATAACGTATATCAGTTAAGTCTGGCCTGGGTAAAACACTGATGGTTATTTCTGACATGCAATCATGAGGCTTTCCATCTGTGGGGTAGGTAGCAGTGTGGATGGATTAAGTGTAGCACATCTCTCGACAACAAGGTGTGGCTGTGAAAGAAGAACTGTTATGTAGGAGAGATGTCTGGTAAAGATATTTTGTTAAGTAACCATATCACAGCCACTGCATGAGGTACCTTAAGTGTTAATGGGTGAAATAACACCATTATTGTTGATGCCTGCACTGCCAATGGCTTCTGGCCATTGATTCAAAAGTACGATCTCGTCCCTTTTTCCCCCTTTCAGTGGACACTGGCCCCTAATTACCGCAATTCAGCAGGGGTTCTTTCATTAGGAGTACTGGACTCCCCCGTGCACGGTTTCAGCTCCGACCCTGGACAGCGGAAAAAACGTTGAGATCTGGTTTGAGGACCCAATTGTTGAGAAAAGTCTCTCAATGAGACTCAGAGTTGCTGGAGTCAGTTAATGCAAAGGTTTAATCTTGCAGCAAGTTCAAGAATGTGTGTGTGTATGGGTGTATGTGTGCGAACGTGTGTGAGTTTGTGTGTGTGAGAGTTTAAAGAACCTGTTATCCACAGGCAGGTCTTAACTAGTATGGCACGGGTCCAGCCTGTCTCATCTTTTTTGGAAGGTCCAGCGCTCGGCCGTAACCCTTCTGTCTGTTTGGACTCTCACATACATTCGGTTAATCATAGAAAAACGAGAACAAAACTTTTTAGCCCCTTAAATTCATAAAACAGACATGGTGCAGTTATTTCCATTCTAGAAAATAAGAGTAATCACCACCATTCCTATAAATTCTGGATATTCTAACAATCTGAATCTTTTTTAAATGTTCGATGAAGCCCTTTGCTGTTCTGTTTAGAGACTCAGCTGATCATAAACCAAGTTTTGCTCTTGAACCAAGCTTCTAAACTCTTAACCTTTTTCATTTCTCAGTTAGTATTCACTTTAAAACTGATTAAAAGAAAAATTAAATGAATGCCTATCAACAAATGTGGGATCTAAACTCTAGTGCTTCCTCTAAAATAATTTCCTTTCTCAATTCAGAAATGTGTGTGTGTAAGTCACAACACCCGTGACACCAAAACGGCTTTCTTTTCTCTCTTTTCTCTACACTCTGCACTGTGAGCACACACACCAAATCAGAAAGGCTTTTTTCTCTCTTTTTTACATTATGGACTGTGGGGAAACAAAACCGCTCTCTCTTTTTTTTTTTTTTATTGTGTGCCAGGGCGTTGTCTCACGTATTAGATTATGCTTAAGATACGAATGGGTTTATCAGTCACATCAGAATCCATACATACTGATCCTCCCGTAATAAAATGGTCGGATCTTATCAAACACACTTTGTTTCTTGTGACAAGTCAGCGAAACAGCGTATACACGTCAAGACACTGAATCAAGTTTGCCACAAGAACTCATAAGTTTGGCAGTATTGCTCTGCCGTCAGCAATCATACACCCATTTTATTTTCATGAGACATGTGCAGGCACCTGTTCATCTACTGTTCTATCACTATGAATTAGTTTATCTATTATCAATAAGGACACTTCTACAACTACTATCAAAGTATGTCCGGACTTCTTATGTTGTCAGTTGCTATATATGAATAAGTGGGTTGCTACTGAAAAGCATTAAGCATGTCACACAGCCCAAACATATAACATTTCAGGACACACCACACAGTTAACAACCACAGTGAAGCGTGTCAAAGCCCAAACATGTAACATTCAACAGGACACTTACACAACACATTCAAATCAAACAGTCAGACAACATACAAGAACCTATACCCCAGCCGGCATTGCTCCCTGCCTATTTTCCTACAACTCACTATGTGTGCGCACACCTTTATTCACAAACTCTTCAACTTATACTCTTTTACCGAAGCTGCTACAGCTCGATTGGCCAAATACCCTTAGATCCTATTTCGGTGAATTTGACATCTGCCTTGCATGTAACAGATTAGCGGTTTAGCAGTTTTAATTTAGTTTGAGTGAAGGAATTCATTTAATAGCAAAATCCGAAATCGTGAAGAACTCATGGAAGTAAGCTTATTCTCGGATTCCTGAATCTTTAAATTTGGTCTTTCTTTTACTGCAAAGTACAACGTTGAGCAGCACTAATGAGTTGTTTCTATTTTTGGCAGGCTTTACCTTTGCGGATGAAGCCCTTTCTGTCTGTGCAAAAGAAATCTTGTTACTGTGCAGAGTGACTTCTCTGAGTAGAGTCGCCTTACTTGTTGCGACTGTGCCGATGTTCGAAGCTGGAGTGCAAAGTTGTTGCTTGAATGGTGCTCGCTGGAGCGTGCGGTAGTGTAAAGTTATACCATTTAAAAGGGCTGAAGAGTGCTCAGTGCAGCGGGTGGGCGGAGGTGCGGAATGCGAAGTAGACTTTAACACGGCTCTGGGAGCGAGCCGAGTGCGGGCTAACCAGGAGAATTGCTTGAAAGAAACGCGACACCGAATGAGCGGTCAGAACAAAGCCTCAATACGGTGTTCCTGTGGTGTTTTTATAAAATGCGGTGAAAAAAAAGGTGTGAATGCCCCATAGAAAACTAAAAGGTGGATCGGAAGTGTTCGGCTGCAAGAAGGTGTGAATGTCCGACTATATTTGGTGAAAAGCAGGTGAAGCAAGGTCTGAATGCCCAACCTTACATCATCAAAAGCGAGATCAGAGGTTTTTGGCTGCAAGAAGGCCATAGTTTGCCAAAAGCGGGTAAGGTGCGAATGACCGACTAAATATAAACAAAAGTGGGGGCGGAGGTCTTCGGATGCAAGTGGGTGTGAATATCCCACCATACAAGTATGGTGGAGAGGAAGCTGTGAATGGCCGACCATAGTTTGCAAAAAGCGGGTGAGAAAAGGTGCGAATGTCCAACCATACATGATCAAAACAGGGAGCGGAGGTGTTTGGCTGCGACAAGGTGTGAATGTCCACCCATAATTAATGAAAAGCGGGCAACAAGTAGGTTCGAATGCCCAACCATACATCATCAAAAGCAGGAGTGGATGTGTTCGGCTACAAGAAGGTTTGAATGTCCGACAATAGTTGGTAAAAAGTGGGTATGAAAAGGTTCGAATGCCCAAATTCGGCTGAAAAAAACTGTGTTCGGATGCAAAAAGGTGTGAATGTTTGACTAAAGTTTGTAAAAAGCGGGTAAGACAAGGTGCGAATGCCTGACAATGTATGATGAAAAGCGGGAGCGGAGGTGTTCAGCTGCAAGGTCTAAATGTCCATCATTAATTGCTAGAAAACATGAAAGAAAATTTTCGAAAATCAATCCGCACATGATCATAAGTGGGAGAGGAGGTGTTCAGCTGCAAGAAGGTGTGAATGTCCTACCATAATTGCTGAAAAATGTGTTAGAAATGGTAAGAATGCCGGACCATACATCATCAAAAGCTAGAGAGGTGGTGTTCGGCTGCAAGTAGGTGTGAATGTCTGACTAAAGTTCAAATATATTAACAAAAGCGGGAGGAGAGGTCTTCGGATAAGTGGTTGAGAATTTCCAACCATAATCTATAAAATGCGGTGAAAAAAAAGGTGTGATAGAAACCTAAAAGGTGGAGCGGAAGTGTTCGGCTGCAAGATGGTGTGATTGTCCGTCTATAGTTGGTGAAAAGCAGGAAAATCAAGGTCTTAATGCCCAATCTTACATCATCAAAAGCGAGATCAGAGATGTTTGGCTGCAAGAAAACGGGTAAGGTGTGAATGACCGACTAAATATCAACAAAAGTGGGGGCGGAGGTCTTCGGATGCAAGTGGGTGTGAATATCCCACCATACAAGTATGGTGGAGAGGAAGCTGTGAATGGCCGACCATAGTTTGCAAAAAGCGGGTGAGAAAAGGTGCGAATGTCCAACCATACATGATCAAAACAGGGAGCGGAGGTGTTTGGCTGCGACAAGGTGTGAATGTCCACCCATAATTAATGAAAAGCGGGCAACAAGTAGGTTCGAATGCCCAACCATACATCAACAAAAGCAGGAGTGGATGTGTTTGGCTACAAGAAGGTTTGAATGTCCGAGCATAGTTTGTAAAAAGCGGGTAAGAAAAGGTGCGAATGCCCGACAATGTATGATCAAAAGAGGGAGTGGAGGTTTTCGGCTACAAGAAGGTTTGAATGTCCGAGCATAGTTTGTAAAAAGCGGGTAAGAAAAGGTTCGAATGCCCGAACATACACCATCAAAAGAGGGAGCGGAGGTGTTCCGCTGTAAGATGGTGTGAATGTCCGACCATAGTTGGTAAAAAGCGGGTAAGAAAAGGTTCGAATGCCCGAATATATACCATCAAAAGCGGAAGCGGAGGTGTTCGGCTGTAAGAAGGTGTGAATGTCCGACCATAGTTGGTAAAAAGCGGGTAAGAAAAGGTTAAAATACCCGACTGTACACAATCAATAGCGGGAGCGGAGTTGTTCGGCTACAAGAAGGTGTGAAAGTCCGACCATGGTTTGTAAAACGCGGGTAAGACAAGGTGCGAATGCCCGACAATGTATGATCAAAAGAGGGAGCGGAGGGGTTCGGCTGCAAGGACTGAATTTCCAACCATAATTTGTAAACACCGTTGAAGAAAAGGTTCGAAAGCCCGACTATACACCATCAAAAGCGGGAGCAGAGGTGTTCAGCTGCAAGAAGGTCTGAATGTCCACCAATAATTACTGAAAAATGGGTAAGAAAAGGTGTTAATGCCCAACTATACATCATCAAAAGCAGAAGTGGATGTGTTCGGCCACAAGAAGGTTTGAATGTCCGACCATAGTTTGTAAAAGGCGGGTAAGAAAAGGTTCGAATGCCCGAACATACACAATCAAAAGAGGGAGCGGAGGTGTTTCGCTGCAAGAAGGTGTGAATGTCCGAGCATAGTTTGTAAAAAGTGGGTAAGAAAAGGTTCGAATGCCAGAACATACACCATCAAAAGAGGGAGCGGAGGTGTTCCGCTGTAAGAAGGTGTGAATGTCCGACCATAGTTGGTAAAAAGCGGGTAAGAAAAGGTTAAAATACCCGACTCTACACAATCAATAGCGGGAGCAGAGTTGTTTGGCTAAAAGAAGTTGTGAAAGTCCGACCATGGTTTGTAAAAAGCGGGTAAGAAAAGGTTCGAATGCCAAAATATACACCATCAAAAGCGGAAGCCGAGGTGTTCGGCTGCAAGTAGGTGTGAATGTCAGATCATAATTTGCAAAAAGCTGATGAGAAAGGTGTGAATGACCGACAATAATTGCTGAAAAATGTGTTAGAAAAGGTAAGAATGCCCGACCATTCATCATCAAAAGCGGGAGAAGAGGTGTTCGGCTGCAAGAAGCTGTGAATGTCCAGCCATAATTACTCAAAAACGGGTAAGAAAAGGTAGTATTGCCAGACCATAAATTATCAAAACAGGGAGCGGAGGTGTTCCGCTGTAAGAAGGTGTGAATGTCCGACCATAATTGGTAAAAAGCGGGTAAGAAAAGGTTAAAATACCCGACTGTACACAATCAATAGCGGGAGCGGAGTTGTTTGGCTACTAAAAGCAAGAAAAAAAGTTTAAAAAAAGTTTCTTTTCAAACCGGAAGGATAGTGGGGGTCTGACGGCTTTGCTTTGCGGTAAGACGTATTGCATCACTTCCTGTTGCTTTGTGTGTGTGCACTGTGACAGTTCTCGCTCTCCTTGAACTACTAATAATCACCTTATTTCTCCCTATAATTTACACATCTTGCATAGTTAACTCTATCCCATACTTGTTATATTCTAACGCTCACTCTTACAGATCTTTAGTCTTTATTTTTCACTTTTTAGCGGTGTATCTGGTTCTCTAGCTTAGCATGGCTACCAGTTCTCTTCCTCTATCTCCTGCTTTCACCTGCTCCGTGTGTCAGATGTTTAGTTACTCCTCTGCCTCCTTTAGTGGTAATGGTACATGTAACAAATGTAGTCTTTTTGTAGTTTTGGAGGCAAGGCTTTCTGAATTGGAAACTCGGCTCTGCACTGTTGAAAACCACCCGATAGCGAGCCAGGCCCCTTTAGTCAGTGCGGAGCCACCTAGCGTAGCTTGCTCTGTTAGTCGTCCCCGAGCAGATCCCGAGCAGCCGGGACTTAAGAGTGGCTGGGTGACTGTCAGGAAGAGGAGTCATAGTCCTAAAGTCAAGCCCGTGGTTCACCATCAACCTGTCCACGTTTCTAATAGATTTTCCCCACTCAGCGACACACCCGCTGAGGAGAAAACCCTGGTAATTGGCAGCTCTATAGTCAGAAACGTGGCATTAGAGACACCAGCGACCATAGTCAAATGCATTCCAGGGGCCAGAGCGGGCGACATAGAATCCTATTTAAAACTGCTGGCTAAGGATAAACGTAAATACGGTAAAATAGTTATTCACGTCGGCGGTAATGACACCCGGTTACGCCAATCGGAGGTCACTAAAATTAATGTTGCATCGGTGTGTAATTTTGCCAAAACAATGTCGGACTCCGTAGTTTTCTCTGGACCCCTGCCAAATCTGACCAGTGATGACATGTTTAGCCGCATGTCCTCATTCAATCGCTGGTTGTCTAGATGGTGTCCAGCAAACAACGTGGGCTACATAGATAATTGGCAATCTTTCTGGAGAAAACCTGGTCTGATGAGGAGAGACGGCATCCATCCCACTTTGGAAGGAGCGGCTCTCATTTCTAGAAATATGGACGAATTTATTAGTCATCCAAAAACATGACATCCCAGGGTTGAGACCAGGATGCAGAGTTGTAGTCTTACACACTTCTCTGCGGCTTCCCACCTGATGCTGCCCCCCCCTCAATCAAAAAACACAAAAGGAGCAAATCCTCTTGTGCAAAAAAAATTTAAAACAAAAACTTTAACTGAACAAAAACATCAAACTATTAAATGTGGTTTGCTGAATATTAGATCTCTCCCTTTGAAGTCTCTGTTAGTGAATGATTTGATTTGTGATCATCATATTGATATATTTTGTCTTACAGAAACCTGGCTGCAGCAGGAGGATCATGTTAGCATTAATGAATCAACTCCCTCTGACTATTTAAATGTTCATGTTCCTAGAACCACAGGTAGAGGAGGAGGAGTGGCAGCTATCTTCAGATCAGGGTTACTAATCAGTCCTAGACCCAAGATTAGTTTTAGCTCTTTTGAATCTCTGATTCTCAGTTTTTCCCACCCAAAGTGGAAATCACAAAAATCTCTTGTGTTTGTTGTTGTGTATCGTCCACCTGGCCCTTATTCTGAGTTTCTGTCTGAATTCTCAGAGTTTTTATCCCAGTTAGTGCTGAGTACAGATAAAGTCATTGTAGTGGGTGACTTTAATATTCATGTAGATGTTGAAAATGACAGCCTAAATATTAACTTTAATTCTATATTAGACTCTATTGGATTTTCTCAAAGTGTTCACAGACCTACTCACTGCCTTAATCATACCCTTGACCTTGTGCTGACTTATGGCATTGAGAGTGAACAGTTAACAGTGTTCCCTCATAACCCTGTCTTGTCTGACCATTTTTTAATAACTTTTGAATTTACATTACTTGACTACACGGTTTCTGAGAAGAATTCTACATATAGAAGGTGTCTGTCAGAGAATGCTGTAACCAGATTTAAAGAGTTGATTTCATCATCCTTTTCTTCACTGCCATGTGCTGATATGACACAGGATGGCTACCTAAATTTTACTCCAGTAGAACTTGACTCTCTTGTTGACAGCACTACAGCTTCAATGCGTACAACACTGGACAATGTTGCCCCTCTGAAAAGGAAGGTAATCAGTCAGAAGAGGTTGGCTCCTTGGTATAATTCACAGCTGCGTGCGTTAAAGCAGACTGCAAGAAAGCTGGAGAGACAGTGGCGTTCCTCTAATTTAGAAGAGTCTCAATTAGTCTGGAAAGATAGTTTAATAACGTATAAGAAAGCACTTCGTAAAGCTAGAACTGCGTATTATTCATTATTGATAGAAGAGAATAAGAATAATCCCAGGTTTCTTTTCAGCACTGTTGCCAGACTGACAAAGACTCCGAGCTCTGTTGAGCCATGTATTCCTTTAACTCTCAGCAGTGATGATTTCATGAGATTCTTCATCAATAAAATTGTTTCTATCAGAGAGAAGATTAATGGAATCCTTCCCATTATTATCACTGATGTATCATCAAGTAGAGCAGCTTTAGAAGTATCTTTCGAACCTGAATTGTATTTAGACAGCTTCTGTCCAGTTGATCTTTCTGAGCTAACAACAGCAATAGTCTCTTCTAAACCATCAACTTGTATGTTAGACCCAATCCCAACCAGACTGTTCAAGGAGGTTTTCCCCTTAATTGACACTTCCATATTGGATTTGATCAATCGGTCTTTGTTGATAGGATATGTACCTCAGACTTTTAAGGTTGCTGTAATTAAACCTTTACTTAAAAAACCTACTCTTGATTCAGAAGTGTTGGCTAATTATCGACCTATATCCAATCTCCCTTTTTTGTCCAAAGTTCTTGAAAAAATAGTTGCAGTTCAACTTTGTGATCATTTACATAGAAATAATCTGTTTGAAGAGTTTCAGTCAGGATTCAGAGTGCATCATAGCACAGAAACGGCACTGGTGAAAGTTACCAATGATCTCCTGTTAGCTTCTGATAGCGGACTTGTTTCTGTGCTTGTCCTGTTGGATCTCAGTGCTGCATTTGATACGATCGATCACAGCATTCTGTTACAGAGACTTGAACATGTTATTGGGATTAAAGGAACTGCATTAGGCTGGTTTAAGTCATATTTATCTGATAGATTCCAGTTTGTTCTTGTAAATGAGGAATCTTCCTCACACGTTGGAGTAAGTCATGGAGTTCCTCAGGGTTCTGTGCTTGGACCAATTCTTTTTACTTTATACATGCTTCCATTAGGTAACATTATCAGACAGCATGGCATAAATTTCCATTGTTATGCTGATGATACTCAGCTGTACTTATCTATGAAACCAGATGAAACCTACAGGTTGGTCAGGCTACAAGCCTGTCTTAAAGACATAAAGACCTGGATGACTCAGAACTGTCTGCTTTTAAATTCAGACAAAACTGAAGTTGTTCTCTTTGGACCTGAGCGCTTCAGGGAGAAATTGTCTAGTTATATAGTTACTCTAGATGGTATTTCCTTGGCTTCTAGTTCTACAGTGAGGAACCTTGGAGTTATTTTTGACCAGAATTTATCATTTGACGCACATATAAAACTGGTTTCTAGGACTGCCTTCTTTCACCTTCGTAACATTGCCAAAATCAGGAACATCCTGTCTCAAGGTGATGCAGAGAAACTAGTTCATGCATTTGTTACTTCAAGATTGGACTACTGTAATTCCTTATTATTGGGCTGTCCCACATATTCTCTGAAAAGCCTCCAGCTGATCCAAAATGCTGCAGCCAGAGTTCTGATGAGAACTAACAGGAGAGATCATGTTTCTCCAGTTTTAGCTTCTCTTCATTGGCTCCCTGTTAAATTCAGAATAGAATTTAAGATTCTTCTCCTCACATATAAAGCTCTTACTGACCGAACTCCATCATATCTTAAAGATCTCATTGTACAATATTTTCCTAACAGAGCACTTCGCTCCCAAACTGCAGGTTTACTTGTTGTTCCCAGAGTTTCTAAAAGTAGAATGGGAGGTAGAGCCTTCATTTATCAGGCCCCTCTCTTGTGGAATAAGCTGCCAGTAAATGTCCGGGAAGCAGACACCCTTTCCACTTTTAAGATTAGGCTTAAAACTTTTCTTTTCGATAAAGCTTATAGTTAGGGATGGCTCAGGTAATCCTGAAACATCCCATAGTTAAGCTGCTATAGGCTTAGACTGCTGGGGGACCTCATCTGTCACACCTTTCCTCACTTTGCTCTCTTTTTCCCCCTGTTTAATTTCAAAATTGATTTTATGTACATGTGACATTATTGTGGTTATTAACCTATGTTTCCCTGTTCCAACAGATATCCTTTGAATGGCGTTATGGTGTTTTTCCCCCCTCTTTTCCCTCTTTTCTGTCTTCTCAAACCCCAGCTGGTCGAGGCGGATGGCCACCCTTCCTGAGTCTGGTTCTGCCAGAGGTTTCTTCCTGTTAAAAGGGAGTCGTTCCTTTCCACAGTTGCCACAGGCACGCTCAGGACGGGAGATTGGACTGAAGACACATTTCGGTGCAATCTGTTGGTTTCCTTAGCTAGGATATTAATTTTTTTAATTAGCTCTATATGAATTAATTGGATTATGATTACAATGAATTGAATTCCAATTGGCTTGAATTGGACTATATTACTTAAGTGCCTTGAGATGACAATTGTTGTAATCTGGCGCTATATAAATAAAATTGAATTGAATTGAATTAAAAGGTGTGAAAGTCCGACCATGGTTTGTAAAAAGCGGGTAAGAAAAGGTGTGAATTCCGGACAATGTATGACCAAAAGAGGGAACGGAGGTTTTCGGCTGCAAGAAGGTCTAAATGTCCAACCATAATTTGTAAAAACCGGGGAAGAAAAGGCTCGGAAGCCCGACTATACACCATCAAAAGCGGGAGCGGAGGTGTTCAGCTGCAAGAAGGTCTGAATGTCCATCAATAATTGCTAGAAAACATGAAAGAAAATTTTCGAATATCAAACCGCACATGATCATAAGTGGAGGTTATCAGCTGCAAGAAGGTGTGAATATCCACCCATAATTCCTCAAAAATGGGTAAAAAAAAAGGTACGAATGCCCAACCATACATCATCAAAAGCAGGACTGGATGTGTTCGGCTACAAGAAGGTTTGAATGTCCGACCATAGTTTGTAAAAAGCGGGTAAGAAAAGGTTCGAATGCCCGAACATACACCATCAAAAGAGGGAGCGGAGGTGTTCCGCCATGAGAAGGTGTGAATGTCCGACCGTAGTTGGTAAAAAGCGGGTAAGAAAAGGTTAAAATGTCCGACTGTACACAATCAATAGCGGGAAGGGATGTGTTCTGCTACAAGGTGTGAAAGTCCGACCATGTTTTGTAAAAAGCGGTTAAGAAAAGGTGCGAATGCCCGACAATGTATGATCAAAAGAGGGATCGTAGGTTTTCGGCTGCAAGAAGGTCTGAATGTCCAACCATAATTTGTAAAAACCGGGGAAGAAAAGGCTCGAAAGCCCGACTATACACCATCAAAAGCGGGAGCAGAGGTGTTCAGCTGCAAGAAGGTCTCAATGTCCATCAATAATTGCTAGAAAACATGAAAGAAAATTTTCGAATATCAAACCGCACATGATCATATGCGGGAGAGGAGGTGTTCAGCTGCAAGATGGTGTGAATGTCCACCCATAATTCCTGAAAAATGGGTAAAAAAAGGTGCGAATGCCCAACCATACAACATCAAAAGCAGGTGTGAATGTCAGATCATAATTTGCAAAAACCTGATGAGAAATGGTGAGAATGCCCGACTATACACCATCAAATGCGGGAGCGGAGGTGTTCGGCTGTGAGTAGGTGTGAATGTCCGACCATACTTGCTGAAAAATATGACAAAGCAGTTTTCACTTGGTTCTAGTGAAGGAATTCATTTTATATCAAAATCCGAAATTGTGTAGAACTCGTGGAAATAAGTTTATTCTCGGATTCCTAAAGGTTTAGTGTTGTTCTTTGGTATACTGCAAAGTAATACTTTCTATTTTGTTGAAACCGATTCAGACATGGATAAATATCAAGGACAAAGCAGTTTTAACTTGGTTTGAGTGAAGGAATTCAATTTTATATCAAAATCCGAAATTGTGTAGAACTCGTCAATCGACGCCTATTCTCGGATTCCTGAAAAGGTTTAGAGTTGTTCTTTCCTATCCTGCAAAGCACAACGTTCTTTTTTTGTTTAAAGCTATTTAGACATGGATAAATATGAAGGACAAAGCAGTTCCTTCTGTAGGTACAGTAGCTCCCGGAATATGGTGACTGCAGGCCCTGAGCCTGGTGGACATAAGGCCCTCCTGCCCTGTGTTGGGTCCCAGGTTGCGGGGATGCCTATTGCAGCCAGTCTCTGGCTGCCCTCTCCGGGGTGGGAGGGACCAGGCGGATGAATTAATTATTCTGCTAGTTTATATATTTTAAACATAAACAATAAACATTTTTAAAACTTCCCTTGGCAAGGCAAATCTGTTTGGCATAAAAGGTATTCAGACTACAATTCTGCTGCCATAATGCACAACTCTGGATTTTGATATAAAATGAATTCCTTCACTCAAACCAAGTTAAAACTGCTTTGTCCTTCATATTTATCCATGTCATAATAGCTTTAAACAAAAAAAGAACGTTGTACTTTGCAGGATAGGAAAGAACAACAATAAACCTTTAGGAATCCGAGAATAATCTTATTTTCACGAGTTCTACACAATTTCGGATTTTGATATAAAATGAATTCCTTCACTCAAACCAAGTTAAAACTGCTTTGTCCTTCATATTTATCCATGTCTAAATAGCTTTAAACAAAAAAAGAACGTTGTACTTTGCAGGATAGGAAAGAACAACTCTAAACCTTTTCAGGAATCCGAGAATAAGCGTCGATTGACGAGTTCTACACAATTTCGGATTTTGATATAAAATGAATTCCTTCACTCAAACCAAGTTAAAACTGCTTTGTCCATCATATTTATCCATGTCTGAATAGGTTTCAACAAAAAAGAAAGTATTACTTTGCAGTATACCAAAGAACAACACTAAACCTTTAGGAATCCGAGAATAAGCTTCTTGTCACCAGTTCTACACAATTTCGGATTTTGATATAAAATGAATTCCTTCACTCAAACCAAGTTAAAACTGCTTTGTCCTTCATATTTACCCATGTCTAAATAGCTTTAAACAAAAAAGAACGTAGTACTTTGCAGGATAGGAAAGAACAACACTAATTTTTTTCAGGGATCCGAGAATAAGCTTCTTTTCACGAGTTCTACACAATTCCGGATTTTGATATAAAATGAATTCCTTCACTCAAACCAAGTTAAAACTGCTTTGTCCTTAATATCTATCCATGTCTGAATAGGTTTCAACAAAAAAGAAAGTATTACTTTGCAAGTATACCAAAGAACAACACTAAACCTTTAGTAATCCGAGAATAAGCTTATTTTCACCAGTTCTACACAATTTCGGATTTTGATATAAAATTAATTCCTTCACTCAAACCAAGTTAAAACTGCTTTGTCCTTCATATTTATCCATGTCTGAATCGGTTTCAACAAAATAGAAAGTATTACTTTGCAATATACCAAAGAACAACAATAAACCTTTAGGAATCCGAGAATAAACTTATTTCCACGAGTTTTACACAATTTCGGATTTTGATATAAAATGAATTCCTTCACTCAAACCAAGTGAAAACTGCTTTGTCATATTTTTCAGCAAGTATGGTCGGACATTCACACCTACTCACAGCCGAACACCTCTGCTCCCGCATTTGATGGTGTATAGTCGGGCATTCTCACCATTTCTCATCAGGTTTTTGCAAATTATGATCTGACATTCACACCTGCTTTTGATGATGTATGGTTGGGCATTCGCACCTTTTTTTACCCATTTTTCAGGAATTATGGGTGGACATTCACACCTTCTTGCAGCTGAACACCTCCTCTCCCGCATATGATCATGTGCGGTTTGATATTCGAAAATTTTCTTTCATGTTTTCTAGCAATTATTGATGGACATTGAGACCTTCTTGCAGCTGAACACCTCTGCTCCCGCTTTTGATGGTGTATAGTCGGGCTTTCGAGCCTTTTCTTCCCCGGTTTTTACAAATTATGGTTGGACATTCAGACCTTCTTGCAGCCGAAAACCTACGATCCCTCTTTTGATCATACATTGTCGGGCATTCGCACCTTTTCTTAACCGCTTTTTACAAAACATGGTCGGACTTTCACACCTTGTAGCAGAACACATCCCTTCCCGCTATTGATTGTGTACAGTCGGGTATTTTAACCTTTTCTTACCCGCTTTTTACCAACTACGGTCGGACATTCACACCTTCTTATGGCGGAACACCTCTGCTCCCGCTTTTGATGGTGTATAGTCGGGCTTTCGAGCCTTTTCTTACCCGGTTTTTACAAATTATGGTTGGACATTCAGACCTTCTTTTAGCCGAAAACCTCCGCTCCCTCTTTTGATCATACATTGTCGGGCATTCGCACCTTTTCTTACCCGCTATTTACAAAACATGGTCGGACTTTCACACCTTCTTGTAGCCGAACACATTCGCTCCCGCTATTGATTGTGCACAGTCGGGTATTTTAACCTTTGCTTACCCACTTTTTACCAACTACGGTCGGACATTCACACCTTCTTATGGCGGAACACCTCCGCTCCCTCTTTTGATGGTGTATGTTCGGGCATTCGAACCTTTTCTTACCCGCTTTTTACAAATTATGCTCGGACATTCAAACCTTCTTGTAACCGAACACATCCAGTCCTGCTTTTGATGATGTATGGTTGGGCATTCGCACCTTTTTTTTTACCCATTTTTGAGGAATTATGGGTGGACATTCACACCTTCTTGCAGCTGAACACCTCCTCTCCCACTTATGATCATGTGCGGTTGGATATTCGAAAATTTTCTTTCATGTTTTCTAGCAATTATTGATGGACATTCAGACCTTCTTGCAGCTGAACACCTCCACTCCCGCTTTTGATGGTGTATAGTCGGGCTTCCGAGCCTTTTCTTCCCCGGTTTTTACAAATTATGGTTGGACATTTAGACCCTCTTGCAGCCGAAAACCTCCGTTCCCTCTTTTGATCATACATTGTCCGGCATTGGCACCTTTTCTTACCCGCTTTTTAAAAACCATGGTCGGACTTTCACACCTTTTAGTAGCCAAACAACTCCGCTCCCGCTATTGATTGTGTACAGTCGGGTATTTTAACCTTTTCTTACCCGCTTTTTACCAATTATGGTCGGACATTCACACCTTCTTACAGCGGAACACCTCCGCTCCCTGTTTTGATCATTTATGGTCTGGCAATACTACCTTTTCTTACCCGTTTTTGAGTAATTATGGCTGGACATTCACAGCTTCTTGCAGCCGAACACCTCTTCTCCCGCTTTTGATGATGAATGGTCCGGCATTCTTACCTTTTCTAACACATTTTTCAGCAATTATTGTCGGTCATTCACACCTTTCTCATCAGCTTTTTGCAAATTATGATCTGACATTCACACCTACTTGCAGCCGAACACCTCGGCTTCCGCTTTTGATGGTGTATATTTTGGCATTCGAACCTTTTCTTACCCGCTTTTTACAAACCATGGTCGGACTTTCACAACTTCTTTTAGCCGAACAACTCTGCTCCCGCTATTGATTGTGTAGAGTCGGGTATTTTAACCTTTTCTTACCCGCTTTTTACCAACTATGGTCGGACATTCACACCTTCTTACAGCGGAACACCTCCGCTCCCTCTTTTGATGGTGTATGTTCTGGCATTCGAACCTTTTCTTACCCACTTTTTACAAACTATGCTCGGACTTTCACACCTTCTTGCAGCGAAACACCTCCGCTCCCTCTTTTGATTGTGTATGTTCGGGCATTCGAACCTTTTCTTACCCGCCTTTTACAAACTATGGTCGGACATTCAAACCTTCTTGTGGCCGAACACATCCACTTCTGCTTTTGATGATGTATAGTTGGGCATTCACACCTTTTCTTACCCATTTTTCAGTAATTATTTGTGGACATTCAGACCTTCTTGCAGCTGAACACCTCCGCTCCCGCTTTTGATGGTGTATAGTCAGGCTTTCGAGGCTTTTCTTCAACGGTGTTTACAAATTATGGTTGGAAATTCAGACCTTGCAGCCGAACAACTCCGCTCCCTCTTTTGATCATACATTGTCGGGCATTCGCACCTTGTCTTACCCGCGTTTTAAAAACCATGGTCGGACTTTCACACCTTCTTGTAGCCGAACAACTCCGCTCCCGCTATTGATTGTGTACAGTCGGGTTTTTTAACCTTTTCTTACCCGCTTTTTACCAACTATGGTCGGACATTCGCAGCATCTTACAGCGGAACACCTCCGCTCCCTCTTTTGATGGTGTATGTTCGGGCATTCGAACTTTTTCTTACCCACTTTTTACAAACTATGGTCGGACATTCAAAACTTCTTGTAGCAGAACACATCCACTTCTTCTTTTGATGATGTATGGTTGGGCATTCGCACCTTTTCTTACCCATTTTTCAGGAATTATGGGTGGACATTCACACCTACTTGCAGTCAAACAGCTCTGCTCCCACTTTTGATTATGTTTGGTTGGATATTCGAACCTTTTCTTAACTGCTTTTTACAAACTTTGGACGGACGTTCACACCTTCTTGCAGCCGAACACCTCCGCTTCCGCTTTTGATGGTATATATTCGGGCATTCGAACCTTTTCTTACCCGCTTTTTACCAACTATGGTCGGACATTCACACCGTCTTTCAGCGTAACACCTCCGCTCCCTCTTTTGATGGTGTATGTTCGGGCATTCGCACCTTTTCTTACCCGCTTTTTACCAACTATGGTCGGACATTCAAACCTTCTTGTAGCCGAAAACCTCCACTCCCTCTTTTGATCATACTTTGTCGGGCATTCGCACCTTTTCTTACCCGCTTTTTACAAACTATGCTCGGACATTCAAACCTTCTTGTAGCCAAACACATCCACTCCTGCTTTTTTTGATGTATGGTTGGGCATTCGAACCTACTTGTTGCCCGCTTTTCATTAATTATGGGTGGACATTCACACCTTGTCGCAGCCAAACACCTCCGCTCCCTGTTTTGATCATGTATGGTTAGACATTCGCACCTTTTCTCACCCGCTTTTTGCAAACTATGGTCGGCCATTCACAGCTTCCTCTCCACCATACTTGTATGGTGGGATATTCACACCCACTTGCATCCGAAGATCTCCGCCCCCACTTTTGTTGATATTTAGTCGGTCATTCACACCTTACCCGTTTTCTTGCCGCCAAACACCTCTGATCTCGCTTTTGATGATGTAAGATTGGGCATTCAGACCTTGCTTTTCCTGCTTTTCACCAACTATAGATGGACATTCACACCTTCTTGCAGCCGAACACTTCCGCTCCACCTTTTAGGTTTCTATCACACCTTTTTTTTCACCGCATTTTATAGATTATGGTTGGAAATTCTCAACCACTCATCCGAAGACCTCTCCTCCCGCTTTTGTTAATATATTTGAACTTTAGTCAGACATTCACACCTACTTGCAGCCGAACACCACCTCTCTAGCTTTTGATGATGTATGGTCCGGCATTCTTACCGTTTCTAACACATTTTTCAGCAATTATGGTAGGACATTCACACCTTCTTGCAGCTGAACACGTCCTCTCCCACTTATGATCATGTGCGGATTGATTTTCGAAAATTTTCTTTCATGTTTTCTAGCAATTAATAATGGACATTTAGACCTTCTTGCAGCTGAACACCTCCGCTCCCACTTTTGATCATACATTGTCAGGCATTCGAACCTTGTCTTACCCGCTTTTTACAAACTTTAGTCGAACATTCACACCTTTTTGCAGCCGGACACAGTTTTTTGCAGCCGAATTTGGGCATTCGAACCTTTTCATACCCACTTTTTACCAACTATCGTCGGACATTCACACCGTCTTACAGCGGAACACCTCCGCTCCCTCTTTTGATGGTGTATGTTCGGGCATTCGAACCTTTTCTTACCCGCTTTTTACAAACTATGTTCGGACATTCAAACCTTCTTGTAGCCGAACACATCCACTCCTGCTTTTGATGATGTCTGGTATGGCATTCGAACCTACTTGTTGCCCGCTTTTCAATAATTATGGGTGGACATTCACACCTTGTCGCACCCAAACACCTCCGCTCCCTGTTTTGATCATGTATGGTTGGACATTCGCACCTTTTCTCACCCGCTTTTTGCAAACTATGGTCGGCCATTCACAGCTTCCTCTCCACCATACTTGTATGGTGGGATATTCACACCTACTTGCATCCGAAGACCTCCGCCCCCACTTTTGTTGATATTTAGTCGGTCATTCGCACCTTACCCGCTTTTCGCAAACTATGGCCTTCTTGCAGCCAAAAACCTCTGATCTCGCTTTTAATGATGTAAGGTTGGGCATTCAGACCTTGCTTCACCTGCTTTTCACCAAATATAGTCGGACATTCACACCTTCTTGCAGCCGAACACTTCCGCTCCACCTTTTAGTTTTCTATGGGGCATTCACACCTTTTTTTCACCGCATTTTATAAAAACACCACAGGAACACCGTATTGAGGCTTTGTTCTGACCGCTCATTCGGTGTCGCGTTTCTTTCAAGCAATTCTCCTGGTTAGCCCGTGTTAAAGTCTACTTCGCATTCACTCTCTTTTCTCAGCAGACTAAAAGAAAGTTTCATCTTGGGGTCCCTGAAACTTCCATCCTGCACCGCTGTTTGCTTTTTCACAAGAGCAGAGGAGAGCGCACCGTTCCCAGCGGCACTACAGTACCGGGTCGATGCTTGGAGTGAACGGAGCAAGCTCCTTTTTCAACTCCTATTGATACAAATACATTTAATATGTGGTCCTTGCATAGACATATCACATATTAAACTGATAAGTACAGATACTACACTTGATCTTAGCCAAAAGGCCGAGAAGCGATATCTATCCACTGGTTCACGTCCGAGGGCCCTTCCTGGCACAATGCGCACTTGTAGCGGTGTTCTTTTTATGGCCATAGTGTCACTTTGCACCTCCGCCCACCCGCTGCACTGAGCACTCTTCAACCCTTTTAAATGGTATAACTTTACACTACCGCACGCTCCAGCGAGCACCATTCAAGCAACAACTTTGCACTCCAGCTTTGAACATCGGCACAGTCGCAACAAGTAAGGCGACTCTACTCAGAGAAGTCACTCTGCACAGTAACAAAATTTCTTTTGCACAGACAGAAAGGGCTTCACCCCCAAAGGTAAAGCCTGCCAAAAATAGAAACAATTCATTAGTGCTGCTCTCCACAGAAGTCTTCAGTAAAAGGCGAAGGACTTGTACGTTATGAAGAGAAACCAGAGTACGATTATCCATCACTGCGGGAGCAGGGCATCAGGCTAGTTGGCATAGCCACCTTCCCCATGGTGAGCTTTGCTTGGTTGAGACGCTTGCTCCCCACCCTTGCTCCTCGGCTGACCAAGTAGGAACAATCGGGCCCTATTCGATGGCTGCCTTGTCTTTTACTCTGTGCAAAAGACAAGGCAGCCACAAACAACACGGGAACACCGTATTGAGGCTTTTTTCTGACCGCTCATTCGGTGTCGCATTTCTTTCAAGCAATTCTCCCGGTTAGCCCGCACACGACTCGCTCCCAGAGCCGTGTTAAAGTCTGCTTCGCATTCACTCTCTTTTCTCAGCAGATTAAAAGAAAGTTTCATCTTGGGCTCCCTGAAACTTCCATCCTGCACCGCTGTTTGCTTTTTCACAAGAGCAGAGGAGAGCGCACCGTTCCCAGCGGCACTGCAGTACCAGGTCGATGCTTGGAGTGAACGGAGCAAGCTCCTTTTTCAACTCCTATTGATAAAAATCCATTTAATATGTAGTCCTCGCATAGAGGACATATCAGACATTAAACTGATAAGAACAGATACTACACTTGATCTTAGCCAAAAGGCCGAGAAGCGATAACTGTCCACTGGTTCACGTCCGAGGGTCCGAGGGTGAGAAAAGGTGCGAATGTCCAACCATACATGATCAAAACAGGGAGCGGAGGTGTTTGGCTGCGACAAGGTGTGAATGTCCACCCATAATTAATGAAAAGCGGGCAAAAAGTAGGTTCGAATGCCCAACCATACATCATCAAAAGCAGGAGTGGATGTGTTCGGCTACAAGAAGGTTTGAATGTCCGAGCATAGTTTGTAAAAAGCGGGTAAGAAAAGGTGCGAATGCCCGACAAAGTATGATCAAAAGAGGGAGTGGAGGTTTTCGGCTACAAGAAGGTTTGAATGTACGACCATAGTTTGTAAAAAGCGGGTAAGAAAAGGTGCGAATGCCCGAACATACACCATCAAAAGAGGGAGCGGAGGTGTTACACTGAAAGACGGTGTGAATGTCCGACCATAGTTTGTAAAAAGCGGGTAAGACAAGGTTCGAATATCCAACCAAACATAATCAAAAGTGGGAGCAGAGCTGTTCGACTGCAAGTAGGTGTGAATGTCCACCCATAATTCCTGAAAAATGGGTAAGAAAAGGTGCGAATGCCCAACCATACATCATCAAAAGAAGAAGTGGATGTGTTTTGCTACAAGAAGGTTTGAATGTCCGACCATAGTTTGTAAAAAGTGGGTAAGAAAAAGTTCGAATGCCCGAACATACACCATCAAAAGAGGGAGCGGAGGTGTTCCGCTGTAAGATGCTGCGAATGTCCGACCATAGTTGGTAAAAAGCGGGTAAGAAAAGGTTACAAAACCCGACTGTACACAATCAATAGCGGGAGCGGAGTTTTTCGGCTACAAGAAGGTGTGAAAGTCCGACCATGGTTTGTAAAAGGCGGGTAAGAAAAGGTGCGAATGCCCGACAATGTATGATCAAAAGAGGGAGCGGAGGTGTTCGGCTGCAAGGTCTGAATTTCCAACCATAATTTGTAAACACCGTTGAAGAAAAGCCTCGAAAGCCCGACTATACACCATCAACAGCGGGAGCGGAGGTGTTCAGCTGCAAGAAGATCTGAATGTCCACCAATAATTACTGAAAAATGGGTAAGAAAAGGTGTGAATGCCCAACTATACATCATCAAATGCCGAAGTGGATGTGTTCGGCCACAAGAAGGTTTGAATGTCCGACCATAGTTTGTAAAAGGCGGGTAAGAAAAGGTTCGAATGCCCGAACATACACAATCAAAAGAGGGAGCGGAGGTGTTTCGCTTCAAGAAGGTGTGAATGTCCGAGCATAGTTTGTAAAAAGTGGGTAAGAAAAGGTTCGAATGCCAGAACATACACCATCAAAAGAGGGAGCGGAGGTGTTCCGCTGTAAGAAGGTGTGAATGTCCGACCATAGTTGGTAAAAAGCGGGTAAGAAAAGGTTGAAATACCCGACTCTACACAATCAATAGCGGAAGCGGAGTTGTTCGGCTAAAAGAAGGGGTGAAAGTCCGACCATGGTTTGTAAAAAGCGGGTAAGAAAAGGTTCGAATGCCAAAATATACACCATCAAAAGTGGAAGCCGAGGTGTTCGGCTGCAAGTAGGTGTGAATGTCAGATCATAATTGGCAAAAAGCTGATGAGAAAGGTGTGAATGACCGACAATAATTGCTGAAAAATGTGTTAGAAAAGGTAAGAATGCCGGACCATTCATCATCAAAAGCGGGAGAACAGGTGTTCGGCTGCAAGAAGCTATGAATGTCCAGCCATAATAACTCAAAAACGGGTAAGAAAAGGTAGTATTGCCAGACCATAAATGATCAAAACAGGGAGCGGAGGTGTTCCGCCATAAGAAGGTGTGAATGTCCGACCGTAGTTGGTAAAAAGTGGGTAAGAAAAGGTTAAAATACCCGACTGTACACAATCAATAGCGGGAGCGAATGTGTTCGGCTACAAGAAGTTGTGAAAGTCCGACCATGTTTTGTAAATAGCGAGTAAGAAAAGGTGCGAATGCCCGACAATGTATGATCAAAAGAGGGAGTGGAGGTTTTCGGCTCAAAGAAGGCCTGAATGTCGAACCATAATTTGTAAAAACCGGGGAAGAAAAGGCTCGAATGCCCGACTATACACCATCAAAAGCGGGAGCAGAGGGGTTCAGCTGCAAGAAGGTCTGAATGTCCATCAATAATTGCTAGAAAACATGAAAGAAAATTTTCGAATATCAAACCGCACATGATCATAAGTGGGAGCGGAGGTGTTTAGCTGCAAGAAGGTGTGAATGTCCACCCATAATTCCTGAAAAATGGGTAAAAAAAAAGGTGCGAATGCCCAACCATACATCATCAAAAGCAGGACTGGATGTGTTCGGCTACAAGAAGGTTTGAATGTCCGAGCATAGTTTGTAAAAAGCGGGTAAGAAAAGGTTCGAATGCCCGAACATACACCATCAAAAGAGGGAGCGGAGGTGTTCCGCCATAAGAAGGTGTGAATGTCTGACCGTAGTTGGTAAAAAGCGGGTAAGAAAAGGTTAAAATGGCCGACTGTACACAATCAATAGTGGGAAGGGATGTGTTCGGCTACAAGAAGGTGTGAAAGTCCGACCATGTTTTGTAAAAAGCGGTTAAGAAAAGGTGCGAATGCCCGACAATGTATGATCAAAAGAGGGAGCGGAGGTTTTCGGCTGCAAGAAGGTCTGAATGTCCAACCATAATTTGTAAAAACCGGGGAAGAAAAGGCTCGGAAGCCCGACTATACACCATCAAAAGTGGGAGCAGAGGTGTTCAGCTGCAAGAAGGTCTCAATGTCCATCAATAATAGCTAGAAAACATGAAAAAAAATGTTCGAATATCCAACCGCACATGATCATAAGTGGGAAAGGAGGTGTTCAGCTGCAAGAAGGTGTGAATGTCCACCCATAATTCCTCAAAAATGGGTAAAAAAAGGTGTGAATGCCCAACCATACAACATCAAAAGCAGGTGTGAATGTCAGATCATAATTTGCAAAAACCTGATGAGAGATGGTGAGAATGCCCGACTATACACCATCAAATGCGGGAGCGGAGGTGTTCGGCTGTGAGTAGGTGTGAATGTCCGACCATACTTGCTGAAAAATATGACAAAGCAGTTTTCACTTGGTTTGAGTGAAGGAATTCATTTTATATCAAAATCCGAAATTGTGTAGAACTCGTGGAAATAAGTTTATTCTCGGATTCCTAAAGGTTTAGTGTTGTTCTTTGGTATACTGCAAAGTAATACTTTCTATTTTGTTGAAACCGATTCAGACATGGATAAATATGAAGGACAAAGCAGTTGTAACTTGGTTTGAGTGAAGGAATTAATTTTATATCAAAATCCGGAATTGTGTAGAACTCGTGAAAAGAAGCTTATTCTCGGATTCCTGAAAAAAATTAGTGTTGTTCTTTCCTATCCTGCAAAGTACTACGTTCTTTTTTGTTTAAAGCTATTTAGACATGGGTAAATATGAAGGACAAAGCAGTTTTAACTTGGTTTGAGTGAAGGAATTCATTTTATATCAAAATCCGAAATTGTGTAGAACTGGTGACAAGAAGCTTATTCTCGGATTCCTAAAGGTTTAGTGTTGTTCTTTGGTATACTGCAAAGTAATACTTTCTTTTTTGTTGAAACCTATTCAGACATGGATAAATATGAAGGACAAAGCAGTTTTAACTTGGTTTGAGTGAAGGAATTCATTTTATATCAAAATCCGAAATTGTGTAGAACTTGTCAATCGACGCTTATTCTCGGATTCCTGAAAAGGTTTAGAGTTGTTCTTTCCTATCCTGCAAAGTACAACGTTCTTTTTTTGTTTAAAGCTATTTAGACATGGATAAATATGAAGGACAAAGCAGTTTTAACTTGGTTTGAGTGAAGGAATTCATTTTATATCAAAATCCGAAATTGTGTAGAACTCGTGAAAATAAGATTATTCTCGGATTCCTAAAGGTTTAGTGTTGTTCTTTCCTATCCTGCAAAGTACAGCGTTCTTTTTTGTTTAAAGCTATTATGACATGGATGAATATGAAGGAAAAAGCAGTTTTAACTTGGTTTGAGTGAAGGAATTCATTTTATATCAAAATCCGGAATTGTGCATTATGGCAGCAGAATTGTAGTCTGAATACCTTTATGCCAAACAGATTTTCTTTGCCAAGGGAAGTTTTATAAATGTTTATTGTTTATGTTTACAATATATAAACTAGCAGAATAATTAATTCATCCTCCATCCGGGAGTGCCTGGCCATCCGGTGGGTGGTCGGCGCTGTGCGGTATTACTTGCTGGGGTGCCCATTCACCCTTTGCTCGGACCTTGCTCCCCTCCAGTGGCTCCACCGAATGAAAAATGTCAATGCACGGATCACCCGCTGGTATCTGGCACTACAGCCTTTTAAATTCAAAGTGGTCCATAGGCCGGGGGCAAAGATGGCGGTGGCCAACTTCCTTTCCAGCTCGCATGGTGAGGTGGGGGGGGGGGGGGGGGGGCGTGGTGCATCAGCTGCAGGAGAGAGCTGTGGAGAAAGCTCTGGGGAGCAGGACTAGGTGAGTGATTAGTACACCGGCAGTCACTTGTCTAATCACTCTCCTCTTTTAAAAACTCAGAGCTGGAAGGAGTATTGAAGTGGAGTCGGCAGCACGAACCGGGAGGGAAGGCCTGCGAACGACTCCACATTCATGAAAAAGGGTTAAATAAACTATACGTTGAACCGTCCTCTGTCTCTGAGTCTCTCTGAAAGAACCCGCAGTGGCAACAGGCCGCCTCAATGTGCAATTATTAAAGACAGTAAAGGACGATCTCTCTCGTTGGAAGTCCTTACCTATATCACTTATGGGGAGAGTTACAACCATTAAAATGATGATACTACCAAAAGTTAACTATTTGTTCTCAATGATCCCCATAAAACCACCTGCTACTTGGTTTAAGTCACTAGATTCATGCATCTCTAAATTTCTGTGGAAAAACAAACCACCACGTATTAGTTTAAAAACCCTACAGAAGACCAAGGACAGGGTGGATTAGATTTACCTAATTTTCAGCACTATTCCTTAGCCAATAGGTTACAGTATATATCAAAATGGTTTAAACCTAGCCCAATAGATGAACATGGATAAGTATAGAACAAGCATTGTGTGATAATCTGGAAATCTCTGACCTGCCACTTATTAGTCAAAACGTGAAAAATCACAAATGTTTCAAAAGCATTTACATCAGCACCTCTCTGACAGCCTGGTGGGAATTTCTTAAAATAACAAAGTCTTCACTTGTCCCGTGTAAGCTTACACCCATCTGGAACAATCCTGACATCCTGCAAAACAAAAAAATGCTAAACTTTACTCCCTGGAAGATCAAAGGAATCAAACATCTGGAACATATAATCCAAAATGGACATTTTATTTCATTTGATGAGCTCATATCACAACATGAGATAGGCAGCAATAAATTCCTAGAATATCAACAACTTAAGTCTATAATAACAAAGAAATATATCCTCCACCAACCAGACTTACAACTCCCGATTAGGGTAGCAGAATTTCTAAGCATCTGCACCCCAAAACTACTATCAAAAATATATAAATTATTGTCTAAGATAGATGACACAATGTCTCTACCGTCCTCAAAATGGGAGGCAGATTTATCCATCAGTTCTAGTCATAGCTTCTGGCCACAAATATGTTTGAACACCTTCACAATGACTCGAAATCCTAATTTACAGCTCATACAATACAAAATTCTTCATAGAACACACTATACAGGACAAAGGATGTTCAGGATGGGTCTAACACACTCAAACATCTGCTCACATTGCACAGATAACACACCTGATGATTATGCACACGCTTTGTGGTTTTGTGCGCCTGTCCAGAAGTTCTGGCTTGAAGTCTGTGCGGACCTAACAACATGGCTAAAGTGTAGCATTCCTGCATGCCCCACACTGTGCATACTGGGTGACTTAGACAACATCAACGTGGAATTTAGCTTAGCACACATGATCCTCACAGTGTTATGTATAGCAAAGAAAACTATTCTCATGAACTGGAAAGCGAAGAACAATCTGTGTATTAACCAGTTTAGAAATTTTCTTTTAGATTATATTAGCATGGAAACAATGTCTGCCTCCTCAAAACATCAATTGGCTGAATTTAATTCTCTCTGGTCCCCTCTGATTATCTTTATCACATAGTGTTGGTGGTGGGTTGCTGTCCCGTTGCTCTGGGCGGTTGGGTGTGTGCTGGGGCGTCTGGTGGTCTCTCGGGTCGTGGTCATTGCTGGGGGGGACTGTGTGTCGGGCTTGGAGGGCAGTTTTGGGGGCTTGCGGGTGGGGCTGTCTTGCGATGTGGGGCGGGGTCCCTTAGGGGCCTTGGGGTGGTGGCTGCTGGCTCTGTACCGGGTGACCGGGCCGCTCTGGCGTGGGTGGTGGAGCTGGGCCTGGACCTGGTGGCTTGCCGCTGCCTTGTGCCCGGGGCGGGGCCCTGCCTGTGCCTGGGGGGTCTGGGTTGCCCTGGACATGCCACAGTATGCGTGGGTTGGTGCAGGTCCTGGTGCCGGCCTTGTTGCTCTGGGAACTCCAAGGTGTCCGCAGGTGGTTATTTTTTTTAGGGTGTTGGGGCGTGCAGTGAGGGGGAGGGGGTCTGTGTGGGGGTGTGCTTTTCCCCTGTTGGGGGGGGGGCTGGGGGGGCCTGGGTGATGGTGGGTCTCGCTGCTGCGACTGGTGTGACCGGGTGATTTGTTTGTTTGTTTGTTTGATTTTTGTTGTTGTTTGTTTGTTTTTGTAGAGGTCCTCCGGGGTGGGGTTGGATTGAGTGGGGTGGGGCGGGATGGGTTCCTTCTGGGGGTACAGTAGCTCCCGGAATATGGTGACTGCAGGCCCCGAGCCTGGTGGACATCAGGCCCTCCTGCCCTGTGTTGGGTCCCAGGTAGCGGGGATGCCTATTGCAGCCAGTCTCTGGCTGCCCTCTCCGGGGTGGGAGGGACCAGGAGGATGAATTAATTATTCTGCTAGTTTATATATTGTAAACATAAACAATAAACATTTATAAAACTTCCCTTGGCAAAGCAAATCTGTTTGGCATAAAGGTATTCAGACTACAATTCTGCTGACATAATGCACAATTCCGGATTTTGATATAAAATGAATTCCTTCACTCAAACCAAGTTAAAACTGCTTTTTCCTTCATATTTATCCATGTCTAAATAGCTTTAAACAAAAAAGAACGTTGTACTTTGCAGGATAGGAAAGAACAACACTAAACCTTTAGGAATCCGAGAATAAGCTTATTTTCACGAGTTCTACACAATTTCGGATTTTGATATAAAATGAATTCCTTCACTCAAACCAAGTTAAAACTGCTTTGTCCTTCATATTTATCCATGTCTAAATAGCTTTAAACAAAAACGAACGTAGTACTTTTCAGGATAGGAAACAACAACACTAAATTTTTTCAGGAATCCAAGAATAAGCTTCTTTTCACGAGTTCTACACAATTCCGGATTTTGATATAAAATTAATTCCTTCACTCAAACCAAGTTAAAACTGCTTTGTCCTTCATATTTATCCATGTCTAAATAGCTTTAAACAAAAAAGAACGTTGTACTTTGCAGGATAGGAAAGAACAACACTAAACCTTTAGGAATCCGAGAATAAGCTTATTTTGACGAGTTCTTAACAATTTCAGATTTTGTTATAAAATGAATTCCTTCACTCAAACCAAGTTAAAACTGCTTTGTCCTTCATATTTTTGCATGTCTAAATAGGTTTCAGGCATAAAATTCTTCATATTACCCTGTATGTGAAAGAAGCATACTTGTGATGGAGCAATACACTCCTTTTGGGTAACCTAAACTGATGGTTGGGGAGGAAAGTTAGAAGAACAATCAACTATCAACCAAAGACAGATGACGTGATGAGCGGGCAATATAACTGTGTGTTTTTGCTTCAGTGGTCAGAGCAACTCTGTATTCTGTACTGTGTTGTTCTCTCTTTCAAGATATTATTATTAAAGCCTCTTATCTCCTCAGAAGAAAATAACTGACTCTGTGCGTTACTAAATTTCCACCACAATCTTGGCGTCACGAACAGGATCCCTCGACTGGTGTCTCTGGACCGGATCACAGTGCATGGCCAGCCTGGACTGAAGTAGCTGTTCCAGCCTCATACCTCCAAGGCCTTTTCTGAGAGAGAGGACTGGCAGGTCCTTTTCTTGAATACCAGCGCTGGGATCATTTTTGAAATATGATAGTCTGAGACGATAGGACTGCTTTTTAGTTTTTATTTGAATAAAAGAGGGTTTCCCGGTTGTGTCATTAGTGAGACAGAGATTTCATGGGTAAGTGAAACTTTTGAAGCAGTCCGAAGAAGTGTGAAGTACTCCGAAGAAGTGTGAGTACAGATTAAGGTCCTCATTGGAGACGTCCTTTGAGTGAAGGAATATATTTCCCCATTCCAAGTCTGAGAATGGGAAACAGTAGGTCTCAGACTTTTGACCCTACTGGGGGACCTAAGCAAGATGAAATGAAAAAGACATATGGTCCAGAGGTTTTCCACCTGAAGGTTCTTTTAGTATGTTAGAAATAAGAAAATTAGAAGAAAAGTTTTGCAAATATGAGAAAGAGATGAAGCAAAAAAAAGAAGATTAAGTTTAAATAAGAAGTAAGAAAGGTATAGAATTTTGGAAAAAATAAAGTGTATTAAGAGAAAGAAAGGAAAATGTTAAACAAATGCCATGACGGAATGATGATAATAATTTAGTATTAGCTGTGCCGGATCCAGACCTGGACTCCTGCCCTCCACGACGCCTGCAACAACAACAGCCAGCCCTGCCACAAGCCTCTGGCTCTCGGGAAGAAGGGACTTCTTCCATCCTCCCTCGGGAAGAAATTCCATCATTCTCACAATATCAGTTACATAGGTCTGATGATGAGGACAAGGAAGACGTTTGGATCTCCAGCGTACCTGCCCAAGAACTTTTAACGCAAGTGACAAAAATCCTTTACCCACAATCTGGACTTCAGAGATCTAAACGTGAGAAAAAACTAAACCAGATTCAAACCATGCCTATGGTTAAAGTTGCAGTTCCCACTGGACCATTACTGGTTTATCGACCCTGGACTGAGACTGACATCATGGAAGCATAACAATGCTTACCAGATCCAGAGATTTCTGGACCCCATTTTGCTGACGAGTTGCGAGATTTCTGCGCATAATTCTGCCTGACTGGGGTTGAATTGCGTCGCATATTGGCAAAAAAGTTCAAACTGACCGACCTCTGCAAAATAGAGGCCAGTATGCTACAACTGGATTTGCGACCTACCAACAGTGAACGAGGACATAATGATAACGCTCAATATGAAGCAGCCAACCAAAGACTGTGTCAAGCCATCACCACTCAATTTCCAACCAAAATCAATATGTCCCACATTTACACCTGCAAACAGAAACCCGGTGAAGGGACTGATGATTTTGTACACGGCATCCTTGAGGAAGTCAGCAAGCACAGCGGTCATCAGAGACCAAGGGATTTGGGTAATGAATCAGGACCATGGGACAGTATTGCATGCAATGCAATAATTAAAGGCCTCATGCCAGATGTCGCCACTGAAGTAAAGAACATTTACGTGGGATGGTGTGAGGGTCCTCGTTTGGCTGACGTTCGCCGATATGTTTGCCATGGTCATAACCAAGTTGAGACGCGTAAGACAACCAAAAGGGACAAGTGTGAAAAGGAGCTGCATTTGGCAGCCATGACCATGTATTACGCAGTTGGTGTAAAAAGAGGACGAGGCCGAAGTTGAAGACGTGGACGTGTGGGAGAGGAGGTCGAAATGGGCCATGCCAGAGCTATGATCCGAATATTTGTTTTTACTGTGGCCAGACTGGACACTGGAACAAGGACTGTCCACAGCTGAAAAGTGATGAAATTGGGCAAAAGGCTGACTGAGGGTGGGAGGCAGGTTCTGGACGTCACGCGGCAGCGGAGCCTCCACTGATGGGTGATAGCACAAACACACTCACACATTTTTCCTGCTCTGTGTAGTGAAGAAATGCTTGCCGACGATGATTCACGTAGTAAAGTTTTGCATGCTATTTCCGTCCTAGAGCAAAGATATTTCTCTCAGAATATAGGAACTTATGTTCATCAGTAGTGACGTCAGGGGAGTTTGATTGTCCTCCAAAGTTAAGTGGAAACCACGTTTACTGTATGTCTGCCTCAGGCCAGGTTGTGAAGGAGAAAATGACAATGCCCATTGCGTGTTGTCACTCCCGATGAGCTCTCCTTCAAACACTCATTTTTGTTATCAGAGTTGTGTCCCATTAACCTGATGGGCTGTGATCTCATGTGTAAATTAGGCATTATTTTAACTTCTACACCAGAGGGTGTTAAGGTTATGTTACAGCCTGACAAAGTTTTCACAGCAGTGCAGTTTGATTCATCGGCACTTACATATGCTTATGAGTGGAAACTTCCCAGCTCTCCTTTTTCACAACAACTAGTGGAAGAAGCAAAAGCGTTAGTTTCACCCCTTTCTGATTTCATGCAACCTACTGATTTGCACTGCACATCACACATTTCTTCGGGGCCTGACAATGACTATGAGAAGAAGTGAAAAAATATGTGCGCCTACTTTATTGGCTGTGTCGCTCACTCCAGAGCACTTCGATTTTTTTAAATTTTTGTGGTACTCGCCCTCTCATTTCCTTGGCCAAACGTACACACTGGCAGTGACAAGGTGTGGGAGAGTTTGTTGCTACATGTCAGAAAGAAATGGAGTGGACCGTTTCACCTGCTGATCCAAATTTGATGTTTTCTGAACGATTGTCAGCATACAAAAAAACATTTTTGAGTACAATGCATTGTCAAAGAACTGTGGACTTAATTCCTACCACAGAATCACATTTTGAAGCATGTTTTTTATCTGAAACAGATTTGTCTTCGATACCCATGTTGGCTGAAGTGCCCAATGATCTTTGGGCTAAGAGCAAATATGATGTGGGGTTGATAAAAGGATGTGAACCAGTAATTGTCACCCCTAAATCAAACTTTTGTCCATGTAAAAAAAAAAACCCTTTTAAGCCTGAAGCAATTAAAGGGATTAAACCTGTTTTTCAATCTTTTCAGAAAACAGGCGTTATTGTTCCTTTTGAAAATTCACCTGTGCTTACTCCATTGTTTCCTGTTAAAAAGATTAAATATGCTGGCCAGCCAGATGAATGGCGTTTTGTACAGGACCTCCAAGCGGTGAATGCTGCAGTTCAGCCACATGCTCCTACTGTGCCCAACCCACACACTATTTTGTCTCAAATTACATCAGATGCACAGTTTTTCTCAGTGGTTGACTTGTCGCCAGTGCACCCTGATAGCCCATTTTGGTTTGCTTTTTAGTTTGAAGGGAGATCTTGGACTTTTACCCGGTTATGCCAGGGGTACTGTGAAAGTCCCACTATTTACAATGCTGCCCTCAAAGCTAGTCTGGATTAACTTCAATCAACCACAGGCTCTGCTCTTTTGCAGTATGTGGATGACATCCTTTTATGTAGTCCATCTAAACAACAGTGTGAAAAAGACAGTGAATCTGTTGAAACATCTTCCTTCTTATGGCCATAAAGCCAGCCTTTCTAAGTTACAGTTTGTACAGGACGAAGTCACCTTCTTGGGTCATGTGATTTCTAAGGATGGGCGCTCACTTTCTCCTAAACGTGTTGCTGCAGTTCAGATCATTCCTAAACCGGTTACTAAAAAACAGCTTATGTCATTCTTAGGTATAACATCTTACTGCAGGAACTTTATTCCTAACTACTCTTTTCTCAAAGCTCTCTTAGGTGCTCTTATCCATGGTAAAGGCAGCTGCAGTTCTGACATGCAGCTCCAGTCAGCTGATCGTGTTCCATGGACTCCTGAGGCTGAATCAGCCTTTAGTCAGCTTAAGCTGGCTCTTCAAACAGCACCAACACTTGGCATTCCAGATCCTCATAAACCTTTCATACAGGCAGTTGATGAGAAGCATGGTTGTATGACATCTGTTCTTATGCAGGAACATGGGGCAGGCAAAGGCCAGTGGCTCATTTCTCAGCAAAACTGGACTCTGTGGCTGCAGGCCTGCCTGGTTGTCTTCGTGTTGTTGCAGCTGCAGAGAAAGCTGTCCTGGCCTCCCAAGATATTGTGGGCTATGCTAATTTGACTGTTTTGGTTCCTCATGCTGTTGCCTTTATTCTTCTCGAGCAGAAAACTTCACATCTTTCAACTGCTCGTTGGCTCAGATACACCTCTGTGATATGCCAAATGTCACTGTTAACTGTTGACTGTTGACTGTTGTACTGTTCTGAATCCTGCTACTTTGCTTCCGACTCCTGAGGATGGGGAGCCTCATGACTGTGAAGCTGTTTTGGAACAAGTTTGTACACCCCGACCTGATCTTTTAGAGACTCCTCTTCCAAACTCTGACATGATTCTTTTTGTAGATGGATCAGCTTTGCGTGATCCAGCCACAGGTACTAACTGTGTTTGGTTTGCAGTATGTTCTTCACATGACACTTTGTTGTCTGGTTCTCTTCCTAAACATTTCTCTGCTCAAACTACTGAGCTTATTGCACTTACTGAAGCTTGTAAGTTGGCAGCTGGTAAGTCTGTCACTATTTACACAGATTCCAGATATGCTTTTGGTGTTGTTCATGACTTTGGTGCGCTGTGGAAACACAGGCATTTCCTTAAATCAGATGGTAAAACTATTCTGAACTCCAAGCAGGTTTCTGATCTTCTTGATGCGATCCTTTTGCCTACAGCAATCTCGGTCTGTAAGTGTGCGGCTCACACTAACTCAGACGATCCTGTTGCTTGTGGCAATGCCAGAGCTGATGCTGCAGCTAAGCAAGCAGCTAAATCTTTTCCTGTTTTCGCTTCCCTCTCTTTGCAGGCAGAAGACTCCCTCACAGATCTCCATGCTTTGCAAACTTTTGCCTCTGCAGATGAAATTTGGTCCTCTGGACGCATTTGGTCCTCTGTGGGTGCAACTCATATGGATGGTGTTTGGATGGGACCTGATGGTAAACCCTGTCTACCTAAACATTTTTTTCCTCATTTTTCAAAATTGACACATGGGTTGAACCATGTGTCAAAAGGGGGGATGCTGAATGCACTCACTGCTCAGTGGTTCACAAAAGGGTTCAGTTCATATGCGCAAAAATACTGTCAGTCATGTATGGTTTGTGCCACACATAATGTAGGAAAGGCATTACACACATCGCAAGTTGCACACCCTCCACCAGAGAAACCTTTTGAACATTTGATGATGGATTTTGTTGAACTCACACCAGCTGAAGGAAAGAAATATGCACTAGTAATAGTGGACGTGTTTAGTAAATGGGTTGAAGTTTTCCCTGCAAAACATGCAAACAGTAATGCAGTGACTAAAGCACTGCTAAACAGAAATCATTCCTAGATGGGGCATTCCAGAGAAGATCAGCAGTGATAATGGCACACATTTTGTAAACACTGCATTGACTGAGGTTGGTAAATTCCTGGGAATAACCTTGCGCACACATTGTGCTTATCATCCACAGAGTGGAGGTGCTGTGGAAAGAGAAAATGGTACATTAAAGTCCAAGTTAGCCAAATGTTGTGAAGAAACAGGTCTGCCATGGACAAAAGCATTACCTATTGTGCTTACCTACATGAGAATGAGAATCAGAGCTCAAGTGAATCTCAGCCCATTTGAAATTTTATTTGGCAGACCTCCTAACCTGGGATTGGGACCTGTAACCAGACCCCTCCCTTCCACAACTGTTTGTGATGATGCTATGTTGTCTTACTGTCGAAACCTTTCCACTGTTCTATCTCAAGTTTCACAGACAGTAAAAGCAGCCCTTCCAGCCACAGAAAACACACCACTCCAACCAGATGACAGGTGGTGAAGGAACTTCGCAGGAAACATTGGAAGTCCAAACGTTGGCAAGGCCCGTTCCAGGTGCTACTGGTCACTCATACAGCTGTTAAAGTTGCAGAGAGAGCAACCTGGATTCATGCCAGTCACTGTAAGAAGGTACCAGAACCAGTAGATGACTTCCACCCTGACATACATCAGCCTAACCAACACGCCCGGAAGGACAAAGATAAGAGTCAGCAGTAAAAGCTGTACTCCACCGGTGTGTTAAGTGCTAGTAACCTCTGACACCGAAGATTGAAACATCCTTACTGAGACCTGCGATGAAGATGATCATACACATGCTGTGAACCATGGAAGACACTGTTTGTTGTTTGTATTTTCTTATTTGTAACCAGCATGTGCACATTGTATCTTGATTTCACAGGAAGCAATAATACAGGGCTGCTGTATTTTTCCCTGTGTGAAAGGCCTCATTGTATGTATCTCACCAAATGATTCAAATGACTCAAAGAACTTTTTTGCTTTCAAAATTTTTCCTCTAGTGACGCTGACTTAGAGAGGGATGAAGATAATCATATTTAATTGTTCATGTTTTGATTGTTTATCATTGGACCCTTTATCACTATGATGCCTGCATTTTAAACTCACGTTGTGTGCAAATGCAGGCTGATGTTTTACAGATAAAGTTATTATTTTCCTTGTTTCTTTTGGGTTGATTAATATAATGGTATTATTATAATCAAAAGGGAGGAATGTAATGGAAAATAATTCTTATATGCATTGTATTGAGTGTTACTGTGTATAACCTGCAAATGACTGAGCTGCAAGGTACCACCCTGCCCTGTTTTCTTAAATTCCTCTTTACAATGGTGGGCTTGTTATTATGAGATAGCTGCACTTTAGGGGGGACAGGGTTAGGCTGGTATTTACGAGTGTGTCTGGGTAACCTCAACTAATGGTTGGGGAGGAAAGTTAGAAGAACAATCAACTATACCCAAAAACAGATGACGTGATGAGTGGGCAATATAACTGTGTGTTTTTGCTTCAGTGGTCAGAGCAACTCTGTATTCTGTACTGTGTTGTTCTCTCTTGCAAGATATTATTATTAAAGCCTCTTATCTCCTCAAAAGAAAATAACTGACTCCCCAAGTGCAAGTGTCAGGACAAATGATCAAACTTCTTCAAGCTTCAGTCTGCAGAGAGGTACAAGACAGGGTTGCCCACTTTCGCCCTCACTTTTTGCTATTTTCATCGAACCTTTAGCAGCTGCTATCAGACAAGATAGAAATATTAAAGGCATCCAACCCCAAAATATTGAGCATAAAATAAGTCTTTATGCTGATGATGTATTACTTTTCCTTCAGAACTCACAGACGTCTCTCACTCACACGATCACACTCATAAATAAATTCTCAGCACTTTCTGACTACTCTATCAATTGGTCTAAGACCACAGTTCTGCCCATTAACTATAGGGACCAGAATATACCTGCGATCACTTTACAGTCAGGAAATATTAGATATTTAGGCATAAACATTCCCTCCAGGCTCTCAGAGCTAACAAAGCTAATTTATGTGCAATTATTAAAGACAGTAGAGGACAATCTCTCTCGTTGGAAGTCCTTACCTATATCACTTATGGGGAGAGTTACAACCATTAAAATGATGATACTACCAAAAGTTAACTATTTGTTCTCAATGATCCCCATAAAACCATCTACTACTTGGTTTAAGTCACTAGGTTCATGCATCTCCAAATTTCTGTGGAAAAACAAACCACCACGTATTAGTTTAAAAACCCTACCAAGGACAGTGGTGGATTAGATTTACCTAATTTTCAGCACTATTCCTTAGCCAATAGGTTACAGTATATATCAAAATGGTTTAAACCTAGCCCAATAGATGAACCATGGATAAGTATAGAACAAGCATTGTGTGATAATCTGGAAATCTCTGACCTGCCACTTATTAGTCAAAACGTAAAAAATCACAAATGTTTCAAAAGCATTAACATCAGCACCTCTCTGACAGCCTGGTGGGAATTTCTTAAAATAACAAAGTCTTCACTTGTCCCGTGTAAGCTTACACCCATCTGGAACAATCCTGACATCCTGCAAAACAAAAAAATGCTAAACTTTACTCCCTGGAAGATCAAAGGAATCAAACATCTGGAACATATAATCCAAAATGGACATTTTATTTCATTTGATGAGCTCATATCACAACATGAGATAGGCAGCAATAAATTCCTAGAATATCAACAACTTAAGTCTATAATAACAAAGAAATATATCCTCCACCAACCAGACTTACAACTCCCGATTAGGGTAGTAGAATTTCTAAGCATCTGCACCCCAAAACTACTATCAAAAATATATAAATTATTGTCTAAGATAGATGACACAATGTCTCTACCGTCCTCAAAATGGGAGGCAGATTTATCCATCAGTTCTAGTCATAGCTTCTGGCCACATATATGTTTGAACACCTTCAGAATGACTCGAAATCCTAATTTACAGCTCATACAATACAAAATTCTTCATAGAACACACTATACAGGACAAAGGATGTTCAGGATGGGTCTAACACACTCAAACATCTGCTCACATTGCACAGATAACACACCTGATGATTATGCACACGCTTTGTGGTTTTGTGCGCCTGTCCAGAGGTTCTGGCTTGAAGTCTGTGCGGACCTATCAACATGACTAAAGTGTAGCATTCCTGCATGCCCCACACTGTGCATACTGGGTGACTTAGACAACATCAATGTGGAATTTAGCTTAGCACACATGATCCTCACAGTGTTATGTATAGCAAAGAAAACTATTCTCATGAACTGGAAAGCGAAGAACAATCTGTGTATTAACCAGTTTAGAAATTTTCTTTTAGATTATATTAGCATGGAAACAATGTCTGCTTCCTCAAAACATCAATTGGCTGAATTTAATTCTCTCTGGTCCCTTCTGATTAGCTTGATCACATAGTGGTGGTGGTGGGTTGCTGTCCCGTCGCTCTGGGCGGTTGGGTGTGTGCTGGGGGGGGCTGTGTGGCTTCGGGCGTCTGGTGGTCTCTCGGGTCGTGGGGAAATACAGCAGCCCTGTATTATTGCTTCCTGTGAAATCAAGATACAATGTGCACATGCTGGTTACAAATAAGAAAATACAAACAACAAACAGTTTCTTCCATGGTTCACAGCATGTGTATGATCATCTTCATCGCTGGTCTCAGTAAGGATTGAAACATCTTCGGTGTCAGAGGTTACTAGCACTTAACACACCGGTGGAGTACAGCTTTTACTGCTGACTCTTATCTTTGTCCTTCCGGGCGTGTTGGTTAGGCTGATGTATGTCAGGGTGGAAGTCATCTACTGGTTCTGGTACCTTCTTACAGTGACTGGCATGAATCCAGGTTGCTCTCTCTGCAACTTTAACAGCTGTGTGAGTGACCAGTAGCACCTGGAACGGGCCTTGCCAACGTTTGGACTTCCAATGTTTCCTGCGAAGTTCCTTCACCACCTGTCATCTGGTTGGAGTGGTGTGTTTTCTGTGGCTGGAAGGGCTGCTTTTACTGTCTGTGAAACTTGAGATAGAACAGTGGAAAGGTTTCGACAGTAAGACAACATAGCATCATCACAAACAGTTGTGGAAGGGAGGGGTCTGGTTACAGGTCCCAATCCCAGGTTAGGAGGTCTGCCAAATAAAATTTCAAATGGGCTGAGATTCACTTGAGCTCTGATTCTCATTCTCATGTAGGTAAGCACAATAGGTAATGCTTTTGTCCATGCCAGACCTGTTTCTTCACAACATTTGGCTAACTTGGACTTTAATGTACCATTTTCTCTTTCCACAGCACCTCCACTCTGTGGATGATAAGCACAATGTGTGCGCAAGGTTATTCCCAGGAATTTACCAACCTCAGTCAATGCAGTGTTTACAAAATGTGTGCCATTATCACTGCTGATCTTCTCTGGAATGCCCCATCTAGGAATGATTTCTGTTTAGCAGTGCTTTAGTCACTGCATTACTGTTTGCATGTTTTGCAGGGAAAACTTCAACCCATTTACTAAACACGTCCACTATTACTAGTGCATATTTCTTTCCTTCAGCTGGTGTGAGTTCAACAAAATCCATCATCAAATGTTCAAAAGGTTTCTCTGGTGGAGGGTGTGCAACTTGCGATGTGTGTAATGCCTTTCCTACATTATGTGTGGCACAAACCATACATGACTGACAGTATTTTTGCGCATATGAACTGAACCCTTTTGTGAACCACTGAGCAGTGAGTGCATTCAGCATCCCCCCTTTTGACACATGGTTCAACCCATGTGTCAATTTTGAAAAATGAGGAAAAAAATGTTTAGGTAGACAGGGTTTACCATCAGGTCCCATCCAAACACCATCCGTATGAGTTGCACCCACAGAGGACCAAATGCGTCCAGAGGACCAAATTTCATCTGCAGAGGCAAAAGTTTGCAAAGCATGGAGATCTGTGAGGGAGTCTTCTGCCTGCAAAGAGAGGGAAGCGAAAACAGGAAAAGATTTAGCTGCTTGCTTAGCTGCAGCATCAGCTCTGGCATTGCCACAAGCAACAGGATCGTCTGAGTTAGTGTGAGCCGCACACTTACAGACCGAGATTGCTGTAGGCAAAAGGATCGCATCAAGAAGATCAGAAACCTGCTTGGAGTTCAGAATAGTTTTACCATCTGATTTAAGGAAATGCCTGTGTTTCCACAGCGCACCAAAGTCATGAACAACACCAAAAGCATATCTGGAATCTGTGTAAATAGTGACAGACTTACCAGCTGCCAACTTACAAGCTTCAGTAAGTGCAATAAGCTCAGTAGTTTGAGCAGAGAAATGTTTAGGAAGAGAACCAGACAACAAAGTGTCATGTGAAGAACATACTGCAAACCAAACACAGTTAGTACCTGTGGCTGGATCACGCAAAGCTGATCCATCTACAAAAAGAATCATGTCAGAGTTTGGAAGAGGAGTCTCTAAAAGATCAGGTCGGGGTGTACAAACTTGTTCCAAAACAGCTTCACAGTCATGAGGCTCCCCATCCTCAGGAGTCGGAAGCAAAGTAGCAGGATTCAGAACAGTACAACGTTTAACAGTGACATTTGGCATATCAAGGAGTACAGAGGTGTATCTGATACAACAAGCAGTTGAAAGATGTGAAGTTTTCTGCTCGAGAAGAATAATCGCAACAGCATGAGGAACCAAAACAGTCAAATTAGCGTAGCCCACAATATCTTTGGAGGCCAGGACAGCTTTCTCTGCAGCTGCAACAGCACGAAGACAACCAGGCAGTCCTGCAGCCACAGAGTCCAGTTTTGCTGAGAAATGAGCCACTGGCCTTTGCCTGCCCCATGTTCCTGCATAAGAACAGATGTCATACAACCATGCTTCTCATCAACTGCCTGTATGAAAGGTTTATGAGGATCTGGAATGCCAAGTGTTGGTGCTGTTTGAAGAGCCAGCTTAAGCTGACTAAAGGCTGATTCAGCCTCAGGAGTCCATGGAACACGATCAGCTGACTGGAGCTGCATGTCAGAACTGCAGCTGTCTTTACCATGGATAAGAGCACCTAAGAGAGCTTCGAGAAAAGAGTAGTTAGGAATAAAGTTCCTGCAGTAAGATGTTATACCTAAGAATGACATAAGCTGTTTTTTAGTAACCGGTTTAGGAATGATCTGAACTGCAGCAACACGTTTAGGAGAAAGTGAGCGCCCATCCTTAGAAATCACATGACCCAAAAAGGTGACTTCGTCCTGTACAAACTGTAACTTAGAAAGGCTGGCTTTATGGCCATAAGAAGGAAGATGTTTCAACAGATTCACTGTCTTTTTCACACTGTTGTTTAGATGGACCACATAAAAGGATGTCATCCACATACTGCAAAAGAGCAGAGCCTGTGGTTGATTGAAGTTAATCCAGACTAGCTTTGAGGGCAGCATTGTAAATAGTGGGACTTTCACAGTACCCCTGGCATAACCGGGTAAAAGTCCAAGATCTCCCTTCAAACTAAAAAGCAAACCAAAATGGGCTATCAGGGTGCACTGGCGACAAGTCAACCACTGAGAAAAACTGTGCATCTGATGTAATTTGAGACAAAATAGTGTGTGGGTTGGGCACAGTAGGAGCATGTGGCTGAACTGCAGCATTCACCGCTTGGAGGTCCTGTACAAAACGCCATTCATCTGGCTGGCCAGCATCTTTAATCTTTTTAACAGGAAACAATGGAGTAAGCACAGGTGAATTTTCAAAAGGAACAATAACGCCTGTTTTCTGAAAAGATTGAAAAACAGGTTTAATCCCTTTAATTGCTTCAGGCTTAAAAGGGTACTGTTTTTTACATGGACAAAAGTCTGATTTAGGGGTGACAATTACTGGTTCACAGCCTTTTATCAACCCCACATCATATTTGCTCTTAGCCCAAAGATCATTGGGCACTTCAGCCAACATGGGTATCGAAGACAAATCTGTTTCAGATAAAAAACATGCTTCAAAATGTGATTCTGTGGTAGGAATTAAGTCCACAGTTCTTTGACAATGCATTGCACTCAAAAATGTTTTTTTGTATGCTGACAATCGTTCAGAAAGCAGGTGATCAGCAGGTGAAACGGTCCACTCCATTTATTTCTGACATGTAGCAACAAACTCTCCCACACCTAGTCACTGCCAGTGTGTACGTTTGGCCAAGGAAATGTGAGGGCGAGTACCACAAACATTAAAAAAATCGAAGTGCTCTGGAGTGAGCGACACAGCCAATAAAGTAGGCGCACATATTTTTTCACTTCTTCTCATAGTCATTGTCAGGCCCCAAAGAAATGTGTGATGTGCAGTGCAAATCAGTAGGTTGCATGAAATCAGAAAGGGGTGAAACTAACACTTTTGCTTCTTCCACTAGTTGTTGTGAAAAAGGAGAGCTGGGAAGTTTCCACTCATAAGCATATGTAAGTGCCGATGAATCAAACTGCACTGCTGTGAAAACTTTGTCAAGTTGTAACATAACCTTAACACCCTCTGGTGTAGAAGTTAAAATAATGCCTAATTTACACATGAGATCACAGCCCATCAGGTTAATGGGACACAACTCTGATAACAAAAATGAGTGTTTGAAGGAGAGCTCATCGGGAGTGACAACTCGCAATGGGCATTGTCATTTTCTCCTTCACAACCTGGCCTGATGCAGACATACAGTAAACGTGGTTTCCACTTAACTTTGGAGGACAATCAAACTCCCCTGACGTCACTACCGATGAACATAAGTTCCCATATTCTGAGAGAAATATCTTTGCTCTAGGACGGAAATAGCATGCAAAACTTTACTACGTGAATCACAGTCGGCAAGAGTTTCTTCACTACACAGAGCAGGAAAAATGTGTGAGTGTGTTTTTGCTATCACCCATTAGTGGAGGCTCCGCTGCCGCGTGACGTCCAGAACCTGCCTCCCACCCTCAGTCAGCCTTTTGCCCAATTTCATCACTTTTCAGCTGTGGACAGTCCTTCTTCCAGTGTCCAGTCTGGCCACAGTAAAAACAAATATTCGGATCATAGCTCTGATCCCACACGTCCACGTCTTCGACTTCGGCCTCGTCCTCTGTTTACACCAACTGCGTAATACATGGTCATGGCTGCCAAATGCAGCTCCTTTTCACACTTGTCCCTTTTGGTTGTCTTACGCGTCTCAACTTGGTTATGAGCATGGCGAGCATATCGGCGAACGTCAGCCAAACGAGGACCCTCACACCATCCCACGTAAATGTTCTTTACTTCAGTGGCGACATCTGGCATGAGGCCTTTAATTATTGCATTGCATGCAATACTCTCCCATGGTCCTGATTCATTACCCAAATCCCTTGGTCTCTGATGACCGCTGTGCTTGCTGACTTCCTCAAGGATGCGGTGTACAAAATCATCAGTCCCTTCACCGGGTTTCTGTTTGCAGGTGTAAATGTGGGACATATTGATTTTGGTTGGAAATTGAGTGGTGATGGCTTGACACAGTCTTTGGTTGGCTGCTTCATATTGAGCGTTATCATTATGTCCTCGTTCACTGTTGGTAGGTCGCAAATCCAGTTGTAGCATACTGGCCTCTATTTTGCAGAGGTCGGACGGTTTGAACTTTTTTGCCAATATGCGACGCAATTCAACCCCAGTCGGGCAGAATTGTGCGCAGAAATCTCGCAACTCGTCAGCAAAATGGGGTCCAGAAATCTCTGGATCTGGTAAGCATTGTCATGCTTCCATGATGTCAGTCTCAGTCCAGGGTCGATAAACCAGTAATGGTCCACTGGGAACTGCAACTTTAACCATAGGCATGGTTTGAATCTGGTTTTGTTTTTTCTCACGTTTAGATCTCTGAAGTCCAGATTGTGGGTAAAGGATTTTTGTCACTTGCGTTAAAAGTTCTTGGGCAGGTACGCTGGAGAACCAAACGTCTTCCTTTTCCTCATCATCAGACCTATGTAGCTGATGTTGTGAGAATGATGGAATTTCTTCCCGAGGGAGGATGGAAGAAGTCCCTTCTTCCCGAGAGCCAGAGGCTTGTGGCAGGGCTGGCTGTTGTTGTTGCAGGCGTCGTGGAGGGCAGGAGTCCAGGTCTGGATCCGGCACAGCTAATACTAAATTATTATCATCATTCCGTCATGGCATTTGTTTAACATTTTCCTTTCTTTCTCTTAATACACTTTATTTTTTCCAAAATTCTATACCTTTCTTACTTCTTTATTCATTTAAACTTAATTTTTTTTTTTTTGCTTCATCTCTTTCTCATATTTGCAAAACTTTCTTATTTCTAACATACTGAAAGAACCTTCAGGTGGAAAACCTCTGGACCATATGTCTTTTTCATTTCATCATGCTCAGGTCCCCCGGTAAGGTCAAAAGTCTGAGACCTACTGTTTCCCATTCTCAGACTTGGAATGGGGAAATATATTCCTTCACTCAAAGGACGTCTCCAATGAGGACCTTAATCTGTACTCACACTTCTTCGGAGTACTTCACACTTCTTCGGACTGCTTCAAAAGTTTCACTTACCCATGAAATCTCTGTCTCACTAATGACACAACCGGGAAACCCTCTTTTATTCAAATAAAAACTGAAAAGCAGTCCTATCGTCTCAGACTATCATATTTCAAAAATGATCCCAGCGCTGGTATTCAGGAAAAGGACCTGCCAGTCCTCTCTCTCAGAAAAGGCCTTGGAGGTATGAGGCTGGAACAGCTACTTCAGTCCAGGCTGGCAATGCACTGTGATCCGGTCCAGAGACACCAGTCGAGGGATCCTGTTCGTGACGACAAAATTGTGGTGGAAATTTAGTAACGCACAGAGTCAGTTATTTTCTTCTGAGGAGATAAGAGGCTTTAATAATAATATCTTGAAAGAGAGAACAACACAGTACAGAATACAGAGTTGCTCTGACCACTGAAGTAAAAACACACAGTTATATTGCCCGCTCATCACGTCATCTGTCTTTTGTTGATAGTTGATTGTTCTTCTAACTTTCCTCCCCAACCATCAGTTTAGGTTACCCAAAAGGAGTGTATTGCTCCATCACAAGTATGCTTCTTTCACATACAGGGTAATATGAAGAATTTTATGCCTGAAACCTATTTAGACATGCAATAATATGAAGGACAAAGCAGCTTTAACTTGGTTTGAGTGAAGGAATTCATTTTATAACAAAATCTGAAATTGTGTAGAACTCGTGAAAATAAGCTTATTCTCGGATTCCACAAGGTTTAGTGTTGTTCTTTCCTATCCTGCAAAGTACAACGTTCTTTTTTGTTTAAAGCTATTTAGACATGGATAAATATGAAGGACAAAGCAGTTTTAACTTGGTTTGAGTGAAGGAATTAATTTTATATCAAAATCCGGATTTGTGTAGAACTCGTGAAAAGAAGCTTATTCTTATTACACCAGTCGCAGCAGCCCGGGCCTGAGACCCACCATCACCCAGGCCCCCCCAGGCCCCTCCCAACAGGGGAAAAGCACACCCCCACACAGACCCCCTCCCCCTCACCGCACGCCCCAACACCCTAAAAAAAACAACCACCTGCGGACACCTTGGAGTTCCCAGAGCAACAAGGCCGGCACCAGGACCTGCACCAACCCACGCATACTGTGGCATGTCCAGGGCAACCCAGACCCCCCAGGCACAGGCAGGGCCCCGCCCCGGGCGCAAGGCAGCGGCAAACCACCAGGTCAAGGCCCAGCTCCACCACCCACACCAGAGCGGCCTGGTCACCCGGTACAGAGCCAGCAGCCACCACCCCAAGGCCCCTAAGGGACCCCGCCCAACACCGCAAGACAGCCCAACCCGCAAGCCCCCAAAACTGCCCTCCAAGCCCGACACACAGTCCCCCCCAGCAATGACCAACCCGGTCCCCACGACCCGAGAGACCAACAGACGCCCGAAGCCACACAGCCCCCCCCCAGCACACACCCAACCGCCCAGAGCGATTTCTAAACTGGTTAATACACAGATTGTTCTTCGCTTTCCAGTTCATGAGAATAGTTTTCTTTGCTATACATAACACTGTGAGGATCATGTGTGCTAAGCTAAATTCCACGTTGATGTTGTCTAAGTCACCCAGTATGCACAGTGTGGGGCATGCAGGAATGCTACACTTTAGCCATGTTGTTAGGTCCGCACAGACTTCAAGCCAGAACTTCTGGACAGGCGCACAAAACCACAAAGCGTGTGCAAAATCATCAGGTGTGTTATCTGTGCAATGTGAGCAGATGTTTGAGTGTGTTAGACCCATCCTGAACATCCTTTGTCCTGTATAGTGTGTTCTATGAAGAATTTTGTATTGTATGAGCTGTAAATTAGGATTTTGAGTCATTCTGAAGGTGTTCAAACATATTTGTGGCCAGAAGCTATGACTAGAACTGATGGATAAATCTGCCTCCCATTTTGAGGACGGTAGAGACATTGTGTCATCTATCTTAGACAATAATTTATATATTTTTGATAGTAGTTTTGGGGTGCAGATGCTTAGAAATTCTTCTACCCTAATCGGGAGTTGTAAGTCTGGTTGGTGGAGGATATATTTCTTTGTTATTATAGACTTAAGTTGTTGATATTCTAGGAATTTATTGCTGCCTATCTCATGTTGTGATATGAGCTCATCAAATGAAATAAAATGTCCATTTTGGATTATATGTTCCAGATGTTTGATTCCTTTGATCTTCCACAGAGTAATGTTTAGCATTTTTTTGTTTTGCAGGATGTCAGGATTGTTCCAGATGGGTGTAAGCTTACACGGGACAAGTGAAGACTTTGTTATTTTAAGAAATTCCCACCAGGCTGTCAGAGAGGTGCTGATGTTAATGCTTTTGAAACATTTGTGATTTTTTACGTTTTGACTAATAAGTGGCAGGTCAGAGATTTCCAGATTATCACACAATACTTGTTCTATATTTATCCATGTTCATCTATTGGGCTAGGTTTAAACCATTTTGATATATACCGTAACCTATTGGCTAAGGAATAGTGCTGAAAATTAGGTAAATCTAATCCACCACTGTCCTTGGTCTTCTGTAGGGTTTTTAAACTAATACGTGGTGGTTTGTTTTTCCACAGAAATTTGGAGATGCATGAATCTAGTGAATTAAACCAAGTAGCAGGTTGGTTTTATGGGGATCATTGAGAACAAATAGTTAACTTTTGGTAGTATCATCATTTTAATGGTTGTAACTCTCCCCATAAGTGATATAGGTAAGGACTTCCAACGAGAGAGATTGTCCTCTACTGTCTTTAATAATTGCACATAAATTAGCTTTGTTAGCTCTGAGAGCCTGGAGGAAATGTTTATGCCTAAATATCTAATATTTCCTGACTGTAAAGTGATCGCAGGTATATTCTGGACCCTACAGTTAATGGGCAGAACTGTGGTCTTAGACCAATTGATAGAGTAGTCAGAAAGTGCTGAGAATTTATTTATGAGTGTGATCGTGTGAGTGAGAGACGTCTGTGAGTTCTGAAGGAAAAGTAATACATCATCAGCATAAAGACTTATTTTATGCTCAATATTTGGGGGTTGGATGTCTTTAATATTTCTATCTTGTCTGATAGCAGCTGCTAAAGGTTTGATGAAAATAGCAAAAAGTGAGGGAGAAAGTGAGCAACCCTGTCTTGTACTTCTCTGCAGACTGAAGCTTGGAGAAGTTTGATCATTTGTCCTGACACTTGCATTTGGGGAGTCAGTTATTTTCTTGTGAGGAGATAAGAGGCTTTAATAATAATATCTTGCAAGAGAGAACAACACAGTACAGAATACAGAGTTGCTCTGACCACTGAAGCAAAAACACACAGTTATATTGCCCGCTCATCACGTCATCTGTTTTTGGGTATAATTGATTGTTCTTCTAACTTTCCTCCCCAACCATCAGTTGAGGTTACCCAGACACACTCGTAAATACCAGCCTAACCCTGTCCCCCCTAAAGTGCAGCTATCTCATTATAACAAGCCCAGCATTGTAAAGAGGAATTTAAGAAAACAGGGCAGGGTGGTACCTTGCAGCTCAGTCATTTGCAGGTTATACAAAGTAACACTCAATACAATGCATAAAAGAATTATTTTCCATTACATTCCTCCCTTTTGATTATAATAATACCATTATATTAATCAACCCAAAAGAAACAAGGAAAATAATAACTTTATCTGTAAAACATCAGCCTGCATTTGCACACAACGTGAGTTTAAAATGCAAGCATCATAGTAATAAAGGGTCCAATGATAAACAATCAAAACATGAACAATTAAACATGATTATCTTCATCCCTCTCTAAGTCAGCGTCACTAGAGGAAAAATTTTGAAAGCAAGAAAGTTATTTGAGTCATTTGGTCTTTTTCACACTGTTGTTTAGATGGACTACATAAAAGGATGTCATCCACATACTGCAAAAGAGCAGAGCCTGTGGTTGATTGAAGTTAATCCAGACTAGCTTTGAGGGCAGCATTGTAAATAGTGGGACTTTCACAGTACCCCTGGCATAACCGGGTAAAAGTCCAAGATCTCCCTTCAAACTAAAAAGCAAACCAAAATGGGCTATCAGGGTGCACTGGCGACAAGTCAACCACTGAGAAAAACTGTGCATCTGATGTAATTTGAGACAAAATAGTGTGTGGGTTGGGCACAGTAGGAGCATGTGGCTGAACTGCAGCATTCACCGCTTGGAGGTCCTGTACAAAACGCCATTCATCTGGCTGGCCAGCATCTTTAATCTTTTTAACAGGAAACAATGGAGTAAGCACAGGTGAATTTTCAAAAGGAACAATAACGCCTGTATTCTGAAAAGATTGAAAAACAGGTTTAATCCCTTTAATTGCTTCAGGCTTAAAAGGGTACTGTTTTTTACATGGACAAAAGTCTGATTTAGGGGTGACAATTACTGGTTCACAGCCTTTTATCAACCCCACATCATATTTACTCTTAGCCCAAAGATCATTGGGCACTTCAGCCAACATGGGTATCGAAGACAAATCTGTTTCAGATAAAAAACATGCTTCAAAATGTGATTCTGTGGTAGGAATTAAGTCCACAGTTCTTTGACAATGCATTGTACTCAAAAATGTTTTTTTGTATGCTGACAATCGTTTAGAAAACATCAAATTTGGATCAGCAGGTGAAACAGTCCACTCCATTTCTTTCTGACATGTAGCAACAAACTCTCCCACACCTTGTCACTGCCAGTGTGTACGTTTGGCCAAGGAAATGTGAGGGCGAGTACCACAAACATTAAAAAAATCGAAGTGCTCTGGAGTCAATACGCTTTTGCTTCTTCCACTAGTTGTTGTGAAAAAGGAGAGCTGGGAAGTTTCCACTCATAAGCATATGTAAGTGCCGATGAATCAAACTGCACTGCTGTGAAAACTTTGTCAGGCTGTAACATAACCTTAACACCCTCTGGTGTAGAAGTTAAAATAATGCCTAATTTACACATGAGATCACAGCCCATCAGGTTAATGGGACACAACTCTGATAACAAAAATGAGTGTTTGAAGGAGAGCTCATCGGGAGTGACAACACGCAATGGGCATTGTCATTTTCTCCTTCACAACCTGGCCTGATGCAGACATACAGTAAACGTGGTTTCCACTTAACTTTGGAGGACAATCAAACTCACTACTGATGAACATAAGTTCCTATATTCTGAGAGAAATATCTTTGCTCTAGGACGGAAATAGCATGGAAAACTTTACTACGTGAATCACAGTCGGCAAGCGTTGCTTCACTACACAGAGCAGGAAAAATGTGTGAGTGTGTTTGTGCTATCACCCATTAGTGGAGGCTCCGCTGCCGCGTGACGTCCAGAACCTGCCTCCCACCCTCAGTCAGCCTTTTGCCCAATTTCATCACTTTTTAGCTGTGGACAGTCCTTCTTCCAGTGTCCTGTCTGGCCACAGTAAAAACAAATTTTCGGATCATAGCTCTGGCGTGGCCCATTTCGACCTCCTCTCCCACACGTCCACGTCTTCGACTTCGGCCTCGTCCTCTGTTTACACCAACTGCGTAATACATGGTCATGTTTGCCAAATGCAGCTCCTTTTCACACTTGTCCCTTTTGGTTGTCTTACGCGTCTCAACTTGGTTCTGAGCATGGCGAGCATATCGGCGAACGTCAGCCAAACGAGGACCCTCACACCATCCCACGTAAATGTTCTTTACTTCAGTGGCGACATCTATATAATATTGTCTGGGTCCCGTTAAAACATGTATTTTTCCCATCTAATTCCTTTTTTGCTTTAAAACAAGTATTCCCCATTTTCTATCACTTCAGTAGCCAACCAGTTTGTATGGAGTACACTGGAGCAACTTGACTGATCAGTAAAACACTGCTTTTGTTGTCACCGCAAGGCTTCCCCCGTCGGTTGTTTCACTGAGACACTACTGAGTAACTACAACTCAACACAGTTTATACACATAACATTCATATACATACTAACAAACAAACAAACAATAATTTATTGCAATTTTCTCATCTCTGTTTGAACGTACACCCAGGTAAATATTCCTGTAGTCTTCTCATACCGACTATGGACCCATTCATTGTTTAACTTCACTGTTTTGCAAATCCTAATTGAATATTACACATTGACATTGAACTTTACTGGATAAGCAGGTCTTCATTGCATTCAGCAGCCTATATGTGAGCATCTATGTGTAAGCTGTTCTTCTTTGCATTTATCAGCAGCAAGCAATTCTTCACTGCACATGCATATGTAAATAGTAAAACAATTCCAATGTGTTAGCGAAACCTTCTATATCACAGTGGTTTCTAAGATCTATTTTAAGTTCTTTGCCATCAGTGAGATGACATAGTTTACAAAGTGTGTCAAATTATCACTGAAGATCTTTTCAGGAATTTCAAATCTAGAAATGAGTTATTTTACGCGTGATTTTGCTACTGAGAGTGCATCTGCTTGTGCACATGGAAATATTTCAGACCATTTGGTAAAAACCTCTGTTGTCACTGAGCAGAATCGTTTCCCTTAACATTAATTTAGTTCAATGAAATCTACACAATAATGAAATAATGAAATCCAAACAAATATGTTGAAAAAGATACACTAGCTTAGGGAATTATCTTCGTTTTGGTCTTAGATTGCCCTGTGGAATGTATTTTGCACATATTTGACCTGCTAGACAAAACTTTATTCATTTATTTATTCTAAAAAAAAAAATTCAATAATTAGTAAAACCATATGCTGTAAAAACCTTGTTCATTATTGCTTCCATCCCTCCTGTTGAGACATGACATGGTCCGTGGCTCAATACTGCAGCATATTTAAACAAATTCTTTGGCAGTATGGTTTTCCTTCCGGTCATTCATACGAGTCTATTGTAGATGGCAATTGAATAACATCTAATAATGCTAAAATATTTGTAGTTTATACATTTAGCTGTGGATGTCAACGTACCTGTTTTTCCAATGCTGTGTTAACACATGTACAGTTGAGAAGGCACACTGACTGTCAGTGTAAACGTTAACAACCTTTTTGTTATTTAATTTACAAGCTTCAGTTAAAGCTACCAATTCGACTGCTTGAACAGAGTAATTTTTTGGTAGTGGTTGTTTTAAGAAAACTTCAGTTTCTGTTACTACTGCAAATCCTGTAGCATTTGTGCCATCAGGGTTTTTTGCTTGACCTGTTGAATAAATATAGTTATTTCTGCATTTTCATAACGTATATCAGTTAAGTCTGGCCTGGGTAAAACACTGATGGTTATTTCTGACATGCAATCATGAAGCTTTCCATCTGTGGGGTAGGTAGCAGTGTGGATGGATTAAGTGTAGCACATCTCTCGACAACAAGGTGTGGCTGTGAAAGAAGAACTGTTATGTAGGAGAGATGTCTGGTAAAGATATTTTGTTAAGTAACCATATCACAGCCACTGCATGAGGTACCTTAAGTGTTAATGGGTGAAATAACACCATTATTGTTGATGCCTGCACTGCCAATGGCTTCTGGCCATTGATTCAAAAGTACGATCTCGTCCCTTTTTCCCCCTTTCAGTGGACACTGGCCCCTAATTACCGCAATTCAGCAGGGGGTCTTTCATTAGGAGTACTGGACTCCCCCGTGCACGGTTTCAGCTCCGACCCTGGAAAGCGGAAAAAACGTTGAGATCTGGTTTGAGGACCCAATTGTTGAGAAAAGTCTCTCAATGAGACTCAGAGTTGCTGGAGTCAGTTAATGCAAATGTTTAATCTTGCAGCAAGTTCAAGAATGTGTGTGTGTATGGGTGTATGTGTGCGAACGTGTGTGAGTTTGTGTGTGTGAGAGTTTAAAGAACCTGTTATCCACAGGCAGGTCTTAACTAGTATGGCACAGGTCCAGCCTGTCTCATCTTTTTTGGAAGGTCCAGCGCTCGGCCGTAACCCTTCTGTCTGTTTGGACTCTCACATACATTCGGCTAATCATAGAAAAACGAGAACAAAACTTTTTAGCCCCTTAAATTCATAAAACAGACATGGTGTAGTTATTTCCATTCTAGAAAATAAGAGTAATCACCACCATTCCTATAAATTCTGGATATTCTAACAATCTGAATCTTTTTTAAATGTTCGATGAAGCCCTTTGCTGTTCTGTTTAGAGACTCAGCTGATCATAAACCAAGTTTTGCTCTTGAACCAAGCTTCTAAACTCTTCACCTTTTTCATTTCTCAGTTAGTATTCACTTTAAAACTGATTAAAAGAAAAATTAAATGAATGCCTATCAACAAATGTGGGATCTAAACTCTAGTGCTTTCTCTAAAATAATTTCCTTTCTCAATTCAGAAATGTGTGTGTGTAAGTCGCAACACCCATGACACCAAAACGGCTTTCTTTTCTCTCTTTTCTCTACACTCTGCACTGTGAGCACACACACCAAATCAGAAAGGCTTTTTTCTCTCTTTTCTACATTATGGACTGTGGGGACACAAAACCGCTCTCTCTCTTTTTTTTTTTGATTGTGTGCCAGGGCGTTGTCTCACGTATTAGATTATGCTTAAGATACGAATGGGTTTATCAGTCACATCAGAATCCATACATACTGATCCTCCTGTAATAAAATGGTCGGATCTTATCAAACACACTTTGTTTCTTGTGACAAGTCAGCGAAACAGCGTATACACGTCAAGACACTGAATCAAGTTTGCCACAAGAACTCATAAGTTTGGCAGTATTGCTCTGCCGTCAGCAATCATACACCCATTTTATTTTCATGAGACATGTGCAGGCATCTGTTCATCTACTGTTCTATCACTATAAATTAGTTTATCTATTATCAATAAGGATACTTCTACAACTACTATCAAAGTATGTCCGGACTTCTTATGTTGTCAGTTGCTATATATGAATAAGTGGGTTGCTACTGAAAAGCATTAAGCATGTCACACAGCCCAAACATATAACATTTCAGGACACACCACACAGTTAACAACCACAGTGAAGCGTGTCAAAGCCCAAACATGTAACATTCAACAGGACACTTACACAACACATTCAAATCAAACAGTCAGACAACATACAAGAACATATACCCCATTGCTCCCTGCCTATTTTCCTACAACTCACTATGTGTGCGCACACCTTTATTAACAAACTCTTCAACTTATACTCTTTTACCGAAGCTGCTACAGCTCGATTGGCCAAATACCCTTAGATCCTATTTCGGTGAATTTGACATCTGCCTTGTATGTAACAGATTAGCGGTTTAGCAGTTTTAATTTAGTTTGAGTGAAGGAATTCATTTTATAGCAAAATCCGAAATCGTGAAGAACTCATGAAAGTAAGCTTATTCTCGGATTCCTGAAACTTTAGATTTGCTCTTTCTTTTACTGCAAAGTACAACGTTGAGCAGCACTAATGAGTTGTTTCTATTTTTGGCAGGCTTTACCTTTGCGGATGAAGCCCTTTCTGTCTGTGCAAAAGAAATCTTGTTACTGTGCAGAGTGACTTCTCTGAGTAGAGTCGCCTTACTTGTTGCGACTGTGCCAATGTTGCTTGAATGGTGCTCGCTGGAGCGTGCGGTAGTGTATAGTTATACCATTTAAAAGGGTTGAAGAGTGCTCAGTGCAGCGGGGGGGTGGAGGTGCAAAGTGACACTATGGCCATAAAACGAACACCGCTACAAGTGCGCATTGTGCCAGGAAGGGCCCTCGGACGTGAACCAGTGGACAGATATCGCTTCTCGGCCTTTTGGCTAAGATCAAGTGTAGTATCTGTACTTATCAGTTTAATATGTGATATGTCTATGCAAGGACTACATATTAAATGGATTTTTATCAATAGGAGTTGAAAAAGGAGCTTGCTCCGTTCACTCCAAGCATCGACCCGGTACTGCAGTGCCGCTGGGAACGGTGCGCTCTCCTCTGCTCTTGTGAAAAAGCAAACAGCGGTGCAGGATGGAAGTTTCTTTTAATCTGCTGAGAAAAGAGAGTGAATGCGAAGCAGACTTTAACACGGCTCTGGGAGCGAGCTGAGTGCGGGCTAACCAGGAGAATTGCTTGAAAGAAACGCGACACCGAATGAGCGGTCCTCAATACGGTGTTCCTGTGGTGTTTTTATAAAATGCGGTGTAAAAAAAGGTGTGAATGCCCCATAGAAAACTAAAAGGTGGAGCGGAAGTGTTCGGCTGCAAGAAGGTGTGAATGTCCGACTATATTTGGTGAAAAGCAGGTGAAGCAAGGTCTGAATGCCCAACCTTACATCATCAAAAGCGAGATCAGAGGTTTTTGGCTGCAAGAAGGCCATAGTTTGCCAAAAGCGGGTAAGGTGCGAATGATCGGCTAAATATCAACAAAAGTGGGGGCGGAGGTCATCGGATGCAAGTGGGTGTGAATATCCCACCATACAAGTATGTGGAGAGGAAGCTGTGAATGGCCGACCATAGTTTGCAAAAAGCGGGTGAGAAAAGGTGCGAATGTCCAACCATACATGATCAAAACAGGGAGCGGAGGTGTTTGGCTGCGACAAGGTGTGAATGTCCACCCATAATTAATGAAAAGCGGGCAACAAGTAGGTTCGAATGCCCAACCATACATCATCAAAAGCAGGAATGGATGTGTTCGGCTACAAGAAGGTTTGAATGTCCGAGCATAGTTTGTAAAAAGCGGGTGAGAAAAGGTTCGAATGCCCGAACATACACCATCAAAAGAGGGAGCGGAGGTGTTCCGCTGTAAGACGGTGTGAATGTCCGACCATAGTTGGTAAAAAGTGCGTATGAAAAGGTTCGAATGCCCAAATTCGGCTGCAAAAAACTGTGTTCGGCTGCAAAAAGTTGTGAATGTTCGACTAAATTTTGTAAAAAGCGAGTAAGACAAGGTGCGAATGCCTGACAATGTATGATCAAAAGCGGGAGCGGAGGTGTTCAGCTGCAAGAAGGTCTAAATGTCCATTTTTAATTGCTAGAAAACATGAAAGAAAATTTTCGAAAATCAATCCGCACATGATCATAAGTGGGAGAGGAGGTGTTCAGCTGCAAGAAGGTGTGAATGTCCTACCATAATTGCTGAAAAATGTGTTAGAAACGGTAAGAATGCCGGACCATACGAAACACCTCCGCTCCCTCTTTTGATTGTGTATGTACGGGCATTCGAACCTTTTCTTACCCGCCTTTTACAAACTATGGTCGGACATTCAAACCTTCTTGTGGCCGAACACATCCACTTCTGCTTTTGATGATGTATAGTTGGGCATTCACACCTTTTCTTACCCATTTTTCAGTAATTATTGGTGGACTTTCACACCTTCTTGTAGCCGAACAACTCCGCTTCCACTATTGATTGTGTACAGTCGGGTTTTTTAACCTTTTCTTACCCGCTTTTTACCAACTATGGTCGGACATTCGCAGCATCTTACAGCGGAACACCTCCGCTCCCTCTTTTGATGGTGTATTTTCGGGCATTCGAACTTTTTCTTACCCACTTTTTACAAACTATGGTCGGACATTCAAACCTTGTACCAGAACACATCCACTTCTTCTTTTGATGATGTATGGTTGGGCATTCGCACCTTTTCTTACCCATTTTTCAGGAATTATGGGTGGACATTCACACCTACTTGCAGTCGAACAGCTCTGCTCCCACTTTTGATTATGTTTGGTTGGATATTCGAACCTTTTCTTAACTGCTTTTTACAAACTTTGGTCGGACGTTCACAACTTCTTACAGCCGAACACCTCCGCTTCCGCTTTTGATGGTATATATTCGGGCATTCGAACCTTTTCTTACCCGCTTTTTACCAACTATGGTCGGACATTCACACCGTCTTTCAGCGGAACACCTCCGCTCCCTCTTTTGATGGTGTATGTTCGGGCATTCGCACCTTTTCTTACCCGCTTTTTACAAACTATGGTCGTACATTCAAACCTTCTTGTAGCCGAAAACCTCCACTCCCTCTTTTGATCATACTTTGTCGGGCATTCGCACCTTTTCTTACCCGCTTTTTACAAACTATGCTCGGACATTCAAACCTTCTTGTAGCCGAACACATCCACTCCTGCTTTTGATGATGTATGGTTGGGCATTCGAACCTACTTGTTGCCCGCTTTTCATTAATTATGGGTGGACATTCACACCTTGTCGCAGCCAAACACCTCCGCTCCCTGTTTTGATCATGTATGGTTGGACATTCGCACCTTTTCTCACCCGCTTTTTGCAAACTATGGTCGGCCATTCACAGCTTCCTCTCCACCATACTTGTATGGTGGGATATTCACACCCACTTGCATCCGAAGACCTCCGCCCCCACTTTTGTTGATATTTAGCCGATCATTCGCACCTTACCCGCTTTTGGCAAACTATGGCCTTCTTGCAGCCAAAAACCTCTGATCTCGCTTTTGATGATGTAAGGTTGGGCATTCAGACCTTGCTTCACCTGCTTTTCACCAAATATAGTCGGACATTCACACCTTCTTGCAGCCGAACACTTCCGCTCCACCTTTTAGTTTTCTATGGTGCATTCACACCTTTTTTTACACCGCATTTTATAAAAACACCACAGGAACACCGTATTGAGGCTTTGTTCTGACCGCTCATTCGGTGTCGCGTTTCTTTCAAGCAATTCTCCTGGTTAGCCCGCACTCGGCTCGCTCCCAGAGCCGTGTTAAAGTCTACTTCGCATTCACTCTCTTTTCTCAGCAGATTAAAAGAAAGTTTCATCTTAGGCTCCCTGAAACTTCCATCCTGCACCGCTGTTTGCTTTTTCACAAGAGCAGAGGAGAGCGCACCGTTCCCAGCGGCACTGCAGTACCGGGTCGATGCTTGGAGTGAACGGAGCAAGCTCCTTTTTCAACTCCTATTGATAAAAATCCATTTAATATGTAGTCCTCGCATAGAGGACATATCAGACATTAAACAGATAAGAACAGATACTACACTTGATCTTAGCCAAAAGGCCGAGAAGCGATAACTGTCCACTGGTGCACTCTTTAGCCCTTTTAAATGGTATAACTTTACACTACCACACGCTCCAGCGAGCACCATTCAAGCAACAACTTTGCACTCCACAAGTAAGGCGACTCTACTCAGAGAAGTCACTCTGCACAGTAACAAGATTTCTTTTGCACAGACAGAAAGGGCTTCATCCGCAAAGGTAAAGCCTGCCAAAAATAGAAACAACTCATTAGTCCTGCTCAACGTTGTACTTTACAGTAAAAGAAAGAGCAAATCTAAAGTTTCAGGAATCCGAGAATAAGCTTACTTTCATGAGTTCTTCACGATTTCGGATTTTGCTATAAAATGAATTCCTTCACTCAAACTAAATTAAAACTGCTAAACCGCTAATCTGTTACATACAAGGCAGATGTCAAATTCACCGAAATAGGATCTAAGGGTATTTGGCCAATCGAGCTGTAGCAGCTTCGGTAAAAGAGTATAAGTTGAAGAGTTTGTGAATAAAGGTGTGCGCACACATAGTGAGTTGTAGGAAAATAGGCAGGGAGCAATGCCGGCTGGGGTATATGTTCTTGTATGTTGTCTGACTGTTTGATTTGAATGTGTTGTGTAAGTGTCCTGTTGAATGTTACATGTTTGGGCTTTGACACGCTTCACTGTGGTTGTTAACTGTGTGGTGTGTCCTGAAATGTTATATGTTTGGGCTGTGTGACATGCTTAATGCTTTTCAGTAGCAACCCACTTATTCATATATAGCAACTGACAACATAAGAAGTCCGGACATACTTTGATAGTAGTTGTAGAAGTATCCTTATTGATAATAGATAAACTAATTCATAGTGATAGAACAGTAGATGAACAGATGCCTGCACATGTCTCATGAAAATAAAATGGGTGTATGATTGCTGACGGCAGAGCAATACTGCCAAACTTATGAGTTCTTGTGGCAAACTTGATTCAGTGTCTTGACGTGTATACGCTGTTTCGCTGACTTGTCACAAGAAACAAAGTGTGTTTGATAAGATCCGACCATTTTATTACGGGAGGATCAGTATGTATGGATTCTGATGTGACTGATAAACCCATTCGTATCTTAAGCATAATCTAATACGTGAGACAACGCCCTGGCACACAATCAAAAAAAAAAAAGAGAGAGAGCGGTTTTGTGTCCCCACAGTCCATAATGTAGAAAAGAGAGAAAAAAGCCTTTCTGATTTAGTGTGTGTGCTCACAGTGCAGAGTGTAGAGAAAAGAGAGAAAAGAAAGCCGTTTTGGTGTCACGGGTGTTGTGACTTACACACACACATTTCTGAATTGAGAAAGGAAATTATTTTAGAGAAAGCACTAGAGTTTAGATCCCACATTTGTTGATAGGCATTCATTTAATTTTTCTTTTAATCAGTTTTAAAGTGAATACTAACTGAGAAATGAAAAAGGTGAAGAGTTTAGAAGCTTGGTTCAAGAGCAAAACTTGGTTTATGATCAGCTGAGTCTCTAAACAGAACAGCAAAGGGCTTCATCGAACATTTAAAAAAGATTCAGATTGTTAGAATATCCAGAATTTATAGGAATGGTGGTGATTACTCTTATTTTCTAGAATGGAAATAACTGCACCATGTCTGTTTTATGAATTTAAGGGGCTAAAAAGTTTTGTTCTCGTTTTTCTATGATTAACCGAATGTATGTGAGAGTCCAAACAGACAGAAGGGTTACGGCCGAGCGCTGGACCTTCCAAAAAAGATGAGACAGGCTGGACCTGTGCCATACTAGTTAAGACCTGCCTGTGGATAACAGGTTCTTTAAACTCTCACACACACAAACTCACACACGTTCGCACACATACACCCATACACACACACATTCTTGAACTTGCTGCAAGATTAAACATTTGCATTAACTGACTCCAGCAACTCTGAGTCTCATTGAGAGACTTTTCTCAACAATTGGGTCCTCAAACCAGATCTCAACGTTTTTTCCGCTTTCCAGGGTCGGAGCAGTGCAGGCATCAACAATAATGGTGTTATTTCACCCATTAACACTTAAGGTACCTCATGCAGTGGCTGTGATATGGTTACTTAACAAAATATCTTTACCAGACATCTCTCCTACATAACAGTTCTTCTTTCACAGCCACACCTTGTTGTCGAGAGATGTGCTACACTTAATCCATCCACACTGCTACCTACCCCACAGATGGAAAGCCTCATGATTGCATGTCAGAAATAACCATCAGTGTTTTACCCAGACCAGACTTAACTGATATACGTTATGAAAATGCAGAAATAACTATATTTATTCAACAGGTCAAGCAAAAAACCCTGATGGCACAAATGCTACAGGATTTGCAGTAGTAACACTCCACCTGTCATCTGGTTGGAGTGGTCTGTTTTCTGTGGCTGGAAGGGCTGCTTTTACTGTCTGTGAAACTTGAGATAGAACAGTGGAAAGGTTACGACAGTAAGACAACATAGCATCATCACAAACAGTTGTGGAAGGGAGGGGTCTGGTTACAGGTCCCAATCCCAGGTTAGGAGGTCTGCCAAATAAAATTTCAAATGGGCTGAGATTCACTTGAGCTCTGATTCTCATTCTCATGTAGGTAAGCACAATAGGTAATGCTTTTGTCCATGCCAGACCTGTTTCTTCACAACATTTGGCTAACTTGGACTTTAATGTACCATTTTCTCTTTCCACAGCACCTCCACTCTGTGGATGATAAGCACAATGTGTGCGCAAGGTTATTCCCAGGAATTTACCAACCTCAGTCAATGCAGTGTTTACAAAATGTGTGCCATTATCACTGCTGATCTTCTCTGGAATGCCCCATCTAGGAATGATTTCTGTTTAGCAGTGCTTTAGTCACTGCATTACTGTTTGCATGTTTTGCAGGGAAAACTTCAACCCATTTACTAAACACGTCCACTATTACTAGTGCATATTTCTTTCCTTCAGCTGGTGTGAGTTCAACAAAATCCATCATCAAATGTTCAAAAGGTTTCTCTGGTGGAGGGTGTGCAACTTGCGATGTGTGGCACAAACCATACATGACTGACAGTATTTTTGCGCATATGAACTGAACCCTTTTGTGAACCACTGAGCAGTCAGTGAGTGCATTCAGCATCCCCCCTTTTGACACATGGTCCAACCCATGTGTCAATTTTGAAAAATGAGGAAAAAAATGTTTAGGTAGACAGGGTTTACCATCAGGTCCCATCCAAATACCATCCATATGAGTTGCACCCACAGAGGACCAAATGCGTCCAGAGGACCAAATTTCATCTGCAGAGGCAAAAGTTTGCAAAGCATGGAGATCTGTGAGGGAGTCTTCTGCCTGCAAAGAGAGGGAAGCGAAAACAGGAAAAGATTTAGCTGCTTGCTTAGCTGCAGCATCAGCTCTGGCATTGCCACAAGCAACAGGATCGTCTGAGTTAGTGTGAGCCGCACACTTACAGACCGAGATTGCTGTAGGCAAAAGGATCGCATCAAGAAGATCAGAAACCTGCTTGGAGTTCAGAATAGTTTTACCATCTGATTTAAGGAAATGCCTGTGTTTCCACAGCGCACCAAAGTCATGAACAACACCAAAAGCATATCTGGAATCTGTGTAAATAGTGACAGACTTACCAGCTGCCAACTTACAAGCTTCAGTAAGTGCAATAAGCTCAGTAGTTTGAGCAGAGAAATGTTTAGGAAGAGAACCAGACAACAAAGTGTCATGTGAAGAACATACTGCAAACCAAACACAGTTAGTACCTGTGGCTGGATCACGCAAAGCTGATCCATCTACAAAAAGAATCATGTCAGAGTTTGGAAGAGGAGTCTCTAAAAGATCAGGTCGGGGTGTACAAACTTGTTCCAAAACAGCTTCACAGTCATGAGGCTCCCCATCCTCAGGAGTCGGAAGCAAAGTAGCAGGATTCAGAACAGTACAACGTTTAACAGTGACATTTGGCATATCCCAGAGGTGTATCTGAGCCAACGAGCAGTTGAAAGATGTGAAGTTTTCTGCTCGAGAAGAATAATGGCAACAGCATGAGGAACCAAAACAGTCAAATTAGCGTAGCCCACAATATCTTGGGAGGCCAGGACAGCTTTCTCTGCAGCTGCAACAACACGAAGACAACCAGGCAGGCCTGCAGCCACAGAGTCCAGTTTTGCTGAGAAATGAGCCACTGGCCTTTGCCTGCCCCATGTTCCTGCATAAGAACAGATGTCATACAACCATGCTTCTCATCAACTGCCTGTATGAAAGGTTTATGAGGATCTGGAATGCCAAGTGTTGGTGCTGTTTGAAGAGCCAGCTTAAGCTGACTAAAGGCTGATTCAGCCTCAGGTCTCCATGGAACACGATCAGCTGACTGGAGTCCTTTACCATGGATAAGAGCACCTAAGAGAGCTTCGAGAAAAGAGTAGTTAGGAATAAAGTTCCTGCAGTAAGATGTTATACCTAAGAATGACATAAGCTGTTTTTTAGTAACCGGTTTAGGAATGATCTGAACTGCAGCAACACGTTTAGGAGAAAGTGAGCGCCCATCCTTAGAAATCGCATGACCCAAAAAGGTGACTTCGTCCTGTACAAACTGTAAATTAGAAAGGCTGGCTTTATGGCCATAAGAATGAAGATGTTTCAACAGATTCACTGTCTTTTTCACACTGTTGTTTAGATGGACTACATAAAAGGATGTCATCCACATACTGCAAAAGAGCAGAGCCTGTGGTTGATTGAAGTTAATCCAGACTAGGTTTGAGGGCAGCATTGTAAATAGTGGGACTTTCACAGTACCCCTGGCATAACCGGGTAAAAGTCCAAGATCTCCCTTCAAACTAAAAAGCAAACCAAAATGGGCTATCAGGGTGCACTGGCGACAAGTCAACCACTGAGAAAAACTGTGCATCTGATGTAATTTGAGACAAAATAGTGTGTGGGTTGGGCACAGTAGGAGCATGTGGCTGAACTGCAGCATTCACCGCTTGGAGGTCCTGTACAAAACGCCATTCATCTGGCTGGCCAGCATCTTTAATCTTTTTAACAGGAATCAATGGAGTAAGCACAGGTGAATTTTCAAAAGGAACAATAACGCCTGTTTTCTGAAAAGATTGAAAAACAGGTTTAATCCCTTTAATTGCTTCAGGCTTAAAAGGGTATTGTTTTTTACATGGACCAAAGTCTGATTTAGGGGTGACAATTACTGGTTCACAGCCTTTTATCAACCCCACATCATATTTGCTCTTAGCCCAAAGATCATTGGGCACTTCAGCCAACATGGGTATCGAAGACAAATCTGTTTCAGATAAAAAACATGCTTCAAAATGTGATTCTGTGGTAGGAATTAAGTCCACAGTTCTTTGACAATGCATTGTACTCAAAAATGTTTTTTTGTATGCTGACAATCGTTCAGAAAACATCAAATTTGGATCAGCAGGTGAAACGGTCCACTCCATTTCTTTCTGACATGTAGCAACAAACTCTCCCACACCTAGTCACTGCCTGTGTGCACGTTTGGCCAAGGAAATGTGAGGGCGAGTACCACAAACATTAAAAAAATCGAAGTGCTCTGGAGTGAGCGACAGAGCCAATAAAGTAGGCGCACATATTTTTTCACTTCTTCTCATAGTCATTGTCAGGCCCCAAAGAAATGTGTGATGTGCAGTGCAAATCAGTAGGTTGCATGAAATCAGAAAGGGGTGAAACTAACGCTTTTGCTTCTTCCACTAGTTGTTGTGAAAAAGGAGAGCTGGGAAGTTTCCACTCATAAGCATATGTAAGTGCCGATGAATCAAACTGCACTGCTGTGAAAACTTTGTCAGGCTGTAACATAACCTTAACACCCTCTGGTGTAGAAGTTAAAATAATGCCTAATTTACACATGACATCACAGCCCATCAGGTTAATGGGACACAACTCTGATAACAAAAATGAGTGTTTGAAGGAGAGCTCATCGGGAGTGACAACACGCAATGGGCATTGTCATTTTCTCCTTCACAACTTGGCCTGATGCAGACATACAGTAAACGTGGTTTCCACTTAACTTTGGAGGACAATCAAACTCCCCTGACGTCACTACTGATGAACATAAGTTCCTATATTCTGAGAGAAATATCTTTGCTCTAGGACGGAAATAGCATGCAAAACTTTACTACGTGAATCACAGTCGGCAAGCGTTTCTTCACTACACAGAGCAGGAAAAATGTGTGAGTGTGTTTGTGCTATCACCCATCAGTGGAGGCTCCGCTGCCGCGTGACGTCCAGAACCTGCCTCCCACCCTCAGTCAGCCTTTTGCCCCATGTTGGGCACTTCAGCCAACATGGGTATCGAAGACAAATCTGTTTCAGATAAAAAACATGCTTCAAAATGTGATTCTGTGGTAGGAATTAAGTCCACAGTTCTTTGACAATGCATTGTACTCAAAAATGTTTTTTTGTATGCTGACAATCGTTCAGAAAACATCAAATTTGGATCAGCAGGTGAAACGGTCCACTCCATTTCTTTCTGACATGTAGCAACAAACTCTCCCACACCTAGTCACTGCCTGTGTGCACGTTTGGCCAAGGAAATGTGAGGGCGAGTACCACAAACATTAAAAAAATCGAAGTGCTCTGGAGTGAGCGACAGAGCCAATAAAGTAGGCGCACATATTTTTTCACTTCTTCTCATAGTCATTGTCAGGCCCCAAAGAAATGTGTGATGTGCAGTGCAAATCAGTAGGTTGCATGAAATCAGAAAGGGGTGAAACTAACGCTTTTGCTTCTTCCACTAGTTGTTGTGAAAAAGGAGAGCTGGGAAGTTTCCACTCATAAGCATATGTAAGTGCCGATGAATCAAACTGCACTGCTGTGAAAACTTTGTCAGGCTGTAACATAACCTTAACACCCTCTGGTGTAGAAGTTAAAATAATGCCTAATTTACACATGAGATCACAGCCCATCAGGTTAATGGGACACAACTCTGATAACAAAAATGAGTGTTTGAAGGAGAGCTCATCGGGAGTGACAACACGCAATGGGCATTGTCATTTTCTCCTTCACAACTTGGCCTGATGCAGACATACAGTAAACGTGGTTTCCACTTAACTTTGGAGGACAATCAAACTCCCCTGACGTCACTACTGATGAACATAAGTTCCTATATTCTGAGAGAAATATCTTTGCTCTAGGACGGAAATAGCATGCAAAACTTTACTACGTGAATCACAGTCGGCAAGCGTTTCTTCACTACACAGAGCAGGAAAAATGTGTGAGTGTGTTTGTGCTATCACCCATCAGTGGAGGCTCCGCTGCCGCGTGACGTCCAGAACCTGCCTCCCACCCTCAGTCAGCCTTTTGCCCAATTTCATCACTTTTCAGCTGTGGACAGTCCTTCTTCCAGTGTGCAGTCTGGCCACAGTAAAAACAAATATGTTTTTACCAGTAATGGTCCAGTGGGAACTGCAACTTTAACCATAGGCATGGTTTGAATCTGGTTTTGTTTTTTCTCACGTTTAGATCTCTGAAGTCCAGATTGTGGGTAAAGGATTTTTGTCACTTGCGTTAAAAGTTCTTGGGCAGGTACGCTGGAGAACCAAACGTCTTCCTTTTCCTCATCATCAGACCTATGTAACTGATGTTGTGAGAATGATGGAATTTCTTCCCGAGGGAGGATGGAAGAAGTCCCTTCTTCCCGAGAGCCAGAGGCTTGTGGCAAGGCTGGCTGTTGTTGTTGCAGGCGTCGTGGAGGGCAGGAGTCCAGGTCTGGATCCGGCACAGCTAATACTAAATTATTATCGTCATTCCGTCATGGCATTTGTTTAACATTTTCCTTTCTTTCTCTTAATACACTTTATTTTTTCCAAAATTCTATACCTTTCTTACTTCTTATTTAAACTTAATTTTCTTTTTTTTGCTTCATCTCTTTCTCATATTTGCAAAACTTTTCTTCTAATTTTCTTATTTCTAACATACTAAAAGAACCTTCAGGTGGAAAACCTCTGGACCATGTCTTTTTCATTTCATCATGCTCAGGTCCCCCGGTAGGGTCAAAAGTCTGAGACCTACTGTTTCCCATTCTCAGACTTGGAATGGGGAAATATATTCCTTCACTCAAAGGACGTCTCCAATGAGGACATTAATCTGTACTCACACTTCTTCGGAGTACTTCACACTTCTTCGGACTGCTTCAAAAGTTTCACTTACCCATGAAATCTCTGTCTCACTAATGACACAACCGGGAAACCCTCTTTTATTCAAATAAAAACTAAAAAGCAGTCCTATCGTCTCAGACTATCATATTTCAAAAATGATCCCAGCGCTGGTATTCAGGAAAAGGACCTGCCAGTCCTCTCTCTCAGAAAAGGCCTTGGAGGTATGAGGCTGGAACAGCTACTTCAGTCCAGGCTGGCCATGCACTGCGATCCGGTCCAGAGACACCAGTCGAGGGATCCTGTTCGTGACGCCAAAATTGTGGTGGAAATTTAGTAACGCACAGAGTCAGTTATTTTCTTCTGAGGAGATAAGAGGCTTTAATAATAATATCTTGAAAGAGAGAACAACACAGTACAGAATACAGAGTTGCTCTGACCACTGAAGTAAAAACACACAGTTATATTGCCCGCTCATCACGTCATCTGTCTTTGGTTGATAGTTGATTGTTCTTCTCCAATGAGGACCTTAATCTGTACTCACACTTCTTCGGAGTACTTCACACTTCTTCGGACTGCTTCAAAAGTTTCACTTACCCATGAAATCTCTGTCTCACTAATGACACAACCGGGAAACCCTCTTTTATTCAAATAAAAACTAAAAAGCAGTCCTATCGTCTCAGACTATCATATTTAAAAAATGATCCCAGCGCTGGTATTCAGGAAAAGGACCTGCCAGTCCTCTCTCTCAGAAAAGGCCTTGGAGGTATGAGGCTGGAACAGCTACTTCAGTCCAGGCTGGCCATGCACTGCGATCCGGTCCAGAGACACAAGTCGAGGGATCCTGTTCGTGACGCCAAAATTGTGGTGGAAATTTAGTAACGCACAGAGTCAGTTATTTTCTTCTGAGGAGATAAGAGGCTTTAATAATAATATCTTGAAAGAGAGAACAACACAGTACAGAATACAGAGTTGCTCTGACCACTGAAGTAAAAACACACAGTTATATTGCCCGCTCATCACGTCATCTGTCTTTGGTTGATAGTTGATTGTTCTTCTAACTTTCCTCCCCAACCATCAGTTTAGGTTACCCAAAAGGAGTGTATTGCTCCATCACAAGTATGCTTCTTTCACATACAGGGTAATATGAAGAATTTTATGCCTGAAACCTATTTAGACATGCAAAAATATGAAGGACAAAGCAGTTTTAACTTGGTTTGAGTGAAGGAATTCATTTTATAACAAAATCTGAAATTGTGTAGAACTCGTGAAAATAAGCTTATTCTCGGATTCCTAAAGGTTTAGTGTTGTTCTTTCCTATCCTGCAAAGTACAACGTTCTTTTTTGTTTAAAGCTATTTAGACATGGATAAATATGAAGGACAAAGCAGTTTTAACTTGGTTTGAGTGAAGGAATTAATTTTATATCAAAATCCGGAATTGTGTAGAACTCGTGAAAAGAAGCTTATTCTTGGATTCCTGAAAAAATTTAGTGTTGTTGTTTCCTATCCTGAAAAGTACTACGTTTGTTTTTGTTTAAAGCTATTTAGACATGGATAAATATGAAGTACAAAGCAGTTTTAACTTGGTTTGAGTGAAGGAATTCATTTTATATCAAAATCCGATATTGTGTAGAACTCGTCAAACGACGCTTATTCTCGGATACCTGAAAAGGTTTAGTGTTGGTCTTTCCTATACTGCAAAGTACAACGTTCTTTTTTGTTTAAAGCTATTTAGACATGGATAAATATGAAGGACAAAGCAGTTTTAACTTGGTTTGAGTGAAGGAATTCATTTCATATCAAAATCCGAAATTGTGTAGAACTCGTGAAAATAAGCTTATTCTCGGATTCCTAAAGGTTTAGTGTTGTTGGCAGCAGAATTGTAGTCTGAATACCTTTATGCCAAACAGATTTGCTTTGCCAAGGGAAGTTTTATAAATGTTTATTGTTTATGTTTACAGAGACTGGCTGCAATAGGCATCCCCGCTACCTGGGACCCAACACAGGGCAGGAGGGCCTGATGTCCATCAGGCTCGGGGCCTGCAGTCACCATATTCCGGGAGCTACTGTACTCCCAGAAGGAACCAATCCCGCCCCACACCACTCAACCCAACCCCACCCCGGAGGACCTCTACAAAAACAAACAAACAAACAAATCACCCGGTAACACCAGTCGCAGCAGCCCGGGCCTGAGACCCACCATCACCCAGGCCCCCCCAGGCCCCTCCCAACAGGGGAAAAGCACACCCCCACACAGACCCCCTCCCCGTCACCGCACGCCCCAACACCCTAAAAAAAACAACCACCTGCGGACACCTTGGAGTTCCCAGAGCAACAAGCCCGGCACCAGGACCTGCACCAACCCACGCATACTGTGGCATGTCCAGGGCAACCCAGACCCCCCAGGCACAGGCAGGGCCCCGCCCCGGGCACAAGGCAGCGGCAAGCCACCAGGTCAAGGCCCAGCTCCACCACCAACGCCAGAGCGGCCCTGTCACCCGGTACAGAGCCAGCAGCCACCACCCCAAGGCCCCTAAGGGACCCCGCCCCACACTGCAAGACAGCCCAACCCGCAAGCCCCCAAAACTGCCCTCCAAGCCCGACACACAGTCCCCCCTAGCAATGACCAACCCGGTCCCCACGACCCGAGAGACCACCAGACGCCCGAAGCCACACAGCCCCCCCCAGCACAGACCCAACCGCCCAGAGCGATTTCTAAACTGGTTAATACACAGATTGTTCTTCGCTTTCCAGTTCATGAGAATAGTTTTCTTTGCTATACATAACACTGTGAGGATCATGTGTGCTAAGCTAAATTCCACGTTGATGTTGTCTAAGTCACCCAGTATGCACAGTGTGGGGCATGCAGGAATGCTACACTTTAGCCATGTTGATAGGTCCGCACAGACTTCAAGCCAGAACTTCTGGACAGGCGCACAAAACCACAAAGCGTGTGCATAATCATCAGATGTGTTATCTGTGCAATGTGAGCAGATGTTTGAGTGTGTTAGACCCATCCTGAACATCCTTTGTCCTGTATAGTGTGTTCTATGAAGAATTTTGTATTGTATGAGCTGTAAATTAGGATTTTGAGTCATTCTGAAGGTGTTCAAACATATTTGTGGCCAGAAGCTATGACTAGAACTGATGGATAAATCTGCCTCCCATTTTGAGGACGGTAGAGACATTGTGTCATCTATCTTAGACAATAATTTGTATATTTTTGATAGTAGTTTTGGGGTGCAGATGCTTAGAAATTCTGCTACCCTAATCGGGAGTTGTAAGTCTGGTTGGTGGAGGATATATTTCTTTGTTATTATAGACTTAAGTTGTTGATATTCTAGGAATTTATTGCTGCCTATCTCATGTTGTGATATGAGCTCATCAAATGAAATAAAATGTCCATTTTGGATTATATGTTCCAGATGTTTGATTCCTTTGATCTTCCACAGAGTAAAGTTTAGCATTTTTTTGTTTTGCAGGATGTCAGGATTGTTCCAGATGGGTGTAAGCTTACACGGGACAAGTGAAGACTTTGTTATTTTAAGAAATTCCCACCAGGCTGTCAGAGAGGTGCTGATGTTAATGCTTTTGAAACATTTGTGATTTTTTACGTTTTGACTAATAAGTGGCAGGTCAGAGATTTCCAGATTATCACACAATGCTTGTTCTATATTTATCCATGTTCATCTATTGGGCTAGGTTTAAACCATTTTGATATATACCGTAACCTATTGGCTAAGGAATAGTGCTGAAAATTAGGTAAATCTAATCCACCACTGTCCTTGGTCTTCTGTAGGGTTTTTAAACTAATACGTGGTGGTTTGTTTTTCCACAGAAATTTGGAGATGCATGAATCTAGTGACTTAAACCAAGTAGCAGGTTGGTTTTATGGGGATCATTGAGAACAAATAGTTAACTTTTGGTAGTATCATCATTTTAATGGTTGTAACTCTCCCCATAAGTGATATAGGTAAGGACTTCCAACGAGAGAGATTGTCCTCTACTGTCTTTAATAATTGCACATAAATTAGCTTTGTTAGCTCTGAGAGCCTGGAGGAAATGTTTATGCCTAAATATCTAATATTTCCTGACTGTAAAGTGATCGCAGGTATATTCTGGACCCTACAGTTAATGGGCAGAACTGTGGTCTTAGACCAATTGATAGAGTAGTCAGAAAGTGCTGAGAATTTATTTATGAGTGTGATCGTGTGAGTGAGAGACGTCTGTGAGTTCTGAAGGAAAAGTAATACATCATCAGCATAAAGACTTATTTTATGCTCAATATTTTGGGGTTGGATGTCTTTAATATTTCTATCTTGTCTGATAGCAGCTGCTAAAGGTTTGATGAAAATAGCAAAAAGTGAGGGAGAAAGTGAGCAACCCTGTCTTGTACTTCTCTGCAGACTGAAGCTTGGAGAAGTTTGATCATTTGTCCTGACACTTGTATTTGGGGAGTCAGTTATTTTCTTGTGAGGAGATAAGAGGCTTTAATAATAATATCTTGCAAGAGAGAACAACACAGTACAGAATACAGAGTTGCTCTGACCACTGAAGCAAAAACACAGTTATATTGCCCGCTCATCACGTCATCTGTTTTTGGGTATAATTGATTGTTCTTCTAACTTTCCTCCCCAACCATCAGTTGAGGTTACCCAGACACACTCGTAAATACCAGCCTAACCCTGTCCCCCCTAAAGTGCAGCTATCTCATTATAACAAGCCCACCATTGTAAAGAGGAATTTAAGAAAACAGGGCAGGGTGGTACCTTGCAGCTCGGTCATTTGCAGGTTATACACAGTAACACTCAATACAATGCATATAAGAATTATTTTCCATTACATTCCTCCCTTTTGATTATAATAATACCATTATATTAATCAACCCAAAAGAAACAAGGAAAATAATAACTTTATCTGTAAAACATCAGCCTGCATTTGCACACAACGTGAGTTTAAAATGCAGGCATCATAGTAATAAAGGGTCCAATGATAAACAATCAAAACATGAACAATTAAACATGATTATCTTCATCCCTCTCTAAGTCAGCGTCACTAGAGGAAAAATTTTGAAAGCAAGAAAGTTATTTGAGTCATTTGGTCTTTTTCACACTGTTGTTTAGATGGACTACATAAAAGGATGTCATCCACATACTGCAAAAGAGCAGAGCCTGTGGTTGATTGAAGTTAATCCAGACTAGCTTTGAGGGCAGCATTGTAAATAGTGGGACTTTCACAGTACCCCTGGCATAACCGGGTAAAAGTCCAAGATCTCCCTTCAAACTAAAAAGCAAACCAAAAATCAGGGTGCACTGGCGACAAGTCAACCACTGAGAAAAACTGTGCATCTGATGTAATTTGAGACAAAATAGTGTGTGGGTTGGGCACAGTAGGAGCATGTGGCTGAACTGCAGCATTCACCGCTTGGAGGTCCTGTACAAAACGCCATTCATCTGGCTGGCCAGCATCTTTAATCTTTTTAACACGAAACAATGGAGTAAGCACAGGTGAATTTTCAAAAGGAACAATAACGCCTGTTTTCTGAAAAGATTGAAAAACAGGTTTAATCCCTTTAATTGCTTCAGGCTTAAAAGGGTATTGTTTTTTACATGGACAAAAGTCTGATTTAGGGGTGACAATTACTGGTTCACAGCCTTTTATCAACCCCACATCATATTTGTTCTTAGCCCAAAGATCATTGGGCACTTCAGCCAACATGGGTATCGAAGACAAATCTGTTTCAGATAAAAAACATGCTTCAAAATGTGATTCTGTGGTAGGAATTAAGTCCACAGTTCTTTGACAATGCATTGTACTCAAAAATGTTTTTTTGTATGCTGACAATCGTTCAGAAAACATCAAATTTGGATCAGCAGGTGAAACGGTCCACTCCATTTCTTTCTGACATGTAGCAACAAACTCTCCCACACCTTGTCACTGCCTGTGTGCACGTTTGGCCAAGGAAATGTGAGGGCGAGTACCACAAACATTAAAAAAATCGAAGTGCTCTGGAGTGAGCGACACAGCCAATAAAGTAGGCGCACATATTTTTTCACTTCTTCTCATAGTCATTGTCAGGCCCCAAAGAAATGTGTGATGTGCAGTGCAAATCAGTAGGTTGCATGAAATCAGAAAGGGGTGAAACTAACGCTTTTGCTTCTTCCACTAGTTGTTGTGAAAAAGGAGAACTGGGAAGTTTCCACTCATAAGCATATGTAAGTGCAGATGAATCAAACTGCACTGCTGTGAAAACTTTGTCAGGCTGTAACATAACCTTAACACCCTCTGGTGTAGAAGTTAAAATAATGCCTAATTTACACATGAGATCACAGCCCATCAGGTTAATGGGACACAACTCTGATAACAAAAATGAGTGTTTGAAGGAGAGCTCATCGGGAGTGACAACACGCAATGGGCATTGTCATTTTCTCCTTCACAACCTGGCCTGATGCAGACATACAGTAAACGTGGTTTCCACTTAACTTTGGAGGACAATCAAACTCCCCTGACGTCACTACTGATGAACATAAGTTCCTATATTCTGAGAGAAATATCTTTGCTCTAGGACGGAAATAGCATGCAAAACTTTACTACGTGAATCACAGTCGGCAAGCGTTGCTTCACTACACAGAGCAGGAAAAATGTGTGAGTGTGTTTGTGCTATCACCCATTAGTGGAGGCTCCGCTGCCGCGTGACGTCCAGAACCTGCCTCCCACCCTCAGTCAGCCTTTTGCCCAATTTCATCACTTTTTAGCTGTGGACAGTCCTTCTTCCAGTGTCCAGTCTGGCCACAGTAAAAACAAATATTCGGATCATAGCTCTGGCGTGGCCCATTTCGACCTCCTCTCCCACACGTCCACGTCTTCGACTTCGGCCTCGTCCTCTGTTTACACCAACTGCGTAATACATGGTCATGGTTGCCAAATGCAGCTCCTTTTCACACTTGTCCCTTTTGGTTGTCTTACGCGTCTCAACTTGGTTCTGAGCATGGCGAGCATATCGGCGAACGTCAGCCAAACGAGGACCCTCACACCATCCCACGTAAATGTTCTTTACTTCAGTGGCGACATCTATATAATATTGTCTGGGTCCCGTTAAAACATGTATTTTTCCCATCTAATTCCTTGTTTGCTTTAAAACAAGTATTCCCCATTTTCTATCCCTTCAGTAGCCAACCAGTTTGTATGGAGTACACTGGAGCAACTTGACTGATCAGTAAAACACTGCTTTTGTTGTCACCGCAAGGCTTCCCCCGTCGGTTGTTTCACTGAGACACTACTGAGTAACTACAACTCAACACAGTTTATACACATAACATTCATATACATACTAACAAACAAACAAACAAACAATAATTTATCGCAATTTTCTCATCTCTGTTTGAACGTACACCCAGGTAAATATTCCTGTAGTCTTCTCATACCGACTATGGACCCATTCATTGTTTAACTTCACTGTTTTGCAAATCCTAATTGAATATTACACATTGACATTGAACTTTACTGGATAAGCAGGTCTTCATTGCATTCAGCAGCCTATATGTGAGCATCTATGTGTAAGCTGTTCTTCTTTGCATTTATCAGCAGCAAGCAATTCTTCACTGCACATGCATATGTAAATAGTAAAACAATTCCAATGTGTTAGCGAAACCTTCTATATCACAGTGGTTTCTAAGATCTATTTTAAGTTCTTTGCCATCAGTGAGATGACATAGTTTACAAAGTGTGTCAAATTATCACTGACGATCTTTTCAGGAATTTCAAATCTAGAAATGAGTTATTTTACGCGTGATTTTGCTACTGAGAGTGCATCTGCTTGTGCACATGGAAATATTTCAGACCATTTGGTAAAAACCTCTGTTGTCACTGAGCAGAATCGTTTCCCTTAACATTAATTTAGTTAAATGAAATCTACAAAATAATGAAATAATGAAATCCAAACAAATATGTTGAAAAAGATGCACTGGCTTAGGGAATTATCTTCGTTTTGGTCTTAGATTGCCCTGTGGAATGTATTTTGCACATATTTGACCTGCTAGACAAAACTTTATTCATTTATTTATCCTAAAAATTTTTTTTTAATAATCAGTAAAACCATATGCTGTAAAAACCTGGTTCATTATTGCTTCCATCCCTCCTGTTGAGACATGACATGGCCCGTGGCTCAATACTGCAACATATTTAAACAAATTCTTTGGCAGTATGGTATTCCGTCCGGTCATTCATACGAGTCTATTGTAGATGGCAATTGAATAACATCTAATAATGCTAAAATATTTGTAGTTTATACATTTAGCTGTGGATGTCAACGTACCTGTTTTTCCAATGCTGTGTTAACACATGTACAGTTGAGAAGGCATACTGACTGTCAGTGTAAACGTTAACAACCTTTTTGTTATTTAATTTACAAGCTTCAGTTAAAGCTACCAATTCGACTGCTTGAACAGAGTAATTTTTTGGTAGTGGTTGTTTTAAGAAAACTTTAGTTTCTGTTACTACTGCAAATCCTGTAGCATTTGTGCCATCGGGTTTTTTGCTTGACCTGTTGAATAAATATAGTTATTTCTGCATTTTCATAACGTATATCAGTTAAGTCTGGCCTGGGTAAAACACTGATGGTTATTTCTGACATGCAATCATGAGGCTTTCCATCTGTGGGGTAGGTAGCAGTGTGGATGGATTAAGTGTAGCACATCTCTCGACAACAAGGTGTGGCTGTGAAAGAAGAACTGTTATGTAGGAGAGATGTCTGGTAAAGATATTTTGTTAAGTAACCATATCACAGCCACTGCATGAGGTACCTTAAGTGTTAATGGGTGAAATAACACCATTATTGTTGATGCCTGCACTGCCAATGGCTTCTGGCCATTGCTTCAAAAGTACGATCTCGTCCCTTTTTCCCCCTTTCAGTGGACACTGGCCCCTAATTACCGCAATTCAGCAGGGGTTCTTTCATTAGGAGTACTGGACTCCCCCGTGCACGGTTTCAGCTCCGACCCTGGACAGCGGAAAAAACGTTGAGATCTGGTTTGAGGACCCAATTGTTGAGAAAAGTCTCTCAATGAGACTCAGAGTTGCTGGAGTCAGTTAATGCAAATGTTTAATCTTGCAGCAAGTTCAAGAATGTGTGTGTGTATGGGTGTATGTGTGCGAACGTGTGTGAGTTTGTGAGAGTTTAAAGAACCTGTTATCCACAGGCAGGTCTTAACTAGTATGGCACGGGTCCAGCCTGTCTCATCTTTTTTGGAAGGTCCAGCGCTCGGCCGTAACCCTTCTGTCTGTTTGGACTCTCACATACATTCGGTTAATCATAGAAAAACGAGAACAAAACTTTTTAGCCCCTTAAATTCATAAAACAGACATGGTGCAGTTATTTCCATTCTAGAAAATAAGAGTAATCACCACCATTTCTATAAATTCTGGATATTCTAACAATCTGAATCTTTTTTAAATGTTCGATGAAGCCCTTTGCTGTTCTGTTTAGAGACTCAGCTGATCATAAACCAAGTTTTGCTCTTGAACCAAGCTTCTAAACTCTTCACCTTTTTCATTTCTCAGTTAGTATTCACTTTAAAACTGATTAAAAGAAAAATTAAATGAATGTCTATCAACAAATGTGGGATCTAAACTCTAGTGCTTCCTCTAAAATAATTTCCTTTCTCAATTCAGAAATGTGTGTGTGTAAGTCACAACACCCGTGACACCAAAACGGCTTTCTTTTCTCTCTTTTCTCTACACTCTGCACTGTGAGCACACACAACAAATCAGAAAGGCTTTTTTAAGTTTGGCAGTATTGCTCTGCCGTCAGCAATCATACACCCATTTTATTTTCATGAGACATGTGCAGGCACCTGTTCATCTACTGTTCTATCACTATGAATTAGTTTATCTATTATCAATAAGGATACTTCTACAACTACTATCAAAGTATGTCCGGACTTCTTATGTTGTCAGTTGCTATATATGAATAAGTGGGTTGCTACTGAAAAGCATTAAGCATGTCACACAGCCCAAACATATAACATTTCAGGACACACCACACAGTTAACAACCACAGTGAAGCGTGTCAAAGCCCAAACATGTAACATTCAACAGGACACTTACACAACACATTCAAATCAAACAGTCAGACAACATACAAGAACATATACCCCATTGCTCCCTGCCTATTTTCCTACAACTCACTATGTGTGCGCACACCTTTATTCACAAACTCTTCAACTTATACTCTTTTACCGAAGCTGCTACAGCTCGATTGGCCAAATACCCTTAGATCCTATTTCGGTGAATTTGACATCCGCCTTGCAAGTAACAGATTAGCGGTTTAGCAGTTTTAATTTAGTTTGAGTGAAGGAATTCATTTTATAGCAAAATCCGAAATCGTGAAGAACTCATGGAAGTAAGCTTATTCTCGGATTCCTGAATCTTTAGATTTGCTCTTTCTTTTACTGCAAAGTACAACGTTGAGCAGCACTAATGAGTTGTTTCTATTTTTGGCAGGCTTTACCTTTGCGGATGAAGCCCTTTCTGTCTGTGCAAAAGAAATCTTGTTACTGTGCAGAGTGACTTCTCTGAGTAGAGTCGCCTTACTTGTTGCGACTGTGCCGATGTTCGAAGCTGGAGTGCAAAGTTGTTGCTTGAATGGTGCTCGCTGGAGCGTGCGGTAGTGTAAAGTTATACCATTTAAAAGGGCTGAAGAGTGCTCAGTGCAGCGGGTGGGCGGAGGTGCGGAATGCGAAGTAGACTTTAACACGGCTCTGGGAGCGTGCCGAGTGCGGGCTAACCAGGAGAATTGCTTGAAAGAAATGCGACACCGAATGAGCGGTCAGAACAAAGCCTCAATACGGTGTTCCTGTGGTGTTTTTATAAAATGCGGTGAAAAAAAAGGTGTGAATGCCCCATAGAAAACTAAAAGGTGGAGCGGAAGTGTTCGGCTGTGTGAAAGGTGTGAATGTCCGACTATATTTGGTGAAAAGCAGGTGAAGCAAGGTCTGAATGCCCAACCTTACATCATCAAAAGCGAGATCAGAGGTTTTTGGCTGCAAGAAGGCCATAGTTTGCCAAAAGCGGGTAAGGTGCGAATGACTGACTAAATATCAACAAAAGTGGGGGCGGAGGTCTTCGGATGCAAGTGGGTGTGAATATCCCACCATACAAGTATGGTGGAGAGGAAGCTGTGAATGGCCGACCATAGTTTGCAAAAAGCGGGTGAGAAAAGGTGCGAATGTCAAACCATACATGATCAAAACAGGGAGCGGAGGTGTTTGGCTGCGACAAGGTGTGAATATCCACCCATAATTAATGAAAAGCGGGCAACAAGTAGGTTTGAATGCCCAACCATACATCATCAAAAGCAGGAGTGGATGTGTTCGGCTACAAGAAGGTTTGAATGTCCGAGCATAGTTTGTAAAAAGCGGGTAAGAAAAGGTGCGAATGCCCGACAATGTATGATCAAAAGAGGGAGTGGTTTTCGGCTACAAGAAGGTTTGAATGTCCGACCATAGTTTGTAAAAAGCGGGTAAGAAAAGGTGCGAATGCCCGAACATACACCATCAAAAAAGGGAGCGGAGGTGTTCCGCTGTAAGATGGTGCGAATGTCCGACCATAGTTGGTAAAAAGCGGGTAAGAAAAGGTTCGAATGCCCGAATATATACCATCCAAAGAGGAAGCGGAGGTGTTCGGCTGCAAGAAGGTGTGAACGTCCGACCAAAGTTTGTAAAAAGCAGGTAAGAAAAGGTGCGAATGCCCGAACATACACCATCAAAAGCTAGAGCAGAGCTGTTCGACTGCAAGTAGGTGTGAATGTCCACCCATAATTCCTGAAAAATGGGTAAGAAAAGGTGCGAATGCCCAACCATACATCATCAAAAGAAAAAGTGGATGTGTTCTGCTACAAGAAGGTTTGAATGTCCGACCATAGTTTGTAAAAAGTGGGTAAGAAAAAGTTGGAATGCCCGAACATGCACCATCAAAAGAGGGAGCGGAGGTGTTCCGCTGTAAGAAGGTGTGAATGTCCGACCATAGTTGGTAAAAAGCGGGTAAGAAAAGGTTAAAATACCCGACTCTACACAATCAATAGCGGGAGCGGAGTTGTTCGGCTAAAAGAAGGGGTGAAAGTCCGACCATGGTTTGTAAAAAGCGGGTAAGAAAAGGTTCGAATGCCAAAATATACACCATCAAAAGCGGATGCCGAGGTGTTCGGCTGCAAGTAGGTGTGAATGTCAGATCATAATTTGCAAAAAGCTGATGAGAAAGGTGTGAATGACCGACAATAATTGCTGAAAAATGTGTTAGAAAAGGTAAGAATGCCGGACCATTCATCATCAAAAGCGGGAGAAGAGGTGTTCGGCTGCAAGAAGCTGTGAATGTCCAGCCATAATAACTCAAAAACGGGTAAGAAAAGGTAGTATTGCAAGACCATAAATGATCAAAACAGGGAGCGGAGGTGTTCCGCCATAAGAAGGTGTGAATGTCCGACCGTAGTTGGTAAAAAGTGGGTAAGAAAAGGTTAAAATACCCGACTGTACACAATCAATAGCGGGAACGAATGTGTTCGGCTACAAGAAGTTGTGAGAGTCCGACCATGTTTTGTAAATAGCGGGTAAGAAAAGGTGCGAATGCCCGACAATGTATGATCAAAAGAGGGAGTGGAGGTTTTCGGCTCAAAGAAGGTCTGAATGTCCAACCATAATTTGTAAAAACCGGGGAAGAAAAGGCTCGAAAGCCCGACTATACACCATCAAAAGCGGGAGCAGAGGGGTTCAGCTGCAAGAAGGTCTGAATGTCCATCAATAATTGCTAGAAAAAATGAAAGAAAATTTTCGAATATCAAACCGCATATGATCATAAGTGGGAGCGGAGGTGTTTAGCTGCAAGAAGGTGTGAATGTCCACCCATAATTCCTCAAAAATGGGTAAAAAAAAAGGTGCGAATGCCCAACTATACATCATCAAAAGCAGGACTGGATGTGTTCGGCTACAAGAAGGTTTGAATGTCCGAGCAGAGTTTGTAAAAAGCGGGTAAGAAAAGGTTCGAATGCCCGAACATACACCATCAAAAGAGGGAGCGGAGGTGTTCCGCCATAAGAAGGTGTGAATGTCTGACCGTAGTTGGTAAAAAGCGGGTAAGAAAAGGTTAAAATGGCCGACTGTACACAATCAATAGTGGGAAGGGATGTGTTCGGCTACAAGAAGGTGTGAAAGTCCGACCATGTTTTGTAAAAAGCGGTTAAGAAAAGGTGCGAATGCCCGACAATGTATGATCAAAAGAGGGAGCGGAGGTTTTCGGTTGCAAGAAGGTCTGAATGTCCAACCATAATTTGTAAAAACCGGGGAAGAAAAGGCTCGGAAGCCCGACTATACACCATCAAAAGTGGGAGCAGAGGTGTTCAGCTGCAAGAAGGTCTCAATGTCCATCAATAATTGCTAGAAAACACGAAAAAAAATGTTCGAATATCCAACCGCACATGATCATAAGTGGGAAAGGAGGTGTTCAGCTGCAAGAAGGTGTGATTGTCCAGCCATAATTCCTGAAAAATGGGTAAAAAAAGGTGCGAATGCCCAACCATACATCATCAAAAGCAGGTGTGAATGTCAGATCATAATTTGCAAAAACCTGATGAGAAATGGTGAGAATACCCGACTATACACCATCAAATGCGGGAGTGGAGGTGTTCGGCTGTGAGTAGGTGTGAATGTCCGACCATACTTGCTGAAAAATATGACAAAGCAGTTTTCACTTGGTTTGAGTGAAGGAATTCATTTTATATCAAAATCCGAAATTGTGTAGAACTCGTGGAAATAAGTTTATTCTCGGATTCCTAAAGTTTTAGTGTTGTTCTTTGGTATACTGCAAAGTAATACTTTCTATTTTGTTGAAACCGATTCAGACATGGATAAATATGAAGGACAAAGCAGTTTTAACTTGGTTTGAGTGAAGGAATTCATTTTATATCAAAATCCGAAATTGTGTAGAACTGGTGAAAAGAAGCTTATTCTCGGATTACTAAAGGTTTAGTGTTGTTCTTTGGTATACTGCAAAGTAATACTTTCTTTTTTGTTGAAACCTATTCAGACATGGATAAATATTAAAGACAAAGCAGTTTTAACTTGGTTTGAGTGAAGGAATTCATTTTATATCAAAATCCGGAATTGTGTGGAACTCATGAAAAGAAGCTTATTCTCGGATTCCTGAAAAAAATTAGTGTTGTTCTTTCCTATCCTGCAAAGTACTACGTTCTTTTTTGTTTAAAGCTATTTAGACATGGGTAAATATGAAGGACAAAGCAGTTTTAACTTGGTTTGAGTGAAGGAATTCATTTTATATCAAAATCCGAAATTGTGTAGACCTGGTGACAAGAAGCTTATTCTCGGATTCCTAAAGGTTTAGTGTTGTTCTTTGGTTATACTGCAAAGTTATACTTTCTTTTTTGTTGAAACCTATTCAGACATGGATAAATATGAAGGACAAAGCAGTTTTAACTTGGTTTGAGTGAAGGAATTCATTTTATATCAAAATCCGAAATTGTGTAGAACTTGTCAATCGACGCTTATTCTCGGATTCCTGAAAAGGTTTAGAGTTGTTCTTTCCTATCCTGCAAAGTACAACGTTCTTTTTTTGTTTAAAGCTATTTAGACATGGATAAATATGAAGGACAAAGCAGTTTTAACTTGGTTTGAGTGAAGGAATTCATTTTATATCAAAATCCGAAATTGTGTAGAACTCGTGAAAATAAGATTATTCTCGGATTCCTAAAGGTTTAGTGTTGTTCTTTCCTATCCTGCAAAGTACAGCGTTCTTTTTTGTTTAAAGCTATTATGACATGGATAAATATGAAGGACAAAGCAGTTTTAACTTGGTTTGAGTGAAGGAATTCATTTTATATCAAAATCCGGAATTGTGCATTATGTCAGCAGAATTGTAGTCTGAATACCTTTATGCCAAACAGATTTGCTTTGCCAAGGGAAGTTTTATAAATGTTTATTGTTTATGTTTACAATATATAAACTAGCAGAATAATTAATTCATCCTCCTGGTCCCTCCCACCCCGGAGAGGGCAGCCAGAGACTGGCTGCAATAGGCATCCCCGCTACCTGGGACCCAACACAGGGCAGGAGGGCCTGATGTCCACCAGGCTCGGGGCCTACAGTCACCATATTCCGGGAGCTACTGTACCCCCAGAAGGAACCCATCCCGCCCCACCCCACTCAACCCAACCCCACCCCGGAGGACCTCTACAAAAACAAACAAACAACAACAAAAATCAAACAAACAAACAAACAAATCACCCGGTCACACCAGTCGCAGCAGCCCAGGCCTGAGACCCACCATTACCCAGGCCCCCCCCAACAGGGGAAAAGCACACCCCCACACAGACCCCCTCCCCCTCACCGCACGCCCCAACACCCTAAAAAAAACAACCACCTGCGGACACCTTGGAGTTCCCAGAGCAACAAGGCCGGCACCAGGACCTGCACCAACCCACGCATACTGTGGCATGTCCAGGGCAACCCAGACCCCCCAGGCACAGGCAGGGCCCCGCCCCGGGTGCAAGGCAGCGGCAAGCCACCAGGTCCAGGCCCAGCTCCACCACCCACGCCAGAGCGGCCCGGTCACCCGGTACAGAGCCAGCAGCCACCACCCCAAGGCCCCTAAGGGACCCCGCCCCACACCGCAAGACAGCCCCACCCGCAAGCCCCCAAAACTGCCCTCCAAGCCCGACACACAGTCCCCCCCAGCAATGACCAACCCGGTCCCCACGACCCGAGAGACCACCAGACGCCCGAAGCCACACAGCCCCCCCCAGCACACACCCAACCGCCCAGAGCGACGGGACAGCAACCCACCACCAACACTATGTGATCAAGCTAATCAGAGGGGACCAGAGAGAATTAAATTCAGCCAATTGATGTTTTGAGGAGGCAGACATTGTTTCCATGCTAATATAATCTAAAAGAAAATTTCTAAACTGGTTAATACACAGATTGTTCTTCGCTTTCCAGTTCATGAGAATAGTTTTCTTTGCTATACATAACACTGTGAGGATCATGTGTGCTAAGCTAAATTCCACGTTGATGTTGTCTAAGTCACCCAGTATGCACAGTGTGGGGCATGCAGGAATGCTACACTTTAGCCATGTTGATAGGTCCACACAGATTTCAAGCCAGAACTTCTGGACAGGCGCACAAAACCACAAAGCGTGTGCATAATCATCAGGTGTGTTATCTGTGCAATGTGAGCAGATGTTTGAGTGTGTTAGACCCATCCTGAACATCCTTTGTCCTGTATAGTGTGTTCTATGAAGAATTTTGTATTGTATGAGCTGTAAATTAGGATTTCGAGTCATTGTGAAGGTGTTCAAACATATTTGTGGCCAGAAGCTATGACTAGAACTGATGGATAAATCTGCCTCCCATTTTGAGGACGGTAGAGACATTGTGTCATCTATCTATCAATAATTTATATATTTTTGATAGTAGTTTTGGGGTGCAGATGCTTAGAAATTCTGCTACCCTAATCAGGAGTTGTAAGTCTGGTTGGTGGAGGATATATTTCTTTGTTATTATAGACTTAAGTTGTTGATATTCTAGGAATTTATTGCTGCCTATCTCATGTTGTGATATGAGCTCATCAAATGAAATAAAATGTCCATTTTGGATTATATGTTCCAGATGTTTGATTCCTTTGATCTTCCACAGAGTAAAGTTTAGCATTTTTTTGTTTTGCAGGATGTCAGGATTGTTCCAGATGGGTGTAAGCTTACACGGGACAAGTGAAGACTTTGTTATTTTAAGAAATTCTCACCAGGCTGTCAGAGAGGTGCTGATGTTAATGCTTTTGAAACATTTGTGATTTTTCACGTTTTGACTAAAAAGTGGCAGGTCAGAGATTTCCAGATTATCACACAATGCTTGTTCTATACTTATCCATGTTCATCTATTGGGCTAGGTTTAAACCATTTTGATATATACTGTAACCTATTGGCTAAGGAATCTAATCCACCCTGTCCTTGGTCTTCTGTATGGTTTTTAAACTAATACGTGGTGGTTTGTTTTTCCACAGAAATTTGGAGATGCATGAATCTAGTGACTTAAACCAAGTAGCAGGTGGTTTTATGGGGATCATTGAGAACAAATAGTTAACTTTTGGTAGTATCATCATTTTAATGGTTGTAACTCTCCCCATAAGTGATATAGGTAAGGACTTCCAACGAGAGAGATCGTCCTTTACTGTCTTTAATAATTGCACATAATTGCTAGGTTTAAACCGTTTTGATATATACTGTAACCTTTTGAGGCGGCCTGTTGCCTGTTGCCGCTGCGGGTTCTTTCAGAGAGACTCAGAGACAGAGGACGGTTCAACGTATAGTTTATTTAACCCTTTTTCATGAATGTGGAGTCGTTCGCAGGCCTTCCCTCCCGGTTCGTGCTGCCGACTCCACTTCAATCCTCCTTCCAGCTCTGAGTTTTTAAAAGAGGAGAGTGATTAGACAAGTGACTGCTGGTGTACTAATCACTCACCTAGTCCTGCTCCCCAGAGCTCTCTCCACAGCTCTCTCCTGCAGCTGATGCACCACGCCCCCTCCACATACCTCCATCGCCTGACCTTGGCCGGGGAGCGGTCCGGCCTAACCTACTCCCCCCCATCTGTGCCCCCGGCCTATGGACCACTTTGAATTTAAAAGGCTGTAGTGCCAGATACCAGCGGGTGATCCGTGCATTGACATTTTTCATTCGGTGGAGCCACTGGAGGGGAGCAAGGTCCGAGCAAAGGGTTAATGGGCGCCCCAGCAAGTAATACCGCAGAGCGCCGACCACCCACCGGATGGCCAGGCACTCCCTCTCCACCGTGTTGTATCTGGTCTCCCTCTCGGATAGTTTCCGGCTGATGTAAAGCACTGGGCGGTCAACGCCCCGCACCTGCTGGGACAGAACAGCCCCCAACCCCCTTCCCGATGCATCAGTCTGCAGGACAAATGGGAGAGAGGAGTTAGGTGTGTGGAGAAGAGGCTCCCCACAGAGGGTCTGCTTTACCCTCTCAAGTGACACCTGGCACTGCTTCGTCCACCGGACCGGATCAGAGGCACCTTTTCGGGTAAGGTCGGTCAAGGGGCTGGTCAGCTCCGCGAAGTTGGGAATAAATCGCCGGTAATATCCGGCCAGCCCCAAAAACCGCCTCACCTCTTTCTTGGCCTTAGGTTTTGGGCAGGCTGCAATCGCTGCTGTCTTGTCTACCTGTGGACGCACCTGTCCGCCGCCCAAGTGGTACCCCAGATACCGTACCTCCCTCCATCCAACTGCACACTTCTTTGGGTTGGCCGTGAGCCCCGCCTGCCGCAGTGACTCCAGCACTGCCGCCATCTGCTGAACATGCTCCGCCCAGCTGTTGCTATGGATGATGACGTCATCCAGGTAAGCGGCAGCATACGCAGCATGTGGCCACAGGACCCGATCCATAAGGCGTTGAAATGTGGCTTGGGCCCCGAACAACCCGAACGGATGTGTGACAAATTGGTACAACCCGTACGGAGTGGAGAAAGCCGTTTTTTCCTTAGACTCTGGAGACAAGGGAATCTGCCAGTAGCCCTTGGTCAAATCCAGTGTCGTAAAAAAACGAGCAGTGCCCAGGCGATCCAGGAGCTCGTCGACCCGGGGCATAGGATAGGCATCAAATCGTGACACATCATTCACCTTGCGATAGTCCACACAGAACCGGATAGACCCATCCATCTTGACTACAAGAACGATGGGACTACCCCAGGCGCTGTTAGACTCCTCAATTACACCCATCTCCAGCATAGCTTCCAATTCTGCCTGAACCACTTCTCTTGTGCTCAGGTAACCCATAGGGACGTAAACGCACTGTCACGCCCGGGTGTTTCTCAACATGGTGTTGAATAAGGCTTGTGCGTCCTGGCAGGGGGGAGAACACATCAGCGTAATGCTGCTGCAATTGGGCTATGTCTGCTCTCTGGGACGGTGAGAGGTGCCTTGATCAGTCAGGATCTCTTTCGGGATCCCGACTCGGGAGATAACTTGAAACAGTGCCTGCGCTACACTCTTTGCAGAGATGGTGCGCAACGGCACTGCTTCTGGATATCGTGTTGCATAATCCACCAGAACTAACACAAAGCGATATCCACGTGCGCTCCGATGAAAGGGCCCGATGAGGTCCATCCCAATACGCTCAAATGGAACCTCAATCAGCGGCAATGGGCGCAAAGTGCTTTCGGGACGGCCTGTTGGTTAACCAACTGGCATTCGGAGCAGGACGCGCACCAGCGGCGCACGTCTGCCCGAATGCCTGGCCAATAGAACCGGGCCATTGTTTTTTCATACCCCATATGCCCCGCCATCGGGTTATAATGAGACGCCTGGAAAACGATTTCCCGACAGCTTTTCGGCACCAACAGCTGTGTAATGATTTCCTCTGTCTGAGTGTCACGACTCACTCTGTACACTCTGTCCCTGCACAATGAAAAATGCGGAAATGTTAGCACTGCGTCAGGGCGCACCATATGACCATCAATTTTTATCACCTGATCCAAGGCATAGCGTAGAGTATCATCACGAGACTGCTCGAGTGGACAATCTTCCATGGAGTCGAACACGGGAACCAACGGAACCTCCTGTGAAGGTACCGTTGGCTCCCCCTCCCCGTCTGCAGTGTCGGACAACCTTGCGTCACCGCTGAGGACAGCACACATATCCCATGACCCTGACGGTCGTGAGCGCACCCCCACACACTGCCCCACTAATCTATCAAACCCGGGCCAATGGGTTCCCAAAATCAGGGGGTGCGCCAGGCAGGAGCTAACCGCGGCCTTCACACTAAGCTTTTTCCCCTTACAGCGAATTTCAACCGGGACCACGGGGTATCTGTGAATATCCCCATGCACACACCTAATATCCACCCATTCTGCCTCTATCAAAGCCCCAGGTCGAATCAGATTCTGGTGAACTATACTGTGTGCAGCCCGAGTCCACCATTGCCTGATGTGTACCCCCCTGAATCCTTACCGGAACGCTGTACGTCCCTCCTGGACCGGGGGAGGGCGCTGGAGGGCCAACAACCCGAATCACCTGTCCGACCTCCATGAGCGGGCACTCGCGGAGAAAATGACGGGGCTGCCCGCACCTCCAACACTCCTGAACTGCCACCTGAGGGACTCTCTGTGGGTCGGGAGCAGGACTTGTAGCGGCTGGAACATGGGGTGGAAAGAGAGGGCAGGAAAGGTTAGTGCAGGGGAGAGGAGACGGTCGTGCTGTTGCCAGCTGAGAGCCAGCTGTTGACGGCCTCCTCCGGGGCGCTGGTGTTGGCCGGCCCAGCGATGCTGGCCGAGCCTCCGGTGTCCGGCCCTGGAAAAAAACGGCCAGATGGTCCTCCGCAAGGGTGATCCAGGTCAGTGGGTCGGTGGCAGCGTACCCACTCCGCCGTACCACTTGGCAGCCCCTCCACGAACTGTTCCAGGACGATTTGTCCCAGCATCCTCCGCTCTCCATTCGAGTCCCCTGGCAGCAGCCACCGTGTCGCTGCGTCGGTCAACTGCTGCGCATAGGTGAACGGACGGTCCGTGGGGCCCAGTTTGGTCCTTCTGAACCGGCGGCGATGGTCCTCCGCCGAGTACCCCAGGCGATCCAGGACTGCCCTCTTGACGTCCGCGTACTGGCTTCGAGAGTTCTCTCCACAGCTCTCTCCTGCAGCTGATGCACCACGCCACCTCCACATACCTCCATCGCCTGACCTTGGCCGGGGAGCGGTCAGGCCTAACCTACCCCCCCCCACCTCGCCATGCGAGCTGGAAAGGAAGTTGGCCACCGCCATCTTTGCCCCCAGCCTATGGACCACTTTGAATTTAAAAGGCTGTAGTGCCAGATACCAGCGGGTGATCCGTGCATTGACATTTTTCATTCGGTGGAGCCACTGGAGGGGAGCAAGGTCCGAGCAAAGGGTGAATGGGCGCCCCAGCAAGTAATACCGCACAGCGCCGACCACCCACCGGATGGCCAGGCACTCCCGGATGGAGGATGAATTAATTATTCTGCTAGTTTATATATTGTAAACATAAACAATAAACATTTATAAAACTTCCCTTGGCAAAGCAAATCTGTTTGGCATAAAGGTATTCAGACTACAATTCTGCTGCCATAATGCACAATTCCGGATTTTGATATAAAATGAATTCCTTCACTCAAACCAAGTTAAAACTGCTTTTTCCTTCATATTTATCCATGTCATAATAGCTTTAAACAAAAAAGAACGCTGTACTTTGCAGGATAGGAAAGAAAAACACTAAACCTTTAGGAATCTGAGAATAATGTTATTTTCACGAGTTCTACACAATTTCGGATTTTGATATAAAATGAATTCCTTCACTCAAACCAAGTTAAAACTGCTTTGTCCTTCATATTTATCCATGTCTAAATAGCTTTAAACAAAAAAAGAACGTTGTACTTTGCAGGATAGGAAAGAACAACTCTAAACCTTTTCAGGAATCCGAGAATAAGCGTCGATTGACAAGTTCTACAAAATTTCGGATTTTGATATAAAATGAATTCCTTCACTCAAACCAAGTTAAAACGGCTTTGTCCTTCATATTTATCCATGTCTGAATAGGTTTTAACAAAAAAGAAAGTATTACTTTGCAGTATACCAAAGAACAACACTAAACCTTTAGGAATCCGAGAATAAGCTTCTTGTCACCAGTTCTACACAATTTCGGATTTTGATATAAAATTAATTCCTTCACTCAAAACAAGTTAAAACTGCTTTGTCCTTCATATTTACCCATGTCTAAATAGCTTTAAACAAAAAAGAACGTAGTACTTTGCAGGATAGGAAAGAACAACACTAATTTTTGTCAGGAATCCGAGAGTAAGCTTTTTTTCACGAGTTCTACACAATTCCGGATTTTGATATACAATGAATTCCTTCACTCAAACCAAGTTAAAACTGCTTTGTCCTTAATATTTATCCATGTCTGAATAGGTTTCAACAAAAAAGAACGTAGTACTTTGCAGTATACCAAAGAACAACACTAAACCTTTAGGAATCCGAGAATAAGCTTCTTGTCACCAGTTCTACACAATTTCGGATTTTGATATAAAATTAATTCCTTCACTTAAACCAAGTTAAAACTGCTTTGTCCTTCATATTTACCCATGTCTAAATAGCTTTAAACAAAAAAGAACGTAGTACTTTGCAGGATAGGAAAGAACAACACTAATTTTTTTCAGGAATCCGAGAATAAGCTTCTTTTCACGAGTTCTACACAATTCCGGATTTTGATATAAAATGAATTCCTTCACTCAAACCAAGTTAAAACTGCTTTGACCTTAATATTTATCCATGTCTGAATAGGTTTCAACAAAAAAGAAAGTATTACTTTGCAGTATACCAAAGAACAACACTAAACCTTTAGTAATCCGAGAATAAGCTTCTTTTCACCAGTTCTACACAATTTCGGATTTTGATATAAAATGAATTCCTTCACTCAAACCAAGTGAAAACTGCTTTGTCATATTTTTCAGCAAGTATGGTCGGACATTCACACCTACTCAAAGCCGAACACCTCCGCTCCCGCATTTGATGGTGTATAGTCGGGCATTCTCACCATTTCTCATCAGGTTTTTTCAAATTATGATCTGACATTCACACCTGCTTTTGATGATGTATGGTTGGGCATTCGCACCTTTTTTACCCATTTTTCAGGAATTATGGGTGGACATTCACACCTTCTTGCAGCTGAACACCTCCTTTCCCACTTATGATCATGTGCGGTTGGATATTCGAACATTTTTTTTCATGTTTTCTAGCAATTATTGATGGACATTGAGACCTTCTTGCAGCTGAACACCTCTGCTCCCACTTTTGATGGTGTATAGTCTGGCTTCCGAGCCTTTTCTTCCCCGGTTTTTACAAATTATGGTTGGACATTCAGACCTTCTTGCAGCCGAAAACCTCCGCTCCCTCTTTTGATCATACATTGTCGGGCATTCGCACCTTTTCTTAACCGCTTTTTACAAAACATGGTCGGACTTTCACACCTTCTTGTAGCCGAACACATCCCTTCCCACTATTGATTGTGTACAGTCAGCCATTTTAACCTTTTCTTACCCGCTTTTTACCAACTACGGTCAGACATTCACACCTTCTTATGGCGGAACACCTCCGCTCCCTCTTTTGATGGTGTATGTTCGGGCATTCGAACCTTTTCTTACCCGCTTTTTACAAACTATGCTCGGACATTCAAACCTTCTTGTAGCCGAACACATCCAGTCCTGCTTTTGATGATGTATGGTTGGGCATTCGCACCTTTTTTTTTACCCATTTTTGAGGAATTATGGGTGGACATTCACACCTTCTTGCAGCTAAACACCTCCGCTCCCACTTATGATCATGTGCGGTTTGATATTCGAAAATTTTCTTTCATGTTTTCTACCAATTATTGATGGACATTCAGACCTTCTTGCAGCTGAACCCTTCTGCTCCCGCTTTTGATGGTGTATAGTCGGGCTTTCGAGCCTTTTCTTCCCCGGTTTTTACAAATTATGGTTGGACATTCAGACCTTCTTTGAGCCGAAAACCTCCAATCCCTCTTTTGATCATACATTGTCGGGCATTCGCACCTTTTCTTACCCGCTATTTACAAAACATGGTCGGACTTTCACAACTTCTTGTAGCCGAACACATTCGCTCCCGCTATTGATTGTGTACAGTCGGGTATTTTAACCTTTTCTTACCCACTTTTTACCAACTACGGTCGGACATTCACACCTTCTTATGGCGGAACACCTCCGCTCCCTGTTTTGATCATTTATGGTCTGGCAATACTACCTTTTCTTACCCGTTTTTGAGTTATTATGGCTGGACATTCACAGCTTCTTGCAGCCGAACACCTCTTCTCCCGCTTTTGATGATGAATGGTCCGGCATTCTTACCTTTTCTAACACATTTTTCGGCTGTAGCTCAGGAGGAAGAGCAGTCGCCCACCAATCGGAAGGTCGGTGGTTCGACTCTGGCTTCCCCAGGATACATGTCGAAGCGTCCTTGGGCAAGACACTGAACCCCACGTTGCTCCCCCAGTGTATCATTGGGGGTATGAATGTGTGTGAATGATTAGAAAAGCACGTAGTTATATCTTAAGACGTGCTGTATGAATGTGTGTGAGTGGGGTGAATGCGGCATGTAGTGAAGCGCTTTGAGTGGTCAGCTAGACTAGAAAAGCGCTATACAAGTACAAGTCCATTTCCATTTTTTTACCAATTATTGTCGGTCATTCACACCTTTCTCATCAGCTTTTTGCCAATTATGATCTGACATTCACACCTACTTGCAGCCGAACACCTCGGCTTCTGCTTTTGATGGTGTATATTTTGGCATTCGAACCTTTTCTTACCCGCTTTTTACAAACCATGGTCGGACTTTCACCACTTCTTTTAGCCGAACAACTCCGCTCCCGCTATTGATTGTGTAGAGTCGGGTATTTCAACCTTTTCTTACCCGCTTTTTACCAACTATGGTCGGACATTCACACCTTCTTACAGCGGAACACCTCCGCTCCCTCTTTTGATGGTGTATGTTCTGGCATTCGAACCTTTTCTTACCCACTTTTTACAAACTATGCTCGGACATTCACACCTTCTTGCAGCGAAACACCTCCGCTCCCTCTTTTGATTGTGTATGTTCGGGCATTCGAACCTTTTCTTACCCGCCTTTTACAAACTATGGTCGGACATTCAAACCTTCTTGTGGCCGAACACATCCACTTCTGCTTTTGATGATGTATAGTTGGGCATTCACACCTTTTCTTACCCATTTTTCAGGAATTATGGGTGGACATTCAGACCTTCTTGCAGCTGAACACCTCCGCTCCCGCTTTTGATGGTGTATAGTCGGGCTTTCGAGGCTTTTCTTCAACGGTGTTTACAAATTATGGTTGGAAATTCAGACCTTGCAGCCGAACAACTCCGCTCCCTCTTTTGATCATACATTGTCGGGCATTCGTACCTTGTCTTACCCGCGTTTTACAAACCATGGTCGGACTTTCACACCTTCTTGTAGCCGAACAACTCCGCTCCCGCTATTGATTGTGTACAGTCGGGTTTTTTAACCTTTCTTACCCGCTTTTTACCAACTATGGTCGGACATTCGCAGCATCTTACAGCGGAACACCTCCGCTCCCTCTTTTGATGGTGTATGTTCGGGCATTCCAACTTTTTCTTACCCACTTTTTACAAACTATGGTCGGACATTCAAACCTTCTTGTAGCAGAACACATCCACTTCTTCTTTTGATGATGTATGGTTGGGTATTCGCACCTTTTCTTACCCATTTTTCAGGAATTATGGGTGGACATTCACACCTACTTGCAGTCGAACAGCTCTGCTCCCACTTTTGATTATGTTTGGTTGGATATTCGAACCTTTTCTTAACTGCTTTTTACAAACTTTGGTCGGACGTTCACACCTTCTTGCAGCCGAACACCTCCGCTTCCGCTTTTGATGGTATATATTCGGGCATTCGAACCTTTTCTTACCCGCTTTTTACCAACTATGGTCGGACATTCACACCGTCTTTCAGTGTAACACCTCCGCTCCCTCTTTTGATGGTGTATGTTCGGGCATTCGCACCTTTTCTTACCCGCTTTTTACAAACTATGGTCGTACATTCAAACCTTCTTGTAGCCGAAAACCTCCACTTCCCTCTTTTGATCATACTTTGTCGGGCATTCGCACCTTTTCTTATCCGCTTTTTATTCAAACCTTCTTGTAGCCAAACACATCCACTCCTGCTTTTGTTGATGTATGGTTGGGCATTCGAACCTACTTGTTGCCCGCTTTTCATTAATTATGGGTGGACATTCACACCTTGTCGCAGCCAAACACCTCCGCTCCCTGTTTTGATCATGTATGGTTGGACATTCACACCTTTTCTCACCCGCTTTTTGCAAACTATGGTCGGCCATTCACAGCTTCCTCTCCACCATACTTGTATGGTGGGATAATCACACCCACTTGCATCCGAAGACCTCCGCCCCCACTTTTGTTGATATTTAGTCGGTCATACGCACCTTACCCGCTTTTGGCAAACTATGGCCTTCTTGCAGCCAAAAACCTCTGATCTCGCTTTTTATGATGTAAGGTTGGGCATTCAGACCTTGCTTCACCTGCTTTTCACCAAATATAGTCGGACATTCACACCTTCTTGCAGCCGAACACTTCCGCTTCACCTTTTAGTTTTCTATGGGGCATTCACACCTTTTTTTTCACCGCATTTTATAAAAACACCACAGGAACACCGTATTGAGGCTTTGTTCTGACCGCTCATTCGGTGTCGCGTTTCTTTCAAGCAATTCTCCTGATTAGCCCGCACTCGGCTCGCTCCCAGAGCCGTGTTAAAGTCTACTTCGCATTCACTCTCTTTTGTCAGCAGACTAAAAGAAACTTCCATCCTGCACCGCTGTTTGCTTTTTCACAAGAGCAGAGGAGAGCGCACCGTTCCCAGCGGCACTGCAGTACCGGGTCGATGCTTGGAGTGAACGGAGCAAGCTCCTTTTTCAACTCCTATTGATAAAAATCCATTTAATATGTAGTCCTCGCTTAGAGGACATATCAGACATTAAACTGATAAGAACAGATACTACACTTGATCTTAGCCAAAAGGCCGAGAAGCGATAACTGTCCACTGGTTCACGTCCGAGGGCCCTTCCTGGCACAATGCGCACTTGTAGCGGTGTTCTTTTAATGGCCATAGTGTCACTTTGCACCTCCGCCCACCCGTTGCACTGAGCACTTTTCAACCCTTTTAAATGGTATAACTTTACACTACCACACGCTCCAGCGAACACCATTCAAGCAACAACTTTGCACTCCAGCTTCGAACATCGGCACAGTCGCAACAAATAAGGCGACTCTACTCAGAGAAGTCACTCTGCACAGTAACAAGATTTCTTTTGCACAGACAGAAAGGGCTTCATCCGCAAAGGTAAAGCCTGCCAAAAATAGAAACAACTCATTAGTGCTGCTCAACGTTGTACTTTGCAGTAAAAGAAAGAGCAAATCTAAAGTTTCAGGAATCCGAGAATAAGCTTACTTTCATGAGTTCTTCACGATTTCGGATTTTGCTATAAAATGAATTCCTTCACTCAAACTAAATTAAAACTGCTAAACCGCTAATCTGTTACATACAAGGCAGATGTCAAATTCACCGAAATAGGATCTAAGGGTATTTGGCCAATCGAGCTGTAGCAGCTTCGGTAAAAGAGTATAAGTTGAAGAGTTTGTGAATAAAGGTGTGCGCACACATAGTGAGTTGTAGGAAAATAGGCAGGGAGCAATGCCGGCTGGGGTATATGTTCTTGTATGTTGTCTGACTGTTTGATTTGAATGTGTTGTGTAAGTGTCCTGTTGAATGTTACATGTTTGGGCTTTGACACGCTTCACTGTGGTTGTTAACTGTGTGGTGTGTCCTGAAATGTTATATGTTTGGGCTGTGTGACATGCTTAATGCTTTTCAGTAGCAACCCACTTATTCATATATAGCAACTGACAACATAAGAAGTCCGGACATACTTTGATAGTAGTTGTAGAAGTATCCTTATTGATAATAGATAAACTAATTCATAGTGATAGAACAGTAGATGAACAGGTGCCTGCACATGTCTCATGAAAATAAAATGGGTGTATGATTGCTGACGGCAGAGCAATACTGCCAAACTTATGAGTTCTTGTGGCAAACTTGATTCAGTGTCTTGACGTGTATACGCTGTTTCGCTGACTTGTCACAAGAAACAAAGTGTGTTTGATAAGATCCGACCATTTTATTACGGGAGGATCAGTATGTATGGATTCTGATGTGACTGATAAACCCATTCGTATCTTAAGCATAATCTAATACGTGAGACAACGCCCTGGCACACAATCAAAAAAAAAAAAAGAGAGAGCGGTTTTGTGTCCCCACAGTCCATAATGTAGAAAAGAGAGAAAAAAGCCTTTCTGATTTGGTGTGTGTGCTCACAGTGCAGAGTGTAGAGAAAAGAGAGAAAAGAAAGCCGTTTTGGTGTCACGGGTGTTGTGACTTACACACACACATTTCTGAATTGAGAAAGGAAATTATTTTAGAGGAAGCACTAGAGTTTAGATCCCACATTTGTTGATAGGCATTCATTTAATTTTTCTTTTAATCAGTTTTAAAGTGAATACTAACTGAGAAATGAAAAAGGTGAAGAGTTTAGAAGCTTGGTTCAAGAGCAAAACTTGGTTTATGATCAGCTGAGTCTCTAAACAGAACAGCAAAGGGCTTCATCGAACATTTAAAAAAGATTCAGATTGTTAGAATATCCAGAATTTATAGAAATGGTGGTGATTATTCTTATTTTCTAGAATGGAAATAACTGCACCATGTCTGTTTTATGAATTTAAGGGGCTAAAAAGTTTTGTTCTCGTTTTTCTATGATTAACCGAATGTATGTGAGAATCCAAACAGACAGAAGGGTTACGGCCGAGCGCTGGACCTTCCTACCCGGCTGGGGTATATGTTCTTGTATGTTGTCTGACTGTTTGATTTGAATGTGTTGTGTAAGTGTCCTTTTGAATGTTACATGTTTGGGCTTTGACACGCTTCACTGTGGTTGTTAACTGTGTGGTGTGTCCTGAAATGTTATATGTTTGGGCTGTGTGACATGCTTAATGCTTTTCAGTAGCAACCCACTTATTCATATATAGCAACTGACAACATAAGAAGTCCGGACATACTTTGATAGTAGTTGTAGAAGTATCCTTATTGATAATAGATAAACTAATTCATAGTGATAGAACAGTTGATGAACAGGTGCCTGCACATGTCTCATGAAAATAAAATGGGTGTATGATTGCTGACGGCAGAGCAATACTGCCAAACTTATGAGTTCTTGTGGCAAACTTGATTCAGTGTCTTGACGTGTATACGCTGTTTCGCTGACTTGTCACAAGAAACAAAGTGTGTTTGATAAGATCCGACCATTTTATTACGGGAGGATCAGTATGTATGGATTCTGATGTGACTGATAAACCCATTCGTATCTTAAGCATAATCTAATACGTGAAACAACGCCCTGGCACACAATCAAAAAAAAAAAAAGAGAGAGCGGTTTTGTGTCCCCACAGTCCATAATGTAGAAAAGAGAGAAAAAAGCCTTTCTGATTTGGTGTGTGTGCTCACAGTGCAGAGTGTAGAGAAAAGAGAGAAAAGAAAGCCGTTTTGGTGTCACGGGTGTTGTGACTTACACACACACATTTCTGAATTGAGAAAGGAAATTATTTTAGAGGAAGCACTAGAGTTTAGATCCCACATTTGTTGATAGGCATTCATTTAATTTTTCTTTTAATCAGTTTTAAAGTGAATACTAACTGAGAAATGAAAAAGGTGAAGAGTTTAGAAGCTTGGTTCAAGAGCAAAACTTGGTTTATGATCAGCTGAGTCTCTAAACAGAACAGCAAAGGGCTTCATCGAACATTTAAAAAAGATTCAGATTGTTAGAATATCCAGAATTTATAGAAATGGTGGTGATTACTCTTATTTTCTAGAATGGAAATAACTGCACCATGTCTGTTTTATGAATTTAAGGGGCTAAAAAGTTTTGTTCTCGTTTTTCTATGATTAACCGAGTGTATGTGAGAATCCAAACAGACAGAAGGGTTACGGCCGAGCGCTGGACCTTCCTACCCGGCTGGGGTATATGTTCTTGTATGTTGTCTGACTGTTTGATTTGAATGTGTTGTGTAAGTGTCCTGTTGAATGTTACATGTTTGGGCTTTGACACGCTTCACTGTGGTTGTTAACTGTGTGGTGTGTCCTGAAATGTTATATGTTTGGGCTGTGTGACATGCTTAATGCTTTTCAGTAGCAACCCACTTATTCATATATAGCAACTGACAACATAAGAAGTCCGGACATACTTTGATAGTAGTTGTAGAAGTATCCTTATTGATAATAGATAAACTAATTCATAGTGATAGAACAGTAGATGAACAGGTGCCTGCACATGTCTCATGAAAATAAAATGGGTGTATGATTGCTGACGGCAGAGCAATACTGCCAAACTTATGAGTTCTTGTGGCAAACTTGATTCAGTGTCTTGACGTGTATACGCTGTTTCGCTGACTTGTCACAAGAAACAAAGTGTGTTTGATAAGATCCGACCATTTTATTACGGGAGGATCAGTATGTATGGATTCTGATGTGACTGATAAACCCATTCGTATCTTAAGCATAATCTAATACGTGAGACAACGCCCTGGCACACAATCAAAAAAAAAAAAAGAGAGAGCGGTTTTGTGTCCCCACAGTCCATAATGTAGAAAAGAGAGAAAAAAGCCTTTCTGATTTGGTGTGTGTGCTCACAGTGCAGAGTGTAGAGAAAAGAGAGAAAAGAAAGCCGTTTTGGTGTCACGGGTGTTGTGACTTACACACACACATTTCTGAATTGAGAAAGGAAATTATTTTAGAGGAAGCACTAGAGTTTAGATCCCACATTTGTTGATAGGCATTCATTTAATTTTTATTTTAATCAGTTTTAAAGTGAATACTAACTGAGAAATGAAAAAGGTGAAGAGTTTAGAAGCTTGGTTCAAGAGCAAAACTTGGTTTATGATCAGCTGAGTCTCTAAACAGAACAGCAAAGGGCTTCATCGAACATTTAAAAAAGATTCAGATTGTTAGAATATCCAGAATTTATAGAAATGGTGGTGATTACTCTTATTTTCTAGAATGGAAATAACTGCACCATGTCTGTTTTATGAATTTAAGGGGCTAAAAAGTTTTGTTCTCGTTTTTCTATGATTAACCGAGTGTATGTGAGAATCCAAACAGACAGAAGGGTTACGGCCGAGCGCTGGACCTTCCTACCCGGCTGGGGTATATGTTCTTGTATGTTGTCTGACTGTTTGATTTGAATGTGTTGTGTAAGTGTCCTGTTGAATGTTACATGTTTGGGCTTTGACACGCTTCACTGTGGTTGTTAACTGTGTGGTGTGTCCTGAAATGTTATATGTTTGGGCTGTGTGACATGCTTAATGCTTTTCAGTAGCAACCCACTTATTCATATATAGCAACTGACAACATAAGAAGTCCGGACATACTTTGATAGTAGTTGTAGAAGTATCCTTATTGATAATAGATAAACTAATTCATAGTGATAGAACAGTAGATGAACAGGTGCCTGCACATGTCTCATGAAAATAAAATGGGTGTATGATTGCTGACGGCAGAGCAATACTGCCAAACTTATGAGTTCTTGTGGCAAACTTGATTCAGTGTCTTGACGTGTATACGCTGTTTCGCTGACTTGTCACAAGAAACAAAGTGTGTTTGATAAGATCCGACCATTTTATTACGGGAGGATCAGTATGTATGGATTCTGATGTGACTGATAAACCCATTCGTATCTTAAGCATAATCTAATACGTGAGACAACGCCCTGGCACACAATCAAAAAAAAAAAAAGAGAGAGCGGTTTTGTGTCCCCACAGTCCATAATGTAGAAAAGAGAGAAAAAAGCCTTTCTGATTTGGTGTGTGTGCTCACAGTGCAGAGTGTAGAGAAAAGAGAGAAAAGAAAGCCGTTTTGGTGTCACGGGTGTTGTGACTTACACACACACATTTCTGAATTGAGAAAGGAAATTATTTTAGAGGAAGCACTAGAGTTTAGATCCCACATTTGTTGATAGGCATTCATTTAATTTTTCTTTTAATCAGTTTTAAAGTGAATACTAACTGAGAAATGAAAAAGGTGAAGAGTTTAGAAGCTTGGTTCAAGAGCAAAACTTGGTTTATGATCAGCTGAGTCTCTAAACAGAACAGCAAAGGGCTTCATCGAACATTTAAAAAAGATTCAGATTGTTAGAATATCCAGAATTTATAGAAATGGTGGTGATTACTCTTATTTTCTAGAATGGAAATAACTGCACCATGTCTGTTTTATGAATTTAAGGGGCTAAAAAGTTTTGTTCTCGTTTTTCTATGATTAACCGAATGTATGTGAGAGTCCAAACAGACAGAAGGGTTACGGCCGAGCGCTGGACCTTCCAAAAAAGATGAGACAGGCTGGACCCGTGCCATACTAGTTAAGACCTGCCTGTGGATAACAGGTTCTTTAAACTCTCACAAACTCACACACGTTCGCACACATACACCCATACACACACACATTCTTGAACTTGCTTCAAGATTAAACCTTTGCATTAACTGACTCCAGCAACTCTGAGTCTCATTGAGAGACTTTTCTCAACAATTGGGTCCTCAAACCAGATCTCAACGTTTTTTCTGCTGTCCAGGGTCGGAGCTGAAACCGTGCACGGGGGAGTCCAGTACTCCTAATGAAAGACCCCCTGCTGAATTGCGGTAATTAGGGGCCAGTGTCCACTGAAAGGGGGAAAAAGGGACGAGATCGTACTTTTGAATCAATGGCCAGAAGCCATTGGCAGTGCAGGCATCAACAATAATGGTGTTATTTCACCCATTAACACTTAAGGTACCTCATGCAGTGGCTGTGATATGGTTACTTATAAAATATCTTTACCAGACATCTCTCCTACATAACAGTTCTTCTTTCACAGCCACACCTTGTTGTCGAGAGATGTGCTACACTTAATCCATCCACAAGCTACCTACCCTACAGATGGAAAGCCTCATGATTGCATGTCAGAAATAACCATCAGTGTTTTACCCAGGCCAGACTTAACTGATATACGTTATGAAAATGCAGAAATAACTATATTTATTCAACAGGTCAAGCGAAAAACCCTGATGGCACAAATGCTACAGGATTTGCAGTTGTAACAGAAACTGAAGTTTTCTTAAAACAACCACTACCAAAAAATTACTCTGTTCAAGCAGTCGAATTGGTAGCTTTAACTGAAGCTTGTAAATTAAATAACAAAAAGGTTGTTAATGTTTACACTGACAGTCAGTATGCCTTCTCAACTGTACATGTGTTAACACAGCATTGGAAAAACAGGTATGTTGACATCCACAGCTAAATGTATAAACTACAAATATTTTAGCATTATTAGATGTTATTCAATTGCCATCTACAATAGACTCGTATGAATGACCGGAAGGAAAACCATACTGCCAAAGAATTTGTTTAAATATGCTGCAGTATTGAGCCACGGACCATGTCATGTCTCAACAGGAGGGATGGAAGCAATAATGAACAAGGTTTTTACAGCATATGGTTTTACTAATTATTGAAATTTTTTTTTTAGAATAAATAAATGAATAAAGTTTTGTCTAGCAGGTCAAATATGTGCAAAATACATTCCACAGGGCAATCTAAGACCAAAACGAAGATAATTCCCTAAGCCAGTGTATCTTTGTCAACATATTTGTTTGGATTTCATTATTTCATTATTGTGTAGATTTCATTTAACTAAATTAATGTTAAGGGAAACGATTCTGTTCAGTGACAACAGAGGTTTTTACCAAATGGTCTGAAATATTTCCACGTGCACAAGCAGATGCACATTGTGCCAGGAAGGGCCCTCGGACGTGAACCAGTGGACAGTTATCGCTTCTCAGCCTTTTGGCTAAGATCAAGTGTAGTATCTGTTCTTATCAGTTTAATGTCTGATATGTCCTCTATGCGAGAACTACATATTAAATGGATTTTTATCAATAGGAGTTGAAAAAGGAGCTTGCTCCGTTCACTCCAAGCATCGACCCGGTACTGCAGTGCCGCTGGGAACGGGGCGCTCTCCTCTGCTCTTGTGAAAAAGCAAACAGCGGTGCAGGATGGAAGTTTCAGGGAGCCCAAGATGAAACTTTCTTTTAATCTGCTGAGAAAAGAGAGTGAATGCGAAGCAGACTTTAACACGGCTCTGGGAGCAAGCCGTGTGCGGGCTAACCGGGAGAATTGCTTGAAAGAAATGCGAAACCGAATGAGCGGTCAGAACAAAGCCTCAATACGGTGTTCCCGTGTTGTTTGTGGCTGCCTTGTCTTTTGCACAGAGTAAAAGACAAGGCAGCCATCGAATAGGGCCCGATTGTTCCTACTTGGTCAGCCGAGGAGCAAGGGTGGGGAGCAAGCGTCTCAACCAAGCAAAGCTCACCATGGGGAAGGTGGCTATGCCAACTAGCCTGATGCCCTGCTCCCGCAGTGATGGATATTCGTACTCTGGTTTCTCTTCATAACGTACAAGTCCTTCGCCTTTTACTAAAGACTTCTGTGGAGAGCAGCACTAATGAATTGTTTCTATTTTTGGCAGGCTTTACCTTTGGGGGTGAAGACCTTTCTGTCTCTGCAAAAGAAATCTTGTTACTGTGCAGAGTGACTTCTCTGAGTAGAGTCGCCTTACTTGTTGCGACTGTGCCGATGTTCAAAGCTGGAGTGCAAAGTTGTTGCTTGAATGGTGCTCGCTGGAGAGTGCGGTAGTGTAAAGTTATACCATTTAAAAGGGTTGAAGAGTGCTCAGTGCAGCGGAGGTGCAAAGTGACACTATGGCCATAAAAAGAACACCGCTACAAGTGCGCATTGTGCCAGGAAGGGCCCTCGGACGTGAACCAGTGGATAGATATCGCTTCTCGGCCTTTTGGCTAAGATCAAGTGTAGTATCTGTACTTATCAGTTTAATATGTGATATGTCTATGCAAGGACCACATATTAAATGGATTTGTATCAATAGGAGTTGAAAAAGGAGCTTGCTCCGTTCACTCCAAGCATCGACCAGGTACTGCAGTGCCGCTGGGAACGGTGCGCTCTCCTCTGCTCTTGTGAAAAAGCAAACAGCGGTGCAGGATGGAAGTTTCAGGGACCCCAAGATGAAACTTTCTTTTAGTCTGCTGAGAAAAGAGAGTGAATGCGAAGTAGACTGTAACACGGGCTAACCAGGAGAATTGCTTGAAAGAAACGCGACACCGAATGAGCGGTCAGAACAAAGCCTCAATACGGTGTTCCTGTGGGGTTTTTATAAAATGCGGTGAAAAAAAGGTGTGAATGCCCCATAGAAAACTAAAAGGTGGAGCGGAAGTGTTCGGCTGCAAGAAGGTGTGAATGTCCGACTATATTTGGTGAAAAGCAGGTGAAGCAAGGTCTGAATGCCCAACCTTACATCATTAAAAGCGAGATCAGAGGTTTTTGGCTGCAAGAAGGCCATAGTTTGCCAAAAGCGGGTAAGGTGCGTATGACCGACTAAATATCAACAAAAGTGGGGGCGGAGGTCTTCGGATGCAAGTGGATGTGAATATCCCACCATACAAGTATGGTGGAGAGGAAGCTGTGAATGGCCGACCATAGTTTGCAAAAAGCGGGTGAGAAAAGGTGCAAATGTCCAACCATACATGATCAAAACAGGGAGCGGAGGTGTTTGGCTGCGACAAGGTGTGAATGTCCTCCCATAATTAATGAAAAGCGGGCAACAAGTAGGTTCGAATGCCCAACCATACATCATCAAAAGCAGGAGTGGATGTGTTCGGCTACAAGAACGTTTGAATGTCCGAGCATAGTTTGTAAAAGGCGGGTAAGAAAAGGTTTGAATGCCCGAACATACACAATCAAAAGAGGGAGCGGAGGTGTTTCACTGCAAGAAGGTGTGAATGTCCGAGCATAGTTTGTAAAAAGTGGGTAAGAAAAGGTTCAAATGCCAGAACATACATCATCAAAAGAGGGAGCGGAGGTGTTCCGCTGTAAGAAGGTGTGAATGTCCGACCATAGTTGGTAAAAAGCGGGTAAGAAAAGGTTAAAATACCCGACTCTACACAATCAATAGCGGGAGCAGAGTTGTTCGGCTAAAAGAAGGTGTGAAAGTCCGACCATGGTTTGTAAAAAGCGGGTAAGAAAAGGATCGAATGCAAAAATATACACCATCAAAAGCGTAGGCCGAGGTGTTCGGCTGCAAGTAGGTGTGAATGTCAGATTATAATTTGCAAAAAGCTGATGAGAAAGGTGTGAATGACCGACAATAATTGCTGAAAATGTGTTAGAAAAGGTAAGAATGCCGGACCATTCATCATCAAAAGCGGGAGAAGAGGTGTTCGGCTGCAAGAAGCTGTGAATGTCCAGCCATAATTACTCAAAAACGGGTAAGAAAAGGTAGTATTGCCAGACCATAAATGATCAAAACAGGGAGCGGAGGTGTTCCCCTGTAAGAAGGTGTGAATGTCCGACCATAATTGGTAAAAGGCGGGTAAGAAAAGGTTAAAATACCCGACTGTACACAATCAATAGCGGGAGCGGAGTTGTTTGGCTACTAAAAGGTGTGAAAGTCCAACCATGGTTTGTAAAAAGCGGGTAAGAAAAGGTGCGAATGCCCGACAATGTATGATCAAAAGAGGGAGCGGAGGTTTTCGGCTGCAAGAAGGTCTAAATGTCCAACCATAATTTGTAAAAACCGGGGAAGAAAAGGCTCGGAAGCCCGACTATACACCATCAAAAACGGGAGCGGAGGTGTTCAGCTGAAAGAAGGTCTGAATGTCCATCAATAATTGCTAGAAAACATGAAAGAAAATTTTCGAATATCAATCCGCACATGATCATAAGTGGGAGCGGAGGTGTTCAGCTGCAAGAAGGTGTGAATGTCCACCCATAATTCCTCAAAAATGGGTAAAAAAAAAGGTGCGAATGCCCAACCATACATCATCAAAAGCAGGACTGGATGTGTTCGGCTACAAGAAGGTTTGAATGTCCGACCGTAGTTGGTAAAAAGCGGGTAAGAAAAGGTTAAAATTGCCGACTGTACACAATCAATAGCGGGAAGGGATGTGTTCGGCTACAAGAAGGTGTGAAAGTCCGACCATGTTTTGTAAAAAGCGGTTAAGAAAAGCTGCGAATGCCCGACAATGTATGATCAAAAGAGGGAGCGGAGGTTTTCGGCTGCAAGAAGGTCTGAATGTCCAACCATAATTTGTAAAAACCGGGGAAGAAAAGGCTCGAAAGCCCGACTATACACCATCAAAAGCGGGAGCAGAGGTGTTCAGCTGCAAGAAGGTCTCAATGTCCATCAATAATTGCTAGAAAACATGAAAGAAAATTTTCGAATATCCAACCGCACATGATCATATGCGGGAGAGGAGGTGTTCAGCTGCAAGAAGGTGTGAATGTCCACCCATAATTCCTGAAAAATGGGTAAAAAAAGGTGTGAATGTCAGATCATAATTTGCAAAAACTTGATGAGAAATGGTGAGAATGCCCGACTATACACCATCAAATGCGGGAGCGGAGGTGTTCGGCTGTGAGTAGGTGTGAATGTCTGACCATACTTGCTGAAAAATATGACAAAGCAGTTTTCACTTGGTTTGAGTGAAGGAATTAATTTTATATCAAAATCCGAAATTGTGTAGAACTCGTGGAAATAAGTTTATTCTCGGATTCCTAAAGGTTTAGTGTTGTTCTTTGGTATACTGCAAAGTAATACTATCTATTTTGTTGAAACCGATTCAGACATGGATAAATATGAAGGACAAAGCAGTTTTAACTTGGTTTGAGTGAAGGAATTCATTTTATATTAAAATCCGAAATTGTGTAGAACTCGTCAATCGACGCTTAGTCTCGGATTCCTGAAAAGGTTTAGAGTTGTTCTTTCCTATCCTGCAAAGTACAACGTTCTTTTTTTGTTTAAAGCTATTTTTTCTAGCAATTATTGATGGACATTGAGACCTTCTTGCAGCTGAACACCTCTGCTCCCGCTTTTGATGGTGTATAGTCGGGCTTTCGAGCCTTTTCTTCCCCGGTTTTTACAAATTATGGTTGGACGTTCAGACCTTCTTGCAGCCGAAAACCTCCGCTCCCTCTTTTGATCATACATTGTCGGGCATTCGCACCTTTTCTTAACCGCTTTTTACAAAACATGGTCGGACTTTCACACCTTCTTGTAGCCGAACACATCCCTTCCCGCTATTGATTGTGTACAGTCGGGTATTTTAACCTTTTCTTACCCGCTTTTTACCAACTACGGTAGGACATTCACACCTTCTTATGGCGGAACACCTCCGCTCCCTCTTTTGATGGTGTTTGTTCGGGCATTCGAACCTTTTCTTACCCGCTTTTTACAAACTATGCTCGGACATTCAAACCTTCTTGTAGCCGAACACATCCACTCCTGCTTTTGATGATGTATGGTTGTGCATTCGCACCTTTTTTTTTACCCATTTTTGAGGAATTATGGGTGGACATTCACACCTTCTTGCAGCTGAACACCTCCGCTCCCACTTATGATCATGTGCGGTTTGATATTCGAAAATTTTCTTTCATGTTTTCTAGCAATTATTGATGGACATTCAGACCTTCTTGCAGCTGAACCCCTCTGTTCCCGCTTTTGATGGTGTATAGTCGGGTTTTCGAGCCTTTTCTTCCACGGTTTTTACAAATTATGGTTGGACATTCAGACCTTCTTTTAGCCGAAAACCTCCGCTCCCTCTTTTGATCATACATTGTCGGGCATTCGCACCTTGTCTTACCCGCGTTTTACAAACCATGGTCGGACATTCACAGCTTCCTCTCCACCATACTTGTATGGTGGGATATTCACACCCACTTGCATCCGAAGACCTCCGCCCCCACTTTTGTTGATATATAGTCGGTCATTCACACCTTACCCGTTTTCTTGCAGCCAAACACCTCTGATCTCGCTTTTGATGATGTAAGATTGGGCATTAAGACCTCGCTTTTCCTGCTTTTCACCAACTATAGACGGACATTCACACCTTCTTGCAGCCGAACACTTCCACTCCACCTTTTAGGTTTCTATCACACCTTTTTTTTCACCGCATTTTATAGATTATGGTTGGAAATTCTCAACCACTCATCCGAAGACCTCTCCTCCCGCTTTTGTTAATATATTTGAACTTTAGTCAGACATTCACACCTACTTGCAGCCGAACACCACCTCTCTAGCTTTTGATGATGTATGGTCCGGCATTCTTACCATTTCTAACACATTTTTCAGCAATTATGGTAGGACATTCACACCTTCTTGCAGCTGAACACCTCCTCTCCCACTTATGATCATGTGCGGATTGATTTTCGAAAATTTTCTTTCATGTTTTCTAGCAATTAATGATGGACATTTAGACCTTCTTGCAGCTGAACACCTCCGCTCCCGCTTTTGATCATACATTGTCAGGCATTCGCACCTTGTCTTACCCGCTTTTTACAAACTTTAGTCAAACATTCACACCTTTTTGCAGCCGAACACAGTTTTTTTCAGCCGAATTTGGGCATTCGAACCTTTTCATACCCACTTTTTACCAACTATGGTCGGACATTCACACCGTCTTACAGCGGAACACCTCCGCTCCCTCTTTTGATGGTGTATGTTCGGGCATTCGAACCTTTTCTTGCCCGCTTTTTACAAACTATGCTCGGACATTCAAACCTTCTTGTAGCCGAACACATCCACTCCTGCTTTTGATGATGTATGTTCGGGCATTCGAACCTTTTCTTACCCGCCTTTTACAAACTATGGTCGGACATTCAAACCTTCTTGTGGCCGAACACATCCACTTCTGCTTTTGATGATGTATAGTTGGGCATTAACACCTTTTCTTACCCATTTTTCAGTAATTATTGGTGGACATTCAGACCTTCTTGCAGCTGAACACCTCTGCTCCCGCTTTTGATGGTGTATAGTCGGGCTTTCGAGGCTTTTCTTCAACGGTGTTTACAAATTATGGTTGGAAATTCAGACCTTGCAGCCGAACACCTCCGCTCCCTCTTTTGATCATACATTGTCGGGCATTCGCACCTTGTCTTACCCGCGTTTTACAAACCATGGTCGGACTTTCACACCTTCTTGTAGCCGAACAAATCCGCTCCCGCTATTGATTGTGTACAGTCGGGTATTTAACCTTTTCTTACCCGCTTTTTACCAACTATTGTCGGACATTCACACCTTCTTACAGCCGAACACCTCCGCTTCCGCTTTTGATGGTATATATTCGGGCATTCGAACCTTTTCTTACCCGCTTTTTACCAACTATGGTCGGACATTCGCACCATCTTACAGCGGAAAACGTCCGCTCCCTCTTTTGATGGTGTATGTTCGGGCATTCGAACCTTTTCTTACCCGCTTTTTACAAACTATGCTCGGACATTCAAACCTTCTTGTAGCCGAAAACCTCCGCTCCCTCTTTTGATCATACATTGTCGGGCATTCGCACCTTTTCTTACCCGCTTTTTACAAACTATGCTCGGACATTCAAACCTTCTTATAGCCAAACACATCCACTCCTGCTTTTTTGTTGATGTATGGTTGGGCATTCGAACCTACTTGTTGCCCGCTTTTCATTAATTATGGGTGGACATTCACACCTTGTCGCAGCCAAACACCTCCGCTCCCTGTTTTGATCATGTATGGTTGGACATTCGCACCTTTTCTCACCCGCTTTTTGCAAACTATGGTCGGCCATTCACAGCTTCCTCTCCACCATACTTGTATGGTGGGATATTCACACCCACTTGCATCCGAAGACCTCCGCCCCCACTTTTGTTGATATTTAGTCGGTCATTCACACCTTACCCGTTTTCTTGCAGCCAAACACCTCTGATCTCGCTTTTGATGATGTAAGATTGGGCATTAAGACCTTGATTTTCCTGCTTTTCACCAACTATAGACGGACATTCACACCTTCTTGCAGCCGAACACTTCCGCTCCACCTTTTAGGTTTCTATCACACCTTTTTTTTCACCGCATTTTATAGATTATGGTTGGAAATTCTCAACCACTCATCCGAAGACCTCTCCTCCCGCTTTTGTTAATATATTTGAACTTTAGTCAGACATTCACACCTACTTGCAGCCGAACACCACCTCTCTAGCTTTTGATGATGTATGGTCCGGCATTCTTACCATTTCTAACACATTTTTCAACAATTATGGTAGGACATTCACACCTTCTTGCAGCTGAACACCTCCTCTCCCACTTATGATCATGTGCGGATTGATTTTCGAAAATTTTCTTTCATGTTTTCTAGCAATTAATGATGGACATTTAGACCTTCTTGCAGCTGAACACCTCCGCTCCCGCTTTTGATCATACATTGTCAGGCATTCGCACCTTGTCTTACCCGCTTTTTACAAACTTTAGTCAAACATTCACACCTTTTTGCAGCCGAACACAGTTTTTTTCAGCCGAATTTGGGCATTCGAACCTTTTCATACCCACTTTTTACAAACTATGGTCGGACATTCACACCGTCTTACAGCGGAACACCTCCGCTCCCTGTTTTGATCATGTATGGTTGGACATTCGCACCTTTTCTCACCCGCTTTTTGCAAACTATGGTCGGCCATTCACAGCTTCCTCTCCACCATACTTGTATGGTGGGATATTCACACCCACTTGCATCCGAAGACCTCCGCCCCCACTTTTGTTGATATTTAGCCGATCATTCGCACCTTACCCGCTTTTGGCAAACTATGGCCTTCTTGCAGCCAAAAACCTCTGATCTCGCTTTTGATGATGTAAGGTTGGGCATTCAGACCTTGTTTCACCTTCTTTTCACCAAATATAGTCGAACATTCACACCTTCTTGGAGCCGAACACTTCCGATCCACCTTTTAGTTTTCTATGGGGCATTCACACCTTTTTTTTCACCGCATTTTATAAAAACACCACAGGAACACCGTATTGAGGCTTTGTTCTGACCGCTCATTCGGTGTCGCGTTTCTTTCAAGCAATTCTCCTGGTTAGCCCGCACTCGGCTCGCTCCCAGAGCCGTGTTAAAGTCTACTTCGCATTCCGCACCTCTGCCCACCCTCTGCACTGAGCTCTCTTCAGCCCTTTTAAATGGTATAACTTTACACTACCACACGCTCCAGCGAGCACCATTCAAGCAACAACTTTGCACTCCAGCTTCGAACATCGGCACAGTCGCAACAAGTAAGGCGACTCTACTCAGAGAAGTCACTCTGCACAGTAACAAGATTTCTTTTGCACAGACAGAAAGGGCTTCATCCGCAAAGGTAAAGCCTGCCAAAAATAGAAACAACTCATTAGTGCTGCTCAACGTTGTACTTTGCAGTAAAAGAAAGAGCAAATTTAAAGATTCAGGAATCCGAGAATAAACTTACTTCCATGAGTTCTTCACGATTTCGGATTTTGCTATAAAATGAATTCCTTCACTCAAACTAAATTAAAACTGCTAAACCGCTAATCTGTTACATGCAAGGCAGATGTCAAATTCACCGAAATAGGATCTAAGGGTATTTGGCCAATCGAGCTGTAGCAGCTTCGGTAAAAGAGTATAAGTTGAAGAGTTTGTGAATAAAGGTGTGCGCACACATAGTGAGTTGTAGGAAAATAGGCAGGGAGCAATGCCGGCTGGGGTATAGGTTCTTGTATGTTGTCTGACTGTTTGATTTGAATGTGTTGTGTAAGTGTCCTGTTGAATGTTACATGTTTGGGCTTTGACACGCTTCACTGTGGTTGTTAACTGTGTGGTGTGTCCTGAAATGTTATATGTTTGGGCTGTGTGACATGCTTAATGCTTTTCAGTAGCAACCCACTTATTCATATATAGCAACTGACAACATAAGAAGTCCGGACATACTTTGATAGTAGTTGTAGAAGTATCCTTATTGATAATAGATAAACTAATTCATAGTGATAGAACAGTAGATGAACAGGTGCCTGCACATGTCTCATGAAAATAAAATGGGTGTATGATTGCTGACGGCAGAGCAATACTGCCAAACTTATGAGTTCTTGTGGCAAACTTGATTCAGTGTCTTGACGTGTATACGCTGTTTCGCTGACTTGTCACAAGAAACAAAGTGTGTTTGATAAGATCCGACCATTTTATTACAGGAGGATCAGTATGTATGGATTCTGATGTGACTGATAAACCCATTCGTATCTTAAGCATAATCTAATACGTGAGACAACGCCCTGGCACACAATCAAAAAAAAAAAAGAGAGAGCGGTTTTGTGTCCCCACAGTCCATAATGTAAAAAAGAGAGAAAAAAGCCTTTCTGATTTGGTGTGTGTGCTCACAGTGCAGAGTGTAGAGAAAAGAGAGAAAAGAAAGCCGTTTTGGTGTCACGGGTGTTGTGACTTACACACACACATTTCTGAATTGAGAAAGGAAATTATTTTAGAGGAAGCACTAGAGTTTAGATCCCACATTTGTTGATAGGCATTCATTTAATTTTTCTTTTAATCAATTTTAAAGTGAATACTAACTGAGAAATGAAAAAGGTGAAGAGTTTAGAAGCTTGGTTCAAGAGCAAAACTTGGTTTATGATCAGCTGAGTCTCTAAACAGAACAGCAAAGGGCTTCATCGAACATTTAAAAAAGATTCAGATTGTTAGAATATCCAGAATTTATAGGAATGGTGGTGATTACTCTTATTTTCTAGAATGGAAATAACTGCACCATGTCTGTTTTATGAATTTAAGGGGCTAAAAAGGTTTGTTCTAGTTTTTCTATGATTAACCGAATGTATGTGAGAGTCCAAACAGACAGAAGGGTTACGGCCGAGCGCTGGACCTTCCAAAAAAGATGAGACAGGCTGGACCCGTGCCATACTAGTTAAGACCTGCCTGTGGATAACAGGTTCTTTAAACTCTCACACACACAAACTCACACACGTTCGCACACATACACCCATACACACACACATTCTTGAACATGCTGCAAGATTAAACCTTTGCATTAACTGACTCCAGCAACTCTGAGTCTCATTGAGAGACTTTTCTCAACAATTGGGTCCTCAAACCAGATCTCAACGTTTTTACCGCTGTCCAGGGTCGGAGCTGAAACCGTGCACGGGGGAGTCCAGTACTCCTAATGAAAGAACCCCTGCTGAATTGCGGTAATTAGGGGCCAGTGTCCACTGAAAGGGGGAAAAAGGGACGAGATCGTACTTTTGAATCAATGGCCAGAAGCCATTGGCAGTGCAGGCATCAACAATAATGGTGTTATTTCACCCATTAACACTTAAGGTACCTCATGCAGTGGCTGTGATATGGTTACTTAACAAAATATCTTTACCAGACATCTCTCCTACATAACAGTTCTTCTTTCACAGCCACACCTTGTTGTCGAGAGATGTGCTACACTTAATCCATCCACACTGCTACATACCCCACTGATGGAAAGCCTCATGATTGCATGTCAGAAATAACCATCAGTGTTTTACCCAGGCCAGACTTAACTGATATACGTTATGAAAATGCAGAAATAACTATATTTATTCAACAGATCAAGGAAAAAAACCCTGATGGCACAAATGCTACAGGATTTGCAGTAGTAACAGAAACTGAAGTTTTCTTAAAACAACCACTACCAAAAAATTACTCTGTTCAAGCAGTCGAATTGGTAGCTTTAACTGAAGCTTGTAAATTAAATAACAAAAAGGTTGTTAACGTTTACACTGACAGTCAGTATGCCTTCTCAACTGTACATGTGTTAACACAGCATTGGAAAAACAGGTATGTTGACATCCACAGCTAAATGTATAAACTACAAATATTTTAGCATTATTAGATGTTATTCAATTGCCATCTACAATAGACTCGTATGAATGACCGGACGGAAAACCATACTGCCAAAGAATTTGTTTAAATATGCTGCAGTATTGAGCCACGGACCATGTCATGTCTCAACAGGAGGGATGGAAGCAATAATGAACCAGGTTTTTACAGCATATGGTTTTACTAATTATTAAAAAAATTTTTTTAGAATAAATAAATGAATAAAGTTTTGTCTAGCAGGTCAAATATGTGCAAAATACATTCCACAGGGCAATCTAAGACCAAAACGAAGATAATTCCCTAAGCCAGTGTATCTTTTTCAACATATTTGTTTGGATTTCATTATTTCATTATTTTGTAGATTTCATTGAACTAAATTAATGTTAAGGGAAACGATTCTGCTCAGTGACAACAGAGGTTTTTACCAAATGGTCTGAAATATTTCCATGTGCACAAGCAGATGCACTCTCAGTAGCAAAATCACGCGTAAAATAACTCATTTCTAGATTTGAAATTCCTGAAAAGATCTTCAGTGATAATTTGACACACTTTGTAAACAATGTCATCTCACTGATGGCAAAGAACTTAAAATAGACCTTAGAAACCACTGTGATATAGAAGGTTTCGCTAACACATTGGAATTGTTTTACTATTTACATATGCATGTGCAGTGAAGAATTGCTTGCTGCTGATAAATGCAAAGAAGAACAGCTTACACATAAATGCTCACATATAGGCTGCTGAATGCAATGAAGACCTGCTTATCCAGTAAAGTTCAATGTCAATGTGTAATATTCAATTAGGATTTGCAAAACAGTGAAGTTAAACAATGAATGGGTCCATAGTCGGTATGAGAAGACTACAGGAATATTTACCTGGGTGTACGTTCAAACAGAGATGAGAAAATTGCGATAAATTATTGTTTGTTTGTTTGTTAGTATGTATATGAATGTTATGTGTATAAACTGTGTTGAGTTGTAGTTACTCAGTAGTGTCTCAGTGAAACAACCGACGGGGAAAGCCTTGCGGTGACAACAAAAGCAGTGTTTTACTGATCAGTCAAGTTGCTCCAGTGTACTCCATACAAACTGGTTGGCTACTGAAGGGATAGAAAATGGGGAATACTTGTTTTAAAGCAAACAGGGAATTAGATGGGAAAAATATATGTTTTAACGGGACCCAGACAATATTAAATACTCAGACAGATGGGAGAAGAAGTGTAGTTTTGTAGGAAATCACAAAATTATTACATAAAATTAGTGAAATCAATTGAAGAATGCCTTTCTGAAGAGCTGTTTACCACAGATGAGCAGCTTTGCGACCAAGCACATTGTAGATCGCTTTACTGCCAAAATGATCTAGTTTAATGGATTGGTTTAGACATGCATAACAGCATTTTAAGAACAAAGAGAGAAACAAAAAGGGACAACGCTTCATGGTGGAAGGTGATGTATAAATAACTGTGTATATGATGAAGGAGAGACCATTTGAGCAGCACAGCCATTTCGCAGCACAGGGACAGCAGTCCAAGTTAAAGGATCTCCCACGTGGTATCACCTGTCACACTGTGTCAAGGCATCAAAAGAAGAAAAAATCACCAAACTTAAGGACAAAGAGACGAAGACTCCGGTGAACAAAGAGAGAGGACTTACAAACCAGAAATACAAAAGGATTCTCGATATCAAGATCCAGAAGAAGAGGCTAACAATGCCACGAACACTTACGATGCTGGGAATGATGCCAGCAATGAACAGAGAAGAAGATTCAGTGTCATCAATCTGCAACACGTGCCTCTAATGAGGGGGTGAATATAGAATCCTCAACGATTACAACGTCTCTGGGAACTGTGACAACAACAAGGTTTAAACCATTTTGATATATATTGTAACCTATTGGCTAAGGAATAGTGCTGAAAATGAGGTAAATCTAATCCACCACTGTCCTTGGTCTTCTGTAGGGTTTTTAAACTAATACGTGGTAGTTTGTTTTTCCACAGAAATTTGGAGATGCATGAATCTAGTGACTTAAACCAAGTAGCAGATGGTTTTATGGGGATCATTGAGAACAAATAGTTAACTTTTGGTAGTATCATCATTTTAATGGTTGTAACTCTCCCCATAAGTTATATAGGTAAGGACTTCCAACGAGAGAGATCGTCCTCTACTCTCTTTAATAATTGCACATAATTTAGCTTTGTTAGCTCTGAGAGCCTGGAGGAAATGTTTATGCCTAAATATCTAATATTTCCTGACTGTAAAGTGATCGCAGGTATATTCTGGACCCTACAGTTAATGGGCAGAACTGTGGTCTTAGACCAGTTGATAGAGTAGTCAGAAAGTGCCGAGAATTTATTTATGAGTGTGATCGTGTGAGTGAGAGACGTCTCTGAGTTCTGAAGGAAAAATAATACATCATCAGCATAAAGACTTATTTTATGCTCAATATTTTGGGGTTGGATGCCTTTAATATTTCTATCTTGTCTGATAGCAGCTGCTAAAGGTTTGATGAAAATAGCAAAAAGTGAGGGAGAAAGTGAGCAACCCTGTCTTGTACCTCTCTGCAGACTGAAGCTTGGAGAAGTTTGATCATTTGTCTTGACACTTGCATTTGGGGAGCTATATAATATCCTTATCCAGTTGATGAAGTGTGACCCAAACCCGAATTTGTTTTATGCTGCGAATAAAAATTTCCAGTTCACTCCATTAAATGCTTTTTCTGCATCTAGAGAGTCGATTGTGGTTTCCAAGTTGTTGATGGTAGAATAGTCTATGAGATTAATGATCCGGTTTGTGAACGAACTGTTGTGCCTACTGCTCTTCAGCCTGTCAAATGAAACGTAGAATTTAAAACGTGACAAATGAACGAAGACCCAAGGAGTTGAGTCGTAAACTAATCAATACTGTTTCCTGTGCGAGGACCTGTCAGTCGAGGAGTTGAGTCATGAACGAATCAATACTGTTTCCTGTCCTGCTGACTGAGCTTATGAAGCTGCCGCCTGCCATGTGGTGAGGAAGGGTACTGCATGAAAATGAACGAATCACTCACTGAGACAACTCGTTACTCCCGAGTCATATAAAAAATTTGTTCATATCGAACGAATCGCTCACGAACGACACATCACTATCTATTTGACGAGTTATGCATGAATTTGGATTTTGCAATAAAATTAATTCCTTCTCTCAAACCAAGTTCAAACTGCTTTGTCCTTCATATTTATCTAGTTCTAATCTAGTTTCAACAATAAACAACCCCACATCATATTTGCTCTTCGCCCAAAGATCATTGGGCACTTCAGCCAACATGGGTATCGAAGACAAATCTTTTTCAGATTAAAAACATGCTTCAAAATGTGATTCTGTGGTAGGAATTAATTCCACAGTTCTTTGACAATGCATTGTACTCAAAAATGTTTTTTTGTATGCTGACAATCGTTCAGAAAACATCAAATTTGGATCAGCAGGTGAAACGGTCCAATCCGTTTCTTTCTGACATGTAGCAACAAACTCTCCCACACCTTGTCACTGCCAGTGTGTACGTTTGGCCAAGGAAATGTGAGGGCGAGTACCACAAACATTAAAAAAATCGAATTGCTCTGGAGTGAGCGACACAGCCAATAAAGTAGGCGCACATATTTTTTCACTTCTTCTCATAGTCATTGTCAGGCCCCAAAGAAATGTGTGATGTTCAGTGCAAATCAGCAGGTTGCATGAAATCAGAAAGGGGTGAAACTAACGCTTTTGCTTCTTCCACTAGTTGTTGTGAAAAAGGAGAGCTGGGAAGTTTCCACTCATAAGCATATGTAAGTGCAGATGAATCAAACTGCACTGCTGTGAAAACTTTGTCAGGCTGTAACATAACGTTAACACCCTCTGGTGTAGAAGTTAAAATAATGCCTAATTTACACATGAGATCACAGCCCATCAGGTTAATGGGACACAACTCTGATAACAATAATGAGTGTTTGAAGGAGAGCCCATCGGGAGTGACACACGCAATGGGCGATGTCATTTTCTCCTTCACAACCTGGCCTGATGCAGACATAGAGTAAACGTGGTTTCCACTTAACTTTGGAGGACAATCAAACTCCCCTGACGTCACTACTGATGAACATAAGTTCCTATATTCTGAGAGAAATATCTTTGCTCTAGGACGGAAATAGCATGCAAAACTTTACTACGTGAATCACAGTCGGCAAGCGTTTCTTCACTACACAGAGCAGGAAAAATGTGTGAGTGTGTTTGTGCTATCACCCATTAGTGGAGGCTCCGCTGCCGCGTGACGTCCAGAACCTGCCTCCCACCCTCAGTCAGCCTTTTGCCCAATTTCATCACTTTTCAGCTGTGGACAGTCCTTCTTCCAGTGTCCAGTCTGACCACAGTAAAAACAAATATTCGAATCATAGCTCTGGCGTGGCCCATTTCGACCTCCTCTCCCACACGTCCACGTCTTCGACTTCGGCCTCGTCCTCTGTTTACACCAACTGCGTAATACATGGTCATGGCTGCCAAATGCAGCTCCTTTTCACACTTGTCCTATATCTTACGCGTCTCAACTTGGTTCTGAGCATGGCGAGCATATCGGCGAACGTCAGCCAAACGAGGACCCTCACACCATCCCACGTAAATGTTCTTTACTTCAGTGGCGACATCTGGCATGAGGCCTTTAATTATTGCATTGCATGCAATACTCTCCCATGGTCCTGATTCATTACCCAAATCCCTTGGTCTCTGATGACCGCTGTGCTTGCTGACTTCCTCAAGGATGCGGTGTACAAAATCATCAGTCCCTTCACCGGGTTTCTGTTTGCAGGTGTAAATGTGGGACATATTGATTTTGGTTGGAAATTGAGTGGTGATGGCTTGACACAGTCTTTGGATGGCTGCTTCATATTGAGCGTTATCATTATGTCCTCGTTCACTGTTGGTAGGTCGCAAATCCAGTTGTAGCATACTGGCCTCTATTTTGCAGAGGTCGGTCGGTTTGAACTTTTTTGCCAATATGCGACGCAATTCAACCCCGGTCGGGCAGAATTGTGCGCAGAAATCTCGCAACTCGTCAGCAAAATGGGGTCCAGAAATCTCTGGATCTGGTAAGCATTGTTATGCTTCCATGATGTCAGTCTAAGTCCAGGGTCGATAAACCAGTAATGGTCCAGTGGGAACTGCAACTTTAACCATAGGCATGGTTTGAATCTGGTTTTGTTTTTTCTCACGTTTAGATCTCTGAAGTCCAGATTGTGGGTAAAGGATTTTTGTCACTTGCGTTAAAAGTTCTTGGGCAGGTACGCTGGAGAACCAAACGTCTTCCTTTTCCTCATCATCAGACCTATGTAACTGATGTTGTGAGGATGATGGAATTTCTTCCCGAGGGAGGATGGAAGAAGTCCCTTCTTCCCGAGAGCCAGAGGCTTGTGGCAGGGCTGGCTGTTGTTGTTGCAGGCGTCGTGGAGGGCAGGAGTCCAGGTCTGGATCCGGCACAGCGAGTGCACTCAGGGTGGGGTAAAGAGGTGCAGAAGGAGAAAAAGTGTTATCAGTGGAATATGGTGGTGGTTTAAAAGAAGATTCAGTCTTAATCAGAGCTGAATTATCTTTTCGTCCACATACTAAATTATTATCATCATTCCGTCATGGCATTTCTTTAAAATTTTCCTTTCTTTCTCTTAATACACTTTATTTTTTCCAACATTCTATACCTTTCTTACTTCTTATTTAAACTTAATTTTCTTTTTTTTGCTTCATCTCTTTCTCATATTTGCAAAACTTTTCTTCTAATTTTCTTATTTCTAACATACTAAAAGAACCTTCAGGTGGAAAACCTCTGGACCATATTTCTTTTTCATTTCACCATGCTCAGGTCCCCCGGTAGGGTCAAAAGTCTGAGACCTACTGTTTCCCATTCTCAGACTTGGAATGGGGAAATATATTCCTTCACTCAAAGGACGTCTCCAATGAGGACCTTAATCTGTACTCACACTTCTGCAGGAGAGAGCTGTGGAGAGAGCTCTGGGGAGCAGGACTAGGTGAGTGATTAGTACACCGGCAGTCACTTGTCTAATCACTCTCCTCTTTTAAAAACTCAGAGCTGGAAGGAGGATTGAAGTGGAGTCGGCAGCACGAACCGGGAGGGAAGGCCTGCGAACGACTCCACATTCATGAAAAAGGGTTAAATAAACTATACGTTGAACCGTCCTCTGTCTCTGAGTCTCTCTGAAAGAACCCGCAGTGGCAACAGGCCGCCTCAATGTGCAATTATTAAAGACAGTAAAGGACGATCTCTCTCGTTGGAAGTCCTTACCTATATCACTTATGGGGAGAGTTACAACCATTAAAATGATGATACTACCAAAAGTTAACTATTTGTTCTCAATGATCCCCATAAAACCACCTGCTACTTGGTTTAAGTCACTAGATTCATGCATCTCTAAATTTCTGTGGAAAAACAAACCACCACGTATTAGTTTAAAAACCCTACAGAAGACCAAGGACAGGGTGGATTAGATTTACCTAATTTTCAGCACTATTCCTTAGCCAATAGGTTACAGTATATATCAAAATGGTTTAAACCTAGCCCAATAGATGAACATGGATAAGTATAGAACAAGCATTGTGTGATAATCTGGAAATCTCTGACCTGCCACTTATTAGTCAAAACGTGAAAAATCACAAATGTTTCAAAAGCATTAACATCAGCACCTCTCTGACAGCCTGGTGGGACATTCTTAAAATAACTAAGTCTTCACTTGTCCCGTGTAAGCTTACACCCATCTGCAACAATCCTGACATCCTGCAAAACAAAAAAATGCTAAACTTTACTCTGTGGAAGATCAAAGGAATCAAACATCTGGAACATATCATCCAAAATGGACATTTTATTTCATGATGAGCTCATATCACAACATGAGATAGGCAGCAATAAATTTCTAGAATATCAACAACCTAAGTCTTTAATAACAAAGAAATATATCCTCCACCAACCAGACTTACAACTCCCGATTAGGGTAGCAGAATTTCTAAGCATCTGCACCCCAAAACTACTATCAAAAATATATAAATTATTGTCTAAGATAGATGACACAATGTCTCTACCGTCCTCAAAATGGGAGGCAGATTTATCCATCAGTTCTAGTCATAGCTTCTGGCCACAAATATGTTTGAACACCTTCACAATGACTCGAAATCCTAATTTACAGCTCATACAATACAAAATTCTTCATAGAACACACTATACAGGACAAAGGATGTTCAGGATGGGTCTAACACACTCAAACATCTGCTCACATTGCACAGATAACACACCTGATGATTATGCACACGCTTTGTGGTTTTGTGCGCCTGTCCAGAAGTTCTGGCTTGAAGTCTGTGCGGATCTATCAACATGACTAAAGTGTAGCATTCCTGCATGCCCCACACTGTGCATACTGGGTGACTTAGACAACATCAACGTGGAATTTAGCTTAGCACACATGATCCTCACAGTGTTATGTATAGCAAAGAAAACTATTCTCATGAACTGGAAAGCGAAGAACAATCTGTGTATTAACCAGTTTAGAAATTTTCTTTTAGATTATATTAGCATGGAAACAATGTCTGCCTCCTCAAAACATCAATTGGCTGAATTTAATTCTCTCTGGTCCCCTCTGATTAGCTTGATCACATAGTGTTGGTGGTGGGTTGCTGTCCCGTCGCTCTGGGCGGTTGGGTGTGTGCTGGGGGGGGCTGTGTGGCTTCGGGCGTCTGGTGGTCTCTCGGGTCGTGGGGACCGGGTTGGTCATTGCTGGGGGGGACTGTGTGTCGGGCTTGGAGGGCAGTTTTGGGGGCTTGCGGGTGGGGCTGTCTTGCGGTGTGGGGCGGGGTCCCTTAGGGGCCTTGGGGTGGTGGCTGCTGGCTCTGTACCGGGTGACCGGGCCGCTCTGGCGTGGCTGGTGGAGCTGGGCCTGGACCTGGTGGCTTGCCGCTGCCTTGCGCCCGGGGCGGGGCCCTGCCTGTGCCTGGGGGGTCTGGGTTGCCCTGGACATGCCACAGTATGCGTGGGTTGGTGCAGGTCCTGGTGCCGGCCTTGTTGCTCTGGGAACTCCAAGGTGTCCGCAGGTGGTTGTTTTTTTTAGGGTGTTGGGGCGTGCGGTGAGGGGGAGGGGGTCTGTGTGGGGGTGTGCTTTTCCCCTGTTGGGGGGGGCCTGGGTAATGGTGGATTCAGGCCTGGGCTGCTGCGACTGGTGTGACCGGGTGATTTGTTTGTTTGTTTGTTTGATTTTTGTTGTTGTTTGTTTGTTTTTGTAGAGGTCCTCCGGGGTGGGGTTGGGTTGAGTGGGGTGGGGCGGTATGGGTTCCTTCTGGGGGTACAGTAGCTCCCGGAATATGGTGACTGCAGGCCCCGAGCCTGGTGGACATCAGGCCCTCCTGCCCTGTGTTGGGTCCCAGGTAGCGGGGATGCCTATTGCAGCCAGTCTCTGGCTGCCCGCTCCGGGGTGGGAGGGACCAGGAGGATGAATTAATTATTCTGCTAGTTTATATATTGTAAACATAAAAAATAAACATTTGTAAAGCTTCCCTTGGCAAAGCAAATCTGTTTGGCATAAAGGTATTCAGACTACAATTCTGCTGCCATAATGAACAATTCCGGATTTTGATATAAAATGAATTCCTTCACTCAAACCAAGTTAAAACTGCTTTTTCCTTCATATTTATCCATGTCTAAATAGCTTTAAACAAAAAAGAACGTTGTACTTTGCAGGATAGGAAAGAACAACACTAAACCTTTCGGAATCCGAGAATAAGCTTCTTGTCACCAGTTCTACACAATTTTTGATTTTGATATAAAATGAATTCCTTCACTCAAACCAAGTTAAAACTGCTTTGTCCTTCATATTTATCCATGTCTAAATAGCTTTAAACAAAAAAGAACGTTGTACTTTTCAGGATAGGAAACAACAACACTAAACCTTTTCAGGAATCCGAGAATAAGCGTCGTTTGACGAGTTCTACACAATATCGGATTTTGATATAAAATGAATTCCTTCACTCAAACCAAGTTAAAACTGCTTTGTCCTTCATATTTATCCATGTCTAAATAGCTTTAAACAAAAACGAACGTAGTACTTTTCAGGATAGGAAACAACAACACTAAATTTTTTTCAGGAATCCAAGAATAAGCTCCTTTTCACGAGTTCTACACAATTCCGGATTTTGATATAAAATTAATTCCTTCACTCAAACCAAGTTAAAACTGCTTTGTCCTTCATATTTATCCATGTATAAATAGCTTTAAACAAAAAAAGAACGTTGTACTTTGCAGGATAGGAAAGAACAACACTAAACCTTTAGGAATCCGAGAATAAGCTTATTTTCACGAGTTCTACACAATTTCAGATTTTGTTATAAAATGAATTCCTTCACTCAAACCAAGTTAAAACTGCTTTGTCCTTCATATTTTTGCATGTCTAAATAGGTTTCAGGCATAAAATTCTTCATATTACCCTGTATGTGAAAGAAGCATACTTGTGATGGAGCAATACACTCCTTTTGGGTAAGCTAAACTGATGGTTGGGGAAGAAAGTTAGAAGAACAATCAACTATCAACCAAAGACAGATGACGTGATGAGCGGGCAATATAACTGTGTGTTTTTGCTTCAGTGGTCAGAGCAACTCTGTATTCTGTACTGTGTTGTTCTCTCTTTCAAGATATTATTATTAAAGCCTCTTATCTCCTCAGAAGAAAATAACTGACTCTGTGCGTTACTAAATTTCCACCACAATTTTGGCGTCACGAACAGGATCCCTCGACTGGTGTCTCTGGACCGGATCGCAGTGCATGGCCAGCCTGGACTGAAGTAGCTGTTCCAGCCTCATACCTCCAAGGCCTTTTCTGAGAGAGAGGACTGGCAGGTCCTTTTCCTGAATACCAGCGCTGGGATCATTTTTTAAATATGATAGTCTGAGACGATAGGACTGCTTTTTAGTTTTTATTTGAATAAAAGAGGGTTTCCCGGTTGTGTCATTAGTGAGACAGAGATTTCATGGGTAAGTGAAACTTTTGAAGCAGTCCGAAGAAGTGTGAAGTACTCCGAAGAAGTGTGAGTACAGATTAAGGTCCTCATTGGAGACGTCCTTTGAGTGAAGGAATATATTTCCCCATTCCAAGTCTGAGAATGGGAAACAGTAGGTCTCAGACTTTTGACCCTACCGGGGGACCTAAGCATGATGAAATGAAAAAGACATATGGTCCAGAGGTTTTCCACCTGAAGGTTCTTTTAGTATCTTAGAAATAAGAAAATTAGAAGAAAAGTTTTGCAAATATGAGAAAGAGATGAAGCAAAAAAAAAGAAAATTACGTTTAAATAAGAAGTAAGAAAGGTATAGAATTTTGGAAAAAATAAAGTGTATTAAGAGAAAGAAAGGAAAATGTTAAACAAATGCACTGACGGAATGATGATAATAATTTAGTATTAGCTGTGCCGGATCCAGACCTGGACTCCTGCCCTCCACGACGCCTGCAACAACAACAGCCAGCCCTGCCACAAGCCTCTGGCTCTCGGGAAGAAGGGACTTCTTCCATCCTCCCTCGGGAAGAAATTCCATCATCCTCACAACATCAGTTACATAGGTCTGATGATGAGGAAAAGGAAGACGTTTGGTTCTCCAGCGTACCTGCCCAAGAACTTTTAACGCAAGTGACAAAAATCCTTTACCCACAATCTGGACTTCAGAGATCTAAACGTGAGAAAAAACAAAACCAGATTCAAACCATGCCTATGGTTAAAGTTGCAGTTCCCACTGGACCATTACTGGTTTATCGACCCTGGACTGAGACTGACATCATGGAAGCATAACAATGCTTACCAGATCCAGAGATTTCTGGACCCCATTTTGCTGACGGGTTGCGAGATTTCTGCGCACAATTCTGCCCGACTGGGGTTGAATTGCGTCGCATATTGGCAAAAAAGTTCAAACCGACCGACCTCTGCAAAATAGAGGCCAGTATGCTACAACTGGATTTGCGACCTACCAACAGTGAACGAGGACATAATGATAACGCTCAATATGAAGCAGCCATCCAAAGACTGTGTCAAGCCATCACCACTCAATTTCCAACCAAAATAGATATGTCCCACATTTACACCTGCAAACAGAAACCCGGTGAAGGGACTGATGATTTTGTACACCGCATCCTTGAGGAAGTCAGCAAGCACAGCGGTCATCAGAGACCAAGGGATTTGGGTAATGAATCAGGACCATGAGTATTGCATGCAAAGCAATAATTAAAGGCCTCATGCCAGATGTCGCCACTGAAGTAAAGAACATTTACGTGGGATGGTGTGAGGGTCCTCGTTTGGCTGACGTTCGCCGATATGCTCGCCATGCTCATAACCAAGTTGAGACGCGTAAGACAACCAAAAGGGACAAGTGTGAAAAGGAGCTGCATTTGGCATACACCATCAAAAGAGGGAGCCGAGGTGTTCGGTTGTGAGGAGGTGTGAATCTCCGACCACAATTGCTGAAAAATGTGTTAGAAAAGGTAAGAATGCCGGTCCATACATCATCAAAAGCGAGAGAGGTGGTGTTCGGCTGCAAGTAGGTGTGAATGTCCAGCCATAATTACTCACAAACGGGTAAGAAAAGGTAGTATTGCCGGACCATACATGATCAAAACAGGGAGCGGAGGTGGTTCAGCTGCAAGAAGGTGTGAATGTCCGACTAAAGTTCAAATATATTAACAAAAGCGGGAGGAGAGGTCTTCGGATGAGAGTGGTTTAGAATTTCCAACCATAAACTATAAAATGCGGTGAAAAAAAAGGTGTGATAGAACAATAAAAGCTGGAGCGGAAGTGTTCGGCTGCAAGAAGGTGTGAATCTCCGACCATAATTGCTGAAAAATGTGTTAGAAAAGGTAAGAATGCCGGACCATACATCATCAAAAGCGGGAGAGGTGGTGTTCGGCTGCAAAAAGGTGTGAATGTTCGACTTAAGTTTGTAAAAAGCGGGTAAGACAAAGTGCGAATGCCCGACAATGTATGTTCAAAAGTGGTAGCGGAGGTGTTCAGCTGCAAGAAGGTCTGAATGTCCATCAATAATTTCTAGAAAACATGAAAGAAAATTTTCGAAAATCAAACCGCACATGATCATAAATGGGAGAGGAGGTGTTCAGCTGCAAGAAGTTGTGAATGTCCACCCATAATTCCTGAAAAACGGAAAAAAAAGGTGCGAATGCCCAACCATACATCATCAAAGGCAGGAGCGGAGGTGTTCCGCTCTAAGAAGGTGTGAATGTCCGACCATAGTTGGTAAAAAGCGGGTAAGAAAAGGTTAAAATACCCGACTGTACACAATCAATAGCGGGAGCGTATGTGTTCGGCTACAAGAAGGTGTGAAAGTCCGACCATGGATTGTAAAAAGCGGGTAAGAAAAGGTGCGAATGCCCGACAATGTATGATCAATAGAGGGAGCGGAGGTTTTCGGCTGAAAGAAGGTCTGAATGTCCAACCATAATTTTTTTTAAAACGGGGAAGAAAAGAATCGAAAGCCCGACTATACACCATCAAAAGCGGGAGCAGAGGTGTTCAGCTGCAAGAAGGTCTGAATGTCCATCAATAATTGCTAGAAAACATGAAAGAAAATTTTCGAATATCAAACCGCACATGATCATAAGCGGGAGAGGAGGTTTTCAGCTGCAGGAAGGTTTGAATGTCCACCCATAATTCCTGAAAAATGGGTAAAAAAAAAGGTAAGAATGCCCAACCATACATCATCAAAAGCAGGTGTGAATGTTAGATCATAATTTGCAAAAAGCTGATGAGAAAAGGTGCCCGACTATACACCATCAAATGCGGGAGCGGAGGTGTTCGGCTGTGAGGAGGTGTGAATCTCCGACCATAATTGCTGAAAAATGTGTTAGAAAAGGTAAGAATGCCGGACCATATATCATCAAAAGCGGGAGAGGTGGTGTTCGGCTGCAAGTAGGTGTGAATGTCCAGCCATAATTACTCACAAACGGGTAAGAAAAGGTAGTATTGCCAGACCATACATGATCAAAACAGGGAGCGGAGGTGGTTCGGCTGCAAGAAGGTGTGAATGTCCGACTAAAGTTCAAATATATTAACAAAAGCGGCAAGGAGAGGTCTTCGGATGAGAGTGGTTGAGAATTTCCAACCATAATCTATAAAATGCGGTGAAAAAAAAGGTGTGATAGAACACTAAAAGGTGGAGCGGAAGTGTTCGGCTGCAAGAAGGTGTGAATCTCCGACTATATTTGGTGAAAAGCAGGTGAAGCAAGGTCTGAATGCCCAACCTTACATCATGAAAAGCGAGATCAGAGGTGTTTGGCTGAGAGAAGGCCACAGTTTGCGATGCAATAATTAAAGGCCTCATGCCAGATGTCGCCACTATAAATAAAGAACATTTACGTGGGATGGTATGAGGGTCCTCGTTTGGCTGACGTTCGCCAATATGCTCGCCATGCTCAGAACCAAGTTGAGACGCGTAAGACAACCAAAAGGGACAAGTGTGAAAAGGAGCTGCATTTGGCAGCCATGACCATGTATTACGCAGTTGGTGTAAACAGAGGACGAGGCCGAAGTCGAAGACGTGGACGTGTGAGAGAGGAGGTCGAAATGGGCCACGCCAGAGCTATGATCCGAATATTTGTTTTTACTGTGGCCAGACTGGACACTGGAAGAAGGACTGTCCACAGCTGAAAAGTGATGAAATTTGGCCAAAGGCTGACTGAGGGTGGGAGGCAGGTTCTGGACGTCACGCGGCAGCGGAGCCTCCACTAATGGGTGATAGCACAAACACACTCACACATTTTTCCTGCTCTGTGTAGTGAAGAAACGCTTGCCGACTGTGATTCACGTAGTAAAGTTTTGCATGCTGTTTCCGTCCTAGAGCAAAGATATTTCTCTCAGAATATAGGAACTTATGTTCATCAGTAGTGACGTCAGGGGAGTTTGATTGTCCTCCAAAGTTAAGTGGAAACCACGTTTACTGTATGTCTGCATCAGGACAGGTTGTGAAGGAGAAAATGACAATGCCCATTGCGTGTTGTCACTCCCGATGAGCTCTCCTTCAAACACTCATTTTTGTTATCAGAGTTGTGTCCCATTAACCTGATGGGCTGTGATCTCATGTGTAAATTAGGCATTATTTTAACTTCTACACCAGAGGGTGTTACGGTTATGTTACAGCCTGACAAAGTTTTCACAGCAGTGCAGTTTGATTCATCGGCACTTACATATGCTTATGAGTGGAAACTTCCGAGCTCTCCTTTTTCACAACAACTAGTGGAAGAAGCAAAAGCGTTAGTTTCACCCCTTTCTGATGTCATGCAACCTACTGATTTGCACTGCACATCACACATTTCTTTGGGGCCTGACAATGACTATGAGAAGAAGTGAAAAAATATGTGCGCCTACTTTATTGACTGTGTCGCTCACTCCAGAGCACTTCGATTTTTTTAATGTTTGTGGTACTCGCCCTCACATTTCCTTGGACAAACGTACACACTGGCAGTGACAAGGTGTGGGAGAGTTTGTTGCTACATGTCAGAAAGAAATGGAGTGGACCGTTTCACCTGCTGATCCAAATTTGATGTTTTCTGAACGATTGTCAGCATACAAAAAAACATTTTTGAGTACAATGCATTGTCAAAGAACTGTGGATTTAATTCCTACCACAGAATCACATTTTGAAGCATGTTTTTTATCTGAAACAGATTTGTCTTCGATACCCATGTTGGCTGAAGTGCCCAATGATCTTTGAGCTAAGAGTAAATATGATGTGGGGTTGATAAAAGGCTGTGAACCAGTAATTGTCACCCCTAAATCAGACTTCCATGTAAAAAACAATACCCTTTTAAGCCTGAAGCAATTAAAGGGATTAAACCTGTTTTTCAATCTTTTCAGAAAACAGGCGTTATTGTTCCTTTTGAAAATTCACCTGTATTTACTCCATTGTTTCCTGTTAAAAAGATTAAAGATGCTGGCTAGCCAGATGAATGGCGTTTTGTACAGGACCTCCAAGCGGTGAATGCTGCAGTTCAGCCACATGCTCCTACTGTGCCCAACCCACACACTATTTTGTCTCAAATTACATCAGATGCACAGTTTTTCTCAGTGGTTGACTTGTCGCCAGTGCACCCTGATAGCCCATTTTGGTTTGCTTTTTAGTTTGAAGGGAGATCTTGGACTTTTACCCGGTTATGCCAGGGGTACTGTGAAAGTCCCACTATTTACAATGCTGCCCTCAAAGCTAGTCTGGATTAACTTCAATCAACCACAGGCTCTGCTCTTTTGCAGTATGTGGATGACATCGTTTTATGTAGTCCATCTAAACAACAGTGTGAAAAAGACAGTGAATCTGTTGAAACATCTTCATTCTTATGGCCATAAAGCCAGCCTTTCTAAGTTACAGTTTGTACAGGACGAAGTCACCTTTTTGGGTCATGTGATTTCTAAGGATGGGCGCTCACTTTCTCCTAAACGTGTTGCTGCAGTTCAGATCATTCCTAAACCGGTTACTAAAAAACAGCTTATGTCATTCTTAGGTATAACATCTTACTGCAGGAACTTTATTCCTAACTACTCTTTTCTCGAAGCTCTCTTAGGTGCTCTTATCCATGGTAAAGGCCTCCAGTCAGCTGATCGTGTTCCATGGACTCCTGAGGCTGAATCAGCCTTTAGTCAGCTTAAGCTGGCTCTTCAAACAGCACCAACACTTGGCATTCCAGATCCTCATAAACCTTTCATACAGGCAGTTGATGAGAAGCATGGTTGTATGACATCTGTTCTTATGCAGGAACATGGGGCAGGCAAAGGCCAGTGGCTCATTTCTCAGCAAAACTGGACTCTGTGGCTGCAGGCCTGCCTGGTTGTCTTCGTGCTGTTGCAGCTGCAGAGAAAGCTGTCCTGGCCTCCCAAGATATTGTGGGCTACGCTAATTTGACTGTTTTGGTTCCTCATGCTGTTGCCATTATTCTTCTCGAGCAGAAAACTTCACATCTTTCAACTGCTCGTTGGCTCAGATACACCTCTGTGCTCCTTGATATGCCAAATGTCACTGTTAAACGTTGTACTGTTCTGAATCCTGCTACTTTGCTTCCGACTCCTGAGGATGGGGAGCCTCATGACTGTGAATCTGTTTTGGAACAAGTTTGTACACCCCGACCTGATCTTTTAGAGACTCCTCTTCCAAACTCTGACATGATTCTTTTTGTAGATGGATCAGCTTTGCGTGATCCAGCCACAGGTACTAACTGTGTTTGGTTTGCAGTATGTTCTTCACATGACACTTTGTTGTCTGGTTCTCTTCCTAAACATTTCTCTGCTCAAACTACTGAGCTTATTGCACTTACTGAGGCTTGTAAGTTGGCAGCTGGTAAGTCTGTCACTATTTACACAGATTCCAGATATGCTTTTGGTGTTGTTCATGACTTTGGTGCGCTGTGGAAACACATGCATTTCCTTAAATCAGATGGTAAAACTATAATGAACTCCAAGCAGGTTTCTGATCTTCTTGATGCGATCCTTTTGCCTACAGCAATCTCGGTCTGTAAGTGTGCGGCTCACACTAACTCAGACGATCCTGTTGCTTGTGGCAATGCCAGAGCTGATGCTGCAGCTAAGCAAGCAGCTAAATCTTTTCCTGTTTTCGCTTCCCTCTCTTTGCAGGCAGAAGACTCCCTCACAGATCTCCATGCTTTGCAAACTTTTGCCTCTGCAGATGAAATTTGGTCCTCTGGACGCATTTGGTCCTCTGTGGGTGCAACTCATACGGATGGTGTTTGGATGGGACCTGATGGTAAACCCTGTCTACCTAAACATTTTTTTCCTCATTTTTCAAAATTGTCCGATATGTCCTCTATGCGAGGACTACATATTAAATGGATTTTTATCAATAGGAGTTGAAAAAGGAACTTGCTCCATTCACTCCAAGCATCGACCCGGTACTGCAGTGCCGCTGGGAACGGTGCGCTCTCCTCTGCTCTTGTGAAAAAGCAAACAGCGGTGCAGGATGGAAGTTTCAGGGAGCCCAAGATGAAACTTTCTTTTAATCTGCTGAGAAAAGAGAGTGAATGCGAAGCAGACTTTAACATGGCTCTGGGAGCGAGCCGAGTGCGGGCTAACCGGGAGAACTGCTTGAAAGAAACGCCACACAGAATGAGCGGTCAGAACAAAGCCTCAATACGGTGTTCCCGTGTTGTTTGTGGCTGCCTTGTCTTTTGCACAGAGTAAAAGACAAGGCAGCCATCGAATAGGGCCCGATTGTTCCTACTTGGTCAACCGAGGAGCAAGGGGGGAGAGCAAGCGTCTCAACCAAGCAAAGCTCACCATGGGGAAGGTGGCTATGCCAACTAGCCTGATGCCCTGCTCCCGCAGTGATGGATAATCGTACTCTGGTTTCTCTTCATAATGTACAAGTCTTTCGCCTTTTACTAAAGACTTCCGTGGAGAGCAGCACTAATGAATTGTTTCTATTTTTGGCAGGCTTTACCTTTGCGGGTGAAGCCCTTTCTGTCTGTGCAAAAGAAATCTTGTTACTGTGCAGAGTGACTTCTCTGAGTAGAGTCGCCTTACTTGTTGCGACTGTGCCGATGTTCAAAGCTGGAGTGCAAAGTTGTTGCTTGAATGGTGCTCGCTGGAGCGTGCGGCAGTGTAAAGTTATACCATTTAAAAGGGTTGAAGAGTGCTCAGTGCAGCGGGTGGGTGGAGGTGCAAAGTGACACTATGGCCATAAAAAGAACACCGCTAGAAGTGCGCATTGTGCCAGGAAGGGCCCTCGGACGTGAACCAGTGGACAGATATCGCTTCTCGGCCTTTTGGCTAAGATCAAGTGTAGTATCTGTACTTATCAGTTTAATATGTGATATGTCTATGCAAGGACTACATATTAAATGGATTTTTATCAATAGGAGTTGAAAAAGGAGCTTGCTCCGTTCACTCCAAGCATCGACCCGGTACTGCAGTGCCGCTGGGAATGGTGCGCTCTCCTCTGCTCTTGTGAAAAAGCAAACAGCGGTGCAGGATGGAAGTTTCTTTTAGTCTGCTGAGAAAAGAGAGTGAATGCGAAGTAGACTTTAACACGGCTCTGGGAGCGAGCCGAGTGCGGGCTAACCAGGAGAATTGCTTGAAAGAAACGCGACACCGAATGAGCGGTCAGAACAAAGCCTCAATACGGTGTTCCTGTGTTGTTTTTATAAAATGCGGTGAAAAAAAAGGTGTGAATGCCTCATAGAAAACTAAAAGGTGGAGCGGAAGTGTTCGGCTGAAAGAAGGTGTGAATGTCCGACTATATTTGGTGAAAAGCAGGTGAAGCAAGGTCTGAATGCCCAACCTTACATCATCAAAAGCGAGATCAGAGGTTTTTGGCTGCAAGAAGGCCATAGTTTGCCAAAAGCGGGTAAGGTGCGAATGACCGACTAAATATCAACAAAAGTGGGGGCGGAGGTCTTCGGATGCAAGTGAGTGTGAATATCCCACCATACAAGTATGGTGGAGAGGAAGCTGTGAATGGCCGGCCATAGTTTGCAAAAAGCGGGTGAGAAAAGGTGCGAATGTCCAACCATACATGATCAAAACAGGGAGCGGAGGTGTTTGGCTGCGACAAGGTGTAAATGTCCACCCATAATTAATGAAAAGCGGGCAACAAGTAGGTTCGAATGCCCAACCATACATCATCAAAAGCAGGAGTGGATGTGTTCGGCTACAAGAAGGTTTGAATGTCCGAGCATAGTTTGTAAAAAGCGGGTAAGAAAAGGTTCGAATGCCCAAACATAAACCATCAAAAGAGGGAGCGGAGGTGTTCCGCTGTAAGACGGTGTGAATGTCCGACCATAGTTTCTAAAAAGTGGGTATGAAAAGGTTCGAATGCCCAAATTCGGCTGCAAAAAACTGTGTTCGGCTGCAAAAAGGTGTGAATGTTCGACTAAAGTTTGTAAAAAGCGGGTAAGACAAGGTGCGAATGCCTGACAATGTATGATCAAAAGCGGGAGCGGAGGTGTTCAGCTGCAAGAAGGTCTAAATGTCCATTATTAATTGCTAGAAAACATGAAAGAAAATTTTCGAAAATCAATCCGCACATGATCATAAGTGGGAGAGGAAGTGTTCAGCTGCAAGAAGGTGTGAATGTCCTACCATAATTGCTGAAAAATGTGTTAGAAACGGTAAGAATGCCGGACCATACATCATCAAAAGCTAGAGAGGTGGTGTTCGGCTGCAAGTAGGTGTGAATGTCTGACTAAAGTTAAAATATATTAACAAAAGCGGGAGGAGAGGTCTTCAGATGAGTGGTTGAGAATTTCCAACCATAATCTATAAAATGCGGTGAAAAAAAAGGTGTGATAGAAACCTAAAAGGTGGAGCGGAAGTGTTTGGCTGCAAGAAGGTGTGAATGTCCATCTATAGTTGGTGAAAAGCAGGAAAAGCAAGGTCTGAATGCCCAATCTTATATCATCAAAAGCGAGATCAGAGGTGTTTGGCGGCAAGAAAACGGGTAAGGTGTGAATGACCGACTAAATATCAACAAAAGTGGGGGCGGAGATCTTCGGATGCAAGTGGGTGTGAATATCCCACCATACAAGTATGGTGGAGAGGAAGCTGTGAATGTCCAACCATAATTTGTAAAAACCGGGGAAGAAAAGGCTCGGAAGCCCGAATATACACCATCAAAAGCGGGAGCAGAGGGGTTCAGCTGCAAGAAGGTCTGAATGTCCATCAATAATTGCTAGAAAACATGAAAGAAAACTTTCGAATATCAAACCGCACATGATCATAAGTGGGAGCGGAGGTGTTCAGCTGCAAGAAGGTGTGAATGTCCACCCATAATTCCTCAAAAATGGGTAAAAAAAAAGGTGCGAATGCCCAACCATACATCATCAAAAGCAAGTGTGAATGTCAGATCATAATTTGCAAAAACCTGATGAGAAATGGTGAGAATGCCCGACTATACACCATCAAATGCGGGAGCGGAGGTGTTCGGCTGTGAGTAGGTGTGAATGTCCGACCATACTTGCTGAAAAATATGACAAAGCAGTTTTCACTTGGTTCTAGTGAAGGAATTCATTTTATATCAAAATCCGAAATTGTGTAAAACTCGTGGAAATAAGTTTATTCTCGGATTCTTAAAGGTTTAGTGTTGTTCTTTGGTATACTGCAAAGTAATACTTTCTATTTTGTTGAAACCGATTCAGACATGGATAAATATCAAGGACAAAGCAGTTTTAACTTGGTTTGAGTGAAGGAATTCAATTTTATATCAAAATCCGAAATTGTGTAGAACTCGTCCATCGACGCTTATTCTCGGATTCCTGAAAAGGTTTAGAGTTGATCTTTCCTATCCTGCAAAGTACAACGTTCTTTTTTTGTTTAAAGCTATTTAGACATGGATAAATATGAAGGACAAAGCAGTTCCTTCTGTGGGTACAGTAGCTCCCGGAATATGGTGACTGCAGGCCCTGAGCCTGGTGGACATAAGGCCCTCCTGCCCTGTGTTGGGTCCCAGGTTGCGGGGATGTCTATTGCAGCCAGTCTCTGGCTGCCCTCTCCGGGGTGGGAGGGACCAGGCGGATGAATTAATTCTTCTGCTAGTTTATATATTTTAAACATAAACAATAAACATTTATAAAACTTCCCTTGGCAAGGCAAATCTGTTTGGCATAAAAGGTATTCAGACTACAATTCTGCTGCCATAATGCACAACTCTGGATTTTGATATAAAATGAATTCCTTCACTCAAACCAAGTTAAAACTGCTTTGTCCTTCATATTTATCCATGTCATAATAGGTTTAAACAAAAAAAGAACGTTGTACTTTGCAGGATAGGAAAGAACAACACTAAACCTTTAGGAATCCGAGAATAATCTTATTTTCACGAGTTCTACACAATTTCGGATTTTGATATAAAATGAATTCCTTCACTCAAACCAAGTTAAAACTGCTTTGTCCTTCATATTTATCCATGTCTAAATAGCTTTAAACAAAAAAAGAACGTTGTACTTTGCAGGATAGGAAAGAACATCTCTAAACCTTTTCAGGAATCCGAGAATAAGCTTCTTTTCACGAGTTCTACACAATTCCGGATTTTGATATAAAATGAATTCCTTCACTCAAACCAAGTTAAAACTGCTTTGTCCTTCATATTTATCCATGTCTGAATATGTTTCAACAAAAAAGAAAGTATTACTTTGCAGTATACCAAAGAACAACACTAAACCTTTAGTAATCCGAGAATAAGCTTCTTTTCACCAGTTCTACACAATTTCGGATTTTGATATAAAATTAATTCCTTCACTCAAACCAAGTTAAAACTGCTTTGTCCTTCATATTTATCCATGTCTGAATCGGTTTCAACAAAATAGAAAGTATTACTTTGCAGTATACCAAAGAACAACACTAAACCTTTAGGAATCCGAGAATAAACTTATTTCCACGAGTTCTACACAATTTCGGATTTTGATATAAAATGAATTCCTTCACTCAAACCAAGTGAAAACTGCTTTGTCATATTTTTCAGCAAGTATGGTCGGACATTCACACCTACTCACAGCCGAACACCTCCGCTCCCTAATTTGATGGTGTATAGTCGGGCATTCTCACCATTTCTCATCAGGTTTTTGCAAATTATGATCTGACATTCACACCTGCTTTTGATGATGTATGGTTGGGCATTCGCACCTTTTTTTACCCATTTTTCAGGAATTATGGGTGGACATTCACACCATCTTGCAGCTGAACACCTCCTCTCCCGCATATGATCATGTGCGGTTTGATATTCAAAAATTTTCTTTCATGTTTTCTAGCAATTATTGATGGACATTGAGACCTTCTTGCAGCTGAACACCTCTGCTCCCGCTTTTGATGGTGTATAGTCGGGCTTTCGAGCCTTTTCTTCCCCGGTTTTTACAAATTATGGTTAGATATTCAGACCTTCTTGCAGCCGAACACCTCCGTTCCCTCTTTTGATCATACATTGTCCGGCATTCGCACCTTTTCTTACCCGCTTTTTACAAACCATGGTTGGACTTTCACACCTTTTAGAAGCCAAACAACTCCGCTCCCGCTATTGATTGTGTACAGTCTGGTATTTTAACCTTTTCTTACCCGCTTTTTACCAATTATGGTCGGACATTCACACCTTTCTCATCAGCTTTTTGCAAATTATGATCTGACATTCACACCTACTTGCAGCCGAACACCTCGGCTTCCGCTTTTGATGGTGTATATTTTGGCATTCGAACCTTTTCTTACCCGCTTTTTACAAACCATTGTCGGACTTTCACACCTTCTTTTAGCCGAACAACTCCACTCCCGCTATTGATTGTGTAGAGTCGGGTATTTTAACCTTTTCTTACCCGCTTTTTACCAACTATGGTCGGACATTCACACCTTCTTACAGCGGAACACCTCCGCTCCCTCTTTTGATGGTGTATGTTCTGGCATTCGAACCTTTTCTTACCCACTTTTTAAAAAACTATGCTCGGACATTCACACCTTCTTGCAGCGAAACACCTCCGCTCCCTCTTTTGATTGTGTATGTTCGGGCATTCGAACCTTTTCTTACCCGCCTTTTACAAACTATGGTCGGACATTCAAACCTTCTTGTGGCTGAACACATCCACTTCTGCTTTTGATGATGTATAGTTGGGTATTCACAACTTTTCTTACCCATTATTCAGTAATTATTGGTGGACATTCAGACCTTCTTGCAGCTGAACACCTCCTCTCCCGCTTTTGATGGTGTATAGTCGGGCTTTCGAGGCTTTTCTTCAACGGTGTTTACAAATTATGGTTGGAAATTCAGACCTTGCAGCCGAACACCTCCGCTCCCTCTTTTGATCATACATTGTCGGGCATTCGCACCTTGTCTTACCCGCGTTTTACAAACCATGGTCGGACTTTCACACCTTCTTGTAGCCGACCAACTCCGCTCCCGCTATTGATTGTGTACAGTCGGGTTTTTTAACCTTTTCTTACCCAATTTTGACCAACTATGGTCGGACATTCGAAGCATCTTACAGCGGAACACCTCCGCTCCCTCTTTTGATGGTGTATGTTCGGGCATTCGAACTTTTTCTTACCCACTTTTTACAAACTATGGTCGGACATTCAAACCTTCTTGTAGCAGAACACATCCACTTCTTCTTTTGATGATGTATGGTTGGGCATTCGCACCTTTTCTTACCCATTTTTCAGGAATTATGGGTGGACATTCACACCTACTTGCAGTCGAACAGCTCTGCTCCCTGTTTTGATCAAGTATGGTTGGACATTTGCACCTTTTTGCAGCCGAACACCTCCGCTTCCGCTTTTGATGGTATATATTCGGGCATTCGAACCTTTTCTTACCCGCTTTTTACCAACTATGGTCGGACATTCACACCGTCTTTCAGCGTAACACTTCCGCTCCCTCTTTTGATCATACTTTGTCGGGCATTCGCACCTTTTCTTAACCGCTTTTTACAAACTATGCTTGGACATTCAAACCTTCTTGTAGCCAAACACATCCACTCCTGCTTTTGTTGATGTATGGTTGGGCATTCGAACCTACTTGTTTCCCGCTTTTCATTAATTATGGGTGGACATTCACACCTTGTCGCAGCCAAACACTTCCGCTCCCTGTTTTGATCATGTATGGTTGGACATTCGCACCTTTTCTCACCCGCTTTTTGCAAACTATGGTCGGCCATTCACAGCTTCCTCTCCACCATACTTGTATGGTGAGATATTCACACCAACTTGCATCCGAAGATCTCCGCCCCCACTTTTGTTGATATTTAGTCGGTCATTCACACCTTACCCGTTTTCTTGGCGCCAATCACCTCTGATCTCGCTTTTGATGATGTAAGATTGGGCATTCAGACCTTGCTTTTCCTGCTTTTCACCAACTATAGATGGACATTCACACCTTCTTGCAGCCGAACACTTCCGCTCCACCTTTTAGGTTTCTATCACATCTTTTTTTTCACCGCATTTTATAGATTATGGTTGGAAATTCTCAACCACTCATCCGAAGACCTCTCCTCCCGCTTTTGTTAATATATTTGAACTTTAGTCAGACATTCACACCTACTTGCAGCCGAACACCACCTCTCTAGCTTTTGATGAGGTATGGTCCGGCATTCTTACCGTTTCTAACACATTTTTCAGCAATTATGGTAGGACATTCACACCTTCTTGCAGCTGAACACCTCCTCTCCCACTTATGATCATGTGCGGATTGATTTTCGAAAATTTTCTTTCATGTTTTCTAGCAATTAATAATGGACATTTAGACCGTCTTGCAGCTGAACAACTCTTCTCCCGCTTTTGATCATACATTGTCAGGCATTCGCACCTTGTCTTACCCACTTTTTACAAACTTTAGTCGAACATTCACACCTTTTTGCAGCCGAACACAGTTTTTTGCAGCCGAATTTGGGCATTCGAACCTTTTCATACCCACTTTTTACCAACTATGGTCGGACATTCACACCGTCTTACAGCGGAACACCTTCGCTCCCTCTTTTGATGTTGTATGTTCGGGCATTCGAACCTTTTCTTACCCCGCTTTTTACAAACTATGCTCGGACATTCAAACTTTCTTGTAGCCGAACACATCCACTCCTGCTTTTGATGATGTATGGTATGGCATTCGAACCTACTTGTTGCCCGCTTTTCATTAATTATGGGTGGACATTCACACCTTGTCGCAGCCAAACACCTCCGCTCCCTGTTTTGATCATGTATGGTTGGACATTCGCACCTTTTCTCACCCGCTTTTTGCAAACTATGGTCGGCCATTCACAGCTTCCTCTCCACCATACTTGTATGGTGGGATATTCACACCCACTTGCATCCGAAGACCTCCGCCCCCACTTTTGTTGATATTTAGTCGGTCATTCGCACCTTACCCGCTTTTGGCAAACTATGGCCTTCTTGCAGCCAAAAACCTCTGATCTCGCTTTTGATGATGTAAGGTTGGGCATTCAGACCTTGCTTCACCTGCTTTTCACCAAATATAGTCGGACATTCACACCTTCTTGCAGCCGAACACTTCCGCTCCACCTTTTAGTTTTCTATGGGGCATTCACACCTTTATTATCACCGCATTTTATAAAAACACCACAGGAACACCGTATTGAGGCTTTGTTCTGACCGCTCATTCGGTGTCGCGTTTCTTTCAAGCATTTCTCCAGGTTAGCCCGCACTCGGCTCGCTCCCAGAGCCGTGTTAAAGTCTACTTCGTATTCACTCTCTTTTCTCAGCAGACTAAAAGAAACTTCCATCCTGCACCGCTGTTTGCTTTTTCACAAGAGCAGAGGAGAGCGCACCGTTCCCAGCGGCACTACAATACCGGGTAGATGCTTGGAATGAACGGAGCAAGCTCCTTTTTCAACTCCTATTGATAAAAATCCATTTAATATGTAGTCCTTGCATAGACATATCACATATTAAACTGATAAGTACAGATGGATTATGTGCAATTATTAAAGAGAGTAGAGGACGATCTCTCTCGTCGGAAGTCCTTACCTATATCACTTATGGGGAGAGTTACAACCATTAAAATGATGATACTACCAAAAGTTAACTATTTGTTCTCAATGATCCCCATAAAACCATCTGCTACTTGGTTTAAGTCACTAGATTCATGCATCTCCAAATTTCTGTGGAAAAACAAACCACCACGTATTAGTTTAAAAACCCTACAGAAGACCAAGGACAGTGGTGGATTAGATTTACCTAATTTTCAGCACTATTCCTTAGCCAATAGGTTACAATATATATCAAAATGGTTTAAACCTTGTTGTTGTCACAGTTCCCAGAGACGTTGTAATCGTTGAGGATTCTATATTCACCCCCTCATTAGAGGCACGTGTTGCAGATTGATGACACTGAATCTTCTTCTCTGTTCATTGCTGGCATCATTCCCAGCATCGTAAGTGTTCGTGGCATTGTTAGCCTCTTCTTCTGGATCTTGATATCGAGCATCCTTTTGTATTTCTGGTTTGTAAGTCCTCTCTCTTCGTTCACCGGAGTCTTCGTCTCTTTGTCCTTGAGTTTGGTGATTTTTTCTTCTTTTGATGCCTTTACACAGTGTGACAGGTGATACCACGTGGGAGATCCTTGAACTTGGACTGCTGTCCCTGTGCTGCGAAATGGCTGTGCTGCTCAAATGGTCTCTCCTTCATCATATACACAGTTATTTATACATCACCTTCCACCATGAAGCGTTGTCCCTTTTTGTTTCTCTCTTTGTTCTTAAAATGCTGTTATGCATGTCTAAACCAATCCATTAAACTAGATCATTTTGGCAGTAAAGCGATCTACAATGTGCTTGGTCGCAAAGCTGCTCATCTGTGGTAAACAGCTCTTCAGAAAGGCATTCTTCAATTGATTTCACTAATTTTATGTAATAATTTTGTGATTTCCTACAAAACTACACTTCTTCTCCCATCTGTCTGAGTATTAAATATTGTCTGGGTCCCGTTAAAACATGTATTTTTCCCATCTAATTCCTTGTTTGCTTTAAAACAAGTATTCCCCATTTTCTATCCCTTCAGTAGCCAACCAGTTTGTATGGAGTACACTGGAGCAACTTGACTGATCAGTAAAACACTGCTTTTGTTGTCACCGCAAGGCTTCCCCCGTCGGTTGTTTCACTGAGACACTACTGAGTAACTACAACTCAACACAGTTTATACACATAACATTCATATACATACTAACAAACAAACAAACAATAATTTATCGCAATTTTCTCATCTCTGTTTGAACGTACACCCAGGTAAATATTCCTGTAGTCTTCTCATACCGACTATGGACCCATTCATTGTTTAACTTCACTGTTTTGCAAATCCTAATTGAATATTACACATTGACATTGAACTTTACTGGATAAGCAGGTTTTCATTGCATTCAGCAGCCTATATGTGAGCATCTATGTGTAAGCTGTTCTTCTTTGCATTTATAAGCAGCAAGCAATTCTTCACTGCACATGCATATATTTTGCACATATTTGACCTGCTAGACAAAACTTTATTCATTTATTTATTTATTCTAAATTTTTTTTTTAATAATTAGTAAAACCATATGCTGTAAAAACCTGGTTCATTATTGCTTCCATCCCTCCTGTTGAGACATGACATGGTCCGTGGCTCAATACTGCAGCATATTTAAACAAATTCTTTGGCAGTATGGTTTTCCTTCCGGTCATTCATACGAGTCTATTGTAGATGGCAATTGAATAACATCTAATAATGCTAAAATATTTGTAGTTTATACATTTAGCTGTGGATGTCAACATACCTGTTTTTCCAATGCTGTGTTAACACATGTACAGTTGACTGTCAGTGTAAACGTTAACAACCTTTTTGTTATTTAATTTACAAGCTTCAGTTAAAGCTACCAATTCGACTGCTTGAACAGAGTCATTTTTTGGTAGTGGTTGTTTTAAGAAAACTTCAGTTTCTGTTACTACTGCAAATCCTGTAGCATTTGTGCCATCAGGGTTTTTTGCTTGACCTGTTGAATAAATATAGTTATTTCTGCATTTTCATAACGTATATCAGTTAAGTCTGGCCTGGGTAAAACACTGATGGTTATTTCTGACATGCAATCATGAGGCTTTCCATCTGTGGGGTAGGTCGCAGTGTGGATGGATTAAGTGTAGCACATCTCTCGACAACAAGGTGTGGCTGTGAAAGAAGAACTGTTATGTAGGAGAGATGTCTGGTAAAGATATTTTGTTAAGTAACCATATCACAGCCACTGCATGAGGTACCTTAAGTGTTAATGGGTGAAATAACACCATTATTGTTGATGCCTGCACTGCCAATGGCTTCTGGCCATTGATTCAAAAGTACGATCTCGTCCCTTTTTCCTCCTTTCAGTGGACACTGGCCCCTAATTACCGCAATTCAGCAGGGGGTCTTTCATTAGGAGTACTGGACTCCCCCGTGAACGGTTTCAGCTCCGACCCTGGAAAGCGGAAAAAACGTTGAGATCTGGTTTGAGGACCCAATTGTTGAGAAAAGTCTCTCAATGAGACTCAGAGTTGCTGGAGTCAGTTAATGCAAAGGTTTAATCTTGCAGCAAGTTCAAGAATGTGTGTGTGTATGGGTGTATGTGTGCGAACGTGTGTGAGTTTGTGTGTGTGAGAGTTTAATGAACCTGTTATCCACAGGCAGGTCTTAACTAGTATGGCACAGGTCCAGCCTGTCTCATCTTTTTTGGAAGGTCCAGCGCTCGGCCGTAACCCTTCTGTCTGTTTGGACTCTCACATACATTCGGTTAATCATAGAAAAACGAGAACAAAACTTTTTAGCCCCTTAAATTCATAAAACAGACATGGTGCAGTTATTTCCATTCTAGAAAATAAGAGTAATCACCACCATTCCTATAAATTCTGGATATTCTAACAATCTGAATCTTTTTTAAATGTTCGATGAAGCCCTTTGCTGTTCTGTTTAGAGACTCAGCTGATCATAAACCAAGTTTTGCTCTTGAACCAAGCTTCTAAACTCTTAACCTTTTTCATTTCTCAGTTAGTATTCACTTTAAAACTGATTAAAAGAAAAATTAAATGAATGCCTATCAACAAATGTGGGATCTAAACTCTAGTGCTTTCTCTAAAATAATTTCCTTTCTCAATTCAGAAATGTGTGTGTGTAAGTCACAACACCCGTGACACCAAAACGGCTTTCTTTTCTCTCTTTTCTCTACACTCTGCACTGTGAGCACACACACCAAATCAGAAAGGCTTTTTTCTCTCTTTTCTACATTATGGACTGTGGGGACACAAAACCGCTCTCTCTCTTTTTTTTTTGATTGTGAGCCAGGGCGTTGTCTCACGTATTAGATTATGCTTAAGATACGAATGGGTTTATCAGTCACATCAGAATCCATACATACTGATCCTCCCGTAATAAAATGGTCGGATCTTATCAAACACACTTTGTTTCTTGTGACAAGTCAGCGAAACAGCGTATACACGTAAAGACACTGAAACAAGTTTGCCACAAGAACTCATAAGTTTGGCAGTATTGCTCTGCCGTCAGCAATCATACACCCATTTTATTTTCATGAGACATGTGCAGGCACCTGTTCATCTACTGTTCTATCACTATGAATTAGTTTATCTATTATCAATAAGGATACTTCTACAACTACTATCAAAGTATGTCCGGACTTCTTATGTTGTCAGTTGCTATATATGAATAAGTGGGTTGCTACTGAAAAGCATTAAGCATGTCACACAGCCCAAACATATAACATTTCAGGACACACCACACAGTTAACAACCACAGTGAAGCGTGTCAAAGCCCAAACATGTAACATTCAACAGGACACTTACACAACACATTCAAATCAAACAGTCAGACAACATACAAGAACATATACCCCAGCCGGCATTGCTCCCTGCCTATTTTCCTACAACTCACTATGTGTGCGCACACCTTTATTCACAAACTCTTCAACTTATACTCTTTTACCGAAGCTGCTACAGCTCGATTGGCCAAATACCCTTAGATCCTATTTCGGTGAATTTGACATCTGCCTTGTATGTAACAGATTAGCGGTTTAGCAGTTTTAATTTAGTTTGAGTGAAGGAATTCATTTTATAGCAAAATCCGAAATCGTGAAGAACTCATGAAAGTAAGCTTATTCTCGGATTCCTGAAACTTTAGATTTTCTCTTTCTTTTACTGCAAAGTACAACGTTGAGCAGCACTAATGAGTTGTTTCTATTTTTGGCAGGCTTTACCTTTGCAGATGAAGCCCTTTCTGTCTGTGCAAAAGAAATCTTGTTACTGTGCAGAGTGACTTCTCTGAGTAGAGTCGCCTTACTTGTTGCGACTGTGCCGATGTTCGAAGCTGGAGTGCAAAGTTGTTGCTTGAATGGTGCTCGCTGGAGCGTGTGGTAGTGTAAAGTTATACCATTTAAAAGGGCTGAAGAGTGCTCAGTGCAGCGGGTGGGCGGAGGTGCAAAGTGACACTATGGCCATAAAAAGAACACCGCTACAAGTGCGCATTGTGCCAGGAAGGGCCCTCGGACGTGAACCAGTGGACAGATATTGCTTCTCGGCCTTTTGGCTAAGATCAAGTGTAGTATCTGTTCTTATCAGTTTAATGTCTGATATGTCCTCTATGCGAGGACTACATATTAAATGGATTTTTATCAATAGCAGTTGAAAAAGGAGCTTGCTCCGTTCACTCCAAGCATCGACCCGGTACTGCAGTGCCGCTGGGAAAGGTGCGCTCTCCTCTGCTCTTGTGAAAAAGCAAACAGCGGTGCAGGATGGAAGTTTCAGGGAGCCTAAGATGAAACTTTCTTTTAATCTGCTGAGAAAAGAGAGTGAATGCGAAGCTGACTTTAACACGGCTCTGGGAGCGAGCCGAGTGCGGGCTAACCGGGAGAATTGCTTGAAAGAAACGCAACACCGAATGAGCAGTCAGAACAAAGCCTCAATACGGTGTTCCCGTGTTGTTTGTGGCTGCCTTGTCTTTTGCACAGAGTAAAAGACAAGGCAGCCATCGAATAGGGCCCGATTGTTCCTACTTGGTCAGCCGAGGAGCAAGGGGGGGGAGCAAGCGTCTCAACCAAGCAAAGCTCACCATGGGGAAGGTGGCTATGCCAACTAGCCTGATGCTCTGCTCCCGCAGTGATGGATAATCGTACACTGGTTTCTCTTCATAATGTACAAGTCCTTCGCCTTTTACTAAAGACTTCCGTGGAGAGCAGCACTAATGAATTGTTTCTATTTTTGGCAGGCTTTACCTTTGCGGGTGAAGCCCTTTCTGTCTGTGCAAAAGAAATCTTGTTACTGTGCAGAGTGACTTCTCTGAGTAGAGTCGCCTTACTTGTTGCGACTGTGCCGATGTTGCTTGAATGGTGCTCGCTGGAGCGTGCGGTAGTGTAAAGTTATACCATTTAAAAGGGTTGAAGAGTGCTCAGTGCAGCGGGTGGGCGGAGGTGCAAAGTGACACTATGGCCATAAAACGAACACCGCTACAAGTGCGCATTGTGCCAGGAAGGGCCCTCGGACGTGAACCAGTGGACAGATATCGCTTCTCGGTCTTTTGGCTAAGATCAAGTGTAGTATCTGTACTTATCAGTTTAATATGTGATATGTCTATGCAAGGACTACATATTAAATGGATTTTTATCAATAGGAGTTGAAAAAGGAGCTTGCTCCGTTCACTCCAAGCATCGACCCGGTACTGCAGTGCCGCTGGGAACGGTGCGCTCTCCTCTGCTCTTGTGAAAAAGCAAACAGTGGTGCAGGATGGAAGTTTCTTTTAATCTGCTGAGAAAAGAGAGTGAATGCGAAGCAGACTTTAACACGGCTCTGGGAGCGAGCCGAGTGCGGGCTAATCAGGAGAATTGCTTGAAAGAAACGCGACACCGAATGAGCGGTCAGAACAAAGCCTCAATACGGTGTTCCTGTGGTGTTTTTATAAAATGCGGTGTAAAAAAAGGTGTGAATGCCCCATAGAAAACTAAAAGGTGGAGCGGAAGTGTTCGGCTGCAAGAAAGTGTGAATGTCCGACTATATTTGGTGAAAAGCAGGTGAAGCAAGGTCTGAATGCCCAACCTTACATCATCAAAAGCGAGATCAGAGGTTTTTGGCTGCAAGAAGGCCATAGTTTGCCAAAAGCGGGTAAGGTGCGAATGATCGGCTAAATATCAACAAAAGTGGGGGCAGAGGTCTTCGGATGCAAGTGGGTGTGAATATCCCACCATACAAGTATGGCCGACAAAGTACGATCAAAAGAGGGAGTGGAGGTTTTTGGCTACAAGAAGCTGTGAATGGCCGACCATAGTTTGCAAAAAGCGGGTGAGAAAAGGTTCGAATGCCCGAACATACACCATCAAAAGAGGGAGCGGAGGTGTTCCGCTGTAAGACGGTGTGAATGTCCGATCATAGTTGGTAAAAAGTGGGTATGAAAAGGTTCGAATGCCCAAATTCGGCTGCAAAAAACTGTTCGGCTGCAAAAAGGTGTGAATGTTCGACTAAATTTTGTAAAAAGCGGGTAAGACAAGGTTCGAATGCCTGACAATGTATGATCAAAAGCGGGAGCGGAGGTGTTCAGCTGCAAGAAGGTCTAAATGTCCATTTTTAATTGCTAGAAAACATGAAAGAAAATTTTCGAAAATCAATCCGCACATGATCATAAGTGGGAGAGGAGGTGTTCAGCTGCAAGAAGGTGTGAATGTCCTACCATAATTGCTGAAAAATGTGTTAGAAACGGCTAGCTGAACAACTCCGCTCCCGCTATTGATTGTGTACAGTCGGGTATTTTAACCTTTTCTTACCCGCTTTTTACCAATTATGGTCGGACATTCACACCGTCTTACAGCGGAACACCTCCGCTCCCTCTTTTGATGGTGTATGTTCGGGCATTCGAACTTTTTCTTACCCACTTTTTACAAACTATGGTCGGACATTCAAACCTTCTTGTAGCAGAACACATCCACTTCTTCTTTTGATGATGTATGGTTGGGCATTCGCACCTTTTCTTACCCATTTTTCAGGAATTATGGGTGGACATTCACACCTACTTGCAGTCGAACAGCTCTGCTCCCACTTTTTATTATGTTTGGTTGGATATTCGAACCTTTTCTTAACTGCTTTTTACAAATTTTGGTCGGACGTTCACAACTTCTTACAGCCGAACACCTCCGCTTCCGCTCTTGATGGTATATATTCGGGCATTCGAACCTTTTCTTACCCGCTTTTTACCAACTATGGTCGGACATTCACACCGTCTTTCAGCGGAACACCTCCGCTCCCTCTTTTGATGGTGTATGTTCGGGCATTCGCACCTTTTCTTACCCGCTTTTTACAAACTATGGTCGTACATTCAAACCTTCTTGTAGCCGAAAACCTCCACTCCCTCTTTTGATCATACTTTGTCGGGCATTCGCACCTTTTCTTACCTGCTTTTTACAAACTATGCTCGGACATTCAAACCTTCTTGTAGCCAAACACATCCACTCCTGCTTTTGTTGATGTATGGTTAGGCATTCGAACCTACTTGTTGCCCGCTTTTCATTAATTATGGGTGGACATTCACACCTTGTCGCAGCCAAACACCTCCGCTCCCTGTTTTGATCATGTATGGTTGGACATTCGCACCTTTTCTCACCCGCTTTTTGCAAACTATGGTCGGCCATTCACAGCTTCCTCTCCACCATACTTGTATGGTGGGATATTCACACCCACTTGCATCCGAAGACCTCCGCCCCCACTTTTGTTGATATTTAGTCGGTCATTCACACCTTACCCGTTTTCTTGCCGCCAAACACCTCTGATCTCGCTTTTGATGATATAAGATTGGGCATTCAGACCTTGCTTTTCCTGCTTTTCACCAACTATAGATGGACATTCACACCTTCTTGCAGCCAAACACTTCCGCTCCACCTTTTAGGTTTCTATCACACCTTTTTTTTCACCGCATTTTATAGATTATGGTTGGAAATTCTCAACCACTCATCCGAAGACCTCTCCTCCCGCTTTTGTTAATATATTTGAACTTTAGTCAGACATTCACACCTACTTGCAGCCGAACACCACCTCTCTAGCTTTTGATGATGTATGGTCCGGCATTCTTACCGTTTCTAACACATTTTTCAGCAATTATGGTAGGACATTCACACCTTCTTGCAGCTGAACACCTCCTCTCCCACTTATGATCATGTGCGGATTGATTTTCGAAAATTTTCTTTCATGTTTTCTAGCAATTAAAAATGGACATTTAGACCTTCTTGCAGCTGACCACCTCCGCTCCCGCTTTTGATCATACATTGTCAGGCATTCGCACCTTGTCTTACCCGCTTTTTACAAAATTTAGTCGAACATTCACACCTTTTTGCAGCCGAACAGTTTTTTGCAGCCGAATTTGGGCATTCGAACCTTTTCATACCCACTTTTTACCAACTATGGTCGGACATTCACACCGTCTTACAGCGGAACACCTCCGCTCCCTCTTTTGATGGTGTATGTTCGGGCATTCGAACCTTTTCTTACCCGCTTTTTACAAACTATGCTCGGACATTTAAACCTTCTTGTAGCCAAACACATCCACTCCTGCTTTTGATGATGTATGGTTGGGCATTCGAACCTACTTGTTGCCCGCTTTTCATTAATTATGGGTGGACATTCACACCTTGTCGCAGCCAAACACCTCCGCTCCCTGTTTTGATCATGTATGGTTGGACATTCGCACCTTTTCTCACCCGCTTTTTGCAAACTATGGTCGGCCATTCACAGCTTCCTCTCCACCATACTTGTATGGTGGGATATTCACACCCACTTGCATCCGAAGACCTTCGCCCCCACTTTTGTTGATATTTAGTCGGTCATTCACACCTTACCCGTTTTCTTGCCGCCAAACACCTCTGATCTCGCTTTTGATGATGTAAGATTGGGCATTCAGACCTTGCTTTTCCTGCTTTTCACCAACTATATATATAACATTCACACCTTCTTGCAGCCGAACACTTCCGCTCCACCTTTTAGGTATCTATCACACCTTTTTTTTCACCGCATTTTATAGATTATGGTTGGAAATTCTCAACCACTCATCCGAAGACCTCTCCTCCCGCTTTTGTTAATATATTTGAACTTTAGTCAGACATTCACACCTACTTGCAGCCGAACACCACCTCTCTAGCTTTTGATGATGTATGGTCCGGCATTCTTACCGTTTCTAACACATTTTTCAGCAATTATGGTAGGACATTCACACCTTCTTGCAGCTGAACACCTCCTCTCCCACTTATGATCATGTGCGGATTGATTTTCGAAAATTTTCTTTCATGTTTTCTAGCAATTAAAAATGGACATTTAGACCTTCTTGCAGCTGACCACCTCCGCTCCCGCTTTTGATCATACATTGTCAGGCATTCGCACCTTGTCTTACCCGCTTTTTACAAAATTTAGTCGAACATTCACACCTTTTTGCAGCCGAACAGTTTTTTGCAGCCGAATTTGGGCATTCGAACCTTTTCATACCCACTTTTTACCAACTATGGTTGGACATTCACACCGTCTTACAGCGGAACACCTCCGCTCCCTCTTTTGATGGTGTATGTTCGGGCATTCGAACCTTTTCTTACCCGCTTTTTACAAACTATGCTCGGACATTCAAACCTTCTTGTGGCCGAACACATCCACTCCTGCTTTTGATGATGTATGGTTGGGCATTCGAACCTACTTGTTGCCCGCTTTTCATTAATTATGGGTGGACATTCACACCTTGTCGCAGCCAAACACCTCCGCTCCCTGTTTTGATCATGTATGGTTGGACATTCGCACCTTTTCTCACCCGCTTTTTGCAAACTATGGTCGGCCATTCACAGCTTCCTCTCCACCATACTTGTATGGTGGGATATTCACACCCACTTGCATCCGAAGACCTCCGCCCCCACTTTTGTTGATATTTAGCCGATCATTCGCACCTTACCCGCTTTTGGCAAACTATGGCCTTCTTGCAGCCAAAAACCTCTGATCTCGCTTTTGATGATGTAAGGTTGGGCATTCAGACCTTGCTTCACCTGCTTTTCACCAAATATAGTCGGACATTCACACCTTCTTGCAGCCGAACACTTCCGCTCCACCTTTTAGTTTTCTATGGGGCATTCACACCTTTTTTTACACCGCATTTTATAAAAACACCACAGGAATACCGTATTGAGGCTTTGTTCTGACCGCTCATTCGGTGTCGCGTTTCTTTCAAGCAATTCTCCTGGTTAGCCCGCACTCGGCTCGCTCCCAGAGCCGTGTTAAAGTCTGCTTCGCATTCACTCTCTTTTCTCAGCAGATTAAAAGAAACTTCCTTCCTGCACCGCTGTTTGCTTTTTCACAAGAGCAGAGGAGAGCGCACCGTTCCCAGCGGCACTGCAGTACCGGGTCGATGCTTGGAGTGAACGGAGCAAGCTCCTTATTCAACTCCTATTGATAAAAATCCATTTAATATGTAGTCCTCGCATAGAGGACATATCAGACATTAAACTGATAAGAACAGATACTACACTTGATCTTAGCCAAAAGGCCGAGAAGCGATAACTGTCCACTGGTTCACGTCCGAGGGCCCTTCCTGGCACAATGCGCACTTGTAGCGGTGTTCTTTTTATGGCCATAGTGTCACTTTGCACCTCCGCCCACCCGCTGCACTGAGCACTCTTCAGCCCTTTTAAATGGTATAACTTTACACTATCACACGCTCCAGCGAGCACCATTCAAGCAACAACTTTGCACTCCAGTTTCGAACATCGGCACAGTCGCAACAAGTAAGGCGACTCTACTCAGAGAAATCACTCTGCACAGTAACAAGATTTCTTTTGCACAGACAGAAAGGGCTTCATCCGCAAAGGTAAAGCCTGCCAAAAATAGAAACAACTCATTAGTGCTGCTCAACGTTGTACTTTGCAGTAAAAGAAAGAGCAAATCTAAAGTTTCAGGAATCCGAGAATAAGCTTACTTTCATGAGTTCTTCACGATTTTGGAAGAGGAAGAGGCTAACAATGCCATGAACACTTACGATGCTGGGAATGATGCCAGCAATGAACAGAGAAGAAGATTCAGTGTCATCAATCTGCAACATGTGCCTCTAATGAGGGGGTGAATATAGAATCCTCAACGATTACAACATCTCTGGGAACTGTGACAACAACAAGGTTTAAACCATTTTGATATATATTGTAACCTATTGGCTAAGGAATAGTGCTGAAAATGAGGTAAATCTAATCCACCACTGTCCTTGGTCTTCTATAGGGTTTTTAAACTAATACGTGGTGGTTTGTTTTTCCACAGAAATTTGGAGATGCATGAATCTAGTGACTTAGACCAAGTAGCAAATGGTTTTATGGGGATCATTGAGAACAAATAGTTAACTTTTGGTAGTATCATCATTTTAATGGTTGTAACTCTCCCCATAAGTGATATAGGTAAGGACTTCCAACGAGAGAGATCGTCCTCTACTCTCTTTAATAATTGCACATAATTTAGCTTTGTTAGCTCTGAGAGCCTGGAGGAAATGTTTATGCCTAAATATCTATTATTTCCTGACTGTAAAGTGATCGCAGGTATATTCTGGACCCTACAGTTAATGGGCAGAACTGTGGTATTAGACCATTTGATAGAGTAGTCAGAAAGTGCCGAGAATTTATTTATGAGTGTGATCGTGTGAGTGAGAGACGTCTCATAGTTCTGAAGGAAAAATAATACATCATCAGCATAAAGACTTATTTTATGCTCAATATTTTGGGGTTGGATGCCTTTAATATTTCTATCTTGTCTGATAGCAGCTGCTAAAGGTTTGATGAAAATAGCAAAAAGTGAGGGAGAAAGTGAGCAACCCTGTCTTGTACCTCTCTGCAGACTGAAGCTTGAAGAAGTTTGATCATTTGTCCTGACACTTGCACTTGGGGAGTCAGTTATTTTCTTTTGAGGAGATAAGAGGCTTTAATAATAATATCTTGCAAGAGAGAACAACACAGTACAGAATACAGAGTTGCTCTGACCACTGAAGCAAAAACACACAGTTATATTGCCCGCTCATCACGTCATCTGTTTTTGGGTATAATTGATTGTTCTTCTAACTTTCCTCCCCAACCATCAGTTGAGGTTACCCAGACACACTCGTAAATACCAGCCTAACCCTGTCCCCCCTAAAGTGCAGCTATCTCATTATAACAAGCCCACAATTGTAAAGAGGAATTTAAGAAAACAGGGCAGGGTGGTACCTTGCAGCTCGGTCATTTGCAGGTTATACACAGTAACACTCAATACAATGCATATAAGAATTATTTTCCATTACATTCCTCCCTTTTGATTATAATAATACCATTATATTAATCAACCCAAAAGAAACAAGGAAAATAATAACTTTATCTGTAAAACATCAGCCTGCATTTGCACACAACGTGAGTTTAAAATGCAGGCATCATAGTAATAAAGGGTCCAATGATAAACAATCAAAACATGAACAATTAAACATGATTATCTTCATCCCTCTCTAAGTCAGCATCACTAGAGGAAAAATTTTGAAAGCAAGAAAGTTATTTGAGTCATTTGGTCTTTTTCACACTGTTGTTTAGATGGACTACATAAAAGGATGTCATCCACATACTGCAAAAGAGCAGAGCCTGTGGTTGATTGAAGTTAATCCAGACTAGCTTTGAGGGCAGCATTGTAAATAGTGGGACTTTCACAGTACCCCTGGCATAATCGGGTAAAAGTCCAAGATCTCCCTTCAAACTAAAAAGCAAACCAAAATGGGCTATCAGGGTGCACTGGCGACAAGTCAACCACTGAGAAAAACTGTGCATCTGATGTAATTTGAGACAAAATAGTGTGTGGGTTGGGCACAGTAGGAGCATGTGGCTGAACTGCAGCATTCACCGCTTGGAGGTCCTGTACAAAACGCCATTCATCTGGCTGGCCAGCATCTTTAATCTTTTTAACACGAAACAATGGAGTAAGCACAGGTGAATTTTCAAAAGGAACAATAACGCCTGTTTTCTGAAAAGATTGAAAAACAGGTTTAATCCCTTTAATTGCTTCAGGCTTAAAAGGGTATTGTTTTTTACATGGACAAAAGTCTGATTTAGGGGTGACAATTACTGGTTCACCGCCTTTTATCAACCCCACATCATATTTGCTCTTAGCCCAAAGATCATTGGGCACTTCAGCCAACATGGGTATCGAAGACAAATCTGTTTCAGATAAAAAACATGCTTCAAAATGTGATTCTGTGGTAGGAATTAAGTCCACAGTTCTTTGACAATGCATTGTACTCAAAAATGTTTTTTTGTATGCTGACAATCGTTCAGAAAACATCAAATCTGGATCAGCAGGTGAAACAGTCCACTCCATTTCTTTCTGACATGTAGCAACAAACTCTCCCACACCTTGTCACTGCCAGTGTGTACGTTTGGCCAAGGAAATGTGAGGGCGAGTACCACAAACATTAAAAAAATCAAAGTGCTCTGGAGTCAATAAAGTAGGCGCACATATTTTTTCACTTCTTCTCATAGTCATTGTCAGGCCCCAAAGAAATGTGTGATGCGCAGTGCAAATCAGTAGGTTGCATGAAATCAGAAAGGGGTGAAACTAACGCTTTTGCTTCTTCCACTAGTTGTTGTGAAAAAGGAGAGCTGGGAAGTTTCCACTCATAAGCATATGTAAGTGCCGATGAATCAAACTGCACTGCTGTGAAAACTTTGTCAGGCTGTAACATAACCTTAACACCCTCTGGTGTAGAAGTTAAAATAATGCCTAATTTACACATGAGATCACAGCCCATCAGGTTAATGGGACACAACTCTGATAACAAAAATGAGTGTTTGAAGGAGAGCTCATCGGGAGTGACAACACGCAATGGGCATTGTCATTTTCTCCTTCACAACCTGGCCTGATGCAGACATACAGTAAATGTGGTTTCCACTTAACTTTGGAGGACAATCAAACTCCCCTGACGTCACTACTCATGAACATAAGTTCCTATATTCTGAGAGAAATATCTTTGCTCTAGGACGGAAATAGCATGCAAAACTTTACTACGTGAATCACAGTCGGCAAGCGTTGCTTCACTACACAGAGCAGGAAAAATGTGTGAGTGTGTTTGTGCTATCACCCATTAGTGGAGGCTCCGCTGCCGCGTGACGTCCAGAACCTGCCTCCCACCCTCAGTCAGCCTTTTGCCCAATTTCATCACTTTTTAGCTGTGGACAGTCCTTCTTCCAGTGTCCAGTCTGGCCACAGTAAAAACAAATATTCGGATCATAGCTCTGGCGTGGCCCATTTCGACCTCCTCTCCCACACGTCCACGTCTTCGACTTCGGCCTCGTCCTCTGTTTACACCAACTGCGTAATACATGGTCATGGTTGCCAAATGCAGCTCCTTTTCACACTTGTCCCTTTTGGTTGTCTTACGCGTCTCAACTTGGTTCTGAGCATGGCGAGCATATCGGCGAACGTCAGCCAAACGAGGACCCTCACACCATCCCACGTAAATGTTCTTTACTTCAGTGGCAACATCTATATAATATTGTCTGGGTCCCGTTAAAACATGTATTTTTCCCATCTAATTCCTTGTTTGCTTTAAAACAAGTATTCCCCATTTTCTATCCCTTCAGTAGCCAACCAGTTTGTATGGAGTACACTGGAGCAACTTGACTGATCAGTAAAACACTGCTTTTGTTGTCACCGCAAGGCTTCCCCCGTCGGTTGTTTCACTGAGACACTACTGAGTAACTACAACTCAACACAGTTTATACACATAACATTCATATACATACTAACAAACAAACAATAATTTATCGCAATTTTCTCATCTCTGTTTGAACGTACACCCAGGTAAATATTCCTGTAGTCTTCTCATACCGACTATGGACCCATTCATTGTTTAACTTCACTGTTTTGCAAATCCTAATTGAATATTACACATTGACATTGAACTTTACTGGATAAGCAGGTCTTCATTGCATTCAGCAGCCTATATGTGAGCATCTATGTGTAAGCTGTTCTTCTTTGCATTTATCAGCAGCAAGCAATTCTTCACTGCACATGCATATGTAAATAGTAAAACAATTCCAATGTGTTAGCGAAACCTTCTATATCACAGTGGTTTCTAAGATCTATTTTAAGTTCTTTGCCATCAGTGAGATGACATAGTTTACAAAGTGTGTCAAATTATCACTGAAGATCTTTTCAGGAATTTCAAATCTAGAAATGAGTTATTTTACGCGTGATTTTGCTACTGAGAGTGCATCTGCTTGTGCACATGGAAATATTTCAGACCATTTGGTAAAAACCTCTGTTGTCACTGAGCAGAATCGTTTCCCTTAACATTAATTTAGTTCAATGAAATCTACACAATAATGAAATAATGAAATCCAAACAAATATGTTGAAAAAGATACACTGGCTTAGGGAATTATCTTCGTTTTGGTCTTAGATTGCCCTGTGGAATGTATTTTGCACATATTTGACCTGCTAGACAAAACTTTATTCATTTATTTATTCTAAAAAAAAAATTCAATAATTAGTAAAACCATATGCTGTAAAAACCTTGTTCATTATTGCTTCCATCCCTCCTGTTGAGACATGACATGGTGCGTGGCTCAATACTGCAGCATATTTAAACAAATTCTTTGGCAGTATGGTTTTCCTTCCGGTCATTCATACGAGTCTATTGTAGATGGCAATTGAATAACATCTAATAATGCTAAAATATTTGTAGTTTATACATTTAGCTGTGGATGTCAACATACCTGTTTTTCCAATGCTGTGTTAACACATGTACAGTTGAGAAGGCATACTGACTGTCAGTGTAAACGTTAACAACCTTTTTGTTATTTAATATACAAGCTTCAGTTAAAGCTACCAATTCGACTGCTTGAACAGAGTAATTTTTTGGTAGTGGTTGTTTTAAGAAAACTTCAGTTTCTGTTACTACTGCAAATCCTGTAGCATTTGTGCCATCAGGGTTTTTTGCTTGACCTGTTGAATAAATATAGTTATTTCTGCATTTTCATAACGTATATCAGTTAAGTCTGGCCTGGGTAAAACACTGATGGTTATTTCTGACATGCAATCATGAAGCTTTCCATCTGTGGGGTAGGTAGCAGTGTGGATGGATTAAGTGTAGCACATCTCTCGACAACAAGGTGTGGCTGTGAAAGAAGAACTGTTATGTAGGAGAGATGTCTGGTAAAGATATTTTGTTAAGTAACCATATCACAGCCACTGCATGAGGTACCTTAAGTGTTAATGGGTGAAATAACACCATTATTGTTGATGCCTGCACTGCCAATGGCTTCTGGCCATTGATTCAAAAGTACGATCTCGTCCCTTTTTCCCCCTTTCAGTGGACACTGGCCCCTAATTACCGCAATTCAGCAGGGGGTCTTTCATTAGGAGTACTGGACTCCCCCGTGCACGGTTTCAGCTCCGACCCTGGAAAGCGGAAAAAACGTTGAGATCTGGTTTGAGGACCCAATTGTTGAGAAAAGTCTCTCAATGAGACTCAGAGTTGCTGGAGTCAGTTAATGCAAATGTTTAATCTTGCAGCAAGTTCAAGAATGTGTGTGTGTATGGGTGTATGTGTGCGAACGTGTGTGAGTTTGTGTGTGTGAGAGTTTAAAGAACCTGTTATCCACAGGCAGGTCTTAACTAGTATGGCACAGGTCCAGCCTGTCTCATCTTTTTTGGAAGGTCCAGCGCTCGGCCGTAACCCTTCTGTCTGTTTGGACTCTCACATACATTCGGCTAATCATAGAAAAACGAGAACAAAACTTTTTAGCCCCTTAAATTCATAAAACAGACATGGTGTAGTTATTTCCATTCTAGAAAATAAGAGTAATCACCACCATTCCTATAAATTCTGGATATTCTAACAATCTGAATCTTTTTTAAATGTTCGATGAAGCCCTTTGCTGTTCTGTTTAGAGACTCAGCTGATCATAAACCAAGTTTTGCTCTTGAACCAAGCTTCTAAACTCTTCACCTTTTTCATTTCTCAGTTAGTATTCACTTTAAAACTGATTAAAAGAAAAATTAAATGAATGCCTATCAACAAATGTGGGATCTAAACTCTAGTGCTTTCTCTAAAATAATTTCCTTTCTCAATTCAGAAATGTGTGTGTGTAAGTCGCAACACCCATGACACCAAAACGGCTTTCTTTTCTCTCTTTTCTCTACACTCTGCACTGTGAGCACACACACCAAATCAGAAAGGCTTTTTTCTCTCTTTTCTACATTATGGACTGTGGGGACACAAAACCGCTCTCTCTCTTTTTTTTTTTGATTGTGTGCCAGGGCGTTGTCTCACGTATTAGATTATGCTTAAGATACGAATGGGTTTATCAGTCACATCAGAATCCATACATACTGATCCTCCTGTAATAAAATGGTCAGATCTTATCAAACACACTTTGTTTCTTGTGACAAGTCAGCGAAACAGCGTATACACGTCAAGACACTGAATCAAGTTTGCCACAAGAACTCATAAGTTTGGCAGTATTGCTCTGCCGTCAGCAATCATACACCCATTTTATTTTCATGAGACATGTGCAGGCATCTGTTCATCTACTGTTCTATCACTATAAATTAGTTTATCTATTATCAATAAGGATACTTCTACAACTACTATCAAAGTATGTCCGGACTTCTTATGTTGTCAGTTGCTATATATGAATAAGTGGGTTGCTACTGAAAAGCATTAAGTTATGTCACACAGCCCAAACATATAACATTTCAGGACACACCACACAGTTAACAACCACAGTGAAGCGTGTCAAAGCCCAAACATGTAACATTCAACAGGACACTTACGCAACACATTCAAATCAAACAGTCAGACAACATACAAGAACATATACCCCAGCCGGCATTGCTCCCTGCCTATTTTCCTACAACTCACTATGTGTGCGCACACCTTTATTCACAAACTCTTCAACTTATACTCTTTTACCGAAGCTGCTACAGCTCGATTGGCCAAATACCCTTAGATCCTATTTCGGTGAATTTGACATCTGCCTTGTATGTAACAGATTAGCGGTTTAGCAGTTTTGATTTAGTTTGAGTGAAGGAATTCATTTTATAGCAAAATCCGAAATCGTGAAGAACTCATGAAAGTAAGCTTATTCTCGGATTCCTGAAACTTTAGATTTGCTCTTTCTTTTACTGCAAAGTACAACGTTGAGCAGCACTAATGAGTTGTTTCTATTTTTGGCAGGCTTTACCTTTGCAGATGAAGCCCTTTCTGTCTGTGCAAAAGAAATCTTGTTACTGTGCAGAGTGACTTCTCTGAGTAGAGTCGCCTTACTTGTTGCGACTGTGCCGATGTTCGAAACTGGAGTGCAAAGTTGTTGCTTGAATGGTGCTCGCTGGAGCGTGTGGTAGTGTAAAGTTATACCATTTAAAAGGGCTGAAGAGTGCTCAGTGCAGCGGGTGGGCGGAGGTGCAAAGTGACACTATGGCCATAAAAAGAACACCGCTACTAGTGCGCATTGTGCCAGGAAGGGCCCTCGGACGTGAACCAGTGGACAGTTATCGCTTCTCGGCCTTTTGGCTAAGATCAAGTGCAGTAAGTGGTTTAAGTTACCAGAGCCAAGCGATGTAAGGAGCCTGGATGATTTAGGTGTATCGTTTTTTTTTTTTGTGGAGGAAAAAATGGTCATTAAACATCCATCCCAGACAGCATTTTATGCTGGTCTGCGAAATTCTTTGAGGTTTGTTTTAAAAGACAAGAAAAGTCATTTTGGAGATCGGGAGTGGTTCGTCAGAACTGTCATCGTCGCAGGTTTGAAAGTTGATCCAGCACAGATTTTCTGTTTGCAATGGAACGCAGCCGATGGGGGATATGATCTCACTTTGAACAGCCAGCAGCAGTACGATCAGATCCAAGCAACATTTCAGGAAAAGGCAGAGATGGAGCCCTTTTCCAGGTTCAGAGTGGTGCCTCTTTGCCAGAGGAATTTGAGGATTGTGACTATCCACGTTTACAACCCATACGTCGGGGACGAGGCAGTGGCTGGGTTCCTCAGGAGGTACGGGAAAGTGGACATGCAGCCGAAATATCTGCGGGGCAGTTTTGGGATCTGGACAGGTCGGAGGCAGTTCAGGGTGCTGTTGGGGGAGGATCCAGACAGCATGGACGGATTAAAGCACCCCCCGGCATACTTTTCAATTGGGGCGGACAGGGGATTTCTTTTTTACTCCGGGCAGCCACTGTTTTGCAGACAATGTCGCAGGTTTGGACACCTGGCGACGGGCTGCGTCCAAGTTTGCTGCCGGAACTGTGGGGGAAGTGGGCACGGTGCTGCCACCTGTGATGCATGGGTCATGGGTGCGGGGATGCGGGGCACCTGCTTCGGGACTGCCCCAAACGTACCCGCACATACGCCACAGTGGCTGGAGGTTTGGAGATCCGGAGGCAGAGGCCGCAGGTGGAGTTGCGTCAGGAGGTCCACGAGGCAAAGATGGGCCTTGGGACGGGGGCTGCTGTCCGGATTGCGGAGGCAGCCGCAGCCTCGCCGGCTGGGGAAAGGCTCATGGCAGATGGAGATGTCCCAGGGAAGAGCAACGTAGAAGGAGCGGCAGACCCATCGGACTTGGGAGGTGATCGTGAAGGTGATCGTGTTATGGTGAGCTTTGGAGACTGTCTGCCACTGATAGGATCCTGGGCAGATTGTGCGGCGAGTTCGGAGGAGGAGACGGTGGAGATGGTGATGGCAGCGATCGGTGGAGTGAGGAGGCAGAGGGTCTCTTCAGGTGAGGACTACACAGAGTCCTCAGCTGAAGCGGTCCGTGCTGAAACACAGGTGAAGGGAAGAAGGAGGAGGAAGAAACAGCGAGAGGGTGCCGTTCAGTCGATGGACAGTGCGTGTGAAGGAGAGGTGCCTTCGACTTCACCGGGACATTCGGGGTCATTGGGTGTGGACTTGGGGCCGAAGGGTTCCTGCAGGGGGTCTGATGTAATGGAGGGGGTACCTGCGGCCTCCGAGAGGCATCAAGGAGTAAGCAGGGGTGCGGAAGGGGAGGGCGGAGCCTCCGTGGGCACCCAAGATGGTGCAAGGGCTGATAACATAGATGGGGGGACTGGGCCAGGGGAGGGGGGGGCTGTTTCACCCCTGAGCTCGTCACGCTCTGTTTTTGAGGCCAGGTCGCCCAGCAGTGTGGCCTACCTTGAGGAGTGCGAGGTCTACGGATCGGGGGGGTCTGTGGGGAGTGGTTCCGAGGGCCTACTGGGAGAGAAAGAGAAGGCCTGAAAGGGACCTTTACAGTTTTAACAGTCAATGTGAGGGGGATGAGAGATAAGGGGAAGAGGGGGGGGATTTTTCATTATTTGGCCCAGGTCCCTTTCCAGGTTTGTTTTTTACAGGAGGTTCATTTAAGGGATGGGGGAGATGTAAGGGTCTTCTCTGATGGATGGAAGAGGGGGATTTCAAGGTGGGGGGTGGGAGGGGTTCACTCTTGTGGGGTGGGTATTTTATTTGGGGATAGGGATTTTCATGTGTCGGGGAGTTTTTCTGTGGTACAGGGGAGGGTACTAGTGGTTGATGCGGACTGGAGGGGGGTCTATTTTCGGTCTATCACTGTTTATGCCCCAGCAGAACCACAGGGACGGAGGGATCTTTTTTTGGCGTTGCCTGATGTTTGTGTTACCAACAGGGTTTTGGTTGTGGGGGGGGGGATTTTAATGTCTCTTTTGAAGGCATTGGGGATTTTAGTTTGCCTTATTTGAGGGATGTAGTGATGGACTTTAATTTACAGGATAGTTTCAGGGTGGTGGATAAGTCAGGGGAAGGATTCACATGGTCAAATTCTAGGGGTTCACGCAGTAGGATAGATTTTGTTTTTTTGCCAAATGTGGTGGAGGTGAAAGATGCTGCAGTGTCGCCCCTCTGGTTCACAGATCACGGCCAACTCCGGGTGACCTTTGAGGTGGAGGCACCCCTTTTTGGGAGGGGGTTTTGGAGGCTAAATTGTGAAATCTTGAAGGAAAAGGCTTTCCGGAAAAGTTTTTCTTTCCATTATGGGGTGTGGGAACAACTTAAGCCTTGTTTCGGATCAGTGGTGGACTGGTGGGAGGGGGTAAAACACAATACTCGCCTATTGGCGATCTCATATAGCACAGTGAGAGCACGGGAGAGGAGAAGGGAGTTTGTGCACTTACAGAGGAGACTACAATTTTTGGTGACAGCAGGGAATAAGGGGGAGACGTTGGATAGGGAGGCAGTTGAAGCGGTAAAGGGTAAGTTAGGGATTTATTTTAGGGAGAGGGCTAGGGTGTTTTTATTTCGGTGTAGAAAGGAGAAGTTTGAGTTGGGGGAACGCTGCAGTGCTTACTTTTTCAAGCAGGTTAAGACAGCCCAGGCAAGGGCATGTATCCCGCAGCTGTGTGGGAAAGGTGGGGGTTCTGTGACAGACCCACTGGAGATGGTGGAGGTAGCTTCTCTGTTTTTTGGGGAAGTTTTTGGGGAGGGGGCTGTGGGTGAGGATGGCCTGGGAAGGTTTTTAGGGTCTCTGCAGAGAAGGGTTCCTGGAGATATAGTTGAGGGGATGGAGGGCCCGGTGACCATGGCAGAGGTGGAGGAGGCCATGAAGGGGCTGCCATCAGGCAAGGTGCCTGGGATTGATGGGCTGCCCAAGGAATTTTTTTTGTTTTTTTGGGGGATTTTGGGGAGGGATGTGTGGGAGGTGGTTAAATCTGTTTTGGAAGGGAGGGGCTTAGGGAAAACAATGAGGGAGGGGGTCATATCTCTCTTGTATAAGAAAGGGGACAGGGAGCGAATGGAAAGCTATAGGCCGATCACGTTGCTCTGTGTGGACTACAAAATTGTGGCTCGAGTCCTAGTTGGTCGTCTTCGGAAGGCTCTACCTCATGTAATCCATGAGGATCAGACGTGTGGGGTGGAGGGAAGGCTAATACAGTGGAATCTGGGATTGGTGAGGGACTGTATTCATTGGGTGGAGGAGCGGGGGATCAATATGAGTTTGGTGGGGTTAGATATGGAGAAAGCGTTTGACAGGGTGAACCACAGGTTTCTTTTTGCAGTTTTGGAGAGGATGGGATTTGGGCCCCGTTTTATAGAGTGGTTGGAGATCATGTACAAGGGGGTGGGGAGCAGAGTTATGGTGAACGGGCACTTGGGTACAGTGGTGGCACAGAGAACTGGGGTGAGGCAGGGATGCCCACTCTCCCCGCTGCTCTTTGTGGCTTACATGGAGCCGCTGGGTTCGGTGGTGCGGGGGGACCCGGGTGTGGTGGGTCTGCACCTTCCTGGAGCAGGTCCAGACAAGTTGACAGTGATGCAGTATGCGGATGACATGACCTTTTTTTTGACAACAGAGAGGTCGGTCACACGGCTGTTGGAAGTGGTGGAGAGTTTTTCAATAGTGTCGGGGGCCAAGGTGAACTTAGGGAAGTCCACCATTAAGTTTTTTGAGGCCTAGCTTGTCTGCCCCAGTGCCAGGGCCCAGTGAGAGTCCTGGGGGTAGAGTTTCAGGGAGAAGGGAGTGCGGAATTAAATTGGGGAAGGCGTCTGGCTGCAGCCCGTTCGCGGATGGGGCTGTGGAAATCCCGGCAACTTTCCTTAAGTGGTAGAGTGCTGGTTTTGAAGGCTGATATTTTGCCATTTTTGGTATACCTAGCGTATGTTTTTCCTTTACCTCCTCAATATAGGAGAAGTTTCATGAGAGATGTTTTTTCCTTTGTATGGTGGGGGTATGAATATGTGAGAAGGGAGTGGATGTACCAGGAAGTTCGGATGGGAGGGAGGGGTGTGCCGGACATCCCACTTAAGTTGGATGTGGTTTTCTTTTCCTTTTTGTGCAGGTCTGTGCAACAGACAAGTGGCCATCATTTTCAGGCACTTTTGCTGTTTTGGTTGTCATTCCCCTTCAGTAGATTGGTGTCATGGGACAATAGAAGGCCAAAGGGGGATGTCTTACCCCCGTATTATAGGCAGGTGGTATGCTGGGGGAAAAAGCACCCAGAGTGTCAGGAGGGGGACCTGTGCTTCAGTCACCGGCGCCTGTACAGGGCTCTGGTGGAAAAAAGGGGGCCGGTGGGGGTGTATGGGGTGGGGCAACAAGGGTGGGTTTTCACACAGCAGAAAGGTCTCACAAACAGGGCGAGGGATATAAATTGGCTCGCCTTACACAGGAGGTTGCCAGTCAGGGAAGTTTTAAATAGACACGGGTTGACACGGGGGAGTTTGTGCCCAAAAGTGTGGGTTGAGTTGGTTCTTTTTTTTCCAAGATTGGGGTCTTTAAAGTATGACATGATAATGCTGGGCTTGGGTTTAAGGGGGAAAGGTAGGGAGGGTTTTCTGTTATGGTTGGTTCTGTCTATGGGAAAGGTGGCGCTGTGGGATGCAAGGACGGCGTTGATTAAAAACAATGTGGACTGGCAGGTGGGAAGGGTGGTGGCAAGGGTGAGGGCAGAGATTGGATGCATGAGAAGAATGGAGGAGGAAAAGTACGGGTATCACGCTGCAAGAGAGCGATGGAAGACTTTATTTTCATGAGCGGGTAGTGTTTCTTTGTGGTTGTTTCTTATGTTTGTATAGTTTTTGTGTCGGACATGTAAAGCATTGCTTTGACTGTTTTGTAATGTTGTTCTAAATGTTTCTTGGAAGTTTTGTAATAAAAAAAAAAAAAAAAAAAATCTGTTCTTATCAGTTTAATGTCTGATATGTCCTCTATGCGAGGACTACATATTAAATGGATTTTTATCAATAGGAGTTGAAAAAGGAGCTTGCTCCGTTCACTCCAAGCATCGACCCGGTACTGCAGTGCCGCTGGGAAAGGTGCGCTCTCCTCTGCTCTTGTGAAAAAGCAAACAGCGGTGCAGGATGGAAGTTTCAGGGAGCCTAAGATGAAACTTTCTTTTAATCTGCTGAGAAAAGAGAGTGAATGTGAAGCAGACTTTAACACGGCTCTGGGAGCGAGCCGAGTGCGGGCTAACCGGGAGAATTGCTTGAAAGAAACGCGACACCGAATGAGCAGTCAGAACAAAGCCTCAATACGGTGTTCCCGTGTTGTTTGTGGCTGCCTTGTCTTTTGCACAGAGTAAAAGACAAGGCAGCCATCGAATAGGGCCCGATTGTTCCTACTTGGTAAGCCGAGGAGCAAGGGGGGGGGAGCAAGCGTCTCAACCAAGCAAAGCTCACCATGGGGAAGGTGGCTATGCCAACTAGCCTGATGCCCTGCTCCCGCAGTGATGGATAATCGTACACTGGTTTCTCTTCATAATGTACAAGTCTTTCGCCTTTTACTAAAGACTTCCGTGAAGAGCAGCACTAATGAATTGTTTCTATTTTTGGCAGGCTTTACCTTTGCGGGTCAAGCCCTTTCTGTCTGTGCAAAAGAAATCTTGTTACTGTGCAGAGTGACTTCTCTGAGTAGAGTCGCCTTACTTGTTGCGACTGTGCCGATGTTGCTTGAATGGTGCTCGCTGGAGCGTGCGGTAGTGTAAAGTTATACCATTTAAAAGGGTTGAAGAGTGCTCAGTGCAGCGGAGGTGCAAAGTGACACTATGGCCATAAAACGAACACCGCTACAAGTGCGCATTGTGCCAGGAAGGGCCCTCGGACGTGAACCAGTGGACAGATATCGCTTCTCGGCCTTTTGGCTAAGATCAAGTGTAGTATCTGTACTTATCAGTTTAATATGTGATATGTCTATGCAAGGACTACATATTAAATGGATTTTTATCAATAGGAGTTGAAAAAGGAGCTTGCTCCGTTCACTCCAAGCATCGACCCAGTACTGCAGTGCCGCTGGGAACGGTGCGCTCTCCTCTGCTCTTGTGAAAAAGCAAACAGCGGTGCAGGATGGAAGTTTCTTTTAATCTGCTGAGAAAAGAGAGTGAATGCGAAGCAGACTTTAACACGGCTCTGGGAGCGAGCAGAGTGCGGGCTAACCAGGAGAATTGCTTGAAAGAAACGCGACACCGAATGAGCGGTCAGAACAAAGCCTCAATACGGTGTTCCTGTGGTGTTTTTATAAAATGCGGTGTAAAAAAAAGTGTGAATGCCCCACAGAAAACTAAAAGGTGGAGCGGAAGTGTTCGGCTGCAAGAAGGTGTGAATGTCCGACTATATTTGGTGAAAAGCAGGTGAAGCAAGGTCTGAATGCCCAACCTTACATCATCAAAAGCGAGATCAGAGGTTTTTGGCTGCAAGAAGGCCATAGTTTGCCAAAAGCGGGTAAGGTGCGAATGATCGGCTAAATATCAACAAAAGTGGGGGCGGAGGTCTTCGGATGCAAGTGGGTGTGAATATCCCACCATACAAGTATGGTGGAGAGGAAGCTGTGAATGGCCGACCATAGTTTGCAAAAAGCGGGTGAGAAAAGGTGCGAATGTCCAACCATACATGATCAAAACAGGGAGCGGAAGTGTTTGGCTGCGACAAGGTGTGAATGTCCACCCATAATTAATGAAAAGCGGGCAACAAGTAGGTTCGAATGCCCAACCATACATCAACAAAAGCAGGAGTGGATGTGTTTGGCTACAAGAAGGTTTGAATGTCCGAGCATAGTTTGTAAAAAGTGGGTAAGAAAAGGTGCGAATGCCCGACAAAGTATGATCAAAAGAGGGAGTGGAGGTTTTCGGCTACAAGAAGGTTTGAATGTACGACCAAAGTTTGTAAAAAGCGGGTAAGAAAAGGTGCGAATGCCCAAACATACACCATCAAAAGAGGGAGCGGAGGTGTTCCGCTGAAAGACGGTGTGAATGTCCGACCATAGTTGGTAAAAAGCGGGTAAGAAAAGGTTCGAATGCCCGAATATATACCATCAAAAGCGGAAGCGGAGGTGTTCGGCTGTAAGAAGTTGTGAACGTCCGACCAAAGTTTGTAAAAAGCAGTTAAGAAAAGGTTCGAATATCCAACCAAACATAATCAAAAGTGGGAGCAGAGCTGTTCGACTGCAAGTAGGTGTGAATGTCCACCCATAATTCCTGAAAAATGGGTAAGAAAAGGTGCGAATGCCCAACCATACATCATCAAAAGAAGAAGTGGATGTGTTCTGCTACAAGAAGGTTTGAATGTCCGACCATAGTTTGTAAAAAGTGGGTAAGAAAAGGTGCGAATGCCCAAACATACACCATCAAAAGAGGGAGCGGAGGTGTTCCGCTGAAAGACGGTGTGAATGTCCGACCATAGTTGGTAAAAAGCGGGTAAGAAAAGGTTCGAATGCCCGAATATATACCATCAAAAGCGGAAGCGGAGGTGTTCGGCTGTAAGAAGTTGTGAACGTCCGACCAAAGTTTGTAAAAAGCAGTTAAGAAAAGGTTCGAATATCCAACCAAACATAATCAAAAGTGGGAGCAGAGCTGTTCGACTGCAAGTAGGTGTGAATGTCCACCCATAATTCCTGAAAAATGGGTAAGAAAAGGTGCGAATGCCCAACCATACATCATCAAAAGAAGAAGTGGATGTGTTCTGCTACAAGAAGGTTTGAATGTCCGACCATAGTTTGTAAAAAGTGGGTAAGAAAAGGTGCGAATGCCCAAACATACACCATCAAAAGAGGGAGCGGAGGTGTTCCGCTGAAAGACGGTGTGAATGTCCGACCATAGTTGGTAAAAAGCGGGTAAGAAAAGGTTCGAATGCCCGAATATATACCATCAAAAGCGGAAGCGGAGGTGTTCGGCTGTAAGAAGTTGTGAACGTCCGACCAAAGTTTGTAAAAAGCAGTTAAGAAAAGGTTCGAATATCCAACCAAACATAATCAAAAGTGGGAGCAGAGCTGTTCGACTGCAAGTAGGTGTGAATGTCCACCCATAATTCCTGAAAAATGGGTAAGAAAAGGTGCGAATGCCCAACCATACATCATCAAAAGAAGAAGTGGATGTGTTCTGCTACAAGAAGGTTTGAATGTCCGACCATAGTTTGTAAAAAGTGGGTAAGAAAAGGTGCGAATGCCCAAACATACACCATCAAAAGAGGGAGCGGAGGTGTTCCGCTGAAAGACGGTGTGAATGTCCGACCATAGTTGGTAAAAAGCGGGTAAGAAAAGGTTCGAATGCCCGAATATATACCATCAAAAGCGGAAGCGGAGGTGTTCGGCTGTAAGAAGTTGTGAACGTCCGACCAAAGTTTGTAAAAAGCAGTTAAGAAAAGGTTCGAATATCCAACCAAACATAATCAAAAGTGGGAGCAGAGCTGTTCGACTGCAAGTAGGTGTGAATGTCCACCCATAATTCCTGAAAAATGGGTAAGAAAAGGTGCGAATGCCCAACCATACATCATCAAAAGAAGAAGTGGATGTGTTCTGCTACAAGAAGGTTTGAATGTCCGACCATAGTTTGTAAAAAGTGGGTAAGAAAAAGTTCGAATGCCCGAACATACACCATCAAAAGAGGGAGCGGAGGTGTTCCGCTGTAAGACGGTGTGAATGTCCGACCATAATTGGTAAAAAGCGGGTAAGAAAAGGTTAAAATACCCGACTGTACACAATCATGTTTTCTAGCAATTAAAAATGGACATTTAGACCTTCTAGCAGCTGAACACCTCCGCTCCCGCTTTTGATCATACATTGTCAGGCATTCGCACCTTGTCTTACCCGCTTTTTACAAAATTTAGTCGAACATTCACACCTTTTTGCAGCCGAACACAGTTTTTTGCAGCCGAATTTGGGCATTCGAACCTTTTCATACCCACTTTTTACCAACTATGGTCGGACATTCACACCGTCTTACAGCGGAACACCTCCGCTCCCTCTTTTGATGGTGTATGTTCGGGCGTTCGAACCTTTTCTTACCCGCTTTTTACAAACTATGCTCGGACATTCAAACCTTCTTGTAGCCGAACACATCCACTCCTGCTTTTGATGATGAATGGTTGGGCATTCGAACCTACTTGTTGCCCGCTTTTCATTAATTATGGGTGGACATTCACACCTTGTCGCAGCCAAACACCTCCGCTCCCTGTTTTGATCATGTATGGTTGGACATTCGCACCTTTTCTCACCCGCTTTTTGCAAACTATGGTCGGCCATTCACAGCTTCCTCTCCAACATACTTGTATGGTGGGATATTCACACCCACTTGCATCCGAAGACCTCCGCCCCCACTTTTGTTGATATTTAGCCGATCATTCGCACCTTACCCGCTTTTGGCAAACTATGGCCTTCTTGCAGCCAAAAACCTCTGATCTCGCTTTTGATGATGTAAGGTTGGGCATTCAGACCTTGCTTCACCTGCTTTTCACCAAATATAGTCGGACATTCACACCTTCTTGCAGCCGAACACTTCTGCTCCACCTTTTAGTTTTCTATGGGGCATTCACACCTTTTTTTACACCGCATTTTATAAAAACACCACAGGAACACCGTATTGAGGCTTTGTTCTGACTGCTCATTCGGTGTCGCGTTTCTTTCAAGCAATTCTCCTGGTTAGCCCGCACTCGGCTCGCTCCCAGAGCCGTGTTAAAGTCTGCTTCGCATTCACTCTCTTTTCTCAGCAGATTAAAAGAAACTTCCATCCTGCACCGCTGTTTGCTTTTTCACAAGAGCAGAGGAGAGCGCACCCAGCGGCACTGCAGTACCGGGTCGATGCTTGGAGTGAACGGAGCAAGCTCCTTTTTCAACTCCTATTGATAAAAATCCATTTAATATGTAGTCCTTGCATAGACATATCACATATTAAACTGATAAGTACAGATACTACACTTGATCTTAGCCAAAAGGCCGAGAAGCGATATCTGTCCACTGGTTCACGTCCGAGGGCCCTTCCTGGCACAATGCGCACTTGTAGCGGTGTTCGTTTATGGCCATAGTGTCACTTTGCACCTCTGCCCACCCGCTGCACTGAGCACTCTTCAATCCTTTTAAATGGTATAACTTTACACTACCGCACGCTCCAGCGAGCACCATTGAAGCAACATCGGCACAGTCGCAACAAGTAAGGCGACTCTACTCAGAGAAGTCACTCTGCACAGTAACAAGATTTCTTTTGCACAGACAGAAAGGGCTTCAACCGCAAAGGTAAAGCCTGCCAAAAATAGAAACAATTCATTAGCGCTGCTCTCCACGGAAGTCTTTAGTAAAAGGCGAAGGACTTGTACATTATGAAGAGAAACCAGTGTACGATTATCCATCACTGCGGGAGCAGGGCATCAGGCTAGTTGGCATAGCCACCTTCCCCATGGTGAGCTTTGCTTGGTTGAGACGCTTGCTCCCCCCCCCTTGCTCCTCGGCTTACCAAGTAGGAACAATCGGGCCCTATTCGATGGCTGCCTTGTCTTTTACTCTGTGCAAAAGACAAGGCAGCCACAAACAACACGGGAACACCGTATTGAGGCTTTGTTCTGACTGCTCATTCGGTGTCGCGTTTCTTTCAAGCAATTCTCCCGGTTAGCCCGCACTCGGCTCGCTCCCAGAGCCGTGTTAAAGTCTGCTTCACATTCACTCTCTTTTCTCAGCAGATTAAAAGAAAGTTTCATCTTAGGCTCCCTGAAACTTCCATCCTGCACCGCTGTTTGCTTTTTCATAAGAGCAGAGGAGAGCGCACCGTTCCCAGCGGCACTGCAGTACCAGGTCGATGCTTGGAGTGAACGGAGCAAGCTCCTTTTTCAACTCCTATTGATAAAATCCATTTAATATTTAGTCCTCGCATAGAGGACATATCAGACATTAGACTGATAAGAACAGATACTACACTTGATCTTAGCCAAAAGGCCGAGAAGCGATAACTGTCCACTGGTTCACGTCCGAGGGCCCTTCCTGGCACAATGCGCACTTGTAGCGGTGTTCTTTTTATGGCCATAGTGTCACTTTGCACCTCCGCCCACCCGCTGCACTGAGCACTCTTCAGCCCTTTTAAATGGTATAACTTTACACTACCACACGCTCCAGCGAGCACCATTCAAGCAACAACTTTGCACTCCAGCTTCGAACATCGGCACAGTCGCAACAAGTAAGGCGACTCTACTCAGAGAAGTCACTCTGCACAGTAACAAGATTTCTTTTGCACAGACAGAAAGGGCTTCATCCGCAAAGGTAAAGCCTGCCAAAAATAGAAACAACTCATTAGTGCTGCTCAACGTTGTACTTTGCAGTAAAAGAAAGAGCAAATCTAAAGTTTCAGGAATCCGAGAATAAGCTTACTTTCATGAGTTCTTCACGATTTCGGATTTTGCTATAAAATGAATTCCTTCACTCAAACTAAATTAAAACTGCTAAACCGCTAATCTGTTACATACAAGGCAGATGTCAAATTCACCGAAATAGGATCTAAGGGTATTTGGCCAATCGAGCTGTAGCAGCTTCGGTAAAAGAGTGTAAGTTGAAGAGTTTGTGAATAAAGGTGTGCGCACACATAGTGAGTTGTAGGAAAATAGGCAGGGAGCAATGCCGGCTGGGGTATATGTTCTTGTATGTTGTCTGACTGTTTGATTTGAATGTGTTGCGTAAGTGTCCTGTTGAATGTTACATGTTTGGGCTTTGACACGCTTCACTGTGGTTGTTAACTGTGTGGTGTGTCCTGAAATGTTATATGTTTGGGCTGTGTGACATGCTTAATGCTTTTCAGTAGCAACCCACTTATTCATATATAGCAACTGACAACATAAGAAGTCCGGACATACTTTGATAGTAGTTGTAGAAGTATCCTTATTGATAATAGATAAACTAATTCATAGTGATAGAACAGTAGATGAACAGGTGCCTGCACATGTCTCATGAAAATAAAATGGGTGTATGATTGCTGACGGCAGAGCAATACTGCCAAACTTATGAGTTCTTGTGGCAAACTTGATTCAGTGTCTTGACGTGTATACGCTGTTTCGCTGACTTGTCACAAGAAACAAAGTGTGTTTGATAAGATCCGACCATTTTATTACGGGAGGATCAGTATGTATGGATTCTGATGTGACTGATAAACCCATTCGTATCTTAAGCATATTCTAATACGTGAGACAACGCCCTGGCACACAATCAAAAAAAAAAAGAGAGAGAGCGGTTTTGTGTCCCCACAGTCCATAATGTAGAAAAGAGAGAAAAAAGCCTTTCTGATTTGGTGTGTGTGCTCACAGTGCAGAGTGTAGAGAAAAGAGAGAAAAGAAAGCCGTTTTGGTGTCACGGGTGTTGTGACTTACACACACACATTTCTGAATTGAGAAAGGAAATTATTTTAGAGAAAGCACTAGAGTTTAGATCCCACATTTGTTGATAGGCATTCATTTAATTTTTCTTTTAATCAGTTTTAAAGTGAATACTAACTGAGAAATGAAAAAGGTGAAGAGTTTAGAAGCTTGGTTCAAGAGCAAAACTTGGTTTATGATCAGCTGAGTCTCTAAACAGAACAGCAAAGGGCTTCATCGAACATTTAAAAAAGATTCAGATTGTTAGAATATCCAGAATTTATAGGAATGGTGGTGATTACTCTTATTTTCTAGAATGGAAATAACTACACCATGTCTGTTTTATGAATTTAAGGGGCTAAAAAGTTTTGTTCTCGTTTTTCTATGATTAGCCGAATGTATGTGAGAGTCCAAACAGACAGAAGGGTTACGGCCGAGCGCTGGACCTTCCAAAAAAGATGAGACAGGCTGGACCTGTGCCATACTAGTTAAGACCTGCCTGTGGATAACAGGTTCTTTAAACTCTCACACACACAAACTCACACACGTTCGCACACATACACCCATACACACACACATTCTTGAACTTGCTGCAAGATTAAACATTTGCATTAACTGACTCCAGCAACTCTGAGTCTCATTGAGAGACTTTTCTCAACAATTGGGTCCTCAAACCAGATCTCAACGTTTTTTCCGCTTTCCAGGGTCGGAGCTGAAACCGTGCACGGGGGAGTCCAGTACTCCTAATGAAAGACCCCCTGCTGAATTGCGGTAATTAGGGGCCAGTGTCCACTGAAAGGGGGAAAAAGGGACGAGATCGTACTTTTGAATCAATGGCCAGAAGCCATTGGCAGTGCAGGCATCAACAATAATGGTGTTATTTCACCCATTAACACTTAAGGTACCTCATGCAGTGGCTGTGATATGGTTACTTAACAAAATATCTTTACCAGACATCTCTCCTACATAACAGTTCTTCTTTCACAGCCACACCTTGTTGTCGAGAGATGTGCTACACTTAATCCATCCACACTGCTACCTACCCCACAGATGGAAAGCTTCATGATTGCATGTCAGAAATAACCATCAGTGTTTTACCCAGGCCAGACTTAACTGATATACGTTATGAAAATGCAGAAATAACTATATTTATTCAACAGGTCAAGCAAAAAACCCTGATGGCACAAATGCTACAGGATTTGCAGTAGTAACAGAAACTGAAGTTTTCTTAAAACAACCACTACCAAAAAATTACTCTGTTCAAGCAGTCAAATTGGTAGCTTTAACTGAAGCTTGTAAATTAAATAACAAAAAGGTTGTTAACGTTTACACTGACAGTCAGTATGCCTTCTCAACTGTACATGTGTTAACACAGCATTGGAAAAACAGGTACGTTGACATCCACAGCTAAATGTATAAACTACAAATATTTTAGCATTATTAGATGTTATTCAATTGCCATCTACAATAGACTCGTATGAATGACCGGAAGGAAAACCATACTGCCAAAGAATTTGTTTAAATATGCTGCAGTATTGAGCCACGGACCATGTCATGTCTCAACAGGAGGGATGGAAGCAATAATGAACCAGGTTTTTACAGCATATGGTTTTACTAATTATTAAAAAAAATTTTTTAGAATAAATAAATGAATAAAATTTTGTCTAGCAGGTCAAACATGTGCAAAATACATTCCACAGGGCAATCTAAGACCAAAACGAAGATAATTCCCTAAGCCAGTGTATCTTTTTCAACATATTTGTTTGGATTTCATTATTTCATTATTTTGTAGATTTCATTGAACTAAATTAATGTTAAGGGAAACGATTCTGCTCAGTGACAACAGAGGTTTTTACCAAATGGTCTGAAATATTTCCATGTGCACAAGCAGATGCATTCTCAGTAGCAAAATCCCGCGTAAAATAACTCATTTCTAGATTTTAAATTCCTGAAAAGATCTTCAGTGATAATTTGACACACTTTGTAAACAATGTCATCTCACTGATGGCAAAGAACTTAAAATAGACCTTAGAAACCACTGTGATATAGAAGGTTTCGCTAACACATTGGAATTGTTTTACTATTTACATATGCATGTGCAGTGAAGAATTGCTTGCTGCTGATAAATGCAAAGAAGAACAGCTTACACATAAATGCTCACATATAGGCTGCTGAATCCAGTAAAGTTCAATGTCAATGTGTAATATTCAATTAGGATTTGCAAAACAGTGAAGTTAAACAATGAATGGGTCCATAGTCGGTATGAGAAGACTACAGGAATATTTACCTGGGTGTACGTTCAAACAGAGATGAGAAAATTGCGATAAATTATTGTTTGTTTGTTTGTTAGTATGTATATGAATGTTATGTGTATAAACTGTGTTGAGTTGTAGTTACTCAGTAGTGTCTCAGTGAAACAACCGACAGGGGAAGCCTTGCGGTGACAACAAAAGCAGTGTTTTACTGATCAGTCAAGTTGCTCCAGTGTACTCCATACAAACTGGTTGGCTACTGAAGGGATAGAAAATGGGGAATACTTGTTTTAAAGCAAACAAGGAATTAGATGGGAAAAATACATGTTTTAACGGGACCCAGACAATATTAAATACTCAGACAGATGGGAGAAGAAGTGTAGTTTTGTAGGAAATCACAAAATTATTACATAGAATTAGTGAAATCAATTGAAGAATGCCTTTCTGAAGAGCTGTTTACCATAGATGAGCAGCTTTGCGACCAAGCACATTGTAGATCGCTTTACTGCCAAAATGATCTAATTTAATGGATTGGTTTAGACATGCATAACAGCATTTTAAGAACAAAGAGAGAAACAAAAAGGGACAACGCTTCATGGTGGAAGGTGATGTATAAATAACTGTGTATATGATGAAGGGGGTGGCAACACCCATTCCGAAATCCCGCCATTCCGACATCCCGCTATTCCGACATCCCACCATTCCGACATCCCACCATTCCGACATATCATCATTCCGACATGCAAACGTCCCACCATTGCGACATCCCGCTATTCTGACGTTCAAATGTCCCACCATTCCGACAAGGCTTTCCGTATAAGGAAATGTGTGTTACTCAACAGGTGAGTCCCTTCTTTCTGTTCATGCAATTTATATGTTTAACACATGTTTATAGACAAGCGTTATTAAAAACACAAAGTCTCGGCAACTGGAGGAGGAGAAGCAGTCCGCGGTGGTTTTCAATCACACACTCCAATGCCACTTGTTTTAACTTCCGAAAATTTAATCCAGGAAAAAAAGGCTTACAAACATGGACCAAAACGGCTCCATAACACGCACAAGAATCCAAAAGAAACGAAAGTTAACTAAAAGAAAGCAAATAAACAGTATGAAGTGGTCAAAATTGGTTTTACGCATGCCTATGTGCGTCTGGCACATGCGTCTTCGGGCTCTCCCACGTTGGTTTGTGGATGAAAGCTATATGTTCAGCTGTAATGTCATGTAAAAACAATCTCTACATGACATTTACTCCCAGGTGTGACCAGTTAGGTCCTTAAGATATCAACAGGCTGTATAAAGCTACAACCGTTGCAGCTGTGTGTTTGTGCCAAATGCGCAAAACCCATCCGCGCTTCCCAAAATTGGAGTGAGTACTCATAAATCACGTGAATAACATGAATAAACGTTTTTACTGCATTTTGTTGTGTTTTATACGTTCTATGCTGTCATTTCTCTCTTCTCCTATTGGCAAGGCAAGGCAGAGTGCTCGCAACTGTGTCCTGTGCAGTAGCCGTGATATCTGTAATTGCAATTATTACTTTTGCATATGATGACAGCGTGCAAAAGACGCATGGGCTCTGTGGAGAGCTCCGCTCCAGCTGGCTGCTGTGACAGCTCACTGACACTGTATTTCTGCTTAATCAGTTTCAGTCTCGCCAGAGTTACATTAATATCTGTATTTTTATATTTGAAATTCAGGGGATTTTGATAATAGATTATTAAAGTTTGTTTGCGAGGCTGTGGCCTCTGCATGTGCAAAGCTTGTGCGCCAAACTTTAGGGCGTATTTGCGCCGGCATATCATTAGTGCAAAATGTTTTGGGTAAAAAATAGGCTATTAAAAGGAACTGTCGGAATGGCGGTATGTTAAAAAAAAAAAAAAAAACATACCGCCATTCCGACCATAGGAGGAAAAAAGTGTCGGAATGGTGGGACGTTTGATAAAAAATTAAGTGTCGCCATTCCGACAATTGGAGACCCATGTCGGAATGGCGAGATGTCGGAATGGCAGCATGTAACCATGATGAAGAAGAGACCATTTGAGCAGCACAGCCATTTCGCAGCACAGGGACAGCAATCCAAGTTACAGGATCTCCCACGTGGTATCACCTGTCACATTGTGTCAAGGCATCAAAAGAAGAAAAAATCACCAAACTCAAGGACAAAAAGACAAAGACTCCGGTGAACGAAGACAGAGGACTGACAAACCAGAAATACAAAAGGATTCTCGATATCAAGATCCAGAAGAAGAGGCTAACAATGCCATGAACACTTACGATGCTGGGAATGATGCCAGCAATGAACAGAGAAGAAGATTCAGTGTCATCAATCTGCATTACGTGCCTCTAATGAGGGGGTGAATATAGAATCCTCAACGATTACAACGTCTCTGGGAACTGTGACAACAACAAGGTTTAAACCATTTTGATATATATTGTAACCTATTGTCTAAGGAATAGTGCTGAAAATGAGGTAAATCTAATCCACCACTGTCCTTGGTCTTCTGTAGGGTTTTTAAACTAATACGTGCTGGTTTGTTTTTCCACAGAAATTTGGAGATGCATGAATCTAGTGACTTAAACCAAGTAGCAGATGGTTTTATGGGGATCATTGAGAACAAATAGTTAACTTTTGGTAGTATCATCATTTTAATGGATGTAACTCTCCCCATAAGTGATATAGGTAAGGACTTCCAACGAGAGATCATCCTCTACTGTCTTTAATAATTGCACATAATTTAGCTTTGTTAGCTCTGAGAGCCTGGAGGACATGTTTATGCCTAAATATCTATTATTTCCTGACTGTAAAGTGATCGCAGGTATATTATGGACCCTACAGTTAATGGGCAGAACTGTGGTCTTAGACCAGTTGATAGAGTAGTCAGAAAGTGCTGAGAATTTATTTATGAGTGTGATCGTGTGACTGAGAGACGTCTGTGAGTTCTGAAGGAAAAGTAATACATCATCAGCATAAAGACTTATTTTATGCTCAATATTTTGGGATTAATTACTCACAAACGGGTAAGAAAAGGTAGTATTGCCAGACCATACATGATCAAAACAGGGAGCGGAGGTGGTTCAGCTGCAAGGTGTGAATGTCTGACTATAGTTTGTAAAAAGCGGGTAAGATAAGGTTCGAATGCCCGACAATGTATGATCAAAAGAGGGAGCGGAGGTTTTCGGCTGCAAGAAGGTCTGAATGTCCACCCAAAATTCCTGAAAAATGAGTAAAAAAAGGGTGCGAATGCCAAACCATACATCATCAAAAGCAGGAGTGGATGTGTTCGGCTACAAGAAGATTTGAATGTCCATCAATAATTGCTTTAAGACATGAAAGAAAATTTTCGAATATCAAACCGCACATGATCATAAGCGGGAGAGGAGTTGTTCAGCTGCAAGAAGGTGTGAATGTCCACCTATAATTACTGAAAAATGGGTAAGAAAAGGTGAAAATGCCCAACCATACATCATCAAAAGCAGGAGTGGATGTGTTCGGCTACAAGAAGGTTTGAATGTCCGACCATAGTTTGTAAAAAGCGGGTAAGAAAAGGTTCGAATGCCCGAACATAGACCATCAAAAGAGGGAGCGGAGGTGTTCCGCTGTAAGAAGGTGTAAATGTCCGACCATAGTTGGTAAAAAGCGGGTAAGAAAAGGTTAAAATACCCGACTGTACACAATCAATAGCGGGAGCGGAGTTGTTTGGCTACAAGAAGGTGTGAAAGTCCGACCACGGTTTGTAAAAAGCGGGTAAGAAAAGGTTCGAATGCCCGAATATATACCATCAAAAGTGGAAGTGGATGTGTTCGGCTGCAAGAAGGTGTGAACGTCCGACCAAAGTTTGTAAAAAGCAGTTAAGAAAAGGTTCGAATATCCAACCAAACATAATCAAAAGCGGGAGCAGAGCTGTTCGACTGCAAGTAGGTGTGAATGTCAGATCATAATTTGCAAAAAGCTGATGAGAAAGGGTGAGAATGCCCGGCTATACACCATCAAATGCGGGAGCGGAAGTGTTCGGCTGTGAGTAGGTGTGAATGTCCGACCATAATTGCTGAAAAATGTGTTAGAAGAGACTAGAATGCCGGACAATACATCATCAAATGCGGGAGCGGAGTTGTTCGGCTGTGAGTAGGTGTGAATCTCCGAGCATAGTTTGTAAAAAGGGCGTAAGAATAGGTTCGAATGCCCGAACATACACTATCAAAACAGGGAGCTGAGGTGGCTCAGCTGCAAGGTGTGAATGTCTGACTATAGTTTGTAAATATGGTGCGAATGCCCAACAATGTATAATCAAAAGAGGGAGCGGAGGTTTTCGGCTACAAGAAGGTTTGAATGTCCGACCATAGTTTGTAAAAAGCGGGTAAGAAAAGGTTCAAATGCCTGACTATACACCATCAAAAGCGGGAGCAGAGGTGTTCCGCTGTAAGACGGTGTGAATGTCCGACCATATTTGGTAAAAAGCGGGTAAGAAAAGGTTAAAATACCCGACTGTACACAATCAATAGCGGGAGAGGAGGTGTTCAGCTGCAAGAAGGTGTGAATGTCCACCCATAATTACTGAAAAATGGGTAAGAAAAGGTGCGAATGCCCAACCATACATTATCAAAAGCAGGTGTGAATGTCAGATCATAATTTGCAAAAAGCTGATGAGAAAGGGTGAGAATGCCCGACTGTACACCATCAAATGCGGGAGCGGAGTTGTTCGGCTGTGAGTAAGTGTGAATCTCCGACCATAATTGCTGAAAAATGTGTTAGAGAAGGTAAGAATGCCGGTCCATACATCATCAAAAGCGGGAGAGGTGGTGTTCGGCTGCAAGTAGGTGTGAATGTCCAGCCATAATTACTAACAAACGGGTAAGAAAAGGTAGTATTGCCAGACCATACATGATCAAAACAGGGAGCGGAGGTGGTTCAGCTGCAAGAAGGTGTGAATGTCCGACTAAAGTTCAAATATATTAACAAAAGCGGGAGGAGAGGTCTTCGGATGAGAGTGGTTGAGAATTTCCAACCATAATCTATAAAATGCGGAGAAAAAAAAGGTGTGATAGAACACTAAAAGGTGGAGCGGAAGTGTTCGGCTGCAAGAAGGTGTGAATGTCCGACTATATTTGGTGAAAAGCAGGTGAAGCAAGGTCTGAATGCCCAACCTTACATCATCAAAAGCGAGATCAGAGGTGTTTGGCTGCATGAAGGCCATAGTTTGCCAAAAGCGGGTAAGCTGCGAATGACCGACTAAATATCAACAAAAGGTCTTCGGATGCAAGTGGGTGTGAATATCCCACCATACAAGTATGGTGGAGAGGAAGCTGTGAACAGCCGACCATAGTTGGCAAAAAGTGGGTGAGAAAAGGTGCGAATGTCCAACCATACATGATCAAAACAGGGAGCGGAGGTGTTTGGCTGTGACAAGGTGTGAATGTCCACCCAAAATTAATGAAAAGCGGGCAACAAGTAGGTTTGAATGCCCAACCATACATCATCAAAAGCAGGAGTGGATGTGTTCAGCTACAAGAAGGTTTGAATGTCCGACCATAGTTTGTAAAAAGCGGGTAAGAAAAGGTTCGAATGCCCAAACATACACCATCAAAAGAGGGAGCGGAGGTGTTCCGCTGTAAGAAGGTGTGAATGTCCGACCATAGTTGGTAAAACACGGGTAAGAAAAGGTTAAAATACCCGACTGTACACAATCAATAGCGGGAGAGGAGGTGTTTGGCTACAAGAATGTGTGACAGTCCAACCATGGTTTGTAAAAAACGGGTAAGAAAAGGTGCGAATGCCCGACAATGTATGATCAAAAGAGGGAGCGGAGGTTTTCGGCTACAAGAAGGTTTGAATGTCCGACCATAGTTTGTAAAAAGCGGGTAAGAAAAGGTTCAAATAACTGACTATACACCATCAAAAGCGGGAGCGGAGGTGTTCGGCTACAAGAAGGTGTGAAAGTTCAACCATGGTTTGTAAAAAGCTGCTAAGAAAAGGTTCAAATGCCCGAATATACACCATCAAAAGCGGAAGCGGAGGTGTTCGGCTGCAAGAAGGTGTGAACGTCCGACCAAAGTTTGTAAAAAGCAGTTAAGAAAAGGTTCGAATGCCCGAATATATACCATCAAAAGCGGGAGCAGAGCTGTTCGACTGCAAGTAGGTGTGAATGTCCAGCCATAATTACTCACAAACGGGTAAGAAAAGGTAGTATTGCCAGACCATACATGATCAAAACAGGGAGCTGAGGTGGTTCAGCTGCAAGGTGTGAATGTCTGACTATAGTTTGTAAAAAGCGGGTAAGACAAGGTGCGAATGCCCGACAATGTATGATCAAAAGAGGGAGTGGAGGTCTTCGGCTGCAAGGTCTGAATGTCCAACCATAATTTCTAAAAACCGGGTAAGAAAAGGCTCGAAAGCCCGACTATACACAATCAAAAGCTGGAGCGGGAGGTTTTCAGCTGCAAATCCTTCACTCAAACCAAGTGAAAACTGCTTTGTCCTTCATATTTATCAATGTCTAGATCGACTTCAACAAAGAACAACATTGTACTTTGCAGTAAAGAAAGAGCAAATAAAAAGTTTTAGGAATCCGAGAATAAGCTTATTTTCATGAGTTCTGCACGATTATTGATTTTACTATAAATGAATGCCTTCACTCAAACTATGTTAAAACTGCTTTGTCCTTCATATTTATCAATGTCTAGATTGACTTCAACAAAGAACAACACTGGATTTTGCAGTAGAAGAAAGAGCAACACTGAAGGATCAGTAATCCGAGAATAAGCTTATTTTCATACGTTCTGCATGATTTGGGATTTTATGTATAAAATGAATTCCTTCACTCAAACCAAGTTAAAACTGCTTTGTTCTTCATATTTATCAATGTCTAGATCGACTTCAACAAAGAACAACATTGTATTTTGCAGTAGAAGAAAAAGCAACACTGAAGGATCAGGAATCCGAGAATAAGCTTCTTTTCATACGTTCTGCATGATTTGGGATTTTATGTATAAAATTAATTCCTTCACTCAAACCAAGTGAAAACTGCTTTGTCCTTCATATTTATCAATGTCTAGATTTACTTCAACAAAGAACAACATTGTATTTTGCAGTAGTAGAAAGAGCAACACTGAAGGATCAGGAATCCGAGAATAAGCTTATTTTCATACGTTCTGCATGATTTGGGATTTTATGTATAAAATGAATTCCTTTACTCAAACTATGTTAAAACTGCTTTGTCCTTCATATTTATCAATGTCTAGATTGACTTCAACAAAGAACAACATTGTATTTTGCAGTAGAAGAAATAGCAACACTGAAGGATCAGGAATCCGAAAACAAGCTTATTTTCATACGTTCTGCATGATTTGGGATTTTGCTATAAAATTAACACCTCCGCTTCCGCTTTTGATGGTATATATTCGGGCATTCGAACCTTTTCTTACCAGCTTTTTACAAACGATGGTTGGACTTTCACACCTTCTTGTAGCCGAACAACTCCGCTCCCGCTATTGATTGTGTACAGTCGGGTATTTTAACCTTTTCTTACCCGCTTTTTACCAACTATGGTCGGACATTCAAACCTTCTTGTAGCCGAAAACCTCTGCTCCCTCTTTTGATTATACATTGTCGGGCATTCGCACCTTATCTTACCCGCTTTTTACAAACTATAGTCAGACATTCACACCTTGGTGCTGAACCACCTCAGCTCCCTGTTTTGATCATGTATGGTCTGGCAATACTACCTTTTCTTACCCGTTTGTGAGTAATTATGGCTGGACATTCACACCTACTTGCAGTCGAACAGCTCTGCTCCCGCTTTTGATTATGTTTGGTTGGATATTCGAACCTTTTCTTAACTGCTTTTTACAAACTTTGGTCGGACGTTCACACCTTCTTGCAGCCGAACACCTCCGCTTCCGCTTTTGATGGTATATATTCGGGCATTCGAACCTTTTCTTACCAGCTTTTTACAAACCATGGATGGACTTTCACACCTTCTTGTAGCCGAACAACTCCGCTCCCCCTATTGATTGTGTACAGTCGGGTATTTTAACCTTTTCTTACCCACTTTTTACCAACTATGGTCGGACATTCACACCTTCTAACACCGGAACACCTCCGCTCCCTCTTTTGATGGTGTATGTTTGGGCATTCGAACCTTTTCTTACCCGCTTTTTACAAACTATGCTCGGACATTCAAACCTTCTTGTAGCCGAACACATCCACTCCTTCTTTTGATGATGTATGCTTGGGCATTCAAACCTACTTTTTGCCCGATTTTCATTAATTTTGGGTGGACATTCACACCTTGTCACAGCCAAACACCTCCGCTCCCTGTTTTGATCATGTATTGTTGGACATTCGCACCTTGTCTCACCCGCTTTTTGCAAACTCTGGTCGGCTGTTCACAGCTTCCTCTCCACCATACTTGTATGGTGGGATATTCACACCCACTTGCATCCGAAGACCTTTTGTTGATATTTAGTCGGTCATTCGCAGCTTACCCGCTTTTGGCAAACTATGGCCTTCATGCAGCCAAACACCTCTGATCTCGCTTTTGATGATGTAAGGTTGGGCATTCAGACCTTGCTTCACCTGCTTTTCACCAAATATAGTCGGACATTCACACCTTCTTGCAGCCGAACACTTCCGCTCCACCTTTTAGTGTTCTATCACACCTTTAATTTCACCGCATTTTATAGATTATGGTTGGAAATTCTCAACCACTCTCATCCGAAGACCTCTCCTCCCGCTTTTGTTAATATATTTGAACTTTAGTCGGACATTCACACCTTCTTGCAGCTGAACCACCTCCGCTCCCTGTTTTGATCATGTATGGTCTGGCAATACTACCTTTTCTTACCCGTTTGTTAGTAATTATGGCTGGACATTCACACCTACTTGCAGCCGAACACCACCTCTCCCGCTTTTGATGATGTATGGACCGGCATTCTTACCTTTTCTAACACATTTTTCAGCAATTATGGTCGGACATTCACACTTACTCACAGCCGAACAACTCCGCTCCCGCATTTGATGGTGTATAGTCGGGCATTCTCACCCTTTCTCATCAGCTTTTTGCAAATTATGATCTGACATTCACACCTGCTTTTGATAATGTATGGTTGGGCATTCGCACCTTTTCTTACCCATTTTTCAGTAATTATGGGTGGACATTCACACCTTCTTGCAGCTGAACACCTCCTCTCCCGCTATTGATTGTGTATAGTCGGGTATTTTAACCTTTTCTTACCCGCTTTTTACCAAATATGGTCGGACATTCACACCTTGCAGCTGAGCCACCTCAGCTCCCTGTTTTGATAGTGTATGTTCGGGCATTCGAACCTATTCTTACCCCCTTTTTACAAACTATGCTCGGAGATTCACACCTACTCACAGCCGAAACACTGCGCTCCCGCATTTGATTATGTATTGTCCGGCATTCTAGTCTCTTCTAACACATTTTTCAGCAATTATGGTCGGACATTCACACCTACTCACAGCCGAACACTTCCGCTCCCGCATTTGATGGTGTATAGCCGGGCATTCTCACCCTTTCTCATCAGCTTTTTGCAAATTATGATCTGACATTCACACCTACTTGCAGTCGAACAGCTCTGCTCTCGCTTTTGATTATGTTTGGTTGGATATTCGAACCTTTTCTTAACTGCTTTTTACAAACTTTGGTCGGACGTTCACACCTTCTTGCAGCCGAACACATCCACTTCCACTTTTGATGGTATATATTCGGGCATTCGAACCTTTTCTTACCCGCTTTTTACAAACCGTGGTCGGACTTTCACACCTTCTTGTAGCCAAACAACTCCGCTCCCGCTATTGATTGTGTACAGTCGGGTATTTTAACCTTTTCTTACCCGCTTTTTACCAACTATGGTCGGACATTTACACCTTCTTACAGCGGAACACCTCCGCTCCCTCTTTTGATGGTCTATGTTCGGGCATTCGAACCTTTTCTTACCCGCTTTTTACAAACTATGGTCGGACATTCAAACCTTCTTGTAGCCGAACACATCCACTCCTGCTTTTGATGATGTATGGTTGGGCATTTTCACCTTTTCTTACCCATTTTTCAGTAATTATGGGTGGACATTCACACCTTCTTGCAGCTGAACAACTCCTCTCCCGCTTATGATCATGTGCGGTTTGATATTCGAAAATTTTCTTTCATGTTTTAAAGCAATTATTGATGGACATTCAAATCTTCTAGTAGCCGAAAACCTCCGCTCCCTCTTTTGATCATACATTGTCGGGCATTCGCACCTTATCTTACCTGCTTTTTACAAACTATAGTCAGACATTCACACCTTGCAGCTGAACCACCTCCGCTCCCTGTTTTGATCATGTATGGTCTGGCAATACTACCTTTTCTTACCCGTTTGTGAGTAATTAATCCCAAAATATTGAGCATAAAATAAGTCTTTATGCTGATGATGTATTACTTTTCCTTCAGAACTCACAGACGTCTCTCACTCACACGATCACACTCATAAATAAATTCTCAGCACTTTCTGACTACTCTATCAACTGGTCTAAGACCACAGTTCTGCCCATTAACTGTAGGGTCCATAATATACCTGTGATCACTTTACAGTCAGGAAATATTAGATATTTAGGCATAAACATTTCCTCCAGGCTCTCAGAGCTAACAAAGCTAAATTATGTGCAATTATTAAAGACAGTAGAGAACGATCTCTCGTTGGAAGTCCTTACCTATATCACTTATGGGGAGAGTTACATCCATTAAAATGATGATACTACCAAAAGTTAACTATTTGTTCTCAATGATCCCCATAAAACCATCTGCTACTTGGTTTAAGTCACTAGATTCATGCATCTCCAAATTTCTGTGGAAAAACAAACCACCACGTATTAGTTTAAAAACCCTACAGAAGACCAAGGACAGTGGTGGATTAGATTTACCTCATTTTCAGCACTATTCCTTAGACAATAGGTTACAATATATATCAAAATGGTTTAAACCTTGTTGTTGTCACAGTTCCCAGAGACGTTGTAATCGTTGAGGATTCTATATTCACCCCCTCATTAGAGGCACGTGTTGCAGATTGATGACACTGAATCTTCTTCTCTGTTCATTGCTGGCATCATTCCCAGCATCGTAAGTGTTCGTGGCATTGTTAGCCTCTTCTTCTGGATCTTGATATCGAGAATCCTTTTGTATTTCTGGTTTGTCAGTCCTCTGTCTTCGTTCACCGGAGTCTTTGTCTTTTTGTCCTTGAGTTTGGTGATTTTTTCTTCTTTTGATGCCTTGACACAATGTGACAGGTGATACCACGTGGGAGATCCTGTAACTTGGACTGCTGTCCCTGTGCTGCAAAATGGCTGTGCTGCTCAAATGGTCTCTCCTTCATCATGGTTACATGCTGCCATTCCGACATCTCGCCATTCCGACATGGGTCTCCAATTGTCGGAATGGCGACACTTAATTTTTTATCAAACGTCCCACCATTCCGACACTTTTTTCCTCCTATGGTCGGAATGGCGGTATGTTTTTTGTTTTTTTTAACATACCGCCATTCCGACAGTTCCTTTTAATAGCCTATTTTTTACCCAAAACATTTTGCACTAATGATATGCCGGCGCAAATACGCCCTAAAGTTTGGCGCACAAGCTTTGCACATGCAGAGGCCACAGCCTTCGAAACAAACTTTAACAATCTATTATCAAAATCCCCTGAATTTCAAATATAAAAATACAGATATTAATGTAACTCTGGCGAGACTGCAACTGATTAAGCAGAAATACAGTGTCAGTGAGCTGTCACAGCAGCCAGCTGGAGCGGAGCTCTCCACAGAGCCCATGCGTCTTTTGCACGCTGTCATCATATGCAAAAGTAATAATTGCAATTACAGATATCACGGCTACTGCACAGGACACAGTTGCGAGCACTCTGCCTTGCCTTGCCAATAGGAGAAGAGAGAAATGACAGCATAGAACGTATAAAACACAACAAAATTCAGTAAAAACGTTTATTCATGTTATTCACGTGATTTATGAGTACTCACTCCAATTTTGGGAAGCGCGGATGGGCTTTGCGCATTTGGCACAAACACACAGCCGCAACGGTTGTAGCTTTATACAGCCTGTTGATATCTTAAGGACCTAACTGGTCACACCTGGGAGTAAATGTCATGTAGAGATTGTTTTTACATGACATTACAGCTGAACATATAGCTTTCATCCACAAACCAACGTGGGAGAGCCCGAAGACGCATGTGCCAGACGCACATAGGGATGCGTAAAACCAATTTTGACCACTTCTTACTGTTTATTTGCTTTCTTTTAGTTAACTTTCGTTTCTTTTGGATTCTTGTGCGTGTTATGGAGCCGTTTTGGTCCATGTTTGTAAGCCTTTTTTTCCTGGATTAAATTTTCGGAAGTTGAAACAAGTGGCATTGGAGTGTGTGATTGAAAACCACCGCGGACTGCTTCTCCTCCTCCAGTTGCCGAGACTTTGTGTTTTTAATAACGCTTGTCTATAAACATGTGTTAAACATATAAATTGCATGAACAGAAAGAAGGGACTCACCTGTTGAGTAACACACATTTCCTTATACGGAAAGCCTTGTCGGAATGGTGGGACATTTGAACGTCAGAATAGCGGGATGTCGCAATGGTGGGATGTCGGAATGGTGGGACGTTTGCATGTCGGAATGGTGGTATGTCGGAATGGTGGTATGTCGGAATGGTGGGATGTCGGAATAGCGGAATGGCGGGATTTCGGAATGGGTGTTGCCACCCCCTTCATCATATACACAGTTATTTATACATCCTCTTCCACCATGAAGCGTTGTCCCTTTTTGTTTCTCTCTTTGTTCTTAAAATGCTGTTATGCATGTCTAAACCAATCAATTAAATTAGATCATTTTGGCAGTAAAGCGATCTACAATGTGCTTGGTCGCAAAGCTGCTCATCTGTGGTAAACAGCTCTTCAGAAAGGCATTCTTCAATTGATTTCACTAATTCTATGTAATAATTTTGTGATTTCCTACAAAACTACACTTCTTCTCCCATCTGTCTGAGTATTTAATATTGTCTGGGTCCCGTTAAAACATGTATTTTTCCCATCTAATTCCTTGTTTGCTTTAAAACAAGTATTCCCCATTTTCTATCCCTTCAGTAGCCAACCAGTTTGTATGGAGTACACTGGAGCAATTTGACTGATCAGTAAAACACTGCTTTTGTTGTCACCGTCGGTTGTTTCACTGAGACACTACTGAGTAACTATAACTCAACACAGTTTATACACATAACATTCCTATACATACTAACAAACAAACAAACAAACAATTATTTATCGCAATTTTCTCATCTCTGTTTGAACGTACACCCAGGTAAATATTCCTGTAGTCTTCTCATACCGACTATGGACCCATTCATTGTTTAACTTCACTGTTTTGCAAATCCTAATTGAATATTACACATTGACATTGAACTTTACTTGATAAGCAGGTCTTCATTGCATTCAGCAGCCTATATGTGAGCATCTATGTGTAAGCTGTTCTTCTTTGCATTTATCAGCAGCAAGCAATTCTTCATTGCACATGCATATGAAAATAGTAAAACAATTCCAATGCGTTAGCGAAACCTTCTATATCAGGAGTGTCCATCATGATACTGGGAATAGAACCTCTTTCCCAGAATAGTTCAACCTTCATTACTCAACTGATCATAACTCCGCAATGAGCACATTTCAAAGTATCATTCCTCTACATATATTCAAAATTCTTACATTTGTTGATGTCATTCTGTGTGCATGTTGCCTAAACCCAATCTCTGTGTGGCAATTTTAATTTAAACAAGTTGAACTCTGCCTCTGATCATTTAAAAAAGGTGTGTACCAATATCAACCTTTCTCAGGTAATTACTGATCCTACAAAACCAAAGAGATCCTTCAAGGTTGTCCCTGATTGGCTCAATCTTAACATATCAAAGGTAGAAAATCCGCAGTATCTGAACTTGGTGTTAGTTATCACTGCTCAATAGCCTGTATCAGAATTGCAAAAATGAAAACATTAGGTCCACGCTTGGTATCCAGATCCTGAAACATCTCCATGAGCAGGCTTTTTTTTAACTGATCTGTTGAATAGTTATATGACACTGTTAAAATCCCAGATGAAGATCTAGCACTTGACCATTTTTGTAAATCTTCTAATTCCATAGTTGATAAACACGCCCCTTTTAAAAAGTATAGAACTTAGAACAGGTCTATCCCTGGCTTTCGGCAGAACTGTCTTCTTTACTTTTTTTTCCCCTTGTCCTGTTCAGCATTATGTCAGAAGAATTGTAGTCTGAATACCTTTGATGCCAAACAGATTTGTTTTGCCAAGGGAAGTTTTATAAATGTAAAGCTCCCCTTGATGCCCATTTATTTATTTCTGTTTACAATATATGACATGAACTGAACTGAACCGGACCGGGGGACAAGGAAAGAAGAAGAGGAAAGAAGAGGAAACAGAACAAAAATAGAAACAAAAACCAGACAACCAGCTGCTACACCTGTAAAAAACAAAACAGACAACAATCCATGGCCTATGAGGGGAATCCAGCCTTAGCGCCACCAGGAGCACCTGAAAGCAGACAAGCAGAGAAAAAACAAACACACAAACAAACAAAAACAAGCACAAGAAGCGGCAATCGCATACAACACAGCTGTGGATATAGATGACCTGAGACGACATGATCATACATCAACTGCTTAGTGACCATGCTACTGGACTAATGAATGTGTGTGTGTGTGTGTGAGAACATGCAACACCCATGGCACAGGACCTACATGATAACCGTGCTTAGTTATGAGTGTATAAGCGTACAGGGCCACAATCCACAGCCCCCCCCCCCAAGCAATCAAAAGCAGGCAGAGAGGGCCACAAGACCCAGGCCACCAGCAGCCCCCACAGAGCACAGAACCCAGGCAGCCCACTGCAGGGGCAACCACGCATCCACCCAGAAGACTGCAGAGGAAGCCCCCGGAAAGAGCCCCCATAAGCATAGGGCAGAGGCACTCCGGGAACCAGGGGTAACAGCCCACCGACCCCGCCAGGCCCCAGCCGCCCAGACATGGGCCGTGCACTGGACCTGGGCCCCAGGAGCCCGAGCGCCCCCAAACCCCCCAGCAGAGGCCCCACCCAATACCCAGGAGGGCCAAGCGCCCCAGACAGCCACAAAGTGGGTCAGCGCCTGCCCCAGCGCCCCTGGCCAAGTGCCCTGGGAGTCAAGACGTGCCCACAGGTGGGTGAAGTCGCGAGCAGTGGGGAGAGGCAACGCTGATGCCCCATCGGGAGAAACACAGGCAGGCCAGGCGACAGCAAGTCCCAGATCCAGGCCCAATCATTACCACACACACTTTCACGTCCCATAAATCCACACATCCACACATCCTACCTCCCTCGACTCTGCTGGGGTGTAGTGCAGCGGGCACACCAGGAGGCCAGCAACCCCCCAGCCACCACAGACCCCGAACCAGCAGAACAATTAATTAATCCTCCTGGCCCCTCCTGCCCCGAGCAGACACCAGAAAGCAGGGGTGTGCGAAGAAGACCCCTCCCCTCACCCTTCTGGCTCTTCAATATTTTCTAATAGTGAGCAATTAAAATTGAGGGGCAGCCAAACTTGTAGAACTGGGAGCGCGGCACTCTGGGCAGCCTACATACCCAAAGAGCCCCGCCCACCAGATGCCACTCAGTGTAACCAACCCCCAAGACCTAATGTGTGTGTGTGAGTGTGTTTGATAAGTAGTAATTTCTAAGGTGTAATTAAAACAGGGGCAGGGAACTGCAGAGTGCAACCAAAGGGGACCACCTACGTGGCCCCATCCACTACACCCCACCGAACACACACGCCCCCAAAACCCTTCATGTGTGAGTGTGTGCTGTGTACAGGAGCCAGAAGGGAGAGGGGTATGGGGATATATACCGGGGGAGCTACTCTCCCCCAGAGAGGGCAGCCAGGGACTGGCTGCAATAGGCATCCCCGCTACCTGGGAGCCAACAATGGGCAGGAGGGCCTGATGTCCACCAGGCTCGGGGCCTGCAGCGACCATATTCCGGGAGCTACTGTACCCCCAGAAGGTACCCATCCCGCCCCACCCCACTCAACCCAACCCCACCCAGGAGGACCTCTACAAAAAACAAACAAACAACATCAAAAAACAAACAAACAAACCACCCGGTCACACCAGTCGCAGCAGCCCGGGCCTGAGACCCACCATCACCCAGCAACCCACCACCACCACTATGTGATAAAACTAATCAGAGGGGACCAGAGAGAATGAAATTCAGCCAATTGATGTTTTGAGGAGGCAGACATTGTTTCCATGCTAATATAATCTAAAAGAAAATTTCTAAACTGGTTAATACACAGATTGTTCTTCGCTTTCCAGTTCATGAGAATAGTTTTCTTTGCGATACATAACACTGTGACAACCATGTGTGCTGAGTTAATTTCCATGTTGATGTTGTCTAAGTCACCCAGTATGCACAGTGTGGGGCATGCAGGGATGCTACACTTTAGCCATGTTGATAGGTCCTCACAGACTTCAAGCCAGAACTTCTGGACAGGCGCAGAAAACCACAAAGCGTGTGCATAATCATCAGGTGTGTTATCTGTGCAATGTGAGCAGATGTTTGAGTGTGTTAGACCCATCCTGAACATCCTTTGTCCTGTATAGTGTGTTCTATGAAGGATTTTGTATTGTATGAGCTGTAAATTAGGATTTCGAGTCTTTATGAAGGTGTTCAAACATATTTGTGGTTAGAAGCTATGACCAGAACTGATGGATAAATCTGCCTCCCCTTTTGAGGATGGAAGAGATATTGTGTCATCTATCTTAGACAATAATTTATATATTTTTGATAGTAGTTTTGGGGTACAGATGCTTAGAAATTCTGCTACCCTAGTCGGGGGTTGTAAGTCTGGTTGGTGGAGGATATATCCATCCATCCATCCATCATCTGCCGCTTATCCGGGGGTCGGGTCGCGGGGGCAGCAGCTTGAGCAGAGAAACCCAGACGTCTCTGTCCCCGGCCACTTCCTCCAGCTCTTCCAGGGGGACCCCGAGGCGTTCCCAGGCCAGCCGAGAGACATAGTCTCTCCAACGTGTCCTGGGTCTCCCCCGGGGTCTCCTCCCAGTGGGACGTGCCCGGAACACCTCCCCAGGGAGGCGCCCAGGGGGCATCCTAACCAGATGCCCGAGCCACCTCATCTGACTCCTCTCAATGCGGAGGAGCAGCGGTTCTACTCCGAGCCCCTCCCGGATGACTGAGCTTCTCACCCTATCTCTAAGGGAGAGCCCAGACACCCTGCGGAGGAAACCCATTTCGGCCGCTTGTATTCGCGATCTTGTTCTTTCGGTCACTACCCACCACTCGTGACCATAGGTGAGGATGTGAACGTAGATTGACCAGTAAGTAGAGAGCTTCGCCTTCTGGCTCAGCTCCCTCTTCACAACGACGGGTCGGTGCAGAGCCTGCAACACTGCAGGCGCCGCACCGATCCGCCCGTCAATCTCCCGCTCCATTCGTCCGTCACTCGTGAACAAGACCCCGAGATACTTGAACTCCTCCTCTTGGGGAAGGATCTCATTCCCGACCCGGAGAGAGCATTCCACCCTTTTCCGGCTGAGAACCATAGTCTCGGATTTGGAGGTGCTGATTCTCATCCCAGCCGCTTCAAACTCGGCTGCGAATCACTCCAGTGAGAGCTGAAGGTCACGGCCTGACGACGCTAACAGAACCACATCATCTGCAAAAAGCAGAGACCCGATTCTGAGGTCGCCAAATGGGACACCCTCAACGCCCTGGCTCCGCCTAGAAATTCTGTCCATAAAAGTTAGGAACAGAATCGGTGACAAAGGGCAGCCCTGACGGAGTCCAACTCTCACCGGAAACGTATCCGACTTACTGCCGGAAATGCGGACCAAACTCTGGCACCGGTCATACAGAGACCGAACGGCCCCTATCAAGGGGTCCGGCACTCCATATTCCCGGAGCACCCCCCACAGGACTCCACGAGGGACACGGTCGAACGCTTTCTCCAAGTCCACAAAACACATGTAGACTGGTTGGGCGAACTCCCATGCACCCTCCAGGATCCTGCCGAGGGTATAGAGCTGGTCCACTGTTCCACGGCCAGGACGAAAGCCACACTGCATCTCCTGAATCCGAGGCTCGATTATCCGACGGATCCTCCTCTCCAATACCCCCGAATAGACCTTACCAGGGAGGCTGAGGAGTGTGATACCCCTATAGTTGGAACACACCCTCCGGTCCCCCTTTTTAAAGAGGGGGACCACCACCCCAATCTGCCAGTCCAGAGGCACTGTCCCCGATGTCCACGCGATACTGCAGAGGCGTGTCAGCCAAGACAGCCCTACAACATCCAGAGCCTTGAGAAACTCAGGACGGACCTCATCCACCCCCGGGGCCTTGCCACCGAGGAGCTTTTTAACCACCTCGGCAACCTCAGCCCCAGAAATGGGAGGCCCCGTCTCCGAGCTCTCCGACTCTGCCTCTTCCGAGCACGTGTTGGTAGGATTGAGGAGTTCCTCGAAGTACTCCCCCCACCGACTCACAACATCCCTAGTTGAGGTCAGCAAAGCCCCGTCCCCCACTGTAAACAGTGTTGACCCCACCAGCGGAGCCAACTCACCACCAGGTGGTGATCAGTTGACAGCTCCGCCCCTCTCTTCACCCGAGTGTCCAGGACATACGGCCGCAAGTCCGATGATACAACCACAAAGTCGATCATCGAACTGCGGCCAAGGGTGTCCTGGTGCCAAGTGCACATATGGACACCCTTATGCCTGAACATGGTGTTCGTTATGGACAGTCTATGACTGGCACAGAAGTCCAACAACATAACACCACTCTGATTCAGATCGGGGGGGCCGTTCCTCCCAATCACACCCCTCCAGGTCTCACTCTCATTGCCCACGTGAGCATTGAAGTCCCCCAGCAGAATGAGGGAGTCTCCGGTAGGAGCATTCTCCAGTGCCTCCCCCAGAGACTCCAAAAAGGGTAGGTACTCTGAACTGCTGTTTGGCGCATAGGCACAAACAACAGTCAGGACTCGTCCCCCCACCCAAAGGCGGAGGGAGGCTACCCTTTCGTTCACTGGGGTAAACCCCAATGTACTGGCACACAGCCGGGGGGCAATAAGTATGCCCACACCTGCTCTGCGCCTCTCACCACGGGCAACTCCAGAGTGGAAGAGAGTCCAACCCCTCTCAAGAGTACTGGTTCCAGATCCCAAGCCGTGCGTCGAGGTGAGTCCGACTATATCTAACGGTCTGATGAAGTTTCAACAATAAACAACAAACTTTGTATTATGAGAAAGAACCACACTCATTCTTCAGGAATCCGAAAATAAGCTCTATTTTACGAGTTATGCACGAATTCGGATTCTCCTATAAAACGAATTCCTTAACTCAAACCAAGTTAAGACTGCTTTGTCCTTCATATTTATTCATGTCTAATCAAGTTTCAATGATAAACAACGTTGTACTTTGTAGAATGAGAAAGAACTTCTTCAGCAATAAGCATCTCTCGACAAATGACGAAATACAGATTTTGCTATAAAATTAATTGCTATCAGCCTGACTTAAAACTGTTTGTCTTCCTTATTTATCCACTTCAAATCAAGTTTCAACAATTAAAAAAATTTTGTAGTTTGAGAAAGAACAACTTAATCTTGAGCAATCAGTATAAAAAGAGGGTAAGCAAAGGTGCGAATGTCAAACCATACATGATCAAAACAGGGAGCGGAGGTGTTTGGCTGAGACAAGGTGTGATTGTCCACCCATAATTAATGAAAAGCGGGCAACAAGTAGGTTCGAATGCCCAACCATACATCATCAAAAGCAGGAGTGGATATGTTCGGCTACAAGAAGGTTTGAACGTCTGACCATAGTTTGTAAAAAGCGGGTAAGAAAAGGTTCGAATGCCCGAACATACACCATCAAAGGAGGGAGCGGAGGTGTTCCGCTGTAAGAAGGTGTGAATGTCCGACCATAGTTGGTAAAAAACGGGTAAGAAAAGGTTAAAATACCCGACTGTACACAATCAGTAGCGGGTGCGGAGTTGTTCGGCTACTAAAAGGTGTGAAAGTCCGACCATGGTTTGTAAAAAGCGGGTAAGAAAAGGTGCGAATGCCCGAAAATGTATGATCAAAAGAGGGAGCGGAGGTGTTCGGCTGCAAGAAGGTGTGAATGTACACCCATAATTACTGAAAAATGGGTAAGAAAAGGTGCGAATGCCCAACTATACATAATCAAAAGCAGGAGTGGATGTGTTCGGCTCCAAGAAGGGTTGAATGTCTGACCATAGTTTGTAAAAAGCAGGTAAGAAAAGGTTTGACTGCCCGAACATACACCATCAAAAGAGGGAGCGGAGGTGTTCCGCTGTAAGAAGGTGTGAATGTCCGACCATAGTTGGTAAAAAGCGGGTAAGAAAAGGTTAAAATACCCGACTGTACACAATCAATAGCGGGAGCGGAGTTGTTCGGCTACTAAAAGATGTGAAAGTCCGACTATGGTTTGTAAAAAGCGGGTAAGAAAAGGTGCTAATGCCCGACAATGTATGATCAAAAGAGGGAGCGGAGGTGTTCGGCTGCAAGAAGGTCTGAATGTCCAACCATAATTTGTAAAAACCGGGAAGGAAAGGCTCGAAAGCCCGACTATACACCATCAAAAGCGGGAGCAGAGTGGTTCAGCTGCAAGAAGGTCTGAATGTCCATCAATAATTGCTTTAAAACATGAAAGAAAATTTTCGAAAATCAAACCGCACATGATCATAAGTGGGAGAGGAGATGTTCAGCTGCAAGAAGGTGTGAATGTCCACCCATAATTCCTGAAAAATGGGTAAAAAAAGGTGCGAATGCCCAACCATACATCATCAAATAGGAGTGGATGTGTTCGGCTACAAGAAGGTGTGAACGTCCAACCAAAGTTTGTAAAAAGCAGTTAAGAAAAGGTTTGAATATCCAACCAAACATAATCAAAAGAGGGAGCATAGCTTTTCGACTGCAAGTAGGTGTGAATGTCAGATAATAATTTGCAAAAAGCTGATGAGAAAGGTCGAGAATGTCCGACTGCACACCATCAAATGCGGGAGCGGAGTTGTTCGGCTGTGAGTAGGTGTGAATCTCCGACCGTAATTTCTGAAAAATGTGTTAGAAAAGGTAAGAATGCCGGTCCATACATCATCAAAAGCGAGAGAGGTGGTGTTCGGCTGCAAGTAGGTGTGAATGTCCAGCCATAATTACTCACAAACGGGTAAGAAAAGGTAGTATTGCCAGACCATACATGATCAAAACAGGGAGCGGAGGTGGTTCAGCTGCAAGAAGGTGTGAATGTCCGACTAAAGTTCAAATATATTAACAAAAGCGGGAGGAGAGGTCTTCGGATGAGAGTGGTTGAGAATTTCCAACCATAATCTATAAAATTCGGTGAAAAAAAGGTGTGATAGAACACTAAAAGGTGGAGCGGAAGTGTTCGGCTGCAAGAAGGTGTGAATGGCCGACTATATTTGGTGAAAAGCAGGTGAAGCAAGGTCTGAATGCCCAACCTTACATTATCAAAAGCGAGATCAGAGGTGTTTGGCTGCAAGAAGGCCATAGTTTGCCAAAAGCGGGTAAGCTGCGAATGACCAACTAAATAACAACAAAAGTGGGGGCGGAGGTCTTCGGATGCAACTGGGTGTGAACATCCCACCATACAAGTATGGTGGAGAGGAAGCTGTGAACAGCCGACCATAGTTTGCAAAAAGCGGGTGAGACAAGGTGCGAATGTCCAACCATACATGATCAAAACAGGGAGCGGAGGTGTTTGGCTGTGACAAGGTGTGAATGTCCACCCAAAATTAATGAAAAGTGGGCAAAAAGTAGGTGTGAATGCCCAAGCATACATCATCAAAAGAAGGAGTGGATGTGTTCGGCTACAAGAAGGTTTGAATGTCCGAGCATAGTTTGTAAAAAGCGGGTAAGAAAAGGTTCGAATGCCCAAACATACACCATCAAAAGAGGGAGCGGAGGTGTTCCGCTGTAAGAAGGTGTGAATGTCCGACCATAGTTGGTAAAAAGTGGGTAAGAAAAGGTTAAAATACCCGACTGTACACAATCAATAGGGGGAGCGGAGTTGTTCGGCTACAAGAAGGTGTGAAAGTCCAACCATGGTTTGTAAAAAGCTGCTAAGAAAAGGTTCGAATGCCCGAATATATACCATCAAAAGCGGAAGCGGAGGTGTTCGGCTGCAAGAATGTGTGAACGTCCGACCAAAGTTTGTAAAAAGCAGTTAAGAAAAGGTTCGAATATCCAACCAAACATAATCAAAAGCGGGAGCAGAGCTGTTCGACTGCAAGTATTTGTGAATGTCCAGCTATAATTACTCACAAACGGGTAAGAAAAGGTAGTATTGCCAGACCATACATGATCAAAACAGGGAGCTGAGGTGGTTCAGCACCAAGGTGTGAATGTCTGACTATAGTTTGTAAAAAGCGGGTAAGATAAGGTGCGAATGCCCGACAATGTATAATCAAAAGAGGGAGCAGAGGTTTTCGACTACAAGGTTTGAATGTCCGACCATAGTATGTAAAAAGCTATTAAGAAAAGGTTCGAATGCCCGAATATATACCATCAAAAGCGGATGCGGAGGTGTTCGGCTGCAAGAAGGTGTGAACGTCCGACCAAAGTTGGCAAAAAGCAGTAAAGAAAAGGTTCGAATACCCAAACATAATTAAAAGCGAGAGAGATTGTGTTCAGCTGCAAGTAGGTGTGAATATCCAGCCATAATTACTCACAAACGGGTAAGAAAATGTAGTATTGCCAGACCATACATGATCAAAACAGGGAGTGGAGGTGGTTTAGCTGCAAAAAGGGGTGAATGTCCAACTAAAGTTCAAATATATTAACAAAAGCGGGAGGAGAGGTCTTCGGATTAGAGTGGTTGAAATTTCCAACCATAATCTATAAAATGCGGTGAAAAAAAAGGTGTGAAGGAATGAATTTTATAGCAAAATCCGAAATCATGCATAACTCCGCAAAAAGGAACGTATTGCTCAACCAAAGGGATGCTTCTTTCTCATTCAGGGTAATATGAGGAACTTTATGCTTGATACATTTTAGACATGGATAACTATGAAGGACAAAGCAATTTTAACTTGGTTTGAGCAAAGCAATTCATTTTATAGGAAAATCCGAAATCGTGCAGGACTCATGAAAGTAAGCTTATTCTCGGATTCCTGATCCTCCAGTGTTGCTATTTCCTATACTGCAAAATACAGCCTTGTTCTTTGTTGATATCGATATAGACATTGATAAATATGAAGGACAAAGCAGTTTCCACTTTGTTTGAGTGAAGGAATTAATTTTATAGCAAAATCCCAAATCAAGCAGAACGTATGAAAATAAGCTTGTTTTCGGATTCCTGATCCTTCAGTGTTGCTATTTCTTCTACTGCAAAATACAATGTTGTTCTTTGTTGAAGTCAATCTAGACATTGATAAATATGAAGGACAAAGCAGTTTTAACATAGTTTGAGTAAAGGAATTCATTTTATACATAAAATCCCAAATCATGCAGAACGTATGAAAATAAGCTTATTCTCGGATTCCTGTTCCTTCAAGTGTTGCTCGTTCTACTACTGCAAAATACAATGTTGTTCTTTGTTGAAGTAAATCTAGACATTGATAAATATGAAGGACAAAGCAGTTTCCACTTTGTTTGAGTGAAGGAATTAATTTTATAGCAAAACCAAAATCAAGCAGAACGTATGAAAATAAGCTTGTTTTCGGATTCCTGATCCTTCAGTGTTGCTATTTCTTCTACTGCAAAATACAATGTTGTTCTTTGTTGAAGTCAATCTAGACATTGATAAATATGAAGGACAAAGCAGTTTTAACATAGTTTGAGTAAAGGAATTCATTTTATACATAAAATCCCAAATCATGCAGAACGTATGAAAATAAGCTTATTCTCGGATTCCTGTTCCTTCAAGTGTTGCTCGTTCTACTACTGCAAAATACAATGTTGTTCTTTGTTGAAGTAAATATAGACATTGATAAATATGAAGGACAAAGCAGTTTCCACTTTGTTTGAGTGAAGGAATTAATTTTATAGCAAAATCCAAAATCAAGCAGAACGTATGAAAATAAGCTTGTTTTCGGATTCCTGATCCTTCAGTGTTGCTATTTCTTCTACTGCAAAATACAATGTTGTTCTTTGTTGAAGTCAATCTAGACATTGATAAATATGAAGGACAAAGCAGTTTTAACATAGTTTGAGTAAAGGAATTCATTTTATACATAAAATCCCAAATCATGCAGAACGTATGAAAATAAGCTTATTCTCGGATTCCTGTTCCTTCAAGTGTTGCTCGTTCTACTACTGCAAAATACAATGTTGTTCTTTGTTGAAGTAAATCTAGACATTGATAAATATGAAGGACAAAGCAGTTTCCACTTTGTTTGAGTGAAGGAATTAATTTTATAGCAAAATCCAAAATCAAGCAGAACGTATGAAAATAAGCTTGTTTTCGGATTCCTGATCCTTCAGTGTTGCTATTTCTTCTACTGCAAAATACAATGTTGTTCTTTGTTGAAGTCAATCTAGACATTGATAAATATGAAGGACAAAGCAGTTTTAATATAGTTTGAATAAAGGAATTAATTTTATACATAAAATCCCAAATCATGCAGAACGTATAAAAATAAGCTTATTCTCGGATTCCTGTTCCTTCAAGTGTTGCTCTTTCTACTACTGCAAAATACAATGTTGTTCTTTGTTGAAGTAAATCTAGACATTGATAAATATGAAGGACAAAGCAGTTTTCACTTGGTTTGAGTGAAGAATTTGCAGCTGAAAACCTCCCGCTCCCGCTTTTGATTGTGTATAGTCGGGCTTTCGAGCCTTTTCTTACCCGGTTTTTAGAAATTATGGTTGGACATTCAGACGTTGCAGCCGAAGACCTCCACTCCCTCTTTTGATCATACATTGTCGGGCATTCGCACCTTTTCTTACCCGCTTTTTACAAACCATGGTTGAACTTTCACACCTTCTTGTAGCCGAACACCTCCGCTTTCGCTTTTGATGGTATATATTCAGGCATTCGAACCTTTTCTTCGCAGCTTTTTACAAACTATGGTCGGACATTCAAACCTTCTTGTAGCCGAAAACCTCCGCTCCCTCTTTTGATCATACATTGTCGGGCATTCGCACCTTTTCTTACCCGTTTTTTACAAACCATGGTCGGACTGTCACACATTCTTGTAGCCAAACACATCCGCTCCCGCTATTGATTGTGTACAGTCGGGTATTTTAACCTTTTCTTACCCACTTTTTACCAACTATGGTCGGACATTCACACCTTCTTACAGCGGAATACCTCCGCTCCCTCTTTTGATGGTGTATGTTTGGGCATTCGAACCTTTTCTTACCCGCTTTTTACAAACTATGCTCGGACATTCAAACCTTCTTGTAGCCGAACACATCCACTCCTGCTTTTGATGATGTATGGTTGGGCATTCACACCTTGTCACAGCCAAACACCTCCGCTCCCTGTTTTGATCATGTATGGTTGGACATTCGCACCTTTTCTCACCCGCTTTTTGCCAACTATGGTCGGCTGTTCACAGCTTCCTCTCCACCATACTTGTATGGTGGGATATTCACACCCACTTGCATCCGAAGACCTTTTGTTGATATTTAGTCGGTCATTCGCAGCTTACCCGCTTTTGGCAAACTATGGCCTTCATGCAGCCAAACATCTCTGATCTCGCTTTTGATGATGTAAGGTTGGGCATTCAGACCTTGCTTCACCTGCTTTTCACCGAATATAGTCGGACATTCACACCTTCTTGCAGCCGAACACTTCCGCTCCACCTTTTAGTGTTCTATCACACCTTTTTTTTCACCGCATTTTATAGATTATGGTTGGAAATTCTCAACCACTCTCATCCGAAGACCTCTCCTCCCGCTTTTGTTAATATATTTGAACTTTAGTCGGACATTCACACCTTCTTGCAGCTGAACCACCTCAGCTCCCTGTTTTGATCATGTATGGTCTGGCAATACTACCTTTTCTTACCCGTTTGTTAGTAATTATGGCTGGACATTCACACCTACTTGCAGCCGAACACCACCTCTCCCGCTTTTGATGATGTATGGACCGGCATTCTTACCTTTTCTAACACATTTTTCAGCAATTATGGTCGGAGATTCACACTTACTCACAGCCGAACAACTCCGCTCCCGCATTTGATGGTGTATAGTCGGGCATTCTCACCCTTTCTCATCAGCTTTTTGCAAATTATGATCTGACATTCACACCTGCTTTTGATAATGTATGGTTGGGCATTCGCACCTTTTCTTACCCATTTTTCAGTAATTATGGGTGGACATTCACACCTTCTTGCAGCTGAACACCTCCTCTCCGGCTATTGATTGTGTACAGTCGGGTATTTTAACCTTTTCTTACCCGCTTTTTACCAAATATGGTCGGATATTCACACCGTCTTACAGCGGAACACCTCTGCTCCCGCTTTTGATGGTGTATAGTCAGGCATTTGAACCTTTTCTTACCCGCTTTTTACAAACTATGGTCGGACATTCAAACCTTCTTGTAGCCGAAAACCTCCGCTCCCTCTTTTGATTATACATTGTTGGGCATTCGCACCTTATTTACAAACTATAGTCACACATTCACACCTTGCAGCTGAGCCACCTCAGCTCCCTGTTTTGATAGTGTATGTTCGGGCATTCGAACCTATTCTTACCCCCTTTTTACAAACTATGCTCGGAGATTCACACCTACTCACAGCTGAACAACTCCGCTCCCGCATTTGATGATGTCTTGTCCGGCATTCTAGTCTCTTCTAACACATTTTTCAGCAATTATGGTCGGACATTCACACCTATTCACAGCCGAACACTTCCGCTCCCGCATTTGATGGTGTATAGCCAGGCATTCTCACCCTTTCTCATCAGCTTTTTGCAAATTATGATCTGACATTCACACCTACTTGCAGTTGAACAGCTGTGCTCCCGCTTTTGATTATGTTTGGTTGGATATTTGAACCTTTTCTTAACTGCTTTTTACAAACTTTGGTCGGACGTTCACACCTTCTTGCAGCCGAACACATCCACTTCCACTTTTGATGGTATATATTCGGGCATTCGAACCTTTTCTTACCCGCTTTTTACAAACCGTGGTCGGACTTTCACACCTTCTTGTAGCCAAACAACTCCGCTCCCGCTATTGATTGTGTACAGTCGGGTATTTTAACCTTTTCTTACCCGCTTTTTACCAACTATGGTCGGACATTTACACCTTCTTACAGCGGAACACCTCCGCTCCCGCTTTTGATGGTGTATAGTCAGGCATTCGAACCTTTTCTTACCCGCTTTTTACAAACTATGGTCAGACGTTCAAACCTTCTTGTAGCCGAACATATCCACTCCTGCTTTTGATGATGTATGGTTGGGCATTCGAACCTACTTGTTGCCCGCTTTTCATTAATTATGGGTGGACATTCACACCTTGTCTCAGCCAAACACCTCCGCCCCCTGTTTTGATCATGTATGGTTTGACATTCGCACCTTTGCCCACCCTCTTTTTATACTGATTGCTCAAGATTAAGTTGTTCTTTCTCAAACTACAAAATTTTTTTAATTGTTGAAACTTGATTTGAAGTGGATAAATAAGGAAGACAAACAGTTTTAAGTAAGGCTGATAGCAATTAATTTTATAGCAAAATCTGTATTTCGTCATTTGTCGAGAGATGCTTATTGCTGAAGAAGTTCTTTCTCATTCTACAAAGTACAACGTTGTTTATCATTGAAACTTGATTAGACATGAATAAATATGAAGGACAAAGCAGTCTTAACTTGGTTTGAGTTAAGGAATTCGTTTTATAGGAGAATCCGAATTCGTGCATAACTCGTAAAATAGAGCTTATTTTCGGATTCCTGAAGAATGAGTCTGGTTCTTTCTCATAATACAAAGTTTGTTGTTTATTGTTGAAACTTCATCAGACCGTTAGATATAGTCGGACTCACCTCGACGCACGGCTTGGGATCTGGAACCAGTACTCTTGAGAGGGGTTGGACTCTCTTCCACTCTGGAGTTGCCCGTGGTGAGAGGCGCAGAGCAGGTGTGGGCATACTTATTGCCCCCCGGCTGTGTGCCAGTACATTGGGGTTTACCCCAGTGAACGAGAGGGTAGCCTCCCTCCGCCTTGGGTGGGGGGACGAGTCCTGACTGTTGTTTGTGCCTATGCGCCAAACAGCAGTTCAGAGTACCTACCCTTTTTGGAGTCTCTGGGGGAGGCACTGGAGAATGCTCCTACCGGAGACTCCCTCATTCTGCTGGGGGACTTCAATGCTCACGTGGGCAATGACAGTGAGACCTGGAGGGGTGTGATTGGGAGGAACGGCCCCCCCGATCTGAATCAGAGTGGTGTTATGTTGTTGGACTTCTGTGCCAGTCATAGACTGTCCATAACGATCACCATGTTCAGGCATAAGGGTGTCCATATGTGCACTTGGCACCAGGACACCCTTGGCCGCAGTTCGATGATCGACTTTGTGGTTGTATCATCGGACTTGCGGCCGTATATCCTGGACACTCGGGTGAAGAGAGGGGCGGAGCTGTCAACTGATCACCACCTGGTGGTGAGTTGGCTCCGCTGGTGGGGGAGGATGCCGATCAGACCTGGCAGGCCCAAACGTATTGTGAGGGTCTGCTGGGAGCGTTTGTCAGAATCCCCCGTCAGAAGGAGCTTTAACTCCCACCTCCGGCAGAGCTTCAACCATATTTGAGGTGGGGGATATTGAGTCCGAAAGGGCCATGTTTCGTGACTCCATTGCCGAGGCAGCTGGTCGGAGTTGTGGCCGTAAGGTGGTCGGTGCCTGTCGTGGCGGCAACCCTCGAACCTGCTGGTGGACACCAGTGGTGAGGGAAGCCGTCAAGCTGAAGAAGGAGTCCTATCGGGCCTTTTTGGCCAGTGGGACCCTGGAAGAAGCTGATAGGTACCGACGGGCCAGACGGGCCACGGCTTCGGCGGTTGCTGAGGCAAAAACTCGGGCCTGGGAGGAGTTCGGTGAGACCATGGAGAACGATTTCCGGACGGCCTCGAAAAGATTCTGGTCCACCATCCGGCGTCTCAGGGGGGGGGAAGCGGCTCACAGTCAACACTGTTTACAGTGGGGACGGGGCTTTGCTGACCTCAACTAGGGATGTTGTGAGTCGGTGGGGGGAGTACTTCGAGGAACTCCTCAATCCTACCAACACGTGCTCGGAAGAGGCAGAGTCGGAGAGCTCGGAGACGGGGCCTCCCATTTCTGGGGCTGAGGTTGCCGAGGTGGTTAAAAAGCTCCTCGGTGGCAAGGCCCCGGGGGTGGATGAGGTCCGTCCTGAGCTTCTCAAGGCTCTGGATGTTGTAGGGCTGTCTTGGCTGACACGCCTCTGCAGTATCGCGTGGACATCGGGGACAGTGCCTCTGGACTGGCAGATTGGGGTGGTGGTCCCCCTCTTTAAAAAGGGGGACCGGAGGGTGTGTTCCAACTATAGGGGTATCACACTCCTCAGCCTCCCTGGTAAGGTCTATTCGGGGGTATTGGAGAGGAGGATCCGTCGGAAAATCGAGCCTCGGATTCAGGAGATGCAGTGTGGCTTTCGTCCTGGCCGTGGAACAGTGGACCAGCTCTATACCCTCGGCAGGATCCTGGAGGGTGCATGGGAGTTCGCCCAACCAGTCTACATGTGTTTTGTGGACTTGGAGAAAGCGTTCGACCGTGTCCCTCGTGGAGTCCTGTGGGGGGTGCTCCGGGAATATGGAGTGCCGGACCCCTTGATAGGGGCCGTTCGGTCTCTGTATGACCGGTGCCAGAGTTTGGTCCGCATTGCCGGCAGTAAGTCGGATACGTTTCCGGTGAGAGTTGGACTCCGTCAGGGCTGCCCTTTGTCACCGATTCTGTTCCTAACTTTTATGGACAGAATTTCTAGGCGGAGCCAGGGCGTTGAGGGTGTCCCATTTGGCGACCTCAGAATCGGGTCTCTGCTTTTTTGCAGATGATGTGGTTCTGTTAGCGTCGTCAGGCCGTGACCTTCAGCTCTCACTGGAGTGATTCGCAGCCGAGTGTGAAGCGGCTGGGATGAGAATCAGCACCTCCAAATCCGAGACTATGGTTCTCAGCCGGAAAAGGGTGGAATGCTCTCTCCGGGTCGGGAATGAGATCCTTCCCCAAGAGGAGGAGTTCAAGTATCTCGGGGTCTTGTTCACGAGTGACGGACGAATGGAGCGGGAGATTGACGGGCGGATCGGTGCGGCGCCTGCAGTGTTGCAGGCTCTGCACCGACCCGTCGTTGTGAAGAGGGAGCTGAGCCAGAAGGCGAAGCTCTCTACTTACTGGTCAATCTACGTTCCCATCCTCACCTATGGTCACGAGTTGTGGGTAGTGACCGAAAGAACAAGATCGCGAATACAAGCGGCCGAAATGGGTTTCCTCCGCAGGGTGTCTGGGCTCTCCCTTAGAGATAGGGTGAGAAGCTCAGTCATCCGGGAGGGGCTCGGAGTAGAACCGCTGCTCCTCCGCATTGAGAGGAGTCAGATGAGGTGGCTCGGGCATCTGGTTAGGATGCCCCCTGGGCGCCTCCCTGGGGAGGTGTTCCGGGCACGTCCCACTGGGAGGAGACCCCGGGGGAGACCCAGGACACGTTGGAGAGACTATGTCTCTCGGCTGGCCTGGGAACGCCTCGGGGTCCCCCCGGAAGAGCTGGAGGAAGTGGCCGGGGACAGAGACGTCTGGGTTTCTCTGCTCAAGCTCCTGCCCCCGCGACCCGACCCCCGGATAAGCGGCAGATGATGGATGGATGGATGGATGGATATATCCTCCACCAACCAGACTTACAACCCCCGACAAGGGTAGCAGAATTTCTAAGCATCTGTACCCCAAAACTACTATCAAAAATATATAAATTATTGTCTAAGATAGATGACACAATGTCTCTTCCATCCTCAAAATGGGAGGCAGATTTATCCATCAGTTCTGGTCATAGCTTCTAACCACAAATATGTTTGAACACCTTCATAAAGACTCGAAATCCTAATTTACAGCTCATACAATACAAAATCCTTCATAGAACACACTATACAGGACAAAGGATGTTCAGGATGGGTCTAACACACTCAAACATCTGCTCACATTGCACAGATAACACACCTGATGATTATGCACACGCTTTGTGGTTTTCTGCGCCTGTCCAGAAGTTCTGGCTTGAAGTCTGTGAGGACCTATCAACATGGCTAAAGTGTAGCATCCCTGCATGCCCCACACTGTGCATACTGGGTGACTTAGACAACATCAACATGGAAATTAACTCAGCACACATGGTTGTCACAGTGTTATGTATCGCAAAGAAAACTATTCTCATGAACTGGAAAGCGAAGAACAATCTGTGTATTAACCAGTTTAGAAATTTTCTTTTAGATTATATTAGCATGGAAACAATGTCTGCCTACTCAAAACATCAATTGGCTGGATTTCATTCTCTCTGGTCCCCTCTGATTAGTTTTATCACATAGTGGTGGTGGTGGGTTGCTGGGTGATGGTGGGTCTCAGGCCCGGGCTGCTGCGACTGGTGTGACCGGGTGGTTTGTTTGTCTTTTTTTTTATGTTGTTTGTTTGTTTTTTGTAGAGGTCCTCCTGGGTGGGGTTGGGTTGAGTGGGGTGGGGCGGGATGGGTACCTTCTGGGGGTACAGTAGCTCCCGGAATATGGTCGCTGCAGGCCCCGAGCCTGGTGGACATCAGGCCCTCCTGCCCATTGTTGGCTCCCAGGTAGCGGGGATGCCTATTGCAGCCAGTCCCTGGCTGCCCTCTCTGGGGGAGAGTAGCTCCCCCGGTATATATCCTCATACCCCTCTCCCTTCTGGCTCCTGTACACAGCACACACTCACACATGAAGGGTTTTGGGGGCGTGTGTGTTCGGTGGGGTGTAGTGGATGGGGCCACGTAGGTGGTCCCCTTTGGTTGCACTCTGCAGTTCCCTGCCCCTGTTTTAATTACACCTTAGACATTACTACTTATCAAACACACTCACACACACACATTAGGTCTTGGGGGGTGGTTACACTGAGTGGCATCTGGTGGGCGGGGCTCTTTGGGTATGTAGGCTGCCCAGAGTGCCGCGCTCCCAGTTCTACAAGTTTGGCTGCCCCTCAATTTTAATTGCTCACTATTAGAAAATATTGAAGAGCCAGAAGGGTGAGGGGAGGGGTCTTCTTCGCACACCCCTGCTTCCTGGTGTCTGCTCGGGGCAGGAGGGGCCAGGAGGATTAATTAATTGTTCTGCTGGTTCGGGGTCTGTGGTGGCTGGGGGGTTGCTGGCCTCCTGGTGTGCCCGCTGCACTACACCCCAGCAGAGTCGAGGGAGGTAGGATGTGTGGATGTGTGGATGTATGGGACGTGAAAGTGTGTGTGGTAATGATTGGGCCTGGATCTGGGACTTGCTGTCGCCTGGCCTGCCTGTGTTTCTCCCGATGGGGCATCAGCGTTGCCTCTCCCCACTGCTCGCGACTTCACCCACCTGTGGGCACGTCTTGACTCCCAGGGCACTTGGCCAGGGGCGCTGGGGCAGGCGCTGACCCACTTTGTGGCTGTCTGGGGCGCTTGGCCCTCCTGGGTATTGGGTGGGGCCTCTGCCGGGGGGTTTGGGGGCGCTCGGGCTCCTGGGGCCCAGGTCCAGTGCACGGCCCATGTCTGGGCGGCTGGGGCCTGGCGGGGTCGGTGGGCTGTTACCCCTGGTTCCCGGAGTGCCTCTGCCCTATGCTTATGGGGGCTCTTTCCGGGGGCTTCCTCTGCAGTCTTCTGGGTGGATGCGTGGTTGCCCCTGCGGTGGGCTGCCTGGGTTCTGTGCTCTGTGGGGGCTGCTGGTGGCCTGGGTCTTGTGGCCCTCTCTGCCTGCTTCTGATTGCTTGGGGGGGGGCTGTGGATTGTGGCCCTGTACGCTTATACACTCATAACTAAGCACGGTTATCATGTAGGTCCTGTGCCATGGGTGTTGCATGTTCTCACACACACACACACACATTCATTAGTCCAGTAGCATGGTCACTAAGCAGTTGATGTATTATCATGTCGTCTCAGGTCATCTATATCCACAGCTGTGTTGTATGCGATTGCCGCTTCTTGTGCTTGTTTTTGTTTGTTTGTGTGTTTGTTTTTTCTCTGCTTGTCTGCTTTCAGGTGCTCCTGGTGGCGCTAAGGCTGGATTCCCCTCATAGGCCATGGATTGTTGTTTGTTTTGTTTTTTACAGGTGTAGCAGCTGGTTGTCTGGTTTTTGTTTCTATTTTTGTTCTGTTTCCTCTTCTTTCCTCTTCTTCTTTCCTTGTCCCCCGGTCCGGTTCAGTTCAGTTCATGTCATATATTGTAAACAGAAATAAATAAATGGGCATCAAGGGGAGCTTTACATTTATAAAACTTCCCTTGGCAAAACAAATCTGTTTGGCATCAAAGGTATTCAGACTACAATTCTTCTGACATAATGCTGAACAGGACAAGGGGAAAAAAAAGTAAAGAAGACAGTTCTGCCGAAAGCCAGGGATAGACCTGTTCTAAGTTCTATACTTTTTAAAAGGGGCGTGTTTATCAACTGTGGAATTAGAAGATTTACAAAAATGGTCAAGTGCTAGATCTTCATCTGGGATTTTAACAGTGTCATATAACTATTCAACAGATCAGTTAAAAAAAAGCCTGCTCATGGAGATGTTTCAGGATCTGGATACCAAGCGTGGACCTAATGTTTTCATTTTTGCAATTCTGATACAGGCTATTGAGCAGTGATAACTAACACCAAGTTCAGATACTGCGGATTTTCTACCTTTGATTTGTTAAGATTGAGCCAATCAGGGACAACCTTGAAGGATCTCTTTGGTTTTGTAGGATCAGTAATTACCTGAGAAAGGTTGATATTGGTACACACCTTTTTTAAATGATCAGAGGCAGAGTTCAACTTGTTTAAATTAAAATTGCCACACAGAGATTGGGTTTAGGCCACATGCACACAGAATGACATCAACAAATATAAGAAATATTAAACATTTACACATAGATTTTTGAATATATGTAGAGGAATGATACTTTGAAATGTGCTCATTGCGGAGTTATGATCAGTTGAGTAATGAAGGTTGAACTATTCTGGGAAAGAGGTTCTATTCCCAGCATCATGATGGACACTCCTGATATAGAAGGTTTCGCTAACGCATTGGAATTGTTTTACTATTTTCATATGCATGTGCAATGAAGAATTGCTTGCTGCTGATAAATGCAAAGAAGAACAGCTTACACATAGATGCTCACATATAGGCTGCTGAATGCAATGAAGACCTGCTTATCAAGTAAAGTTCAATGTCAATGTGTAATATTCAATTAGGATTTGCAAAACAGTGAAGTTAAACAATGAATGGGTCCATAGTCGGTATGAGAAGACTACAGGAATATTTACCTGGGTGTACGTTCAAACAGAGATGAGAAAATTGCGATAAATAATTGTTTGTTTGTTTGTTAGTATGTATAGGAATGTTATGTGTATAAACTGTGTTGAGTTATAGTTACTCAGTAGTGTCTCAGTGAAACAACCGACGGGGGAAGCCTTGCGGTGACAACAAAAGCAGTGTTTTACTGATCAGTCAAGTTGCTCCAGTGTACTCCATACAAACTGGTTGGCTACTGAAGGGATAGAAAATGGGGAATACTTGTTTTAAAGCAAACAAGGAATTAGATGGGAAAAATACATGTTTTAACGGGACCCAGACAATATTAAATACTCAGACAGATGGGAGAAGAAGTGTAGTTTTGTAGGAAATCACAAAATTATTACATAGAATTAGTGAAATCAATTTAAGAATGCCTTTCTGAAGAGCTGTTTACCACAGATGAGCAGCTTTGCGACCAAGCACATTGTAGATCGCTTTACTGCCAAAATGATCTAATTTAATGGATTGGTTTAGACATGCATAACAGCATTTTAAGAACAAAGAGAGAAACAAAAAGGGACAACGCTTCATGGTGGAAGGTGATGTATAAATAACTGTGTATATGATGAAGGGGGTGGCAACACCCATTCCGAAATCCCGCCATTCCGACATCCCGCTATTCCGACATCCCACCATTCCGACATACCACCATTCCGACATGCAAACGTCCCACCATTCCGACATCCCACCATTGCGACATCCCGCTATTCTGACGTTCAAATGTCCCACCATTCCGACAAGGCTTTCCGTATAAGGAAATGTGTGTTACTCAACAGGTGAGTCCCTTCTTTCTGTTCATGCAATTTATATGTTTAACACATGTTTATAGACAAGCGTTATTAAAAACACAAAGTCTCGGCAACTGGAGGAGGAGAAGCAGTCCGCGGTGGTTTTCAATCACACACTCCAATGCCACTTGTTTCAACTTCCGAAAATTTAATCCAGGAAAAAAAGGCTTACAAACATGGACCAAAACGGCTCCATAACACGCACAAGAATCCAAAAGAAACGAAAGTTAACTAAAAGAAAGCAAATAAACAGTATGAAGTGGTCAAAATTGGTTTTACGCATGCCTATGTGCGTCTGGCACATGCGTCTTCGGGCTCTCCCACGTTGGTTTGTGGATGAAAGCTATATGTTCAGCTGTAATGTCATGTAAAAACAATCTCTACATGACATTTAGTCCCAGGTGTGACCAGTTAGGTCCTTAAGATATCAACAGGCTGTATAAAGCTACAACCGTTGCGGCTGTGTGTTTGTGCCAAATGCGCAAAACCCATCCGCGCTTCCCAAAATTGGAGTGAGTACTCATAAATCACGTGAATAACATGAATAAACGTTTTTACTGAATTTTGTTGTGTTTTATACGTTCTATGCTGTCATTTCTCTCTTCTCCTATTGGCAAGGCAAGGCAGAGTGCTCGCAACTGTGTCCTGTGCAGTAGCCGTGATATCTGTAATTGCAATTATTACTTTTGCATATGATGACAGCGTGCAAAAGACGCATGGGCTCTGTGGAGAGCTCCGCTCCAGCTGGCTGCTGTGACAGCTCACTGACACTGTATTTCTGCTTAATCAGTTTCAGTCTCGCCAGAGTTACATTAATATCTGTATTTTTATATTTGAAATTCAGGGGATTTTGATAATAGATTATTAAAGTTTGTTTGCGAGGCTGTGGCCTCTGCATGTGCAAAGCTTGTGCGCCAAACTTTAGGGCGTATTTGCGCCGGCATATCATTAGTGCAAAATGTTTTGGGTAAAAAATAGGCTATTAAAAGGAACTGTCGGAATGGCGGTATGTTAAAAAAAACAAAAAACATACCGCCATTCCGACCATAGGAGGAAAAAAGTGTCGGAATGGTGGGACGTTTGATAAAAAATTAAGTGTCGCCATTCCGACAATTGGAGACCCATGTCGGAATGACGAGATGTCGGAATGGCAGCATGTAACCATGATGAAGGAGAGACCATTTGAGCAGCACAGCCATTTCGTAGCACAGGGACAGCAATCCAAGTTACAGGATCTCCCACGTGGTATCACCTGTTACATTGTGTCAAGGCATCAAAAGAAGAAAAAATCACCAAACTCAAGGACAAAAAGACAAAGACTCCGGTGAACGAAGACAGAGGACTGACAAACCAGAAATACAAAAGGATTCTCGATATCAAGATCCAGAAGAAGAGGCTAACAATGCCACGGACACTTACGATGCTGGGAATGATGCCAGCAATGAACAGAGAAGAAGATTCAGTGTCATCAATCTGCAACACGTGCCTCTAATGAGGGGGTGAATATAGAATCCTCAACGATTACAACGTCTCTGGGAACTGTGACAACAACAAGGTTTAAACCATTTTGATATATATTGTAACCTATTGTCTAAGGAATAGTGCTGAATATGAGGTAAATCTAATCCACCACTGTCCTTGGTCTTCTGTAGGGTTTTTAAACTAAACAGAAATTTGGAGATGCATGAATCTAGTGACTTAAACCAAGTAGCAGATGGTTTTATGGGGATCATTGAGAACAAATAGTTAACTTTTGGTAGTATCATCATTTTAATGGTTGTAACTCTCCCCATAAGTGATATAGGTAAGGACTTCCAACGAGAGAGATCGTCCTCTACTCTCTTTAATAATTGCACATAATTTAGCTTTGTTAGCTCTGAGATCCTGGAGGAAATGTTTATGCCTGAATATCTAATATTTCCTGACTGTAAAGTGATCGCAGGTATATTATGGACCCTACAGTTAATGGGCAGAACTGTGGTCTTAGACCAGTTGATAGAGTAGTCAGAAAGTGCTGAGAATTTATTTATGAGTGTGATCGTGTGACTGAGAGACGTCTGTGAGTTCTGAAGGAAAAGTAATACATAATCAGCATAAAGACTTATTTTATGCTCAATATTTTGGGATTAATTACTCACAAACGGGTAAGAAAAGGTAGTATTGCCAGACCATACATGATCAAAACAGGGAGCGGAGGTGGTTCAGCTGCAAGGTGTGAATGTCTGACTATAGTTTGTAAAAAGCGGGTAAGATAAGGTGCGAATGCCCGACAATGTATGATCAAAAGAGGGAGCGGAGGGTTTTGGCTACAAGAAGGTTTGAATGTCCGACCATAGTTTGTAACAAGCGGGTAAGAAAACGTTACCATACATCATCAAAAGCAGGAGTGGATGTGTTCGGCTACAAGAAGATTTGAATGTCCATCAATAATTGCTTTAAAACATGAAAGAAAATTTTCGAATATCAAACCGCACATGATCATAAGCGGGAGAGGAGTTGTTCAGCTGCAAGAAGGTGTGAATGTCCACCCATAATTACTGAAAAATGGGTAAGAAAAGGTGAAAATGCCCAACCATACATCATCAAAAGCAGGAGTGGATGTGTTCGGCTACAAGAAAGTTTGAATGTCCGACCATAGTTTGTAAAAAGCGGGTAAGAAAAGGTTCGAATGCCCGAACATAGACCATCAAAAGAGGGAGCGGAGGTGTTCCGCTGTAAGAAGGTGTAAATGTCCGACCATAGTTGGTAAAAAGCGGGTAAGAAAAGGTTAAAATACCCGACTGTACACAATCAATAGCAGGAGCGGAGTTGTTTGGCTACAAGAAGGTGTGAAAGTCCGACCACGGTTTGTAAAAAGCGGGTAAGAAAAGGTTCGAATGCCCGAATATATACCATCAAAAGTGGAAGTGGATGTGTTCGGCTGCAAGAAGGTGTGAACGTCCGACCAAAGTTTGTAAAAAACAGTTAAGAAAAGGTTCGAATATCCAACCAAACATAATCAAAAGCGGGAGCAGAGCTGTTCGACTGCAAGTAGGTGTGAATGTCAGATCATAATTTGCAAAAAGCTGATGAGAAAGGGTGAGAATGTCCGGCTATACACCATCAAATGTGGGAGCGGAAGTGTTCGGCTGTGAGTAGGTGTGAATGTCCAACCATAATTGCTGAAAAATGTGTTAGAAGAGACTAGAATGCCGGACAAGACATCATCAAATGCGGGAGCGGAGTTGTTCGGCTGTGAGTAGGTGTGAATCTCCGAGCATAGTTTGTAAAAAGGGGGTAAGAATAGGTTCGAATGCCCGAACATACACTATCAAAACAGGGAGCTGAGGTGGCTCAGCTGCAAGGTGTGAATGTCTGACTATAGTTTGTAAATAAGGTGCGAATGCCCAACAATGTATAATCAAAAGAGGGAGCGGAGGTTTTCGGCTACAAGAAGGTTTGAATGTCCGACCATAGTTTGTAAAAAGCGGGTAAGAAAAGGTTCAAGCGCCTGACTATACACCATCAAAAGCGGGAGCAGAGGTGTTCCGCTGTAAGACGGTGTGAATGTCCGACCATATTTGGTAAAAAGCGGGTAAGAAAAGGTTAAAATACCCGACTGTACACAATCAATAGCGAGAGAGGAGGTGTTCAGCTGCAAGAAGGTGTGAATGTCCACCCATAATTACTGAAAAATGGGTAAGAAAAGGTGCGAATGCCAAACCATACATTATCAAAAGCAGGTGTGAATGTCAGATCATAATTTGCAAAAAGCTGATGAGAAAGGGTGAGAATGCCCGACTATACACCATCAAATGCGGGAGCGGAGTTGTTCGGCTGTGAGTAAGTGTGAATCTCCGACCATAATTGCTGAAAAATGTGTTAGAAAAGGTAAGAATGCCGGTCCATACATCATCAAAAGCGGGAGAGGTGGTGTTCGGCTGCAAGTAGGTGTGAATGTCCAGCCATAATTACTAACAAACGGGTAAGAAAAGGTAGTATTGCCAGACCATACATAATCAAAACAGGGAGCGGAGGTGGTTCAGCTGCAAGAAGGTGTGAATGTCCGACTAAAGTTCAAATATATTAACAAAAGCGGGAGGAGAGGTCTTCGGATGAGAGTGGTTGAGAATTTCCAACCATAATCTATAAAATACGGTGAAAAAAAAGGTGTGATAGAACACTAAAAGGTGGAGCGGAAGTGTTCGGCTGCAAGAAGGTGTGAATGTCCGACTATATTTGGTGAAAAGCAGGTGAAGCAAGGTCTGAATGCCCAACCTTACATCATCAAAAATGAGATCAGAGGTGTTTGGCTGCATGAAGGCCATAGTTTGCCAAAAGCGGGTAAGCTGCGAATGACCGACTAAATATCAACAAAAGGTCTTCGGATGCAAGTGGGTGTGAATATCCCACCATACAAGTATGGTGGAAAGGAAGCTGTGAACAGCCGACCATAGTTGGCAAAAAGCAGGTGAGAAAAGGTGCGACTGTCCAACCATACATGATCAAAACAGGGAGCGGAGGTGTTTGGCTGTGACAATGTGTGAATGTCCATCCAAAATTAATGAAAAGCGGGCAACAAGTAGGTTTGAATGCCCAAGCATACATCATCAAAAGAAGGAGTGGATGTGTTCGGCTACAAGAAGGTTTGAATGTCCGAGCATAGTTTGTAAAAAGCGGGTAAGAAAAGGTTCGAATGCCCAAACATACACCATCAAAAGAGGGAGTGGAGGTGTTCCGCTGTAAGAAGGTGTGAATGTCCGACCATAGTTGGTAAAAAACGGGTAAGAAAAGGTTAAAATACCCGACTGTACACAATCAATAGCGGGAGCGGATGTGTTTGGCTACAAGAATGTGTGACAGTCCGACCATGGTTTGTAAAAAACGGGTAAGAAAAGGTGCGAATGCCCGACAATGTATGATCAAAAGAGGGAGCGGAGGTTTTCGGCTACAAGAAGGTTTGAATGTCCGACCATAGTTTGTAAAAAGCGGGTAAGAAAAGGTTCAAATGCCTGACTATACACCATCAAAAGTGGGAGCGGAGGTGTTCGGCTACAAGAAGGTGTGAAAGTTCAACCATGGTTTGTAAAAAGCTGCTTAGAAAAGGTTCGAATGCCCGAATATATACCATCAAAAGCGGAAGCGGAGGTGTTCGGCTGCAAGAAGGTGTGAACGTCCGACCAAAGTTTGCAAAAAGCAGTTAAGAAAAGGTTCGAATGCCCGAATATATACCATCAAAAGCGGGAGCAGAGCTGTTCGACTGCAAGTAGGTGTGAATGTCCAGCCATAATTACTCACAAACGGGTAAGAAAAGGTAGTATTGCCAGACCATACATGATCAAAACAGGGAGCTGAGGTGGTTCAGCTGCAAGGTGTGAATGTCTGACTATAGTTTGTAAAAAAGCGGGTAAGACAAGGTGCGAATGCCCGACAATGTATGATCAAAAGAGGGAGTGGAGGTCTTCGGCTGCAAGGTCTGAATGTCTAACCATAATTTCTAAAAACCGGGTAAGAAAAGGCTCGAAAGCCCGACTATACACAATCAAAAGCGGGAGCGGGAGGTTTTCAGCTGCAAATCCTTCACTCAAACCAAGTGAAAACTGCTTTGTCCTTCATATTTATCAATTTCTAGATCGACTTCAACAAAGAACAACATTGTACTTTGCAGTAAAGAAAGTGCAAATCAAAAGTTTTAGGAATCCGAGAATAAGCTTATTTTCATGAGTTCTGCACGATTATTGATTTTACTATAAATGAATGCCTTCACTCAAACTATGTTAAAACTGCTTTGTCCTTCATATTTATCAATGTCTAGATTGACTTCAACAAAGAACAACACTGGATTTTGCAGTAGAAGAAAGAGCAACACTGAAGGATCAGTAATCCGAGAATAAGCTTATTTTCATACGTTCTGCATGATTTGGGATTTTATGTATAAAATGAATTCCTTCACTCAAACCAAGTGAAAACTGCTTTGTCCTTCATATTTATCAATGTCTAGATCGACTTCAACAAAGAACAACATTGTATTTTGCAGTAGAAGAAAGAGCAACACTTGAAGGAACAGGAATCCGAGAATAAGCTTATTTTCATACGTTCTGCATGATTTGGGATTTTATGTATAAAATGAATTCCTTTACTCAAACTATGTTAAAACTGCTTTGTCCTTCATATTTATCAATGTCTAGATTGACTTCAACAAAGAACAACATTGTATTTTGCAGTAGAAGAAATAGCAACACTGAAGGATCAGGAATCCGAAAACACGCTTATTTTCATACGTTCTGCTTGATTTGAGATTTTGCTATAAAATTAATTCCTTCACTCAAACAAAGTGGAAACTGCTTTGTCCTTCATATTTATCAATGTCTATATCGATTTCAACAAAGAACAAGGCTGTATTTTGCAGTAGAAGAAAGAGCAACACTTGAAGGAACAGGAATCCGAGAATAAGCTTATTTTCATACGTTCTGCTTGATTTGGGATTTTCCTATAAAATGAATTGCTTTGCTCAAACCAAGTTAAAATTGCTTTGTCCTTCATAGTTATCCATGTCTAAAATGTATCAAGCATAAAGTTCCTCATATTACCCTGAATGAGAAAGAAGCATCCCTTTGGTTGAGCAATACGTTCCTTTTGCGGAGTTATGCATGATTTCGGATTTTGCTCTATAAAATTCATTCCTTCACACCTTTTTTTTTCACCGCATTTTATAGATTATGGTTGGAAATTTCAACCACTCTAATCCGAAGACCTCTCCTCCCGCTTTTGTTAATATATTTGAACTTTAGTTGGACATTCACCCCTTTTTGCAGCTAAACCACCTCCGCTCCCTGTTTTGATCATGTATGGTCTGGCAATACTACATTTTCTTACCCGTTTGTGAGTAATTATGGCTGGATATTCACACCTACTTGCAGCTGAACACAATCTCTCTCGCTTTTAATTATGTTTGGATATTCGAACCTTTTCTTTACTGCTTTTTGCCAACTTTGGTCGGACGTTCACACCTTCTTGCAGCCGAACACCTCCGCTTCCGCTTTTGATGGTATATATTCGGGCATTCGAACCTTTTCTTACCAGCTTTTTACAAACCATGGTTGGACTTTCACACCTTCTTGTAGCCGAACAACTCCGCTCCCGCTATTGATTGTGTACAGTCGGGTATTTTAACCTTTTCTTACCCGCTTTTTACCAACTATGGTCGGACATTCACACCGTCTTACAGCGGAACATCTCCGCTCCCGCTTTTGATGGTGTATAGTCAGGCATTTGAACCTTTTCTTACCCGCTTTTTACAAACTATGGTCGGACATTCAAACCTTCGTGTAGCCGAAAACCTCTGCTCCCTCTTTTGATTATACATTGTCAGGCATTCGCACCTTATCTTACCCGCTTTTTACAAACTATAGTCAGACATCCACACCTTGCAGCTGAACCACCTCAGCTCCCTGTTTTGATCATGTATGGTCTGGCAATACTACCTTTTCTTACCCCTTTGTGAGTAATTATGGCTGGACATTCACACCTACTTGCAGTCGAACAGCTCTGCTCCCGCTTTTGATTATGTTTGGTTGGATATTCGAACCTTTTCTTAACTGCTTTTTACAAACTTTGGTCGGACGTTCACACCTTCTTGCAGCCGAACACCTCCGCTTCCGCTTTTGATGGTATATATTCGGGCATTCGAACCTTTTCTTACCAGCTTTTTACAAACCATGGTTGGACTTTCACATCTTCTTGTAGCCGAACAACTCCGCTCCCCCTATTGATTGTGTACAGTCGGGTATTTTAACCTTTTCTTACCCACTTTTTACCAACTATGGTCGGACATTCACACCTTCTTACAGCGGAACACCTCCGCTCCCTCTTTTGATGGTGTATGTTTGGGCATTCGAACCTTTTTTTACCCGCTTTTTACAAACTATGCTCGGACATTGAAACCTTCTTGTAGCCGAACACATCCACTCCTTCTTTTGATGATGTATGCTTGGGCATTCAAACCTACTTTTCGCCCGCTTTTCATTAATTTTGGGTGGACATTCACACCTTGTCACAGCCAAACACCTCCGCTCCCTGTTTTGATCATGTATGGTTGGACATTCGCACCTTGTCTCACCCGCTTTTTGCAAACCATGGTCGGCTGTTCACAGCTTCCTCTCCACCATACTTGTATGGTGGGATGTTCACACCCAGTTGCATCCGAAGACCTCCGCCCCCACTTTTGTTGATATTTAGTTGGTCATTCGCAGCTTACCCGCTTTTGGCAAACTATGGCCTTCTTGCAGCCAAACACCTCTGATCTCGCTTTTGATAATGTAAGGTTGGGCATTCAGACCTTGCTTCACCTGCTTTTCACCAAATATAGTCGGACATTCACACCTTCTTGCAGCCGAACACTTCCGCTCCACCTTTTAGTGTTCTATCAAACCTTTTTTTCACCGAATTTTATAGATTATGGTTGGAAATTCTCAACCACTCTCATCCGAAGACCTCTCCTCCCGCTTTTGTTAATATATTTGAACTTTAGTGAGACATTCACACCTTCTTGCAGCTGAACCACCTCCGCTCCCTGTTTTGATCATGTATGGTCTGGCAATACTACCTTTTCTTACCCGTTTGTGAGTAATTATGGCTGGACATTCACACCTACTTGCAGCCGAACACCAACTCTCTCGCTTTTGATGATGTATGGACCGGCATTCTTACCTTTTCTAACACATTTTTCAGAAATTACGGTCGGAGATTCACACCTACTCACAGCCGAACAACTCCGCTCCCGCATTTGATGGTGTGCAGTCGAACATTCTCACCCTTTCTCATCAGCTTTTTGCAAATTATGATCTGACATTCACACCTACTTGCAGTCGAAAAGCTATGCTCCCGCTTTTGATTATGTTTGGTTGGATATTCAAACCTTTTCTTAACTGCTTTTTACAAATTTTTGTTGGACGTTCACACCTTCTTGTAGCCGAACACATCCACTCCTGCTTTTGATGATGTATGGTTGGGCATTCGCACCTTTTTTTTACCCATTTGTCAGGAATAATGGGTGGACATTCACACCTTCTTGCAGCTGAACACCTCTGCTCCCACTTATGATCATGTGGGGTTTGATTTTAGAAAATTTTCTTTCATGTTTTCTAGCAATTATTGATGGACATTTAGACCTTCTTGCAGCTGAACACCTCCGCTCCTGCTTTTGATCATACCTTGTCAGGCATTCGCACCATGTCTTACCCGCTTTTTACAAACTTTAGTCGAACATTTACACCTTTTTGCAGCCGAACACCACCTCTCCCACTTTTGATGATGTATGGTCCGGCATTCTTTCCTTTTCTAACACATTTTTCAGCAATTATGGTCGGACATTCACACCTACTCAGAGCCGAACACCTCCGCTCCCGCATTTGATGGTGTATAGTCGGGCATTCTCACCCTTTCTCATCAGCTTTTTGCAAATTATGATCTGACATTCACACCTGCTTTTGATAATGTATGGTTGGGCATTCGCACCTTTTTTTACCCATTTTTCAGGAATTACGGGTGGACATTCACACCTTCTTGCAGCTGAACACCTCCTCTCCTTCTTATGATCATGTGCGGATGATATTCAAAAATTTTCTTTCATGTTTTAAAGCAATTATTGATGGACATTCAGACCTTCTTGCAGCTGAACCACTCTGCTCCCGCTTTTGATGGTGTATAGTCGGGCTTTCGAGCCTTTCCTTCCCGGTTTTTACAAATTATGGTTGGACATTCAGACCTTCTTGCAGCCGAACACCTCCGCTCCCTCTTTTGATCATACATTGTCGGGCATTAGCACCTTTTCTTACCCGCTTTTTACAAACCATAGTCGGACTTTCACATCTTTTAGTAGCCGAACAACTCCGCTCCCGCTATTGATTGTGTACAGTCGGGTATTTTAACCTTTTCTTACCCGCTTTTTACCAACTATGGTCGGACATTCACACCTTCTTACAGCGGAACACCTCCGCTCCCTCTTTTGATGGTGTATGTTCGGGCAGTCAAACCTTTTCTTACCTGCTTTTTACAAACTATGGTCAGACATTCAACCCTTCTTGGAGCCGAACACATCCACTCCTGCTTTTGATTATGTATAGTTGGGCATTCGCACCTTTTCTTACCCATTTTTCAGTAATTATGGGTGTACATTCACACCTTCTTGCAGCCAAACACCTCCGCTCCCTCTTTTGATCATACATTTTCGGGCATTCGCACCTTTTCTTACCCGCTTTTTACAAACCATGGTCGGACTTTCACACCTTTTAGTAGCCGAACAACTCCGCACCCGCTACTGATTGTGTACAGTCGGGTATTTTAACCTTTTCTTACCCGTTTTTTACCAACTATGGTCGGACATTCACACCTTCTTACAGCGGAACACCTCCGCTCCCTCCTTTGATGGTGCATGTTCGGGCATTCGAACCTTTTCTTACCCGCTTTATACAAACTATGGTCAGACGTTCAAACCTTCTTGTAGCCGAACATATCCACTCCTGCTTTTGATGATGTATGGTTGGGCATTCCAACCTATTTGTTGCCCGCTTTTCATTAATTATGGGTGGACATTCACACCTTGTCTCAGCCAAACACCTCCGCTCCCTGTTTTGATCATGTATGGTTTGACATTCGCACCTTTGCTTACCCTCTTTTTATACTGATTGCTCAAGATTAAGTTGTTCTTTCTCAAACTACAAAATTTTTTTAATTGTTGAAACTTGATTTGAAGTGGATAAATAAGGAAGACAAACAGTTTTAAGTCAAGCTGATAGCAATTAATTTTATAGCAAAATCTTTATTTCGTCATTTGTCGAGAGATGCTTATTGCTGAAGAAGTTCTTTCTCATTCTACAAAGTACAACGTTGTTTATCATTGAAACTTGATTAGACATGAATAAATATGAAGGACAAAGCAGTCTTAACATGGTTTGAGTTAAGGAATTCGTTTTATAGGAGAATCCGAATTCGTGCATAACTCGTAAAATAGAGCTTATTTTCGGATTCCTGAAGAATGAGTCTGGTTCTTTCTCATAATACAAAGTTTGTTGTTTATTGTTGAAACTTCATCAGACCGTTAGATATAGTCGGACTCACCTCGACGCACGGCTTGGGATCTGGAACCAGTACTCTTGAGAGGGGTTGGACTCTCTTCCACTCTGGAGTTGCCCGTGGTGAGAGGCGCAGAGCAGGTGTGGGCATACTTATTGCCCCCCGGCTGTGTGCCAGTACATTGGGGTTTACCCCAGTGAACGAGAGGGTAGCCTCCCTCCGCCTTTGGGTGGGGGGACGAGTCCTGACTGTTGTTTGTGCCTATGCGCCAAACAGCAGTTCAGAGTACCTACCCTTTTTGGAGTCTCTGGGGGAGGCACTGGAGAATGCTCCTACCGGAGACTCCCTCATTCTGCTGGGGGACTTCAATGCTCACGTGGGCAATGACAGTGAGACCTGGAGGGGTGTGATTGGGAGGAACGGCCCCCCCGATCTGAATCAGAGTGGTGTTATGTTGTTGGACTTCTGTGCCAGTCAAAGACTGTCCATAACGAACACCATGTTCAGGCATAAGGGTGTCCATATGTGCACTTGGCACCAGAACACCCTTGGCCGCAGTTCGATGATCGACTTTGTGGTTGTATCATCGGACTTGCGGCCGTATGTCCTGGACACTCGGGTGAAGAGAGGGGCGGAGCTGTCAACTGATCACCACCTGGTGGTGAGTTGGCTCCGCTGGTGGGGGAGGATGCCGATCAGACCTGGCAGGCCCATACGTATTCTGAGGGTCTGCTGGGAGCGTTTGTCAGAATCCCCCGTCAGAAGGAGCTTTAACTCCCACCTCCGGCAGAGCTTCAACCATATTTGAGGTGGGGGACATTGAGTCCGAATGGGCCATGTTCCGTGACTCCATTGCCGAGGCAGCTGGTCGGAGTTGTGGCCGTAAGGTGGTCGGTGCCTGTCGTGGCGGCAACCCTCGAACCTGCTGGTGGACACCAGTGGTGAGGGAAGCCGTCAAGCTGAAGAAGGAGTCCTATCGGGCCTTTTTGGCCAGTGGGACCCTGGAAGAAGCTGATAGGTACCGACGGGCAAGACGGGCCACGGCTTCGGCGGTTGTGAGGCAAAAACTCGGGCCGGGGAGGAGTTCGGTGAGACCATGGAGAACGATTTCCGGACGGCCTCGAAAAGATTCTGGTCCACCATCCGGCGTCTCAGGGGGGGGGGAAGCGGCTCACAGTCAACACTGTTTACAGTGGGGACGGGGCTTTGCTGACCTCAACTAGGGATATTGTGAGTCGGTGGGGGGAGTACTTCGAGGAACTCCTCAATCCTACCAACACGTGCTCGGAAGAGGCAGAGTCGGAGAGCTCGGAGACGGGGCCTCCCATTTCTGGGGCTGAGGTTGCCGAGGTGGTTAAAAAGCTCCTCGGTGGCAAGGCCCCGGGGGTGGATGAGGTCCGTCCTGAGTTTCTCAAGGCTCTGGATGTTGTAGGGCTGTCTTGGCTGACACGCCTCTGCAGTATCGCGTTGACATCGGGGACAGTGCCTCTGGACTGGCAGATTGGGGTGGTGGTCCCCCTCTTTAAAAAGGGGGACCGGAGGGTGTGTTCCAACTATAGGGGTATCACACTCCTCAGCCTCCCTGGTAAGGTCTATTCGGGGGTATTGGAGAGGAGGATCCGTCGGATAATCGAGCCTCGGATTCAGGAGATGCAGTGTGGCTTTCGTCCTGGCCGTGGAACAGTGGACCAGCTCTATACCCTCGGCAGGATCCTGGAGGGTGCATGGGAGTTCGCCCAACCAGTCTACATGTGTTTTGTGGACTTGGAGAAAGCGTTCGACCGTGTCCCTCGTGGAGTCCTGTGGGGGGTGCTCCGGGAATATGGAGTGCCGGACCCCTTGATAGGGGCCGTTCGGTCTCTGTATGACCGGTGCCAGAGTTTGGTCCGCATTGCCGGCAGTAAGTCGGATACGTTTCCGGTGAGAGTTGGACTCCGTCAGGGCTGCCCTTTGTCACCGATTCTGTTCCTAACTTTTATGGACAGAATTTCTAGGCGGAGCCAGGGCGTTGAGGGTGTCCCATTTGGCGACCTCAGTCTAACACATTCAAACATCTGCTCACATTGCACAGATAACACACCTGATGATTATGCACACGCTTTGTGGTTTTTCTGCGCCTGTCCAGAAGTTCTGGCTTGAAGTCTGTGAGGACCTATCAACATGGCTAAAGTGTAGCATCCCTGCATGCCCCACACTGTGCATACTGGGTGACTTAGACAACATCAACATGGAAATTAACTCAGCACACATGGTTGTCACATTTTTATGTATCGCAAAGAAAACTATTCTCATGAACTGGAAAGCGAAGAACAATCTGTGTATTAACCAGTTTAGAAATTTTCTTTTAGATTATATTAGCATGGAAACAATGTCTGCCTCCTCAAAACATCAATTGGCTGAATTTCATTCTCTCTGGTCCCCTCTGATTAGTTTTATCACATAGTGGTGGTGGTGGGTTGCTGGGTGATGGTGGGTCTCAGGCCCGGGCTGCTGCGACTGGTGTGACCGGGTGGTTTGTTTGTTTGTTTTTTGATGTTGTTTGTTTGTTTTTTGTAGAGGTCCTCCTGGGTGGGGTTGGGTTGAGTGGGGTGGGGCGGGATGGGTACCTTCTGGGGGTACAGTAGCTCCCGGAATATGGTCGCTGCAGGCCCCGAGCCTGGTGGACATCAGGCCCTCCTGCCCATTGTTGGCTCCCAGGTAGCGGGGATGCCTATTGCAGCCAGTCCCTGGCTGCCCTCTCTGGGGGAGAGTAGCTCCCCCGGTATATATCCCCATACCCCTCTCCCTTCTGGCTCCTGTACACAGCACACACTCACACATGAAGGGTTTTGGGGGCGTGTGTGTTCGGTGGGGTGTAGTGGATGGGGCCACGTAGGTGGTCCCCTTTGGTTGCACTCTGCAGTTCCCTGCCCCTGTTTTAATTACACCTTAGACATTACTACTTATCAAACACACTCACACACACACATTAGGTCTTGGGGGGTGGTTACACTGAGTGGCATCTGGTGGGCGGGGCTACAAGTTTGGCTGCCCCTCAATTTTAATTGCTCACTATTAGAAAATATTGAAGAGCAAGAAGGGTGAGGGGAGGGGTCTTCTTCGCACACCCCTGCTTCCTGGTGTCTGCTCGGGGCAGGAGGGGCCAGGAGGATTAATTAATTGTTCTGCTGGTTCGGGGTCTGTGGTGGCTGGGGGGTTGCTGGCCTCCTGGTGTGCCCGCTGCACTACACCCCAGCAGAGTCGAGGGAGGTAGGATGTGTGGATGTGTGGATGTATGGGACGTGAAAGTGTGTGTGGTAATGATTGGGCCTGGATCTGGGACTTGCTGTCGCCTGGCCTGCCTGTGTTTCTCCCGATGGGGCATCAGCGTTGCCTCTCCCCACTGCTCGCGACTTCACCCACCTGTGGGCACGTCTTGACTCCCAGGGCACTTGGCCAGGGGCGCTGGGGCAGGCGCTGTCTAGGGCGCTTGGCCCTCCTGGGTATTGGGTGGGGCCTCTGCCGGGGGGTTTGGGGGCGCTCAGGCTCCTGGGGCCCAGGTCCAGTGCACAGCCCATGTCTGGGCGGCTGGGGCCAGGCGGGGTCGGTGGGCTGTTACCCCTGGTTCCCGGAGTGCCTCTGCCCTATGCTTATGGGGGCTCTTTCCGGGGGCTTCCTCTGCAGTCTTCTGGGTGGATGCGTGGTTGCCCCTGCAGTGGGCTGCCTGGGTTCTGTGCTCTGTGGGGGCTGCTGGTGGCCTGGGTCTTGTGGCCCTCTCTGCCTGTTTCTGATTGCTTGGGGGGGGCTGTGGATTGTGGCCCTGTACGCTTATACACTCATAACTAAGCACGGTTATCATGTAGGTCCTGTGCCATGGGTGTTGCATGTTCTCACACACACACACACACATTCATTAGTCCAGTAGCATGGTCACTAAGCAGTTGATGTATTATCATGTCGTCTCAGGTCATCTATATCCACAGCTGTGTTGTATGCGATTGCCGCTTCTTGTGCTTGGTTTTGTTTGTTTGTGTGTTTGTTTTTTCTCTGCTTGTCTGCTTTCAGGTGCTCCTGGTGGCGCTAAGGCTGGATTCCCCTCATAGGCCATGGATTGTTGTCTGTTTTGTTTTTTACAGGTGTAGCAGCTGGTTGTCTGGTTTTTGTTTCTATTTTTGTTCTGTTTCCTCTTCTTTCCTCTTCTTCTTTCCTTGTCCCCCGGTGCGGTTCAGTTCAGTTCATGTCATATATTGTAAACAGAAATAAAAAAATGGGCATCAAGGGGAGCTTTACATTTATAAAACTTCCCTTGGCAAAACAAATCTGTTTGGCATCAAAGGTATTCAGACTACAATTCTTCTGACATAATGCTGAACAGGACAAGGGGGAAAAAAAGTAAAGAAGACAGTTCTGCCGAAAGCCAGGGATAGACCTGTTCTAAGTTCTATACTTTTTAAAAGGGGCATGTTTATCAACTATGGAATTAGAAGATTTACAAAAATGGTCAAGTGCTAGATCTTCATCTGGGATTTTAACAGTGTCATATAACTATTCAACAGATCAGTTAAAAAAAAGCCTGCTCATGGAGATGTTTCAGGATCTGGATACCAAGCGTGGACCTAATGTTTTCATTTTTGCAATTCTGATACAGGCTATTGAGCAGTGATAACTAACACCAAGTTCAGATACTGCGGATTTTCTACCTTTGATTTGTTAAGATTGAGCCAATCAGGGACAACCTTGAAGGATCTCTTTGGTTTTGTAGGATCAGTAATTACCTGAGAAAGGTTGATATTGGTACACACCTTTTTTAAATGATCAGAGGCAGAGTTCAACTTGTTTAAATTAAAATTGCCACACAGAGATTGGGTTTAGGCCACATGCACACAGAATGACATCAACAAACATAAGAAATATTAAACATTTACACATAGATTTTTGAATATATATAGAGGAATGATACTTTGAAATGTGCTCATTGCGGAGTTATGATCAGTTGAGTAATGAAGGTTGAACTATTCTGGGAAAGAGGTTCTATTCCCAGCATCATGATGGACACTCCTGATATAGAAGGTTTCGCTAACGCATTGGAATTGTTTTACTATTTTCATATGCATGTGCAATGAAGAATTGCTTGCTGCTGATAAATGCAAAGAAGAACAGCTTACACATAGATGCTCACATATAGGCTGCTGAATGCAATGAAGACCTGCTTATCAAGTAAAGTTCAATGTCAATGTGTAATATTCAATTAGGATTTGCAAAACAGTGAAGTTAAACAATGAATGGGTCCATAGTTGGTATGAGAAGACTACAGGAATATTTACCTGGGTGTACATTCAAACAGAGATGAGAAAATTGCGATAAATAATTGTTTGTTTGTTTGTTAGTATGTATATGAATGTTATGTGTATAAACTGTGTTGAGTTATAGTTACTCAGTAGTGTCTCAGTGAAACAACCGACGGGGGAAGCCTTGCGGTGACAACAAAAGCAGTGTTTTACTGATCAGTCAAGTTGCTCCAGTGTACTCCATACAAACTGGTTGGCTGCTGAAGGGATAGAAAATGGGGAATACTTGTTTTAAAGCAAACAAGGAATTAGATGGGAAAAATACATGTTTTAACGGGACCAGACAATATTAAATACTCAGACAGATGGGAGAAGAAGTGTAGTTTTGTAGGAAATCACAAAATTATTACATAGAATTAGTGAAATCAATTGAAGAATGCCTTTCTGAAGAGCTGTTTACCACAGATGAGCAGCTTTGCGACCAAGCACATTGTAGATCGCTTTACTGCCAAAATGATCTAATTTAATGGATTGGTTTAGACATGCATAACAGCATTTTAAGAACAAAGAGAGAAACAAAAAGGGACAACGCTTCATGGTGGAAGGTGATGTATAAATAACTGTGTATATGATGAAGGGGGTGGCAACACCCATTCCGAAATTTCGCCATTCCGACATCCTGCTATTCCGACATCCCACCATTCCGACATACCACCATTCCGACATACCACCATTCCGACATGCAAACGTCCCACCATTCCGACATCCCACCATTGCGACATCCCGCTATTCTGACGTTCAAATGTCCCACCATTCCGACAAGGCTTTCCGTATAAGGAAATGTGTGTTACTCAACAGGTGAGTCCCTTCTTTCTGTTCATGCAATTTATATGTTTAACACATGTTTATAGACAAGCGTTATTAAAAACACAAAGTCTCGGCAACTGGAGGAGGAGAAGCAGTCCGCGGTGGTTTTCAATCACACACTCCAATGCCACTTGTTTCAACTTCCGAAAATTTAATCCAGGAAAAAAAGGCTTACAAACATGGACCAAAACGGCTCCATAACACGCACAAGAATCCAAAAGAAACGAAAGTTAACTAAAAGAAAGCAAATAAAAAGTATGAAGTGGTCAAAATTGGTTTTACGCATGCCTATGTGCGTCTGGCACATGCGTCTTCGGGCTCTCCCACGTTGGTTTGTGGATGAAAGCTATATGTTCAGCTGTAATGTCATGTAAAAACAATCTCTACATGACATTTACTCCCAGGTGTGACCAGTTAGGTCCTTAAGATATCAACAGGCTGTATAAAGCTACAACCGTTGCGGCTGTGTGTTTGTGCCAAATGCGCAAAGCCCATCCGCTTTTCCCAAAATTGGAGTGAGTACTCATAAATCACGTGAATAACATGAATAAACGTTTTTACTGAATTTTGTTGTGTTTTATACGTTCTATGCTGTCATTTCTCTCTTCTCCTATTGGCAAGGCAAGGCAGAGTGCTCGCAACTGTGTCCTGTGCAGTAGCCGTGATATCTGTAATTGCAATTATTACTTTTGCATATGATGACAGCGTGCAAAAGACGCATGGGCTCTGTGGAGAGCTCCGCTCCAGCTGGCTGCTGTGACAGCTCACTGACACTATATTTCTGCTTAATCAGTTTCAGTCTCGCCAGAGTTACATTAATATCTGTATTTTTATATTTGAAATTCAGGGGATTTTGATAATAGATTATTAAAGTTTGTTTGCGAGGCTGTGGCCTCTGCATGTGCAAAGCTTGTGCGCCAAACTTTAGGGCGTATTTGCGCCGGCATATCATTAGTGCAAAATGTTTTGGGTAAAAAATAGGCTATTAAAAGGAACTGTCGGAATGGCGGTATGTTAAAAAAAACAGAAAACATACCGCCATTCCGACCATAGGAGGAAAAAAGTGTCGGAATGGTGGGACGTTTGATAAAAAATTAAGTGTCGCCATTCCGACAATTGGAGACCCATGTCGGAATGGCGAGATGTCGGAATGGCAGCATGTAACCATGATGAAGGAGAGACCATTTGAGCAGCACAGCCATTTCGCAGCACAGGGACAGCAGTCCAAGTTACAGGATCTCCCACGTGGTATCACCTGTCACATTGTGTCAAGGCTTCAAAAGAAGAAAAAATCACCAAACTCAAGGACAAAAAGACAAAGACTCCGGTGAATGAAGACAGAGGACTGACAAACCAGAAATACAAAAGGATTCTCGATATCAAGATCCAGAAGAAGAGGCTAACAATGCCACGAACACTTACGATGCTGGGAATGATGCCAGCAATGAACAGAGAAGAAGATTCAGTGTCATCAATCTGCATTACTTGCCTCTAATGAGGGGGTGAATATATAATCCTCAACGATTACAACGTCTCTGGGAACTGTGACAACAACAAGGTTTAAACCATTTTGATATATATTGTAACATATTGTCTAAGGAATAGTGCCGAAAATGAGGTAAATCTAATCCACCACTGTCCTTGGTCTTCTGTAGGGTTTTTAAACTAATACGTGGTGGTTTGTTTTTCCACAGAAATTTGGAGATGCATGAATCTAGTGACTTAAACCAAGTAGCAGATGGTTTTATGGGGATCATTGAGAACAAATAGTTAACTTTTGGTAGTATCATCATTTTAATGGATGTAACTCTCCCCATAAGTAAGGACTTCCAACGAGAGATCGTCCTCTACTGTCTTTAATAATTGCACATAATTTAGCTTTGTTAGCTCTGAGAGCCTGGAGGAAATGTTTATGCCTAAATATCTAATATTTCCTGACTGTAAAGTGATCGCAGGTATATTATGGACCCTACAGTTAATGGGCAGAACTGTGGTCTTAGACCAGTTGATAGAGTAGTCAGAAAGTGCTGAGAATTTATTTATGAGTGTGATCGTGTGACTGAGAGACGTCTGTGAGTTCTGAAGGAAAAGTAATACATCATCAGCATAAAGACTTATTTTATGCTCAATATTTTGGGATTAATTACTCACAAACGGGTAAGAAAAGGTAGTATTGCCAGACCATACATGATCAAAACAGGGAGCGGAGGTGGTTCAGCTGCAAGGTGTGAATGTCTGAGTATAGTTTGTAAAAAGCGGGTAAGATAAGGTGCGAATGCCCGACAATGTATGATCAAAAGAGGGAGCGGAGGTTTTCCGCTGCAAGAAGGTCTGAATGTCCACCCAAAATTCCTGAAAAATGGGTAAAAAAAGGGTGCGAATGCCAAACCATACATCATCAAAAGCAGGAGTGGATGTGTTCGGCTACAAGAAGATTTGAATGTCCAGCAATAATTGTTTTAAAACATGAAAGAAAATTTTCGAATATCAAACCGCACATGATCATAAGCGGGAGAGGAGTTGTTCAGCTGCAAGAAGGTGTGAATGTCCACCCATAATTACTGAAAAATGCGTAAGAAAAGGTGAAAATGCCCAACCATACATCATCAAAAGCAGGAGTGGATGTGTTCGGCTACAAGAAGGTTTGAATGTCCGACCATAGTTTGTAAAAAGCGGGTAAGAAAAGGTTCGAATGCCCGAACATAGACCATCAAAAGAGGTAGCGGAGGTGTTCCGCTGTAAGAAGGTGTAAATGTCCGACCATAGTTGGTAAAAAGCGGGTAAGAAAAGGTTAAAATACCCGACTGTACACAATCAATAGCGGGAGCGGAGTTGTTTGGCTACAAGAAGGTGTGAAAGTCCGACCACGGTTTGTAAAAAGCGGGTAAGAAAAGGTTCGAATGCCCGAATATATACCATCAAAAGTGGAAGTGGATGGGTTCGGCTGCAAGAAGGTGTGAACGTCCGACCAAAGTTTGTAAAAAGCAGTTAAGAAAAGGTTCGAATATCCAACCAAACATAATCAAAAGCGGGAGCAGAGCTGTTCGACTGCAAGTAGGTGTGAATGTCAGATCATAATTTGCAAAAAGCTGATGAGAAAGGGTGAGGATGCCCGGCTATACACCATCAAATGCGGGAGCGGAAGTGTTCGGCTGTGAGTAGGTGTGAATGTCCGACCATAATTGCTGAAAAATGTGTTAGAAGAGACTAGAATGCCGGACAATACATCATCAAATTCGGGAGCGGAGTTGTTCGGCTGTGAGTAGGTGTGAATCTCCGAGCATAGTTTGTAAAAAGGGGGTAAGAATGGGTTCGAATGCCCGAACATACACTATCAAAACAGGGAGCGGAGGTGGCTCAGCTGCAAGGTGTGAATGTCTGACTATAGTTTGTAAATAAGGTGCGAATGCCCAACAATGTATAATCAAAAGAGGGAGCGGAGGTTTTCGGCTACAAGAAGGTTTGAATGTCCGACCATAGTTTGTAAAAAGCGGGTAAGAAAAGGTTCAAATGCCTGACTATACACCATCAAAAGCGGGAGCAGAGGTGTTCCGCTGTAAGACGGTGTGAATGTCCGACCATATTTGGTAAAAAGCGGGTAGGAAAAGGTTAAAATACCCGACTGTACACAATCAATAGCGGGAGAGGAGGTGTTCAGCTGCAAGAAGGTGTGAATGTCCACCCATAATTCCTGAAAAATGGGTAAGAAAAGGTGCGAATGCCCAACCATACATTACCAAAAGCAGGTGTGAATGTCAGATCATAATTTGCAAAAAGCTGATGAGAAAGGGTGAGAATGCCCGACTATACACCATCAAATGCGGGAGCGGAGTTGTTCGGCTGTGAGTAAGTGTGAATCTCCGACCATAATTGCTGGAAAATGTGTTAGAAAAGGTAAGAATGCCGGTCCATACATCATCAAAAGCGGGAGAGGTGGTGTTCGGCTGCAAGTAGGTGTGAATGTCCAGCCATAATTACTAACAAACGGGTAAGAAAAGGTAGTATTGCCAGACCATACATGATCAAAACAGGGAGCGGAGGTGGTTCAGCTGCAAGAAGGTGTGAATGTCCGACTAAAGTTCAAATATATTAACAAAAGCGGGAGGAGAGGTCTTCGGATGAGAGTGGTTGAGAATTTCCAACCATAATCTATAAAATGCGGTGAAAAAAAAGGTGTGATGGAACACTAAAAGGTGGAGCGGAAGTGTTCGGCTGCAAGAAGGTGTGAATGTCCGACTATATTTGGTGAAAAGCAGGTGAAGCAAGGTCTGAATGCCCAACCTTACATCATCAAAAGCGAGATCAGAGGTGTTTGGCTACATGAAGGCCATAGTTTGCCAAAAGCGGGTAAGCTGCGAATGACCGACTAAATATCAACAAAAGGTCTTCGGATGCAAGTGGGTGTGAATATCCCACCATACAAGTATGGTGGAGAGGAAGCTGTGAACAGCCGACCATAGTTGGCAAAAAGCGGGTGAGAAAAGGTGCGAATGTCCAACCATACATGATCAAAACAGGGAGCGGAGGTGTTTGGCTGTGACAAGGTGTGAATGTCCACCCAAAATTAATGAAAAGCGGGCAACAAGTAGGTTTGAATGCCCAACCATACATCATCAAAAGCAGGAGTGGATGTGTTCGGCTACAAGGTTTGAATGTCCGAGCATAGTTTGTAAAAAGCGGGTAAGAAAAGGTTCGAATGCCCAAACATACACCATCAAAAGAGGGAGCGGAGGTGTTCCGCTGTAAGAAGGTGTGAATGTCCGACCATAGTTGGTAAAAAGCGGGTAAGAAAAGGTTCAAATGCCTGACTATACACCATCAAAAGCGGGAGCGGAGGTGTTCCGCTGTAAGACGGTGTGAATGTCTGACCATAGTTGGTAAAAAGCGGGTAAGAAAAGGTTAAAATACCTGACTGTACACAATCAATAGCGGGAGCGGAGTTGTTCGGCTACAAGAAGGTGTGAAAGTTCAACCATGGTTTGTAAAAAGCTGCTAAGTAAAGGTTCGAATGCCCGAATATATACCATCAAAAGCGGAAGCGGAGGTGTTCGGCTGCAAGGTGTGAACGTCCGACCAAAGTTTGCAAAAAGCAGTTAAGAAAAGGTTCGAATGCCCGAATATATACCATCAAAAGCGGGAGCAGAGCTGTTCGACTGCAAGTAGGTGTGAATGTCCAGCCATAATTACTCACAAACGGGTAAGAAAAGGTAGTATTGCCAGACCATACATGATCAAAACAGGGAGCTGAGGTGGTTCAGCTGCAAGGTGTGAATGTCTGACTATAGTTTGTAAAAAGCGGGTAAGACAAGGTGCGAATGCCCGACAATGTATGATCAAAAGAGGGAGTGGAGGTCTTCGGCTGCAAGGTCTGAATGTCCAACCATAATTTCTAAAAAGCGGGTAAGAAAAGGCTCGAAAGCCCGACTATACACAATCAAAAGCGGGAGCGGGAGGTTTTCAGCTGCAAATCCTTCACTCAAACCAAGTGAAAACTGCTTTGTCCTTCATATTTATCAATGTCTAGATTGACTTCAACAAAGAACAACATTGTACTTTGTAGTAAAGAAAGAGCAAATCAAAAGTTTTAGGAATCCGAGAATAAGCTTATTTTCATGAGTTCTGCACGATTATTGATTTTACTATAAATGAACGCCTTCACTCAAACTGCTTTGTCCTTCATATTTATCAATGTCTAGATTGACTTCAACAAAGAACAACACTGGATTTTGCAGTAGAAGAAAGAGCAACACTGAAGGATCAGTAATCCGAGAATAAGCTTATTTTCATACGTTCTGCATGATTTCGGATTTTATGTATAAAATGAATTCCTTCACTCAAACCAAGTTAAAACTGCTTTGTCCTTCATATTTATCAATGTCTAGATTTACTTCAACAAAGAACAACACTGGATTTTGCAGTAGAAGAAAGAGCAACACTGAAGGATCAGTAATCCGAGAATAAGCTTATTTTCATACGTTCTGCATGATTTGGGATTTTATGTATAAAATGAATTCCTTCACTCAAACCAAGTTAAAACTGCTTTGTCCTTCATATTTATCAATGTCTAGATCGACTTCAACAAAGAACAACATTGTATTTTGCAGTAGAAGAAAAAGCAACACTGAAGGATCAGGAATCCGAGAATAAGCTTCTTTTCATACGTTTTGCATGATTTGGGATTTTATGTATAAAATGAATTCCTTCACTCAAACCAAGTGAAAACTGCTTTGTCCTTCATATTTATCAATGTCTAGATTTACTTCAACAAAGAACAACATTGTATTTTGCAGTAGTAGAAAGAGCAACACTGAAGGATCAGGAATCCGAGAATAAGCTTATTTTCATACGTTCTGCATGATTTGGGATTTTATGTATAAAATGAATTCCTTTACTCAAACTATGTTAAAACTGCTTTGTCCTTCATATTTATCAATGTCTAGATTTACTTCAACAAAGAACAACATTGTATTTTGCAGTAGAAGAAATAGCAACACTGTAGGATCAGGAATCCGAAAACAAGCTTATTTTCATACGTTCTGCTTGATTTGGGATTTTGCTATAAAATTAATTCCTTCACTCAAACAAAGTGGAAACTGCTTTGTTCTTCATATTTATCAATGTCTATATAAATTTCAACAAAGAACAAGGCTGTATTTTTCATTATAGGAAAGAGCAACACTGGAGGATCAGGAATCCGAGAAAAAGCTTACTTTCATGAGTCCTGCACGATTTCGGATTTTCCTATAAAATGAATTGCTTTGCTCAAACCAAGTTAAAATTGCTTTGTCCTTCATAGTTATCCATGTCTAAAATTTATCAAGCATAAAGTTCCTCATATTACCCTGAATGAGAAAGAAGAGATTGAGCAATACGTTCCTTATGCGGATTTATGCATGATTTCGGATTTTGCTATAAAATTCATTCCTTCACACCTTTTTTTTTCACCACATTTTATAGATTATGGTTGGAAATTCTCAACCACTCTAATCCGAAGACCTCTCCTCCCGCTTTTGTTAATATATTTGAACTTTAGTTGGACATTCACCCCTTTTTGCAGCTAAACCACCTCCGCTCCCTGTTTTGATCAGGTATGGTCTGGCAATACTACATTTTCTTAACCGTTTGTGAGTAATTATGGCTGGATATTCACACCTACTTGCAGCTGAACACAATCTCTCTCGCTTTTAATTATGTTTGGATATTCGAACCTTTTCTTTACTGCTTTTTGCCAACTTTGGTCGGACGTTCACACCTTCTTGCAGCCGAACACCTCCGCTTCCGCTTTTGATGGTATATTTTCGGGCATTCGAACCTTTTCTTATCAGCTTTTTACAAACCATGGTTGGACTTTCACACCTTCTTGTAGCCGAACAACTCCGCTCCCGCTATTGATTGTGTACAGTCGGGTATTTTAACCTTTTCTTACCCGCTTTTTACCAACTATGGTCTGACATTCACACCGTCTTACAGCGGAACATCTCCGCTCCCTCTTTTGATGGTGTATAGTCAGGCATTTGAACCTTTTCTTACCCGCTTTTTACAAACTATGGTCGGACATTCAAACCTTCTTGTAGCCGAAAACCTCTGCTCCCTCTTTTGATTATACATTGTCGGGCATTCGCACCTTATCTTACCCGCTTTGTACAAACTATAGTCAGACATTCACACCTTGGTGCTGAACCACCTCAGCTCCCTGTTTTGATCATGTATGGTCTGGCAATACTACCTTTTCTTACCCGTTTGTGAGTAATTATGGCTGGACATTCACACCTACTTGCAGTCGAACAGCTCTGCTCCCGCTTTTGATTATGTTTGGTTGGATATTCGAACCTTTTCTTAACTGCTTTTTACAAACTTTGGTCGGACGTTCACACCTTCTTGCAGCCGAACACCTCCGCTTCCGCTTTTGATGGTATATATTCGGGCATTCGAACCTTTTCTTACCAGCTTTTTACAAACCATGGTTGGACTTTCACATCTTCTTGTAGCCGAACAACTCCGCTCCCCCTATTGATTGTGTACAGTCGGGTATTTTAACCTTTTCTTACCCGCTTTTTACCAACTATGGTCGGACATTCACACTGTCTTACAGCGGAACACCTCCGCTCCCGCTTTTGATGGTGTATAGTCAGGCATTTGAACCTTTTCTTACCCGCTTTTTACAAACTATGGTCGGACATTCAAACCTTCTTGTAGCCAAAAACCTCCGCTCCCTCTTTTGATCATACATTGTCGGGCATTCGCACCTTTTCTTACCCGTTTTTTACAAACCATGGTCGGACTTTCACACATTCTTGTAGCCAAACACATCCGCTCCCGCTATTGATTGTGTACAGTCGGGTATTTTAACCTTTTCTTACCCACTTTTTACCAACTATGGTCGGACATTCATACCTTCTTACAGCGGAACACCTCCGCTCCCTCTTTTGATGGTGTATGTTTGGGCATTCGAACCTTTTCTTACCCGCTTTTTACAAACTATGCTCGGACATTCAAACCTTCTTCTAGCCGAACACATCCACTCCTTCTTTTGATGATGTATGCTTGGGCATTCAAACCTAATTTTTTGCCCGCTTTTCATTAATTTTGGGTGGACATTCACACCTTGTCACAGCCAAACACCTCCGCTCCCTGTTTTGATCATGTATGGTTGGACATTCGCACCTTTTCTCACCCGCTTTTTGCAAACTATGGTTGGCTGTTCACAGCTTCCTCTCCACCATACTTGTATGTTGGGATGTTCACACCCAGTTGCATCCGAAGACCTCCGCCCCCACTTTTGTTGATATTTAGTTGGTCATTCGCAGCTTACCCGCTTTTGGCAAACTATGGCCTTCTTGCAGCCAAACACCTCTGATCTCGCTTTTGATGATGTAAGGTTGGGCATTCAGACCTTGCTTCACCTGCTTTTCACCAAATATAGTCGGACATTCACACCTTTCTTGCAGCCGAACACTTCCGCTCCACCTTTTAGTGTTCTATCACACCTTTTTTTCACCGAATTTTATAGATTATGGTTGGAAATTCTCAACCACTCTCATCCGAAGACCTCTCCTCCCGCTTTTGTTAATATATTTGAACTTTAGTCGGACATTCACACCTTCTTGCAGCTGAACCACCTCCGCTCCCTGTTTTGATCATGTATGTTCTAGCAATACTACCTTTTCTTACCCGTTTGTGAGTAATTATGGCTGGACATTCACACTTACTTGCAGCCGAACAACACCTCTCTCGCTTTTGATGATGTATGGACCGGCATTCTTACCTTTTCTAACACATTTTTCAGAAATTACGGTCGGAGATTCACACCTACTCACAGCCGAACAACTCCGCTCCCGCATTTGATGGTGTGCAGTCGGACATTCTCACCCTTTCTCATCAGCTTTTTGCAAATTATGATCTGACATTCACACCTACTTGCAGTCGAAAAGCTATGCTCGCGCTTTTGATTATGTTTGGTTGGATATTCAAACCATTTCTTAACTGCTTTTTACAAACTTTGGTTGGACGTTCACACCTTCTTGTAGCCGAACACATCCACTCCTGCTTTTGATGATGTATGGTTGGGCATTCGCACCTTTTTTTTACCCATTTTTCAGGAATTATGGGTGGACATTCACACCTTCTTGCAGCTGAACACCTCTCCTTCTTATGATCTGGTGCGGATGATATTCGAAAATTTTCTTTCATGTTTTAAAGCAATTATTGATGGACATTCAGACCTTCTTGCAGCTGAACCACTCTGCTCCCGCTTTTTGATTATGTTTGGTTGGATATTCGAAACTTTTCTTAACTGCTTTTTACAAACTTTGGTAGGACGTTCAAACTTTCAAGCAGCCAAACACCTCCGCTTCTGCTTTTGATGTTGTATATTCGGGCATACAAACCTTTTCTTACCCACTTTTTACAAACCATGGTCAGACTTTCACTCTTTGTTGCTGAACAACTCCGCTCCCTCTTTTGATTGTGTACAGTCGGGTATTTTCACCTTTTCTTACCTGCTTTTTACAAACTATGGTCGGACATTCAAACCTTCTTGTAGCCGAACACATCCACTCCTGCTTTTGATGATGTATGGTTTGGCATTCGCACCCTTTTTTTACCCATTTTTCAGGAATTATGGGTGGACATTCAGACCTTCTTGCAGCCGAAAACCTCCGCTCCCTCTTTTGATCATGCATTGTCGGGCATTCGCACCTTGTCTTACCCGCTTTTTATAAACTTTAGTTGGACATTCACACCTTCTTGCAGCTGAACGACCTCCGCTCCCTGTTTTGATCATGTATGGTCTGGCAATACTACCTTTTCTTACCCGTTTGTGAGTAATTAATCCCAAAATATTGAGCATAAAATAAGTCTTTATGCTGATGATATATTACTTTTCCTTCAGAACTCACAGACGTCTCTCACTCACACGATCACACTCATAAATAAATTCTCAACACTTTCTGACTACTCTATCAACTGGTCTAAGACCACAGTTCTGCCCATTAACTGTAGGGTCCATAATATACCTGCGATCACTTTACAGTCAGGAAATATTAGATATTTAGGCATAAACATTTCCTCCAGGCTCTCAGAGCTAACAAAGCTAAATTATGTGCAATTATTAAAGACAGTAGAGGACGATCTCTCTCGTTGGAAGTCCTTACCTATATCACTTATGGGGAGAATTACATCCATTAAAATGATGATACTACCAAAAGTTAACTATTTGTTCTCAATGATCCCCATAAAACCATCTGCTACTTGGTTTAAGTAACTAGATTCATGCATCTCCAAATTTCTGTGGAAAAACAAACCACCACGTATTAGTTTAAAAACCCTACAGAAGACCAAGGACAATGGTGGATTAGATTTACCTCATTTTCAGCACTATTCCTTAGCCAATAGGTTACAATATATATCAAAATGGTTTAAACCTTGTTTTTGTCACAGTTCCCAGAGACGTTGTAATCGTTGAGGATTCTATATTCACCCCCTCATTAGAGGCACGTGTTGCAGATTGATGACACTGAATCTTCTTCTCTGTTCATTGCTGGCATCATTCCCAGCATCGTAAGTGTTCGTGGCATTGTTAGCCTCTTCTTCTGGATTTTGATATCGAGAATCCTTTTGTATTTCTGGTTTGTCAGTACTCTCTCTTCGTTCACCGGCGTCTTCGTCTTTTTGTCCTTGAGTTTGGTGATTTTTTCTTCTTTTGATGCCTTGACACAATGTGACAGGTGATACCACGTGGGAGATCCTGTAACTTGGACTGCTGTCCCTGTGCTGCGAAATGGCTGTGCTGCTCAAATGGTCTCTCCTTCATCATGGTTACATGCTGCCATTCCAACATCTCGCCATTCCGACATGGGTCTCCAATTGTCGGAATGGCGACACTTAATTTTTTATCAAACGTCCCACCATTCCGACACTTTTTTCCTCCTATGGTCGGAATGGCGGTATGTTTTTTTTTTTTTAACATACCGCCATTCCGACAGTTCCTTTTAATAGCCTATTTTTTACCCAAAACATTTTGCACTAATGATATGCCGGCGCAAATACGCCCTAAAGTTTGGCGCACAAGCTCTGCACATGCAGAGGCCACAGCCTCGCAAACAAACTTTAATAATCTATTATCAAAATCCCCTGAATTTCAAATATAAAAATAAAGATATTAATGTAACTCTGGCGAGACTGAAACTGATTAAGCAGAAATACATTGTCAGTGAGCTGTCACAGCAGCCAGCTGGAGCGGAGCTCTCCACAGAGCCCATGCGTCTTTTGCACGCTGTCATCATATGCAAAAGTAATAATTGCAATAACAGATATCACGGCTACGGCACAGGACACAGTTGCGAGCACTCTGCCTTGCCTTGCCAATAGGAGAAGAGAGAAATGACAGCATAGAACGTATAAAACACAACAAAATGCAGTAAAACCGTTTGTTCATGTTATTCACGTGATTTATGAGTACTCGCTCCAATTTTGGGAAGCGCGGATGGGCTTTGCGCATTTGGCACAAACACACAGCCGTTGCGCAAGGCTTTATACAGCCTGTTGATATCTTAAGGACGTAACTGGTCACACCTGGGAGTAAATGTCATGTAGAGATTGTTTTTACATGACATTACAGCTGAACATATAGCTTTCATCCACAAACCAATGTGGGAGAGCCCGAAGACGCATGTGCCAGACGCACATAGGCATGCGTAAAACCAATTTTGACCACTTCATACTGTTTATTTGCTTTCTTTTAGTTAATTTTCGTTTCTTTTGGATTCTTGTGCGTGTTATGGAGCCGTTTTGGTCCATGTTTGTAAGCCTTTTTTTCCTGGATTAAATTTTCGGAAGTTGAAACAAGTGGCATTGGAGTGTGTGATTGAAAACCACCGCGGACTGCTTTTCCTCCTCCAGTTGCCGAGACTTTGTGTTTTTAATAACGCTTGTCTATAAACATGTGTTAAACATATAAATTGCATGAACAGAAAGAAGGGACTCACCTGTTGAGTAACACACATTTCCTTATACAGAAAGCCTTGTCGGAATGGTGGGACATTTGAATGTCGGAATGGTGGGACGTTTGCATGTCGGAATGGTGGTATGTCGGAATGGTGGTATGTCGGAATGGTGGGATTTCGGAAAAGCGGGATGTCGGAATGGCGGGATTTCGGAATGGGTGTTGCCATCCCCTTCATCATATACACTTTTATTTATACATCACCTTCCACCATGAAGCGTTGTCCCTTTTTGTTTCTCTCTTTGTTCTTAAAATGCTGTTATGCATGTCTAAACCAATCCATTAAATTAGATCATTTTGTCAGTAAAGCGATCTACATTGTGCTTGGTCGCAAAGCTGCTCATCTGTGGTAAACAGCTCTTCAGAAAGGCATTCTTCAATTGATTTCACTAATTTCATGTAATAATTTTGTGATTTCATACAAAACTACACTTCTTCTCCCATCTGTCTGAGTATTTAATATTGTCTGGGTCCCGTTAAAACATGTATTTTTCCCATCTAATTCCTTGTTTGCTTTAAAACAAGAATTCCCCATTTTCTATCCCTTCAGTAGCCAACCAGTTTGTATGGAGTACACTGGAGCAACTTGACTGATCAGTAAAACACTGCTTTTGTTGTCACCGCAAGGCATCCCCCGTCGGTTGTTTCACTGAGACACTACTGAGTAACTATAACTCAACACAGTTTATACACATAACATTCATATACATACTAACAAACAAACAAACAATTATTTATCGCGATTTTCTCATCTCTGTTTGAACGTACACCCAGGTAAATATTCCTGTAGTCTTCTCATACCGACTATGGACCCATTCATTGTTTAACTTCACTGTTTTGCAAATCCTAATTGAATATTACACATTGACATTGAACTTTACTGGATAAGCAGGTCTTCATTGCATTCAGCAACCTATATGTGAGCATCTATGTGTAAGCTGTTCTTCTTTGCATTTATCAGCAGCAAGCAATTCTTCATTGCACATGCATATGAAAATAGTAAAACAATTCCAATGCGTTAGCGAAACCTTCTATATCAGGAGTGTCCATCATGATGCTGGGAATAGAACCTCTTTCCCATATAGTTCAACCTTCATTACTCAACTGATCATAACTCCGCAATGAGCACATTTCAAAGTATCATTCCTCTACATATATTCAAAAATCTATGTGTAAATGTTTAATATTTCTTATATTTGTTGATGTCATTCTGTGTGCATGTGGCCTAAACCCAATCTCTGTGTGGCAATTTTGATTAAAACAAGTTGAACTCTGCCTCTGATCATTTAAAAAAGGTGTGTACCAATATCAACCTTTCTCAGGTAATTACTGATCCTACAAAACCAAAGAGATCCTTCAAGGTTGTCCCTGATTGGCTCAATCTTAACAAATCAAAGGTAGAATATCCGCAGTATCTGAACTTGGTGTTAGTTATCACTGCTCAATAGCCTGTATCAGAATTGCAAAAATGAAAACATTAGGTCCACGCTTGGTATCCAGATCCTGAAACATCTCCATGAGCAGGCTTTTTTTTAACTGATCTGTTGAATAGTTATATGACACTGTTAAAATCTCAGATGAAGATCTAGCATTTGACCATTTTTGTAAATCTTCTAATTCCATAGTTGATAAACATGCCCCTTTTAAAAAGTATAGAACTTAGAACACGTCTAGTCCCTGACTTTCGGCAAAACTGTCTTCTTTACTTTTTTTTTTTTTTTCCCCTTGTCCTGTTCAGCATTATGTCAGAAGAATTGTAGTCTGAATACCTTTGATGCCAAACAGATTTGCTTTGCCAAGGGAAGTTTTATAAATGTAAAGCTCCCCTTGATGCCCATTTATTTATTTCTGTTTACAATATATGACATGAACTGAACTGAACCGGACCGGGGGACAAGGAAAGAAGAAGAGGAAAGAAGAGGAAACAGAACAAAAATAGAATCCAGGGGAATCCAGCCTTAGCACCACCAGGAGCACCTGAAAGCAGACAAGCAGAGAAAAAACAAACACACAAACAAACAAAAACAAGCACAAGAAGCGGCAATCGCATACAACACAGCTGTGGATATAGATGACCTGAGACGACATGATAATACATCAACTGCTTAGCGACCATGCTACTGGACTAATGAATGTGTGTGTGTGTGTGTGTGTGTGTGTGAGAACATGCAACACCCATGGCACAGGACCTACATGATAACCGTGCTTAGTTATGAGTGTATAAGCGTACAGGGCCACAATCCACAGCCCCCCCCCAAGCAATCAGAAGCAGGCAGAGAGGGCCACAAGACCCAGGCCACCAGCAGCCCCCACAGAGCACAGAACCCAGGCAGCCCACCGCAGGGGCAACCACGCATCCACCCAGAAGACTGCAGAGGAAGCCCCCGGAAAGAGCCCCCATAAGCATAGGGCAGAGGCCCTCCGGGAGCCAGGGGCAACAGCCCACCGACCCCGCCAGGCCCCAGCCGCCCAGACATGGGCCGTGCACTGGACCCGGGCCCCAGGGGCCCGAGCGCCCCCGAACCCCCCGGCAGAGGCCCCACCCAATACCCAGGAGGGCAAAGCGCCCCAGACAGCCACAAAGTGGGTCAGCGCCTGCCCCAGCGCCCCTTGCCAAGTGCCCTGGGAGTCAAGACGTGCCCACAGGTGGGTGAAGTCGCGAGCAGTGGGGAGAGGCAACGCTGACGCCCCATCGGGAGAAGCACAGGCAGGCCAGGCGACAGCAAGTCCCAGATCCAGGCCCAATCATTACCACACACACTTTCACGTCCCATACATCCACACGTCCTACCTCCCTCGACTCTGCTGGGGTATAGTGCAGCAGGCACACCAGGAGGCCAGCAACCCCCCAGCCACCACAGACCCCGAACCAGCAGAACAATTAATTAATCCTCCTGGCCCCTCCTGCCCCGAGCAGACACCAGGAAGCAGGGGTGTGCGAAGAAGACCCCTCCCCTCACCCTTCTGGCTCTTCAATATTTTCTAATAGTGAGCAATTAAAATTGAGGGGCAGCCAAACTTGTAGAACTGGGAGCGCGGCACTCTGGGCAGCCTACATACCCAAAGAGCCCCGCCCACCAGATGCCACTCAGTGTAACCACCCCCCAAGACCTAATGTGTGTGTGTGAGTGTGTTTGATAAGTAGTAATGTCTAAGGTGTAATTAAAACAGGGGCAGGGAACTGCAGAGTGCAACCAAAGGGGACCACCTACGTGGCCCCATCCACTACACCCCACCGAACACACACGCCCCCAAAACCCTTCATGTGTGAGTGTGTGCTGTGTACAGGAGCCAGAAGGGAGAGGGGTATGGGGATATATACCGGGGGAGCTACTCTCCCCCAGAGAGGGCAGCCAGGGACTGGCTGCAATAGGCATCCCCGCTACCTGGGAGCCAACAATGGGCAGGAGGGCCTGATGTCCACCAGGCTCGGGGCCTGCAGCGACCATATTCCGGGAGCTACTGTACCCCCAGAAGGTACCCATCCCGCCCCACCCCACTCAACCCAACCCCACCCAGGAGGACCACTACAAAAAACAAACAAACAACATCAAAAAACAAACAAACAAACCACCCGGTCACACCAGTCGCAGCAGCCCGGGCCTGAGACCCACCATCACCCAGCAACCCACCACCACCACTATGTGATAAAACTAATCAGAGGGAACCAGAGAGAATGAAATTCAGCCAATTGATGTTTTGAGGAGGCAGACATTGTTTCCATGCTAATATAATCTAAAAGAAAATTTCTAAACTGGTTAATACACAGATTGTTCTTCGCTTTCCAGTTCATGAGAATAGTTTTCTTTGCGATACATAACACTGTGACAACCATGTGTGCTGAGTTAATTTCCATGTTGATGTTGTCTAAGTCACCCAGTATGCACAGTGTGGGGCATGCAGGGATGCTACACTTTAGCCATGTTGATAGGTCCTCACATACTTCAAGCCAGAACTTCTGGACAGGCGCAGAAAACCACAAAGCGTGTGCATAATCATCAGGTGTGTTATCTGTGCAATGTGAGCAGATGTTTGAGTGTGTTAGACCCATCCTGAACATCCTTTGTCCTGTATAGTGTGTTCTATGAAGGATTTTGTATTGTATGAGCTGTAAATTAGGATTTCGAGTCTTTATGAAGGTGTTCAAACATATTTGTGGTTAGAAGCTATGACCAGAACTGATGGATAAATCTGCCTCCCATTTTGAGGATGGAAGAGACATTGTGTCATCTATCTTAGACAATAATTTATATATTTTTGATAGTAGTTTTGGGGTACAGATGCTTAGAAATTCTGCTACCCTAGTCGGGGGTTGTAAGTCTGGTTGGTGGAGGATATATCCATCCATCCATCCATCATCTGCCGCTTATCCGGGGGTCGGGTCGCGGGGGCAGGAGCTTGAGCAGAGAAACCCAGACGTCTCTGTCCCCGGCCACTTCCTCCAGCTCTTCCGGGGGGACCCCGAGGCGTTCCCAGGCCAGCCGAGAGACATAGTCTCTCCAACGTGTCCTGGGTCTCCCCTGGGGTCTCCTCCCAGTGGGACGTGCCCGGAACACCTCCCCAGGGAGGCGCCCAGGGGGCATCCTAACCAGATGCCCGAGCCACCTCATCTGACTCCTCTCAATGCGGAGGAGCAGCGGTTCTACTCCGAGCCCCTCCCGGATGACTGAGCTTCTCACCCTATCTCTAAGGGAGAGCCCAGACACCCTGCGGAGGAAACCCATTTCGGCCGCTTGTATTCGCGATCTTGTTCTTTCGGTCACTACCCACAACTCGTGACCATAGGTGAGGATGGGAACGTAGATTGACCAGTAAGTAGAGAGCTTCGCCTTCTGGCTCAGCTCCCTCTTCACAACGACGGGTCGGTGCAGAGCCTGCAACACTGCAGGCGCCGCACCGATCCGCCCGTCAATCTCCCGCTCCATTCGTCCGTCACTCGTGAACAAGACCCCGAGATACTTGAACTCCTCCTCTTGGGGAAGGATCTCATTCCCGACCCGGAGAGAGCATTCCACCCTTTTCCGGCTGAGAACCATAGTCTCGGATTTGGAGGTGCTGATTCTCATCCCAGCCGCTTCACACTCGGCTGCGAATCACTCCAGTGAGAGCTGAAGGTCACGGCCTGACGACGCTAACAGAACCACATCATCTGCAAAAAGCAGAGACCCGATTCTGAGGTCGCCAAATGGGACACCCTCAACGCCCTGGCTCCGCCTAGAAATTCTGTCCATAAAAGTTAGGAACAGAATCGGTGACAAAGGGCAGCCCTGACGGAGTCCAACTCTCACCGGAAACGTATCCGACTTACTGCCGGCAATGCGGACCAAACTCTGGCACCGGTCATACAGAGACCGAACGGCCCCTATCAAGGGGTCCGGCACTCCATATTCCCGGAGCACCCCCCACAGGACTCCACGAGGGACACGGTCGAACGCTTTCTCCAAGTCCACAAAACACATGTAGACTGGTTGGGCGAACTCCCATGCACCCTCCAGGATCCTGCCGAGGGTATAGAGCTGGTCCACTGTTCCACGGCCAGGACGAAAGCCACACTGCATCTCCTGAATCCGAGGCTCGATTATCCGACGGATCCTCCTCTCCAATACCCCCGAATAGACCTTACCAGGGAGGCTGAGGAGTGTGATACCCCTATAGTTGGAACACACCCTCCGGTCCCCCTTTTTAAAGAGGGGGACCACCACCCCAATCTGCCAGTCCAGAGGCACTGTCCCCGATGTCAACGCGATACTGCAGAGGCGTGTCAGCCAAGACAGCCCTACAACATCCAGAGCCTTGAGAAACTCAGGACGGACCTCATCCACCCCCGGGGCCTTGCCACCGAGGAGCTTTTTAACCACCTCGGCAACCTCAGCCCCAGAAATGGGAGGCCCCGTCTCCGAGCTCTCCGACTCTGCCTCTTCCGAGCACGTGTTGGTAGGATTGAGGAGTTCCTCGAAGTACTCCCCCCACCGACTCACAACATCCCTAGTTGAGGTCAGCAAAGCCCCGTCCCCACTGTAAACAGTGTTGACTGTGAGCCGCTTCCCCCCCCCCTGAGACGCCGGATGGTGGACCAGAATCTTTTCGAGGCCGTCCGGAAATCATTCTCCATGGTCTCACCGAACTCCTCCCAGGCCCGAGTTTTTGCCTCACAACCGCCGAAGCCGTGGCCCGTCTGGCCCGTCGGTACCTATCAGCTTCTTCCAGGGTCCCACTGGCCAAAAAGGCCCGATAGGACTCCTTCTTCAGCTTGACGGCTTCCCTCACCACTGGTGTCCACCAGCAGGTTCGAGGGTTGCCACCACGACAGGCACCGACCACCTTACGGCCACAACTCCGACCAGCTGCCTCGGCAATGGAGTCACGGAACATGGCCCATTCGGACTCAATGTCCCCCACCTCAAATATGGTTGAAGCTCTGCCGGAGGTGGAAGTTAAAGCTCCTTCTGACGGGGGATTCTGACAAACGCGCCCAGCAGACCCTCACAATACGTTTGGGCCTGCCAGGTCTGATCGGCATCCTCCCCCACCAGCGGAGCCAACTCACCACCAGGTGGTGATCAGTTGACAGCTCCGCCCCTCTCTTCACCCGAGTGTCCAGGACATACGGCCGCAAGTCCGATGATACAACCACAAAGTCGATCATCGAACTGCGGCCAAGGGTGTCCTGGTGCCAAGTGCACATATGGACACCCTTATGCCTGAACATGGTGTTCGTTATGGACAGTCTATGACTGGCACAGAAGTCCAACAACATAACACCACTCTGATTCAGATCGGGGGGGCCGTTCCTCCCAATCACACCCCTCCAGGTCTCACTGTCATTGCCCACGTGAGCATTGAAGTCCCCCAGCAGAATGAGGGAGTCTCCGGTAGGAGCATTCTCCAGTGCCTCCCCCAGAGACTCCAAAAAGGGTAGGTACTCTGAACTGCTGTTTGGCGCATAGGCACAAACAACAGTCAGGACTCGTCCCCCCACCCAAAGGCGGAGGGAGGCTACCCTCTCGTTCACTGGGGTAAACCCCAATGTACTGGCACACAGCCGGGGGGCAATAAGTATGCCCACACCTGCTCTGCGCCTCTCACCACGGGCAACTCCAGAGTGGAAGAGAGTCCAACCCCTCTCAAGAGTACTGGTTCCAGATCCCAAGCCGTGTGTCGAGGTGAGTCCGACTATATCTAACGGTCTGATGAAGTTTCAACAATAAACAACAAACTTTGTATTATGAGAAAGAACCAGACTCATTCTTCAGGAATCCGAAAATAAGCTCTATTTTACGAGTTATGCACGAATTCGGATTCTCCTATAAAACGAATTCCTTAACTCAAACCATGTTAAGACTGCTTTGTCCTTCATATTTATTCATGTCTAATCAAGTTTCAATGATAAACAACGTTGTACTTTGTAGAATGAGAAAGAACTTCTTCAGCAATAAGCATCTCTCGACAAATGACGAAATACAGATTTTGCTATAAAATTAATTGCTATCAGCCTGACTTAAAACTGTTTGTCTTCCTTATTTATCCACTTCAAATCAAGTTTCAACAATTAAAAAAAATTTGTAGTTTGAGAAAGAACAACTTAATCTTGAGCAATCAGTATAAAAAGAGGGTAAGCAAAGGTGCGAATGTCAAACCATACATGATCAAAACAGGGAGCGGAGGTGTTTGGCTGAGACAAGGTGTGAATGTCCACCCATAATTAATGAAAAGCGGGCAACAAGTAGGTTCGAATGCCCAACCATACATCATCAAAAGCAGGAGTGGATATGTTCGGCTAGAAGAAGGTTTGAATGTCTGACCATAGTTTGTAAAAAGCGGGTAAGAAAAAGTTTGAATGCCCGAACATACACCATCAAAGGAGGGAGCGGAGGTGTTCCGCTGTAAGAAGGTGTGAATGTCCGACCATAGTTGGTAAAAAACGGGTAAGAAAAGGTTAAAATACCCGACTGTACACAATCAGTAGCGGGTGCGGAGTTGTTCGGCTACTAAAAGGTGTGAAAGTCCGACCATGGTTTGTAAAAAGCGGGTAAGAAAAGGTGCGAATGCCCGAAAATGTATGATCAAAAGAGGGAGCGGAGGTGTTTGGCTGCAAGAAGGTGTGAATGTACACCCATAATTACTGAAAAATGGGTAAGAAAAGGTGCGAATGCCCAACTATACATAATCAAAAGCAGGAGTGGATGTGTTCGGCTCCAAGAAGGGTTGAATGTCTGACCATAGTTTGTAAAAAGCAGGTAAGAAAAGGTTTGACTGCCCGAACATACACCATCAAAAGAGGGAGCGGAGGTGTTCCGCTGTAAGAAGGTGTGAATGTCCGACCATAGTTGGTAAAAAGCGGGTAAGAAAAGGTTAAAATACCCGACTGTACACAATCAATAGCGGGAGAGGAGGTGTTCAGCTGCAAGAAGGTGTGAATGTCCACCCATAATTCCTGAAAAATGGGTAAAAAAAGGTGCGAATGCCCAACCATACATTATCAAAAGCAGGTGTGAATGTCAGATCATAATTTGCAAAAAGCTGATGAGAAAGGGTGAGAATGCCCGACTATACACCATCAAATGCGGGAGCGGAGGTGTTCGGCTCTGAGTAGGTGTGAATGTCCGACCATAATTGCTGAAAAATGTGTTAGAAAAGGAAAGAATGCCGGACCATACATCATCAAAAGCGAGAGAGGTGGTGTTCGGCTGCAAAAAGGTGTAAATGTTCGACTAAAGTTTGTAAAAAGCGGGTAAGACATGGTGCGAATGCCTGACAAGGTATGATCAAAAGCAGGAGCGGAGGTGTTCAGCTGCAAGAAGGTCTAAATGTCCATCAATAATTGCTAGAAAACATGAAAGAAAATTTTCGAAAATCAAACCGCACATGATCATAAGTGGGAGAGGAGGTGTTCAGCTGCAAGAAGGTGTGAATGTCCACCCATTATTCCTGACAAATGGGTAAAAAAAAGGTGCGAATGCCCAACCATACATCATCAAAAGCAGGAGTGGATGTGTTCGGCTACAAGAAGGTGTGAACGTCCAACCAAAGTTTGTAAAAAGCAGTTAAGAAAAGGTTTGAATATCCAACCAAACATAATCAAAAGCGGGAGTATAGCTTTTCGACTGCAAGTAGGTGTGAATGTCAGATTATAATTTGCAAAAAGCTGATGAGAAAGGGTGAGAATGTCCGACTGCACACCATCAAATGCGGGAGCGGAGTTGTTCGGCTGTGAGTAGGTGTGAATCTCCGACCGTAATTTCTGAAACATGTGTTAGAAAAGGTAAGAATGCCGGTCCATACATCATCAAAAGCGAGAGAGGTGGTGTTCGGCTGCAAGTAGGTGTGAATGTCCAGCCATAATTACTCACAAACGGGTAAGAAAAGGTAGTATTGCCAGACCATACATAATCAAAACAGGGAGCGGAGGTGGTTCAGCTGCAAGAAGGTGTGAATGTCTCACTAAAGTTCAAATATATTAACAAAAGCGGGAGGAGAGGTCTTCGGATGAGAGTGGTTGAGAATTTCCAACCATAATCTATAAAATTCGGTGAAAAAAAGGTGTGATAGAACACTAAAAGGTGGAGCTGAAGTGTTCGGCTGCAAGAAGGTGTGAATGTCCGACTATATTTGGTGAAAAGCAGGTGAAGCAAGGTCTGAATGCCCAACCTTACATTATCAAAAGCGAGATCAGAGGTGTTTGGCTGCAAGAAGGCCATAGTTTGCCAAAAGCGGGTAAGCTGCGAATGACCAACTAAATATCAACAAAAGTGGGGGCGGAGGTCTTCGGATGCAACTGGGTGTGAATATCCCACCATACAAGTATGGTGGAGAGGAAGCTGTGAACAGCCGACCATAGTTTGCAAAAAGCGGGTGAGACAAGGTGCGAATGTCCAACCATACATGATCAAAACAGGGAGCCGAGGTGTTTGGCTGTGACAAGGTGTGAATGTCCACCCAAAATTAATGAAAACCGGGCAAAAAGTAGGTTTGAATGCCCAACCATACATCATCAAAAGAAGGAGTGGATGTGTTCGGCTACAAGAAGGTTTCAATGTCCGAGCATAGTTTGTAAAAAGCGGGTAAGAAAAGGTTCGAATGCCCAAACATACACCATCAAAAGAGGGAGCGGAGGTGTTCCGCTGTAAGAAGGTGTGAATGTCCGACCATAGTTGGTAAAAAGTGGGTAAGAAAAGGTTAAAATACCCGACTGTACACAATCAATAGGGGGAGCGGAGTTGTTCGGCTACAAGAAGATGTGAAAGTCCAACCATGGTTTGTAAAAAGCTGGTAAGAAAAGGTTCGAATGCCCGAATATATACCATCAAAAGCGGAAGCGGACGTGTTCGGCTGCAAGAAGGTGTGAACGTCCGACCAAAGTTTGTAAAAAGCAGTTAAGAAAAGGTTCGAATATCCAACAAAACATAATCAAAAGCGGGAGCAGAGCTGTTCGACTGCAAGTAGGTGTGAATGTCCAGCCATAATTACTCACAAAGGGGTAAGAAAAGGTAGTATTGCCAGACCATACATGATCAAAACAGGGAGCTGAGGTGGTTCAGCTGCAAGGTGTGAATGTCTGACTATAGTTTGTAAAAAGCGGGTAAGATAAGGTGCGAATGCCCTACAATGTATAATCAAAAGAGGGAGCAGAGGTTTTCGGCTACACGAAGGTTTGAATGTCCGACCATAGTTTGTAAAAAGCGGGTAAGAAAAGGTACAAATGCCTGACTATACACCATCAAAAGCGGGAGCGGAGATGTTCCGCTGTAAGACGATGTGAATGTCCGACCATAGTTGGTAAAAAGCGGGTAAGAAAAGGTTAAAATACCCGACTGTACACAATCAATAGCGGGAGCGGAGTTGTTTGGCTACAAGAAGGTGTGAAAGTCCAACCATCGTTTGTAAAAAGCTGGTAAGAAAAGGTTCGAATGCCCGAATATATACCATCAAAAGCGGAAGCGGAGGTGTTCGGCTGCAAGAAGGTGTGAACGTCCGACCAAAGTTGGCAAAAAGCAGTAAAGAAAAGGTTCGAATATCCAAACATAATTAAAAGCGAGAGAGATTGTGTTCAGCTGCAAGTAGGTGTGAATATCCAGCCATAATTACTCACAAACGGGTAAGAAAATGTAGTATTGCCAGACCATACATGATCAAAACAGGGAGCGGAGGTGGTTTAGCTGCAAAAAGGGGTGAATGTCCAACTAAAGTTCAAATATATTAACAAAAGCGGGAGGAGAGGTCTTCGGATTAGAGTGGTTGAAATTTCCAACCATAATCTATAAAATGCGGTGAAAAAAAAAGGTGTGAAGGAATTAATTTTATAGCAAAATCCGAAATCATGCATAACTCCGCATAAGGAACGTATTGCTCAACCAAAGGGATGCTTCTTTCTCAATTGGGTAATATGAGGAACTTTATGCTTGATACATTTTAGACATGGATAACTATGAAGGACAAAGCAATTCATTTTATAGGAAAATCCGAAATCGTGCAGGACTCATGAAAGTAAGCTTATTCTCGGATTCCTGATCCTCCAGTGTTGCTCTTTCCTATACTGCAAAATACAGCCTTGTTCTTTGTTGAAATCGATATAGACATTGATAAATATGAAGGACAAAGCAGTTTCCACTTTGTTTGAGTGAAGGAATTAATTTTATAGCAAAATCCCAAATCAAGCAGAACGTATGAAAATAAGCGTGTTTTCGGATTCCTGATCCTTCAGTGTTGCTATTTCTTCCACTGCAAAATACAATGTTGTTCTTTGTTGAAGTCAATCTAGACATTGATAAATATGAAGGACAAAGCAGTTTTAACATAGTTTGAGTAAAGGAATTCATTTTATACATAAAATCCCAAATCATGCAGAACGTATGAAAATAAGCTTATTCTCGGATTCCTGTTCCTTCAAGTGTTGCTCTTTCTACTACTGCAAAATACAATGTTGTTCTTTGTTGAAGTAAATCTAGACATTGATAAATATGAAGGACAAAGCAGTTTTCACTTGGTTTGAGTGAAGGAATTCATTTTATACATAAAATCCCAAATCATGCAGAACGTATGAAAAGAAGCTTATTCTTGGATTCCTGATCCTTCAGTGTTGCTTTTTCTTCTACTGCAAAATACAGTGTTGTTCTTTGTTGAAGTCGATCTAGACATTGATAAATATGAAGGACAAAGCAGTTTTAACTTGGTTTGAGTGAAGGAATTCATTTTATACATAAAATCCCAAATCATGCAGAACGTATGAAAATAAGCTTATTCTCGGATTACTGATCCTTCAGTGTTGCTCTTTCTTCTACTGCAAAATCCAGTGTTGTTCTTTGTTGAAGTCAATCTAGACATTGATAAATATGAAGGACAAAGCAGTTTTAACATAGTTTGAGTGAAGGCATTCATTTATAGTAAAATCAATAATCGTGCAGAACTCATGAAAATAAGCTTATTCTCGGATTACTGATCCTTCAGTGTTGCTCTTTCTTCTACTGCAAAATCCAGTGTTGTTCTTTGTTGAAGTCAATCTAGACATTGATAAATATGAAGGACAAAGCAGTTTTAACATAGTTTGAGTGAAGGCATTCATTTATAGTAAAATCAATAATCGTGCAGAACTCATGAAAATAAGCTTATTCTCGGATTCCTAAAACTTTTGATTTGCTCTTTCTTTACTGCAAAGTACAATGTTGTTCTTTGTTGAAGTCGATCTAGACATTGATAAATATGAAGGACAAAGCAGTTTTGACTTGGTTTGAGTGAAGGATTTGCAGCTGAAAACCTCCCGCTCCCGCTTTTGATTGTGTATAGTCGGAATTTCGAGCCTTTTCTTACCCGGTTTTTAGAAATTATGGTTGGACATTCACACCTTGCAGCTGAACCACCTCAGCTCCCTGTTTTGATCATGTATGGTCTGGCAATACTACCTTTTCTTACCCGTTTGTGAGTAATTATGGCTGGACATTCACACCTACTTGCAGTCCAACACCTCCGCTTCCGCTTTTGATGGTATATATTCGGGCATTCGAACCTTTTCTTACCAGCTTTTTACAAACCATGGTTGGACTTTCACACCTTCTTGTAGCTGAACACCTCCTCTCCCGCTATTGATTGTGTACAGTCGGGTATTTTAACCTTTTCTTACCCGCTTTTTACCAAATATGGTCGGACATTCACACCGTCTTACAGCGGAACACCTCTGCTCCCGCTTTTGATGGTGTATAGTCAGGCGCTTGAACCTTTTCTTACCAGCTTTTTACAAACTATGGTCGGACATTCAAACCTTCTTGTAGCCGAAAACCTCCGCTCCCTCTTTTGATTATACATTGTTGGGCATTCGCACCTTATTTACAAACTATAGTCAGACATTCACACCTTGCAGCTGAGCCACCTCAGCTCCCTGTTTTGATAGTGTATGTTCGGGCATTCGAACCTATTCTTACCCCCTTTTTACCAACTATGCTCGGAGATTCACACCTACTCACAGCCGAACAACTCCGCTCCCGCATTTGATGATGTCTTGTCCGGCATTCTAGCCTCTTCTAACACATTTTTCAGCAATTATGGTTGGACATTCACACCTACTCACAGCCGAACACTTCCGCTCCCGCATTTGATGGTGTATAGCCGGGCATTCTCACCCTTTCTCATCAGCTTTTTGCAAATTATGATCTGACATTCACACCTACTTGCAGTCGAACAGCTCTGCTCCCGCTTTTGATTATGTTTGGTTGGATATTCGAACCTTTTCTTAACTGCTTTTTACAAACTTTGGTCGGACGTTCACACCTTCTTGCAGCCGAACACATCCACTTCCACTTTTGATGGTATATATTCGGGCATTCGAACCTTTTCTTACCCGCTTTTTACAAACCGTGGTCGGACTTTCACACCTTCTTGTAGCCAAACAACTCCGCTCCCCCTATTGATTGTGTACAGTCGGGTATTTTAACCTTTTCTTACCCGCTTTTTACTAAATATGGTCGGACATTCACACCGTCTTACAGCGGAACACCTCCGCTCCCTCTTTTGATGGTCTATGTTCGGGCATTCGAACCTTTTCTTACCCGCTTTTTACAAACTATGGTCGGACATTCAAACTTTCTTGTAGCCGAACACATCCACTCCTGCTTTTGATGATGTATGGTTGGGCATTTTCACCTTTTCTTACCCATTTTTCAGTAATTATTGGTGGACATTCACACCTTCTTGCAGCTGAACAACTCCTCTCCCGCTTATGATCATGTGCGGTTTGATATTCGAAAATTTTCTTTCATGTTTTAAAGCAATTATTGATGGACATTCAAATCTTCTTGTAGCCGAACACATCCACTCCTGCTTTTGATGATGTATGGTAACCTTTTCTTACCCACTTTTTACAAACTATGGTCGGACATTCAAACCTTCTTGTACCTTAAAACCTCTGCTCCCTCTTTTGCTTATACATTGTCGGGCATTCGCACCTTATCTTACCCGCTTTTTACAAACTATAGTCAGACATTCACACCTTGGTGCTGAACCACCTCAGCTCCCTGTTTTGATCATGTATGGTCTGGCAATACTACCTTTTCTTACCCGTTTGTGAGTAATTATGGCTGGACATTCACACCTACTTGCAGTCGAATAGCTCTGCTCCCGCTTTTGATTATGTTTGGTTGGATATTCGAACCTTTTCTTAACTGCTTTTTACAAACTTTGGTCGGACGTTCACACCTTCTTGCAGCCGAACACCTCCGCTTCCGCTTTTGATGGTATATATTCGGGCATTCGAACCTTTTCTTACCAGCTTTTTACAAACCATGGTTGGACTTTCACACCTGCTTGTAGCCGAACAACTCCGCTCCCCCTATTGATTGTGTACAGTCGGGTATTTTAACCTTTTCTTACCCGCTTTTTACCAACTATGGTCGGACATTCAAACCTTCTTGTAGCCAAAAACCTCCGCTCCCTCTTTTGATCATACATTGTTGGGCATTCGCACCTTTTCTTACCCGTTTTTTACAAACCATGGTCGGACTTTCACACATTCTTGTAGCCAAACACATCTGCTCCCGCTATTGATTGTGTACAGTCGGGTATTTTAACCTTTTCTTACCCACTTTTTACCAACTATGGTCGGACATTCACACCGTCTTACAGCGGAACATCTCCGATCCCGCTTTTGATGGTGTATAGTCAGGCATTTGAACCTTTTCTTACCCGCTTTTTACAAACTATGGTCGGACATTCAAACCTTCTTGTAGCCGAAAACCTCTGCTCCCTCTTTTGATTATACATTGTCGTGCATTCGCACCTTATCTTACCCGCTTTTTACAAACTATAGTCAGACATTCACACCTTGGTGCTGAACCACCTCAGCTCCCTGTTTTGATCATGTATGGTCTGGCAATACTACCTTTTCTTACCCGTTTGTGAGTAATTATGGCTGGACATTCACACCTACTTGCAGTCGAACAGCTCTGCTCCCGCTTTTGATTATGTTTGGTTGGATATTCGAACCTTTTCTTAACTGCTTTTTACAAACTTTGGTCGGACGTTCACACCTTCTTGCAGCCGAACACTTCCGCTTCCGCTTTTGATGGTATATATTCGGGCATTCGAACCTTTTCTTACCAGCTTTTTACAAACCATGGTTGGACTTTCACACCTTCTTGTAGCCGAACAACTCCACTCACCCTATTGATTGTGTACAGTCGGGTATTTTAACCTTTTCTTACCCGCTTTTTACCAACTATGGTCGGACATTCACACCGTCTTACAGCAGAACACCTCCGCTCCCGCTTTTGATGGTGTATAGTCAGGCATTTGAACCTTTTCTTACCCGCTTTTTACAAACTATGGTCGGACATTCAAACCTTCTTGTAGCCAAAAACCTCCGCTCCCTCTTTTGATCATACATTGTCGGGCATTCGCACCTTTTCTTACCCGTTTTTTACAAACCATGGTCGGACTTTCACACATTCTTGTAGCCAAACACATCCGCTCCCGCTATTGATTGTGTACAGTCGGGTATTTTAACCTTTTCTTACCCACTTTTTACCAACTATGGTCGGACATTCACACCTTACAGCGGAACACCTCCGCTCCCTCTTTTGATGGTGTATGTTTGGGCATTCGAACCTTTTCTTACCCGCTTTTTACAAACTATGCTCGGACATTCAAACCTTCTTGTAGCCGAACACATCCACTCCTTCTTTTGATGATGTATGCTTGGGCATTCAAACCTACTTTTTACCCGCTTTTCATTAATTTTGGGTGGACATTCACACCTTGTCACAGCCAAACACCTCCGCTCCCTGTTTTGATCATGTATGGTTGGACATTCGCACCTTTTCTCACCCGCTTTTTGCAAACTATGGCCTTCATGCAGCCAAACACCTCTGATCTCGCTTTTGATGATGTAAGGTTGGGCATTCAGACCTTGCTTCACCTGCTTTTCACCAAATATAGTCGGACATTAAAACCTTCTTGCAGCCGAACACTTCCGCTCCACCTTTTAGTGTTTCTATCACACCTTTTTTTCACCGAATTTTATAGATTATGGTTGGAAATTCTCAACCACTCTCATCCGAAGACCTCTCCTCCCGCTTTTGTTAATATATTTGAACTTTAGTCGGACATTCACACCTTCTTGCAGCTGAACCACCTCCGCTCCCTGTTTTGATTATGTATGGTCTGGCAATACTACCTTTTCTTACCCGTTTTTGAGTAATTATGGCTGGACATTCACACCTACTTGCAGCCGAACACCACCTCTCTCGCTTTTGATGATGTATGGACCGGCATTCTTACCTTTTCTAACACATTTTTCAGAAATTACGGTCGGAGATTCACACCTACTCACAGCCGAACAACTCCGCTCCCGCATTTGATGGTGTGCAGTCGGACATTCTCACCCTTTCTCATCAGCTTTTTGCAAATTATGATCTGACATTCACACCTGCTTGCAGTCGAAAAGCTATGCTCCCGCTTTTGATTATGTTTGGTTGGATATTCAAACCTTTTCTTAACTGCTTTTTACAAACTTTGGTTGGACGTTCACACCTTCTTGTAGCCGAACACATCCACTCCTGCTTTTGATGATGTATGGTTGGGCATTCGCACCTTTTTTTTACCCATTTGTCAGGAATAATGGGTGGACATTCACACCTTCTTGCAGCTGAACACCTCCTCTCCCACTTATGATCATGTGCGGTTTGATTTTCGAAAATTTTCTTTCATGTTTTCTAGCAATTATTGATGGACATTTAGACCTTCTTGCAGCTGAACACCTCCGCTCCTGCTTTTGATCATACCTTGTCAGGCATTCGCACCATGTCTTACCCGCTTTTTACAAACTTTAGTCGAACATTTACACCTTTTTGCAGCCGAACACCACCTCTCTCGCTTTTGATGATGTATGGTCCGGCATTCTTTCTTTTTCTAACACATTTTTCAGCAATTATGGTCGGACATTCACACCTACTCAGAGCCGAACACCTCCGCTCCCGCATTTGATGGTGTATAGTCGGGCATTCTCACCCTTTCGCATCAGCTTTTTGCAAATTATGATCTGACATTCACACCTGCTTTTGATAATGTATGGTTGGGCATTCGCACCTTTTTTTACCCATTTTTCAGGAATTATGGGTGGAAATTCACACCTTCTTGCAGCTGAACACCTCCTCTCCTTCTTATGATCATGTGCGGATGATATTCGAAAATTTTCTTTCATGTTTTAAAGCAATTATTGATGGACACTCAGACCTTCTTGCAGCTGAACCACTCTGCTCCCGCTTTTGATGGTGTATAGTCGGGCTTTCGAGCCTTTCCTTCCCGGTTTTTACAAATTATGGTTGGACATTCAGACCTTCTTGCAGCCGAACACCTCCGCTCCCTCTTTTGATCATACATTGTCGGGCATTCGAACCTTTTCTTACCAGCTTTTTACAAACCATGGTTGAACTTTCACACCTTCTTGTAGCCGAACAACTCCGCTCCCGCTATTGATTGTGTACAGTCAGGTATTTTAACCTTTTCTTACCCGCTTTTTACCAACTATGGTCAGACATTCACACCTTCTTACAGCGGAACACCTCCGCTCCCTCTTTTGATGGTGTATGTTTGGGCATTCGAACCTTTTCTTACCCGCTTTTTACAAAATATGCTCGGACATTCAAACCTTCTTGTAGCCGAACACATCCACTCCTGCTTTTGATGATGCATGGTTGGGCATTCAAACCTACTTGTTGCCCACTTTTCATTAGTTTTGGGTGGACATTCACACCTTGTCACAGCCAAACACCTCCGCTCCCTGTTTTGATCATGTATGGTTGGACATTCGCACCTTTTTTTCACCCGCTTTTTGCCAACTATGGTCGGCTTTTCACAGCTTCCTCTCCACCATACTTGTATGGTGGGATATTCACACCCAGTTGCATCCGAAGACCTTTTGTTGATATTTAGTCGGTCATTCGCAGCTTACCTGCTTTTGGCAAACTATGGCCTTCATGCAGCCAAACACCTCTGATCTCGCTTTTGATGATGTAAGGTTGGGCATTCAGACCTTGCTTCACCTGCTTTTCACCAAATATAGTAGGACATTCACACCTTCTTGCAGCCGAACACTTCCGCTCCACCTTTTAGTGTTCTATCACACCTTTTTTTCACCGCATTTTATAGATTATGGTTGGAAATTCTCAACCACTCTCATCCGAAGACCTCTCCTCCCGCTTTTGTTCATATATTTGAACTTTAGTCGGACATTCACACCTTCTTGCAGCTGAACCACCTCCGCTCCCTGTTTTGATCATATATGGTATGGCAATACTACCTTTTCCTACCCTTTTGTTATTAATTATGGCTGGACATTCACACCTACTTGCAGCCGAACACCACCTCTCCCGCTTTTGATGATGTATGGACCGGCATTCTTACCTTTTCTAACACATTTTTCAGCAATTATGGTCGGAGATTCACACTTACTCACAGCCGAATAACTCCGCTCCCGCATTTGATGGTGTATAGTCGGGCATTCTCACCCTTTCTCATCAGCTTTTTGCAAATTATGATCTGACATTCACACCTGCTTTTGATAATGTATGGTTGGGCATTCGCACCTTTTCTTACCCATTTTTCAGTAATTATGGGTGGACATTCACACCTTCTTGCAGCCGAACACCTCCTCTCCCGCTATTGATTGTGTACAGTCGGGTATTTTAACCTTTTCTTACCCGCTTTTTACCAAATATGGTCGGACATTCACACCGTCTTACAGCGGAACACCTCTGCTCCCGCTTTTGATGGTGAATAGTCAGGCGCTTGAACCTTTTCTTACCTGCTTTTTACAAACTATGGTCGGACATTCAAACCTTCTTGTAGCCGAAAACCTCCGCTCCCTCTTTTGATTATACATTGTTGGGCATTCGCACCTTATTTACAAACTATAGTCAAACATTCACACCTTGCAGCTGAGCCACCTTAGCTCCCTGTTTTGATAGTGTATGTTCGGGCATTCCAACCTATTCTTACCCCCTTTTTACAAACTATGCTCGGAGATTCACACCTACTCACAGCCGAACAACTCCGCTCCCGCATTTGATGATGTCTTGTCCGGCATTCTAGTCTCTTCTAACACATTTTTCAGCAATTATGGTTGGACATTCACACCTACTCACAGCCGAACCCTTCCGCTCCCGCATTTGATGGTGTATAGCCGGGCATTCTCACCCTTTCTCATCAGCTTTTTGCAAATTATGATCTGACATTCACACCTACTTGCAGTCGAACAGCTCTGCTCCCGCTTTTGATTATGTTTGGTTGGATATTCGAACCTTTTCTTAACTGCTTTTTACAAACTTTGGTCGGACATTCACACCTTGGTGCTGAACCACCTCAGCTCCCTGTTTTGATCATGTATGGTCTGGCAATACTACCTTTTCTTACCCGTTTGTGAGTAATTATGGCTGGACATTCACACCTACTTGCAGTCGAACAGCTCTGCTCCCGCTTTTGATTATGTTTGGTTGGATATTCGAACCTTTTCTTAACTGCTTTTTACAAACTTTGGTCGGACGTTCACACCTTCTTGCAGCCGAACACCTCCGCTTCCGCTTTTGATGGTATATATTCGGGCATTCGAACCTTTTCTTACAAGCTTTTTACAAACCATGGTTGGACATTCACACCTTCTTACAGCGGAACACCTCCGCTCCCTCTTTTGATGGTGTATGTTTGGGCATTCGAACCTTTTCTTACCCGCTTTTTACAAACTATGCTCGGACATTCAAACCTTCTTGTAGCCGAACACATCCACTCCTGCTTTTGATGATGTATGGTTGGGCATTTTCACCTTTTCTTACCCATTTTTCAGTAATTATGGGTGGACATTCACACCTTCTTGCAGCTGAACAACTCCTCTCCCGCTTATGATCATGTGCGGTTTGATATTCGAAAATTTTCTTTCATGTTTTAAAGCAATTATTGATGGACATTCAAATCTTCTTGTAGCCGAACACATCCACTCCTGCTTTTGATGATGTATGGTTTGGCATTCGCACCCTTTTTTTACCCATTTTTCAGGAATTTTGGGTGGACATTCAGACCTTCTTGCAGCCGAAAACCTCCGCTCCCTCTTTTGATCATACATTGTCGGGCATTCGCACCTTATCTTACCCGGTTTTTACAAACTATAGTCAGACATTCACACCTTGCAGCTGAACCACCTCCGCTCCCTGTTTTGATCATGTATGGTCTGGCAATACTACCTTTTCTTACCCGTTTGTGAGTAATTAATCCCAAAATATTGAGCATAAAATAAGTCTTTATGCTGATGATGTATTACTTTTCCTTCAGAACTCACAGACGTCTCTCAGTCACACGATCACACTCATAAATAAATTCTCAGCACTTTCTGACTACTCTATCAACTGGTCTAAGACCACAGTTCTGCCCATTAACTGTAGGGTCCATAATATACCTGCGATCACTTTACAGTCAGGAAATATTAGATATTTAGGCATAAACATTTCCTCCAGGCTCTCAGAGCTAACAAAGCTAAATTATGTGCAATTATTAAAGACAGTAGAGGACGATCTCTCGTTGGAAGTCCTTACCTATATCACTTATGGGGAGAGTTACATCCATTAAAATTATGATACTACCAAAAGTTAACTATTTGTTCTCAATGATCCCCATAAAACCATCTGCTACTTGGTTTAAGTCACTAGATTCATGCATCTCCAAATTTCTGTGGAAAAACAAACCACCACGTATTAGTTTAAAAACCCTACAGAAGACCAAGGACAGTGGTGGATTAGATTTACCTCATTTTCAGCACTATTCCTTAGACAATAGGTTACAATATATATCAAAATGGTTTAAACCTGGTTGTTGTCACAGTTCCCAGAGACGTTGTAATCGTTGAGGATTCTATATTCACCCCCTCATTAGAGGCACGTAATGCAGATTGATGACACTGAATCTTCTTCTCTGTTCATTGCTGGCATCATTCCCAGCATCGTAAGTGTTCGTGGCATTGTTAGCCTCTTCTTCTGGATCTTGATATCGAGAATCCTTTTGTATTTCTGGTTTGTCAGTCCTCTGTCTTCGTTCACCGGAGTCTTTGTCTTTTTGTCCTTGAGTTTGGTGATTTTTTCTTCTTTTGATACCTTGACACAATGTGACAGGTGATACCACGTGGGAGATCCTGTAACTTGGATTGCTGTCCCTGTGCTGCGAAATGGCTGTGCTGCTCAAATGGTCTCTTCTTCATCATGGTTACATGCTGCCATTCCGACATCTCGCCATTCCGACATGGGTCTCCAATTGTCGGAATGGCGACACTTAATTTTTTATCAAACGTCCCACCATTCCGACACTTTTTTCCTCCTATGGTCGGAATGGCGGTATGTTTTTTGTTTTTTTTTAACATACCGCCATTCCGACAGTTCCTTTTAATAGCCTATTTTTTACCCAAAACATTTTGCACTAATAATATGCCGGCGCAAATACGCCCTAAAGTTTGGCGCACAAGCTTTGCACATGCAGAGGCCACAGCCTCGCAAACAAACTTTAATAATCTATTATCAAAATCCCCTGAATTTCAAATATAAAAATACAGATATTAATGTAACTCTGGCGAGACTGAAACTGATTAAGCAGAAATACAGTGTCAGTGAGCTGCCACAGCAGCCAGCTGGAGCGGAGCTCTCCACAGAGCCCATGCGTCTTTTGCACGCTGTCATCATATGCAAAAGTAATAATTGCAATTACAGATATCACGGCTACTGCACAGGACACAGTTGCGAGCACTCTGCCTTGCCTTGCCAATAGGAGAAGAGAGAAATGACAGCATAGAATGTATAAAACACAACAAAATGCAGTAAAAACGTTTATTCATGTTATTCACGTGATTTATGAGTACTCACTCCAATTTTGGGAAGCGCGGATGGGTTTTGCGCATTTGGCACAAACACACAGCCGCAACGGTTGTAGCTTTATACAGCCTGTTGATATCTTAAGGACCTAAACTGGTCACACCTGGGAGTAAATGTCATGTAGAGATTGTTTTTACATGACATTACAGCTGAACATATAGCTTTCATCCACAAACCAACGTGGGAGAGCCCGAAGACGCATGTGCCAGACGCACATAGGCATGCGTAAAACCAATTTTGACCACTTCATACTGTTTATTTGCTTTCTTTTAGTTAACTTTCGTTTCTTTTGGATTCTTGTGCGTGTTATGGAGCCGTTTTGGTCCATGTTTGTAAGCCTTTTTTTCCTGGATTAAATTTTCGGAAGTTGAAACAAGTGGCATTGGAGTGTGTGATTGAAAACCACCGCGGACTGCTTCTCCTCCTCCAGTTGCCGAGACTTTGTGTTTTTAATAATGCTTGTCTATAAACATGTGTTAAACATATAAATTGCATGAACAGAAAGAAGGGACTCACCTGTTGAGTAACACACATTTCCTTATACGGAAAGCCTTGTCGGAATGGTGGGACATTTGAACGTCAGAATAGTGGGATGTCGCAATGGTGGGATGTCGGAATGGTGGGACGTTTGCATGTCGGAATGGTGGTATGTCGGAATGGTGGTATGTCGGAATGGTGGGATGTCGGAATAGCGGGATGTCGGAATGGCGGGATTTCGGAATGGGTGTTGCCACCCCCTTCATCATATACACAGTTATTTATACATCACCTTCCACCATGAAGCGTTGTCCCTTTTTGTTTCTCTCTTTGTTCTTAAAATGCTGTTATGCATGTCTAAACCAATCCATTAAATTAGATCATTTTGGCAGTAAAGCGATCTACAATGTGCTTGGTCGCAAAGCTGCTCATCTGTGGTAAACAGCTCTTCAGAAAGGCATTCTTCAATTGATTTCACTAATTCTATGTAATAATTTTGTGATTTCCTACAAAACTACACTTCTTCTCCCATCTGTCTGAGTATTTAATATTGTCTGGGTCCCGTTAAAACATGTATTTTTCCCATCTAATTCCTTGTTTGCTTTAAAACAAGTATTCCCCATTTTCTATCCCTTCAGTAGCCAATCAGTTTGTATGGAGTACACTGGAGCAACTTGACTGATCAGTAAAACACTGCTTTTGTTGTCACCGCAAGGCTTCCCCCGTTGGTTGTTTCACTGAGACACTACTGAGTAACTATAACTCAACACAGTTTATACACATAACATTCATATACATACTAACAAACAAACAAACAATTATTTATCGCAATTTTCTCATCTCTGTTTGAACGTACACCCAGGTAAATATTCCTGTAGTCTTCTCATACCGACTATGGACCCATTCATTGTTTAACTTCACTGTTTTGCAAATCCTAATTAAATATTACACATTGACATTGAACTTTACTTGATAAGCAGGTCTTCATTGCATTCAGCAGCCTATATGTGAGCATCTATGTGTAAGCTGTTCTTCTTTGCATTTATCAGCAGCAAGCAATTCTTCATTGCACATGCATATGAAAATAGTAAAACAATTCCAATGCGTTAGCGAAACCTTCTATATCAGGAGTGTCCATCATGATGCTGGGAATAGAACCTCTTTCCCAGAATAGTTCAACCTTCATTACTCAACTGATCATAACTCCGCAATGAGCACATTTCAAAGTATCATTCCTCTACATATATTCAAAAATCTATGTGTAAATGTTTAATATTTCTTATATTTGTTGATGTCATTCTGTGTGCATGTGGCCTAAACCCAATCTCTGTGTGGCAATTTTAATTTAAACAAGTTGAACTCTGCCTCTGATCATTTAAAAAAGGTGTGTACCAATATCAACCTTTCTCAGGTAATTACAGATCCTACAAAACCAAAGAGATCCTTCAAGGTTGTCCCTGATTGGCTCAATCTTAGCAAATCAAAGGTAGAAAATCCGCAGTATCTGAACTTGGTGTTAGTTATCACTGCTCAATAGCCTGTATCAGAATTGCAAAAATGAAAACATTAGGTCCACGCTTGGTATCCAGATCCTGAAACATCTCCATGAGCAGGCTTTTTTTTAACTGATCTGTTGAATAGTTATATGACACTGTTAAAATCCCAGATGAAGATCTAGCACTTGACCATTTTTGTAAATCTTCTAATTCCATAGTTGATAAACACGCCCCTTTTAAAAAGTATAGAACTTAGAACAGGTCTATCCCTGGCTTTCGGCAGAACTGTCTTCTTTACTTTTTTTTCCCCTTGTCCTGTTCAGCATTATGTCAGAAGAATTGTAGTCTGAATACCTTTGATGCCAAACAGATTTGTTTTGCCAAGGGAAGTTTTATAAATGTAAAGCTCCCCTTGATGCCAATTTATTTATTTCTGTTTACAATATATGACATGAACTGAACTGAACCGGACCGGGGGACAAGGAAAGAAGAAGAGGAAAGAAGAGGAAACAGAAAAAAAATAGAAACAAAAACCAGACAACCAGCTGCTACACCTGTAAAAAACAAAACAGACAACAATCCATGGCCTATGAGGGGAATCCAGCCTTAGCGCCACCAGGAGCACCTGAAAGCAGACAAGCAGAGAAAAAACAAACACACAAACAAACAAAAACAAGCACAAGAAGCGGCAATCGCATACAACACAGCTGTGGATATAGATGACCTGAGACGACATGATAATACATCAACTGCTTAGTGACCATGCTACTGGACTAATGAATGTGTGTGTGTGTGTGTGTGTGAGAACATGCAACACCCATGGCACAGGACCTACATGATAACCGTGCTTAGTTATGAGTGTATAAGCGTAGAGGGCCACAATCCACAGCCCCCCCCCAAGCAATCAGAAGCAGGCAGAGAGGGCCACAAGACCCAGGCCACCAGCAGCCCCCACAGAGCACAGAACCCAGGCAGCCCACCGCAAGGGCAACCACGCATCCACCCAGAAGACTGCAGAGGAAGCCCCCGGAAAGAGCCCCCATAAGCATAGGGCAGAGGCACTCCGGGAACCAGGGGCAACAGCCCACCGACCCCGCCAGGCCCCAGCCGCCCAGACATGGGCCGTGCACTGGACCTGGGCCCCAGGAGCCCGAGCGCCCCCAAACCCCCCGGCAGAGGCCCCACCCAATACCCAGGAGGGCCAAGCGCCCCAGACAGCCACAAAGTGGGTCAGCACCTGCCCCAGCGCCCCTGGCCAAGTGCCCTGGGAGTCAAGACGTGCCCACAAGTGGGTGAAGTCGCGAGCAGTGGGGAGAGGCAACGCTGATGCCCCATCGGGAGAAACACAGGCAGGCCAGGCGACAGCAAGTCCCAGATCCAGGCCCAATCATTACCACACACACTTTCACGTCCCATACATCCACACATCCACACATCCATCCACATTACTTAAGTGCCTTGAGATGACAATTGTTGTAATCTGGCGCTATATAAATAAATAAAAATTGAATCCTACCTCCCTCGACTCTGCTGGGGTGCAGTGCAGCGGGCACACCAAGAGGCCAGCAACCCCCCAGCCACCACAGACCCCGAACCAGCAGAACAATTAATTAATCCTCCTGGCCCCTCCTGCCCCGAGCAGACACCAGGAAGCAGGGGTGTGCGAAGAAGACCCCTCCCCTCACCCTTCTGGCTCTTCAATATTTTCTAATAGTGAGCAATTAAAATTGAGGGGCAGCCAAACTTGTAGAACTGGGAGCGCGGCACTCTGGGCAGCCTACATACCCAAAGAGCCCCGCCCACCAGATGCCACTCAGTGTAACCACCCCCCAAGACCTAATGTGTGTGTGTGAGTGTGTTTGATAAGTACTAATGTCTAAGGTGTAATTAAAACAGGGGCAGGGAACTGCAGAGTGCAACCAAAGGGGACCACCTACGTGGCCCCATCCACTGCACCCCACCGAACACACACGCCCCCAAAACCCTTCATGTGTGAGTGTGTGCTGTGTACAGGAGCCAGAAGGGAGAGGGGTATGGGGATATATAACGGGGGAGCTACTCTCCCCCAGAGAGGGCAGCCAGGGACTGGCTGCAATAGGCATCCCCGCTACCTGGGAGCCAACAATGGGCAGGAGGGCCTGATGTCCACCAGGCTCGGGGCCTGCAGCGACCATATTCCGGGAGCTACTGTACCCCCAGAAGGTACCCATCCCGCCCCACCCCACTCAACCCAACCCCACCCAGGAGGACCTCTACAAAAAAACAAACAAATAACATCAAAAAACAAACAAACAAACCACCCGGTCACACCAGTCGCAGCAGCCCGGGCCTGAGACCCACCATCACCCAGCAACCCACCACCACCACTATGTGATAAAACTAATCAGAGGGGACCAGAGAGAATGAAATTCAGCCAATTGATGTTTTGAGGAGGCAGACATTGTTTCCATGCTAATATAATCTAAAAGAAAATTTCTAAACTGGTTAATACACAGATTGTTCTTCGCTTTCTAGTTCATGAGAATAGTTTTCTTTGCGATACATAACACTGTGACAACCATGTGTGCTGAGTTAATTTCCATGTTGATGTTGTCTAAGTCACCCAGTATGCACAGTGTGGGGCATGCAGGGATGCTACACTTTAGCCATGTTGATAGGTCCTCACAGACTTCAAGCCAGAACTTCTGGACAGGCGCAGAAAAACCACAAAGCGTGTGCATAATCATCAGGTGTGTTATCTGTGCAATGATAGCAGATGTTTGAGTGTGTTAGACCCATCCTGAACATCCTTTGTCCTGTATAGTGTGTTCTATGAAGGATTTTGTATTGTATGAGCTGTAAATTAGGATTTCGAGTCTTTATGAAGGTGTTCAAACATATTTGTGGTTAGAAGCTATGACCAGAACTGATGGATAAATCTGCCTCCCATTTTGAGGATGGAAGAGACATTGTGTCATCTATCTTAGACAATAATTTATATATTTTTGATAGTAGTTTTGGGGTACAGATGCTTAGAAATTCTGCTACCCTAGTCGGGGGTTGTAAGTCTGGTTGGTGGAGGATATATCCATCCATCCATCCATCATCTGCCGCTTATCCGGGGGTCGGGTCGCGGGGGCAGCAGCTTGAGCAGAGAAACCCAGACGTCTCTGTCCCCGGCCACTTCCTCCAGCTCTTCCGGGGGGACCCCGAGGCGTTCCCAGGCCAGCCGAGAGACATAGTCTCTCCAACGTGTCCTGGGTCTCCCCCGGGGTCTCCTCCCAGTGGGACGTGCCCGGAACACCTCCCCAGGGAGGCGCCCAGGGGGCATCCTAACCAGATGCCCGAGCCACCTCATCTGACTCCTCTCAATGCGGAGGAGCAGCGGTTCTACTCCGAGCCCCTCCCGGATGACTGAGCTTCTCACCCTATCTCTAAGGGAGAGCCCAGACACCCTGCGGAGGAAACCCATTTCGGCCGCTTGTATTCGCGATCTTGTTCTTTCGGTCACTACCCACAACTCGTGACCATAGGTGAGGATGGGAACGTAGATTGACCAGTAAGTAGAGAGCTTCGCCTTCTGGCTCAGCTCCCTCTTCACAACGACGGGTCGGTGCAGAGCCTGCAACACTGCAGGCGCCGCACCGATCCGCCCGTCAATCTCCCGCTCCATTCGTCCGTCACTCGTGAACAAGACCCCGAGATACTTGAACTCCTCCTCTTGGGGAAGGATCTCATTCCCGACCCGGAGAGAGCATTCCACCCTTTTCCGGCTGAGAACCATAGTCTCGGATTTGGAGGTGCTGATTCTCATCCCAGCCGCTTCACACTCGGCTGCGAATCACTCCAGTGAGAGCTGAAGGTCACGGCCTGACGACGCTAACAGAACCACATCATCTGCAAAAAGCAGAGACCCGATTCTGAGGTCGCCAAATGGGACACCCTCAACGCCCTGGCTCCGCCTAGAAATTCTGTCCATAAAAGTTAGGAACAGAATCGGTGACAAAGGGCAGCCCTGACGGAGTCCAACTCTCACCGGAAACGTATCCGACTTACTGCCGGCAATGCGGACCAAACTCTGGCACCGGTCATACAGAGACCGAACGGCCCCTATCAAGGGGTCCGGCACTCCATATTCCCGGAGCACCCCCCACAGGACTCCACGAGGGACACGGTCGAACGCTTTCTCCAAGTCCACAAAACACATGTAGACTGGTTGGGCGAACTCCCATGCACCCTCCAGGATCCTGCCGAGGGTATAGAGCTGGTCCACTGTTCCACGGCCAGGACGAAAGCCACACTGCATCTCCTGAATCCGAGGCTCGATTATCCGACGGATCCTCCTCTCCAATACCCCCGAATAGACCTTACCAGGGAGGCTGAGGAGTGTGATACCCCTATAGTTGGAACACACCCTCCGGTCCCCCTTTTTAAAGAGGGGGACCACCACCCCAATCTGCCAGTCCAGAGGCACTGTCCCCGATGTCAACGCGATACTGCAGAGGCGTGTCAGCCAAGACAGCCCTACAACATCCAGAGCCTTGAGAAACTCAGGACGGACCTCATCCACCCCCGGGGCCTTGCCACCGAGGAGCTTTTTAACCACCTCGGCAACCTCAGCCCCAGAAATGGGAGGCCCCGTCTCCGAGCTCTCCGACTCTGCCTCTTCCGAGCACGTGTTGGTAGGATTGAGGAGTTCCTCGAAGTACTCCCCCCACCGACTCACAACATCCCTAGTTGAGGTCAGCAAAGCCCCGTCCCCACTGTAAACAGTGTTGACTGTGAGCCGCTTCCCCCCCCCTGAGACGCCGGATGGTGGACCAGAATCTTTTCGAGGCCGTCCGGAAATCATTCTCCATGGTCTCACCGAACTCCTCCCAGGCCCGAGTTTTTGCCTCACAACCGCCGAAGCCGTGGCCCGTCTGGCCCGTCGGTACCTATCAGCTTCTTCCAGGGTCCCACTGGCCAAAAAGGCCCGATAGGACTCCTTCTTCAGCTTGACGGCTTCCCTCACCACTGGTGTCCACCAGCAGGTTCGAGGGTTGCCACCACGACAGGCACCGACCACCTTACGGCCACAACTCCGACCAGCTGCCTCGGCAATGGAGTCACGGAACATGGCCCATTCGGACTCAATGTCCCCCACCTCAAATATGGTTGAAGCTCTGCCGGAGGTGGAAGTTAAAGCTCCTTCTGACGGGGGATTCTGACAAACGCGCCCAGCAGACCCTCACAATACGTTTGGGCCTGCCAGGTCTGATCGGCATCCTCCCCCACCAGCGGAGCCAACTCACCACCAGGTGGTGATCAGTTGACAGCTCCGCCCCTCTCTTCACCCGAGTGTCCAGGACATACGGCCGCAAGTCCGATGATACAACCACAAAGTCGATCATCGAACTGCGGCCAAGGGTGTCCTGGTGCCAAGTGCACATATGGACACCCTTATGCCTGAACATGGTGTTCGTTATGGACAGTCTATGACTGGCACAGAAGTCCAACAACATAACACCACTCTGATTCAGATCGGGGGGGCCGTTCCTCCCAATCACACCCCTCCAGGTCTCACTGTCATTGCCCACGTGAGCATTGAAGTCCCCCAGCAGAATGAGGGAGTCTCCGGTAGGAGCATTCTCCAGTGCCTCCCCCAGAGACTCCAAAAAGGGTAGGTACTCTGAACTGCTGTTTGGCGCATAGGCACAAACAACAGTCAGGACTCGTCCCCCCACCCAAAGGCGGAGGGAGGCTACCCTCTCGTTCACTGGGGTAAACCCCAATGTACTGGCACACAGCCGGGGGGCAATAAGTATGCCCACACCTGCTCTGCGCCTCTCACCACGGGCAACTCCAGAGTGGAAGAGAGTCCAACCCCTCTCAAGAGTACTGGTTCCAGATCCCAAGCCGTGTGTCGAGGTGAGTCCGACTATATCTAACGGTCTGATGAAGTTTCAACAATAAACAACAAACTTTGTATTATGAGAAAGAACCAGACTCATTCTTCAGGAATCCGAAAATAAGCTCTATTTTACGAGTTATGCACGAATTCGGATTCTCCTATAAAACGAATTCCTTAACTCAAACCATGTTAAGACTGCTTTGTCCTTCATATTTATTCATGTCTAATCAAGTTTCAATGATAAACAACGTTGTACTTTGTAGAATGAGAAAGAACTTCTTCAGCAATAAGCATCTCTCGACAAATGACGAAATACAGATTTTGCTATAAAATTAATTGCTATCAGCCTGACTTAAAACTGTTTGTCTTCCTTATTTATCCACTTCAAATCAAGTTTCAACAATTAAAAAAATTTTGTAGTTTGAGAAAGAACAACTTAATCTTGAGCAATCAGTATAAAAAGAGGGTAAGCAAAGGTGCGAATGTCAAACCATACATGATCAAAAGAGGGAGCGGAGGTGTTTGGCTGAGACAAGGTGTGAATGTCCACCCATAATTAATGAAAAGCGGGCAACAAGTAGGTTCGAATGCCCAACCATACATCATCAAAAGCAGGAGTGGATATGTTCGGCTACAAGAAGGTTTGAACGTCTGACCATAGTTTGTAAAAAGCGGGTAAGAAAAGGTTTGAATGCCCGAACATACACCATCAAAGGAGGGAGCGGAGGTGTTCCGCTGTAAGAAGGTGTGAATGTCCGACCATAGTTGGTAAAAAACGGGTAAGAAAAGGTTAAAATACCCGACTGTACACAATCAGTAGCGGGTGCGGAGTTGTTCGGCTACTAAAAGGTGTGAAAGTCCGACCATGGTTTGTAAAAAGCGGGTAAGAAAAGGTGTGAATGCCCGAAAATGTATGATCAAAAGAGGGAGCGGAGGTGTTTGGCTGCAAGTAGGTGTGAATGTACACCCATAATTACTGAAAAATGGGTAAGAAAAGGTGCGAATGCCCAACTATACATAATCAAAAGCAGGAGTGGATGTGTTCGGCTCCAAGAAGGGTTGAATGTCTGACCATAGTTTGTAAAAAGCAGGTAAGAAAAGGTTTGACTTCCCGAACATACACCATCAAAAGAGGGAGCGGAGGTGTTCCGCTGTAAGAAGGTGTGAATGTCCGACCATAGTTGGTAAAAAGCGGGTAAGAAAAGGTTAAAATACCCGACTGTACACAATCAATAGCGGGAGAGGAGGTGTTCAGCTGCAAGAAGGTGTGAATGTCCACCCATAATTCCTGAAAAATGGGTAAAAAAAGGTGCGAATGCCCAACCATACATTATCAAAAGCAGGTGAGAATGTCAGATCATAATTTGCAAAAAGCTGATGAGAAAGGGTGAGAATGCCCGACTATACACCATCAAATGCGGGAGCGGAGGTGTTCGGCTCTGAGTAGGTGTGAATGTCCGACCATAATTGCTGAAAAATGTGTTAGAAAAGGAAAGAATGCCGGACCATACATCATCAAAAGCGAGAGAGGTGGTGTTCGGCTGCAAAAAGGTGTAAATGTTCGACTAAAGTTTGTAAAAAGCGGGTAAGACATGGTGCGAATGCCTGACAAGGTATGATCAAAAGCAGGAGCGGAGGTGTTCAGCTGCAAGAAGGTCTAAATGTCCATCAATAATTGCTAGAAAACATGAAAGAAAATTTTCGAAAATCAAACCGCACATGATCATAAGTGGGAGAGGAGGTGTTCAGCTGCAAGAAGGTGTGAATGTCCACCCATTATTCCTGACAAATGGGTAAAAAAAAGGTGCGAATGCCCAACCATACATCATCAAAAGCAGGAGTGGATGTGTTCGGCTACAAGAAGGTGTGAACGTCCAACCAAAGTTTGTAAAAAGCAGTTAAGAAAAGGTTTGAATATCCAACCAAACATAATCAAAAGCGGGAGTATAGCTTTTCGACTGCAAGTAGGTGTGAATGTCAGATTATAATTTGCAAAAAGCTGATGAGAAAGGGTGAGAATGTCCGACTGCACACCATCAAATGCGGGAGCGGAGTTGTTCGGCTGTGAGTAGGTGTGAATCTCCGACCGTAATTTCTGAAACATGTGTTAGAAAAGGTAAGAATGCCGGTCCATACATCATCAAAAGCGAGAGAGGTGGTGTTCGGCTGCAAGTAGGTGTGAATGTCCAGCCATAATTACTCACAAACGGGTAAGAAAAGGTAGTATTGCCAGACCATACATGATCAAAACAGGGAGCGGAGGTGGTTCAGCTGCAAGAAGGTGTGAATGTCTCACTAAAGTTCAAATATATTAACAAAAGCGGGAGGAGAGGTCTTCGGATGAGAGTGGTTGAGAATTTCCAACCATAATCTATAAAATTCGGTGAAAAAAAGGTGTGATAGAACACTAAAAGGTGGAGCGGAAGTGTTCGGCTGCAAGAAGGTGTGAATGTCCGACTATATTTGGTGAAAAGCAGGTGAAGCAAGGTCTGAATGCCCAACCTTACATTATCAAAAGCGAGATCAGAGGTGTTTGGCTGCAAGAAGCCCATAGTTTGCCAAAAGCGGGTAAGCTGCGAATGACCAACTAAATATCAACAAAAGTGGGGGCGGAGGTCTTCGGATGCAACTGGGTGTGAACATCCCACCATACAAGTATGGTGGAGAGGAAGCTGTGAAAAGCCGACCATAGTTGGCAAAAAGCGGGTGAAAAAAAGGTGCGAATGTCCAACCATACATGATCAAAACAGGGAGCGGAGGTGTTTGGCTGTGACAAGGTGTGAATGTCCACCCAAAATTAATGAAAAGCGGGCAAAAAGTAGGTTTGAATGCCCAAGCATACATCATCAAAAGAAGGAGTGGATGTGTTCGGCTACAAGAAGGTTTGAATGTCCGAGCATAGTTTGTAAAAAGCGGGTAAAAAAAGGTTCGAATGCCCAAACATACACCATCAAAAGAGGGAGCGGAGGTGTTCCGCTGTAAGAAGGTGTGAATGTCCGACCATAGTTGGTAAAAAGTGGGTAAGAAAAGGTTAAAATACCCGACTCTACACAATCAATAGGGGGAGCGGAGTTGTTCGGCTACAAGAAGATGTGAAAGTCCAAACATGGTTTGTAAAAAGCTGGTAAGAAAAGGTTCGAATGCCCGAATATAATTAAAAGCGAGAGAGATTGTGTTCAGCTGCAAGTAGGTGTGAATATCCAGCCATAATTACTCACAAACGGGTAAGAAAATGTAGTATTGCCAGACCATACATGATCAAAACAGGGAGCGGAGGTGGTTTAGCTGCAAAAAGGGGTGAATGTCCAACTAAAGTTCAAATATATTAACAAAAGCGGGAGGAGAGGTCTTCGGATTAGAGTGGTTGAAATTTCCAACCATAATCTATAAAATGCGGTGAAAAAAAAAGGTGTGAAGGAATGAATTTTATGGCAAAATCCGAAATCATGCATAACTCCGCAAAAGGAACGTATTGCTCAATCAAAGGGATGCTTCTTTCTCATTCAGGGTAATATGAGGAACTTTATGCTTGATACATTTTAGACATGGATAACTATGAAGGACAAAGCAGTTTCCACTTTGTTTGAGTGAAGGAATTAATTTTATAGCAAAATCTCAAATCAAGCAGAACGTATGAAAATAAGCGTGTTTTCGGATTCCTGATCCTTCAGTGTTGCTATTTCTTCTACTGCAAAATCCAGTGTTGTTCTTTGTTGAAGTCAATCTAGACATTGATAAATATGAAGGACAAAGCAGTTTTAACATAGTTTGAGTAAAGGAATTCATTTTATACATAAAATCCCAAATCATGCAGAACGTATGAAAATAAGCTTATTCTCGGATTACTGATCCTTCAGTGTTGCTCTTTCTTCTACTGCAAAATCCAGTGTTGTTCTTTGTTGAAGTCAATCTAGACATTGAGAAATATGAAGGACAAAGCAGTTTTAACATAGTTTGAGTGAAGGCATTCATTTATAGTAAAATCAATAATCGTGCAGAACTCATGAAAATAAGCTTATTCTTGGATTCCTAAAACTTTTGATTTGCTCTTTCTTTACTGCAAAGTACAATGTTGTTCTTTGTTGAAGTCGATCTAGAAATTGATAAATATGAAGGACAAAGCAGTTTTCACTTGGTTTGAGTGAAGGATTTGCAGCTGAAAACCTCCCGCTCCCGCTTTTGATTGTGTATAGTCGGGCTTTCGAGCCTTTTCTTACCCGGTTTTTAGAAATTATGGTTAGACATTCAGACCTTGCAGCCGAAGACCTCCACTCCCTCTTTTGATCATACATTGTCGGGCATTCGCACCTTGTCTTACCCGCTTTTTACAAACTATAGTCAGACATTCACACCTTGCAGCTGAACCACCTCAGCTCCCTGTTTTGATCATGTATGGTCTGGCAATACTACCTTTTCTTACCCGTTTGTGAGTAATTATGGCTGGACATTCACACCTACTTGCAGTCGAACAGCTCCGCTTCCGCTTTTGATGGTATATATTCGGGCATTCGAACCTTTTCTAAGCAGCTTTTTACAAACCATGGTTGAACTTTCACACCTTCTTGTAGCCGAACACCTCCGCTGCCGCTTTTGATGGTGTATAGTCAGGCATTTGAACCTTTTCTTACCCGCTTTTTACAAACTATGGTCGGACATTCAAACCTTCTTGTAGCCGAAAACCTCCGCTCCCTCTTTTGATCATACATTGTCGGGCATTCGCACCTTTTCTTACCCGTTTTTTACAAACCATGGTCGGACTGTCACACATTCTTGTAGCCAAACACATCCTCTCCCGCTATTGATTGTGTACAGTCGGATATTTTAACCTTTTCTTACCCGTTTTTTACCAACTATGGTCGGACATTCACACCTTCTTACAGCGGAACACCTCCGCTCCCTCTTTTGATGGTGTATGTTTGGGCATTCGAACCTTTTCTTACCCGCTTTTTACAAACTATTTTCGGACATTCAAACCTTCTTGTAGCCGAACACATCCACTCCTGCTTTTGATGATGTATGGTTGGGCATTCAAACCTACTTGTTGCCCGCTTTTCATTAATTTTGGGTGGACATTCACACCTTGTCACAGCCAAACACCTCCGCTCCCTGTTTTGATCATGTATGGTTGGACAGTCGCACCTTTTCTCACCCGCTTTTTGCCAACTATGGTCGGCTGTTCACAGCTTCCTTTCCACCATACTTGTATGGTGGGATATTCACACCCACTTGCATCCGAAGACCTTTTGTTGATATTTAGTCGGTCATTCGCAGCTTACCCGCTTTTGGCAAACTATGGCCTTCATGCAGCCAAACACCTCTGATCTCGCTTTTGATGATGTAAGGTTGGGCATTCAGATCTTGCTTCACCTGCTTTTCACCAAATATAGTCGGACATTCACACCTTCTTGCAGCCGAACACTTCCGCTCCACCTTTTAGTGTTCTATCACACCTTTTTTTTCACCGTATTTTATAGATTATGGTTGGAAATTCTCAACCACTCTCATCCGAAGACCTCTCCTCCCGCTTTTGTTAATATATTTGAACTTTAGTCGGACATTCACACCTTCTTGCAGCTGAACCACCTCCGCTCCCTGTTTTGATCATGTATGGTCTGGCAATACTACCTTTTCTTACCCGTTTGTTAGTAATTATGGCTGGACATTCACACCTACTTGCAGCCGAACACCACCTCTCCCGCTTTTGATGATGTATGGACCGGCATTCTTACCTTTTCTAACACATTTTTCAGCAATTATGGTCGGAGATTCACACTTACTCACAGCCGAACAACTCCGCTCCCGCATTTGATGGTGTATAGTCGGGCATTCTCACCCTTTCTCATCAGCTTTTTGCAAATTATGATCTGACATTCACACCTGCTTTTGATAATGTATGGTTTGGCATTCGCACCTTTTCTTACCCATTTTTCAGTAATTATGGGTGGACATTCACACCTTCTTGCAGCTGAACACCTCCTCTCCCGCTATTGATTGTGTACAGTTGGGTATTTTAACCTTTTCTTACCCGCTTTTTACCAAATATGGTCGGACATTCACACCGTCTTACAGCGGAACACCTCTGCTCCCGCTTTTGATGGTGTATAGTCAGGCATTTGAACCTTTTCTTACCCGCTTTTTACAAACTATGGTCGGACATTCAAACCTTCTTGTAGCCGAAAACCTCCGCTCCCTCTTTTGATTTTACATTGTTGGGCATTCGCACCTTATTTACAAACTATAGTCAGACATTCACACCTTGCAGCTGAGCCACCTCAGCTCCCTGTTTTGATAGTGTATGTTCGGGCATTCGAACCTATTCTTACCCCCTTTTTACAAACTATGCTCGGAGATTCACACCTACTCACAGCCGAACAACTCCGCTCCCGCATTTGATGATGTCTTGTCCGGCATTCTAGTCTCTTCTAACACATTTTTCAGCAATTATGGTTGGACATTCACACCTACTCACAGCCGAACACTTCCGCTCCCACATTTGATGGTGTATAGCCGGACATTCTCACCCTTTCTCATCAGCTTTTTGCAAATTATGATCTGACATTCACACCTACTTGCAGTCGAACAGCTCTGCTCCCGCTTTTGATTATGTTTGGTTGGATATTCGAACCTTTTCTTAACTGCTTTTTACAAACTTTGGTCGGACGTTCACACCTTCTTGCAGCCGAACACATCCACTTCCACTTTTGATGGTATATATTCGGGCATTCGAACCTTTTCTTACCCGCTTTTTACAAACCGTGGTCGGACTTTCACACCTTCTTGTAGCCAAACAACTCCGCTCCCGCTATTGATTGTGTACAGTCGGGTATTTTAACCTTTTCTTACCCGCTTTTTACCAACTATGGTCGGACATTTACACCTTCTTACAGCGGAACACCTCCGCTCCCTCTTTTGATGGTCTATGTTCGGGCATTCGAACCTTTTCTTACCCGCTTTTTACAAACTATGGTCGGACATTCAAACTTTCTTGTAGCCGAACACATCCACTCCTGCTTTTGATGATGTATGGTTGGGCATTTTCACCTTTTCTTACCCATTTTTCAGTAATTATGGGTGGACATTCACACCTTCTTGCAGCTGAACAACTCCTCTCCCGCTTATGATCATGTGCGGTTTGATATTCGAAAATTTTCTTTCATGTTTTAAAGCAATTATTGATGGACATTCAAATCTTCTTGTAGCCGAACACATCCACTCCTGCTTTTGATGATGTATGGTAACCTTTTCTTACCCGCTTTTTACAAACTATGGTCGGACATTTAAACCCTCTTGTAGCCGAAAACCTCCGCTCCCTCTTTTGATTATACATTGTTGGGCATTCGCACCTTATTTACAAACTATAGTCAGACATTCACACCTTGCAGCTGAGCCACCTCAGCTCCCTGTTTTGATAGTGTATGTTCGGGCATTCGAACCTATTCTTACCCCCTTTTTACAAACTATGCTCGGAGATTCACACCTACTCACAGCCGAACAACTCCGCTCCCGCATTTGATGATGTCTTGTCCGGCATTCTAGTCTCTTCTAACACATTTTTCAGCAATTATGGTTGGACATTCACACCTACTCACAGCCGAACACTTCCGCTCCCACATTTGATGGTGTATAGCCGGATATTCTCACCCTTTCTCATCAGCTTTTTGCAAATTATGATCTGACATTCACACCTACTTGCAGTCGAACAGCTCTGCTCCCGCTTTTGATTATGTTTGGTTGGATATTCGAACCTTTTCTTAACTGCTTTTTACAAACTTTGGTCGGACGTTCACACCTTCTTGCAGCCGAACACATCCACTTCCACTTTTGATGGTATATATTCGGGCATTCGAACCTTTTCTTACCCGCTTTTTACAAACCGTGGTCGGACTTTCACACCTTCTTGTAGCCAAACAACTCCGCTCCCGCTATTGATTGTGTACAGTCGGGTATTTTAACCTTTTCTTACCCGCTTTTTACCAACTATGGTCGGACATTCAAACTTTCTTGTAGCCGAACACATCCACTCCTGCTTTTGATGATGTATGGTTGGGCATTTTCACCTTTTCTTACCCATTTTTCAGTAATTATGGGTGGACATTCACACCTTCTTGCAGCTGAACAACTCCTCTCCCGCTTTTGATTATGTTTGGTTGGATATTCGAACCTTTTCTTAACTGCTTTTTACAAACTTTGGTCGGACGTTCACACCTTCTTGCAGCCGAACACCTCCGCTTCCGCTTTTGATGGTATATATTCGGGCATTCGAACCTTTTCTTACAAGCTTTTTACAAACCATGGTTGGACATTCACACCTTCTTACAGCGGAACACCTCCGCTCCCTCTTTTGATGGTGTATGTTTGGGCATTCGAACCTTTTCTTACCCGCTTTTTACAAACTATGCTCGGACATTCAAACCTTCTTGTAGCCGAACACATCCACTCCTGCTTTTGATGATGTATGGTTGGGCATTTTCACCTTTTCTTACCCATTTTTCAGTAATTATGGGTGGACATTCACACCTTCTTGCAGCTGAACAACTCCTCTCCCGCTTATGATCATGTGCGGTTTGATATTCGAAAATTTTCTTTCATGTTTTAAAGCAATTATTGATGGACATTCAAATCTTCTTGTAGCCGAACACATCCACTCCTGCTTTTGATGATGTATGGTAACCTTTTCTTACCTGCTTTTTACAAACTATGGTCGGACATTCAAACCTTCTTGTAGCCAAAACCCTCCGCTCCCTCTTTTGATCATACATTGTCGGGCATTCGCACCTTATCTTACCCGCTTTTTACAAACTATAGTCAGACATTCACACCTTGCAGCTGAACCACCTCCGCTCCCTGTTTTGATCATGTATGGTCTGGCAATACTACCTTTTCTTACCCGTTTGTGAGTAATTAATCCCAAAATATTGAGCATAAAATAAGTCTTTATGCTGATGATGTATTACTTTTCCTTCAGAACTCACAGACGTCTCTCAGTCACACGATCACACTCATAAATAAATTCTCAGCACTTTCTGACTACTCTATCAACTGGTCTAAGACCACAGTTCTGCCCATTAACTGTAGGGTCCATAATATACCTGCGATCACTTTACAGTCAGGAAATATTAGATATTCAGGCATAAACATTTCCTCCAGGATCTCAGAGCTAACAAAGCTAAATTATGTGCAATTATTAAAGACAGTAGAGGACGATCTCTCGTTGGAAGTCCTTACCTATATCACTTATGGGGAGAGTTACATCCATTAAAATGATGATACTACCAAAAGTTAACTATTTGTTCTCAATGATCCCCATAAAACCATCTGCTACTTGGTTTAAGTCACTAGATTCATGCATCTCCAAATTTCTGTGGAAAAACAAACCACCACGTATTAGTTTAAAAACCCTACAGAAGACCAAGGACAGTGGTGGATTAGATTTACCTCATTTTCAGCACTATTCCTTAGACAATAGGTTACAATATATATCAAAATGGTTTAAACCTTGTTGTTGTCACAGTTCCCAGAGACGTTGTAATCGTTGAGGATTCTATATTCACCCCCTCATTAGAGGCACGTAATGCAGATTGATGACACTGAATCTTCTTCTCTGTTCATTGCTGGCATCATTCCCAGCATCGTAAGTGTTCGTGGCATTGTTAGCCTCTTCTTCTGGATCTTGATATCGAGAATCCTTTTGTATTTCTGGTTTGTCAGTCCTCTGTCTTCGTTCACCGGAGTCTTTGTCTTTTTGTCCTTGAGTTTGGTGATTTTTTCTTCTTTTGATGCCTTGACACAATGTGACAGGTGATACCACGTGGGAGATCCTGTAACTTGGATTGCTGTCCCTGTGCTACGAAATGGCTGTGCTGCTCAAATGGTCTCTCCTTCATCATGGTTACATGCTGCCATTCCGACATCTCGTCATTCAGACATGGGTCTCAAATTGTCGGAATGGCGACACTTAATTTTTTATCAAACGTCCCACCATTCCGACACTTTTTTCCTCCTATGGTCGGAATGGCGGTATGTTTTTTGTTTTTTTTTAACATACCGCCATTCCGACAGTTCCTTTTAATAGCCTATTTTTTACCCAAAACATTTTGCACTAATGATATGCCGGCGCAAATACGCCCTAAAGTTTGGCGCACAAGCTTTGCACATGCAGAGGCCACAGCCTCGCAAACAAACTTTAATAATCTATTATCAAAATCCCCTGAATTTCAAATATAAAAATACAGATATTAATGTAACTCTGGCGAGACTGAAACTGATTAAGCAGAAATACAGTGTCAGTGAGCTGTCACTGCAGCCAGCTGGAGCGGAGCTCTCCACAGAGCCCATGCGTCTTTTGCACGCTGTCATCATATGCAAAAGTAATAATTGCAATTACAGATATCACGGCTACTGCACAGGACACAGTTGCGAGCACTCTAACTTGCCTTGCCAATAGGAGAAGATAGAAATGACAGCATAGAACGTATAAAACACAACAAAATGCAGTAAAAACGTTTATTCATGTTATTCACGTGATTTATGAGTACTCACTCCAATTTTGGGAAGCGCGGATGGGTTTTGCGCATTTGGCACAAACACACAGCCGCAACGGTTGTAGCTTTATACAGCCTGTTGATATCTGGTCACACCTGGGACTAAATGTCATGTAGAGATTGTTTTTACATGACATTACAGCTGAACATATAGCTTTCATCCACAAACCAACGTGGGAGAGCCCGAAGACGCATGTGCCAGACGCACATAGGCATGCGTAAAACCAATTTTGACCACTTCATACTGTTTATTTGCTTTCTTTTAGTTAACTTTCGTTTCTTTTGGATTCTTGTGCGTGTTATGGAGCCGTTTTGGTCCATGTTTGTAAGCCTTTTTTTCCTGGATTAAATTTTCGGAAGTTGAAACAAGTGGCATTGGAGTGTGTGATTGAAAACCACCGCGGACTGCTTCTCCTCCTCCAGTTGCCGAGACTTTGTGTTTTTAATAACGCTTGTCTATAAACATGTGTTAAACATATAAATTGCATGAACAGAAAGAAGGGACTCACCTGTTGAGTAACACACATTTCCTTATACGGAAAGCCTTGTCGGAATGGTGGGACATTTGAACGTCAGAATAGCGGGATGTCGCAATGGTGGGATGTCGGAATGGTGGGACGTTTGCATGTCGGAATGGTGGTTTGTCGGAATGGTGGTATGTCGGAATGGTGGGATGTCGGAATAGCGGGATGTCGGAATGGCGGGATTTCGGAATGGGTGTTGCCACCCCCTTCATCATATACACAGTTATTTATACATCACCTTCCACCATGAAGCGTTGTCCCTTTTTGTTTCTCTCTTTGTTCTTAAAATGCTGTTATGCATGTCTAAACCAATCCATTAAATTAGATCATTTTGGCAGTAAAGCGATCTACAATGTGCTTGGTCGCAAAGCTGCTCATCTGTGGTAAACAGCTCTTCAGAAAGGCATTCTTCAATTGATTTCACTAATTTTATGTAATAATTTTGTGATTTCCTACAAAACTACACTTCTTCTCCCATCTGTCTGAGTATTTAATATTGTCTGGGTCCCGTTAAAACATGTATTTTTCCCATCTAATTCCTTGTTTGCTTTAAAACAAGTATTCCCCATTTTCTATCCCTTCAGTAGCCAACCAGTTTGTATGGAGTACACTGGAGCAACTTGACTGATCAGTAAAACACTGCTTTTGTTGTCACCGCAAGGCTTCCCCCGTCGGTTGTTTCACTGAGACACTACTGAGTAACTATAACTCAACACAGTTTATACACATAACATTCCTATACATACTAACAAACAAACAAACAATTATTTATCGCAATTTTCTCATCTCTGTTTGAACGTACACCCAGGTAAATATTCCTGTAGTCTTCTCATACCGACTATGGACCCATTCATTGTTTAACTTCACTGTTTTGCAAATCCTAATTGAATATTACACATTGACATTGAACTTTACTTGATAAGCAGGTCTTCATTGCATTCAGCAGCCTATATGTGAGCATCTATGTGTAAGCTGTTCTTCTTTGCATTTATCAGCAGCAAGCAATTCTTCATTGCACATGCATATGAAAATAGTAAAACAATTCCAATGCGTTAGCGAAACCTTCTATATCAGGAGTGTCCATCATGATGCTGGGAATAGAACCTCTTTCCTAGAATAGTTCAACCTTCATTACTCAACTGATCATAACTCCGCAATGAGCACATTTCAAAGTATCATTCCTCTACGTGTATTCAAAAATCTATGTGTAAATGTTTAATATTTCTTATATTTGTTGATGTCATTCTGTGTGCATGTGGCCTAAACCCAATCTCTGTGTGGCAATTTTAATTTAAACAAGTTGAACTCTGCCTCTGATCATTTAAAAAAGGTGTGTACCAATATCAACCTTTCTCAGGTAATTACTGATCCTACAAAACCAAAGAGATCCTTCAAGGTTGGCCCTGATTGGCTCAATCTTAACAAATCAAAGGTAGAAAATCCGCAGTATCTGAACTTGGTGTTAGTTATCACTGCTCAATAGCCTGTATCAGAATTGCAAAAATGAAAACATTAGGTCCACGCTTGGTATCCAGATCCTGAAACATCTCCATGAGCAGGCTTTTTTTTAACTGATCTGTTGAATAGTTATATGACACTGTTAAAATCCCAGATGAAGATCTAGCACTTGACCATTTTTGTAAATCTTCTAATTCCATAGTTGATAAACACGCCCCTTTTAAAAAGTATAGAACTTAGAACAGGTCTATCCCTGACTTTCGGCAGAACTGTCTTCTTTACTTTTTTTTCCCCTTGTCCTGTTCAGCATTATGTCAGAAGAATTGTAGTCTGAATACCTTTGATGCCAAACAGATTTGTTTTGCCAAGGGAAGTTTTATAAATGTAAAGCTCCCCTTGATGCCCATTTATTTATTTCTGTTTACAATATATGACATGAACTGAACTGAACCGGACCGGGGGACAAGGAAAGAAGAAGAGGAAAGAAGAGGAAACAGAACAAAAATAGAAACAAAAACCAGACAACCAGCTGCTACACCTGTAAAAAACAAAACAGACAACAATCCATGGCCTATGAGGGGAATCCAGCCTTAGCGCCACCAGGAGCACCTGAAAGCAGACAAGCAGAGAAAAAACAAACACACAAACAAACAAAAACAAGCACAAGAAGCGGCAATCGCATACAACACAGCTGTGGATATAGATGACCTGAGACAACATGATAATACATCAACTGCTTAGTGACCATGCTACTGGACTAATGAATGTGTGTGTGTGTGTGTGAGAACATGCAACACCCATGGCACAGGACCTACATGATAACCGTGCTTAGTTATGAGTGTATAAGCGTACAGGGCCACAATCCACAGCCCCCCCAAGCAATCAGAAGCAGGCAGAGAGGGCCACAAGACCCGGGCCACCAGCAGCCCCCACAGAGCACAGAACCCAGGCAGCCCACCGCAGGGGCAACCACACATCCACCCAGAAGACTGCAGAGGAAGCCCCCGGAAAGAGCCCCCATAAGCATAGGGCAGAGGCACTCCGGGAACCAGGGGTAACAGCCTACCGACCCCGCCAGGCCCCAGCCGCCCAGACATGGGCCGTGCACTGGACCTGGGCCCCAGGAGCCCGAGCGCCCCCAAACCCCCCGGCAGAGGCCCCAACCAATACCCAGGAGGGCCAAGCGCCCCAGACAGCCACAAAGTGGGTCAGCGCCTGCCCCAGCGCCCCTGGCCAAGTGCCCTGGGAGTCAAGACGTGCCCACAGGTGGGTGAAGTCGCGAGCAGTGGGGAGAGGCAACGCTGATGCCCCATCGGGAGAAACACAGGCAGGCCAGGCGACAGCAAGTCCCAGATCCAGGCCCAATCATTACCACACACACTTTCACGTCCCATACATCCACACATCCACACATCCTACCTCCCTCGACTCTGCTGGGGTGTAGTGCAGCGGGCACACCAGGAGGCCAGCAACCCCCCAGCCACCACAGACCCCGAACCAGCAGAACAATTAATTAATCCTCCTGGCCCCTCCTGCCCCGAGCAGACACCAGGAAGCAGGGGTGTGCGAAGAAGACCCCTCCCCTCACCCTTCTGGCTCTTCAATATTTTCTAATAGTGAGCAATTAAAATTGAGGGGCAGCCAAACTTGTAGAACTGGGAGCGCGGCACTCTGGGCAGCCTACATACCCAAAGAGCCCCGCCCACCAGATGCCACTCAGTGTAACCACCCCCCAAGACCTAATGTGTGTGTGTGAGTGTGTTTGATAAGTACTAATGTCTAAGGTGTAATTAAAACAGGGGCAGGGAACTGCAGAGTGCAACCAAAGGGGACCACCTACGTGGCCCCATCCACTGCACCCCACCGAACACACACGCCCCCAAAACCCTTCATGTGTGAGTGTGTGCTGTGTACAGGAGCCAGAAGGGAGAGGGGTATGGGGATATATAACGGGGGAGCTACTCTCCCCCAGAGAGGGCAGCCAGGGACTGGCTGCAATAGGCATCCCCGCTACCTGGGAGCCAACAATGGGCAGGAGGGCCTGATGTCCACCAGGCTCGGGGCCTGCAGCGACCATATTCCGGGAGCTACTGTACCCCCAGAAGGTACCCATCCCGCCCCACCCCACTCAACCCAACCCCACCCAGGAGGACCTCTACAAAAAAACAAACAAATAACATCAAAAAACAAACAAACAAACCACCCGGTCACACCAGTCGCAGCAGCCCGGGCCTGAGACCCACCATCACCCAGCAACCCACCACCACCACTATGTGATAAAACTAATCAGAGGGGACCAGAGAGAATGAAATTCAGCCAATTGATGTTTTGAGGAGGCAGACATTGTTTCCATGCTAATATAATCTAAAAGAAAATTTCTAAACTGGTTAATACACAGATTGTTCTTCGCTTTCCAGTTCATGAGAATAGTTTTCTTTGCGATACATAAAACTGTGACAACCATGTGTGCTGAGTTAATTTCCATGTTGATGTTGTCTAAGTCACCCAGTATGCACAGTGTGGGGCATGCAGGGATGCTACACTTTAGCCATGTTGATAGGTCCTCACAGACTTCAAGCCAGAACTTCTGGACAGGCGCAGAAAAACCACAAAGCGTGTGCATAATCATCAGGTGTGTTATCTGTGCAATGTGAGCAGATGTTTGAGTGTGTTAGACCCATCCTGAACATCCTTTGTCCTGTATAGTGTGTTCTATGAAGGATTTTGTATTGTATGAGCTGTAAATTAGGATTTCGAGTCTTTATGAAGGTGTTCAAACATATTTGTGGTTAGAAGCTATGACCAGAACTGATGGATAAATCTGCCTCCCATTTTGAGGATGGAAGAGACATTGTGTCATCTATCTTAGACAATAATTTATATATTTTTGATAGTAGTTTTGGGGTACAGATGCTTAGAAATTCTGCTACCCTAGTCGGGGGTTGTAAGTCTGGTTGGTGGAGGATATATCCATCCATCCATCCATCATCTGCCGCTTATCCGGGGGTCGGGTCGCGGGGGCAGCAGCTTGAGCAGAGAAACCCAGACGTCTCTGTCCCCGGCCACTTCCTCCAGCTCTTCCGGGGGGACCCCGAGGCGTTCCCAGGCCAGCCGAGAGACATAGTCTCTCCAACGTGTCCTGGGTCTCCCCCGGGGTCTCCTCCCAGTGGGACGTGCCCGGAACACCTCCCCAGGGAGGCGCCCAGGGGGCATCCTAACCAGATGCCCGAGCCACCTCATCTGACTCCTCTCAATGCGGAGGAGCAGCGGTTCTACTCCGAGCCCCTCCCGGATGACTGAGCTTCTCACCCTATCTCTAAGGGAGAGCCCAGACACCCTGCGGAGGAAACCCATTTCGGCCGCTTGTATTCGCGATCTTGTTCTTTCGGTCACTACCCACAACTTGTGACCATAGGTGAGGATGGGAACGTAGATTGACCAGTAAGTAGAGAGCTTCGCCTTCTGGCTCAGCTCCCTCTTCACAACTCAGTTGCAGGCTCTGCACCGACCCGCCCGTCAATCTCCCGCTCCATTCGTCCGTCACTCGTGAACAAGACCCCGAGATACTTGAACTCCTCCTCTTGGGGAAGGATCTCATTCCCGACCCGGAGAGAGCATTCCACCCTTTTCCGGCTGAGAACCATAGTCTCGGATTTGGAGGTGCTGATTCTCATCCCAGCCGCTTCACACTCGGCTGCGAATCACTCCAGTGAGAGCTGAAGGTCACGGCCTGACGACGCTAACAGAACCACATCATCTGCAAAAAGCAGAGACCCGATTCTGAGGTCGCCAAATGGGACACCCTCAACGCCCTGGCTCCGCCTAGAAATTCTGTCCATAAAAGTTAGGAACAGAATCGGTGACAAAGGGCAGCCCTGACGGAGTCCAACTCTCACCGGAAACGTATCCGACTTACTGCCGGCAATGCGGACCAAACTCTGGCACCGGTCATACAGAGACCGAACGGCCCCTATCAAGGGGTCCGGCACTCCATATTCCCGGAGCACCCCCCACAGGACTCCACGAGGGACACGGTCGAACGCTTTCTCCAAGTCCACAAAACACATGTAGACTGGTTGGGCGAACTCCCATGCACCCTCCAGGATCCTGCCGAGGGTATAGAGCTGGTCCACTGTTCCACGGCCAGGACGAAAGCCACACTGCATCTTCTGAATCCGAGGCTCGATTATCCGACGGATCCTCCTCTCCAATACCCCCGAATAGACCTTACCAGGGAGGCTGAGGAGTGTGATACCCCTATAGTTGGAACACACCCTCCGGTCCCCCTTTTAAAAGAGGGGGACCACCACCCCAATCTGCCAGTCCAGAGGCACTGTCCCCGATGTCAACGCGATACTGCAGAGGCGTGTCAGCCAAGACAGCCCTACAACATCCAGAGCCTTGAGAAACTCAGGACGGACCTCATCCACCCCCGGGGCCTTGCCACCGAGGAGCTTTTTAACCACCTCGGCAACCTCAGCCCCAGAAATGGGAGGCCCCGTCTCCGAGCTCTCCGACTCTGCCTCTTCCGAGCACGTGTTGGTAGGATTGAGGAGTTCCTCGAAGTACTCCCCCCACCGACTCACAACATCCCTAGTTGAGGTCAGCAAAGCCCCGTCCCCACTGTAAACAGTGTTGACTGTGAGCCGCTTCCCCCCCCCTGAGACGCCGGATGGTGGACCAGAATCTTTTCGAGGCCGTCCGGAAATCGTTCTCCATGGTCTCACCGAACTCCTCCCAGGCCCGAGTTTTTGCCTCACAACCGCCGAAGCCGTGGCCCGTCTGGCCCGTCGGTACCTATCAGCTTCTTCCAGGGTCCCACTGGCCAAAAAGGCCCGATAGGACTCCTTCTTCAGCTTGACGGCTTCCCTCACCACTGGTGTCCACCAGCAGGTTCGAGGGTTGCCGCCACGACAGGCACCGACCACCTTACGGCCACAACTCCGACCAGCTGCCTCGGCAATGGAGTCACGGAACATGGCCCATTCGGACTCAATGTCCCCCACCTCAAATATGGTTGAAGCTCTGCCGGAGGTGGAAGTTAAAGCTCCTTCTGACGGGGGATTCTGACAAACGCGCCCAGCAGACCCTCACAATACGTTTGGGCCTGCCAGGTCTGATCGGCATCCTCCCCCACCAGCGGAGCCAACTCACCACCAGGTGGTGATCAGTTGACAGCTCCGCCCCTCTCTTCACCCGAGTGTCCAGGACATACGGCCGCAAGTCCGATGATACAACCACAAAGTCGATCATCGAACTGCGGCCAAGGGTGTCCTGGTGCCAAGTGCACATATGGACACCCTTATGCCTGAACATGGTGTTCGTTATGGACAGTCTATGACTGGCACAGAAGTCCAACAACATAACACCACTCTGATTCAGATCGGGGGGGCCGTTCCTCCCAATCACACCCCTCCAGGTCTCACTGTCATTGCCCACGTGAGCATTGAAGTCCCCCAGCAGAATGAGGGAGTCTCCGGTAGGAGCATTCTCCAGTGCCTCCCCCAGAGACTCCAAAAAGGGTAGGTACTCTGAACTGCTGTTTGGCGCATAGGCACAAACAACAGTCAGGACTCGTCCCCCCACCCAAAGGCGGAGGGAGGCTACCCTCTCGTTCACTGGGGTAAACCCCAATGTACTGGCACACAGCCGGGGGGCAATAAGTATGCCCACACCTGCTCTGCGCCTCTCACCACGGGCAACTCCAGAGTGGAAGAGAGTCCAACCCCTCTCAAGAGTACTGGTTCCAGATCCCAAGCCGTGCGTCGAGGTGAGTCCGACTATATCTAACGGTCTGATGAAGTTTCAACAATAAACAACAAACTTTGTATTATGAGAAAGAACCAGACTCATTCTTCAGGAATCCGAAAATAAGCTCTATTTTACGAGTTATGCACGAATTCGGATTCTCCTATAAAACGAATTCCTTAACTCAAACCATGTTAAGACTGCTTTGTCCTTCATATTTATTCATGTCTAATCAAGTTTCAATGATAAACAACGTTGTACTTTGTAGAATGAGAAAGAACTTCTTCAGCAATAAGCATCTCTCGACAAATGACGAAATACAGATTTTGCTATAAAATTAATTGCTATCAGTCTGACTTAAAACTGTTTGTCTTCCTTATTTATCCACTTCAAATCAAGTTTCAACAATTAAAAAAATTTTGTAGTTTGAGAAAAACAACTTAATCTTGAGCAATCAGTATAAAAAGAGGGTAAGCAAAGGTGCGAATGTCAAACCATACATGATCAAAACAGGGAGCGGAGGTGTTTGGCTGAGACAAGGTGTGAATGTCCAACCATAATTAATGAAAAGCGGGCAACAAGTAGGTTCGAATGCCCAACCATACATCATCAAAAGCAGGAGTGGATATGTTCGGCTACAAGAAGGTTTGAACGTCTGACCATAGTTTGTAAAAAGCGGGTAAGAAAAGGTTTGAATGCCCGAACATACACCATCAAAGGAGGGAGCGGAGGTGTTCCGCTGTAAGAAGGTGTGAATGTCCGAACATAGTTGGTAAAAAACGGGTAAGAAAAGGTTAAAATACCCGACTGTACACAATCAGTAGCGGGTGCGGAGTTGTTCGGCTACTAAAAGGTGTGAAAGTCCGACCATGGTTTGTAAAAAGCGGGTAAGAAAAGGTGCGAATGCCCGAAAATGTATGATCAAAAGAGGGAGCGGAGGTGTTTGGCTGCAAGAAGGTGTGAATGTACACCCATAATTACTGAAAAATGGGTAAGAAAAGGTGCGAATGCCCAACTATACATAATCAAAAGCAGGAGTGGATGTGTTCGGCTCCAAGAAGGGTTGAATGTCTGACCATAGTTTGTAAAAAGCAGGTAAGAAAAGGTTTGACTGCCCGAACATACACCATCAAAAGAGGGAGCGGAGGTGTTCCGCTGTAAGAAGGTGTGAATGTCCGACCATAGTTGGTAAAAAGCGGGTAAGAAAAGGTTAAAATACCCGACTGTACACAATCAATAGCGGGAGAGGAGGTGTTCAGCTGCAAGAAGGTGTGAATGTCCACCCATAATTCCTGAAAAATGGGTAAAAAAAGGTGCGAATGCCCAACCAAACATTATCAAAAGCAGGTGTGAATGTCAGATCATAATTTGCAAAAAGCTGATGAGAAAGGGTGAGAATGCCCGACTATACACCATCAAATGCGGGAGCGGAGGTGTTCGGCTCTGAGTAGGTGTGAATGTCCGACCATAATTGCTGAAAAATGTGTTAGAAAAGGAAAGAATGCCGGACCATACATCATCAAAAGCGAGAGAGGTGGTGTTCGGCTGCAAAAAGGTGTAAATGTTCGACTAAAGTTTGTAAAAAGCTGGTAAGACATGGTGCGAATGCCTGACAAGGTATGATCAAAAGCAGGAGCGGAGGTGTTCAGCTGCAAGAAGGTCTAAATGTCCATCAATAATTGCTAGAAAACATGAAAGAAAATTTTCGAAAATCAAACCGCACATGATCATAAGTGGGAGAGGAGGTGTTCAGCTGCAAGAAGGTGTGAATGTCCACCCATTATTCCTGACAAATGGGTAAAAAAAAGGTGCGAATGCCCAACCATACATCATCAAAAGCAGGAGTGGATGTGTTCGGCTACAAGAAGGTGTGAACGTCCAACCAAAGTTTGTAAAAAGCAGTTAAGAAAAGGTTTGAATATCCAACCAAACATAATCAAAAGCGGGAGTATAGCTTTTCGACTGCAAGTAGGTGTGAATGTCAGATTATAATTTGCAAAAAGCTGATGAGAAAGGGTGAGAATGTCCGACTGCACACCATCAAATGCGGGAGCGGAGTTGTTCGGCTGTGAGTAGGTGTGAATCTCCGACCGTAATTTCTGAAACATGTGTTAGAAAAGGTAAGAATGCCGGTCCATACATCATCAAAAGCGAGAGAGGTGGTGTTCGGCTGCAAGTAGGTGTGAATGTCCAGCCATAATTACTCACAAACGGGTAAGAAAAGGTAGTATTGCCAGACCATACATGATCAAAACAGGGAGCGGAGGTGGTTCAGCTGCAAGAAGGTGTGAATGTCTCACTAAAGTTCAAATATATTAACAAAAGCGGGAGGAGAGGTCTTCGGATGAGAGTGGTTGAGAATTTCCAACCATAATCTATAAAATTCGGTGAAAAAAAGGTGTGATAGAAACACTAAAAGGTGGAGCGGAAGTGTTCGGCTGCAAGAAGGTGTGAATGTCCGACTATATTTGGTGAAAAGCAGGTGAAGCAAGGTCTGAATGCCCAACCTTACATTATCAAAAGCGAGATCAGAGGTGTTTGGCTGCAAGAAGGCCATAGTTTGCCAAAAGCGGGTAAGCTGCGAATGACCAACTAAATATCAACAAAAGTGGGGGCGGAGGTCTTCGGATGCAACTGGGTGTGAACATCCCACCATACAAGTATGGTGGAGAGGAAGCTGTGAACAGCCGACCATAGTTTGCAAAAAGCGGGTGAGACAAGGTGCGAATGTCCAACCATACATGATCAAAACAGGGAGCGGAGGTGTTTGGCTGTGACAAGGTGTGAATGTCCACCCAAAATTAATGAAAACCGGGCAAAAAGTAGGTTTGAATGCCCAAGCATACATCATCAAAAGAAGGAGTGGATGTGTTCGGCTACAAGAAGGTTTCAATGTCCGAGCATAGTTTGTAAAAAGCGGGTAAGAAAAGGTTCGAATGCCCAAACATACACCATCAAAAGAGGGAGCGGAGGTGTTCCGCTGTAAGAAGGTGTGAATGTCCGACCATAGTTGGTAAAAAGTGGGTAAGAAAAGGTTAAAATACCCGACTGTACACAATCAATAGGGGGAGCGGAGTTGTTCGGCTACAAGAAGATGTGAAAGTCCAACCATGGTTTGTAAAAAACTGGTAAGAAAAGGTTCGAATGCCCGAATATATACCATCAAAAGCGGAAGCGGAGGTGTTCGGCTGCAAGAAGGTGTGAACGTCCGACCAAAGTTTGTAAAAAGCAGTTAAGAAAAGGTTCGAATATCCAACAAAACATAATCAAAAGCGGGAGCAGAGCTGTTCGACTGCAAGTAGGTGTGAATATCCAGCCATAATTACTCACAAAGGGGTAAGAAAAGGTAGTATTGCCAGACCATACATGATCAAAACAGGGAGCTGAGGTGGTTCAGCTGCAAGGTGTGAATGTCTGACTATAGTTTGTAAAAAGCGGGTAAGATAAGGTGCGAATGCCCGACAATGTATAATCAAAAGAGGGAGCAGAGGTTTTCGGCTACACGAAGGTTTGAATGTCCGACCATAGTTTGTAAAAAGCGGGTAAGAAAAGGTTCAAATGCCTGACTATACACCATCAAAAGCGGGAGCGGAGATGTTCCGCTGTAAGACGATGTGAATGTCCGACCATAGTTGGTAAAAAGCGGGTAAGAAAAGGTTAAAATACCCGACTGTACACAATCAATAGCGGGAGCGGAGTTGTTTGGCTACAAGAAGGTGTGAAAGTCCAACCATGGTTTGTAAAAAGCGGGTAAGAAAAGGTTCAAATGCCTGACTATACACCATCAAAAGCGGGATCGGAGATGTTCCGCTGTAAGACGGTGTGAATGTCCGACCATAGTTGGTAAAAAGTGGGTAAGAAAAGGTTAAAATACCCGACTGTACACAATCAATAGCGGGAGCGGATGTGTTTGGCTACAAGAATGTGTGAAAGTCCGACCATGGTTTGTAAAAAACGGGTAAGAAAAGGTGCGAAAACCCGAATATATACCATCAAAAGCGGAAGCGGAGGTGTTCGGCTGCAAGAAGGTGTGAACGTCCGACCAAAGTTGGCAAAAAGCAGTAAAGAAAAGGTTCGAATATCCAAACATAATTAAAAGCGAGAGAGATTGTGTTCAGCTGCAAGTAGGTGTGAATATCCAGCCATAATTACTCACAAACGGGTAAGAAAAGGTAGTATTGCCAGACCATACATGATCAAAACAGGGAGCGGAGGTGGTTTAGCTGCAAAAGAGGGTGAATGTCCAACTAAAGTTCAAATATATTAACAAAAGCGGGAGGAGAGGTCTTCGGATTAGAGTGGTTGAAATTTCCAACCATAATCTATAAAATGCGGTGAAAAAAAAAGGTGTGAAGGAATGAATTTTATAGCAAAATCCGAAATCATGCATAACTCCGCATAAGGAACGTATTGCTCAACCAAAGGGATGCTTCTTTCTCATTCAGGGTAATATGAGGAACTTTATGCTTGATACATTTTAGACATGGATAACTATGAAGGACAAAGCAATTTTAACTTGGTTTGAGCAAAGCAATTCATTTTATAGGAAAATCCGAAATCGTGCAGGACTCATGAAAGTAAGCTTATTCTCGGATTCCTGATCCTCCAGTGTTGCTCTTTCCTATACTGCAAAATACAGCCTTGTTCTTTGTTGAAATCGATATAAACATTGATAAATATGAAGGACAAAGCAGTTTCCACTTTGTTTGAGTGAAGGAATTAATTTTATAGCAAAATCCCAAATCAAGCAGAACGTATGAAAATAAGCGTGTCTTGGGATTCCTGATCCTTCAGTGTTGCTATTTCTTCCACTGCAAAATACAATGTTGTTCTTTGTTGAAGTCAATCTAGACATTGATAAATATGAAGGACAAAGCAGTTTTAACATAGTTTGAGTAAAGGAATTCATTTTATACATAAAATCCCAAATCATGCAGAACGTATGAAAATAAGCTTATTCTCGGATTCCTGTTCCTTCAAGTGTTGCTCTTTCTACTACTGCAAAATACAATGTTGTTCTTTGTTGAAGTAAATCTAGACATTGATAAATATGAAGGACAAAGCAGTTTTCACTTGGTTTGAGTGAAGGAATTCATTTTATACATAAAATCCCAAATCATGCAGAACGTATGAAAAGAAGCTTATTCTCGGATTCCTGATCCTTCAGTGTTGCTTTTTCTTCTACTGCAAAATACAATGTTGTTCTTTGTTGAAGTCGATCTAGACATTGATAAATATGAAGGACAAAGCAGTTTTAACTTGGTTTGAGTGAAGGAATTCATTTTATACATAAAATCCCAAATCATGCAGAACGTATGAAAATAAGCTTATTCTCGGATTACTGATCCTTCAGTGTTGCTCTTTCTTCTACTGCAAAATCCAGTGTTGTTCTTTGTTGAAGTCAATCTAGACATTGATAAATATGAAGGACAAAGCAGTTTTAACATAGTTTGAGTGAAGGCATTCATTTATAGTAAAATCAATAATCGTGCAGAACTCATGAAAATAAGCTTATTCTCGGATTCCTAAAACTTTTGATTTGCTCTTTCTTTACTGCAAAGTACAATGTTGTTCTTTGTTGAAGTCGATCTAGACATTGATAAATATGAAGGACAAAGCAGTTTTCACTTGGTTTGAGTGAAGGATTTGCAGCTGAAAACCTCCCGCTCCCGCTTTTGATTGTGTATAGTCGGAATTTCGAGCCTTTTCTTACCCGGTTTTTAGAAATTATGGTTGGACATTCAGACCTTGCAGCCGAAGACCTCCACTCCCTCTTTTGATCATACATTGTCGGGCATTCGCACCTTGTCTTACCCGCTTTTTACAAACTATAGTCAGACATTCACACCTTGCAGCTGAACCACCTCAGCTCCCTGTTTTGATCATGTATGGTCTGGCAATACTACCTTTTCTTACCCGTTTGTGAGTAATTATGGCTGGACATTCACACCTACTTGCAGTCGAACACCTCCCTTTCCGCTTTTGATGGTATATATTCGGGCATTCGAACCTTTTCTTACCAGCTTTTTACAAACCATGGTTGGACTTTCACACCTTCTTGTAGCTGAACAACTCCGCTCCCCCTATTGATTGTGTACAGTCGGGTATTTTAACCCTTTCTTACCCGTTTATTACCAACTATGGTCGGACATTCACACCTTCTTACAGCGGAACACCTCCGCTCCCTCTTTTGATGGTGTATGTTTGGGCATTCGAACCTTTTCTTACCCGCTTTTTACAAACTATGCTCGGACATTCAAACCTTCTTGTAGCCGAACACATCCACTCCTGCTTTTGATGATGTATGGTTGGGCATTCAAACCTACTTGTTGCCCGCTTTTCATTAATTTTGGTGTCACAGCCAAACACCTCCGCTCCCTGTTTTGATCATGTATGGTTGGATATTCGCACCTTTTCTCACCCGCTTTTTGCCAACTATGGTCGGCTGTTCACAGCTTCCTCTCCACCATACTTGTATGGTGGGATATTCACACCCACTTGCATCCGAAGACCTTTTGTTGATATTTAGTCGGTCATTCGCAGCTTACCCGCTTTTGGCAAACTATGGCCTTCATGCAGCCAAACACCTCTGATCTCGCTTTTGATGATGTAAGGTTGGGCATTCAGACCTTGCTTCACCTGCTTTTCACCAAATATAGTCGGACATTCACACCTTCTTGCAGCCGAACACTTCCGCTCCACCTTTTAGTGTTCTATCACACCTTTTTTTCACCGCATTTTATAGATTATGGTTGGAAATTCTCAACCACTCTCATCCGAAGACCTCTCCTCCCGCTTTTGTTCATATATTTGAACTTTAGTCGGACATTCACACCTTCTTGCAGCTGAACCACCTCCGCTCCCTGTTTTGATCATGTATGGTCTGGCAATACTACCTTTTTTTACCCGTTTGTTAGTAATTATGGCTGGACATTCACACCTACTTGCAGCCGAACACCACCTCTCCCGCTTTTGATGATGTATGGACCGGCATTCTTACCTTTTCTAACACATTTTTCAGCAATTATGGTCGGAGATTCACACTTACTCACAGCCGAACAACTCCGCTCCCGCATTTGATGGTGTATAGTCGGGCATTCTCACCCTTTCTCATCAGCTTTTTGCAAATTATGATCTGACATTCACACCTGCTTTTGATAATGTATGGTTTGGCATTCGCACCTTTTCTTACCCATTTTTCAGTAATTATGGGTGGACATTCACACCTTCTTGCAGCTGAACACCTCCTCTCCCGCTATTGATTGTGTACAGTCGGGTATTTTAACCTTTTCTTACCCGCTTTTTACCAAATATGGTCGGACATTCACACCGTCTTACAGCGGAACACCTCTGCTCCCGCTTTTGATGGTGTATAGTCAGGCATTTGAACCTTTTCTTACCAGCTTTTTACAAACTATGGTCGGACATTCAAACCTTCTTGTAGCCGAAAACCTCCGCTCCCTCTTTTGATTATACATTGTTGGGCATTCGCACCTTATTTACAAACTATAGTCAGACATTCACACCTTGCAGCTGAGCCACCTCAGCTCCCTGTTTTGATAGTGTATGTTCGGGCATTCCAACCTATTCTTACCCCCTTTTTACAAACTATGCTCGGAGATTCACACCTACTCACAGCCGAACAACTCCGCTCCCGCATTTGATGATGTCTTGTCCGGCATTCTAGTCTCTTCTAACACATTTTTCAGCAATTATGGTTGGACATTCACACCTACTCACAGCCGAACACTTCCGCTCCCGCATTTGATGGTGTATAGCCGGGCATTCTCACCCTTTCTCATCAGCTTTTTGCAAATTATGATCTGACCTTCACACCTACTTGCAGTCGAAAAGCTCTGCTCCCGCTTTTGATTATGTTTGGTTGGATATTCGAACCTTTTCTTAACTGCTTTTTACAAACTTTGGTCGGACGTTCACACCTTCTTGCAGCCGAACACATCCACTTCCACTTTTGATGGTATATATTCGGGCATTCGAACCTTTTCTTACCCGCTTTTTACAAACCGTGGTCGGACTTTCACACCTTCTTGTAGCCAAACAACTCCGCTCCCCCTATTGATTGTGTACAGTCGGGTATTTTAACCTTTTCTTACCCGCTTTTTACCAAATATGGTCGGATATTCACACCGTCTTACAGCGGAACACCTCTGCTCCCGCTTTTGATGGTGTATAGTCAGGCATTTGAACCTTTTCTTACCCGCTTTTTACAAACTATGGTCGGACATTCAAACCTTCTTGTAGCCGAAAACCTCCGCTCCCTCTTTTGATTATACATTGTTGGGCATTCGCACCTTATTTACAAACTATAGTCAGACATTCACACCTTGCAGCTGAGCCACCTCAGCTCCCTGTTTTGATAGTGTATGTTCGGGCATTCGAACCTATTCTTACCCCCTTTTTACAAACTATGCTCGGAGATTCACACCTACTCACAGCCGAACAACTCCGCTCCCGCATTTGATGATGTCTTGTCCGGCATTCTAGTCTCTTCTAACACATTTTTCAGCAATTATGGTTGGACATTCACACCTACTCACAGCCGAACACTTCCGCTCCCGCATTTGATGGTGTATAGCCGGGCATTCTCACCCTTTCTCATCAGCTTTTTTTAAATTATGATCTGACATTCACATCTACTTGCAGTCGAACAGCTCTGCTCCCGCTTTTGATTATGTTTGGTTGGATATTCGAACCTTTTCTTAACTGCTTTTTACAAACTTTGGTCGGACGTTCACACCTTCTTGCAGCCGAACACATCCACTTCCACTTTTGATGGTATATATTCGGGCATTCGAACCTTTTCTTACCCGCTTTTTACAAACCGTGGTCGGACTTTCACACCTTCTTGTAGCCAAACAACTCCGCTCCCCCTATTGATTGTGTACAGTCGGGTATTTTAACCTTTTCTTACCCGCTTTTTACCAAATATGGTCGGACATTCACACCGTCTTACAGCGGAACACCTCTGCTCCCGCTTTTGATGGTGTATAGTCAGGCATTTGAACCTTTTCTTACCCGCTTTTTACAAACTATGGTCGGACATTCAAACCTTCTTGTAGCCGAAAACCTCCGCTCCCTCTTTTGATTATACATTGTTGGGCATTCGCACCTTATTTACAAACTATAGTCAGACATTCACACCTTGCAGCTGAGCCACCTCAGCTCCCTGTTTTGATAGTGTATGTTCCGGCATTCGAACCTATTCTTACCCCCTTTTTACAAACTATGCTCGGAGATTCACACCTACTCACAGCCGAACAACTCCGCTCCCGCATTTGATGATGTCTTGTCCGGCATTCTAGTCTCTTCTAACACATTTTTCAGCAATTATTGTTGGACATTCACACCTACTCACAGCCGAACACTTCCGCTCCCGCATTTGATGGTGTATAGCCGGGCATTCTCACCCTTTCTCATCAGCTTTTTGCAAATTATGATCTGATATTCACACCTACTTGCAGTCGAACAGCTCTGCTCCCGCTTTTGATTATGTTTGGTTGGATATTCGAACCTTTTCTTAACTGCTTTTTACAAACTTTGGTCGGACGTTCACACCTTCTTGCAGCCGAACACATCCACTTCCACTTTTGATGGTATATATTCGGGCATTCGAACCTTTTCTTACCCGCTTTTTACAAACCGTGGTCGGACTTTCACACCTTCTTGTAGCCAAACAACTCCGCTCCCCCTATTGATTGTGTACAGTCGGGTATTTTAACCTTTTCTTACCCGTTTTTTACCAACTATGGTCGGACATTTACACCTTCTTACAGCGGAACACCTCCGCTCCCTCTTTTGATGGTCTATGTTCGGGCATTCGAACCTTTTCTTACCCGCTTTTTACAAACTATGCTCGGACATTCAAACTTTCTTGTAGCCGAACACATCCACTCCTGCTTTTGATGATGTATGGTTGGGCATTTTCACCTTTTCTTACCCATTTTTCAGTAATTATGGGTGGACATTCACACCTTCTTGCAGCTGAACAACTCCTCTCCCGCTTATGATCATGTGCGGTTTGATATTCGAAAATTTTCTTTCATGTTTTAAAGCAATTATTGATGGACATTCAAATCTTCTTGTAGCCGAACACATCCACTCCTGCTTTTGATGATGTATGGTAACCTTTTCTTACCCACTTTTTACAAACTATGTTCGGACATTCAAACCTTCTTGTAGCCGAAAACCTCTGCTCCCTCTTTTGCTTATACATTGTCGGGCATTCGCACCTTATCTTACCCGCTTTTTACAAACTATAGTCAGACATTCACACCTTGGTGCTGAACCACCTCAGCTCCCTGTTTTGATCATGTATGGTCTGGCAATACTACCTTTTCTTACCCGTTTGTGAGTAATTATGGCTGGACATTCACACCTACTTGCAGTCGAATAGCTCTGCTCCCGCTTTTGATTATGTTTGGTTGGATATTCGAACCTTTTCTTAACTGCTTTTTACAAACTTTGGTCGGACGTTCACACCTTCTTGCAGCCGAACACCTCCGCTTCCGCTTTTGATGGTATATATTCGGGCATTCGAACCTTTTCTTACCAGCTTTTTACAAACCATGGTTGGACTTTCACACCTGCTTGTAGCCGAACAACTCCGCTCCCCCTATTGATTGTGTACAGTCGGGTATTTTAACCTTTTCTTACCCGCTTTTTACCAACTATGGTCGGACATTCAAACCTTCTTGTAGCCAAAAACCTCCGCTCCCTCTTTTGATCATACATTGTTGGGCATTCGCACCTTTTCTTACCCGTTTTTTACAAACCATGGTCGGACTTTCACACATTCTTGTAGCCAAACACATCCGCTCCCGCTATTGATTGTGTACAGTCGGGTATTTTAACCTTTTCTTACCCACTTTTTACCAACTATGGTCGGACATTCACACCGTCTTACAGCGGAACATCTCCGATCCCGCTTTTGATGGTGTATAGTCAGGCATTTGAACCTTTTCTTACCCGCTTTTTACAAACCATGGTTGGACTTTCACACCTTCTTGTAGCCGAACAACTCCACTCACCCTATTGATTGTGTACAGTCGGGTATTTTAACCTTTTCTTACCCGCTTTTTACCAACTATGGTCGGACATTCACACCGTCTTACAGCGGAACACCTCCGCTCCCGCTTTTGATGGTGTATAGTCAGGCATTTGAACCTTTTCTTACCCGCTTTTTACAAACTATGGTCGGACATTCAAACCTTCTTGTAGCCAAAAACCTCCGCTCCCTCTTTTGATCATACATTGTCGGGCATTCGCACCTTTTCTTACCCGTTTTTTACAAACCATGGTCGGACTTTCACACATTCTTGTAGCCAAACACATCCGCTCCCGCTATTGATTTTGTACAGTCGGGTATTTTAACCTTTTCTTACCCACTTTTTACCAACTATGGTCGGACATTCACACCTTACAGCGGAACACCTCCGCTCCCTCTTTTGATGGTGTATGTTTGGGCATTCGAACCTTTTCTTACCCGCTTTTTACAAACTATGCTCGGACATTCAAACCTTCTTGTAGCCGAACACATCCACTCCTTCTTTTGATGATGTATGCTTGGGCATTCAAACCTACTTTTTACCCGCTTTTCATTAATTTTGGGTGGACATTCACACCTTGTCACAGCCAAACACCTCCGCTCCCTGTTTTGATCATGTATGGTTGGACATTCGCACCTTTTCTCACCCGCTTTTTGCAAACTATGGCCTTCATGCAGCCAAACACCTCTGATCTCGCTTTTGATGATGTAAGGTTGGGCATTCAGACCTTGCTTCACCTGCTTTTCACCAAATATAGTCGGACATTAAAACCTTCTTGCAGCCGAACACTTCCGCTCCACCTTTTAGTGTTTCTATCACACCTTTTTTTCACCGAATTTTATAGATTATGGTTGGAAATTCTCAACCACTCTCATCCGAAGACCTCTCCTCCCGCTTTTGTTAATATATTTGAACTTTAGTCGGACATTCACACCTTCTTGCAGCTGAACCACCTCCGCTCCCTGTTTTGATTATGTATGGTCTGGCAATACTACCTTTTCTTACCCGTTTTTGAGTAATTATGGCTGGACATTCACACCTACTTGCAGCCGAACACCACCTCTCTCGCTTTTGATGATGTATGGACCGGCATTCTTACCTTTTCTAACACATTTTTCAGAAATTACGGTCGGAGATTCACACCTACTCACAGCCGAACAACTCCGCTCCCGCATTTGATGGTGTGCAGTCGGACATTCTCACCCTTTCTCATCAGCTTTTTGCAAATTATGATCTGACATTCACACCTACTTGCAGTCGAAAAGCTATGCTCCCGCTTTTGATTATGTTTGGTTGGATATTCAAAACTTTTCTTAACTGCTTTTTACAAACTTTGGTTGGACGTTCACACCTTCTTGTAGCCGAACACATCCACTCCTGCTTTTGATGATGTATGGTTGGGCATTCGCACCTTTTTTTTTACCCATTTGTCAGGAATAATGGGTGGACATTCACACCTTCTTGCAGCTGAACACCTCCTCTCCCACTTATGATCATGTGCGGTTTGATTTTAGAAAATTTTCTTTCATGTTTTCTAGCAATTATTGATGGACATTTAGACCTTCTTGCAGCTGAACACCTCCGCTCCTGCTTTTGATCATACCTTGTCAGGCATTCGCACCATGTCTTACCCGCTTTTTACAAACTTTAGTCGAACATTTACACCTTTTTGCAGCCGAACACCACCTCTCTCGCTTTTGATGATGTATGGTCCGGCATTCTTTCCTTTTCTAACACATTTTTCAGCAATTATGGTCGGACATTCACACCTACTCAGAGCCGAACACCTCCGCTCCCGCATTTGATGGTGTATAGTCGGGCATTCTCACCCTTTCGCATCAGCTTTTTGCAAATTATGATCTGACATTCACACCTGCTTTTGATAATGTATGGTTGGGCATTCGCACCTTTTTTTACCCATTTTTCAGGAATTATGGGTGGACATTCACACCTTCTTGCAGCTGAACACCTCCTCTCCTTCTTATGATCATGTGCGGATGATATTCGAAAATTTTCTTTCATGTTTTAAAGCAATTATTGATGGACACTCAGACCTTCTTGCAGCTGAACCACTCTGCTCCCGCTTTTGATGGTGTATAGTTGGGCTTTCGAGCCTTTCCTTCCCGGTTTTTACAAATTATGGTTGGACATTCAGACCTTCTTGCAGCCGAACACCTCCGCTCCCTCTTTTGATCATACATTGTCGGGCATTCGCACCTTTTCTTACCCGTTTTTTACAAACCATGGTCGGACTGTCACACATTCTTGTAGCCAAACACATCCGCTCCCGCTATTGATTGTGACAGTCGGGTATTTTAACCTTTTCTTACCCGTTTTTTACCAACTATGGTCGGACATTCACACCTTCTTACAGCGGAACACCTCCGCTCCCTCTTTTGATGGTGTATGTTTGGGCATTCGAACCTTTTCTTACCCGCTTTTTACAAACTATGCTCGGACATTCAAACCTTCTTGTAGCCGAACACATCCACTCCTGCTTTCGATGATGTATGGTTGGGCATTCAAACCTACTTGTTGCCCACTTTTCATTCGTTTTGGGTGGACATTCACACCTTGTCACAGCCAAACACCTCCGCTCCCTGTTTTGATCATGTATGGTTGGACATTCGCACCTTTTTTTCACCCGCTTTTTGCCAACTATGGTCGGCTTTTCACAGCTTCCTCTCCACCATACTTGTATGGTGGGATATTCACACCCAGTTGCATCCGAAGACCTTTTGTTGATATTTAGTCGGTCATTCGCAGCTTACCCGCTTTTGGCAAACTATGGCCTTCATGCAGCCAAACACCTCTGATCTCGCTTTTGATGATGTAAGGTTGGGCATTCAGACCTTGCTTCACCTGCTTTTCACCAAATATAGTAGGACATTCACACCTTCTTGCAGCCGAACACTTCCGCTCCACCTTTTAGTGTTCTATCACACCTTTTTTTCACCGCATTTTATAGATTATGGTTGGAAATTCTCAACCACTCTCATCCGAAGACCTCTCCTCCCGCTTTTGTTCATATATTTGAACTTTAGTCGGACATTCACACCTTCTTGCAGCTGAACCACCTCCGCTCCCTGTTTTGATCATATATGGTATGGCAATACTACCTTTTCCTACCCTTTTGTTATTAATTATGGCTGGACATTCACACCTACTTGCAGCCGAACACCACCTCTCCCGCTTTTGATGATGTATGGACCGGCATTCTTACCTTTTCTAACACATTTTTCAGCAATTATGGTCGGAGATTCACACTTACTCACAGCCGAATAACTCCGCTCCCGCATTTGATGGTGTATAGTCGGGCATTCTCACCCTTTCTCATCAGCTTTTTGCAAATTATGATCTGACATTCACACCTGCTTTTGATAATGTATGGTTGGGCATTCGCACCTTTTCTTACCCATTTTTCAGTAATTATGGGTGGACATTCACACCTTCTTGCAGCCGAACACCTCCTCTCCCGCTATTGATTGTGTACAGTCGGGTATTTTAACCTTTTCTTACCCGCTTTTTACCAAATATGGTCGGACATTCACACCGTCTTACAGCGGAACACCTCTGCTCCCGCTTTTGATGGTGAATAGTCAGGCGCTTGAACCTTTTCTTACCTGCTTTTTACAAACTATGGTCGGACATTCAAACCTTCTTGTAGCCGAAAACCTCCGCTCCCTCTTTTGATTATACATTGTTGGGCATTCGCACCTTATTTACAAACTATAGTCAAACATTCACACCTTGCAGCTGAGCCACCTTAGCTCCCTGTTTTGATAGTGTATGTTCGGGCATTCCAACCTATTCTTACCCCCTTTTTACAAACTATGCTCGGAGATTCACACCTACTCACAGCCGAACAACTCCGCTCCCGCATTTGATGATGTCTTGTCCGGCATTCTAGTCTCTTCTAACACATTTTTCAGCAATTATGGTTGGACATTCACACCTACTCACAGCCGAACCCTTCCGCTCCCGCATTTGATGGTGTATAGCCGGGCATTCTCACCCTTTCTCATCAGCTTTTTGCAAATTATGATCTGACATTCACACCTACTTGCAGTCGAACAGCTCTGCTCCCGCTTTTGATTATGTTTGGTTGGATATTCGAACCTTTTCTTAACTGCTTTTTACAAACTTTGGTCGGACATTCACACCTTGGTGCTGAACCACCTCAGCTCCCTGTTTTGATCATGTATGGTCTGGCAATACTACCTTTTCTTACCCGTTTGTGAGTAATTATGGCTGGACATTCACACCTACTTGCAGTCGAACAGCTCTGCTCCCGCTTTTGATTATGTTTGGTTGGATATTCGAACCTTTTCTTAACTGCTTTTTACAAACTTTGGTCGGACGTTCACACCTTCTTGCAGCCGAACACCTCCGCTTCCGCTTTTGATGGTATATATTCGGGCATTCGAACCTTTTCTTACAAGCTTTTTACAAACCATGGTTGGACATTCACACCTTCTTACAGCGGAACACCTCCGCTCCCTCTTTTGATGGTGTATGTTTGGGCATTCGAACCTTTTCTTACCCGCTTTTTACAAACTATGCTCGGACATTCAAACCTTCTTGTAGCCGAACACATCCACTCCTGCTTTTGATGATGTATGGTTGGGCATTTTCACCTTTTCTTACCCATTTTTCAGTAATTATGGGTGGACATTCACACCTTCTTGCAGCTGAACAACTCCTCTCCCGCTTATGATCATGTGCGGTTTGATATTCGAAAATTTTCTTTCATGTTTTAAAGCAATTATTGATGGACATTCAAATCTTCTTGTAGCCGAACACATCCACTCCTGCTTTTGATGATGTATGGTTTGGCATTCGCACCCTTTTTTTACCCATTTTTCAGGAATTTTGGGTGGACATTCAGACCTTCTTGCAGCCGAAAACCTCCGCTCCCTCTTTTGATCATACATTGTCGGGCATTCGCACCTTATCTTACCCGGTTTTTACAAACTATAGTCAGACATTCACACCTTGCAGCTGAACCACCTCCGCTCCCTGTTTTGATCATGTATGGTCTGGCAATACTACCTTTTCTTACCCGTTTGTGAGTAATTAATCCCAAAATATTGAGCATAAAATAAGTCTTTATGCTGATGATGTATTACTTTTCCTTCAGAACTCACAGACGTCTCTCAGTCACACGATCACACTCATAAATAAATTCTCAGCACTTTCTGACTACTCTATCAACTGGTCTAAGACCACAGATCTGCCCATTAACACTAGGGTCCATAATATACCTGCGATCACTTTACAGTCAGGAAATATTAGATATTTAGGCATAAACATTTCCTCCAGGCTCTCAGAGCTAACAAAGCTAAATTATGTGCAATTATTAAAGACAGTAGAGGACGATCTCTCGTTGGAAGTCCTTACCTATATCACTTATGGGGAGAGTTACATCCATTAAAATGATGATACTACCAAAAGTTAACTATTTGTTCTCAATGATCCCCATAAAACCATCTGCTACTTGGTTTAAGTCACTAGATTCATGCATCTCCAAATTTCTGTGGAAAAACAAACCACCACGTATTAGTTTAAAAACCCTACAGAAGACCAAGGACAGTGGTGGATTAGATTTACCTCATTTTCAGCACTATTCCTTAGACAATAGGTTACAATATATATCAAAATGGTTTAAACCTTGTTGTTGTCACAGTTCCCAGAGACGTTGTAATCGTTGAGGATTCTATATTCACCCCCTCATTAGAGGCACGTAATGCAGATTGATGACACTGAATCTTCTTCTCTGTTCATTGCTGGCATCATTCCCAGCATCGTAAGTGTTCGTGGCATTGTTAGCCTCTTCTTCTGGATCTTGATATCGAGAATCCTTTTGTATTTCTGGTTTGTCAGTACTCTCTCTTCGTTCACCGGAGTCTTTGTCTTTTTGTCCTTGAGTTTGGTGATTTTTTCTTCTTTTGATGCCTTGACACAATGTGACAGGTGATACCACGTGGGAGATCCTGTAACTTGGACTGCTGTCCCTGTGCTCCGAAATGGCTGTGCTGCTCAAATGGTCTCTCCTTCATCATGGTTACATGCTGCCATTCCGACATCTCGCCATTCCGACATGGGTCTCCAATTGTCGGAATGGCGACACTTAATTTTTTATCAAACGTCCCACCATTCCGACACTTTTTTCCTCCTATGGTCGGAATGGCGGTATGTTTTTTGTTTTTTTTAACATACCGCCATTCCGACAGTTCCTTTTAATAGCCTATTTTTTACCCAAAACATTTTGCACTAATGATATGCCGGTGCAAATATGCCCTAAAGTTTGGCGCACAAGCTTTGCACATGCAGAGGCCACAGCCTCGCAAACAAACTTTAATAATCTATTATCAAAATCCCCTGAATTTCAAATATAAAAATACAGATATTAATGTAACTCTGGTGAGACTGAAACTGATTAAGCAGAAATACAGTGTCAGTGAGCTGTCACAGCAGCCAGCTGGAGCGGAGCTCTCCACAGAGCCCATGCGTCTTTTGCACGCTGTCATCATATGCAAAAGTAATAATTGCAATTACAGATATCACGGCTACTGCACAGGACACAGTTGCGAGCACTCTGCCTTGCCTTGCCAATAGGAGAAGAGAGAAATGACAGCATAGAACGTATAAAACACAACAAAATGCAATAAAAACGTTTATTCATGTTATTCACGTGATTTATGAGTACTCACTCCAATTTTGGGAAGCGCGGATGGGCTTTGCGCATTTGGCACAAACACACAGCCGCAACGGTTGTAGCTTTATACAGCCTGTTGATATCTTAAGGACCTAACTGGTCACACCTGGGAGTAAATGTCATGTAGAGATTGTTTTTACATGACATTACAGCTGAACATATAGCTTTCATCCACAAACCAACGTGGGAGAGCCCGAAGACGCATGTGCCAGACGCACATAGGCATGCGTAAAACCAATTTTGACCACTTCATACTGTTTATTTGCTTTCTTTTAGTTAACTTTCGTTTCTTTTGGATTCTTGTGCGTGTTATGGAGCCGTTTTGGTCCATGTTTGTAAGCCTTTTTTTCCTGGATTAAATTTTCGGAAGTTGAAACAAGTGGCATTGGAGTGTGTGATTGAAAACCACCGCGGACTGCTTCTCCTCCTCCAGTTGCCGAGACTTTGTGTTTTTAATAACGCTTGTCTATAAACATGTGTTAAACATATAAATTGCATGAACAGAAAGAAGGGACTCACCTGTTGAGTAACACACATTTCCTTATACGGAAAGCCTTGTCGGAATGGTGGGACATTTGAACGTCAGAATAGCGGGATGTCGCAATGGTGGGATGTCGGAATGGTGGGACGTTTGCATGTCGGAATGGTGGTATGTCGGAATGGTGGTATGTCAGAATGGTGGGATGTCGGAATAGCGGGATGTCGGAATGGCGGGATTTCGGAATGGGTGTTGCCACCCCCTTCATCATATACACAGTTATTTATACATCCCCTTCCACCATGAAGCGTTGTCCCTTTTTGTTTCTCTCTTTGTTCTTAAAATGCTGTTATGCATGTCTAAACCAATCCATTAAATTAGATCATTTTGGCAGTAAAGCGATCTACAATGTGCTTGGTCGCAAAGCTGCTCATCTGTGGTAAACAGCTCTTCAGAAAGGCATTCTTCAATTGATTTCACTAATTCTATGTAATAATTTTGTGATTTCCTACAAAACTACACTTCTTCTCCCATCTGTCTGAGTATTTAATATTGTCTGGGTCCCGTTAAAACATGTATTTTTCCCATCTAATTCCTTGTTTGCTTTAAAACAAGTATTCCCCATTTTCTATCCCTTCAGTAGCCAACCAGTTTGTATGGAGTACACTGGAGCAACTTGACTGATCAGTAAAACACTGCTTTTGTTGTCACCGCAAGGCTTCCCCCGTCGGTTGTTTCACTGAGACACTACTGAGTAACTATAACTCAACACAGTTTATACACATAACATTCATATACATACTAACAAACAAACAAACAATTATTTATCGCAATTTTCTCATCTCTGTTTGAACGTACACCCAGGTAAATATTCCTGTAGTCTTCTCATACCGACTATGGACCCATTCATTGTTTAACTTCACTGTTTTGCAAATCCTAATTGAATATTACACATTGACATTGAACTTTACTTGATAAGCAGGTCTTCATTGCATTCAGCAGCCTATATGTGAGCATCTATGTGTAAGCTGTTCTTCTTTGCATTTATCAGCAGCAAGCAATTCTTCATTGCACATGCATATGAAAATAGTAAAACAATTCCAATGCGTTAGCGAAACCTTCTATATCAGGAGTGTCCATCATGATGCTGGGAATAAAACCTCTTTCCTAGAATATTTCAACCTTCATTACTCAACTGATCATAACTCCGCAATGAGCACATTTCAAAGTATCATTCCTCTACATGTATTCAAAAATCTATGTGTAAATGTTTAATATTTCTTATATTTGTTGATGTCATTCTGTGTGCATGTGGCCTAAACCCAATCTCTGTGTGGCAATTTTAATTTAAACAAGTTGAACTCTGCCTCTGATCATTTAAAAAAGGTGTGTACCAATATCAACCTTTCTCAGGTAATTACAGATCCTACAAAACCAAAGAGATCCTTCAAGGTTGTCCCTGATTGGCTCAATCTTAGCAAATCAAAGGTAGAAAATCCGCAGTATCTGAACTTGGTGTTAGTTATCACTGCTCAATAGCCTGTATCAGAATTGCAAAAATGAAAACATTAGGTCCACGCTTGGTATCCAGATCCTGAAACATCTCCATGAGCAGGCTTTTTTTTAACTGATCTGTTGAATAGTTATATGACACTGTTAAAATCCCAGATGAAGATCTAGCACTTGACCATTTTTGTAAATCTTCTAATTCCATAGTTGATAAACACGCCCCTTTTAAAAAGTATAGAACTTAGAACAGGTCTATCCCTGGCTTTCGGCAGAACTGTCTTCTTTACTTTTTTTTCCCCTTGTCCTGTTCAGCATTATGTCAGAAGAATTGTAGTCTGAATACCTTTGATGCCAAACAGATTTGTTTTGCCAAGGGAAGTTTTATAAATGTAAAGCTCCCCTTGATGCCCATTTATTTATTTCTGTTTACAATATATGACATGAACTGAACTGAACCGGACCGGGGGACAAGGAAAGAAGAAGAGGAAAGAAGAGGAAACAGAACAAAAATAGAAACAAAAACCAGACAACCAGCTGCTACACCTGTAAAAAACAAAACAGACAACAATCCATGGCTTATGAGGGGAATCCAGCCTTAGCGCCACCAGGAGCACCTGAAAGCAGACAAGCAGAGAAAAAACACACACAAACAAAAACAAGCACAAGAAGCGGCAATCGCATACAACACAGCTGTGGATATAGATGACCTGAGACGACATGATAATACATCAACTGCTTAGTGACCATGCTACTGGACTAATGAATGTGTGTGTGTGTGTGTGAGAACATGCAACACCCATGGCACAGGACCTACATGATAACCGTGCTTAGTTATGAGTGTATAAGCGTATAGGGCCACAATCCACAGCCCCCCCCCCCAAGCAATCAGAAGCAGGCAGAGAGGGCCACAAGACCCAGGCCACCAGCAGCCCCCACAGAGCACAGAACCCAGGCAGCCCACTGCAGGGGCAACCACGCATCCACCCAGAAGACTGCAGAGGAAGCCCCCGGAAAGAGCCCCCATAAGCATAGGGCAGAGGCACTCCGGGAACCAGGGGTAACAGCCCACCGACCCCGCCAGGCCCCAGCCGCCCAGACATGGGCCGTGCACTGGACCTGGGCCCCAGGAGCCCGAGCGCCCCCAAACCCCCCGGCAGAGGCCCCACCCAATACCCAGGAGGGCCAAGCGCCCCAGACAGCCACAAAGTGGGTCAGCGCCTGCCCCAGCGCCCCTGGCCAAGTGCCCTGGGAGTCAAGACGTGCCCACAGGTGGGTGAAGTCGCGAGCAGTGGGGAGAGGCAACGCTGATGCCCCATCGGGAGAAACACAGGCAGGCCAGGCGACAGCAAGTCCCAGATCCAGGCCCAATCATTACCACACACACTTTCACGTCCCATACATCCACACATCCTACCTCCCTCGACTCTGCTGGGGTGTAGTGCAGCGGGCACACCAGGAGGCCAGCAACCCCCCAGCCACCAAAGACCCCGAACCAGCAGAACAATTAATTAATCCTCCTGGCCCCTCCTGCCCCAAGCAGACACCAGGAAGCAGGGGTGTGCGAAGAAGACCCCTCCCCTCACCCTTCTGGCTCTTCAATATTTTCTAATAGTGAGCAATTAAAATTGAGGGGCAGCCAAACTTGTAGAACTGGGAGCGCGGCACTCTGGGCAGCCTACATACCCAAAGAGCCCCGCCCACCAGATGCCACTCAGTGTAACCACCCCCCAAGACCTAATGTGTGTGTGTGAGTGTGTTTGATAAGTACTAATGTCTAAGGTGTAATTAAAACAGGGGCAGGGAACTGCAGAGTGCAACCAAAGGGGACCACCTACGTGGCCCCATCCACTACACCCCACCGAACACACACGCCCCCAAAACCCTTCATGTGTGAGTGTGTGCTGTGTACAGGAGCCAGAAGGGAGAGGGGTATGGGGATATATACCGGGGGAGCTACTCTCCCCCAGAGAGGGCAGCCAGGGACTGGCTGCAATAGGCATCCCCGCTACCTGGGAGCCAACAATGGGCAGGAGGGCCTGATGTCCACCAGGCTCGGGGCCTGCAGCGACCATATTCCGGGAGCTACTGTACCCCCAGAAGGTACCCATCCCGCCCAACCCCACTCAACCCAACCCCACCCAGGAGGACCTCTACAAAAAACAAACAAACAACATCAAAAAACAAACAAACAAACCACCCGGTCACACCAGTCGCAGCAGCCCGGGCCTGAGACCCACCATCACCCAGCAACCCACCACCACCACTATGTGATAAAACTAATCAGAGGGGACCAGAGAGAATGAAATTCAGCCAATTGATGTTTTGAGGAGGCAGACATTGTTTCCATGCTAATATAATCTAAAAGAAAATTTCTAAACTGGTTAATACACAGATTGTTCTTCGCTTTCCAGTTCATGAGAATAGTTTTCTTTGCGATACATAACACTGTGACAACCATGTGTGCTGATTTAATTTCCATGTTGATGTTGTCTAAGTCACCCAGTATGCACAGTGTGGGGCATGCAGGGATGCTACACTTTAGCCATGTTGATAGGTCCTCACAGACTTCAAGCCAGAACTTCTGGACAGGCGCACAAAACCACAAAGCGTGTGCATAATCATCAGGTGTGTTATCTGTGCAATGTGAGCAGATGTTTGAGTGTGTTAGACCCATCCTGAACATCCTTTGTCCTGTATAGTGTGTTCTATGAAGGATTTTGTATTGTATGAGCTGTAAATTAGGATTTCGAGTCTTTATGAAGGTGTTCAAACATATTTGTGGTTAGAAGCTATGACCAGAACTGATGGATAAATCTGCCTCCAATTTTGAGGATGGAAGAGACATTGTGTCATCTATCTTAGACAATAATTTATATATTTTTGATAGTAGATTTGGGGTACAGATGCTTAGAAATTCTGCTACCCTAGTCGGGGGTTGTAAGTCTGGTTGGTGGAGGATATATCCATCCATCCATCCATCATCTGCCGCTTATCCGGGGGTCGGGTCGCGGGAGCAGCAGCTTGAGCAGAGAAACCCAGACGTCTCTGTCCCCGGCCACTTCCTCCAGCTCTTCCGGGGGGCCCCCGAGGCGTTCCCAGGCCAGCCGAGAGACATAGTCTCTCCAACGTGTCCTGGGTCTCCCCCGGGGTCTCCTCCCAGTGGGACGTGCCCGGAACACCTCCCCAGGGAGGCGCCCAGGGGGCATCCTAACCAGATGCCCGAGCCACCTCATCTGACTCCTCTCAATGCGGAGGAGCAGCGGTTCTACTCCGAGCCCCTCCCGGATGACTGAGCTTCTCACCCTATCTCTAAGGGAGAGCCCAGACACCCTGCGGAGGAAACCCATTTCGGCCGCTTGTATTCGCGATCTTGTTCTTTCGGTCACTACCCACAACTCGTGACCATAGGTGAGGATGGGAACGTAGATTGACCAGTAAGTAGAGAGCTTCGCCTTCTGGCTCAGCTCCCTCTTCACAACGACGGGTCGGTGCAGAGCCTGCAACACTGCAGGCGCCGCACCGATCCGCCCGTCAATCTCCCGCTCCATTCGTCCGTCACTCGTGAACAAGACCCCGAGATACTTGAACTCCTCCTCTTGGGGAAGGATCTCATTCCCGACCCGGAGAGAGCATTCCACCCTTTTCCGGCTGAGAACCATAGTCTCGGATTTGGAGGTGCTGATTCTCATCCCAGCCGCTTCACACTCGGCTGCGAATCACTCCAGTGAGAGCTGAAGGTCACGGCCTGACGACGCTAACAGAACCACATCATCTGCAAAAAGCAGAGACCCGATTCTGAGGTCGCCAAATGGGACACCCTCAACGCCCTGGCTCCGCCTAGAAATTCTGTCCATAAAAGTTAGGAACAGAATCGGTGACAAAGGGCAGCCCTGACGGAGTCCAACTCTCACCAGAAACGTATCCGACTTACTGCCGGAAATGCGGACCAAACTCTGGCACCGGTCATACAGAGACCGAACGGCCCCTATCAAGGGGTCCGGCACTCCATATTCCCGGAGCACCCCCCACAGGACTCCACGAGGGACACGGTCGAACGCTTTCTCCAAGTCCACAAAACACATGTAGACTGGTTGGGCGAACTCCCATGCACCCTCCAGGATCCTGCCGAGGGTATAGAGCTGGTCCACTGTTCCACGGCCAGGACGAAAGCCACACTGCATCTCCTGAATCCGAGGCTCGATTATCCGACGGATCCTCCTCTCCAATACCCCCGAATAGACCTTACCAGGGAGGCTGAGGAGTGTGATACCCCTATAGTTGGAACACACCCTCCGGTCCCCCTTTTTAAAGAGGGGGACCACCACCCCAATCTGCCAGTCCAGAGGCACTGTCCCCGATGTCCACGCGATACTGCAGAGGCGTGTCAGCCAAGACAGCCCTACAACATCCAGAGCCTTGAGAAACTCAGGACGGACCTCATCCACCCCCGGGGCCTTGCCACCGAGGAGCTTTTTAACCACCTCGGCAACCTCAGCCCCAGAAATGGGAGGCCCCGTCTCCGAGCTCTCCGACCCTGCCTCTTCCGAGCACGTGTTGGTAGGATTGAGGAGTTCCTCGAAGTACTCCCCCCACCGACTCACAACATCCCTAGTTGAGGTCAGCAAAGCCCCGTCCCCACTGTAAACAGTGTTGACTGTGACCCCCCTGAGACGCCGGATGGTGGACCAGAATCTTTTCGAGGCCGTCCGGAAATCGTTCTCCATGGTCTCACCGAACTCCTCCCAGGCCCGAGTTTTTGCCTCAGCAACCGCCGAAGCCGTGGCCCGTCTGGCCCGTCGGTACCTATCAGCTTCTTCCAGGGTCCCACTGGCCAAAAAGGCCCGATAGGACTCCTTCTTCAGCTTGACGGCTTCCCTCACCACTGGTGTCCACCAGCAGGTTCGAGGGTTGCCGCCACGACAGGCACCGACCACCTTACGGCCACAACTCCGACCAGCTGCCTCGGCAATGGAGTCACGGAACATGGCCTATTCGGACTCAATGTCCCCCACCTCAAATATGGTTGAAGCTCTGCCGGAGGTGGGAGTTAAAGCTCCTTCTGACGGGGGATTCTGACAAACGTTCCCAGCAGACCCTCACAATACGTTTGGGCCTGCCAGGTCTGATCGGCATCCTCCCCCACCAGCGGAGCCAACTCACCACCAGGTGGTGATCAGTTGACAGCTCCGCCCCTCTCTTCACCCAGTGTCCAGGACATACGGCCGCAAGTCCGATGATACAACCACAAAGTCGATCATCGAACTGCGGCCAAGGGTGTCCTGGTGCCAAGTGCACATATGGACACCCTTATGCCTGAACATGGTGTTCGTTATGGACAGTCTATGACTGGCACAGAAGTCCAACAACATAACACCACTCTGATTCAGATCGGGGGGGCCGTTCCTCCCAATCACACCCCTCCAGGTCTCACTGTCATTGCCCACGTGAGCATTGAAGTCCCCCAGCAGAATGAGGGAGTCTCCGGTAGGAGCATTCTCCAGTGCCTCCCCCAGAGACTCCAAAAAGGGTAGGTACTCTGAACTGCTGTTTGGCGCATAGGCACAAACAACAGTCAGGACTCGTCCCCCCACCCAAGGCGGAGGGAGGCTACCCTCTCGTTCACTGGGGTAAACCCCAATGTACTGGCACACAGCCGGGGGGCAATAAGTATGCCCACACCTGCTCTGCGCCTCTCACCACGGGCAACTCCAGAGTGGAAGAGAGACCAACCCCTCTCAAGAGTACTGGTTCCAGATCCCAAGCCGTGCGTCGAGGTGAGTCCGACTATATCTAACGGTCTGATGAAGTTTCAACAATAAACAACAAACTTTGTATTATGAGAAAGAACCAGACTCATTCTTTAGAATTCAGAAAATAAGCTCTATTTTACGAGTTATGCACGAATTCGGATTCTCCTATAAAACGAATTCCTTAACTCAAACCAAGTTAAGACTGCTTTGTCCTTCATATTTATTCATGTCTAATCAAGTTTCAATGATAAACAACGTTGTACTTTGTAGAATGAGAAAGAACTTCTTCAGCAATAAGCATCTCTCGACAAATGACGAAATACAGATTTTGCTATAAAATTAATTGCTATCAGCCTGACTTAAAACTGTTTGTCTTCCTTATTTATCCACTTCAAATCAAGTTTCAACAATTCACGGCCGATCAGACCTGGCAGGCCCAAACGTATTGTGAGGGTCTGCTGGGAACGTTTGTCAGAATCCCCCGTCAGAAGGAGCTTTAACTCCCACCTCCGGCAGAGCTTCAACCATATTTGAGGTGGGGGACATTGAGTCCGAATGGGCCATGTTCCGTGACTCCATTGCCGAGGCAGCTGGTCGGAGTTGTGGCCGTAAGGTGGTCGGTGCCTGTCGTGGCGGCAACCCTCGAACCTGCTGGTGGACACCAGTGGTGAGGGAAGCCGTCAAGCTGAAGAAGGAGTCCTATCGGGCCTTTTTGGCCAGTGGGACCCTGGAAGAAGCTGATAGGTACCGACGGGCCAGACGGGCCACGGCTTCGGCGGTTGCTGAGGCAAAAACTCGGGCCTGGGAGGAGTTCGGTGAGACCATGGAGAACGATTTCCGGACGGCCTCGAAAAGATTCTGGTCCACCATCCGGCGTCTCAGGGGGGGGGGAGCGGCTCACAGTCAACACTGTTTACAGTGGGGACGGGGCTTTGCTGACCTCAACTAGGGATGTTGTGAGTCGGTGGGGGGAGTACTTCGAGGAACTCCTCAATCCTACCAACACGTGCTCGGAAGAGGCAGAGTCGGAGAGCTCGGAGACGGGGCCTCCCATTTCTGGGGCTGAGGTTGCCGAGGTGGTTAAAAAGCTCCTCGGTGGCAAGGCCCCGGGGGTGGATGAGGTCCGTCCTGAGTTTCTCAAGGCTCTGGATGTTGTAGGGCTGTCTTGGCTGACACGCCTCTGCAGTATCGCGTGGACATCGGGGACAGTGCCTCTGGACTGGCAGATTGGGGTGGTGGTCCCCCTCTTTAAAAAGGGGGACCGGAGGGTGTGTTCCAACTATAGGGGTATCACACTCCTCAGCCTCCCTGGTAAGGTCTATTCGGGGGTATTGGAGAGGAGGATCCGTCGGATAATCGAGCCTCGGATTCAGGAGATGCAGTGTGGCTTTCGTCCTGGCCGTGGAACAGTGGACCAGCTCTATACCCTTGGCAGGATCCTGGAGGGTGCATGGGAGTTCGCCCAACCAGTCTACATGTGTTTTGTGGACTTGGAGAAAGCGTTCGACCGTGTCCCTCGTGGAGTCCTGTGGGGGGTGCTCCGGGAATATGGCGTGCCGGACCCCTTGATAGGGGCCGTTCGGTCTCTGTATGACCGGTGCCAGAGTTTGGTCCGCATTGCCGGCAGTAAGTCGGATACGTTTCCGGTGAGAGTTGGACTCCGTCAGGGCTGCCCTTTGTCACCGATTCTGTTCCTAACTTTTATGGACAGAATTTCTAGGCGGAGCCAGGGCGTTGAGGGTGTCCCATTTGGCGACCTCAGAATCGGGTCTCTGCTTTTTGCAGATGATGTGGTTCTGTTAGCGTCGTCAGGCCGTGACCTTCAGCTCTCACTGGAGTGATTCGCAGCCGAGTGTGAAGCGGCTGGGATGAGAATCAGCACCTCCAAATCCGAGACTATGGTTCTCAGCCGGAAAAGGGTGGAATGCTCTCTCCGGGTCGGGAATGAGATCCTTCCCCAAGAGGAGGAGTTCAAGTATCTCGGGGTCTTGTTCACGAGTGACGGACGAATGGAGCGGGAGATTGACGGGCGGATCGGTGCGGCGCCTGCAGTGTTGCAGGCTCTGCACCGACCCGTCGTTGTGAAGAGGGAGCTGAGCCAGAAGACGAAGCTCTCTACTTACTGGTCAATCTACGTTCCCATCCTCACCTATGGTCACGAGTTGTGGGTAGTGACCGAAAGAACAAGATCGCGAATACAAGCGGCCGAAATGGGTTTCCTCCGCAGGGTGTCTGGGCTCTCCCTTAGAGATAGGGTGAGAAGCTCAGTCATCCGGGAGGGGCTCGGAGTAGAACCGCTGCTCCTCCGCATTGAGAGGAGTCAGATGAGGTGGCTCGGGCATCTGGTTAGGATGCCCCCTGGGCGCCTCCCTGGGGAGGTGTTCCGGGCACGTCCCACTGGGAGGAGACCCCGGGGGAGACCCAGGACACGTTGGAGAGACTATGTCTCTCGGCTGGCCTGGGAACGCCTCGGGGGCCCCCCGGAAGAGCTGGAGGAAGTGGCCGGGGACAGAGACGTCTGGGTTTCTCTGCTCAAGCTGCTGCTCCCGCGACCCGACCCCCGGATAAGCGGCAGATGATGGATGGATGGATGGATATATCCTCCACCAACCAGACTTACAACCCCCGACTAGGGTAGCAGAATTTCTAAGCATCTGTACCCCAAATCTACTATCAAAAATATATAAATTATTGTCTAAGATAGATGACACAATGTCTCTTCCATCCTCAAAATTGGAGGCAGATTTATCCATCAGTTCTGGTCATAGCTTCTAACCACAAATATGTTTGAACACCTTCATAAAGACTCGAAATCCTAATTTACAGCTCATACAATACAAAATCCTTCATAGAACACACTATACAGGACAAAGGATGTTCAGGATGGGTCTAACACACTCAAACATCTGCTCACATTGCACAGATAACACACCTGATGATTATGCACACGCTTTGTGGTTTTGTGCGCCTGTCCAGAAGTTCTGGCTTGAAGTCTTTGAGGACCTATCAACATGGCTAAAGTGTAGCATCCCTGCATGCCCCACACTGTGCATACTGGGTGACTTAGACAACATCAACATGGAAATTAAATCAGCACACATGGTTGTCACAGTGTTATGTATCGCAAAGAAAACTATTCTCATGAACTGGAAAGCGAAGAACAATCTGTGTATTAACCAGTTTAGAAATTTTCTTTTAGATTTTATTAGCATGGAAACAATGTCTGCCTCCTCAAAACATCAATTGGCTGAATTTCATTCTCTCTGGTCCCCTCTGATTAGTTTTATCACATAGTGGTGGTGGTGGGTTGCTGGGTGATGGTGGGTCTCAGGCCCGGGCTGCTGCGACTGGTGTGACCGGGTGGTTTGTTTGTTTGTTTTTTGATGTTGTTTGTTTGTTTTTTGTAGAGGTCCTCCTGGGTGGGGTTGGGTTGAGTGGGGTTGGGCGGGATGGGTACCTTCTGGGGGTACAGTAGCTCCCGGAATATGGTCGCTGCAGGCCCCGAGCCTGGTGGACATCAGGCCCTCCTGCCCATTGTTGGCTCCCAGGTAGCGGGGATGCCTATTGCAGCCAGTCCCTGGCTGCCCTCTCTGGGGGAGAGTAGCTCCCCCGGTATATATTCCCATACCCCTCTCCCTTCTGGCTCCTGTACACAGCACACACTCACACATGAAGGGTTTTGGGGGCGTGTGTGTTCGGTGGGGTGTAGTGGATGGGGCCACGTAGGTGGTCCCCTTTGGTTGCACTCTGCAGTTCCCTGCCCCTGTTTTAATTACACCTTAGACATTAGTACTTATCAAACACACTCACACACACACATTAGGTCTTGGGGGGTGGTTACACTGAGTGGCATCTGGTGGGCGGGGCTCTTTGGGTATGTAGGCTGCCCAGAGTGCCGCGCTCCCAGTTCTACAAGTTTGGCTGCCCCTCAATTTTAATTGCTCACTATTAGAAAATATTGAAGAGCCAGAAGGGTGAGGGGAGGGGTCTTCTTCGCACACCCCTGCTTCCTGGTGTCTGCTTGGGGCAGGAGGGGCCAGGAGGATTAATTAATTGTTCTGCTGGTTCGGGGTCTTTGGTGGCTGGGGGGTTGCTGGCCTCCTGGTGTGCCCGCTGCACTACACCCCAGCAGAGTCGAGGGAGGTAGGATGTGTGGATGTATGGGACGTGAAAGTGTGTGTGGTAATGATTGGGCCTGGATCTGGGACTTGCTGTTGCCTGCCCTGCCTGTGTTTCTCCCGATGGGGCATCAGCGTTGCCTCTCCCCACTGCTCGCGACTTCACCCACCTGTGGGCACGTCTTGACTCCCAGGGCACTTGGCCAGGGGCGCTGGGGCAGGCGCTGACCCACTTTGTGGCTGTCTGGGGCGCTTGGCCCTCCTGGGTATTGGGTGGGGCCTCTGCCGGGGGGTTTGGGGGCGCTCGGGCTCCTGGGGCCCAGGTCCAGTGCACGGCCCATGTCTGGGCGGCTGGGGCCTGGCGGGGTCGGTGGGCTGTTACCCCTGGTTCCCGGAGTGCCTCTGCCCTATGCTTATGGGGGCTCTTTCCGGGGGCTTCCTCTGCAGTCTTCTGGGTGGATGCGTGGTTGCCCCTGCAGTGGGCTGCCTGGGTTCTGTGCTCTGTGGGGGCTGCTGGTGGCCTGGGTCTTGTGGCCCTCTCTGCCTGCTTCTGATTGCTTGGGGGGGGGGGCTGTGGATTGTGGCCCTGTACGCTTATACACTCATAACTAAGCACGGTTATCATGTAGGTCCTGTGCCATGGGTGTTGCATGTTCTCACACACACACACACACATTCATTAGTCCAGTAGCATGGTCACTAAGCAGTTGATGTATTATCATGTCGTCTCAGGTCATCTATATCCACAGCTGTGTTGTATGCGATTGCCGCTTCTTGTGCTTGTTTTTGTTTGTGTGTGTTTTTTCTCTGCTTGTCTGCTTTCAGGTGCTCCTGGTGGCGCTAAGGCTGGATTCCCCTCATAAGCCATGGATTGTTGTCTGTTTTGTTTTTTACAGGTGTAGCAGCTGGTTGTCTGGTTTTTGTTTCTATTTTTGTTCTGTTTCCTCTTCTTTCCTCTTCTTCTTTCCTTGTCCCCCGGTCCGGTTCAGTTCAGTTCATGTCATATATTGTAAACAGAAATAAATAAATGGGCATCAAGGGGAGCTTTACATTTATAAAACTTCCCTTGGCAAAACAAATCTGTTTGGCATCAAAGGTATTCAGACTACAATTCTTCTGACATAATGCTGAACAGGACAAGGGGAAAAAAAAGTAAAGAAGACAGTTCTGCCGAAAGCCAGGGATAGACCTGTTCTAAGTTCTATACTTTTTAAAAGGGGCGTGTTTATCAACTATGGAATTAGAAGATTTACAAAAATGGTCAAGTGCTAGATCTTCATCTGGGATTTTAACAGTGTCATATAACTATTCAACAGATCAGTTAAAAAAAAGCCTGCTCATGGAGATGTTTCAGGATCTGGATACCAAGCGTGGACCTAATGTTTTCATTTTTGCAATTCTGATACAGGCTATTGAGCAGTGATAACTAACACCAAGTTCAGATACTGCGGATTTTCTACCTTTGATTTGCTAAGATTGAGCCAATCAGGGACAACCTTGAAGGATCTCTTTGGTTTTGTAGGATCTGTAATTACCTGAGAAAGGTTGATATTGGTACACACCTTTTTTAAATGATCAGAGGCAGAGTTCAACTTGTTTAAATTAAAATTGCCACACAGAGATTGGGTTTAGGCCACATGCACACAGAATGACATCAACAAATATAAGAAATATTAAACATTTACACATAGATTTTTGAATACATGTAGAGGAATGATACTTTGAAATGTGCTCATTGCGGAGTTATGATCAGTTGAGTAATGAAGGTTGAAATATTCTAGGAAAGAGGTTTTATTCCCAGCATCATGATGGACACTCCTGATATAGAAGGTTTCGCTAACGCATTGGAATTGTTTTACTATTTTCATATGCATGTGCAATGAAGAATTGCTTGCTGCTGATAAATGCAAAGAAGAACAGCTTACACATAGATGCTCACATATAGGCTGCTGAATGCAATGAAGACCTGCTTATCAAGTAAAGTTCAATGTCAATGTGTAATATTCAATTAGGATTTGCAAAACAGTGAAGTTAAACAATGAATGGGTCCATAGTCGGTATGAGAAGACTACAGGAATATTTACCTGGGTGTACGTTCAAACAGAGATGAGAAAATTGCGATAAATAATTGTTTGTTTGTTTGTTAGTATGTATATGAATGTTATGTGTATAAACTGTGTTGAGTTATAGTTACTCAGTAGTGTCTCAGTGAAACAACCGACGGGGGAAGCCTTGCGGTGACAACAAAAGCAGTGTTTTACTGATCAGTCAAGTTGCTCCAGTGTACTCCATACAAACTGGTTGGCTACTGAAGGGATAGAAAATGGGGAATACTTGTTTTAAAGCAAACAAGGAATTAGATGGGAAAAATACATGTTTTAACGGGACCCAGACAATATTAAATACTCAGACAGATGGGAGAAGAAGTGTAGTTTTGTAGGAAATCACAAAATTATTACATAGAATTAGTGAAATCAATTGAAGAATGCCTTTCTGAAGAGCTGTTTACCACAGATGAGCAGCTTTGCGACCAAGCACATTGTAGATCGCTTTACTGCCAAAATGATCTAATTTAATGGATTGGTTTAGACATGCATAACAGCATTTTAAGAACAAAGAGAGAAACAAAAAGGGACAACGCTTCATGGTGGAAGGGGATGTATAAATAACTGTGTATATGATGAAGGGGGTGGCAACACCCATTCCGAAATCCCGCCATTCCGACATCCCGCTATTCCGACATCCCACCATTCTGACATACCACCATTCCGACATACCACCATTCCGACATGCAAACGTCCCACCATTCCGACATCCCACCATTGCGACATCCCGCTATTCTGACGTTCAAATGTCCCACCATTCCGACAAGGCTTTCCGTATAAGGAAATGTGTGTTACTCAACAGGTGAGTCCCTTCTTTCTGTTCATGCAATTTATATGTTTAACACATGTTTATAGACAAGCGTTATTAAAAACACAAAGTCTCGGCAACTGGAGGAGGAGAAGCAGTCCGCGGTGGTTTTCAATCACACACTCCAATGCCACTTGTTTCAACTTCCGAAAATTTAATCCAGGAAAAAAAGGCTTACAAACATGGACCAAAACGGCTCCATAACACGCACAAGAATCCAAAAGAAACGAAAGTTAACTAAAAGAAAGCAAATAAACAGTATGAAGTGGTCAAAATTGGTTTTACGCATGCCTATGTGCGTCTGGCACATGCGTCTTCGGGCTCTCCCACGTTGGTTTGTGGATGAAAGCTATATGTTCAGCTGTAATGTCATGTAAAAACAATCTCTACATGACATTTACTCCCAGGTGTGACCAGTTAGGTCCTTAAGATATCAACAGGCTGTATAAAGCTACAACCGTTGCGGCTGTGTGTTTGTGCCAAATGCGCAAAGCCCATCCGCGCTTCCCAAAATTGGAGTGAGTACTCATAAATCACGTGAATAACATGAATAAACGTTTTTATTGCATTTTGTTGTGTTTTATACGTTCTATGCTGTCATTTCTCTCTTCTCCTATTGGCAAGGCAAGGCAGAGTGCTCGCAACTGTGTCCTGTGCAGTAGCCGTGATATCTGTAATTGCAATTATTACTTTTGCATATGATGACAGCGTGCAAAAGACGCATGGGCTCTGTGGAGAGCTCCGCTCCAGCTGGCTGCTGTGACAGCTCACTGACACTGTATTTCTGCTTAATCAGTTTCAGTCTCGCCAGAGTTACATTAATATCTGTATTTTTATATTTGAAATTCAGGGGATTTTGATAATAGATTATTAAAGTTTGTTTGCGAGGCTGTGGCCTCTGCATGTGCAAAGCTTGTGCGCCAAACTTTAGGGCATATTTGCACCGGCATATCATTAGTGCAAAATGTTTTGGGTAAAAAATAGGCTATTAAAAGGAACTGTCGGAATGGCGGTATGTTAAAAAAAACAAAAAACATACCGCCATTCCGACCATAGGAGGAAAAAAGTGTCGGAATGGTGGGACGTTTGATAAAAAATTAAGTGTCGCCATTCCGACAATTGGAGACCCATGTCGGAATGGCGAGATGTCGGAATGGCAGCATGTAACCATGATGAAGGAGAGACCATTTGAGCAGCACAGCCATTTCGCAGCACAGGGACAGCAGTCCAAGTTACAGGATCTCCCACGTGGTATCACCTGTCACATTGTGTCAAGGCATCAAAAGAAGAAAAAATCACCAAACTCAAGGACAAAAAGACAAAGACTCCGGTGAACGAAGAGAGAGTACTGACAAACCAGAAATACAAAAGGATTCTCGATATCAAGATCCAGAAGAAGAGGCTAACAATGCCACGAACACTTACGATGCTGGGAATGATGCCAGCAATGAACAGAGAAGAAGATTCAGTGTCATCAATCTGCATTACGTGCCTCTAATGAGGGGGTGAATATAGAATCCTCAACGATTACAACGTCTCTGGGAACTGTGACAACAACAAGGTTTAAACCATTTTGATATATATTGTAACCTATTGTCTAAGGAATAGTGCTGAAAATGAGGTAAATCTAATCCACCACTGTCCTTGGTCTTCTGTAGGGTTTTTAAACTAATACGTGGTGGTTTGTTTTTCCACAGAAATTTGGAGATGCATGAATCTAGTGACTTAAACCAAGTAGCAGATGGTTTTATGGGGATCATTGAGAACAAATAGTTAACTTTTGGTAGTATCATCATTTTAATGGATGTAACTCTCCCCATAAGTGATATAGGTAAGGACTTCCAACGAGAGATCGTCCTCTACTGTCTTTAATAATTGCACATAATTTAGCTTTGTTAGCTCTGAGAGCCTGGAGGAAATGTTTATGCCTAAATATCTAATATTTCCTGACTGTAAAGTGATCGCAGGTATATTATGGACCCTACAGTTAATGGGCAGAACTGTGGTCTTAGACCAGTTGATAGAGTAGTCAGAAAGTGCTGAGAATTTATTTATGAGTGTGATCGTGTGACTGAGAGACGTCTGTGAGTTCTGAAGGAAAAGTAATACATCATCAGCATAAAGACTTATTTTATGCTCAATATTTTGGGATTAATTACTCACAAACGGGTAAGAAAAGGTAGTATTGCCAGACCATACATGATCAAAACAGGGAGCGGAGGTGGTTCAGCTGCAAGGTGTGAATGTCTGACTATAGTTTGTAAAAAGCGGGTAAGATAAGGTGCGAATGCCCGACAATGTATGATCAAAAGAGGGAGCGGAGGTTTTCGGCTGCAAGAAGGTCTGAATGTCCACCCAAAATTCCTGAAAAATGGGTAAAAAAAGGGTGCGAATGCCAAACCATACATCATCAAAAGCAGGAGTGGATGTGTTCGGCTACAAGAAGATTTGAATTTCCATCAATAATTGCTTTAAAACATGAAAGAAAATTTTCGAATATCAAACCGCACATGATCATAAGCGGGAGAGGAGTTGTTCAGCTGCAAGAAGGTGTGAATGTCCACCCATAATTACTGAAAAATGGGTAAGAAAAGGTGAAAATGCCCAACCATACATCATCAAAAGCAGGAGTGGATGTGTTCGGCTACAAGAAGGTTTGAATGTCCGAGCATAGTTTGTAAAAAGCGGGTAAGAAAAGGTTCGAATGCCCAAACATACACCATCAAAAGAGGGAGCGGAGGTGTTCCGCTGTAAGAAGGTGTGAATGTCCAACCATGGTTTGTAAAAAGCTTGTAAGAAAAGGTTCGAATGCCCGAATATATACCATCAAAAGCGGAAGCGGAGGTGTTCGGCTGCAAGAAGGTGTGAACGTCCGACCAAAGTTTGTAAAAAGCAGTTAAGAAAAGGTTCGAATATCCAACCAAACATAATCAAAAGCGGGAGCAGAGCTGTTCGACTGCAAGTAGGTGTGAATGTCCAGCCATAATTACTCACAAACGGGTAAGAAAAGGTAGTATTGCCAGACCATACATGATCAAAACAGGGAGCTGAGGTGGTTCAGCACCAAGGTGTGAATGTCTGACTATAGTTTGTAAAAAGCGGGTAAGATAAGGTGCGAATGCCCGACAATGTATAATCAAAAGAGGGAGCAGAGGTTTTCGGCTACAAGAAGGTTTGAATGTCCGACCATAGTTTGTAAAAAGCGGGTAAGAAAAGGTTCAAATGCCTGACAATACACCATCAAAAGCGGGAGCGGAGATGTTCCGCTGTAAGACGGTGTGAATGTCCGACCATATTTGGTAAAAAGCGGGTAAGAAAACGTTAAAATACCCGACTGTACACAATCAATAGCAGGAGCGGAGTTGTTTGGCTACAAGAAGGTGTGAAAGTCCGACCACGGTTTGTAAAAAGCGGGTAAGAAAAGGTTCGAATGCCCGAATATATACCATCAAAAGTGGAAGTGGATGTGTTCGGCTGCAAGAAGGTGTGAATGTCCAACCATGGTTTGTAAAAAGCTTGTAAGAAAAGGTTCGAATGCCCGAATATATACCATCAAAAGCGGAAGGTTCGAATATCCAACCAAACATAATCAAAAGCGGGAGCAGAGCTGTTCGACTGCAAGTAGGTGTGAATGTCCAGCCATAATTACTCACAAACGGGTAAGAAAAGGTAGTATTGCCAGACCATACATGATCAAAACAGGGAGCTGAGGTGGTTCAGCACCAAGGTGTGAATGTCCGACCAAAGTTTGTAAAAAGCAGTTAAGAAAAGGTTCGAATAACCAACCAAACATAATCAAAAGCGGGAGCAGAGCTGTTCGACTGCAAGTAGGTGTGAATGTCAGATCATAATTTGCAAAAAGCTGATGAGAAAGGGTGAGAATGCCCGGCTATACACCATCAAATGCGGGAGCGGAAGGGTTCGGCTGTGAGTAGGTGTGAATGTCCAACCATAATTGCTGAAAAATGTGTTAGAAGAGACTAGAATGCCGGACAAGACATCATCAAATGCGGGAGCGGAGTTGTTCGGCTGTGAGTAGGTGTGAATCTCCGAGCATAGTTTGTAAAAAGTGGGTAAGAATAGGTTGGAATGCCCGAACATACACTATCAAAACAGGGAGCTAAGGTGGCTCAGCTGCAAGGTGTGAATGTTTGACTATAGTTTGTAAATAAGGTGCGAATGCCCAACAATGTATAATCAAAAGAGGGAGCGGAGGTTTTCGGCTACAAGAAGGTTTGAATGTCCGACCATAGTTTGTAAAAAGCAGGTAAGAAAAGGTTCAAGCGCCTGACTATTCACCATCAAAAGCGGGAGCAGAGGTGTTCCGCTGTAAGACGGTGTGAATGTCCGACCATATTTGGTAAAAAGCGGGTAAGAAAAGGTTAAAATACCCGACTGTACACAATCAATAGCGGGAGAGGAGGTGTTCGGCTGCAAGAAGGTGTGAATGTCCACCCATAATTACTGAAAAATGGGTAAGAAAAGGTGCGAATGCCCAACCATACATTATCAAAAGCAGGTGTGAATGTCAGATCATAATTTGCAAAAAGCTGATGAGAAAGGGTGAGAATGCCCGACTATACACCATCAAATGCGGGAGCGGAGTTATTCGGCTGTGAGTAAGTGTGAATCTCCGACCATAATTGCTGAAAAATGTGTTAGAAAAGGTAAGAATGCCGGTCCATACATCATCAAAAGCGGGAGAGGTGGTGTTCGGCTGCAAGTAGGTGTGAATGTCCAGCCATAATTAATAACAAAAGGGTAGGAAAAGGTAGTATTGCCATACCATATATGATCAAAACAGGGAGCGGAGGTGGTTCAGCTGCAAGAAGGTGTGAATGTCCGACTAAAGTTCAAATATATGAACAAAAGCGGGAGGAGAGGTCTTCGGATGAGAGTGGTTGAGAATTTCCAACCATAATCTATAAAATGCGGTGAAAAAAAGGTGTGATAGAACACTAAAAGGTGGAGCGGAAGTGTTCGGCTGCAAGAAGGTGTGAATGTCCTACTATATTTGGTGAAAAGCAGGTGAAGCAAGGTCTGAATGCCCAACCTTACATCATCAAAAGCGAGATCAGAGGTGTTTGGCTGCATGAAGGCCATAGTTTGCCAAAAGCGGGTAAGCTGCGAATGACCGACTAAATATCAACAAAAGGTCTTCGGATGCAACTGGGTGTGAATATCCCACCATACAAGTATGGTGGAGAGGAAGCTGTGAAAAGCCGACCATAGTTGGCAAAAAGCGGGTGAAAAAAAGGTGCGAATGTCCAACCATACATGATCAAAACAGGGAGCGGAGGTGTTTGGCTGTGACAAGGTGTGAATGTCCACCCAAAACTAATGAAAAGTGGGCAACAAGTAGGTTTGAATGCCCAACCATACATCATCAAAAGCAGGAGTGGATGTGTTCGGCTACAAGAAGGTTTGAATGTCCGAGCATAGTTTGTAAAAAGCGGGTAAGAAAAGGTTCGAATGCCCAAACATACACCATCAAAAGAGGGAGCGGAGGTGTTCCGCTGTAAGAAGGTGTGAATGTCCGACCATGGTTGGTAAAAAACGGGTAAGAAAAGGTTAAAATACCCGACTGTCACAATCAATAGCGGGAGCGGATGTGTTTGGCTACAAGAATGTGTGACAGTCCGACCATGGTTTGTAAAAAACGGGTAAGAAAAGGTGCGAATGCCCGACAATGTATGATCAAAAGAGGGAGCGGAGGTGTTCGGCTGCAAGAAGGTCTGAATGTCCAACCATAATTTGTAAAAACCGGGAAGGAAAGGCTCGAAAGCCCGACTATACACCATCAAAAGCGGGAGCAGAGTGGTTCAGCTGCAAGAAGGTCTGAGTGTCCATCAATAATTGCTTTAAAACATGAAAGAAAATTTTCGAATATCATCCGCACATGATCATAAGAAGGAGAGGAGGTGTTCAGCTGCAAGAAGGTGTGAATGTCCACCCATAATTCCTGAAAAATGGGTAAAAAAAGGTGCGAATGCCCAACCATACATTATCAAAAGCAGGTGTGAATGTCAGATCATAATTTGCAAAAAGCTGATGCGAAAGGGTGAGAATGCCCGACTATACACCATCAAATGCGGGAGCGGAGGTGTTCGGCTCTGAGTAGGTGTGAATGTCCGACCATAATTGCTGAAAAATGTGTTAGAAAAGGAAAGAATGCCGGACCATACATCATCAAAAGCGAGAGAGGTGGTGTTCGGCTGCAAAAAGGTGTAAATGTTCGACTAAAGTTTGTAAAAAGCGGGTAAGACATGGTGCGAATGCCTGACAAGGTATGATCAAAAGCAGGAGCGGAGGTGTTCAGCTGCAAGAAGGTCTAAATGTCCATCAATAATTGCTAGAAAACATGAAAGAAAATTTTCTAAAATCAAACCGCACATGATCATAAGTGGGAGAGGAGGTGTTCAGCTGCAAGAAGGTGTGAATGTCCACCCATTATTCCTGACAAATGGGTAAAAAAAAAGGTGCGAATGCCCAACCATACATCATCAAAAGCAGGAGTGGATGTGTTCGGCTACAAGAAGGTGTGAACGTCCAACCAAAGTTTGTAAAAAGCAGTTAAGAAAAGTTTTGAATATCCAACCAAACATAATCAAAAGCGGGAGCATAGCTTTTCGACTGCAAGTAGGTGTGAATGTCAGATCATAATTTGCAAAAAGCTGATGAGAAAGGGTGAGAATGTCCGACTGCACACCATCAAATGCGGGAGCGGAGTTGTTCGGCTGTGAGTAGGTGTGAATCTCCGACCGTAATTTCTGAAAAATGTGTTAGAAAAGGTAAGAATGCCGGTCCATACATCATCAAAAGCGAGAGAGGTGGTGTTCGGCTGCAAGTAGGTGTGAATGTCCAGCCATAATTACTCAAAAACGGGTAAGAAAAGGTAGTATTGCCAGACCATACATAATCAAAACAGGGAGCGGAGGTGGTTCAGCTGCAAGAAGGTGTGAATGTCCGACTAAAGTTCAAATATATTAACAAAAGCGGGAGGAGAGGTCTTCGGATGAGAGTGGTTGAGAATTTCCAACCATAATCTATAAAATTCGGTGAAAAAAAGGTGTGATAGAAACACTAAAAGGTGGAGCGGAAGTGTTCGGCTGCAAGAAGGTTTTAATGTCCGACTATATTTGGTGAAAAGCAGGTGAAGCAAGGTCTGAATGCCCAACCTTACATCATCAAAAGCGAGATCAGAGGTGTTTAGCTGCATGAAGGCCATAGTTTGCAAAAAGCGGGTGAGAAAAGGTGCGAATGTCCAACCATACATGATCAAAACAGGGAGCGGAGGTGTTTGGCTGTGACAAGGTGTGAATGTCCACCCAAAATTAATGAAAAGCGGGTAAAAAGTAGGTTTGAATGCCCAAGCATACATCATCAAAAGAAGGAGTGGATGTGTTCGGCTACAAGAAGGTTTGAATGTCCGAGCATAGTTTGTAAAAAGCGGGTAAGAAAAGGTTCGAATGCCCAAACATACACCATCAAAAGAGAGAGCGGAGGTGTTCCGCTGTAAGGTGTGAATGTCCGACCATAGTTGGTAAAAAGTGGGTAAGAAAAGGTTAAAATACCCGACTGTACAAAATCAATAGCGGGAGCGGATGTGTTTGGCTACAAGAATGTGTGAAAGTCCGACCATGGTTTGTAAAAAACGGGTAAGAAAAGGTGCGAATGCCCGACAATGTATGATCAAAAGAGGGAGCGGAGGTTTTTGGCTACAAGAAGGTTTGAATGTCCGACCATAGTTTGTAAAAAGCGGGTAAGAAAAGGTTCAAATGCCTGACTATACACCATCAAAAGCGGGAGCGGAGGTGTTCCGCTGTAAGACGGTGTGAATGTCCGACCATAGTTGGTAAAAAGCGGGTAAGAAAAGGTTAAAATACCCGACTGTACACAATCAATAGGGTGAGTGGAGTTGTTCGGCTACAAGAAGGTGTGAAAGTCCAACCATGGTTTGTAAAAAGCGGGTAAGAAAAGGTTCAAATGCCTGACTATACACCATCAAAAGCGGGATCGGAGATGTTCCGCTGTAAGACGGTGTGAATGTCCGACCATAGTTGGTAAAAAGTGGGGAAGAAAAGGTTAAAATACCCGACTGCACACAATCAATAGCGGGAGCGGATGTGTTTGGCTACAAGAATGTGTGAAAGTCCGACCATGGTTTGTAAAAAACGGGTAAGAAAAGGTGCGAATGCCCAACAATGTATGATCAAAAGAGGGAGCGGAGGTTTTTGGCTACAAGAAGGTTTGAATGTCCAACCATAGTTGGTAAAAAGCGGGTAAGAAAAGGTTAAAATACCCGACTGTACACAATCAATAGGGGGAGCGGAGTTGTTCGGCTACAAGCAGGTGTGAAAGTCCAACCATGGTTTGTAAAAAGCTGGTAAGAAAAGGTTCGAATGCCCGAATATATACCATCAAAAGCGGAAGCGGAGGTGTTCGGCTGCAAGAAGGTGTGAACGTCCGACCAAAGTTTGTAAAAAGCAGTTAAGAAAAGGTTCGAATATCCAACCAAACATAATCAAAAGCGGGAGCAGAGCTATTCGACTGCAAGTAGGTGTGAATGTCCAGCCATAATTACTCACAAACGGGTAAGAAAAGGTAGTATTGCCAGACCATACATGATCAAAACAGGGAGCTGAGGTGGTTCAACACCAAGGTGTGAATGTCTGACTATAGTTTGTAAAAAGCGGGTAAGATAAGGTGCGAATGCCCGACAATGTATAAGCAAAAGAGGGAGCAGAGGTTTTCGGCTGCAAGAAGGTGTGAATGTCCACCCATAATTACTGAAAAATGGGTAAGAAAAGGTGAAAATGCCCAACCATACATCATCAAAAGCAGGAGTGGATGTGTTCGGCTACAAGAAGGTTTGAATGTCCGACCATAGTTTGTAAAAAGCGGGTAAGAAAAGGTTCAAATGCCTGACTATACACCATCAAAAGCGGGAGCAGAGGTGTTCCGCTGTAAGACGGTGTGAATGTCCGACCATATTTGGTAAAAAGCGGGTAAGAAAAGGTTAAAATACCCGACTGTACACAATCAATAGGGGGAGCGGAGTTGTTTGGCTACAAGAAGGTGTGAAAGTCCGACCACGGTTTGTAAAAAGCGGGTAAGAAAAGGTTCGAATGCCCGGATATATACCATCAAAAGTGGAAGTGGATGTGTTCGGCTGCAAGAAGGTGTGAACGTCCGACCAAAGTTTGTAAAAAGCAGTTAAGAAAAGGTTCGAATATCCAACCAAACATAATCAAAAGCGGGAGCAGAGCTGTTCGACTGCAAGTAGGTGTGAATGTCAGATCATAATTTGCAAAAAGCTGATGAGAAAGGGTGAGAATGCCCGGCTATACACCATCAAATGCGGGAGCGGAAGTGTTCGGCTGTGAGTAGGTGTGAATGTCCAACCATAATTGCTGAAAAATGTGTTAGAAGAGACTAGAATGCCGGACAAGACATCATCAAATGCGGGAGCGGAGTTGTTCGGCTGTGAGTAGGTGTGAATCTCCGAGCATAGTTTGTAAAAAGGGGGTAAGAATAGGTTCGAATGCCCGAACATACACTATCAAAACAGGGAGCTGAGGTGGCTCAGCTGCAAGGTGTGAATGTCTGACTATAGTTTGTAAATAAGGTGCGAATGCCCAACAATGTATAATCAAAAGAGGGAGCGGAGGTTTTCGGCTACAAGAAGGTTTGAATGTCCGACCATAGTTTGTAAAAAGCGGGTAAGAAAAGGTTCAAATGCCTGACTATACACCATCAAAAGCGGGAGCAGAGGTGTTCCGCTGTAAGACGGTGTGAATGTCCGACCATATTTGGTAAAAAGCGGGTAAGAAAAGGTTAAAATACCCGACTGTACACAATCAATAGGGGGAGCGGAGTTGTTTGGCTACAAGAAGGTGTGAAAGTCCGACCACGGTTTGTAAAAAGCGGGTAAGAAAAGGTTCGAATGCCCGAATATATACCATCAAAAGTGGAAGTGGATGTGTTCGGCTGCAAGAAGGTGTGAACGTCCGACCAAAGTTTGTAAAAAGCAGTTAAGAAAAGGTTCGAATATCCAACCAAACATAATCAAAAGCGGGAGCAGAGCTGTTCGACTGCAAGTAGGTGTGAATGTCAGATCATAATTTGCAAAAAGCTGATGAGAAAGGGTGAGAATGCCCGGCTATACACCATCAAATGCGGGAGCGGAAGTGTTCGGCTGTGAGTAGGTGTGAATGTCCAACCATAATTGCTGAAAAATGTGTTAGAAGAGACTAGAATGCCGGACAAGACATCATCAAATGCGGGAGCGGAGTTGTTCGGCTGTGAGTAGGTGTGAATCTCCGAGCATAGTTTGTAAAAAGGGGGTAAGAATAGGTTGGAATGCCCGAACATACACTATCAAAACAGGGAGCTGAGGTGGCTCAGCTGCAAGGTGTGAATGTCTTACTATAGTTTGTAAATAAGGTGCGAATGCCCAACAATGTATAATCAAAAGAGGGAGCGGAGGTTTTCGGCTACAAGAAGGTTTGAATGTCCGACCATAGTTTGTAAAAAGCTGGTAAGAAAAGGTTCAAATGCCTGACTATACACCATCAAAAGCGGGAGCAGAGGTGTTCCGCTGTAAGACGGTGTGAATGTCCGACCATATTTGGTAAAAAGCGGGTAAGAAAAGGTTAAAATACCCGACTGTACACAATCAATAGCGGGAGAGGAGGTGTTCAGCTGCAAGAAGGTGTGAATGTCCACCCATAATTACTGAAAAATGGGTAAGAAAAGGTGCGAATGCCAAACCATACATTATCAAAAGCAGGTGTGAATGTCAGATCATAATTTGCAAAAAGCTGATGAGAAAGGGTGAGAATGCCCGACTATACACCATCAAATGCGGGAGCGGAGTTGTTCGGCTGTGAGTAAGTGTGAATCTCCGACCATAATTGCTGAAAAATGTGTTAGAAAAGGTAAGAATGCCGGTCCATACATCATCAAAAGCGGGAGAGGTGGTGTTCGGCTGCAAGTAGGTGTGAATGTCCAGCCATAATTACTAACAAACGGGTAAAAAAAGGTAGTATTGCCAGACCATACATGATCAAAACAGGGAGCGGAGGTGGTTCAGCTGCAAGAAGGTGTGAATGTCCGACTAAAGTTCAAATATATGAACAAAAGCGGGAGGAGAGGTCTTCGGATGAGAGTGGTTGAGAATTTCCAACCATAATCTATAAAATGCGGTGAAAAAAAGGTGTGATAGAACACTAAAAGGTGGAGCGGAAGTGTTCGGCTGCAAGAAGGTGTGAATGTCCGACTATATTTGGTGAAAAGCAGGTGAAGCAAGGTCTGAATGCCCAACCTTACATCATCAAAAGCGAGATCAGAGGTGTTTGGCTGCATGAAGGCCATAGTTTGCCAAAAGCGGGTAAGCTGCGAATGACCGACTAAATATCAACAAAAGGTCTTCGGATGCAAGTGGGTGTGAATAATCCCACCATACAAGTATGGTGGAGAGGAAGCTGTGAACAGCCGACCATAGTTGGCAAAAAGCGGGTGAGAAAAGGTGCGAATATCCAACCATACATGATCAAAACAGGGAGCGGAGGTGTTTGGCTGTGACACCAAAATTAATGAAAAGCGGGCAACAAGTAGGTTTGAATGCCCAACCATACATCATCAAAAGCAGGAGTGGATGTGTTCGGCTACAAGAAGGTTTGAATGTCCGAGCATAGTTTGTAAAAAGCGGGTAAGAAAAGGTTCGAATGCCCAAACATACACCATCAAAAGAGGGAGCGGAGGTGTTCCGCTGTAAGAAGGTGTGAATGTCCGACCATAGTTGGTAATAAACGGGTAAGAAAGGGTTAAAATACCCGACTGTACACAATCAATAGGGGGAGCGGAGTTGTTCAGCTACAAGAAGGTGTGAAAGTCCAACCATGGTTTGTAAAAAGCTGGTAAGAAAAGGTTCGAATGCCCGAATATATACCATCAAAAGCGGAAAGGGAGGTGTTCGACTGCAAGTAGGTGTGAATGTCCAGCCATAATTACTCACAAACGGGTAAGAAAAGGTAGTATTGCCAGACCATACATGATCAAAACAGGGAGCTGAGGTGGTTCAGCTGCAAGGTGTGAATGTCTGACTATAGTTTGTAAAAAGCGGGTAAGACAAGGTGCGAATGCCCGACAATGTATGATCAAAAGAGGGAGTGGAGGTCTTCGGCTGCAAGGTCTGAATGTCCAACCATAATTTCTAAAAACCGGGTAAGAAAAGGCTCGAAATTCCGACTATACACAATCAAAAGCGGGAGCGGGAGGTTTTCAGCTGCAAATCCTTCACTCAAACCAAGTGAAAACTGCTTTGTCCTTCATATTTATCAATGTCTAGATCGACTTCAACAAAGAACAACATTGTACTTTGCAGTAAAGAAAGAGCAAATCAAAAGTTTTAGGAATCCGAGAATAAGCTTATTTTCATGAGTTCTGCACGATTATTGATTTTACTATAAATGAATGCCTTCACTCAAACTATGTTAAAACTGCTTTGTCCTTCATATTTATCAATGTCTAGATTGACTTCAACAAAGAACAACACTGGATTTTGCAGTAGAAGAAAGAGCAACACTGAAGGATCAGTAATCCGAGAATAAGCTTATTTTCATACGTTCTGCATGATTTGGGATTTTATGTATAAAATGAATTCCTTCACTCAAACCAAGTTAAAACTGCTTTGTCCTTCATATTTATCAATGTCTAGATCGACTTCAACAAAGAACAACATTGTATTTTGCAGTAGAAGAAAAAGCAACACTGAAGGATCAGGAATCCGAGAATAAGCTTCTTTTCATACGTTCTGCATGATTTGGGATTTTATGTATAAAATGAATTCCTTCACTCAAACCAAGTGAAAACTGCTTTGTCCTTCATATTTATCAATGTCTAGATTTACTTCAACAAAGAACAACATTGTATTTTGCAGTAGTAGAAAGAGCAACACTTGAAGGAACAGGAATCCGAGAATAAGCTTATTTTCATACGTTCTGCATGATTTGGGATTTTATGTATAAAATGAATTCCTTTACTCAAACTATGTTAAAACTGCTTTGTCCTTCATATTTATCAATGTCTAGATTGACTTCAACAAAGAACAACATTGTATTTTGCAGTGGAAGAAATAGCAACACTGAAGGATCAGGAATCCCAAGACACGCTTATTTTCATACGTTCTGCTTGATTTGGGATTTTGCTATAAAATTAATTCCTTCACTCAAACAAAGTGGAAACTGCTTTGTCCTTCATATTTATCAATGTTTATATCGATTTCAACAAAGAACAAGGCTGTATTTTGCAGTATAGGAAAGAGCAACACTGGAGGATCAGGAATCCGAGAATAAGCTTACTTTCATGAGTCCTGCACGATTTCGGATTTTCCTATAAAATGAATTGCTTTGCTCAAACCAAGTTAAAATTGCTTTGTCCTTCATAGTTATCCATGTCTAAAATGTATCAAGCATAAAGTTCCTCATATTACCCTGAATGAGAAAGAAGCATCCCTTTGGTTGAGCAATACGTTCCTTATGCGGAGTTATGCATGATTTCGGATTTTGCTATAAAATTCATTCCTTCACACCTTTTTTTTTCACCGCATTTTATAGATTATGGTTGGAAATTTCAACCACTCTAATCCGAAGACCTCTCCTCCCGCTTTTGTTAATATATTTGAACTTTAGTTGGACATTTTACAAACCATGGTTGGACTTTCACATCTTCTTGTAGCCGAACAACTCCGCTCCCCCTATTGATTGTGTACAGTCGGGTATTTTAACCTTTTCTTACCCACTTTTTACCAACTATGGTCGGACATTCACACCTTCTTACAGCGGAACACCTCCGCTCCCTCTTTTGATGGTGTATGTTTGGGCATTCGAACCTTTTCTTACCCGCTTTTTACAAACTATGCTCGGACATTGAAACCTTCTTGTAGCCGAACACATCCACTCCTTCTTTTGATGATGTATGCTTGGGCATTCAAACCTACTTTTTGCCCGGTTTTCATTAATTTTGGGTGGACATTCACACCTTGTCACAGCCAAACACCTCCGCTCCCTGTTTTGATCATGTATGGTTGGACATTCGCACCTTGTCTCACCCGCTTTTTGCAAACTATGGTCGGCTGTTCACAGCTTCCTCTCCACCATACTTGTATGGTGGGATGTTCACACCCAGTTGCATCCGAAGACCTCTGCCCCCACTTTTGTTGATATTTAGTTGGTCATTCGCAGCTTACCCGCTTTTGGCAAACTATGGCCTTCTTGCAGCCAAACACCTCTGATCTCGCTTTTGATAATGTAAGGTTGGGCATTCAGACCTTGCTTCACCTGCTTTTCACCAAATATAGTCGGACATTCACACCTTCTTGCAGCCGAACACTTCCGCTCCACCTTTTAGTGTTTCTATCACACCTTTTTTTCACCGAATTTTATAGATTATGGTTGGAAATTCTCAACCACTCTCATCCGAAGACCTCTCCTCCCGCTTTTGTTAATATATTTGAACTTTAGTGAGACATTCACACCTTCTTGCAGCTGAACCACCTCCGCTCCCTGTTTTGATCATGTATGGTCTGGCAATACTACCTTTTCTTACCCGTTTGTGAGTAATTATGGCTGGACATTCACACCTACTTGCAGCCGAACACCACCTCTCTCGCTTTTGATGATGTATGGACCGGCATTCTTACCTTTTCTAACACATGTTTCAGAAATTACGGTCGGAGATTCACACCTACTCACAGCCGAACAACTCCGTTCCCGCATTTGATGGTGTGCAGTCGGACATTCTCACCCTTTCTCATCAGCTTTTTGCAAATTATAATCTGACATTCACACCTACTTGCAGTCGAAAAGCTATACTCCCGCTTTTGATTATGTTTGGTTGGATATTCAAACCTTTTCTTAACTGCTTTTTACAAACTTTGGTTGGACGTTCACACCTTCTTGTAGCCGAACACATCCACTCCTGCTTTTGATGATGTATGGTTGGGCATTCGCACCTTTTTTTTACCCATTTGTCAGGAATAATGGGTGGACATTCACACCTTCTTGCAGCTGAACACCTCCTCTCCCACTTATGATCATGTGCGGTTTGATTTTCGAAAATTTTCTTTCATGTTTTCTAGCAATTATTGATGGACATTTAGACCTTCTTGCAGCTGAACACCTCCGCTCCTGCTTTTGATCATACCTTGTCAGGCATTCGCACCATGTCTTACCCGCTTTTTACAAACTTTAGTCGAACATTTACACCTTTTTGCAGCCGAACACCACCTCTCTCGCTTTTGATGATGTATGGTCCGGCATTCTTTCCTTTTCTAACACATTTTTCAGCAATTATGGTCGGACATTCACACCTACTCAGAGCCGAACACCTCCGCTCCCGCATTTGATGGTGTATAGTCGGGCATTCTCACCCTTTCTCATCAGCTTTTTGCAAATTATGATCTGACATTCACACCTGCTTTTGATAATGTTTGGTTGGGCATTCGCACCTTTTTTTACCCATTTTTCAGGAATTATGGGTGGACATTCACACCTTCTTGCAGCTGAACACCTCCTCTCCCGCTATTGATTGTGTACAGTCGGGTATTTTAACCTTTTCTTACCCGCTTTTTACCAACTATGGTCGGACATTCACACCTTCTTACAGCGGAACACCTCCGCTCCCTCTTTTGATGGTGTATGTTCGGGCAGTCAAACCTTTTCTTACCTGCTTTTTACAAACTATGGTCAGACATTCAACCCTTCTTGGAGCCGAACACATCCACTCCTGCTTTTGATTATGTATAGTTGGGCATTCGCACCTTTTCTTACCCATTTTTCAGTAATTATGGGTGTACATTCACACCTTCTTGCAGCCAAACACCTCCGCTCCCTCTTTTGATCATACATTTTCGGGCATTCGCACCTTTTCTTACCCGCTTTTTACAAACCATGGTCGGACTTTCACACCTTTTAGTAGCCGAACAACTCCGCACCCGCTACTGATTGTGTACAGTCGGGTATTTTAACCTTTTCTTACCCGTTTTTTACCAACTATGGTCGGACATTCACACCTTCTTACAGCGGAACACCTCCGCTCCCTCCTTTGATGGTGTATGTTCGGGCATTCAAACCTTTTCTTACCCGCTTTTTACAAACTATGGTCAGACGTTCAAACCTTCTTGTAGCCGAACATATCCACTCCTGCTTTTGATGATGTATGGTTGGGCATTCGAACCTACTTGTTGCCCGCTTTTCATTAATTATGGGTGGACATTCACACCTTGTCTCAGCCAAACACCTCCGCTCCCTGTTTTGATCATGTATGGTTTGACATTCGCACCTTTGCTTACCCTCTTTTTATACTGATTGCTCAAGATTAAGTTGTTTTTCTCAAACTACAAAATTTTTTTAATTGTTGAAACTTGATTTGAAGTGGATAAATAAGGAAGACAAACAGTTTTAAGTCAGACTGATAGCAATTAATTTTATAGCAAAATCTGTATTTCGTCATTTGTCGAGAGATGCTTATTGCTGAAGAAGTTCTTTCTCATTCTACAAAGTACAACGTTGTATATCATTGAAACTTGATTAGACATGAATAAATATGAAGGACAAAGCAGTCTTAACATGGTTTGAGTTAAGGAATTCGTTTTATAGGAGAATCCGAATTCGTGCATAACTCGTAAAATAGAGCTTATTTTCGGATTCCTGAAGAATGAGTCTGGTTCTTTCTCATAATACAAAGTTTGTTGTTTATTGTTGAAACTTCATCAGACCGTTAGATATAGTCGGACTCACCTCGACGCACGGCTTGGGATCTGGAACCAGTACTCTTGAGAGGGGTTGGACTCTCTTCCACTCTGGAGTTGCCCGTGGTGAGAGGCGCAGAGCAGGTGTGGGCATACTTATTGCCCCCCGGCTGTGTGCCAGTACATTGGGGTTTACCCCAGTGAACGAGAGGGTAGCCTCCCTCCGCCTTTGGGTGGGGGGACGAGTCCTGACTGTTGTTTGTGCCTATGCGCCAAACAGCAGTTCAGAGTACCTACCCTTTTTGGAGTCTCTGGGGGAGGCACTGGAGAATGCTCCTACCGGAGACTCCCTCATTCTGCTGGGGGACTTCAATGCTCACGTGGGCAATGACAGTGAGACCTGGAGGGGTGTGATTGGGAGGAACGGCCCCCCCGATCTGAATCAGAGTGGTGTTATGTTGTTGGACTTCTGTGCCAGTCATAGACTGTCCATAACGAACACCATGTTCAGGCATAAGGGTGTCCATATGTGCACTTGGCACCAGGACACCCTTGGCCGCAGTTCGATGATCGACTTTGTGGTTGTATCATCGGACTTGCGGCCGTATGTCCTGGACACTCGGGTGAAGAGAGGGGCGGAGCTGTCAACTGATCACCACCTGGTGGTGAGTTGGCTCCGCTGGTGGGGGAGGATGCCGATCAGACCTGGCAGGCCCAAACGTATTGTGAGGGTCTGCTGGGCGCGTTTGTCAGAATCCCCCGTCAGAAGGAGCTTTAACTTCCACCTCCGGCAGAGCTTCAACCATATTTGAGGTGGGGGACATTGAGTCCGAATGGGCTATGTTCCGTGACTCCATTGCCGAGGCAGCTGGTCGGAGTTGTGGCCGTAAGGTGGTCGGTGCCTGTCGTGGCGGCAACCCTCGAACCTGCTGGTGGACACCAGTGGTGAGGGAAGCCGTCAAGCTGAAGAAGGAGTCCTATCGGGCCTTTTTGGCCAGTGGGACCCTGGAAGAAGCTGATAGGTACCGACGGGCCAGACGGGCCACGGCTTCGGCGGTTGTGAGGCAAAAACTCGGGCCTGGGAGGAGTTCGGTGAGACCATGGAGAACGATTTCCGGACGGCCTCGAAAAGATTCTGGTCCACCATCCGGCGTCTCAGGGGGGGGGAAGCGGCTCACAGTCAACACTGTTTACAGTGGGGACGGGGCTTTGCTGACCTCAACTAGGGATGTTGTGAGTCGGTGGGGGGAGTACTTCGAGGAACTCCTCAATCCTACCAACACGTGCTCGGAAGAGGCAGAGTCGGAGAGCTCGGAGACGGGGCCTCCCATTTCTGGGGCTGAGGTTGCCGAGGTGGTTAAAAAGCTCCTCGGTGGCAAGGCCCCGGGGGTGGATGAGGTCCGTCCTGAGTTTCTCAAGGCTCTGGATGTTGTAGGGCTGTCTTGGCTGACACGCCTCTGCAGTATCGCGTTGACATCGGGGACAGTGCCTCTGGACTGGCAGATTGGGGTGGTGGTCCCCCTCTTTAAAAAGGGGGACCGGAGGGTGTGTTCCAACTATAGGGGTATCACACTCCTCAGCCTCCCTGGTAAGGTCTATTCGGGGGTATTGGAGAGGAGGATCCGTCGGATAATCGAGCCTCGGATTCAGAAGATGCAGTGTGGCTTTCGTCCTGGCCGTGGAACAGTGGACCAGCTCTATACCCTCGGCAGGATCCTGGAGGGTGCATGGGAGTTCGCCCAACCAGTCTACATGTGTTTTGTGGACTTGGAGAAAGCGTTCGACCGTGTCCCTCGTGGAGTCCTGTGGGGGGTGCTCCGGGAATATGGAGTGCCGGACCCCTTGATAGGGGCCGTTCGGTCTCTGTATGACCGGTGCCAGAGTTTGGTCCGCATTGCCGGCAGTAAGTCGGATACGTTTCCGGTGAGAGTTGGACTCCGTCAGGGCTGCCCTTTGTCACCGATTCTGTTCCTAACTTTTATGGACAGAATTTCTAGGCGGAGCCAGGGCGTTGAGGGTGTCCCATTTGGCGACCTCAGAATCGGGTCTCTGCTTTTTGCAGATGATGTGGTTCTGTTAGCGTCGTCAGGCCGTGACCTTCAGCTCTCACTGGAGTGATTCGCAGCCGAGTGTGAAGCGGCTGGGATGAGAATCAGCACCTCCAAATCCGAGACTATGGTTCTCAGCCGGAAAAGGGTGGAATGCTCTCTCCGGGTCGGGAATGAGATCCTTCCCCAAGAGGAGGAGTTCAAGTATCTCGGGGTCTTGTTCACGAGTGACGGACGAATGGAGCGGGAGATTGACGGGCGGGTCGGTGCAGAGCCTGCAACTGAGTTGTGAAGAGGGAGCTGAGCCAGAAGGCGAAGCTCTCTACTTACTGGTCAATCTACGTTCCCATCCTCACCTATGGTCACGAGTTGTGGGTAGTGACCGAAAGAACAAGATCGCGAATACAAGCGGCCGAAATGGGTTTCCTCCGCAGGGTGTCTGGGCTCTCCCTTAGAGATAGGGTGAGAAGCTCAGTCATCCGGGAGGGGCTCGGAGTAGAACCGCTGCTCCTCCGCATTGAGAGGAGTCAGATGAGGTGGCTCGGGCATCTGGTTAGGATGCCCCCTGGGCGCCTCCCTGGGGAGGTGTTCCGGGCACGTCCCACTGGGAGGAGACCCCGGGGGAGACCCAGGACACGTTGGAGAGACTATGTCTCTCGGCTGGCCTGGGAACGCCTCGGGGTCCCCCCGGAAGAGCTGGAGGAAGTGGCCGGGGACAGAGACGTCTGGGTTTCTCTGCTCAAGCTGCTGCCCCCGCGACCCGACCCCCGGATAAGCGGCAGATGATGGATGGATGGATGGATATATCCTCCACCAACCAGACTTACAACCCCCGACTAGGGTAGCAGAATTTCTAAGCATCTGTACCCCAAAACTACTATCAAAAATATATAAATTATTGTCTAAGATAGATGACACAATGTCTCTTCCATCCTCAAAATGGGAGGCAGATTTATCCATCAGTTCTGGTCATAGCTTCTAACCACAAATATGTTTGAACACCTTCATAAAGACTCGAAATCCTAATTTACAGCTCATACAATACAAAATCCTTCATAGAACACACTATACAGGACAAAGGATGTTCAGGATGGGTCTAACACACTCAAACATCTGCTCACATTGCACAGATAACACACCTGATGATTATGCACACGCTTTGTGGTTTTTCTGCGCCTGTCCAGAAGTTCTGGCTTGAAGTCTGTGAGGACCTATCAACATGGCTAAAGTGTAGCATCCCTGCATGCCCCACACTGTGCATACTGGGTGACTTAGACAACATCAACATGGAAATTAACTCAGCACACATGGTTGTCACAGTGTTATGTATCGCAAAGAAAACTATTCTCATGAACTGGAAAGCGAAGAACAATCTGTGTATTAACCAGTTTAGAAATTTTCTTTTAGATTATATTAGCATGGAAACAATGTCTGCCTCCTCAAAACATCAATTGGCTGAATTTCATTCTCTCTGGTCCCCTCTGATTAGTTTTATCACATAGTGGTGGTGGTGGGTTGCTGGGTGATGGTGGGTCTCAGGCCCGGGCTGCTGCGACTGGTGTGACCGGGTGGTTTGTTTGTTTGTTTTTTGATGTTATTTGTTTGTTTTTTTGTAGAGGTCCTCCTGGGTGGGGTTGGGTTGAGTGGGGTGGGGCGGGATGGGTACCTTCTGGGGGTACAGTAGCTCCCGGAATATGGTCGCTGCAGGCCCCGAGCCTGGTGGACATCAGGCCCTCCTGCCCATTGTTGGCTCCCAGGTAGCGGGGATGCCTATTGCAGCCAGTCCCTGGCTGCCCTCTCTGGGGGAGAGTAGCTCCCCCGTTATATATCCCCATACCCCTCTCCCTTCTGGCTCCTGTACACAGCACACACTCACACATGAAGGGTTTTGGGGGCGTGTGTGTTCGGTGGGGTGCAGTGGATGGGGCCACGTAGGTGGTCCCCTTTGGTTGCACTCTGCAGTTCCCTGCCCCTGTTTTAATTACACCTTAGACATTAGTACTTATCAAACACACTCACACACACACATTAGGTCTTGGGGGGTGGTTACACTGAGTGGCATCTGGTGGGCGGGGCTCTTTGGGTATGTAGGCTGCCCAGAGTGCCGCGCTCCCAGTTCTACAAGTTTGGCTGCCCCTCAATTTTAATTGCTCACTATTAGAAAATATTGAAGAGCCAGAAGGGTGAGGGGAGTGGTCTTCTTCGCACACCCCTGCTTCCTGGTGTCTGCTCGGGGCAGGAGGGGCCAGGAGGATTAATTAATTGTTCTGCTGGTTCGGGGTCTGTGGTGGCTGGGGGGTTGCTGGCCTCCTGGTGTGCCCGCTGCACTACACCCCAGCAGAGTCGAGGGAGGTAGGATGTGTGGATGTGTGGATGTATGGGACGTGAAAGTGTGTGTGGTAATGATTGGGCCTGGATCTGGGACTTGCTGTCGCCTGGCCTGCCTGTGTTTCTCCCGATGGGGCATCAGCGTTGCCTCTCCCCACTGCTCGCGACTTCACCCACCTGTGGGCACGTCTTGACTCCCAGGGCACTTGGCCAGGGGCGCTGGGGCAGGCGCTGACCCACTTTGTGGCTGTCTGGGGCGCTTGGCCCTCCTGGGTATTGGGTGGGGCCTCTGCCGGGGGGTTTGGGGGCGCTCGGGCTCCTGGGGCCCAGGTCCAGTGCACGGCCCATGTCTGGGCGGCTGGGGCCTGGCGGGGTCGGTGGGCTGTTACCCCTGGTTCCCGGAGTGCCTCTGCCCTATGCTTATGGGGGCTCTTTCCGGGGGCTTCCTCTGCAGTCTTCTGGGTGGATGTGTGGTTGCCCCTGCGGTGGGCTGCCTGGGTTCTGTGCTCTGTGGGGGCTGCTGGTGGCCCGGGTCTTGTGGCCCTCTCTGCCTGCTTCTGATTGCTTGGGGGGGCTGTGGATTGTGGCCCTGTACGCTTATACACTCATAACTAAGCACGGTTATCATGTAGGTCCTGTGCCATGGGTGTTGCATGTTCTCACACACACACACACACATTCATTAGTCCAGTAGCATGGTCACTAATTCTGATCTAAAATCACAATTTTTGCAAATTATGATCTGACATTCACACCTGCTTTTGATAATGTATGGTTTGGCATTCGCACCTTTTCTTACCCATTTTTCAGTAATTATGGGTGGACATTCACACCTTCTTGCAGCTGAACACCTCCTCTCCCGCTATTGATTGTGTACAGTCGGGTATTTTAACCTTTTCTTACCCGCTTTTTACCAAATATGGTCGGACATTCACACCGTCTTACAGCGGAACACCTCTGCTCCCGCTTTTGATGGTGTATAGTCAGGCATTTGAACCTTTTCTTACCCGCTTTTTAAAAACTATGGTCGGACATTCAAACCTTGTAGCCGAAAACCTCCGCTCCCTCTTTTGATTATACATTGTTGGGCATTCGCACCTTATTTACAAACTATAGTCAGACATTCACACCTTGCAGCTGAGCCACCTCAGCTCCCTGTTTTGATAGTGTATGTTCGGGCATTCGAACCTATTCTTACCCCCTTTTTACAAACTATGCTCGGAGATTCACACCTACTCACAGCCGAACACTTCCGCTCCCGCATTTGATGGTGTATAGCCGGGCATTCTCACCCTTTCTCATCAGCTTTTTGCAAATTATGATCTGACATTCACACCTACTTGCAGTCGAACAGCTCTGCTCCCGCTTTTGATTATGTTTGGTTGGATATTCGAACCTTTTCTTAACTGCTTTTTACAAACTTTGGTCGGACGTTCACACCTTCTTGCAGCCGAACACATCCACTTCCACTTTTGATGGTATATATTCGGGCATTCGAACCTTTTCTTACCCGCTTTTTACAAACCGTGGTCAGACTTTCACACCTTCTTGTAGCCAAACAACTCCGCTCCCGCTATTGGTTGTGTACAGTCGGGTATTTTAACCTTTTCTTACCCGCTTTTTACCAACTATGGTCGGACATTTACACCTTCTTACAGCGGAACACCTCCGCTCCCTCTTTTGATGGTCTATGTTCGGGCATTCGAACCTTTTCTTACCCGCTTTTTACAAACTATGGTCGGACATTCAAACCTTCTTGTAGCCGAACACATCCACTCCTGCTTTTGATGATGTATGGTTGGGCATTTTCACCTTTTCTTAACCATTTTTCAGTAATTATGGGTGGACATTCACACCTTCTTGCAGCTGAACAACTCCTCTCCCGCTTATGATCATGTGCGGTTTGATATTCGAAAATTTTCTTTCATGTTTTAAAGCAATTATTGATGGACATTCAAATCTTCTTGTAGCCGAACACATCCACTCCTGCTTTTGATGATGTATGGTAACCTTTTCTTACCCGCTTTTTACAAACTATGGTCGGACATTCAAACCTTCTTGTAGCCAAAAACCTCCGCTCCCTCTTTTGATCTTACATTGTCGGGCATTCGCACCTTATCTTACCCGCTTTTTACAAACTATAGTCAGACATTCACACCTTGCAGCTGAACCACCTCCGCTCCCTGTTTTGATCATGTATGGTCTGGCAATACTACCTTTTCTTACCCGTTTGTGAGTAATTAATCCCAAAATATTGAGCATAAAATAAGTCTTTATGCTGATGATGTATTACTTTTCCTTCAGAACTCACAGACGTCTCTCAGTCACACGATCACACTCATAAATAAATTCTCAGCACTTTCTGACTACTCTATCAACTGGTCTAAGACCACAGTTCTGCCCATTAACTGTAGGGTCCATAATATACCTGCGATCACTTTACAGTCAGGAAATATTAGATATTTAGGCATAAACATTTCCTCCAGGCTCTCAGAGCTAACAAAGCTAAATTATGTGCAATTATTAAAGACAGTAGAGGACGATCTCTCGTTGGAAGTCCTTACCTATATCACTTATGGGGAGAGTTACATCCATTAAAATTATGATACTACCAAAAGTTAACTATTTGTTCTCAATGATCCCCATAAAACCATCTGCTACTTGGTTTAAGTCACTAGATTCATGCATCTCCAAATTTCTGTGGAAAAACAAACCACCACGTATTAGTTTAAAAACCCTACAGAAGACCAAGGACAGTGGTGGATTAGATTTACCTCATTTTCAGCACTATTCCTTAGACAATAGGTTACAATATATATCAAAATGGTTTAAACCTTGTTGTTGTCACAGTTCCCAGAGACGTTGTAATCGTTGAGGATTCTATATTCACCCCCTCATTAGAGGCACGTAATGCAGATTGATGACACTGAATCTTCTTCTCTGTTCATTGCTGGCATCATTCCCAGCATCGTAAGTGTTCGTGGCATTGTTAGCCTCTTCTTCTGGATCTTGATATCGAGAATCCTTTTGTATTTCTGGTTTGTCAGTCCTCTGTCTTCGTTCACCGGAGTCTTTGTCTTTTTGTCCTTGAGTTTGGTGATTTTTTCTTCTTTTGATACCTTGACACAATGTGACAGGTGATACCACGTGGGAGATCCTGTAACTTGGATTGCTGTCCCTGTGCTGCGAAATGGCTGTGCTGCTCAAATGGTCTCTCCTTCATCATGGTTACATGCTGCCATTCCGACATCTCGCCATTCCGACATGGGTCTCCAATTGTCGGAATGGCGACACTTAATTTTTTATCAAACGTCCCACCATTCCGACACTTTTTTCCTCCTATGGTCGGAATGGCGGTATGTTTTTTTTTTTTTTTTAACATACCGCCATTCCGACAGTTCCTTTTAATAGCCTATTTTTTACCCAAAACATTTTGCACTAATAATATGCCGGCGCAAATACGCCCTAAAGTTTGGCGCACAAGCTTTGCACATGCAGAGGCCACAGCCTCGCAAACAAACTTTAATAATCTATTATCAAAATCCCCTGAATTTCAAATATAAAAATACAGATATTAATGTAACTCTGGCGAGACTGAAACTGATTAAGCAGAAATACAGTGTCAGTGAGCTGTCACAGCAGCCAGCTGGAGCGGAGCTCTCCACAGAGCCCATGCGTCTTTTGCACGCTGTCATCATATGCAAAAGTAATAATTGCAATTACAGATATCACGGCTACTGCACAGGACACAGTTGCGAGCACTCTGCCTTGCCTTGCCAATAGGAGAAGAGAGAAATGACAGCATAGAACGTATAAAACACAACAAAATGCAGTAAAAACGTTTATTCATGTTATTCACGTGATTTATGAGTACTCACTCCAATTTTGGGAAGCGCGGATGGGTTTTGCGCATTTGGCACAAACACACAGCCGCAACGGTTGTAGCTTTATACAGCCTGTTGATATCTTAAGGACCTAAACTGGTCACACCTGGGAGGAAATGTCATGTAGAGATTGTTTTTACATGACATTACAGCTGAACATATAGCTTTCATCCACAAACCAACGTGGGAGAGCCCGAAGACGCATGTGCCAGACGCACATAGGCATGCGTAAAACCAATTTTGACCACTTCATACTGTTTATTTGCTTTCTTTTAGTTAACTTTCGTTTCTTTTGGATTCTTGTGCGTGTTATGGAGCCGTTTTGGTCCATGTTTGTAAGCCTTTTTTTCCTGGATTAAATTTTCGGAAGTTGAAACAAGTGGCATTGGAGTGTGTGATTGAAAACCACCGCGGACTGCTTCTCCTCCTCCAGTTGCCGAGACTTTGTGTTTTTAATAACGCTTGTCTATAAACATGTGTTAAACATATAAATTGCATGAACAGAAAGAAGGGACTCACCTGTTGAGTAACACACATTTCCTTATACGGAAAGCCTTGTCGGAATGGTGGGACATTTGAACGTCAGAATAGTGGGATGTCGCAATGGTGGGATGTCGGAATGGTGGGACGTTTGCATGTCGGAATGGTGGTATGTCGGAATGGTGGTATGTCGGAATGGTGGTATGTCGGAATGGTGGGATGTCGGAATAGCGGGATGTCGGAATGGCGGGATTTCGGAATGGGTGTTGCCACCCCCTTCATCATATACACAGTTATTTATACATCACCTTCCACCATGAAGCGTTGTCCCTTTTTGTTTCTCTCTTTGTTCTTAAAATGCTGTTATGCATGTCTAAACCAATCCATTAAATTAGATCATTTTGGCAGTAAAGCGATCTACAATGTGCTTGGTCGCAAAGCTGCTCATCTGTGGTAAACAGCTCTTCAGAAAGGCATTCTTCAATTGATTTCACTAATTCTATGTAATAATTTTGTGATTTCCTACAAAACTACACTTCTTCTCCCATCTGTCTGAGTATTTAATATTGTCTGGGTCCCGTTAAAACATGTATTTTTCCCATCTAATTCCTTGTTTGCTTTAAAACAAGTATTCCCCATTTTCTATCCCTTCAGTAGCCAACCAGTTTGTATGGAGTACACTGGAGCAACTTGACTGATCAGTAAAACACTGCTTTTGTTGTCACCGCAAGGCTTCCCCCGTTGGTTGTTTCACTGAGACACTACTGAGTAACTATAACTCAACACAGTTTATACACATAACATTCATATACATACTAACAAACAAACAAACAATTATTTATCGCAATTTTCTCATCTCTGTTTAAACGTACACCCAGGTAAATATTCCTGAAACCTTCTATATCAGGAGTGTCCATCATGATGCTGGGAATAGAACCTCTTTCCCAGAATAGTTCAACCTTCATTACTCAACTGATCATAACTCCGCAATGAGCACATTTCAAAGTATCATTCCTCTACATACATTCAAAAATCTATGTGTAAATGTTTAATATTTCTTATATTTGTTGATGTCATTCTGTGTGCATGTGGCCTAAACCCAATCTCTGTGTGGCAATTTTAATTTAAACAAGTTGAACTCTGCCTCTGATCATTTAAAAAAGGTGTGTACCAATATCAACCTTTCTCAGGTAATTACAGATCCTACAAAACCAAAGAGATCCTTCAAGGTTGTCCCTGATTGGCTCAATCTTAGCAAATCAAAGGTAGAAAATCCGCAGTATCTGAACTTGGTGTTAATTATCACTGCTCAATAGCCTGTATCAGAATTGCAAAAATGAAAACATTAGGTCCACGCTTGGTATCCAGATCCTGAAACATCTCCATGAGCAGGCTTTTTTTTAACTGATCTGTTGAATAGTTATATGACACTGTTAAAATCCCAGATGAAGATCTAGCACTTGACCATTTTTGTAAATCTTCTAATTCCATAGTTGATAAACACGCCCCTTTTAAAAAGTATAGAACTTAGAACAGGTCTATCCCTGGCTTTCGGCAGAACTGTCTTCTTTACTTTTTTTTCCCCTTGTCCTGTTCAGCATTATGTCAGAAGAATTGTAGTCTGAATACCTTTGATGCCAAACAGATTTGTTTTGCCAAGGGAAGTTTTATAAATGTAAAGCTCCCCTTGATGCCAATTTATTTATTTCTGTTTACAATATATGACATGAACTGAACTGAACCGGACCGGGGGACAAGGAAAGAAGAAGAGGAAAGAAGAGGAAACAGAAAAAAAATAGAAACAAAAACCAGACAACCAGCTGCTACACCTGTAAAAAACAAAACAGACAACAATCCATGGCCTATGAGGGGAATCCAGCCTTAGCGCCACCAGGAGCACCTGAAAGCAGACAAGCAGAGAAAAAACAAACACACAAACAAACAAAAACAAGCACAAGAAGCGGCAATCGCATACAACACAGCTGTGGATATAGATGACCTGAGACGACATGATAATACATCAACTGCTTAGTGACCATGCTACTGGACTAATGAATGTGTGTGTGTGTGTGTGAGAACATGCAACACCCATGGCACAGGACCTACATGATAACCGTGCTTAGTTATGAGTGTATAAGCGTACAGGGCCACAATCCACAACCCCCCCCAAGCAATCAGAAGCAGGCAGAGAGGGCCACAAGACCCAGGCCACCAGCAGCCCCCACAGAGCACAGAACCCAGGCAGCCCACCGCAGGGGCAACCACGCATCCACCCAGAAGACTGCAGAGGAAGCCCCCGGAAAGAGCCCCCATAAGCATAGGGCAGAGGCACTCCGGGAACCAGGGGCAACAGCCCACCGACCCCGCCAGGCCCCAGCCGCCCAGACATGGGCCGTGCACTGGACCTGGGCCCCAGGAGCCCGAGCGCCCCCAAACCCCCCGGCAGAGGCCCCACCCAATACCCAGGAGGGCCAAGCGCCCCAGACAGCCACAAAGTGGGTCAGCGCCTGCCCCAGCGCCCCTGGCCAAGTGCCCTGGGAGTCAAGACGTGCCCACAAGTGGGTGAAGTCGCGAGCAGTGGGGAGAGGCAACGCTGATGCCCCATCGGGAGAAACACAGGCAGGCCAGGCGACAGCAAGTCCCAGATCCAGGCCCAATCATTACCACACACACTTTCACGTCCCATACATCCACACATCCACACATCCTACCTCCCTCGACTCTGCTGGGGTGTAGTGCAGCGGGCACACCAAGAGGCCAGCAACCCCCCAGCCACCACAGACCCCGAACCAGCAGAACAATTAATTAATCCTCCTGGCCCCTCCTGCCCCGAGCAGACACCAGGAAGCAGGGGTGTGCGAAGAAGACCCCTCCCCTCACCCTTCTGGCTCTTCAATATTTTCTAATAGTGAGCAATTAAAATTGAGGGGCAGCCAAACTTGTAGAACTGGGAGCGCGGCACTCTGGGCAGCCTACATACCCAAAGAGCCCCGCCCACCAGATGCCACTCAGTGTAACCACCCCCCAAGACCTAATGTGTGTGTGTGAGTGTGTTTGATAAGTAGTAATGTCTAAGGTGTAATTAAAACAGGGGCAGGGAACTGCAGAGTGCAACCAAAGGGGACCACCTACGTGGCCCCATCCACTACACCCCACCGAACACACACGCCCCCAAAACCCTTCATGTGTGAGTGTGTGCTGTGTACAGGAGCCAGAAGGGAGAGGGGTATGGGGATATATACCGGGGGAGCTACTCTCCCCCAGAGAGGGCAGCCAGGGACTGGCTGCAATAGGCATCCCCGCTACCTGGGAGCCAACAATGGGCAGGAGGGCCTGATGTCCACCAGGCTCGGGGCCTGCAGCGACCATATTCCGGGAGCTACTGTACCCCCAGAAGGTACCCATCCCGCCCCACCCCACTCAACCCAATCCCACCCAGGAGGACCTCTACAAAAAACAAACAAACAAACCACCCGGTCACACCAGTTGCAGCAGCCCGGGCCTGAGACCCACCATCACCCAGCAACCCACCACCACCACTATGTGATAAAACTAATCAGAGGGGACCAGAGAGAATGAAATTCAGCCAATTGATGTTTTGAGGAGGCAGACATTGTTTCCATGCTAATATAATCTAAAATAAAATTTCTAAACTGGTTAATACACAGGTTGTTCTTCGCTTTCCAGTTCATGAGAATAGTTTTCTTTGCGATACATAACACTGTGACAACCATGTGTGCTGAGTTAATTTCCATGTTGATGTTGTCTAAGTCACCCAGTATGCACAGTGTGGGGCATGCAGGGATGCTACACTTTAGCCATGTTGATAGGTCCTCACAGACTTCAAGCCAGAACTTCTGGACAGGCGCAGAAAACCACAAAGCGTGTGCATAATCATCAGGTGTGTTATCTGTGCAATGTGAGCAGATGTTTGAGTGTGTTAGACTCATCCTGAACATCCTTTGTCCTGTATAGTGTGTTCTATGAAGGATTTTGTATTGTATGAGCTGTAAATTAGGATTTCGAGTCTTTATGAAGGTGTTCAAACATATTTGTGGTTAGAAGCTATGACCAGAACTGATGGATAAATCTGCCTCCCATTTTGAGGATGGAAGAGACATTGTGTCATCTATCTTAGACAATAATTTATATATTTTTGATAGTAGTTTTGGGGTACAGCTGCTTAGAAATTCTGCTACCCTAGTCGGGGGTTGTAAGTCTGGTTGGTGGAGGATATATCCATCCATCCATCCATCATCTGCCGCTTATCCGTGGGTCGGGTCGCGGGGGCAGCAGCTTGAGCAGAGAAACCCAGACGTCTCTGTCCCCGGCCACTTCCTCCAGCTCTTCCGGGGGGACCCCGAGGCGTTCCCAGGCCAGCCGAGAGACATAGTCTCTCCAACGTGTCCTGGGTCTCCCCCGGGGTCTCCTCCCAGTGGGACGTGCCCGGAACACCTCCCCAGGGAGGCGCCCAGGGGGCATCCTAACCAGATGCCCGAGCCACCTCATCTGACTCCTCTCAATGCGGAGGAGCAGCGGTTCTACTCCGAGCCCCTCCCGGATGACTGAGCTTCTCACCCTATCTCTAAGGGAGAGCCCAGACACCCTGCGGAGGAAACCCATTTCGGCCGCTTGTATTCGCGATCTTGTTCTTTTGGTCACTACCCACAACTCGTGACCATAGGTGAGGATGGGAACGTAGATTGACCAGTAAGTAGAGAGCTTCGCCTTCTGGCTCAGCTCCCTCTTCACAACGACGGGTCGGTGCAGAGCCTGCAACACTGCAGGCGCCGCACCGATCCGCCCGTCAATCTCCCGCTCCATTCGTCCGTCACTCGTGAACAAGACCCCGAGATACTTGAACTCCTTCTCTTGGGGAAGGATCTCATTCCCGACCCGGAGAGAGCATTCCACCCTTTTCCGGCTGAGAACCATAGTCTCGGATTTGGAGGTGCTGATTCTCATCCCAGCCGCTTCATACTCGGCTGCGAATCACTCCAGTGAGAGCTGAAGGTCACGGCCTGACGACGCTAACAGAACCACATCATCTGCAAAAAGCAGAGACCCGATTCTGAGGTCGCCAAATGGGACACCCTCAACGCCCTGGCTCCGCCTAGAAATTCTGTCCATAAAAGTTAGGAACAGAATCTGTGACAAAGGGCAGCCCTGACGGAGTCCAACTCTCACCGGAAACGTATCCGACTTACTGCCGGCAATGCGGACCAAACTCTGGCACCGGTCATACAGAGACCGAACGGCCCCTATCAAGGGGTCCGGCACTCCATATTCCCGGAGCACCCCCCACAGGACTCCACGAGGGACATGGTCGAACGCTTTCTCCAAGTCCACAAAACACATGTAGACTGGTTGGGCGAACTCCCATGCACCCTCCAGGATCCTGCCGAGGGTATAGAGCTGGTCCACTGTTCCACGGCCAGGACGAAAGCCACACTGCATCTCCTGAATCCGAGGCTCGATTATCCGACGGATCCTCCTCTCCAATACCCCCGAATAGACCTTACCAGGGAGGCTGAGGAGTGGGATACCCCTATAGTTGGAACACACCCTCCGGTCCCCCTTTTTAAAGAGGGGGACCACCACCCCAATCTGCCAGTCCAGAGGCACTGTCCCCGATGTCAACGCGATACTGCAGAGGCGTGTCAGCCAAGACAGCCCTACAACATCCAGAGCCTTGAGAAACTCAGGACGGACCTCATCCACCCCCGGGGCCTTGCCACCGAGGAGCTTTTTAACCACCTCGGCAACCTCAGCCCCAGAAATGGGAGGCCCCGTCTCCGAGCTCTCCGACTCTGCCTCTTCCGAGCACGTGTTGGTAGGATTGAGGAGTTCCTCGAAGTACTCCCCCCACCGACTCACAATATCCCTAGTTGAGGTCAGCAAAGCCCCGTCCCCACTGTAAACAGTGTTGACTGTGAGCCGCTTCCCCCCCCCTGAGACGCCGGATGGTGGACCAGAATCTTTTCGAGGCCGTCCGGAAATCGTTCTCCATGGTCTCACCGAACTCCTCCCAGGCCCGAGTTTTTGCCTCACAACCGCCGAAGCCGTGGCCCGTCTTGCCCGTCGGTACCTATCAGCTTCTTCCAGGGTCCCACTGGCCAAAAAGGCCCGATAGGACTCCTTCTTCAGCTTGACGGCTTCCCTCACCACTGGTGTCCACCAGCAGGTTCGAGGGTTGCCGCCACGACAGGCACCGACCACCTTACGGCCACAACTCCGACCAGCTGCCTCGGCAATGGAGTCACGGAACATGGCCCATTCGGACTCAATGTCCCCCACCTCAAATATGGTTGAAGCTCTGCCGGAGGTGGGAGTTAAAGCTCCTTCTGACGGGGGATTCTGACAAACGCTCCCAGCAGACCCTCACAATACGTATGGGCCTGCCAGGTCTGATCGGCATCCTCCCCCACCAGCGGAGCCAACTCACCACCAGGTGGTTATCAGTTGACAGCTCCGCCCCTCTCTTCACCCGAGTGTCCAGGACATACGGCCGCAAGTCCGATGATACAACCACAAAGTCGATCATCGAACTGCGGCCAAGGGTGTCCTGGTGCCAAGTGCACATATGGACACCCTTATGCCTGAACATGGTGTTCGTTATGGACAGTCTATGACTGGCACAGAAGTCCAACAACATAACACCACTCTGATTCAGATCGGGGGGGCCGTTCCTCCCAATCACACCCCTCCAGGTCTCACTGTCATTGCCCACGTGAGCATTGAAGTCCCCCAGCAGAATGAGGGAGTCTCCGGTAGGAGCATTCTCCAGTGCCTCCCCCAGAGACTCCAAAAAGGGTAGGTACTCTGAACTGCTGTTTGGCGCATAGGCACAAACAACAGTCAGGACTCGTCCCCCCACCCAAAGGCGGAGGGAGGCTACCCTCTCGTTCACTGGGGTAAACCCCAATGTACTGGCACACAGCCGGGGGGCAATAAGTATGCCCACACCTGCTCTGCGCCTCTCACCACGGGCAACTCCAGAGTGGAAGAGAGTCCAACCCCTCTCAAGAGTACTGGTTCCAGATCCCAAGCCGTGCGTCGAGGTGAGTCCGACTATATCTAACGGTCTGATGAAGTTTCAACAATAAACAACAAACTTTGTATTATGAGAAAGAACCAGACTCATTCTTCAGGAATCCGAAAATAAGCTCTATTTTACGAGTTATGCACGAATTCGGATTCTCCTATAAAACGAATTCCTTAACTCAAACCATGTTAAGACTGCTTTGTCCTTCATATTTATTCATGTCTAATCAAGTTTCAATGATAAACAACGTTGTACTTTGTAGAATGAGAAAGAACTTCTTCAGCAATAAGCATCTCTCGACAAATGACGAAATAAAGATTTTGCTATAAAATTAATTGCTATCAGCCTGACTTAAAACTGTTTGTCTTCCTTATTTATCCACTTCAAATCAAGTTTCAACAATTAAAAAAATTTTGTAGTTTGAGAAAGAACAACTTAATCTTGAGCAATCAGTATAAAAAGAGGGTAAGCAAAGGTGCGAATGTCAAACCATACATGATCAAAACAGGGAGCGGAGGTGTTTGGCTGAGACAAAGTGTGAATGTCCACCCATAATTAATGAAAAGCGGGCAACAAGTAGGTTGGAATGCCCAACCATACATCATCAAAAGCAGGAGTGGATATGTTCGGCTACAAGAAGGTTTGAACGTCTGACCATAGTTTGTAAAAAGCGGGTAAGAAAAGGTTCGAATGCCCGAACATACACCATCAAAGGAGGGAGCGGAGGTGTTCCGCTGTAAGAAGGTGTGAATGTCCGACCATAGTTGGTAAAAAACGGGTAAGAAAAGGTTAAAATACCCGACTGTACACAATCAGTAGCGGGTGCGGAGTTGTTCGGCTACTAAAAGGTGTGAAAGTCCGACCATGGTTTGTAAAAAGCGGGTAAGAAAAGGTGCGAATGCCCGAAAATGTATGATCAAAAGAGGGAGCGGAGGTGTTTGGCTGCAAGAAGGTGTGAATGTACACCCATAATTACTGAAAAATGGGTAAGAAAAGGTGCGAATGCCCAACTATACATAATCAAAAGCAGGAGTGGATGTGTTCGGCTCCAAGAAGGGTTGAATGTCTGACCATAGTTTGTAAAAAGCAGGTAAGAAAAGGTTCGAATGCCCGAACATACACCATCAAAAGAGGGAGCGGAGGTGTTCCGCTGTAAGAAGGTGCGAATGTCCGACCATAGTTGGTAAAAAGCGGGTAAGAAAAGGTTAAAATACCCGACTGTACACAATCAATAGCGGGAGCGGAGTTGTTCGGCTACTAAAAGATGTGAAAGTCCGACTATGGTTTGTAAAAAGCGGGTAAGAAAAGGTGCTAATGCCCGACAATGTATGATCAAAAGAGGGAGCGGAGGTGTTCGGCTGCAAGAAGGTCTGAATGTCCAACCATAATTTGTAAAAACCGGGAAGGAAAGGCTCGAAAGCCCGACTATACACCATCAAAAGCGGGAGCAGAGTGGTTCAGCTGCAAGAAGGTCTGAATGTCCATCAATAATTGCTTTAAAACATGAAAGAAAATTTTCGAATATCATCCGCACATGATCATAAGAAGGAGAGGAGGTGTTCAGCTGCAAGAAGGTGTGAATGTCCACCCATAATTCCTGAAAAATGGGTAAAAAAAGGTGCGAATGCCCAACCATACATTATCAAAAGCAGGTGTGAATGTCAGATCATAATTTGCAAAAAGCTGATGAGAAAGGGTGAGAATGCCCGACTATACACCATCAAATGCGGGAGCGGAGGTGTTCGGCTCTGAGTAGGTGTGAATGTCCGACCATAATTGCTGAAAAATGTGTTAGAAAAGGAAAGAATGCCGGACCATACATCATCAAAAGCGGGAGAGGTGGTGTTCGGCTGCAAAAAGGTGTAAATGTTTGACTAAAGTTTGTAAAAAGCGGGTAAGACATGGTGCGAATGCCTGACAAGGTATGATCAAAAGCAGGAGCGGAGGTGTTCAGCTGCAAGAAGGTCTAAATGTCCATCAATAATTGCTAGAAAACATGAAAGAAAATTTTCTAAAATCAAACCGCACATGATCATAAGTGGGAGAGGAGGTGTTCAGCTGCAAGAAGGTGTGAATGTCCACCCATTATTCCTGACAAATGGGTAAAAAAAAGGTGCGAATGCCCAACCATACATCATCAAAAGCAGGAGTGGATGTGTTCGGCTACAAGAAGGTGTGAACGTCCAACAAAAATTTGTAAAAAGCAGTTAAGAAAAGGTTTGAATATCCAACCAAACATAATCAAAAGCGGGAGCATAGCTTTTCGACTGCAAGTAGGTGTGAATGTCAGATCATAATTTGCAAAAAGCTGATGAGAAAGGGTGAGAATGTCCGACTGCACACCATCAAATGCGGGAGCGGAGTTGTTCGGCTGTGAGTAGGTGTGAATCTCCGACCGTAATTTCTGAAAAATGTGTTAGAAAAGGTAAGAATGCCGGTCCATACATCATCAAAAGCGAGAGAGGTGGTGTTCGGCTGCAAGTAGGTGTGAATGTCCAGCCATAATTACTCACAAACGGGTAAGAAAAGGTAGTATTGCCAGACCATACATGATCAAAACAGGGAGCGGAGGTGGTTCAGCTGCAAGAAGGTGTGAATGTCTCACTAAAGTTAAAATATATTAACAAAAGCGGGAGGAGAGGTCTTCGGATGAAAGTGGTTGAGAATTTCCAACCATAATCTATAAAATTCGGTGAAAAAAAGGTGTGATAGAACACTAAAAGGTGGAGCGGAAGTGTTCGGCTGCAAGAAGGTGTGAATGTCCGACTATATTTGGTGAAAAGCAGGTGAAGCAAGGTCTGAATGCCCAACCTTACATTATCAAAAGCGAGATCAGAGGTGTTTGGCTGCAAGAAGGCCATAGTTTGCCAAAAGCGGGTATGCTGCGAATGACCAACTAAATATCAACAAAAGTGGGGGCGGAGGTCTTCGGATGCAACTGGGTGTGAACATCCCACCATACAAGTATGGTGGAGAGGAAGCTGTGAACAGCCGACCATAGTTTGCAAAAAGCGGGTGAGACAAGGTGCGAATGTCCAACCATACATGATCAAAACAGGGAGAGGAGGTGTTTGGCTGTGACAAGGTGTGAATGTCCACCCAAAATTAATGAAAAGCGGGCAAAAAGTAGGTTTGAATGCCCAAGCATACATCATCAAAAGAAGGAGTGGATGTGTTCGGCTACAAGAAGGTTTGAATGTCCGAGCATAGTTTGTAAAAAGCGGGTAAAAAAAGGTTCGAATGCCCAAACATACACCATCAAAAGAGGGAGCAGAGGTGTTCCGCTGTAAGAAGGTGTGAATGTCCGACCATAGTTGGTAAAAAGTGGGTAAGAAAAGGTTAAAATACCCGACTCTACACAATCAATAGGGGGAGCGGAGTTGTTCGGCTACAAGAAGATGTGAAAGTCCAAACATGGTTTGTAAAAAGCTGGTAAGAAAAGGTTCGAATGCCCGAATATAATTAAAAGCGAGAGAGATTGTGTTCAGCTGCAAGTAGGTGTGAATATCCAGCCATAATTACTCACAAACGGGTAAGAAAATGTAGTATTGCCAGACCATACATGATCAAAACAGGGAGCGGAGGTGGTTTAGCTGCAAAAAGGGGTGAATGTCCAACTAAAGTTCAAATATATTAACAAAAGCGGGAGGAGAGGTCTTCGGATTAGAGTGGTTGAAATTTCCAACCATAATCTATAAAATGCGGTGAAAAAAAAAGGTGTGAAGGAATGAATTTTATGGCAAAATCCGAAATCATGCATAACTCCGCAAAAGGAACGTATTGCTCAATCAAAGGGATGCTTCTTTCTCATTCAGGGTAATATGAGGAACTTTATGCTTGATACATTTTAGACATGGATAACTATGAAGGACAAAGCAGTTTCCACTTTGTTTGAGTGAAGGAATTAATTTTATAGCAAAATCTCAAATCAAGCAGAACGTATGAAAATAAGCGTGTTTTCGGATTCCTGATCCTTCAGTGTTGCTATTTCTTCTACTGCAAAATCCAGTGTTGTTCTTTGTTGAAGTCAATCTAGACATTGATAAATATGAAGGACAAAGCAGTTTTAACATAGTTTGAGTAAAGGAATTCATTTTATACATAAAATCCCAAATCATGCAGAACGTATGAAAATAAGCTTATTCTCGGATTTCTGTTCCTTCAAGTGTTGCTCTTTCTTCTACTGCAAAATACAATGTTGTTCTTTGTTGAAGTCGATCTAGACATTGATAAATATGAAGGACAAAGCAGTTTTCACTTGGTTTGAGTGAAGGAATTCATTTTATACATAAAATCCCAAATCATGCAGAACGTATGAAAATAAGCTTATTCTCGGATTACTGATCCTTCAGTGTTGCTCTTTCTTCTACTGCAAAATCCAGTGTTGTTCTTTGTTGAAGTCAATCTAGACATTGATAAATATGAAGGACAAAGCAGTTTTAACATAGTTTGAGTGAAGGCATTCATTTATAGTAAAATCAATAATCGTGCAGAACTCATGAAAATAAGCTTATTCTCGGATTACTAAAACTTTTGATTTGCTCTTTCTTTACTGCAAAGTACAATGTTGTTCTTTGTTGAAGTCGATCTAGAAATTGATAAATATGAAGGACAAAGCAGTTTTCACTTGGTTTGAGTGAAGGATTTGCAGCTGAAAACCTCCCGCTCCCGCTTTTGATTGTGTATAGTCGGGCTTTCGAGCCTTTTCTTACCCGGTTTTTAGAAATTATGGTTAGACATTCAGACCTTGCAGCCGAAGACCTCCACTCCCTCTTTTGATCATACATTGTCGGGCATTCGCACCTTGTCTTACCCGCTTTTTACAAACTATAGTCAGACATTCACACCTTGCAGCTGAACCACCTCAGCTCCCTGTTTTGATCATGTATGGTCTGGCAATACTACCTTTTCTTACCCGTTTGTGAGTAATTATGGCTGGACATTCACACCTACTTGCAGTCGAACAGCTCTGCTCCCGCTTTTGATGGTATATATTCGGGCATTCGAACCTTTTCTTAACTGCTTTTTGCAAACTTTGGTCATACGTTCACACCTTCTTGCAGCCGAACACCTCCGCTTCCGCTTTTGATGGTATATATTCGGGCATTCGAACCTTTTCTAAGCAGCTTTTTACAAACCATGGTTGAACTTTCACACCTTCTTGTAGCCGAACACCTCCGCTCCCGCTTTTGATGGTGTATAGTCAGGCATTTGAACCTTTTCTTACCCGCTTTTTACAAACTATGGTCGGACATTCAAACTTTCTTGTAGCCGAACACATCCACTCCTGCTTTTGATGATGTATGGTTGGGCATTTTCACCTTTTCTTACCCATTTTTCAGTAATTATGGGTGGACATTCACACCTTCTTGCAGCTGAACAACTCCTCTCCCGCTTATGATCATGTGCGGTTTGATATTCGAACATTTTCTTTCATGTTTTAAAGCAATTATTGATGGACATTCAAATCTTCTTGTAGCCGAACACATCCACTCCTGCTTTTGATGATGTATGGTAACCTTTTCTTACCCGCTTTTTACAAACTATGGTCAGACATTCAAACCCTCTTGTAGCCGAAAACCTCCGCTCCCTCTTTTGATTATACATTGTTGGGCATTCGCACCTTATTTACAAACTATAGTCAGACATTCACACCTTGCAGCTGAGCCACCTCAGCTCCCTGTTTTGATAGTGTATGTTCGGGCATTCGAACCTATTCTTACCCCCTTTTTACAAACTATGCTCGGAGATTCACACCTACTCACAGCCGAACAACTCCGCTCCCGCATTTGATGATGTCTTGTCCGGCATTCTAGTCTCTTCTAACACATTTTTCAGCAATTATGGTTGGACATTCACACCTACTCACAGCCGAACACTTCCGCTCCCACATTTGATGGTGTATAGCCGGACATTCTCACCCTTTCTCATCAGCTTTTTGCAAATTATGATCTGACATTCACACCTACTTGCAGTCGAACAGCTCTGCTCCCGCTTTTGATTATGTTTGGTTGGATATTCGAACCTTTTCTTAACTGCTTTTTACAAACTTTGGTCGGACGTTCAAACCTTCTTGCAGCCGAACACGTGCACTTCCACTTTTGATGGTATATATTCGGGCATTCGAACCTTTTCTTACCCGCTTTTTACAAACCGTGGTCGGACTTTCACACCTTCTAGTAGCCAAACAACTCCGCTCCCGCTATTGATTGTGTACAGTCGGGTATTTTAACCTTTTCTTACCCGCTTTTTACCAACTATGGTCGGACATTTACACCTTCTTACAGCGGAACACCTCCGCTCCCTCTTTTGATGGTCTATGTTCGGGCATTCGAACCTTTTCTTACCCGCTTTTTACAAACTATGGTCGGACATTCAAACTTTCTTGTAGCCGAACACATCCACTCCTGCTTTTGATGATGTATGGTTGGGCATTTTCACCTTTTCTTACCCATTTTTCAGTAATTATGGGTGGACATTCACACCTTGCAGCTGAACAACTCCTCTCCCGCTTATGATCATGTGCGGTTTGATATTCGAAAATTTTCTTTCATGTTTTAAAGCAATTATTGATGGACATTCAAATCTTCTTGTAGCCGAACACATCCACTCCTGCTTTTGATGATGTATGGTAACCTTTTCTTACCCGCTTTTTACAAACTATGGTCGGACATTCAAACTTTCTTGTAGCCGAACACATCCACTCCTGCTTTTGATGATGTATGGTTGGGCATTTTCACCTTTTCTTACCCATTTTTCAGTAATTATGGGTGGACATTCACACCTTCTTGCAGCTGAACAACTCCTCTCCCGCTTATGATCATGTGCGGTTTGATATTCGAAAATTTTCTTTCATGTTTTAAAGCAATTATTGATGGACATTCAAATCTTCTTGTAGCCGAACACATCCACTCCTGCTTTTGATGATGTATGGTAACCTTTTCTTACCCGCTTTTTACAAACTATGGTCGGACATTCAAACCTTCTTGTAGCAAAAACCCTCCGCTCCCTCTTTTGATCATACATTGTCGGGCATTCGCACCTTATCTTACCCGCTTTTTACAAACTATAGTCAGACATTCACACCTTGCAGCTGAACCACCTCCGCTCCCTGTTTTGATCATGTATGGTCTGGCAATACTACCTTTTCTTACCCGTTTGTGAGTAATTAATCCCAAAATATTGAGCATAAAATAAGTCTTTATGCTGATGATGTATTACTTTTCCTTCAGAACTCACAGACGTCTCTCAGTCACACGATCACACTCATAAATAAATTCTCAGCACTTTCTGACTACTCTATCAACTGGTCTAAGACCACAGTTCTGCCCATTAACTGTAGGGTCCATAATATACCTGCGATCACTTTACAGTCAGGAAATATTAGATATTCAGGCATAAACATTTCCTCCAGGATCTCAGAGCTAACAAAGCTAAATTATGTGCAATTATTAAAGACAGTAGAGGACGATCTCTCGTTGGAAGTCCTTACCTATATCACTTATGGGGAGAGTTACATCCATTAAAATGATGATACTACCAAAAGTTAACTATTTGTTCTCAATGATCCCCATAAAACCATCTGCTACTTGGTTTAAGTCACTAGATTCATGCATCTCCAAATTTCTGTGGAAAAACAAACCACCACGTATTAGTTTAAAAACCCTACAGAAGACCAAGGACAGTGGTGGATTAGATTTACCTCATTTTCAGCACTATTCCTTAGACAATAGGTTACAATATATATCAAAATGGTTTAAACCTTGTTGTTGTCACAGTTCCCAGAGACGTTGTAATCGTTGAGGATTCTATATTCACCCCCTCATTAGAGGCACGTAATGCAGATTGATGACACTGAATCTTCTTCTCTGTTCATTGCTGGCATCATTCCCAGCATCGTAAGTGTTCGTGGCATTGTTAGCCTCTTCTTCTGGATCTTGATATCGAGAATCCTTTTGTATTTCTGGTTTGTCAGTCCTCTGTCTTCGTTCACCGGAGTCTTTGTCTTTTTGTCCTTGAGTTTGGTGATTTTTTCTTCTTTTGATGCCTTGACACAATGTGACAGGTGATACCACGTGGGAGATCCTGTAACTTGGATTGCTGTCCCTGTGCTGCGAAATGGCTGTGCTGCTCAAATGGTCTCTCCTTCATCATGGTTACATGCTGCCATTCCGACATCTCGCCATTCCGACATGGGTCTCCAATTGTCGGAATGGCGACACTTAATTTTTTATCAAACGTCCCACCATTCCGACACTTTTTTCCTCCTATGGTCGGAATGGCGGTATGTTTTTTTTGTTTTTTTAACATACCGCCATTCCGACAGTTCCTTTTAATAGCCTATTTTTTACCCAAAACATTTTGCACTAATGATATGCCGGCGCAAATACGCCCTAAAGTTTGGCGCACAAGCTTTGCACATGCAGAGGCCACAGCCTCGCAAACAAACTTTAATAATCTATTATCAAAATCCCCTGAATTTCAAATATAAAAATACAGATATTAATGTAACTCTGGCGAGACTGAAACTGATTAAGCAGAAATACAGTGTCAGTGAGCTGTCACAGCAGCCAGCTGGAGCGGAGCTCTCCACAGAGCCCATGCGTCTTTTGCACGCTGTCATCATATGCAAAAGTAATAATTGCAATTACAGATATCACGGCTACTTCACAGGACACAGTTGCGAGCACTCTGCCTTGCCTTGCCAATAGGAGAAGAGAGAAATGACAGCATAGAACGTATAAAACACAACAAAATGCAGTAAAAACGTTTATTCATGTTATTCACGTGATTTATGAGTACTCACTCCAATTTTGGGAAGCGCGGATGGGTTTTGCGCATTTGGCACAAACACACAGCCACAACGGTTGTAGCTTTATACAGCCTGTTGATATCTTAAGGACCTAACTGGTCACACCTGGGAGTAAATGTCATGTAGAGATTGTTTTTACATGACATTACAGCTGAACATATAGCTTTCATCCACAAACCAACGTGGGAGAGCCCGAAGACGCATGTGCCAGACGCACATAGGCATGCGTAAAACCAATTTTGACCACTTCATACTGTTTATTTGCTTTCTTTTAGTTAACTTTCGTTTCTTTTGGATTCTTGTGCGTGTTATGGAGCCGTTTTGGTCCATGTTTGTAAGCCTATTTTTCCTGGATTAAATTTTCGGAAGTTGAAACAAGTGGCATTGGAGTGTGTGATTGAAAACCACCGCGGACTGCTTCTCCTCCTCCAGTTGCCGAGACTTTGTGTTTTTAATAACGCTTGTCTATAAACATGTGTTAAACATATAAATTGCATGAACAGAAAGAAGGGACTCACCTGTTGAGTAACACACATTTCCTTATACGGAAAGCCTTGTCGGAATGGTGGGACATTTGAACGTCAGAATAGCGGGATGTCGCAATGGTGGGATGTCGAAATGGTGGGACGTTTGCATGTCGGAATGGTGGTTTGTCGGAATGGTGGTATGTCGGAATGGTGGGATGTCGGAATAGCGGGATGTCGGAATGGCGGGATTTCGGAATGGGTGTTGCCACCCCCTTCATCATATACACAGTTATTTATACATCACCTTCCACCATGAAGCGTTGTCCCTTTTTGTTTCTCTCTTTGTTCTTAAAATGCTGTTATGCATGTCTAAACCAATCCATTAAATTAGATCATTTTGGCAGTAAAGCGATCTACAATGTGCTTGGTCGCAAAGCTGCTCATCTGTGGTAAACAGCTCTTCAGAAAGGCATTCTTCAATTGATTTCACTAATTCTATGTAATAATTTTGTGATTTCATACAAAACTACACTTCTTCTCCCATCTGTCTGAGTATTTAATATTGTCTGGGTCCCGTTAAAACATGTATTTTTCCCATCTAATTCCTTGTTTGCTTTAAAACAAGTATTCCCCATTTTCTATCCCTTCAGTAGCCAACCAGTTTGTATGGAGTACACTGGAGCAACTTGACTGATCAGTAAAACACTGCTTTTGTTGTCACCGCAAGGCTTCCCCCGTTGGTTGTTTCACTGAGACACTACTGAGTAACTATAACTCAACACAGTTTATACACATAACATTCCTATACATACTAACAAACAAACAAACAATTATTTATCGCAATTTTCTCATCTCTGTTTGAACGTACACCCAGGTAAATATTCCTGTAGTCTTCTCATACCGACTATGGACCCATTCATTGTTTAACTTCACTGTTTTGCAAATCCTAATTGAATATTACACATTGACATTGAACTTTACTTGATAAGCAGGTCTTCATTGCATTCAGCAGCCTATATGTGAGCATCTATGTGTAAGCTGTTCTTCTTTGCATTTATCAGCAGCAAGCAATTCTTCATTGCACATGCATATGAAAATAGTAAAACAATTCCAATGCGTTAGCGAAACCTTCTATATCAGGAGTGTCCATCATGATGCTGGGAATAGAACCTCTTTCCTAGAATAGTTCAACCTTCATTACTCAACTGATCATAACTCCGCAATGAGCACATTTCAAAGTATCATTCCTCTACATGTATTCAAAAATCTATGTGTAAATGTTTAATATTTCTTATATTTGTTGATGTCATTCTGTGTGCATGTGGCCTAAACCCAATCTCTGTGTGGCAATTTTAATTTAAACAAGTTGAACTCTGCCTCTGATCATTTAAAAAAGGTGTGTACCAATATCAACCTTTCTCAGGTAATTACTGATCCTACAAAACCAAAGAGATCCTTCAAGGTTGTCCCTGATTGGCTCAATCTTAACAAATCAAAGGTAGAAAATCCGCAGTATCTGAACTTGGTGTTAGTTATCACTGCTCAATAGCCTGTATCAGAATTGCAAAAATGAAAACATTAGGTCCACGCTTGGTATCCACATCCTGAAACATCTCCATGAGCAGGCTTTTTTTTAACTGATCTGTTGAATAGTTATATGACACTGTTAAAATCCCAGATGAAGATCTAGCACTTGACCATTTTTGTAAATCTTCTAATTCCATAGTTGATAAACACGCCCCTTTTAAAAAGTATAGAACTTAGAACAGGTCTATCCCTGGCTTTCGGCAGAACTGTCTTCTTTACTTTGTTTTCCCCTTGTCCTGTTCAGCATTATGTCAGAAGAATTGTAGTCTGAATACCTTTGATGCCAAACAGATTTGTTTTGCCAAGGGAAGTTTTATAAATGTAAAGCTCCCCTTGATGCCCATTTATTTATTTCTGTTTACAATATATGACATGAACTGAACTGAACCGGACCGGGGGACAAGGAAAGAAGAAGAGGAAAGAAGAGGAAACAGAACAAAAATAGAAACAAAAACCAGACAACCAGCTGCTACACCTGTAAAAAACAAAACAGACAACAATCCATGGCCTATGAGGGGAATCCAGCCTTAGCGCCACCAGGAGCACCTGAAAGCAGACAAGCAGAGAAAAAACAAACACACAAACAAACAAAAACAAGCACAAGAAGCGGCAATCGCATACAACACAGCTGTGGATATAGATGACCTGAGACAACATGATAATACATCAACTGCTTAGTGACCATGCTACTGGACTAATGAATGTGTGTGTGTGTGTGTGAGAACATGCAACACCCATGGCACAGGACCTACATGATAACCGTGCTTAGTTATGAGTGTATAAGCGTACAGGGCCACAATCCACAGCCCCCCCCCCCAAGCAATCAGAAGCAGGCAGAGAGGGCCACAAGACCCAGGCCGCCAGCAGCCCCCACAGAGCACAGAACCCAGGCAGCCCACTGCAGGGGCAACCACGCATCCACCCAGAAGACTGCAGAGGAAGCCCCCGGAAAGAGCCCCCATAAGCATAGGGCAGAGGCACTCCGGGAACCAGGGGTAACAGCCCACCGACCCCGCCAGGCCCCAGCCGCCCAGACATGGGCCGTGCACTGGACCTGGGCCCCAGGAGCCCGAGTGCCCCCAAACCCCCCGGCAGAGGCCCCACCCAATACCCAGGAGGGCCAAGCGCCCCAGACAGCCACAAAGTGGGTCAGCGCCTGCCCCAGCGCCCCTGGCCAAGTGCCCTGGGAGTCAAGACGTGCCCACAGGTGGGTGAAGTCGCGAGCAGTGGGGAGAGGCAACGCTGATGCCCCATCGGGAGAAACACAGGCAGGCCAGGCGACAGCAAGTCCCAGATCCAGGCCCAATCATTACCACACACACTTTCACGTCCCATACATCCACACATCCACACATCCTACCTCCCTTGACTCTGCTGGGGTGTAGTGCAGCGGGCACACCAGGAGGCCAGCAACCCCCCAGCGACCACAGACCCCGAACCAGCAGAACAATTAATTAATCCTCCTGGCCCCTCCTGCCCCGAGCAGACACCAGGAAGCAGGGGTGTGCGAAGAAGACCCCTCCCCTCACCCTTCTGGCTCTTCAATATTTTCTAATAGTGAGCAATTAAAATTGAGGGGCAGCCAAACTTGTAGAACTGGGAGCGCGGCACTCTGGGCAGCCTACATACCCAAAGAGCCCCGCCCACCAGATGCCACTCAGTGTAACCACCCCCCAAGACCTAATGTGTGTGTGTGAGTGTGTTTGATAAGTACTAATGTCTAAGGTGTAATTAAAACAGGGGCAGGGAACTGCAGAGTGCAACCAAAGGGGACCACCTACGTGGCCCCATCCACTGCACCCCACCGAACACACACGCCCCCAAAACCCTTCATGTGTGAGTGTGTGCTGTGTACAGGAGCCAGAAGGGAGAGGGGTATGGGGATATATAACGGGGGAGCTACTCTCCCCCAGAGAGGGCAGCCAGGGACTGGCTGCAATAGGCATCCCCGCTACCTGGGAGCCAACAATGGGCAGGAGGGCCTGATGTCCACCAGGCTCGGGGCCTGCAGCGACCATATTCCGGGAGCTACTGTACCCCCAGAAGGTACCCATCCCGCCCCACCCCACTCAACCCAACCCCACCCAGGAGGACCTCTACAAAAAACAAACAAATAACATAAAAAAAACAAACAAACAAACCACCCGGTCACACCAGTTGCAGCAGCCCGGGCCTGAGACCCACCATCACCCAGCAACCCACCACCACCACTATGTGATAAAACTAATCAGAGGGGACCAGAGAGAATGAAATTCAGCCAATTGATGTTTTGAGGAGGCAGACATTGTTTCCATGCTAATATAATCTAAAAGAAAATTTCTAAACTGGTTAATACACAGATTGTTCTTCGCTTTCCAGTTCATGAGAATAGTTTTCTTTGCGATACATAACACTGTGACAACCATGTGTGCTGAGTTAATTTCCATGTTGATGTTGTCTAAGTCACCCAGTATGCACAGTGTGGGGCATGCAGGGATGCTACACTTTAGCCATGTTGATAGGTCCTCACAGACTTCAAGCCAGAACTTCTGGACAGGCGCAGAAAAACCACAAAGCGTGTGCATAATCATCAGGTGTGTTATCTGTGCAATGTGAGCAGATGTTTGAGTGTGTTAGACCTATCCTGAACATCCTTTGTCCTGTATAGTGTGTTCTATGAAGGATTTTGTATTGTATGAGCTGTAAATTAGGATTTCGAGTCTTTATGAAGGTGTTCAAACATATTTGTGGTTAGAAGCTATGACCAGAACTGATGGATAAATCTGCCTCCCATTTTGAGGACGGAAGAGACATTGTGTCATCTATCTTAGACAATAATTTATATATTTTTGATAGTAGTTTTGGGGTACAGCTGCTTAGAAATTCTGCTACCCTAGTCGGGGGTTGTAAGTCTGGTTGGTGGAGGATATATCCATCCATCCATCATCTGCCGCTTATCCGGGGGTCGGGTCGCGGGGGCAGCAGCTTGAGCAGAGAAACCCAGACGTCTCTGTCCCCGGCCACTTCCTCCAGCTCTTCCGGGGGGACCCCGAGGCGTTCCCAGGCCAGCCGAGAGACATAGTCTCTCCAACGTGTCCTGGGTCTCCCCCGGGGTCTCCTCCCAGTGGGACGTGCCCGGAACACCTCCCCAGGGAGGCGCCCAGGGGGCATCCTAACCAGATGCCCGAGCCACCTCATCTGACTCCTCTCAATGCGGAGGAGCAGCGGTTCTACTCCGAGCCCCTCCCGGATGACTGAGCTTCTCACCCTATCTCTAAGGGAGAGCCCAGACACCCTGCGGAGGAAACCCATTTCGGCCGCTTGTATTCGCGATCTTGTTTTTTCTGTCACTACCCACAACTCGTGACCATAGGTGAGGATGGGAACGTAGATTGACCAGTAAGTAGAGAGCTTCGCCTTCTGGCTCAGCTCCCTCTTCACAACGACGGGTCGGTGCAGAGCCTGCAACACTGCAGGCGCCGCACCGATCCGCCCGTCAATCTCCCGCTCCATTCGTCCGTCACTCGTGAACAAGACCCCGAGATACTTGAACTCCTCCTCTTGGGGAAGGATCTCATTCCCGACCCGGAGAGAGCATTCCACCCTTTTCCGGCTGAGAACCATAGTCTCGGATTTGGAGGTGCTGATTCTCATCCCAGCCGCTTCACACTCGGCTGCGAATCACTCCAGTGAGAGCTGAAGGTCACGGCCTGACGACGCTAACAGAACCACATCATCTGCAAAAAGCAGAGACCCGATTCTGAGGTCGCCAAATGGGACACCCTCAACGCCCTGGCTCCGCCTAGAAATTCTGTCCATAAAAGTTAGGAACAGAATCGGTGACAAAGGGCAGCCCTGACGGAGTCCAACTCTCACCGGAAACGTATCCGACTTACTGCCGGCAATGCGGACCAAACTCTGGCACCGGTCATACAGAGACCGAACGGCCCCTATCAAGGGGTCCGGCACTCCATATTCCCGGAGCACCCCCCACAGGACTCCACGAGGGACACGGTCGAACGCTTTCTCCAAGTCCACAAAACACATGTAGACTGGTTGGGCGAATTCCCATGCACCCTCCAGGATCCTGCCGAGGGTATAGAGCTGGTCCACTGTTCCACGGCCAGGACGAAAGCCACACTGCATCTCCTGAATCCGAGGCTCGATTATCCGACGGATCCTCCTCTCCAATACCCCCGAATAGACCTTACCAGGGAGGCTGAGGAGTGTGATACCCCTATAGTTGGAACACACCCTCCGGTCCCCCTTTTTAAAGAGGGGGACCACCACCCCAATCTGCCAGTCCAGAGGCACTGTCCCCGATGTCAACGCGATACTGCAGAGGCGTGTCAGCCAAGACAGCCCTACAACATCCAGAGCCTTGAGAAACTCAGGACGGACCTCATCCACCCCCGGGGCCTTGCCACCGAGGAGCTTTTTAACCACCTCGGCAACCTCAGCCCCAGAAATGGGAGGCCCCGTCTCCGAGCTCTCCGACTCTGCCTCTTCCGAGCACGTGTTGGTAGGATTGAGGAGTTCCTCGAAGTACTCCCCCCACCGACTCACAACATCCCTAGTTGAGGTCAGCAAAGCCCCGTCCCCACTGTAAACAGTGTTGACTGTGAGCCGCTTCCCCCCCCCTGAGACGCCGGATGGTGGACCAGAATCTTTTCGAGGCCGTCCGGAAATCGTTCTCCATGGTCTCACCGAACTCCTCCCAGGCCCGAGTTTTTGCCTCACAACCGCCGAAGCCGTGGCCCGTCTGGCCCGTCGGTACCTATCAGCTTCTTCCAGGGTCCCACTGGCCAAAAAGGCCCGATAGGACTCCTTCTTCAGCTTGACGGCTTCCCTCACCACTGGTGTCCACCAGCAGGTTCGAGGGTTGCCGCCACGACAGGCACCGACCACCTTACGGCCACAACTCCGACCAGCTGCCTCGGCAATGGAGTCACGGAACATGGCCCATTCGGACTCAATGTCCCCCACCTCAAATATGGTTGAAGCTCTGCCGGAGGTGGAAGTTAAAGCTCCTTCTGACGGGGGATTCTGACAAACGCGCCCAGCAGACCCTCACAATACGTTTGGGCCTGCCAGGTCTGATCGGCATCCTCCCCCACCAGCGGAGCCAACTCACCACCAGGTGGTGATCAGTTGACAGCTCCGCCCCTCTCTTCACCCAGTGTCCAGGACATACGGCCGCAAGTCCGATGATACAACCACAAAGTCGATCATCGAACTGCGGCCAAGGGTGTCCTGGTGCCAAGTGCACATATGGACACCCTTATGCCTGAACATGGTGTTCGTTATGGACAGTCTATGACTGGCACAGAAGTCCAACAACATAACACCACTCTGATTCAGATCGGGGGGGCCGTTCCTCCCAATCACACCCCTCCAGGTCTCACTGTCATTGCCCACGTGAGCATTGAAGTCCCCCAGCAGAATGAGGGAGTCTCCGGTAGGAGCATTCTCCAGTGCCTCCCCCAGAGACTCCAAAAAGGGTAGGTACTCTGAACTGCTGTTTGGCGCATAGGCACAAACAACAGTCAGGACTCGTCCCCCCACCCAAAGGCGGAGGGAGGCTACCCTCTCGTTCACTGGGGTAAACCCCAATGTACTGGCACACAGCCGGGGGGCAATAAGTATGCCCACACCTGCTCTGCGCCTCTCACCACGGGCAACTCCAGAGTGGAAGAGAGTCCAACCCCTCTCAAGAGTACTGGTTCCAGATCCCAAGCCGTGCGTCGAGGTGAGTCCGACTATATCTAACGGTCTGATGAAGTTTCAACAATAAACAACAAACTTTGTATTATGAGAAAGAACCAGACTCATTCTTCAGGAATCCGAAAATAAGCTCTATTTTACGAGTTATGCACGAATTCGGATTCTCCTATAAAACGAATTCCTTAACTCAAACCATGTTAAGACTGCTTTGTCCTTCATATTTATTCATGTCTAATCAAGTTTCAATGATAAACAACGTTGTACTTTGTAGAATGAGAAAGAACTTCTTCAGCAATAAGCATCTCTCGACAAATGACGAAATACAGATTTTGCTATAAAATTAATTGCTATCAGCCTGACTTAAAACTGTTTGTCTTCCTTATTTATCCACTTCAAATCAAGTTTCAACAATTAAAAAAATTTTGTAGTTTGAGAAAGAACAACTTAATCTTGAGCAATCAGTATAAAAAGAGGGTAAGCAAAGGTGCGAATGTCAAACCATACATGATCAAAACAGGGAGCGGAGGTGTTTGGCTGAGACAAGGTGTGAATGTCCACCCATAATTAATGAAAAGCGGGCAACAAGTAGGTTCGAATGCCCAACCATACATCATCAAAAGCAGGAGTGGATATGTTCGGCTACAAGAAGGTTTGAACGTCTGACCATAGTTTGTAAAAAGCGGGTAAGAAAAGGTTTGAATGCCCGAACATACACCATCAAAGGAGGGAGCGGAGGTGTTCCGCTGTAAGAAGGTGTGAATGTCCGACCATAGTTGGTAAAAAACGGGTAAGAAAAGGTTAAAATACCCGACTGTACACAATCAGTAGCGGGTGCGGAGTTGTTCGGCTACTAAAAGGTGTGAAAGTCCGACCATGGTTTGTAAAAAGCGGGTAAGAAAAGGTGCGAATGCCCGAAAATGTATGATCAAAAGAGGGAGCGGAGGTGTTTGGCTGCAAGAAGGTGTGAATGTACACCCATAATTACTGAAAAATGGGTAAGAAAAGGTGCGAATGCCCAACTATACATAATCAAAAGCAGGAGTGGATGTGTTCGGCTCCAAGAAGGGTTGAATGTCTGACCATAGTTTGTAAAAAGCAGGTAAGAAAAGGTTTGACTGCCCGAACATACACCATCAAAAGAGGGAGCGGAGGTGTTCCGCTGTAAGAAGGTGTGAATGTCCGACCATAGTTGGTAAAAAGCGGGTAAGAAAAGGTTAAAATACGCGACTGTACACAATCAATAGCGGGAGCGGAGTTGTTCGGCTACTAAAAGATGTGAAAGTCCGACTATGGTTTGTAAAAAGCGGGTAAGAAAAGGTGCTAATGCCCGACAATGTATGATCAAAAGAGGGAGCGGAGGTGTTCGGCTGCAAGAAGGTCTGAATGTCCAACCATAATTTGTAAAAACCGGGAAGGAAAGGCTCGAAAGCCCGACTATACACCATAAAAAGCGGGAGCAGAGTGGTTCAGCTGCAAGAAGGTCTGAATGTCCATCAATAATTGCTTTAAAACATGAAAGAAAATTTTCGAATATCATCCGCACATGATCATAAGAAGGAGAGGAGGTGTTCAGCTGCAAGAAGGTGTGAATGTCCACCCATAATTCCTGAAAAATGGGTAAAAAAAGGTGCGAATGCCCAACCATACATTATCAAAAGCAGGTGTGAATGTCAGATCATAATTTGCAAAAAGCTGATGAGAAAGGGTGAGAATGCCCGACTATACACCATCAAATGCGGGAGCGGAGGTGTTCGGCTCTGAGTAGGTGTGAATGTCCGACCATAATTGCTGAAAAATGTGTTAGAAAAGGAAAGAATGCCGGACCATACATCATCAAAAGCGAGAGAGGTGGTGTTCGGCTGCAAAAAGGTGTAAATGTTCGACTAAAGTTTGTAAAAAGCGGGTAAGACATGGTGCGAATGCCTGACAAGGTATGATCAAAAGCAGGAGCGGAGGTGTTCAGCTGCAAGAAGGTCTAAATGTCCATCAATAATTGCTAGAAAACATGAAAGAAAATTTTCGAAAATCAAACCGCACATGATCATAAGTGGGAGAGGAGGTGTTCAGCTGCAAGAAGGTGTGAATGTCCACCCATTATTCCTGACAAATGGGTAAAAAAAAGGTGCGAATGCCCAACCATACATCATCAAAAGCAGGAGTGGATGTGTTCGGCTACAAGAAGGTGTGAACGTCCAACCAAAGTTTGTAAAAAGCAGTTAAGAAAAGGTTTGAATATCCAACCAAACATAATCAAAAGCGGGAGTATAGCTTTTCGACTGCAAGTAGGTGTGAATGTCAGATTATAATTTGCAAAAAGCTGATGAGAAAGGGTGAGAATGTCCGACTGCACACCATCAAATGCGGGAGCGGAGTTGTTCGGCTGTGAGTAGGTGTGAATCTCCGACCGTAATTTCTGAAAATGTGTTAGAAAAGGTAAGAATGCCGGTCCATACATCATCAAAAGCGAGAGAGGTGGTGTTCGGCTGCAAGTAGGTGTGAATGTCCAGCCATAATTACTCACAAACGGGTAAGAAAAGGTAGTATTGCCAGACCATACATGATCAAAACAGGGAGCGGAGGTGGTTCAGCTGCAAGAAGGTGTGAATGTCTCACTAAAGTTCAAATATATTAACAAAAGCGGGAGGAGAGGTCTTCGGATGAGAGTGGTTGAGAATTTCCAACCATAATCTATAAAATTCGGTGAAAAAAAGGTGTGATAGAACACTAAAAGGTGGAGCGGAAGTGTTCGGCTGCAAGAAGGTGTGAATGTCCGACTATATTTGGTGAAAAGCAGGTGAAGCAAGGTCTGAATGCCCAACCTTACATTATCAAAAGCGAGATCAGAGGTGTTTGGCTGCAAGAAGGCCATAGTTTGCCAAAAGCGGGTAAGCTGCGAATGACCAACTAAATATCAACAAAAGTGGGGGCGGAGGTCTTCGGATGCAACTGGGTGTGAACATCCCACCATACAAGTATGGTGGAGAGGAAGCTGTGAACAGCCGACCATAGTTTGCAAAAAGCGGGTGAGACAAGGTGCGAATGTCCAACCATACATGATCAAAACAGGGAGCGGAGGTGTTTGGCTGTGACAAGGTGTGAATGTCCACCCAAAATTAATGAAAACCGGGCAAAAAGTAGGTTTGAATGCCCAAGCATACATCATCAAAAGAAGGAGTGGATGTGTTCGGCTACAAGAAGGTTTCAATGTCCGAGCATAGTTTTTAAAAAGCGGGTAAGAAAAGGTTCGAATGCCCAAACATACACCATCAAAAGAGGGAGCGGAGGTGTTCCGCTGTAAGAAGGTGTGAATGTCCGACCATAGTTGGTAAAAAGTGGGTAAGAAAAGGTTAAAATACCCGACTGTACACAATCAATAGGGGGAGCGGAGTTGTTCGGCTACAAGAAGATGTGAAAGTCCAACCATGGTTTGTAAAAAGCTGGTAAGAAAAGGTTCGAATGCCCGAATATATACCATCAAAAGCGGAAGCGGAGGTGTTCGGCTGCAAGAAGGTGTGAACGTCCGACCAAAGTTTGTAAAAAGCAGTTAAGAAAAGGTTCGAATATCCAACCAAACATAATCAAAAGCGGGAGCAGAGCTGTTCGACTGCAAGTAGGTGTGAATGTCCAGCCATAATTACTCACAAAGGGGTAAGAAAAGGTAGTATTGCCAGACCATACATGATCAAAACAGGGAGCTGAGGTGGTTCAGCTGCAAGGTGTGAATGTCTGACTATAGTTTGTAAAAAGCGGGTAAGATAAGGTGCGAATGCCCGACAATGTATAATCAAAAGAGGGAGCAGAGGTTTTCGGCTACACGAAGGTTTGAATGTCCACCCATAGTTTGTAAAAAGCGGGTAAGAAAAGGTTCAAATGCCTGACTATACACCATCAAAAGCGGGAGCGGAGATGTTCCGCTGTAAGACGATGTGAATGTCCGACCATAGTTGGTAAAAAGCGCGTAAGAAAAGGTTAAAATACCCGACTGTACACAATCAATAGCGGGAGCGGAGTTGTTTGGCTACAAGAAGGTGTGAAAGTCCAACCATCGTTTGTAAAAAGCTGGTAAGAAAAGGTTCGAATGCCCGAATATATACCATCAAAAGCGGAAGCGGAGGTGTTCGGCTGCAAGAAGGTGTGAACCTCCGAACAAAGTTGGCAAAAAGCAGTAAAGAAAAGGTTCGAATATCCAAACATAATTAAAAGCGAGAGAGATTGTGTTCAGCTGCAAGTAGGTGTGAATGTCCAGCCATAATTACTCACAAACGGGTAAGAAAAGGTAGTATTGCCAGACCATACATGATCAAAACAGGGAGCGGAGGTGGTTCAGCTGCAAGAAGGTGTGAATGTCTCACTAAAGTTCAAATATATTAACAAAAGCGGGAGGAGAGGTCTTCGGATGAGAGTGGTTGAGAATTTCCAACCATAATCTATAAAATTCGGTGAAAAAAAGGTGTGATAGACCACTAAAAGGTGGAGCGGAAGTGTTCGGCTCAAGAAGGTGTGAATGTCCGACTATATTTGGTGAAAAGCAGGTGAAGCAAGGTCTGAATGCCCAACCTTACATTATCAAAAGCGAGATCAGAGGTGTTTGGCTGCAAGAAGGCCATAGTTTGCCAAAAGCGGGTAAGCTGCGAATGACCAACTAAATATCAACAAAAGTGGGGGCGGAGGTCTTCGGATGCAACTGGGTGTGAACATCCCACCATACAAGTATGGTGGAGAGGAAGCTGTGAACAGCCGACCATAGTTTGCAAAAAGCGGGTGAGACAAGGTGCGAATGTCCAACCATACATGATCAAAACAGGGAGCGGAGGTGTTTGGCTGTGACAAGGTGTGAATGTCCACCCAAAATTAATGAAAACCGGGCAAAAAGTAGGTTTGAATGCCCAAGCATACATCATCAAAAGAAGGAGTGGATGTGTTCGGCTACAAGAAGGTTTCAATGTCCGAGCATAGTTTGTAAAAAGCGGGTAAGAAAAGGTTCGAATGCCCAAACATACACCATCAAAAGAGGGAGCGGAGGTGTTCCGCTGTAAGAAGGTGTGAATGTCCGACCATAGTTGGTAAAAAGTGGGTAAGAAAAGGTTAAAATACCCGACTGTACACAATCAATAGGGGGAGCGGAGTTGTTCGGCTACAAGAAGATGTGAAAGTCCAACCATGGTTTGTAAAAAGCTGGTAAGAAAAGGTTCGAATGCCCGAATATATACCATCAAAAGCGGAAGCGGAGGTGTTCGGCTGCAAGAAGGTGTGAACGTCTAACCAAAGTTTGTAAAAAGCAGTTAAGAAAAGGTTCAAATATCCAACCAAACATAATCAAAAGCGGGAGCAGAGCTGTTCGACTGCAAGTAGGTGTGAATGTCCAGCCATAATTACTCACAAAGGGGTAAGAAAAGGTAGTATTGCCAGACCATACATGATCAAAACAGGGAGCTGAGGTGGTTCAGCTGCAAGGTGTGAATGTCTGACTATAGTTTGTAAAAAGCGGGTAAGATAAGGTGCGAATGCCCGACAATGTATAATCAAAAGAGGGAGCAGAGGTTTTTGGCTACACGAAGGTTTGAATGTCCGACCATAGTTTGTAAAAAGCGGGTAAGAAAAGGTTCAAATGCCTGACTATACACCATCAAAAGCGGGAGCGGAGATGTTCCGCTGTAAGACGATGTGAATGTCCGACCATAGTTGGTAAAAAGCGCGTAAGAAAAGGTTAAAATACCCGACTGTACACAATCAATAGCGGGAGTGGAGTTGTTTGGCTACAAGAAGGTGTGAAAGTCCAACCATCGTTTGTAAAAAGCTGGTAAGAAAAGGTTCGAATGCCCGAATATATACCATCAAAAGCGGAAGCGGAGGTGTTCGGCTGCAAGAAGGTGTGAACGTCCGACCAAAGTTGGCAAAAAGCAGTAAAGAAAAGGTTCGAATATCCAAACATAATTAAAAGCGAGAGAGATTGTGTTCAGCTGCAAGTAGGTGTGAATATCCAGCCATAATTACTCACAAACGGGTAAGAAAATGTAGTATTGCCAGACCATACATGATCAAAACAGGGAGCGGAGGTGGTTTAGCTGCAAAAAGGGGTGAATGTCCAACTAAAGTTCAAATATATTAACAAAAGCGGGAGGAGAGGTCTTCGGATTAGAGTGGTTGAAATTTCCAACCATAATCTATAAAATGCGGTGAAAAAAAAAGGTGTGAAGGAATGAATTTTATAGCAAAATCCGAAATCATGCATAACTCCGCATAAGGAACGTATTGCTCAACCAAAGGGATGCTTCTTTCTCATTCAGGGTAATATGAGGAACTTTATGCTTGATACATTTTAGACATGGATAACTATGAAGGACAAAGCAATTTTAACTTGGTTTGAGCAAAGCAATTCATTTTATAGGAAAATCCGAAATCGTGCAGGACTCATGAAAGTAAGCTTATTCTCGGATTCCTGATCCTCCAGCGTTGCTCTTTCCTATACTGCAAAATACAGCCTTGTTCTTTGTTGAAATCGATATAGACATTGATAAATATGAAGGACAAAGCAGTTTCCACTTTGTTTGAGTGAAGGAATTCATTTTATAGCAAAATCCCAAATCAAGCAGAACGTATGAAAATAAGCGTGTTTTCGGATTCCTGATCCTTCAGTGTTGCGATTTCTTCTACTGCAAAATACAATGTTGTTCTTTGTTGAAGTCAATCTAGACATTGATAAATATGAAGGACAAAGCAGTTTTAACATAGTTTGAGTAAAGGAATTCATTTTATACATAAAATCCCAAATCAAGCAGAACGTATGAAAATAAGCGTGTTTTCGGATTCCTGATCCTTCAGTGTTGCGATTTCTTCTACTGCAAAATACAATGTTGTTCTTTGTTGAAGTCAATCTAGACATTGATAAATATGAAGGACAAAGCAGTTTTAACATAGTTTGAGTAAAGGAATTCATTTTATACATAAAATCCCAAATCATGCAGAACGTATGAAAATAAGCTTAATCTCGGATTCCTGTTCCTTCAAGTGTTGCTCTTTCTACTACTGCAAAATACAATGTTGTTCTTTGTTGAAGTAAATCTAGACATTGATAAATATGAAGGACAAAGCAGTTTTAACTTGGTTTGAGTGAAGGAATTCATTTTATACATAAAATCCCAAATCATGCAGAACGTATGAAAAGAAGCTTATTCTCGGATTCCTGATCCTTCAGTGTTGCTCTTTCTTCTACTGCAAAATACAATGTTGTTCTTTGTTGAAGTCGATCTAGACATTGATAAATATGAAGGACAAAGCAGTTTTAACTTGGTTTGAGTGAAGGAATTCATTTTATACATAAAATCCCAAATCATGCAGAACGTATGAAAATAAGCTTATTCTCGGATTACTGATCCTTCAGTGTTGCTCTTTCTTCTACTGCAAAATCCAGTGTTGTTCTTTGTTGAAGTCGATCTAGACATTGATAAATATGAAGGACAAAGCAGTTTTCACTTGGTTTGAGTGAAGGATTTGCAGCTGAAAACCTCCCGCTCCCGCTTTTGATTGTGTATAGTCAGGCATTTGAACCTTTTCTTACCCGCTTTTTAAAAACTATGGTCGGACATTCAAACCTTCTTGTAGCCAAAAACCTCCGCTCCCTCTTTTGATCATATATTGTCGGGCATTCGCACCTTTTCTTACCCGTTTTTTACAAACCATGGTCGGACTTTCACACATTCTTGTAGCCAAACACATCCGCTCCCGCTATTGAGCGGGTATTTTAACCTTTTCTTACCCACTTTTTACCAACTATGGTCGGACATTCACACCTTACAGCGGAACACCTCCGCTCCCTCTTTTGATGGTGTATGTTTGGGCATTCGAACCTTTTCTTACCCGCTTTTTACAAACTATGCTCGGACATTCAAACCTTGTAGCCGAACACATCCACTCCTGCTTTTGATGATGTATGGTTGGGCATTCGCACCTTTTTTTTACCCATTTGTCAGGAATAATGGGTGGACATTCACACCTTCTTGCAGCTGAACACCTCCTCTCCCACTTATGATCATGTGCGGTTTGATTTTCGAAAATTTTCTTTCATGTTTTCTAGCAATTATTGATGGACATTTAGAACTTCTTGCAGCTGAACACCTCCGCTCCTGCTTTTGATCATACCTTGTCAGGCATTCGCACCATGTCTTACCCGCTTTTTACAAACTTTAGTCGAACATTTACACCTTTTTGCAGCCGAACACCACCTCTCTCGCTTTTGATGATGTATGGTCCGGCATTCTTTCCTTTTCTAACACATTTTTCAGCAATTATGGTCGGACATTCACACCTACTCAGAGCCGAACACCTCCGCTCCCGCATTTGATGGTGTATAGTCGGGCATTCTCACCCTTTCGCATCAGCTTTTTGCAAATTATGATCTGACATTCACACCTGCTTTTGATAATCTATGGTTGGGCATTCGCACCTTTTTTTACCCATTTTTCAGGAATTATGGGTGGACATTCACACCTTCTTGCAGCTGAACACCTCCTCTCCTTCTTATGATCATGTGCGGATGATATTCGAAAATTTTCTTTCATGTTTTAAAGCAATTATTGATGGACACTCAGACCTTCTGCTCCCGCTTTTGATGGTGTATAGTCGGGCTTTCGAGCCTTTCCTTCCCGGTTTTTACAAATTATGGTTGGACATTCAGACCTTCTTGCAGCCGAACACCTCCGCTCCCTCTTTTGATCATACATTGTCGGGCATTCGAACCTTTTCTTACCAGCTTTTTACAAACCATGGTTGAACTTTCACACCTTCTTGTAGCCGAACAACTCCGCTCCCGCTATTGATTGTGTACAGTCAGGTATTTTAACCTTTTCTTACCCGCTTTTTACCAACTATGGTCAGACATTCACACCGTCTTACAGCGGAACACCTCCGCTCCCGCTTTTGATGGTGTATAGTCAGGCATTTGAACCTTTTTTTACCCGCTTTTTACAAACTATGGTCGGACATTCAAACCTTCTTGTAGCCGAAAACCTCCGCTCCCTCTTTTGATCATACATTGTCGGGCATTCGCACCTTTTCTTACCCGTTTTTTACAAACCATGGTCGGACTGTCACACATTCTTGTAGCCAAACACATCCGCTCCCGCTATTGATTGTGACAGTCGGGTATTTTAACCTTTTCTTACCCGTTTTTTACCAACTATGGTCGGACATTAACACCTTCTTACAGCGGAACACCTCCGCTCCCTCCTTTGATGGTGTATGTTCGGGCATTCGAACCTTTTCTTACCCGCTTTTTACAAACTATGGTCAGACGTTCAAACCTTCTTGTAGCCGAACATATCCACTCCTGCTTTTGATGATGTATGGTTGGGCATTCGAACCTACTTGTTGCCCGCTTTTCATTAATTATGGGTGGACATTCACACCTTGTCTCAGCCAAACACCTCCGCTCCCTTTTTTGATTATGTATGGTTTGACATTCGCACCTTTGCTTACCTTCTTTTTATACTGATTGCTCAAGATTAAGTTGTTCTTTCTCAAACTACAAAATTTTTTTAATTGTTGAAACTTGATTTGAAGTGGATAAATAAGGAAGACAAACAGTTTTAAGTCAGGCTGATAGCAATTAATTTTATAGCAAAATCTGTATTTCGTCATTTGTCGAGAGATGCTTATTGCTGAAGAAGTTCTTTCTCATTCTACAAAGTACAACGTTGTTTATCATTGAAACTTGATTAGACATGAATAAATATGAAGGACAAAGCAGTCTTAACTTGGTTTGAGTTAAGGAATTCGTTTTATAGGAGAATCCGAATTCGTGCATAACTCGTAAAATAGAGCTTATTTTCGGAATTCTAAAGAATGAGTCTGGTTCTTTCTCATAATACAAAGTTTGTTGTTTATTGTTGAAACTTCATCAGACCGTTAGATATAGTCGGACTCACCTCGACGCACGGCTTGGGATCTGGAAAAAGTACTCTTGAGAGGGGTTGGACTCTCTTCCACTCTGGAGTTGCCCGTGGTGAGAGGCGCAGAGCAGGTGTGGGCATACTTATTGCCCCCCGGCTGTGTGCCAGTACATTGGGGTTTACCCCAGTGAACGAGAGGGTAGCCTCCCTCCGCCTTGGGTGGGGGGACGAGTCCTGACTGTTGTTTGTGCCTATGCGCCAAACAGCAGTTCAGAGTACCTACCCTTTTTGGAGTCTCTGGGGGAGGCACTGGAGAATGCTCCTACCGGAGACTCCCTCATTCTGCTGGGGGACTTCAATGCTCACGTGGGCAATGACAGTGAGACCTGGAGGGGTGTGATTGGGAGGAACGGCCCCCCCGATCTGAATCAGAGTGGTGTTATGTTGTTGGACTTCTGTGCCAGTCATAGACTGTCCATAACGAACACCATGTTCAGGCATAAGGGTGTCCATATGTGCACTTGGCACCAGGACACCCTTGGCCGCAGTTCGATGATCGACTTTGTGGTTGTATCATCGGACTTGCGGCTGTATGTCCTGGACACTGGGTGAAGAGAGGGGCGGAGCTGTCAACTGATCACCACCTGGTGGTGAGTTGGCTCCGCTGGTGGGGGAGGATGCCGATCAGACCTGGCAGGCCCAAACGTATTGTGAGGGTCTGCTGGGAGCGTTTGTCAGAATCCCCCGTCAGAAGGAGCTTTACCTCCCACCTCCAGCAGAGCTTCAACCATATTTGAGGTGGGGGACATTGAGTCCGAATGGGCCATGTTCCGTGACTCCATTGCCGAGGCAGCTGGTCGGAGTTGTGGCCGTAAGGTGGTCGGTGCCTGTCGTGGCGGCAACCCTCGAACCTGCTGGTGGACACCAGTGGTGAGGGAAGCCGTCAAGCTGAAGAAGGAGTCCTATCGGGCCTTTTTGGCCAGAGGGACCCTGGAAGAAGCTGATAGGTACCGACGGGCCAGACGGCTTCGGCGGTTGCTGAGGCAAAAACTCGGGCCTGGAAGGAGTTCGATGAGACCATGGAGAACGATTTCCGGACGGCCTCGAAAAGATTCTGGTCCACCATCCGGCGTCTCGGGGGGGGGGGGGGCGGCTCACAGTCAACACTGTTTACAGTAGGGACGGGGCTTTGCTGACCTCAACTAGGGATGTTGTGAGTCGGTGGGGGGAGTACTTCGAGGAACTCCTCAATCCTACCAACACGTGCTCGGAAGAGGCAGAGTCGGAGAGCTCGGAGACGGGGCCTCCCATTTCTGGGGCTGAGGTTGCCGAGGTGGTTAAAAAGCTCCTCGGTGGCAAGGCCCCGGGGGTGGATGAGGTCCGTCCTGAGTTTCTCAAGGCTCTGGATGTTGTAGGGCTGTCTTGGCTGACACGCCTCTGCAGTATCGCGTGGACATCGGGGACAGTGCCTCTGGACTGGCAGATTGGGGTGGTGGTCCCCCTCTTTAAAAAGGGGGACCGGAGGGTGTGTTCCAACTATAGGGGTATCACACTCCTCAGCCTCCCTGGTAAGGTCTATTCGGGGGTATTGGATAGGAGGATCCGTCGGATAATCGAGCCTCGGATTCAGGAGATGCAGTGATGCTTTCGTCTTGGCCGTGGAACAGTGGACCAGCTCTATACCCTCGGCAGGATCCTGGAGGGTGCATGGGAGTTCGCCCAACCAGTCTACATGTGTTTTGTGGACTTGGAGAAAGCGTTCGACCGTGTCCCTCGTGGAGTCCTGTGGGGGGTGCTCCGGGATTATGGAGTGCCGGACCCCTTGATAGGGGCCGTTCGGTCTCTGTATGAGCGGTGCCAGAGTTTGGTCCGCATTTCCGGCAGTAAGTCGGATACGTTTCCGGTGAGAGTTGGACTCCGTCAGGGCTGCCCTTTGTCACCGATTCTGTTCCTAACTTTTATGGACAGAATTTCTAGGCGGAGCCAGGGCGTTGAGGGTGTCCCATTTGGCGACCTCAGAATCGGGTCTCTGCTTTTTGCAGATGATGTGGTTCTGTTAGCGTCGTCAGGCCGTGACCTTCAGCTCTCACTGGAGTGATTCGCAGCCGAGTGTGAAGCGGCTGGGATGAGAATCAGCACCTCCAAATCCGAGACTATGGTTCTCAGCCGGAAAAGGGTGGAATGCTCTCTCCGGGTCGGGAATGAGATCCTTCCCCAAGAGGAGGAGTTCAAGTATCTCGGGGTCTTGTTCACGAGTGACGGACGAATGGAGCGGGAGATTGACGGGCGGATCGGTGCGGCGCCTGCAGTGTTGCAGGCTCTGCACCGACCCGTCGTTGTGAAGAGGGAGCTGAGCCAGAAGGCGAAGCTCTCTACTTACTGGTCAATCTACGTTCCCATCCTCACCTATGGTCACGAGTTGTGGGTAGTGACCGAAAGAACAAGATCGCGAATACAAGCGGCCGAAATGGGTTTCCTCCGCAGGGTGTCTGGGCTCTTCTTTAGAGATAGGGTGAGAAGCTCAGTCATCCGGGAGGGGCTCGGAGTAGAACCGCTGCTCCTCCGCATTGAGAGGAGTCAGATGAGGTGGCTCGGGCATCTGGTTAGGATGCCCCCTGGGCGCCTCCCTGGGGAGGTGTTCCGGGCACGTCCCACTGGGAGGAGACCCCGGGGGAGACCCAGGACACGTTGGAGAGACTATGTCTCTCGGCTGGCCTGGGAACGCCTCGGGGGCCCCCCGGAAGAGCTGGAGGAAGTGGCCGGGGACAGAGACGTCTGGGTTTCTCTGCTCAAGCTGCTGCCCCCGCGACCCGACCCCCGGATAAGCGGCAGATGATGGATGGATGGATGGATATATCCTCCACCAACCAGACTTACAACCCCCGACTAGGGTAGCGGAATTTCTAAGCATCTGTACCCCAAATCTACTATCAAAAATATATAAATTATTGTCTAAGATAGATGACACAATGTCTCTTCCATCCTCAAAATTGGAGGCAGATTTATCCATCAGTTCTGGTCATAGCTTCTAACCACAAATATGTTTGAACACCTTCATAAAGACTCGAAATCCTAATTTACAGCTCATACAATACAAAATCCTTCATAGAACACACTATACAGGACAAAGGATGTTCAGGATGGGTCTAACACACTCAAACATCTGCTCACATTGCACAGATAACACACCTGATGATTATGCACACGCTTTGTGGTTTTCTGCGCCTGTCCAGAAGTTCTGGCTTGAAGTCTGTGAGGACCTATCAACATGGCTAAAGTGTAGCATCCCTGCATGCCCCACACTGTGCATACTGGGTGACTTAGACAACATCAACATGGAAATTAACTCAGCACACATGGTTGTCACAGTGTTATGTATCGCAAAGAAAACTATTCTCATGAACTGGAAAGCGAAGAACAATCTGTGTATTAACCAGTTTAGAAATTTTCTTTTGGATTATATTAGCATGGAAACAATGTCTGCCTCCTCAAAACATCAATTGGCTGAATTTCATTCTCTCTGGTCCCCTCTGATTAGTTTTATCACATAGTGGTGGTGGTGGGTTGCTGGGTGATGGTGGGTCTCAGGCCCGGGCTGCTGCGACTGGTGTGACCGGGTGGTTTGTTTGTTTGTTTTTTGATGTTGTTTGTTTGTTTTTTGTAGAGGTCCTCCTGGGTGGGGTTGGGTTGAGTGGGGTGGGGCGGGATGGGTACCTTCTGGGGGTCCAGTAGCTCCCGGAATATGGTCGCTGCAGGCCCCGAGCCTGGTGGACATCAGGCCCTCCTGCCCATTGTTGGCTCCCAGGTAGCGGGGATGCCTATTGCAGCCAGTCCCTGGCTGCCCTCTCTGGGGGAGAGTAGCTCCCCCGGTATATATCCCCATACCCCTCTCCCTTCTGGCTCCTGTACACAGCACACACTCACACATGAAGGGTTTTGGGGGCGTGTGTGTTCGGTGGGGTGTAGTGGATGGGGCCACGTAGGTGGTCCCCTTTGGTTGCACTCTGCAGTTCCCTGCCCCTGTTTTAATTACACCTTAGACATTACTACTTATCAAACACACTCACACACACACATTAGGTCTTGGGGGGTGGTTACACTGAGTGGCATCTGGTGGGCGGGGCTCTTTGGGTATGTAGGCTGCCCAGAGTGCCGCGCTCCCAGTTCTACAAGTTTGGCTGCCCCTCAATTTTAATTGCTCACTATTAGAAAATATTGAAGAGCCAGAAGGGTGAGGGGAGGGGTCTTCTTCGCACACCCCTGCTTCCTGGTGTCTGCTTGGGGCAGGAGGGGCCAGGAGGATTAATTAATTGTTCTGCTGGTTCGGGGTCTTTGGTGGCTGGGGGGTTGCTGGCCTCCTGGTGTGCCCGCTGCACTACACCCCAGCAGAGTCGAGGGAGGTAGGATGTGTGGATGTATGGGACGTGAAAGTGTGTGTGGTAATGATTGGGCCTGGATCTGGGACTTGCTGTCGCCTGGCCTGCCTGTGTTTCTCCCGATGGGGCATCAGCGTTGCCTCTCCCCACTGCTCGCGACTTCACCCACCTGTGGGCACGTCTTGACTCCCAGGGCACTTGGCCAGGGGCGCTGGGGCAGGCGCTGACCCACTTTGTGGCTGTCTGGGGCGCTTGGCCCTCCTGGGTATTGGGTGGGGCCTCTGCCGGGGGGTTTGGGGGCGCTCGGGCTCCTGGGGCCCAGGTCCAGTGCACGGCCCATGTCTGGGCGGGTGGGGCCTGGCGGGGTCGGTGGGCTGTTACCCCTGGTTCCCGGAGTGCCTCTGCCCTATGCTTATGGGGGCTCTTTCCGGGGGCTTCCTCTGCAGTCTTCTGGGTGGATGCGTGGTTGCCCCTGCAGTGGGCTGCCTGGGTTCTGTGCTCTGTGGGGGCTGCTGGCGGCCTGGGTCTTGTGGCCCTCTCTGCCTGCTTCTGATTGCTTGGGGGGGGGGGCTGTGGATTGTGGCCCTGTACGCTTATACACTCATAACTAAGCACGGTTATCATGTAGGTCCTGTGCCATGGGTGTTGCATGTTCTCACACACACACACACACATTCATTAGTCCAGTAGCATGGTCACTAAGCAGTTGATGTATTATCATGTCGTCTCAGGTCATCTATATCCACAGCTGTGTTGTATGCGATTGCCGCTTCTTGTGCTTGTTTTTGTTTGTGTGTGTTTTTTCTCTGCTTGTCTGCTTTCAGGTGCTCCTGGTGGCGCTAAGGCTGGATTCCCCTCATAGGCCATGGATTGTTGTCTGTTTTGTTTTTTTACAGGTGTAGCAGCTGGTTGTCTGGTTTTTGTTTCTATTTTTGTTCTGTTTCCTCTTCTTTCCTCTTCTTCTTTCCTTGTCCCCCGGTCCGGTTCAGTTCAGTTCATGTCATATATTGTAAACAGAAATAAATAAATGGGCATCAAGGGGAGCTTTACATTTATAAAACTTCCCTTGGCAAAACAAATCTGTTTGGCATCAAAGGTATTCAGACTACAATTCTTCTGACATAATGCTGAACAGGACAAGGGGAAAAAAAAGTAAAGAAGACAGTTCTGCCGAAAGCCAGGGATAGACCTGTTCTAAGTTCTATACTTTTTAAAAGGGGCGTGTTTATCAACTATGGAATTAGAAGATTTACAAAAATGGTCAAGTGCTAGATCTTCATCTGGGATTTTAACAGTGTCATATAACTATTCAACAGATCAGTTAAAAAAAAGCCTGCTCATGGAGATGTTTCAGGATCTGGATACCAAGCGTGGACCTAATGTTTTCATTTTTGCAATTCTGATACAGGCTATTGAGCAGTGATAACTAACACCAAGTTCAGATACTGCGGATTTTCTACCTCTGATATGTTAAGATTGAGCCAATCAGGGACAACCTTGAAGGATCTCTTTGGTTTTGTAGGATCAGTAATTACCTGAGAAAGGTTGATATTGGTACACACCTTTTTTAAATGATCAGAGGCAGAGTTCAACTTGTTTAAATTAAAATTGCCACACAGAGATTGGGTTTAGGCCACATGCACACAGAATGACATCAACAAATATAAGAAATATTAAACATTTACACATAGATTTTTGAATACATGTAGAGGAATGATACTTTGAAATGTGCTCATTGCGGAGTTATGATCAGTTGAGTAATGAAGGTTGAACTATTCTAGGAAAGAGGTTTTATTCCCAGCATCATGATGGACACTCCTGATATAGAAGGTTTCGCTAACGCATTGGAATTGTTTTACTATTTTCATATGCATGTGCAATGAAGAATTGCTTGCTGCTGATAAATGCAAAGAAGAACAGCTTACACATAGATGCTCACATATAGGCTGCTGAATGCAATGAAGACCTGCTTATCAAGTAAAGTTCAATATCAATGTGTAATATTCAATTAGGATTTGCAAAACAGTGAAGTTAAACAATGAATGGGTCCATAGTCGGTATGAGAAGACTACAGGAATATTTACCTGGGTGTACGTTCAAACAGAGATGAGAAAATTGCGATAAATAATTGTTTGTTTGTTTGTTAGTATGTATAGGAATGTTATGTGTATAAACTGTGTTGAGTTATAGTTACTCAGTAGTGTCTCAGTGAAACAACCGACGGGGGAAGCCTTGCGGTGACAACAAAAGCAGTGTTTTACTGATCAGTCAAGTTGCTCCAGTGTACTCCATACAAACTGGTTGGCTACTGAAGGGATAGAAAATGGGGAATACTTGTTTTAAAGCAAACAAGGAATTAGATGGGAAAAATACATGTTTTAACGGGACCCAGACAATATTAAATACTCAGACAGATGGGAGAAGAAGTGTAGTTTTGTAGGAAATCACAAAATTATTACATAGAATTAGTGAAATCAATTGAAGAATGCCTTTCTGAAGAGCTGTTTACCACAGATGAGCAGCTTTGCGACCAAGCACATTGTAGATCGCTTTACTGCCAAAATGATCTAATTTAATGGATTGGTTTAGACATGCATAACAGCATTTTAAGAACAAAGAGAGAAACAAAAAGGGACAACGCTTCATGGTGGAAGGTGATGTATAAATAACTGTGTATATAATGAAGGGGGTGGCAACACCCATTCCGAAATCCCGCCATTCCGACATCCCGCTATTCCGACATCCCACCATTCCGACATACCACCATTCCAACAAACCACCATTCCGACATGCAAACGTCCCACCATTCCGACATCCCACCATTGCGACATCCCGCTATTCTGACGTTCAAATGTCCCACCATTCCGACAAGGCTTTCCGTATAAGGAAATGTGTGTTACTCAACAGGTGAGTCCCTTCTTTCTGTTCATGCAATTTATATGTTTAACACATGTTTATATTAAAAGCATTAAAAACACAAAGTCTCGGCAACTGGAGGAGGAGAAGCAGTCCGCGGTGGTTTTCAATCACACACTCCAATGCCACTTGTTTCAACTTCCGAAAATTTAATCCAGGAAAAAAAGGCTTACAAACATGGACCAAAACGGCTCCATAACACGCACAAGAATCCAAAAGAAACGAAAGTTAACTAAAAGAAAGCAAATAAACAGTATGAAGTGGTCAAAATTGGTTTTACGCATGCCTATGTGCGTCTGGCACATGCGTCTTCGGGCTCTCCCACGTTGGTTTGTGGATGAAAGCTATATGTTCAGCTGTAATGTCATGTAAAAACAATCTCTACATGACATTTACTCCCAGGTGTGACCAGTTAGGTCCTTAAGATATCAACAGGCTGTATAAAGCTACAACCGTTGCGGCTGTGTGTTTGTGCCAAATGCGCAAAGCCCATCCGCGCTTCCCAAAATTGGAGTGAGTACTCATAAATCACGTGAATAACATGAATAAACGTTTTTACAAAATTTTGTTGTGTTTTATACGTTCTATGCTGTCATTTCTCTCTTCTCCTATTGGCAAGGCAAGGCAGAGTGCTCGCAACTGTGTCCTGTGCAGTAGCCGTGATATCTGTAATTGCAATTATTACTTTTGCATATGATGACAGCGTGCAAAAGACGCATGGGCTCTGTGGAGAGCTCCGCTCCAGCTGGCTGCTGTGATAGCTCACTGACACTGTATTTCTGCTTAATCAGTTTCAGTCTCGCCAGAGTTACATTAATATCTGTATTTTTATATTTGAAATTCAGGGGATTTTGATAATAGATTATTAAAGTTTGTTTGCGAGGCTGTGGCCTCTGCATGTGCAAAGCTTGTGCGCCAAACTTTAGGGCGTATTTGCGCCGGCATATCATTAGTGCAAAATGTTTTGGGTAAAAAATAGGCTATTAAAAGGAACTGTCGGAATGGCGGTATGTTAAAAAAAAAAAAAACATACCGCCATTCCGACCATAGGAGGAAAAAAGTGTCGGAATGGTGGGACGTTTGATAAAAAATTAAGTGTCGCCATTCCGACAATTGGAGACCCATGTCGGAATGGCGAGATGTCGGAATGGCAGCATGTAACCATGATGAAGGAGAGACCATTTGAGCAGCACAGCCATTTCGCAGCACAGGGACAGCAGTCCAAGTTACAGGATCTCCCACGTGGTATCACCTGTCACATTGTGTCAAGGCATCGAAAGAAGAAAAAATCACCAAACTCAAGGACAAAAAGACAAAGACTCCGGTGAACGAAGAGAGAGTACTGACAAACCAGAAATACAAAAGGATTCTCGATATCAAGATCCAGAAGAAGAGGCTAACAATGCCACGAACACTTACGATGCTGGGAATGATGCCAGCAATGAACAGAGAAGAAGATTCAGTGTAATCAATCTGCATTACGTGCCTCTAATGAGGGGGTGAATATAGAATCCTCAACGATTACAACGTCTCTGGGAACTGTGACAACAACAAGGTTTAAACCATTTTGATATATATTGTAACCTATTGTCTAAGGAATAGTGCTGAAAATGAGGTAAATCTAATCCACCACTGTCCTTGGTCTTCTGTAGGGTTTTTAAACTAATACGTGGTGGTTTGTTTTTCCACAGAAATTTGGAGATGCATGAATCTAGTGACTTAAACCAAGTAGCAGATGGTTTTATGGGGATCATTGAGAACAAATAGTTAACTTTTGGTAGTATCATCATTTTAATGGATGTAACTCTCCCCATAAGTGATATAGGTAAGGACTTCCAACGAGAGATCGTCCTCTACTGTCTTTAATAATTGCACATAATTTAGCTTTGTTAGCTCTGAGAGCCTGGAGGAAATGTTTATGCCTAAATATCTAATATTTCCTGACTGTAAAGTGATCTCAGGTATATTATGGACCCTACAGTTAATGGGCAGAACTGTGGTCTTAGACCAGTTGATAGAGTAGTCAGAAAGTGCTGAGAATTTATTTATGAGTGTGATCGTGTGACTGAGAGACGTCTGTGAGTTCTGAAGGAAAAGTAATACATCATCAGCATAAAGACTTATTTTATGCTCAATACTTTGGGATTAATTACTCACAAACGGGTAAGAAAAGGTAGTATTGCCAGACCATACATGATCAAAACAGGGAGCGGAGGTGGTTCAGCTGCAAGGTGTGAATGTCTGACTATAGTTTGTAAAAACCGGGTAAGATAAGGTGCGAATGCCCGACAATGTATGATCAAAAGAGGGAGCGGAGGTTTTCGGCTGCAAGAAGGTCTGAATGTCCACCCAAAATTCCTGAAAAATTGGTAAAAAAAGGGTGCGAATGCCAAACCATACATCATCAAAAGCAGGAGTGGATGTGTTCGGCTACAAGAAGATTTGAATGTCCATCAATAATTGCTTTAAAACATGAAAGAACATTTTCGAATATCAAACCGCACATGATCATAAGCGGGAGAGGAGTTGTTCAGCTGCAAGAAGGTGTGAATGTCCACCCATAATTACTGAAAAATGGGTAAGAAAAGGTGAAAATGCCCAACCATACATCATCAAAAGCAGGAGTGGATGTGTTCGGCTACAAGAAGGTTTGAATGTCCGAGCATAGTTTGTAAAAAGCGGGTAAGAAAAGGTTCGAATGCCCAAACATACACCATCAAAAGAGGGAGCGGAGGTGTTCCGCTGTAAGAAGGTGTGAATGTCCAACCATGGTTTGTAAAAAGCTTGTAAGAAAAGGTTCGAATGCCCGAATATATACCATCAAAAGCAGAAGCGGAGGTGTTCGGCTGCAAGAAGGTGTGAACGTCCGACCAAAGTTTGTAAAAAGCAGTTAAGAAAAGGTTCGAATATCCAACCAAACATAATCAAAAGCGGGAGCAGAGCTGTTCGACTGCAAGTAGGTGTGAATGTCCAGCCATAATTACTCACAAACGGGTAAGAAAAGGTAGTATTGCCAGACCATACATGATCAAAACAGGGAGCTGAGGTGGTTCAGCACCAAGGTGTGAATGTCTGACTATAGTTTGTAAAAAGCGGGTAAGAAAAGGTTCAAATGCCTGACAATGCACCATCAAAAGCGGGAGCGGAGATGTTCCGCTGTAAGACGGTGTGAATGTCCGACCATATTTGGTAAAAAGCGGGTAAGAAAAGGTTAAAATACCCGACTGTACACAATCAATAGCGGGAGCGGAGTTGTTTGGCTACAAGAAGGTGTGAAAGTCCGACCACGGTTTGTAAAAAGCGGGTAAGAAAAGGTTCGAATGCCCGAATATATACCATCAAAAGTGGAAGTGGATGTGTTCGGCTGCAAGAAGGTGTGAACGTCCGACCAAAGTTTGTAAAAAGCAGTTAAGAAAAGGTTCGAATATCCAACCAAACATAATCAAAAGCGGGAGCAGAGCTGTTCGACTGCAAGTAGGTGTGAATGTCAGATCATAATTTGCAAAAAGCTGATGAGAAAGGGTGAGAATGCCCGGCTATACACCATCAAATGCGGGAGCAGAAGGGTTCGGCTGTGAGTAGGTGTGAATGTCCAACCATAATTGCTGAAAAATGTGTTAGAAGAGACTAGAATGCCGGACAAGACATCATCAAATGCGGGAGCGGAGTTGTTCGGCTGTGAGTAGGTGTGAATCTCCGAGCATAGTTTGTAAAAAGGGGGTAAGAATAGGTTGGAATGCCCGAACATACACTATCAAAACAGGGAGCTAAGGTGGCTCAGCTGCAAGGTGTGAATGTCTGAATATAGTTTGTAAATAAGGTGCGAATGCCCAACAATGTATAATCAAAAGAGGGAGCGGAGGTTTTCGGCTACAAGAAGGTTTGAATGTCCGACCATAGTTTGTAAAAAGCGGGTAAGAAAAGGTTCAAGCGCCTGACTATACACCATCAAAAGCGGGAGCAGAGGTGTTCCGCTGTAAGACGGTGTGAATGTCCGACCATATTTGGTAAAAAGCGGGTAAGAAAAGGTTAAAATACCCGACTGTACACAATCAATAGCGGGAGAGGAGGTGTTCGGCTGCAAGAAGGTGTGAATGTCCACCCATAATTACTGAAAAATGGGTAAGAAAAGGTGCGAATGCCCAACCATACATTATCAAAAGCAGGTGTGAATGTCAGATCATAATTTGCAAAAAGCTGATGAGAAAGGGTGAGAATGCCCGACTATACACCATCAAATGCGGGAGCGGAGTTGTTCGGCTGTGAGTAAGTGTGAATCTCCGACCATAATTGCTGAAAAATGTGTTAGAAAAGGTAAGAATGCCGGTCCATACATCATCAAAAGCGGGAGAGGTGGTGTTCGGCTGCAAGTAGGTGTGAATGTCCAGCCATAATTACTAACAAATGGGTAGGAAAAGGTAGTATTGCCATACCATATATGATCAAAACAGGGAGCGGAGGTGGTTCAGCTGCAAGAAGGTGTGAATGTCCGACTAAAGTTCAAATATATGAACAAAAGCGGGAGGAGAGGTCTTCGGATGAGAGTGGTTGAGAATTTCCAACCATAATCTATAAAATGCGGTGAAAAAAAGGTGTGATAGAACACTAAAAGGTGGAGCGGAAGTGTTCGGCTGCAAGAAGGTGTGAATGTCCTACTATATTTGGTGAAAAGCAGGTGAAGCAAGGTCTGAATGCCCAACCTTACATCATCAAAAGCGAGATCAGAGGTGTTTGGCTGCATGAAGGCCATAGTTTGCCAAAAGCGGGTAAGCTGCGAATGACCGACTAAATATCAAGAAAAGGTCTTCGGATGCAACTGGGTGTGAATATCCCACCATACAAGTATGGTGGAGAGGAAGCTGTGAAAAGCCGACCATAGTTGGCAAAAAGCGGGTGAAAAAAAGGTGCGAATGTCCAACCATACATGATCAAAACAGGGAGCGGAGGTGTTTGGCTGTGACAAGGTGTGAATGTCCACCCAAAACTAATGAAAAGTGGGCAACAAGTAGGTCTGAATGCCCAACCATACATCATCAAAAGCAGGAGTGGATGTGTTCGGCTACAAGAAGGTTTGAATGTCCGAGCATAGTTTGTAAAAAGCGGGTAAGAAAAGGTTCGAATGCCCAAACATACACCATCAAAAAAGGGAGCGGAGGTGTTCCGCTGTAAGAAGGTGTGAATGTCCGACCATAGTTGGTAAAAAACGGGTAAGAAAAGGTTAAAATACCCGACTGTACACAATCAATAGCGGGAGCGGATGTGTTTGGCTACAAGAATGTGTGACAGTCCGACCATGGTTTGTAAAAAACGGGTAAGAAAAGGTGCGAATGCCCGACAATGTATGATCAAAAGAGGGAGCGGAGGTTTTCGGCTACAAGAAGGTTTGAATGTCCGACCATAGTTTGTAAAAAGCGGGTAAAAAAAGGTTCAAATGCCTGACTATACACCATCAAAAGCGGGAGCGGAGGTGTTCCGCTGTAAGACGGTGTGAATGTCTGACCATAGTTGGTAAAAAGCGGGTAAGAAAAGGTTAAAATACCCGACTGTACACAATCAATAGCGGGAGCGGAGTTGTTCGGCTACAAGAAGGTGTGAAAGTTCAACCATGGTTTGTAAAAAGCTGGTAAGAAAAGGTTCGAATGCCCGACAATGTATGATCAAAAGAGGGAGCGGAGGTGTTCGGCTGCAAGAAGGTCTGAATGTCCAACCATAATTTGTAAAAACCGGGAAGGAAAGGCTCGAAAGCCCGACTATACACCATCAAAAGCGGGAGCAGAAGGTCTGAGTGTCCATCAATAATTGCTTTAAAACATGAAAGAAAATTTTCGAATATCATCCGCACATGATCATAAGAAGGAGAGGAGGTGTTCAGCTGCAAGAAGGTGTGAATGTCCACCCATAATTCCTGAAAAATGGGTAAAAAAAGGTGCGAATGCCCAACCATACATTATCAAAAGCAGGTGTGAATGTCAGATCATAATTTGCAAAAAGCTGATGCGAAAGGGTGAGAATGCCCGACTATACACCATCAAATGCGGGAGCGGAGGTGTTCGGCTCTGAGTAGGTGTGAATGTCCGACCATAATTGCTGAAAAATGTGTTAGAAAAGGAAAGAATGCCGGACCATACATCATCAAAAGCGAGAGAGGTGGTGTTCGGCTGCAAAAAGGTGTAAATGTTCGACTAAAGTTTGTAAAAAGCGGGTAAGACATGGTGCGAATGCCTGACAAGGTATGATCAAAAGCAGGAGCGGAGGTGTTCAGCTGCAAGAAGTTCTAAATGTCCATCAATAATTGCTAGAAAACATGAAAGAAAATTTTCGAAAATCAAACCGCACATGATCATAAGTGGGAGAGGAGGTGTTCAGCTGCAAGAAGGTGTGAATGTCCACCCATTATTCCTGACAAATGGGTAAAAAAAAGGTGCGAATGCCCAACCATACATCATCAAAAGCAGGAGTGGATGTGTTCGGCTACAAGGTTTGAATGTCCGAGCATAGTTTGTAAAAAGCGGGTAAGAAAAGGTTCGAATGCCCAAACATACACCATCAAAAGAGGGAGCGGAGGTGTTCCGCTGTAAGGTGTGAATGTCCGACCATAGTTGGTAAAAAGTGGGTAAGAAAAGGTTAAAATACCCGCTCAATAGCGGGAGCGGATGTGTTTGGCTACAAGAATGTGTGAAAGTCCGACCATGGTTTGTAAAAAACGGGTAAGAAAAGGTGCGAATGCCCGACAATGTATGATCAAAAGAGGGAGCGGAGGTTTTTGGCTACAAGAAGGTTTGAATGTCCGACCATAGTTTTTAAAAAGCGGGTAAGAAAAGGTTCAAATGCCTGACTATACACAATCAAAAGCGGGAGCGGGAGGTTTTCAGCTGCAAATCCTTCACTCAAACCAAGTGAAAACTGCTTTGTCCTTCATATTTATCAATGTCTAGATCGACTTCAACAAAGAACAACATTGTACTTTGCAGTAAAGAAAGAGCAAATCAAAAGTTTTAGGAATCCGAGAATAAGCTTATTTTCATGAGTTCTGCACGATTATTGATTTTACTATAAATGAATGCCTTCACTCAAACTATGTTAAAACTGCTTTGTCCTTCATATTTATCAATGTCTAGATTTACTTCAACAAAGAACAACACTGGATTTTGCAGTAGAAGAAAGAGCAACACTGAAGGATCAGTAATCCGAGAATAAGCTTATTTTCATACGTTCTGCATGATTTGGGATTTTATGTATAAAATGAATTCCTTCACTCAAACCAAGTTAAAACTGCTTTGTCCTTCATATTTATCAATGTCTAGATCGACTTCAACAAAGAACAACATTGTATTTTGCAGTAGAAGAAAGAGCAACACTGAAGGATCAGGAATCCGAGAATAAGCTTCTTTTCATACGTTCTGCATGATTTGGGATTTTATGTATAAAATGAATTCCTTCACTCAAACCAAGTTAAAACTGCTTTGTCCTTCATATTTATCAATGTCTAGATTGACTTCAACAAAGAACAACATTGTATTTTGCAGTAGAAGAAATCGCAACACTGAAGGATCAGGAATCCGAAAACACGCTTATTTTCATACGTTCTGCTTGATTTGGGATTTTATGTATAAAATGAATTCCTTTACTCAAACTATGTTAAAACTGCTTTGTCCTTCATATTTATCAATGTCTAGATTGACTTCAACAAAGAACAACATTGTATTTTGCAGTAGAAGAAATCGCAACACTGAAGGATCAGGAATCCGAAAACACGCTTATTTTCATACGTTCTGCTTGATTTGGGATTTTGCTATAAAATGAATTCCTTCACTCAAACAAAGTGGAAACTGCTTTGTCCTTCATATTTATCAATGTCTATATCGATTTCAACAAAGAACAAGGCTGTATTTTGCAGTATAGGAAAGAGCAACGCTGGAGGATCAGGAATCCGAGAATAAGCTTACTTTCATGAGTCCTGCACGATTTCGGATTTTCCTATAAAATGAATTGCTTTGCTCAAACCAAGTTAAAATTGCTTTGTCCTTCATAGTTATCCATGTCTAAAATGTATCAAGCATAAAGTTCCTCATATTACCCTGAATGAGAAAGAAGCATCCCTTTGGTTGAGCAATACGTTCCTTATGCGGAGTTATGCATGATTTCGGATTTTGCTATAAAATTCATTCCTTCACACCTTTTTTTTTCACCGCATTTTATAGATTATGGTTGGAAATTTCAACCACTCTAATCCGAAGACCTCTCCTCCCGCTTTTGTTAATATATTGGAACTTTAGTTGGACATTCACCCCTTTTTGCAGCTAAACCACCTCCGCTCCCTGTTTTGATCATGTATGGTCTGGCAATACTACATTTTCTTACCCGTTTGTGAGTAATTATGGCTGGATATTCACACCTACTTGCAGCTGAACACAATCTCTCTCGCTTTTAATTATGTTTGGATATTCGAACCTTTTCTTTACTGCTTTTTGCCAACTTTGGTCGGACGTTCACACCTTCTTGCAGCCGAACACCTCCGCTTCCACTTTTGATGGTATATATTCGGGCATTCGAACCTTTTCTTACCAGCTTTTTACAAACGATGGTTGGACTTTCACACCTTCTTGTAGCCAAACAACTCCGCTCCCGCTATTGATTGTGTACAGTCGGGTATTTTAACCTTTTCTTACGCGCTTTTTACCAACTATGGTCGGACATTCACATCGTCTTACAGCGGAACATCTCCGCTCCCGCTTTTGATGGTGTATAGTCAGGCATTTGAACCTTTTCTTACCCGCTTTTTACAAACTATGGTCGGACATTCAAACCTTCGTGTAGCCGAAAACCTCTGCTCCCTCTTTTGATTATACATTGTCGGGCATTCGCACCTTATCTTACCCGCTTTTTACAAACTATAGTCAGACATTCACACCTTGCAGCTGAACCACCTCAGCTCCCTGTTTTGATCATGTATGGTCTGGCAATACTACCTTTTCTTACCCCTTTGTGAGTAATTATGGCTGGACATTCACACCTACTTGCAGTCGAACAGCTCTGCTCCCGCTTTTGATTATGTTTGGTTGGATATTTGAACCTTTTCTTAACTGCTTTTTACAAACTTTGGTCGGACGTTCACACCTTCTTGCAGCCGAACACCTCCGCTTCCGCTTTTGATGGTATATATTCGGGCATTCGAACCTTTTCTTACCAGCTTTTTACAAACCATGGTTGGACTTTCACATCTTCTTGTAGCCGAACAACTCCGCTCCCCCTATTGATTGTGTACAGTCGGGTATTTTAACCTTTTCTTACCCACTTTTTACCAACTATGGTCGGACATTCACACCTTCTTACAGCGGAACACCTCCGCTCCCTCTTTTGATGGTGTATGTTTGGGCATTCGAACCTTTTCTTACCCGCTTTTTACAAACTATGCTCGGACATTGAAACCTTCTTGTAGCCGAACACATCCACTCCTTCTTTTGATGATGTATGCTTGGGCATTCAAACCTACTTTTTGCCCGGTTTTCATTAATTTTGGGTGGACATTCACACCTTGTCACAGCCAAACACCTCCGCTCCCTGTTTTGATCATGTATGGTTGGACATTCGCACCTTGTCTCACCCGCTTTTTGCAAACTATGGTCGGCTGTTCACAGCTTCCTCTCCACCATACTTGTATGGTGGGATGTTCACACCCAGTTGCATCCGAAGACCTCCGCCCCCACTTTTGTTGATATTTAGTTGGTCATTCGCAGCTTACCCGCTTTTGGCAAACTATGGCCTTCTTGCAGCCAAACACCTCTGATCTCGCTTTTGATAATGTAAGGTTGGGCATTCAGACCTTGCTTCACCTGCTTTTCACCAAATATAGTCGGACATTCACACCTTCTTGAGCCGAACACTTCCGCTCCACCTTTTAGTGGTCTATCACACCTTTTTTTCACCGAATTTTATAGATTATGGTTGGAAATTCTCAACCACTCTCATCCGAAGACCTCTCCTCCCGCTTTTGTTAATATATTTGAACTTTAGTGAGACATTCACACCTTCTTGCAGCTGAACCACCTCCGCTCCCTGTTTTGATCATGTATGGTCTGGCAATACTACCTTTTCTTACCCGTTTGTGAGTAATTATGGCTGGACATTCACACCTACTTGCAGCTGAACACAATCTCTCTCGCTTTTAATTATGTTTGGATATTCGAACCTTTTCTTTACTGCTTTTTGCCAACTTTGGTCGGACGTTCACACCTTCTTGCAGCCGAACACCTCCGCTTCCGCTTTTGATGGTATATATTCGGGCATTCGAACCTTTTCTTACCAGCTTTTTACAAACGATGGTTGGACTTTCACACCTTCTTGTAGCCAAACAACTCCGCTCCCGCTATTGATTGTGTACAGTCGGGTATTTTAACCTTTTCTTACGCGCTTTTTACCAACTATGGTCGGACATTCACATTGTCTTACAGCGGAACATCTCCGCTCCCGCTTTTGATGGTGTATAGTCAGGCATTTGAACCTTTTCTTACCCGCTTTTTACAAACTATGGGTGGACATTCAAACCTTCGTGTAGCCGAAAACCTCTGCTCCCTCTTTTGATTATACATTGTCGGGCATTCGCACCTTATCTTACCCGCTTTTTACAAACTATAGTCAGACATTCACACCTTTCAGCTGAACCACCTCAGCTCCCTGTTTTGATCATGTATGGTCTGGCAATACTACCTTTTCTTACCCCTTTGTGAGTAATTATGGCTGGACATTCACACCTACTTGCAGTCGAACAGCTCTGCTCCCGCTTTTGATTATGTTTGGTTGGATATTCGAACCTTTTCTTAACTGCTTTTTACAAACTTTGGTCGGACGTTCACACCTTCTTGCAGCCGAACACCTCCGCTTCCGCTTTTGATGGTATATATTCGGGCATTCGAACCTTTTCTTACCAGCTTTTTACAAACCATGGTTGGACTTTCACATCTTCTTGTAGCCGAACAACTCCGCTCCCCCTATTGATTGTGTACAGTCGGGTATTTTAACCTTTTCTTACCCACTTTTTACCAACTATGGTCGGACATTCACACCTTCTTACAGCGGAACACCTCCGCTCCCTCTTTTGATGGTGTATGTTTGGGCATTCGAACCTTTTCTTACCCGCTTTTTACAAACTATGCTCGGACATTGAAACCTTCTTGTAGCCGAACACATCCACTCCTTCTTTTGATGATGTATGCTTGGGCATTCAAACCTACTTTTTGCCCGGTTTTCATTAATTTTGGGTGGACATTCACACCTTGTCACAGCCAAACACCTCCGCTCCCTGTTTTGATCATGTATGGTTGGACATTCGCACCTTGTCTCACCCGCTTTTTGCAAACTATGGTCGGCTGTTCACAGCTTCCTCTCCACCATACTTGTATGGTGGGAAGTTCACACCCAGTTGCATCCGAAGACCTCCGCCCCCACTTTTGTTGATATTTAGTTGGTCATTCGCAGCTTACCCGCTTTTGGCAAACTATGGCCTTCTTGCAGCCAAACACCTCTGATCTCGCTTTTGATAATGTAAGGTTGGGCATTCAGACCTTGCTTCACCTGCTTTTCACCAAATATAGTCGGACATTCACACCTTCTTGCAGCCGAACACTTCCGCTCCACCTTTTAGTGTTCACACCTTTTTTTCACCGAATTTTATAGATTATGGTTGGAAATTCTCAACCACTCTCATCCGAAGACCTCTCCTCCCGCTTTTGTTAATATATTTGAACTTTAGTGAGACATTCACACCTTCTTGCAGCTGAACCACCTCCGCTCCCTGTTTTGATCATGTATGGTCTGGCAATACTACCTTTTCTTACCCGTTTGTGAGTAATTATGGCTGGACATTCACACCTACTTGCAGCCGAACACCACCTCTCTCGCTTTTGATGATGTATGGACCGGCATTCTTACCTTTTCTAACACATTTTCAGAAATTACGGTCGGAGATTCACACCTACTCACAGCCGAACAACTCCGCTCCCGCATTTGATGGTGTGCAGTCGGACATTCTCACCCTTTCTCATCAGCTTTTTGCAAATTATAATCTGACATTCACACCTACTTGCAGTCGAAAAGCTATACTCCCGCTTTTGATTATGTTTGGTTGGATATTCAAACCTTTTCTTAACTGCTTTTTACAAACTTTGGTTGGACGTTCACACCTTCTTGTAGCCGAACACATCCACTCCTGCTTTTGATGATGTATGGTTGGGCATTCGCACCTTTTTTTTACCCATTTGTCAGGAATAATGGGTGGACATTCACACCTTCTTGCAGCTGAACACCTCCTCTCCCACTTATGATCATGTGCGGTTTGATTTTCGAAAATTTTCTTTCATGTTTTCTAGCAATTATTGATGGACATTTAGACCTTCTTGCAGCTGAACACCTCCGCTCCTGCTTTTGATCATACCTTGTCAGGCATTCGCACCATGTCTTACCCGCTTTTTACAAACTTTAGTCGAACATTTACACCTTTTTGCAGCCGAACACCACCTCTCTCGCTTTTGATGATGTATGGTCCGGCATTCTTTCCTTTTCTAACACATTTTTCAGAAATTATGGTCGGACATTCACACCTACTCAGAGCCGAACACCTCCGCTCCCGCATTTGATGGTGTATAGTCGGGCATTCTCACCCTTTCTCATCAGCTTTTTGCAAATTATGATCTGACATTCACACCTGCTTTTGATAATGTATGGTTGGGCATTCGCACCTTTTTTTACCCATTTTTCAGGAATTATGGGTGGACATTCACACCTTCTTGCAGCTGAACACCTCCTCTCCTTCTTATGATCATGTGCGGATGATATTCGAAAATTTTCTTTCATGTTTTAAAGCAATTATTGATGGACATTCAGACCTTCTTGCAGCTGAACCACTCTGCTCCCGCTTTTTATGGTGTATAGTGGGGCTTTCGAGCCTTTCCTTCCCGGTTTTTACAAATTATGGTTGGACATTCAGACCTTCTTGCAGCCGAACACCTCCGCTCCCTCTTTTGATCATACATTGTCGGGCATTAGCACCTTTTCTTACCCGCTTTTTACAAACCATAGTCGGACTTTCACATCTTTTAGTAGCCGAACAACTCCGCTCCCGCTATTGATTGTGTACAGTCGGGTATTTTAACCTTTTCTTACCCGCTTTTTACCAACTATGGTCGGACATTCACACCTTCTTACAGCGGAACACCTCCGCTCCCTCTTTTGATGGTGTATGTTCGGGCAGTCAAACCTTTTCTTACCTGCTTTTTACAAACTATGGTCAGACATTCAACCCTTCTTGGAGCCGAACACATCCACTCCTGCTTTTGATTATGTATAGTTGGGCATTCGCACCTTTTCTTACCCATTTTTCAGTAATTATGGGTGTACATTCACACCTTCTTGCAGCCAAACACCTCCGCTCCCTCTTTTGATCATACATTTTCGGGCATTCGCACCTTTTCTTACCCGCTTTTTACAAACCATGGTCGGACTTTCACACCTTTTAGTAGCCGAACAACTCCGCACCCGCTACTGATTGTGTACAGTCGGGTATTTTAACCTTTTCTTACCCGTTTTTTACCAACTATGGTCGGACATTCACACCTTCTTACAGCGGAACACCTCCGCTCCCTCCTTTGATGGTGTATGTTCGGGCATTCAAACCTTTTCTTACCCGCTTTTTACAAACTATGGTCAGACGTTCAAACCTTCTTGTAGCCGAACATATCCACTCCTGCTTTTGATGATGTATGGTTGGGCATTCGAACCTACTTGTTGCCCGCTTTTCATTAATTATGGGTGGACATTCACACCTTGTCTCAGCCAAACACCTCCGCTCCCTGTTTTGATCATGTATGGTTTGACATTCGCACCTTTGCTTACCCTCTTTTTATACTGATTGCTCAAGATTAAGTTGTTCTTTCTCAAACTACAAAATTTTTTTAATTGTTGAAACTTGATTTGAAGTGGATAAATAAGGAAGACAAACAGTTTTAAGTCAGGCTGATAGCAATTAATTTTATAGCAAAATCTGTATTTCGTCATTTGTCGAGAGATGCTTATTGCTGAAGAAGTTCTTTCTCATTCTACAAAGTACAACGTTGTTTATCATTGAAACTTGATTAGACATGAATAAATATGAAGGACAAAGCAGTCTTAACATGGTTTGAGTTAAGGAATTCGTTTTATAGGAGAATCCGAATTCGTGCATAACTCGTAAAATAGAGCTTATTTTCGGATTCCTGAAGAATGAGTCTGGTTCTTTCTCATAATACAAAGTTTGTTGTTTATTGTTGAAACTTCATCAGACCGTTAGATATAGTCGGACTCACCTCGACGCACGGCTTGGGATCTGGAACCAGTACTCTTGAGAGGGGTTGGACTCTCTTCCACTCTGGAGTTGCCCGTGGTGAGAGGCGCAGAGCAGGTGTGGGCATACTTATTGCCCCCCGGCTGTGTGCCAGTACATTGGGGTTTACCCCAGTGAACGAGAGGGTAGCCTCCCTCCGCCTTTGGGTGGGGGGACGAGTCCTGACTGTTGTTTGTGCCTATGCGCCAAACAGCAGTTCAGAGTACCTACCCTTTTTGGAGTCTCTGGGGGAGGCACTGGAGAATGCTCCTACCGGAGACTCCCTCATTCTGCTGGGGGACTTCAATGCTCACGTGGGCAATGACAGTGAGACCTGGAGGGGTGTGATTGGGAGGAACGGCCCCCCCGATCTGAATCAGAGTGGTGTTATGTTGTTGGACTTCTGTGCCAGTCATAGACTGTCCATAACGAACACCATGTTCAGGCATAAGGGTGTCCATATGTGCACTTGGCACCAGGACACCCTTGGCCGCAGTTCGATGATCGACTTTGTGGTTGTATCATCGGACTTGCGGCCGTATGTCCTGGACACTGGGTGAAGAGAGGGGCGGAGCTGTCAACTGATCACCACCTGGTGGTGAGTTGGCTCCGCTGGTGGGGGAGGATGCCGATCAGACCTGGCAGGCCCAAACGTATTGTGAGGGTCTGCTGGGCGCGTTTGTCAGAATCCCCCGTCAGAAGGAGCTTTAACTTCCACCTCCGGCAGAGCTTCAACCATATTTGAGGTGGGGGACATTGAGTCCGAATGGGCCATGTTCCGTGACTCCATTGCCGAGGCAGCTGGTCGGAGTTGTGGCCGTAAGGTGGTCGGTGCCTGTCGTGGCGGCAACCCTCGAACCTGCTGGTGGACACCAGTGGTGAGGGAAGCCGTCAAGCTGAAGAAGGAGTCCTATCGGGTCTTTTTGGCCAGTGGGACCCTGGAAGAAGCTGATAGGTACCGACGGGCCAGACGGGCCACGGCTTCGGCGGTTGTGAGGCAAAAACTCGGGCCTGGGAGGAGTTCGGTGAGACCATGGAGAACGATTTCCGGACGGCCTCGAAAAGATTCTGGTCCACCATCCGGCGTCTCAGGGGGGGGGAAGCGGCTCACAGTCAACACTGTTTACAGTGGGGACGGGGCTTTGCTGACCTCAACTAGGGATGTTGTGAGTCGGTGGGGGGAGTACTTCGAGGAACTCCTCAATCCTACCAACACGTGCTCGGAAGAGGCAGAGTCGGAGAGCTCGGAGACGGGGCCTCCCATTTCTGGGGCTGAGGTTGCCGAGGTGGTTAAAAAGCTCCTCGGTGGCAAGGCCCCGGGGGTGGATGAGGTCCGTCCTGAGTTTCTCAAGGCTCTGGATGTTGTAGGGCTGTCTTGGCTGACACGCCTCTGCAGTATCGCGTTGACATCGGGGACAGTGCCTCTGGACTGGCAGATTGGGGTGGTGGTCCCCCTCTTTAAAAAGGGGGACCGGAGGGTGTGTTCCAACTATAGGGGTATCACACTCCTCAGCCTCCCTGGTAAGGTCTATTCGGGGGTATTGGAGAGGAGGATCCGTCGGATAATCGAGCCTCGGATTCAGGAGATGCAGTGTGGCTTTCGTCCTGGCCGTGGAACAGTGGACCAGCTCTATACCCTCGGCAGGATCCTGGAGGGTGCATGGGAATTCGCCCAACCAGTCTACATGTGTTTTGTGGACTTGGAGAAAGCGTTCGACCGTGTCCCTCGTGGAGTCCTGTGGGGGGTGCTCCGGGAATATGGAGTGCCGGACCCCTTGATAGGGGCCGTTCGGTCTCTGTATGACCGGTGCCAGAGTTTGGTCCGCATTGCCGGCAGTAAGTCGGATACGTTTCCGGTGAGAGTTGGACTCCGTCAGGGCTGCCCTTTGTCACCGATTCTGTTCCTAACTTTTATGGACAGAATTTCTAGGCGGAGCCAGGGCGTTGAGGGTGTCCCATTTGGCGACCTCAGAATCGGGTCTCTGCTTTTTGCAGATGATGTGGTTCTGTTAGCGTCGTCAGGCCGTGACCTTCAGCTCTCACTGGAGTGATTCGCAGCCGAGTGTGAAGCGGCTGGGATGAGAATCAGCACCTCCAAATCCGAGACTATGGTTCTCAGCCGGAAAAGGGTGGAATGCTCTCTCCGGGTCGGGAATGAGATCCTTCCCCAAGAGGAGGAGTTCAAGTATCTCGGGGTCTTGTTCACGAGTGACGGACGAATGGAGCGGGAGATTGACGGGCGGATCGGTGCGGCGCCTGCAGTGTTGCAGGCTCTGCACCGACCCGTCGTTGTGAAGAGGGAGCTGAGCCAGAAGGCGAAGCTCTCTACTTACTGGTCAATCTACGTTCCCATCCTCACCTATGGTCACGAGTTGTGGGTAGTGACAGAAAAAACAAGATCGCGAATACAAGCGGCCGAAATGGGTTTCCTCCGCAGGGTGTCTGGGCTCTCCCTTAGAGATAGGGTGAGAAGCTCAGTCATCCGGGAGGGGCTCGGAGTTGAACCGCTGCTCCTCCGCATTGAGAGGAGTCAGATGAGGTGGCTCGGGCATCTGGTTAGGATGCCCCCTGGGCGCCTCCCTGGGGAGGTGTTCCGGGCACGTCCCACTGGGAGGAGACCCCGGGGGAGACCCAGGACACGTTGGAGAGACTATGTCTCTCGGCTGGCCTGGGAACGCCTCGGGGTCCCCCCGGAAGAGCTGGAGGAAGTGGCCGGGGACAGAGACGTCTGGGTTTCTCTGCTCAAGCTGCTGCCCCCGCGACCCGACCCCCGGATAAGCGGCAGATGATGGATGGATGGATATATCCTCCACCAACCAGACTTACAACCCCCGACTAGGGTAGCAGAATTTCTAAGCATCTGTACCCCAAAACTACTATCAAAAATATATAAATTATTGTCTAAGATAGATGACACAATGTCTCTTCCGTCCTCAAAATGGGAGGCAGATTTATCCATCAGTTCTGGTCATAGCTTCTAACCACAAATATGTTTGAACACCTTCATAAAGACTCGAAATCCTAATTTACAGCTCATACAATACAAAATCCTTCATAGAACACACTATACAGGACAAAGGATGTTCAGGATAGGTCTAACACACTCAAACATCTGCTCACATTGCACAGATAACACACCTGATGATTATGCACACGCTTTGTGGTTTTTCTGCGCCTGTCCAGAAGTTCTGGCTTGAAGTCTGTGAGGACCTATCAACATGGCTAAAGTGTAGCATCCCTGCATGCCCCACACTGTGCATACTGGGTGACTTAGACAACATCAACATGGAAATTAACTCAGCACACATGGTTGTCACAGTGTTATGTATCGCAAAGAAAACTATTCTCATGAACTGGAAAGCGAAGAACAATCTGTGTATTAACCAGTTTAGAAATTTTCTTTTAGATTATATTAGCATGGAAACAATGTCTGCCTCCTCAAAACATCAATTGGCTGAATTTCATTCTCTCTGGTCCCCTCTGATTAGTTTTATCACATAGTGGTGGTGGTGGGTTGCTGGGTGATGGTGGGTCTCAGGCCCGGGCTGCTGCAACTGGTGTGACCGGGTGGTTTGTTTGTTTGTTTTTTTTATGTTATTTGTTTGTTTTTTGTAGAGGTCCTCCTGGGTGGGGTTGGGTTGAGTGGGGTGGGGCGGGATGGGTACCTTCTGGGGGTACAGTAGCTCCCGGAATATGGTCGCTGCAGGCCCCGAGCCTGGTGGACATCAGGCCCTCCTGCCCATTGTTGGCTCCCAGGTAGCGGGGATGCCTATTGCAGCCAGTCCCTGTCTGCCCTCTCTGGGGGAGAGTAGCTCCCCCGTTATATATCCCCATACCCCTCTCCCTTCTGGCTCCTGTACACAGCACACACTCACACATGAAGGGTTTTGGGGGCGTGTGTGTTCGGTGGGGTGCAGTGGATGGGGCCACGTAGGTGGTCCCCTTTGGTTGCACTCTGCAGTTCCCTGCCCCTGTTTTAATTACACCTTAGACATTAGTACTTATCAAACACACTCACACACACACATTAGGTCTTGGGGGGTGGTTACACTGAGTGGCATCTGGTGGGCGGGGCTCTTTGGGTATGTAGGCTGCCCAGAGTGCCGCGCTCCCAGTTCTACAAGTTTGGCTGCCCCTCAATTTTAATTGCTCACTATTAGAAAATATTGAAGAGCCAGAAGGGTGAGGGGAGGGGTCTTCTTCGCACACCCCTGCTTCCTGGTGTCTGCTCGGGGCAGGAGGGGCCAGGAGGATTAATTAATTGTTCTGCTGGTTCGGGGTCTGTGGTCGCTGGGGGGTTGCTGGCCTCCTGGTGTGCCCGCTGCACTACACCCCAGCAGAGTCAAGGGAGGTAGGATGTGTGGATGTGTGGATGTATGGGACGTGAAAGTGTGTGTGGTAATGATTGGGCCTGGATCTGGGACTTGCTGTCGCCTGGCCTGCCTGTGTTTCTCCCGATGGGGCATCAGCGTTGCCTCTCCCCACTGCTCGCGACTTCACCCACCTGTGGGCACGTCTTGACTCCCAGGGCACTTGGCCAGGGGCGCTGGGGCAGGCGCTGACCCACTTTGTGGCTGTCTGGGGCGCTTGGCCCTCCTGGGTATTGGGTGGGGCCTCTGCCGGGGGGTTTGGGGGCGCTCGGGCTCCTGGGGCCCAGGTCCAGTGCACGGCCCATGTCTGGGCGGCTGGGGCCTGGCGGGGTCGGTGGGCTGTTACCCCTGGTTCCCGGAGTGCCTCTGCCCTATGCTTATGGGGGCTCTTTCCGGGGGCTTCCTCTGCAGTCTTCTGGGTTGATGCGTGGTTGCCCCTGCAGTGGGCTGCCTGGGTTCTGTGCTCTGTGGGGGCTGCTGGCGGCCTGGGTCTTGTGGCCCTCTCTGCCTGCTTCTGATTGCTTGGGGGGGGGGGCTGTGGATTGTGGCCCTGTACGCTTATACACTCATAACTAAGCACGGTTATCATGTAGGTCCTGTGCCATGGGTGTTGCATGTTCTCACACACACACACACACATTCATTAGTCCAGTAGCATGGTCACTAAGCAGTTGATGTATTATCATGTTGTCTCAGGTCATCTATATCCACAGCTGTGTTGTATGCGATTGCCGCTTCTTGTGCTTGTTTTTGTTTGTTTGTGTGTTTGTTTGTTCTCTGCTTGTCTGCTTTCAGGTGCTCCTGGTGGCGCTAAGGCTGGATTCCCCTCATAGGCCATGGATTGTTGTCTGTTTTGTTTTTTACAGGTGTAGCAGCTGGTTGTCTGGTTTTTGTTTCTATTTTTGTTCTGTTTCCTCTTCTTTCCTCTTCTTCTTTCCTTGTCCCCCGGTCCGGTTCAGTTCAGTTCATGTCATATATTGTAAACAGAAATAAATAAATGGGCATCAAGGGGAGCTTTACATTTATAAAACTTCCCTTGGCAAAACAAATCTGTTTGGCATCAAAGGTATTCAGACTACAATTCTTCTGACATAATGCTGAACAGGACAAGGGGAAAACAAAGTAAAGAAGACAGTTCTGCCGAAAGCCAGGGATAGACCTGTTCTAAGTTCTATACTTTTTAAAAGGGGCGTGTTTATCAACTATGGAATTAGAAGATTTACAAAAATGGTCAAGTGCTAGATCTTCATCTGGGATTTTAACAGTGTCATATAACTATTCAACAGATCAGTTAAAAAAAAGCCTGCTCATGGAGATGTTTCAGGATCTGGATACCAAGCGTGGACCTAATGTTTTCATTTTTGCAATTCTGATACAGGCTATTGAGCAGTGATAACTAACACCAAGTTCAGATACTGCGGATTTTCTACCTTTGATTTGTTAAGATTGAGCCAATCAGGGACAACCTTGAAGGATCTCTTTGGTTTTGTAGGATCAGTAATTACCTGAGAAAGGTTGATATTGGTACACACCTTTTTTAAATGATCAGAGGCAGAGTTCAACTTGTTTAAATTAAAATTGCCACACAGAGATTGGGTTTAGGCCACATGCACACAGAATGACATCAACAAATATAAGAAATATTAAACATTTACACATAGATTTTTGAATACATGTAGAGGAATGATACTTTGAAATGTGCTCATTGCGGAGTTATGATCAGTTGAGTAATGAAGGTTGAACTATTCTAGGAAAGAGGTTCTATTCCCAGCATCATGATGGACACTCCTGATATAGAAGGTTTCGCTAACGCATTGGAATTGTTTTACTATTTTCATATGCATGTGCAATGAAGAATTGCTTGCTGCTGATAAATGCAAAGAAGAACAGCTTACACATAGATGCTCACATATAGGCTGCTGAATGCAATGAAGACCTGCTTATCAAGTAAAGTTCAATGTCAATGTGTAATATTCAATTAGGATTTGCAAAACAGTGAAGTTAAACAATGAATGGGTCCATAGTCGGTATGAGAAGACTACAGGAATATTTACCTGGGTGTACGTTCAAACAGAGATGAGAAAATTGCGATAAATAATTGTTTGTTTGTTTGTTAGTATGTATAGGAATGTTATGTGTATAAACTGTGTTGAGTTATAGTTACTCAGTAGTGTCTCAGTGAAACAACCGACGGGGGAAGCCTTGCGGTGACAACAAAAGCAGTGTTTTACTGATCAGTCAAGTTGCTCCAGTGTACTCCATACAAACTGGTTGGCTACTGAAGGGATAGAAAATGGGGAATACTTGTTTTAAAGCAAACAAGGAATTAGATGGGAAAAATACATGTTTTAACGGGACCCAGACAATATTAAATACTCAGACAGATGGGAGAAGAAGTGTAGTTTTGTATGAAATCACAAAATTATTACATAGAATTAGTGAAATCAATTGAAGAATGCCTTTCTGAAGAGCTGTTTACCACAGATGAGCAGCTTTGCGACCAAGCACATTGTAGATCGCTTTACTGCCAAAATGATCTAATTTAATGGATTGGTTTAGACATGCATAACAGCATTTTAAGAACAAAGAGAGAAACAAAAAGGGACAACGCTTCATGGTGGAAGGTGATGTATAAATAACTGTGTATATGATGAAGGGGGTGGCAACACCCATTCCGAAATCCCGCCATTCCGACATCCCGCTATTCCGACATCCCACCATTCCGACATACCACCATTCCGACAAACCACCATTCCGACATGCAAACGTCCCACCATTTCGACATCCCACCATTGCGACATCCCGCTATTCTGACGTTCAAATGTCCCACCATTCCGACAAGGCTTTCCGTATAAGGAAATGTGTGTTACTCAACAGGTGAGTCCCTTCTTTCTGTTCATGCAATTTATATGTTTAACACATGTTTATAGACAAGCGTTATTAAAAACACAAAGTCTCGGCAACTGGAGGAGGAGAAGCAGTCCGCGGTGGTTTTCAATCACACACTCCAATGCCACTTGTTTCAACTTCCGAAAATTTAATCCAGGAAAAAAAGGCTTACAAACATGGACCAAAACGGCTCCATAACACGCACAAGAATCCAAAAGAAACGAAAGTTAACTAAAAGAAAGCAAATAAACAGTATGAAGTGGTCAAAATTGGTTTTACGCATGCCTATGTGCGTCTGGCACATGCGTCTTCGGGCTCTCCCACGTTGGTTTGTGGATGAAAGCTATATGTTCAGCTGTAATGTCATGTAAAAACAATCTCTACATGACATTTAGTCCCAGGTGTGACCAGTTAGGTCCTTAAGATATCAACAGGCTGTATAAAGCTACAACCGTTGCGGCTGTGTGTTTGTGCCAAATGCGCAAAACCCATCCGCGCTTCCCAAAATTGGAGTGAGTACTCATAAATCACGTGAATAACATGAATAAACGTTTTTACTGCATTTTGTTGTGTTTTATACGTTCTATGCTGTCATTTCTATCTTCTCCTATTGGCAAGGCAAGTTAGAGTGCTCGCAACTGTGTCCTGTGCAGTAGCCGTGATATCTGTAATTGCAATTATTACTTTTGCATATGATGACAGCGTGCAAAAGACGCATGGGCTCTGTGGAGAGCTCCGCTCCAGCTGGCTGCTGTGACAGCTCACTAACCCTGTATTTCTGCTTAATCAGCTTCAGTCTCGCCAGAGTTACATTAATATCTGTATTTTTATATTTGAAATTCAGGGGATTTTGATAATAGATTATTAAAGTTTGTTTGCGAGGCTGTGGCCTCTGCATGTGCAAAGCTTGTGCGCCAAACTTTAGGGCGTATTTGCGCCGGCATATCATTAGTGCAAAATGTTTTGGGTAAAAAATAGGCTATTAAAAGGAACTGTCGGAATGGCGGTATGTTAAAAAAAAACAAAAAACATACCGCCATTCCGACCATAGGAGGAAAAAAGTGTCGGAATGGTGGGACGTTTGATAAAAAATTAAGTGTCGCCATTCCGACAATTGGAGACCCATGTCGGAATGGCGAGATGTCGGAATGGCAGCATGTAACCATGATGAAGGAGAGACCATTTTAGCAGCACAGCCATTTCGCAGCACAGGGACTGCAATCCAAGTTACAGGATCTCCCACGTGGTATCACCTGTCACATTGTGTCAAGGCATCAAAAGAAGAAAAAATCACCAAACTCAAGGACAAAAAGACAAAGACTCCGGTGAACGAAGACAGAGGACTGACAAACCAGAAATAAAAAAGGATTCTCGATATCAAGATCCAGAAGAAGAGGCTAACAATGCCACGAACACTTACGATGCTGGGAATGATGCCAGCAATGAACAGAGAAGAAGATTCAGTGTCATCAATCTGCATTACGTGCCTCTAATGAGGGGGTGAATATAGAATCCTCAACGATTACAACGTCTCTGGGAACTGTGACAACAACAAGGTTTAAACCATTTTGATATATATTGTAACCTATTGTCTAAGGAATAGTGCTGAAAATGAGGTAAATCTAATCCACCACTGTCCTTGGTCTTCTGTAGGGTTTTTAAACTAATACGTGGTGGTTTGTTTTTCCACAGAAATTTGGAGATGCATGAATCTAGTGACTTAAACCAAGTAGCAGATGGTTTTATGGGGATCATTGAGAACAAATAGTTAACTTTTGGTAGTATCATCATTTTAATGGATGTAACTCTCCCCATAAGTGATATAGGTAAGGACTTCCAACGAGAGATCGTCCTCTACTGTCTTTAATAATTGCACATAATTTAGCTTTGTTAGCTCTGAGATCCTGGAGGAAATGTTTATGCCTGAATATCTAATATTTCCTGACTGTAAAGTGATCGCAGGTATATTATGGACCCTACAGTTAATGGGCAGAACTGTGGTCTTAGACCAGTTGATAGAGTAGTCAGAAAGTGCTGAGAATTTATTTATGAGTGTGATCGTGTGACTGAGAGACGTCTGTGAGTTCTGAAGGAAAAGTAATACATCATCAGCATAAAGACTTATTTTATGCTCAATATTTTGGGATTAATTACTCACAAACGGGTAAGAAAAGGTAGTATTGCCAGACCATACATGATCAAAACAGGGAGCGGAGGTGGTTCAGCTGCAAGGTGTGAATGTCTGACTATAGTTTGTAAAAAGCGGGTAAGATAAGGTGCGAATGCCCGACAATGTATGATCAAAAGAGGGAGCGGAGGGTTTTGGCTACAAGAAGGTTTGAATGTCCGACCATAGTTTGTAAAAAGCGGGTAAGAAAAGGTTACCATACATCATCAAAAGCAGGAGTGGATGTGTTCGGCTACAAGAAGATTTGAATGTCCATCAATAATTGCTTTAAAACATGAAAGAAAATTTTCGAATATCAAACCGCACATGATCATAAGCGGGAGAGGAGTTGTTCAGCTGCAAGAAGGTGTGAATGTCCACCCATAATTACTGAAAAATGGGTAAGAAAAGGTGAAAATGCCCAACCATACATCATCAAAAGCAGGAGTGGATGTGTTCGGCTACAAGAAAGTTTGAATGTCCGACCATAGTTTGTAAAAAGCGGGTAAGAAGAGGTTCGAATGCCCGAACATAGACCATCAAAAGAGGGAGCGGAGGTGTTCCGCTGTAAGAAGGTGTAAATGTCCGACCATAGTTGGTAAAAAGCGGGTAAGAAAAGGTTAAAATACCCGACTGTACACAATCAATAGCGGGAGCGGAGTTGTTTGGCTACAAGAAGGTGTGAAAGTCCGACCACGGTTTGTAAAAAGCGGGTAAGAAAAGGTTCGAATGCCCGAATATATACCATCAAAAGTGGAAGTGGATGTGTTCGGCTGCAAGAAGGTGTGAACGTCCGACCAAAGTTTGTAAAAAGCAGTTAAGAAAAGGTTCGAATATCCAACCAAACATAATCAAAAGCGGGAGCAGAGCTGTTCGACTGCAAGTAGGTGTGAATGTCAGATCATAATTTGCAAAAAGCTGATGAGAAAGGGTGAGAATGTCCGGCTATACACCATCAAATGTGGGAGCGGAAGTGTTCGGCTGTGAGTAGGTGTGAATGTCCAACCATAATTGCTGAAAAATGTGTTAGAAGAGACTAGAATGCCGGACAAGACATCATCAAATGCGGGAGCGGAGTTGTTCGGCTGTGAGTAGGTGTGAATCTCCGAGCATAGTTTGTAAAAAGGGGGTAAGAATAGGTTCGAATGCCCGAACATACACTATCAAAACAGGGAGATGAGGTGGCTCAGCTGCGAGGTGTGAATGTCTGACTATAGTTTGTAAATAAGGTGCGAATGCCCAACAATGTATAATCAAAAGAGGGAGCGGAGGTTTTCGGCTACAAGAAGGTTTGAATGTCCGACCATAGTTTGTAAAAAGCGGGTAAGAAAAGGTTACCATACATCATCAAAAGCAGGAGTGGATGTGTTCGGCTACAAGAAGATTTGAATGTCCATCAATAATTGCTTTAAAACATGAAAGAAAATTTTCGAATATCAAACCGCACATGATCATAAGCGGGAGAGGAGTTGTTCAGCTGCAAGGTGTGAATGTCCACCCATAATTACTGAAAAATGGGTAAGAAAAGGTGAAAATGCCCAACCATACATCATCAAAAGCAGGAGTGGATGTGTTCGGCTACAAGAAAGTTTGAATGTCCGACCATAGTTTGTAAAAAGCGGGTAAGAAAAGGTTCGAATGCCCGAACATACACCATCAAAAGAGGGAGCGGAGGTGTTCCGCTGTAAGAAGGTGTAAATGTCCGACCATAGTTGGTAAAAAGCGGGTAAGAAAAGGTTAAAATACCCGACTGTACACAATCAATAGCGGGAGCGGAGTTGTTTGGCTACAAGAAGGTGTGAAAGTCCGACCACGGTTTGTAAAAAGCGGGTAAGAAAAGGTTCGAATGCCCGAATATATACCATCAAAAGTGGAAGTGGATGTGTTCGGCTGCAAGAAGGTGTGAACGTCCGACCAAAGTTTGTAAAAAGCAGTTAAGAAAAGGTTCGAATATCCAACCAAACATAATCAAAAGCGGGAGCAGAGCTGTTCGACTGCAAGTAGGTGTGAATGTCAGATCATAATTTGCAAAAAGCTGATGAGAAAGGGTGAGAATGTCCGGCTATACACCATCAAATGTGGGAGCGGAAGTGTTCGGCTGTGAGTAGGTGTGAATGTCCAACCATAATTGCTGAAAAATGTGTTAGAAGAGACTAGAATGCCGGACAAGACATCATCAAATGCGGGAGCGGAGTTGTTCGGCTGTGAGTAGGTGTGAATCTCCGAGCATAGTTTGTAAAAAGGGGGTAAGAATAGGTTCGAATGCCCAAACATACACTATCAAAACAGGGAGCTGAGGTGGCTCAGCTGTAAGAAGGTGTAAATGTCCGACCATAGTTGGTAAAAAGCGGGTAAGAAAAGGTTCAAATACCCGACTGTACACAATCAATAGCGGGAGCGGAGTTGTTTGGCTACAAGAAGGTGTGAAAGTCCGACCACGGTTTGTAAAAAGCGGGTAAGAAAAGGTTCGAATGCCCGAATATATACCATCAAAAGTGGAAGTGGATGTGTTCGGCTGCAAGAAGGTGTGAACGTCCGACCAAAGTTTGTAAAAAGCAGTTAAGAAAAGGTTCGAATATCCAACCAAACATAATCAAAAGCGGGAGCAGAGCTGTTCGACTGCAAGTAGGTGTGAATGTCAGATCATAATTTGCAAAAAGCTGATGAGAAAGGGTGAGAATGTCCGGCTATACACCATCAAATGTGGGAGCGGAAGTGTTCGGCTGTGAGTAGGTGTGAATGTCCAACCATAATTTCTAAAAACCGGGTAAGAAAAGGCTCGAAAGCCCGACTATACACAATCAAAAGCGGGAGCGGGAGGTTTTTAGCTGCAAATCCTTCACTCAAACCAAGTGAAAACTGCTTTGTCCTTCATATTTATCAATTTCTAGATCGACTTCAACAAAAAACAACATTGTACTTTGCAGTAAAGAAAGAGCAAATCAAAAGTTTTAGGAATCCGAGAATAAGCTTATTTTCATGAGTTCTGCACGATTATTGATTTTACTATAAATGAATGCCTTCACTCAAACTATGTTAAAACTGCTTTGTCCTTCATATTTATCAATGTCTAGATTGACTTCAACAAAGAACAACACTGGATTTTGCAGTAGAAGAAAGAGCAACACTGAAGGAACAGAAATCCGAGAATAAGCTTATTTTCATACGTTCTGCATGATTTGGGATTTTATGTATAAAATGAATTCCTTTACTCAAACTATGTTAAAACTGCTTTGTCCTTCATATTTATCAATGTCTAGATTGACTTCAACAAAGAACAACACTGGATTTTGCAGTAGAAGAAATAGCAACACTGAAGGATCAGGAATCCGAAAACACGCTTATTTTCATACGTTCTGCTTGATTTGAGATTTTGCTATAAAATTAATTCCTTCACTCAAACAAAGTGGAAACTGCTTTGTCCTTCATATTTATCAATGTCTATATCGATTTCAACAAAGAACAACATTGTATTTTGCAGTAGAAGAAAGAGCAACACTTGAAGGAACAGGAATCCGAGAATAAGCTTATTTTCATACGTTCTGCATGATTTGGGATTTTATGTATAAAATGAATTCCTTTACTCAAACTATGTTAAAACTGCTTTGTCCTTCATATTTATCAATGTCTAGATTGACTTCAACAAAGAACAACATTGTATTTTGCAGTAGAAGAAATAGCAACACTGAAGGATCAGGAATCCGAAAACACGCTTATTTTCATACGTTCTGCTTGATTTGGGATTTTCCTATAAAATTATATAAAATTGCTTTGCTCAAACCAAGTTAAAATTGCTTTGTCCTTCATAGTTATCCATGTCTAAAATGTATCAAGCATAAAGTTCCTCATATTACCCTGAATGAGAAAGAAGCATCCCTTTGATTGAGCAATACGTTCCTTTTGCGGAGTTATGCATGATTTCGGATTTTGCCATAAAATTCATTCCTTCACACCTTTTTTTTTCACCGCATTTTATAGATTATGGTTGGAAATTTCAACCACTCTAATCCGAAGACCTCTCCTCCCGCTTTTGTTAATATATTTGAACTTTAGTTGGACATTCACCCCTTTTTGCAGCTAAACCACCTCCGCTCCCTGTTTTGATCATGTATGGTCTGGCAATACTACATTTTCTTACCCGTTTGTGAGTAATTATGGCTGGATATTCACACCTACTTGCAGCTGAACACAATCTCTCTCGCTTTTAATTATATTCGGGCATTCGAACCATTTCTTACCAGCTTTTTACAAACCATGGTTGGACTTTCACATCTTCTTGTAGCCGAACAACTCCGCTCCCCCTATTGATTGTGTACAGTCGGGTATTTTAACCTTTTCTTACCCACATTTTACCAACTATGGTCGGACATTCACACCTTCTTACAGCGGAACACCTCCGCTCCCTCTTTTGATGGTGTATGTTTGGGCATTCGAACCTTTTTTTACCCGCTTTTTACAAACTATGGTCGGACATTCAAACCTTCTTGTAGCCGAACACATCCACTCCTTCTTTTGATGATGTATGCTTGGGCATTCAAACCTACTTTTTGCCCGCTTTTCATTAATTTTGGGTGGACATTCACACCTTGTCACAGCCAAACACCTCCTCTCCCTGTTTTGATCATGTATGGTTGGACATTCGCACCTTGTCTCACCCGCTTTTTGCAAACTATGGTCGGCTGTTCACAGCTTCCTCTCCACCATACTTGTATGGTGGGATGTTCACACCCAGTTGCATCCGAAGACCTCCGCCCCCACTTTTGTTGATATTTAGTTGGTCATTCGCAGCTTACCCGCTTTTGGCAAACTATGGCCTTCTTGCAGCCAAACACCTCTGATCTCGCTTTTGATAATGTAAGGTTGGGCATTCAGACCTTGCTTCACCTGCTTTTCACCAAATATAGTCGGACATTCACACCTTCTTGCAGCCGAACACTTCCGCTCCACCTTTTAGTGTTCTATCACACCTTTTTTTCACCGAATTTTATAGATTATGGTTGGAAATTCTCAACCACTCTCATCCGAAGACCTCTCCTCCCGCTTTTGTTAATATATTTGAACTTTAGTGAGACATTCACACCTTCTTGCAGCTGAACCACCTCCGCTCCCTGTTTTGATCATGTATGGTCTGGCAATACTACCTTTTCTTACCCGTTTGTGAGTAATTATGGCTGGACATTCACACCTACTTGCAGCCGAACACCACCTCTCTCGCTTTTGATGATGTATGGACCGGCATTCTTACCTTTTCTAACACATTTTTCAGAAATTACGGTCGGAGATTCACACCTACTCACAGCCGAACAACTCCGCTCCCGCATTTGATGGTGTGCAGTCGGACATTCTCACCCTTTCTCATCAGCTTTTTGCAAATTATGATCTGACATTCACACCTACTTGCAGTCGAAAAGCTATGCTCCCGCTTTTGATTATGTTTGGTTGGATATTCAAACCTTTTCTTAACTGCTTTTTACAAATTTTTGTTGGACGTTCACACCTTCTTGTAGCCGAACACATCCACTCCTGCTTTTGATGATGTATGGTTGGGCATTCGCACCTTTTTTTTACCCATTTGTCAGGAATAATGGGTGGACATTCACACCTTCTTGCAGCTGAACACCTCCTCTCCCACTTATGATCATGTGCGGTTTGATTTTAGAAAATTTTCTTTCATGTTTTCTAGCAATTATTGATGGACATTTAGACCTTCTTGCAGCTGAACACCTCCGCTCCTGCTTTTGATCATACCTTGTCAGGCATTCGCACCATGTCTTACCCGCTTTTTACAAACTTTAGTCAAACATTTACACCTTTTTGCAGCCGAACACCACCTCTCCCGCTTTTGATGATGTATGGTCCGGCATTCTTTCCTTTTCTAACACATTTTTCAGCAATTATGGTCGGACATTCACACCTACTCAGAGCCGAACACCTCCGCTCCCGCATTTGATGGTGTATAGTCGGGCATTCTCACCCTTTCTCATCAGCTTTTTGCAAATTATGATCTGACATTCACACCTGCTTTTGATAATGTATGGTTGGGCATTCGCACCTTTTTTTACCCATTTTTCAGGAATTATGGGTGGACATTCACACCTTCTTGCAGCTGAACACCTCCTCTCCTTCTTATGATCATGTGCGGATGATATTCGAAAATTTTCTTTCATGTTTTAAAGCAATTATTGATGGACATTCAGACCTTCTTGCAGCTGAACCACTCTGCTCCCGCTTTTGATGGTGTATAGTCGGGCTTTCGAGCCTTTCCTTCCCGGTTTTTACAAATTATGGTTGGACATTCAGACCTTCTTGCAGCCGAACACCTCCGCTCCCTCTTTTGATCATACATTGTCGGGCATTAGCACCTTTTCTTACCCGCTTTTTACAAACCATAGTCGGACTTTCACATCTTTTAGTAGCCGAACAACTCCGCTCCCGCTATTGATTGTGTACAGTCGGGTATTTTAACCTTTTCTTACCCGCTTTTTACCACTAAGGTCGGACATTCGCACCTTCTTACAGCGGAACACCTCCGCTTCCTCTTTTGATGGTGTATGTTCGGGCAGTCAAACCTTTTCTTACCTGCTTTTTACAAACTATGGTCAGACATTCAACCCTTCTTGGAGCCGAACACATCCACTCCTGCTTTTTATTATGTATAGTTGGGCATTCACACCTTTTCTTACCCATTTTTCAGTAATTATGGGTGTACATTCACACCTTGTCTCAGCCAAACACCTCCGCTCCCTCTTTTGATCATGTATGGTTTGACATTCGCACCTTTGCTTACCCTCTTTTTATACTGATTGCTCAAGATTAAGTTGTTCTTTCTCAAACTACAAAATTTTTTTAATTGTTGAAACTTGATTTGAAGTGGATAAATAAGGAAGACAAACAGTTTTAAGTCAGGCTGATAGCAATTAATTTTATAGCAAAATCTTTATTTCGTCATTTGTCGAGAGATGCTTATTGCTGAAGAAGTTCTTTCTCATTCTACAAAGTACAACGTTGTTTATCATTGAAACTTGATTAGACATGAATAAATATGAAGGACAAAGCAGTCTTAACATGGTTTGAGTTAAGGAATTCGTTTTATAGGAGAATCCGAATTCGTGCATAACTCGTAAAATAGAGCTTATTTTCGGATTCCTGAAGAATGAGTCTGGTTCTTTCTCATAATACAAAGTTTGTTGTTTATTGTTGAAACTTCATCAGACCGTTAGATATAGTCGGACTCACCTCGACGCACGGCTTGGGATCTGGAACCAGTACTCTTGAGAGGGGTTGGACTCTCTTCCACTCTGGAGTTGCCCGTGGTGAGAGGCGCAGAGCAGGTGTGGGCATACTTATTGCCCCCCGGCTGTGTGCCAGTACATTGGGGTTTACCCCAGTGAACGAGAGGGTAGCCTCCCTCCGCCTTTGGGTGGGGGGACGAGTCCTGACTGTTGTTTGTGCCTATGCGCCAAACAGCAGTTCAGAGTACCTACCCTTTTTGGAGTCTCTGGGGGAGGCACTGGAGAATGCTCCTACCGGAGACTCCCTCATTCTGCTGGGGGACTTCAATGCTCACGTGGGCAATGACAGTGAGACCTGGAGGGGTGTGATTGGGAGGAACGGCCCCCCCGATCTGAATCAGAGTGGTGTTATGTTGTTGGACTTCTGTGCCAGTCATAGACTGTCCATAACGAACACCATGTTCAGGCATAAGGGTGTCCATATGTGCACTTGGCACCAGGACACCCTTGGCCGCAGTTCGATGATCGACTTTGTGGTTGTATCATCGGACTTGCGGCCGTATGTCCTGGACACTCGGGTGAAGAGAGGGGCGGAGCTGTCAACTGATCACCACCTGGTGGTGAGTTGGCTCCGCTGGTGGGGGAGGATGCCGATCAGACCTGGCAGGCCCATACGTATTGTGAGGGTCTGCTGGGAGCGTTTGTCAGAATCCCCCGTCAGAAGGAACTTTAACTCCCACCTCCGGCAGAGCTTCAACCATATTTGAGGTGGGGGACATTGAGTCCGAATGGGCCATGTTCCGTGACTCCATTGCCGAGGCAGCTGGTCGGAGTTGTGGCCGTAAGGTGGTCGGTGCCTGTCGTGGCGGCAACCCTCGAACCTGCTGGTGGACACCAGTGGTGAGGGAAGCCGTCAAGCTGAAGAAGGAGTCCTATCGGGCCTTTTTGGCCAGTGGGACCCTGGAAGAAGCTGATAGGTACCGACGGGCCAGACGGGCCACGGCTTCGGCGGTTGTGAGGCAAAAACTCGGGCCTGGGAGGAGTTCGGTGAGACCATGGAGAACGATTTCCGGACGGCCTCGAAAAGATTCTGGTCCACCATCCGGCGTCTCAGGGGGGGGGGAAGCGGCTCACAGTCAACACTGTTTACAGTGGGGACGGGGCTTTGCTGACCTCAATTAGGGATATTGTGAGTCGGTGGGGGGAGTACTTCGAGGAACTCCTCAATCCTACCAACACGTGCTCGGAAGAGGCAGAGTCGGAGAGCTCGGAGACGGGGCCTCCCATTTCTGGGGCTGAGGTTGCCGAGGTGGTTAAAAAGCTCCTCGGTGGCAAGGCCCCGGGGGTGGATGAGGTCCGTCCTGAGTTTCTCAAGGCTCTGGATGTTGTAGGGCTGTCTTGGCTGACACGCCTCTGCAGTATCGCGTTGACATCGGGGACAGTGCCTCTGGACTGGCAGATTGGGGTGGTGGTCCCCCTCTTTAAAAAGGGGGACCGGAGGGTGTGTTCCAACTATAGGGGTATCCCATTCCTCAGCCTCCCTGGTAAGGTCTATTCGGGGGTATTGGAGAGGAGGATCCGTCGGATAATCGAGCCTCGGATTCAGGAGATGCAGTGTGGCTTTCGTCCTGGCCGTGGAACAGTGGACCAGCTCTATACCCTCGGCAGGATCCTGGAGGGTGCATGGGAGTTCGCCCAACCAGTCTACATGTGTTTTGTGGACTTGGAGAAAGCGTTCGACCGTGTCCCTCGTGGAGTCCTGTGGGGGGTGCTCCGGGAATATGGAGTGCCGGACCCCTTGATAGGGGCCGTTCGGTCTCTGTATGACCGGTGCCAGAGTTTGGTCCGCATTGCCGGCAGTAAGTCGGATACGTTTCCGGTGAGAGTTGGACTCCGTCAGGGCTGCCCTTTGTCACCGATTCTGTTCCTAACTTTTATGGACAGAATTTCTAGGCGGAGCCAGGGCGTTGAGGGTGTCCCATTTGGCGACCTCAGAATCGGGTCTCTGCTTTTTGCAGATGATGTGGTTCTGTTAGCGTCGTCAGGCCGTGACCTTCAGCTCTCACTGGAGTGATTCGCAGCCGAGTATGAAGCGGCTGGGATGAGAATCAGCACCTCCAAATCCGAGACTATGGTTCTCAGCCGGAAAAGGGTGGAATGCTCTCTCCGGGTCGGGAATGAGATCCTTCCCCAAGAGGAGGATTTCAAGTATCTCGGGGTCTTGTTCACGAGTGACGGACGAATGGAGCGGGAGATTGACGGGCGGATCGGTGCGGCGCCTGCAGTGTTGCAGGCTCTGCACCGACCCGTCGTTGTGAAGAGGGAGCTGAGCCAAAAGGCGAAGCTCTCTACTTACTGGTCAATCTACGTTCCCATCCTCACCTATGGTCACGAGTTGTGGGTAGTGACCGAAAAAACAAGATCGCGAATACAAGCGGCCGAAATGGGTTTCCTCCGCAGGGTGTCTGGGCTCTCCCTTAGAGATAGGGTGAGAAGCTCAGTCATCCGGGAGGGGCTCGGAGTAGAACCGCTGCTCCTCCGCATTGAGAGGAGTCAGATGAGGTGGCTCGGGCATCTGGTTAGGATGCCCCCTGGGCGCCTCCCTGGGGAGGTGTTCCGGGCACGTCCCACTGGGAGGAGACCCCGGGGGAGACCCAGGACACGTTGGAGAGACTATGTCTCTCGGCTGGCCTGGGAACGCCTCGGGGTCCCCCCGGAAGAGCTGGAGGAAGTGGCCGGGGACAGAGACGTCTGGGTTTCTCTGCTCAAGCTGCTGCCCCCGCGACCCGACCCCCGGATAAGCGGCAGATGATGGATGGATGGATGGATATATCCTCCACCAACCAGACTTACAACCCCCGACTAGGGTAGCAGAATTTCTAAGCATCTGTACCCCAAAACTACTATCAAAAATATATAAATTATTGTCTAAGATAGATGACACAATGTCTCTTCCATCCTCAAAATGGGAGGCAGATATATCCATCAGTTCTGGTCATAGCTTCTAACCACAAATATGTTTGAACACCTTCATAAAGACTCGAAATCCTAATTTACAGCTCATACAATACAAAATCCTTCATAGAACACACTATACAGGACAAAGGATGTTCAGGATGGGTCTAACACACTCAAACATCTGCTCACATTGCACAGATAACACACCTGATGATTATGCACACGCTTTGTGGTTTTTCTGCGCCTGTCCAGAAGTTCTGGCTTGAAGTCTGTGAGGACCTATCAACATGGCTAAAGTGTAGCATCCCTGCATGCCCCACACTGTGCATACTGGGTGACTTAGACAACATCAACATGGAAATTAACTCAGCACACATGGTTGTCACAGTGTTATGTATCGCAAAGAAAACTATTCTCATGAACTGGAAAGCGAAGAACAACCTGTGTATTAACCAGTTTAGAAATTTTCTTTTAGATTATATTAGCATGGAAACAATGTCTGCCTCCTCAAAACATCAATTGGCTGAATTTCATTCTCTCTGGTCCCCTCTGATTAGTTTTATCACATAGTGGTGGTGGTGGGTTGCTGGGTGATGGTGGGTCTCAGGCCCGGGCTGCTGCGACTGGTGTGACCGGGTGGTTTGTTTGTTTGTTTTTTGATGTTGTTTGTTTGTTTTTTGTAGAGGTCCTCCTGGGTGGGGTTGGGTTGAGTGGGGTGGGGCGGGATGGGTACCTTCTGGGGGTACAGTAGCTCCTGGAATATGGTCGCTGCAGGCCCCGAGCCTGGTGGACATCAGGCCCTCCTGCCCATTGTTGGCTCCCAGGTAGCGGGGATGCCTATTGCAGCCAGTCCCTGGCTGCCCTCTCTGGGGGAGAGTAGCTCCCCCGGTATATATCCCCATACCCCTCTCCCTTCTGGCTCCTGTACACAGCACACACTCACACATGAAGGTTTTGGGGGCGTGTGTGTTCGGTGGGGTGTAGTGGATGGGGCCACGTAGGTGGTCCCCTTTGGTTGCACTCTGCAGTTCCCTGCCCCTGTTTTAATTACACCTTAGACATTACTACTTATCAAACACACTCACACACACACATTAGGTCTTGGGGGGTGGTTACACTGAGTGGCATCTGGTGGGCGGGGCTCTTTGGGTATGTAGGCTGCCCAGAGTGCCCCGCTCCCAGTTCTACAAGTTTGGCTGCCCCTCAATTTTAATTGCTCACTATTAGAAAATATTGAAGAGCCAGAAGGGTGAGGGGAGGGGTCTTCTTCGCACACCCCTGCTTCCTGGTGTCTGCTCGGGGCAGGAGGGGCCAGGAGGATTAATTAATTGTTCTGCTGGTTCGTGGTCTTTGGTGGCTGGGGGGTTGCTGGCCTCCTGGTGTGCCCGCTGCACTACACCCCAGCAGAGTCGAGGGAGGTAGGATGTGTGGATGTGTGGATGTATGGGACGTGAAAGTGTGTGTGGTAATGATTGGGCCTGGATCTGGGACTTGCTGTCGCCTGGCCTGCCTGTGTTTCTCCCGATGGGGCATCAGCGTTGCCTCTCCTCACTGCTCGCGACTTCACCCACCTGTGGGCACGTCTTGACTCCCAGGGCATTTGGCCAGGGGCGCTGGGGCAGGCGCTGACCCACTTTGTGGCTGTCTGGGGCGCTTGGCCCTCCTGGGTATTGGGTGGGGCCTCTGCCGGGGGGTTTGGGGGCGCTCGGGCTCCTGGGGCCCAGGTCCAGTGCACGGCCCATGTCTGGGCGGCTGGGGCCTGGCGGGGTCGGTGGGCTGTTACCCCTGGTTCCCGGAGTGCCTCTGCCCTATGCTTATGGGGGCTCTTTCCGGGGGCTTCCTCTGCAGTCTTCTGGGTGGATGCGTGGTTGCCCCTGCAGTGGGCTGCCTGGGTTCTGTGCTCTGTGGGGGCTGCTGGTGGCCTGGGTCTTGTGGCCCTCTCTGCCTGCTTCTGATTGCTTGGGGGGGGGCTGTGGATTGTGGCCCTGTACGCTTATACACTCATAACTAAGCACGGTTATCATGTAGGTCCTGTGCCATGGGTGTTGCATGTTCTCACACACACACACACACATTCATTAGTCCAGTAGCATGGTCACTAAGCAGTTGATGTATTATCATGTTGTCTCAGGTCATCTATATCCACAGCTGTGTTGTATGCGATTGCCGCTTCTTGTGCTTGTTTTTGTTTGTTTGTGTGTTTGTTTTTTCTCTGCTTGTCTGCTTTCAGGTGCTCCTGGTGGCGCTAAGGCTGGATTCCCCTCATAGGCCATGGATTGTTGTCTGTTTTGTTTTTTACAGGTGTAGCAGCTGGTTGTCTGGTTTTTGTTTCTATTTTTGTTCTGTTTCCTCTTCTTTCCTCTTCTTCTTTCCTTGTCCCCCGGTCCGGTTCAGTTCAGTTCATGTCATATATTGTAAACAGAAATAAATAAATGGGCATCAAGGGGAGCTTTACATTTATAAAACTTCCCTTGGCAAAACAAATCTGTTTGGCATCAAAGGTATTCAGACTACAATTCTTCTGACATAATGCTGAACAGGACAAGGGGAAAAAAAAGTAAAGAAGACAGTTCTGCCGAAAGCCAGGGATAGACCTGTTCTAAGTTCTATACTTTTTAAAAGGGGCGTGTTTATCAACTATGGAATTAGAAGATTTACAAAAATGGTCAAGTGCTAGATCTTCATCTGTGATTTTAACAGTGTCATATAACTATTCAACAGATCAGTTAAAAAAAAGCCTGCTCATGGAGATGTTTCAGGATCCTGATACCAAGCGTGGACCTAATGTTTTCATTTTTGCAATTCTGATACAGGCTATTGAGCAGTGATAACTAACACCAAGTTCAGATACTGCGGATTTTCTACCTTTGATTTGTTAAGATTCAGCCAATCAGGGACAACCTTGAAGGATCTCTTTGGTTTTGTAGGATCAGTAATTACCTGAGAAAGGTTGATATTGGTACACACCTTTTTTAAATGATCAGAGGCAGAGTTCAACTTGTTTAAATTAAAATTGCCACACAGAGATTGGGTTTAGGCCACATGCACACAGAATGACATCAACAAATATAAGAATTTTGAATATATGTAGAGGAATGATACTTTGAAATGTGCTCATTGCGGAGTTATGATCAGTTGAGTAATGAAGGTTGAACTATTCTGGGAAAGAGGTTCTATTCCCAGCATCATGATGGACACTCCTGATATAGAAGGTTTCGCTAACGCATTGGAATTGTTTTACTATTTTCATATGCATGTGCAATGAAGAATTGCTTGCTGCTGATAAATGCAAAGAAGAACAGCTTACACATAGATGCTCACATATAGGCTGCTGAATGCAATGAAGACCTGCTTATCAAGTAAAGTTCAATGTCAATGTGTAATATTCAATTAGGATTTGCAAAACAGTGAAGTTAAATAATGAATGGGTCCATAGTCGGTATGAGAAGACTAAAGGAATATTTACCTGGGTGTACGTTCAAACAGAGATGAGAAAATTGCGATAAATAATTGTTTGTTTGTTTGTTAGTATGTATATGAATGTTATGTGTATAAACTGTGTTGAGTTATAGTTACTCAGTAGTGTCTCAGTGAAACAACCGATGGGGGAAGCCTTGCGGTGACAACAAAAGCAGTGTTTTACTGATCAGTCAAGTTGCTCCAGTGTACTCCATACAAACTGGTTGGCTACTGAAGGGATAGAAAATGGGGAATACTTGTTTTAAAGCAAACAAGGAATTAGATGGGAAAAATACATGTTTTAACGGGACCCAGACAATATTAAATACTCAGACAGATGGGAGAAGAAGTGTAGTTTTGTAGGAAATCACAAAATTATTACATAGAATTAGTGAAATCAATTGAAGAATGCCTTTCTGAAGAGCTGTTTACCATAGATGAGCAGCTTTGCGACCAAGCACATTGTAGATCGCTTTACTGCCAAAATGATCTAATTTAATGGATTGGTTTAGACATGCATAACAGCATTTTAAGAACAAAGAGAGAAACAAAAAGGGACAACGCTTCATGGTGGAAGGTGATGTATAAATAACTGTGTATATGATGAAGGGGGTGGCAACACCCATTCCGAAATCCCGCCATTCCGACATCCCGCTATTCCGACATCCCACCATTCCGACATCCCACCATTCCGACATACCACCATTCCGACATACAAACGTCCCACCATTCCGACATCCCACCATTGCGACATCCCGCTATTCTGACGTTCAAATGTCCCACCATTCCGACAAGGCTTTCCGTATAAGGAAATGTGTGTTACTCAACAGGTGAGTCCCTTCTTTCTGTTCATGCAATTTATATGTTTAACACATGTTTATAGACAAGCGTTATTAAAAACACAAAGTCTCGGCAACTGGAGGAGGAGAAGCAGTCTGCGGTGGTTTTCAATCACACACTCCAATGCCACTTGTTTCAACTTCCGAAAATTTAATCCAGGAAAAATAGGCTTACAAACATGGACCAAAACGGCTCCATAACACGCACAAGAATCCAAAAGAAACGAAAGTTAACTAAAAGAAAGCAAATAAACAGTATGAAGTGGTCAAAATTGGTTTTACGCATGCCTATGTGCGTCTGGCACATGCGTCTTCGGGCTCTCCCACGTTGGTTTGTGGATGAAAGCTATATGTTCAGCTGTAATGTCATGTAAAAACAATCTCTACATGACATTTACTCCCAGGTGTGACCAGTTAGGTCCTTAAGATATCAACAGGCTGTATAAAGCTACAACCGTTGTGGCTGTGTGTTTGTGCCAAATGCGCAAAACCCATCCGCGCTTCCCAAAATTGGAGTGAGTACTCATAAATCACGTGAATAACATGAATAAACGTTTTTACTGCATTTTGTTGTGTTTTATACGTTCTATGCTGTCATTTCTCTCTTCTCCTATTGGCAAGGCAAGGCAGAGTGCTCGCAACTGTGTCCTGTGCAGTAGCCGTGATATCTGTAATTGCAATTATTACTTTTGCATATGATGACAGCGTGCAAAAGACGCATGGGCTCTGTGGGGAGCTCCGCTCCAGCTGGCTGCTGTGACAGCTCACTGACACTGTATTTCTGCTTAATCAGTTTCAGTCTCGCCAGAGTTACATTAATATCTGTATTTTTATATTTGAAATTCAGGGGATTTTGATAATAGATTATTAAAGTTTGTTTGCGAGGCTGTGGCCTCTGCATGTGCAAAGCTTGTGCGCCAAACTTTAGGGCGTATTTGCGCCGGCATATCATTAGTGCAAAATGTTTTGGGTAAAAAATAGGCTATTAAAAGGAACTGTCGGAATGGCGGTATGTTAAAAAAACAAAAAAAACATACCGCCATTCCGATCATAGGAGGAAAAAAGTGTCGGAATGGTGGGACGTTTGATAAAAAATTAAGTGTCGCCATTCCGACAATTGGAGACCCATGTCGGAATGGCGAGATGTCGGAATGGCAGCATGTAACCATGATGAAGGAGAGACCATTTGAGCAGCACAGCCATTTCGCAGCACAGGGACAGCAATCCAAGTTACAGGATCTCCCACGTGGTATCACCTGTCACATTGTGTCAAGGCATCAAAAGAAGAAAAAAATCACCAAACTCAAGGACAAAAAGACAAAGACTCCGGTGAACGAAGACAGAGGACTGACAAACCAGAAATACAAAAGGATTCTCGATATCAAGATCCAGAAGAAGAGGCTAACAATGCCACGAACACTTACGATGCTGGGAATGATGCCAGCAATGAACAGAGAAGAAGATTCAGTGTCATCAATCTGCATTACGTGCCTCTAATGAGGGGGTGAATATAGAATCCTCAACGATTACAACGTCTCTGGGAACTGTGACAACAACAAGGTTTAAACCATTTTGATATATATTGTAACCTATTGTCTAAGGAATAGTGCTGAAAATGAGGTAAATCTAATCCACCACTGTCCTTGGTCTTCTGTAGGGTTTTTAAACTAATACGTGGTGGTTTGTTTTTCCACAGAAATTTGGAGATGCATGAATCTAGTGACTTAAACCAAGTAGCAGATGGTTTTATGGGGATCATTGAGAACAAATAGTTAACTTTTGGTAGTATCATCATTTTAATGGATGTAACTCTCCCCATAAGTGATATAGGTAAGGACTTCCAACGAGAGATCGTCCTCTACTGTCTTTAATAATTGCACATAATTTAGCTTTGTTAGCTCTGAGATCCTGGAGGAAATGTTTATGCCTGAATATCTAATATTTCCTGACTGTAAAGTGATCGCAGGTATATTATGGACCCTACAGTTAATGGGCAGAACTGTGGTCTTAGACCAGTTGATAGAGTAGTCAGAAAGTGCTGAGAATTTATTTATGAGTGTGATCGTGTGACTGAGAGACGTCTGTGAGTTCTGAAGGAAAAGTAATACATCATCAGCATAAAGACTTATTTTATGCTCAATATTTTGGGATTAATTACTCACAAACGGGTAAGAAAAGGTAGTATTGCCAGACCATACATGATCAAAACAGGGAGCGGAGGTGGTTCAGCTGCAAGGTGTGAATGTCTGACTATAGTTTGTAAAAAGCGGGTAAGATAAGGTGCGAATGCCCGACAATGTATGATCAAAAGAGGGAGCGGAGGGTTTTTGCTACAAGAAGGTTTGAATGTCCGACCATAGTTTGTAAAAAGCGGGTAAGAAAAGGTTACCATACATCATCAAAAGCAGGAGTGGATGTGTTCGGCTACAAGAAGATTTGAATGTCCATCAATAATTGCTTTAAAACATGAAAGAAAATTTTCGAATATCAAACCGCACATGATCATAAGCGGGAGAGGAGTTGTTCAGCTGCAAGGTGTGAATGTCCACCCATAATTACTGAAAAATGGGTAAGAAAAGGTGAAAATGCCCAACCATACATCATCAAAAGCAGGAGTGGATGTGTTCGGCTACAAGAAAGTTTGAATGTCCGACCATAGTTTGTAAAAAGCGGGTAAGAAAAGGTTCGAATGCCCGAACATAGACCATCAAAAGAGGGAGCGGAGGTGTTCCGCTGTAAGAAGGTGTAAATGTCCGACCATAGTTGGTAAAAAGCGGGTAAGAAAAGGTTAAAATACCCGACTGTACACAATCAATAGCGGGAGCGGAGTTGTTTGGCTACAAGAAGGTGTGAAAGTCCGACCACGGTTTGTAAAAAGCGGGTAAGAAAAGGTTCGAATGCCCGAATATATACCATCAAAAGTGGAAGTGGATGTGTTCGGCTGCAAGAAGGTGTGAACGTCCGACCAAAGTTTGTAAAAAGCAGTTAAGAAAAGGTTCGAATATCCAACCAAACATAATCAAAAGCGGGAGCAGAGCTGTTCGACTGCAAGTAGGTGTGAATGTCAGATCATAATTTGCAAAAAGCTGATGAGAAAGGGTGAGAATGTCCGGCTATACACCATCAAATGTGGGAGCGGAAGTGTTCGGCTGTGAGTAGGTGTGAATGTCCAACCATAATTGCTGAAAAATGTGTTAGAAGAGACTAGAATGCCGGACAAGACATCATCAAATGCGGGAGCGGAGTTGTTCGGCTGTGAGTAGGTGTGAATCTCCGAGCATAGTTTGTAAAAAGGGGGTAAGAATAGGTTCGAATGCCCGAACATACACTATCAAAACAGGGAGCTGAGGTGGCTCAGCTGCGAGGTGTGAATGTCTGACTATAGTTTGTAAATAAGGTGCGAATGCCCAACAATGTATAATCAAAAGAGGGAGCGGAGGTTTTCGGCTACAAGAAGGTTTGAATGTCCGACCATAGTTTGTAAAAAGCGGGTAAGAAAAGGTTACCATACATCATCAAAAGCAGGAGTGGATGTGTTCGGCTACAAGAAGATTTGAATGTCCATCAATAATTGCTTTAAAACATGAAAGAAAATTTTCGAATATCAAACCGCACATGATCATAAGCGGGAGAGGAGTTGTTCAGCTGCAAGGTGTGAATGTCCACCCATAATTACTGAAAAATGGGTAAGAAAAGGTGAAAATGCCCAACCATACATCATCAAAAGCAGGAGTGGATGTGTTCGGCTACAAGAAAGTTTGAATGTCCGACCATAGTTTGTAAAAAGCGGGTAAGAAAAGGTTCGAATGCCCGAACATAGACCATCAAAAGAGGGAGCGGAGGTGTTCCGCTGTAAGAAGGTGTAAATGTCCGACCATAGTTGGTAAAAAGCGGGTAAGAAAAGGTTAAAATACCCGACTGTACACAATCAATAGCGGGAGCGGAGTTGTTTGGCTACAAGAAGGTGTGAAAGTCCGACCACGGTTTGTAAAAAGCGGGTAAGAAAAGGTTCGAATGCCCGAATATATACCATCAAAAGTGGAAGTGGATGTGTTCGGCTGCAAGAAGGTGTGAACGTCCGACCAAAGTTTGTAAAAAGCAGTTAAGAAAAGGTTCGAATATCCAACCAAACATAATCAAAAGCGGGAGCAGAGCTGTTCGACTGCAAGTAGGTGTGAATGTCAGATCATAATTTGCAAAAAGCTGATGAGAAAGGGTGAGAATGTCCGGCTATACACCATCAAATGTGGGAGCGGAAGTGTTCGGCTGTGAGTAGGTGTGAATGTCCAACCATAATTGCTGAAAAATGTGTTAGAAGAGACTAGAATGCCGGACAAGACATCATCAAATGCGGGAGCGGAGTTGTTCGGCTGTGAGTAGGTGTGAATCTCCGAGCATAGTTTGTAAAAAGGGGGTAAGAATAGGTTCGAATGCCCGAACATACACTATCAAAACAGGGAGCTGAGGTGGCTCAGCTGCGAGGTGTGAATGTCTGACTATAGTTTGTAAATAAGGTGCGAATGCCCAACAATGTATAATCAAAAGAGGGAGCGGAGGTTTTCGGCTACAAGAAGGTTTGAATGTCCGACCATAGTTTGTAAAAAGCGGGTAAGAAAAGGTTACCTTACATCATCAAAAGCAGGAGTGGATGTGTTCGGCTACAAGAAGATTTGAATGTCCATCAATAATTGCTTTAAAACATGAAAGAAAATTTTCGAATATCAAACCGCATATGATCATAAGCGGGAGAGGAGTTGTTCAGCTGCAAGGTGTGAATGTCCACCCATAATTACTGAAAAATGGGTAAGAAAAGGTGAAAATGCCCAACCATACATCATCAAAAGCAGGAGTGGATGTGTTCGGCTACAAGAAAGTTTGAATGTCCGACCATAGTTTGTAAAAAGCGGGTAAGAAAAGGTTCGAATGCCCGAACATAGACCATCAAAAGAGGGAGCGGAGGTGTTCCGCTGTAAGAAGGTGTAAATGTCCGACCATAGTTGGTAAAAAGCGGGTAAGAAAAGGTTAAAATACCCGACTGTACACAATCAATAGCGGGAGCGGAGTTGTTTGGCTACAAGAAGGTGTGAAAGTCCGACCACGGTTTGTAAAAAGCGGGTAAGAAAAGGTTCGAATGCCCGAATATATACCATCAAAAGTGGAAGTGGATGTGTTCGGCTGCAAGAAGGTGTGAACGTCCGACCAAAGTTTGTAAAAAGCAGTTAAGAAAAGGTTCGAATATCCAACCAAACATAATCAAAAGCGGGAGCAGAGCTGTTCGACTGCAAGTAGGTGTGAATGTCAGATCATAATTTGCAAAAAGCTGATGAGAAAGGGTGAGAATGTCCGGCTATACACCATCAAATGTGGGAGCGGAAGTGTTCGGCTGTGAGTAGGTGTGAATGTCCAACCATAATTGCTGAAAAATGTGTTAGAAGAGACTAGAATGCCGGACAAGACATCATCAAATGCGGGAGCGGAGTTGTTCGGCTGTGAGTAGGTGTGAATCTCCGAGCATAGTTTGTAAAAAGGGGGTAAGAATAGGTTCGAATGCCCGAACATACACTATCAAAACAGGGAGCTGAGGTGGCTCAGCTGCGAGGTGTGAATGTCTGACTATAGTTTGTAAATAAGGTGCGAATGCCCAACAATGTATAATCAAAAGAGGGAGCGGAGGTTTTCGGCTACAAGAAGGTTTGAATGTCCGACCATAGTTTGTAAAAAGCGGGTAAGAAAAGGTTACCATACATCATCAAAAGCAGGAGTGGATGTGTTCGGCTACAAGAAGATTTGAATGTCCATCAATAATTGCTTTAAAACATGAAAGAAAATTTTCGAATATCAAACCGCACATGATCATAAGCGGGAGAGGAGTTGTTCAGCTGCAAGGTGTGAATGTCCACCCATAATTACTGAAAAATGGGTAAGAAAAGGTGAAAATGCCCAACCATACATCATCAAAAGCAGGAGTGGATGTGTTCGGCTACAAGAAAGTTTGAATGTCCGACCATAGTTTGTAAAAAGCGGGTAAGAAAAGGTTCGAATGCCCGAACATAGACCATCAAAAGAGGGAGCGGAGGTGTTCCGCTGTAAGAAGGTGTAAATGTCCGACCATAGTTGGTAAAAAGTGGGTAAGAAAAGGTTAAAATACCCGACTGTACACAATCAATAGCGGGAGCGGAGTTGTTTGGCTACTAGAAGGTGTGAAAGTCCGACCACGGTTTGTAAAAAGCGGGTAAGAAAAGGTTCGAATGCCCGAATATATACCATCAAAAGTTGAAGTGGATGTGTTCGGCTGCAAGAAGGTTTGAACGTCCGACCAAAGTTTGTAAAAAGCAGTTAAGAAAAGGTTCGAATATCCAACCAAACATAATCAAAAGCGGGAGCAGAGCTGTTCGACTGCAAGTAGGTGTGAATGTCAGATCATAATTTGCAAAAAGCTGATGAGAAAGGGTGAGAATGTCCGGCTATACACCATCAAATGTGGGAGCGGAAGTGTTCGGCTGTGAGTAGGTGTGAATGTCCAACCATAATTGCTGAAAAATGTGTTAGAAGAGACTAGAATGCCGGACAAGACATCATCAAATGCGGGAGCGGAGTTGTTCGGCTGTGAGTAGGTGTGAATCTCCGAGCATAGTTTGTAAAAAGGGGGTAAGAATAGGTTCGAATGCCCGAACATACACTATCAAAACAGGGAGCTGAGGTGGCTCAGCTGCGAGGTGTGAATGTCTGACTATAGTTTGTAAATAAGGTGCGAATGCCCAACAATGTATAATCAAAAGAGGGAGCGGAGGTTTTCGGCTACAAGAAGGTTTGAATGTCCGACCATAGTTTGTAAAAAGCGGGTAAGAAAAGGTTACCATACATCATCAAAAGCAGGAGTGGATGTGTTCGGCTACAAGAAGATTTGAATGTCCATCAATAATTGCTTTAAAACATGAAAGAAAATTTTCGAATATCAAACCGCACATGATCATAAGCGGGAGAGGAGTTGTTCAGCTGCAAGGTGTGAATGTCCACCCATAATTACTGAAAAATGGGTAAGAAAAGGTGAAAATGCCCAACCATACATCATCAAAAGCAGGAGTGGATGTGTTCGGCTACAAGAAAGTTTGAATGTCCGACCATAGTTTGTAAAAAGCGGGTAAGAAAAGGTTCGAATGCCCGAACATAGACCATCAAAAGAGGGAGCGGAGGTGTTCCGCTGTAAGAAGGTGTAAATGTCCGACCATAGTTGGTAAAAAGCGGGTAAGAAAAGGTTAAAATACCCGACTGTACACAATCAATAGCGGGAGCGGAGTTGTTTGGCTACTAGAAGGTGTGAAAGTCCGACCACGGTTTGTAAAAAGCGGGTAAGAAAAGGTTCGAATGCCCGAATATATACCATCAAAAGTGGAAGTGGATGTGTTCGGCTGCAAGAAGGTTTGAACGTCCGACCAAAGTTTGTAAAAAGCAGTTAAGAAAAGGTTCGAATATCCAACCAAACATAATCAAAAGCGGGAGCAGAGCTGTTCGACTGCAAGTAGGTGTGAATGTCAGATCATAATTTGCAAAAAGCTGATGAGAAAGGGTGAGAATGTCCGGCTATACACCATCAAATGTGGGAGCGGAAGTGTTCGGCTGTGAGTAGGTGTGAATGTCCAACCATAATTGCTGAAAAATGTGTTAGAAGAGACTAGAATGCCGGACAAGACATCATCAAATGCGGGAGCGGAGTTGTTCGGCTGTGAGTAGGTGTGAATCTCCGAGCATAGTTTGTAAAAAGGGGGTAAGAATAGGTTCGAATGCCCGAACATACACTATCAAAACAGGGAGCTGAGGTGGCTCAGCTGCAAGGTGTGAATGTCTGACTATAGTTTGTAAATAAGGTGCGAATGCCCAACAATGTATAATCAAAAGAGGGAGCGGAGGTTTTCGGCTACAAGAGGGTTTGAATGTCTGACCATAGTTTGTAAAAAGCGGGTAAGAAAAGGTTACCATACATCATCAAAAGCAGGAGTGGATGTGTTCGGCTACAAGAAGATTTGAATGTCCATCAATAATTGCTTTAAAACATGAAAGAAAATGTTCGAATATCAAACCGCACATGATCATAAGCGGGAGAGGAGTTGTTCAGCTGCAAGAAGGTGTGAATGTCCACCCATAATTACTGAAAAATGGGTAAGAAAAGGTGAAAATGCCCAACCATACATCATCAAAAGCAGGAGTGGATGTGTTCGGCTACAAGAAGGTTTGAATGTCCGACCATAGTTTGTAAAAAGCGGGTAAGAAAAGGTTCAAATGCCTGACTATACACCATCAAAAGCGGGAGCGGAGGTGTTCGGCTACAAGAAGGTGTGAAAGTTCAACCATGGTTTGTAAAAAGCTGCTTAGAAAAGGTTCGAATGCCCGAATATATACCATCAAAAGCGGAAGCGGAGGTGTTCGGCTGCAAGAAGGTGTGAACGTATGACCAAAGTTTGCAAAAAGCAGTTAAGAAAAGGTTCGAATGCCCGAATATATACCATCAAAAGCGGGAGCAGAGCTGTTCGACTGCAAGTAGGTGTGAATGTCCAGCCATAATTACTCACAAACGGGTAAGAAAAGGTAGTATTGCCAGACCATACATGATCAAAACAGGGAGCTGAGGTGGTTCAGCTGCAAGGTGTGAATGTCTGACTATAGTTTGTAAAAAGCGGGTAAGACAAGGTGCGAATGCCCGACAATGTATGATCAAAAGAGGGAGTGGAGGTCTTCGGCTGCAAGGTCTGAATGTCTAACCATAATTTCTAAACACCGGGTAAGAAAAGGCTCGAAAGCCCGACTATACACAATCAAAAGCGGGAGCGGGAGGTTTTCAGCTGCAAATCCTTCACTCAAACCAAGTGAAAACTGCTTTGTCCTTCATATTTATCAATTTCTAGATCGACTTCAACAAAGAACAACATTGTACTTTGCAGTAAAGAAAGAGCAAATCAAAAGTTTTAGGAATCCGAGAATAAGCTTATTTTCATGAGTTCTGCACGATTATTGATTTTACTATAAATGAATGCCTTCACTCAAACTATGTTAAAACTGCTTTGTCCTTCATATTTATCAATGTCTAGATTGACTTCAACAAAGAACAACACTGGATTTTGCAGTAGAAGAAAGAGCAACACTGAAGGATCAGTAATCCGAGAATAAGTTTATTTTCATACGTTCTGCATGATTTGGGATTTTATGTATAAAATGAATTCCTTCACTCAAACCAAGTGAAAACTGCTTTGTCCTTCATATTTATCAATGTCTAGATCGACTTCAACAAAGAACAACATTGTATTTTGCAGTAGAAGAAAGAGCAACACTTGAAGGAACAGAAATCCGAGAATAAGCTTATTTTCATACGTTCTGCATGATTTGGGATTTTATGTATAAAATGAATTCCTTTACTCAAACTATGTTAAAACTGCTTTGTCCTTCATATTTATCAATGTCTAGATTGACTTCAACAAAGAACAACACTGGATTTTGCAGTAGAAGAAATAGCAACACTGAAGGATCAGGAATCCGAAAACACGCTTATTTTCATACGTTCTGCTTGATTTGAGATTTTGCTATAAAATTAATTCCTTCACTCAAACAAAGTGGAAACTGCTTTGTCCTTCATAGTTATCCATGTCTAAAATGTATCAAGCATAAAGTTCCTCATATTACCCTGAATGAGAAAGAAGCATCCCTTTGATTGAGCAATACGTTCCTTTTGCGGAGTTATGCATGATTTCGGATTTTGCCATAAAATTCATTCCTTCACACCTTTTTTTTTCACCGCATTTTATAGATTATGGTTGGAAATTTCAACCACTCTAATCCGAAGACCTCTCCTCCCGCTTTTGTTAATATATTTGAACTTTAGTTGGACATTCACCCCTTTTTGCAGCTAAACCACCTCCGCTCCCTGTTTTGATCATGTATGGTCTGGCAATACTACATTTTCTTACCCGTTTGTGAGTAATTATGGCTGGATATTCACACCTACTTGCAGCTGAACACAATCTCTCTCGCTTTTAATTATATTCGGGCATTCGAATCTTTTCTTACCAGCTTTTTACAAACCATGGTTGGACTTTCACATCTTCTTGTAGCCGAACAACTCCGCTCCCCCTATTGATTGTGTACAGTCGGGTATTTTAACCTTTTCTTACCCACTTTTTACCAACTATGGTCGGACATTCACACCTTCTTACAGCGGAACACCTCCGCTCCCTCTTTTGATGGTGTATGTTTGGGCATTCGAACCTTTTTTTACCCGCTTTTTACAAACTATGCTCGGACATTCAAACCTTCTTGTAGCCGAACACATCCACTCCTTCTTTTGATGATGTATGCTTGGGCATTCAAACCTACTTTTTGCCCGCTTTTCATTAATTTTGGGTGGACATTCACACCTTGTCACAGCCAAACACCTCCTCTCCCTGTTTTGATCATGTATGGTTGGACATTCGCACCTTGTCTCACCCGCTTTTTGCAAACTATGGTCGGCTGTTCACAGCTTCCTCTCCACCATACTTGTATGGTGGGATGTTCACACCCAGTTGCATCCGAAGACCTCCGCCCCCACTTTTGTTGATATTTAGTCGGTCATTCGCAGCTTACCCGCTTTTGGCAAACTATGGCCTTCTTGCAGCCAAACACCTCTGATCTTGCTTTTGATAATGTAAGGTTGGGCATTCAGACCTTGCTTCACCTGCTTTTCACCAAATATAGTCGGACATTCACACCTTCTTGCAGCCGAACACTTCCGCTCCACCTTTTAGTGTTCTATCACACCTTTTTTTCACCGAATTTTATAGATTATGGTTGGAAATTCTCAACCACTCTCATCCGAAGACCTCTCCTCCCGCTTTTGTTAATATATTTGAACTTTAGTGAGACATTCACACCTTCTTGCAGCTGAACCACCTCCGCTCCCTGTTTTGATCATGTATGGTCTGGCAATACTACCTTTTCTTACCCGTTTGTGAGTAATTATGGCTGGACATTCACACCTACTTGCAGCCGAACACCACCTCTCTCGCTTTTGATGATGTATGGACCGGCATTCTTACCTTTTCTAACACATTTTTCAGAAATTACGGTCGGAGATTCACACCTACTCACAGCCGAACAACTCCGCTCCCGCATTTGATGGTGTGCAGTCGGACATTCTCACCCTTTCTCATCAGCTTTTTGCAAATTATGATCTGACATTCACACCTACTTGCAGTCGAAAAGCTATGCTCCCGCTTTTGATTATGTTTGGTTGGATATTCAAACCTTTTCTTAACTGCTTTTTACAAATTTTTGTTGGACGTTCACACCTTCTTGTAGCCGAACACATCCACTCCTGCTTTTGATGATGTATGGTTGGGCATTCGCACCTTTTTTTTACCCATTTGTCAGGAATAATGGGTGGACATTCACACCTTCTTGCAGCTGAACACCTCCTCTCCCACTTATGATCATGTGCGGTTTGATTTTAGAAAATTTTCTTTCATGTTTTCTAGCAATTATTGATGGACATTTAGACCTTCTTGCAGCTGAACACCTCCGCTCCTGCTTTTGATCATACCTTGTCAGGCATTCGCACCATGTCTTACCCGCTTTTTACAAACTTTAGTCAAACATTTACACCTTTTTGCAGCCGAACACCACCTCTCCCGCTTTTGATGATGTATGGTCCGGCATTCTTTCCTTTTCTAACACATTTTTCAGCAATTATGGTCGGACATTCACACCTACTCAGAGCCGAACACCTCCGCTCCCGCATTTGATGGTGTATAGTCGGGCATTCTCACCCTTTCTCATCAGCTTTTTGCAAATTATGATCTGACATTCACACCTGCTTTTGATAATGTATGGTTGGGCATTCGCACCTTTTTTTACCCATTTTTCAGGAATTATGGGTGGACATTCACACCTTCTTGCAGCTGAACACCTCCTCTCCTTCTTATGATCATGTGCGGATGATATTCGAAAATTTTCTTTCATGTTTTAAAGCAATTATTGATGGACATTCAGACCTTCTTGCAGCTGAACCACTCTGCTCCCGCTTTTGATGGTGTATAGTCGGGCTTTCGAGCCTTTCCTTCCCGGTTTTTACAAATTATGGTTGGACATTCAGACCTTCTTGCAGCCGAACACCTCCGCTCCCTCTTTTGATCATACATTGTCGGGCATTAGCACCTTTTCTTACCCGCTTTTTACAAACCATAGTCGGACTTTCACATCTTTTAGTAGCCGAACAACTCCGCTCCCGCTATTGATTGTGTACAGTCGGGTATTTTAACCTTTTCTTACCCGCTTTTTACCAACTATGGTCGGACATTCGCACCTTCTTACAGCGGAACACCTCCGCTCCCTCTTTTGATGGTGTATGTTCGGGCATTCGAACCTTTTCTTACCTGCTTTTTACAAACTATGGTCAGACATTCAACCCTTCTTGGAGCCGAACACATCCACTCCTGCTTTTGATTATGTATAGTTGGGCATTCGCACCTTTTCTTACCCATTTTTCAGTAATTATGGGTGTACATTCACACCTTCTTGCAGCCAAACACCTCCGCTCCCTCTTTTGATCATACATTTTCGGGCATTCGCACCTTTTCTTACCCGCTTTTTACAAACCATGGTCGGACTTTCACACCTTTTAGTAGCCGAACAACTCCGCACCCGCTACTGATTGTGTACAGTCGGGTATTTTAACCTTTTCTTACCCGTTTTTTACCAACTATGGTCGGACATTCACACCTTCTTACAGCGGAACACCTCCGCTCCCTCCTTTGATGGTGTATGTTCGGGCATTCGAACCTTTTCTTACCCGCTTTTTACAAACTATGGTCAGACGTTCAAACCTTCTTGTAGCCGAACATATCCACTCCTGCTTTTGATGATGTATGGTTGGGCATTCCAACCTACTTGTTGCCCGCTTTTCATTAATTATGGGTGGACATTCACACTTTGTCTCAGCCAAACACCTCCGCTCCCTGTTTTGATCATGTATGGTTTGACATTCGCACCTTTGCTTACCCTCTTTTTATACTGATTGCTCAAGATTAAGTTGTTCTTTCTCAAACTACAAAATTTTTTTAATTGTTGAAACTTGATTTGAAGTGGATAAATAAGGAAGACAAACAGTTTTAAGTCAGGCTTATAGCAATTAATTTTATAGCAAAATCTTTATTTCGTCATTTGTCGAGAGATGCTTATTGCTGAAGAAGTTCTTTCTCATTCTACAAAGTACAACGTTGTTTATCATTGAAACTTGATTAGACATGAATAAATATGAAGGACAAAGCAGTCTTAACATGGTTTGAGTTAAGGAATTCGTTTTATAGGAGAATCCGAATTCGTGCATAACTCGTAAAATAGAGCTTATTTTCGGATTCCTGAAGAATGAGTCTGGTTCTTTCTCATAATACAAAGTTTGTTGTTTATTGTTGAAACTTCATCAGACCGTTAGATATAGTCGGACTCACCTCGACGCACGGCTTGGGATCTGGAACCAGTACTCTTGAGAGGGGTTGGACTCTCTTCCACTCTGGAGTTGCCCGTGGTGAGAGGCGCAGAGCAGGTGTGGGCATACTTATTGCCCCCCGGCTGTGTGCCAGTACATTGGGGTTTACCCCAGTGAACGAGAGGGTAGCCTCCCTCCGCCTTTGGGTGGGGGGACGAGTCCTGACTGTTGTTTGTGCCTATGCGCCAAACAGCAGTTCAGAGTACCTACCCTTTTTGGAGTCTCTGGGGGAGGCACTGGAGAATGCTCCTACCGGAGACTCCCTCATTCTGCTGGGGGACTTCAATGCTCACGTGGGCAATGACAGTGAGACCTGGAGGGGTGTGATTGGGAGGAACGGCCCCCCCGATCTGAATCAGAGTGGTGTTATGTTGTTGGACTTCTGTGCCAGTCATAGACTGTCCATAACGAACACCATGTTCAGGCATAAGGGTGTCCATATGTGCACTTGGCACCAGGACACCCTTGGCCGCAGTTCGATGATCGACTTTGTGGTTGTATCATCGGACTTGCGGCCGTATGTCCTGGACACTCGGGTGAAGAGAGGGGCGGAGCTGTCAACTGATAACCACCTGGTGGTGAGTTGGCTCCGCTGGTGGGGGAGGATGCCGATCAGACCTGGCAGGCCCATACGTATTGTGAGGGTCTGCTGGGAGCGTTTGTCAGAATCCCCCGTCAGAAGGAGCTTTAACTCCCACCTCCGGCAGAGCTTCAACCATATTTGAGGTGGGGGACATTGAGTCCGAATGGGCCATGTTCCGTGACTCCATTGCCGAGGCAGCTGGTCGGAGTTGTGGCCGTAAGGTGGTCGGTGCCTGTCGTGGCGGCAACCCTCGAACCTGCTGGTGGACACCAGTGGTGAGGGAAGCCGTCAAGCTGAAGAAGGAGTCCTATCGGGCCTTTTTGGCCAGTGGGACCCTGGAAGAAGCTGATAGGTACCGACGGGCAAGACGGGCCACGGCTTCGGCGGTTGTGAGGCAAAAACTCGGGCCTGGGAGGAGTTCGGTGAGACCATGGAGAACGATTTCCGGACGGCCTCGAAAAGATTCTGGTCCACCATCCGGCGTCTCAGGGGGGGGGAAGCGGCTCACAGTCAACACTGTTTACAGTGGGGACGGGGCTTTGCTGACCTCAACTAGGGATATTGTGAGTCGGTGGGGGGAGTACTTCGAGGAACTCCTCAATCCTACCAACACGTGCTCGGAAGAGGCAGAGTCGGAGAGCTCGGAGACGGGGCCTCCCATTTCTGGGGCTGAGGTTGCCGAGGTGGTTAAAAAGCTCCTCGGTGGCAAGGCCCCGGGGGTGGATGAGGTCCGTCCTGAGTTTCTCAAGGCTCTGGATGTTGTAGGGCTGTCTTGGCTGACACGCCTCTGCAGTATCGCGTTGACATCGGGGACAGTGCCTCTGGACTGGCAGATTGGGGTGGTGGTCCCCCTCTTTAAAAAGGGGGACCGGAGGGTGTGTTCCAACTATAGGGGTATCCCACTCCTCAGCCTCCCTGGTAAGGTCTATTCGGGGGTATTGGAGAGGAGGATCCGTCGGATAATCGAGCCTCGGATTCAGGAGATGCAGTGTGGCTTTCGTCCTGGCCGTGGAACAGTGGACCAGCTCTATACCCTCGGCAGGATCCTGGAGGGTGCATGGGAGTTCGCCCAACCAGTCTACATGTGTTTTGTGGACTTGGAGAAAGCGTTCGACCGTGTCCCTCGTGGAGTCCTGTGGGGGGTGCTCCGGGAATATGGAGTGCCGGACCCCTTGATAGGGGCCGTTCGGTCTCTGTATGACCGGTGCCAGAGTTTGGTCCGCATTGCCGGCAGTAAGTCGGATACGTTTCCGGTGAGAGTTGGACTCCGTCAGGGCTGCCCTTTGTCACCGATTCTGTTCCTAACTTTTATGGACAGAATTTCTAGGCGGAGCCAGGGCGTTGAGGGTGTCCCATTTGGCGACCTCAGAATCGGGTCTCTGCTTTTTGCAGATGATGTGGTTCTGTTAGCGTCGTCAGGCCGTGACCTTCAGCTCTCACTGGAGTGATTCGCAGCCGAGTATGAAGCGGCTGGGATGAGAATCAGCACCTCCAAATCCGAGACTATGGTTCTCAGCCGGAAAAGGGTGGAATGCTCTCTCCGGGTCGGGAATGAGATCCTTCCCCAAGAGGAGGAGTTCAAGTATCTCGGGGTCTTGTTCACGAGTGACGGACGAATGGAGCGGAAGATTGACGGGCGGATCGGTGCGGCGCCTGCAGTGTTGCAGGCTCTGCACCGACCCGTCGTTGTGAAGAGGGAGCTGAGCCAGAAGGCGAAGCTCTCTACTTACTGGTCAATCTACGTTCCCATCCTCACCTATGGTCACGAGTTGTGGGTAGTGACCGAAAAAACAAGATCGCGAATACAAGCGGCCGAAATGGGTTTCCTCCGCAGGGTGTCTGGGCTCTCCCTTAGAGATAGGGTGAGAAGCTCAGTCATCCGGGAGGGGCTCGGAGTAGAACCGCTGCTCCTCCGCATTGAGAGGAGTCAGATGAGGTGGCTCGGGCATCTGGTTAGGATGCCCCCTGGGCGCCTCCCTGGGGAGGTGTTCCGGGCACGTCCCACTGGGAGGAGACCCCGGGGGAGACCCAGGACACGTTGGAGAGACTATGTCTCTCGGCTGGCCTGGGAACGCCTCGGGGTCCCCCCGGAAGAGCTGGAGGAAGTGGCCGGGGACAGAGACGTCTGGGTTTCTCTGCTCAAGCTGCTGCCCCCGCGACCCGACCCCCGGATAAGCGGCAGATGATGGATGGATGGATGGATGGATATATCCTCCACCAACCAGACTTACAACCCCCGACTAGGGTAGCAGAATTTCTAAGCATCTGTACCCCAAAACTACTATCAAAAATATATAAATTATTGTCTAAGATAGATGACACAATGTCTCTTCCATCCTCAAAATGGGAGGCAGATATATCCATCAGTTCTGGTCATAGCTTCTAACCACAAATATGTTTGAACACCTTCATAAAGACTCGAAATCCTAATTTACAGCTCATACAATACAAAATCCTTCATAGAACACACTATACAGGACAAAGGATGTTCAGGATGGGTCTAACACACTCAAACATCTGCTCACATTGCACAGATAACAGACCTGATGATTATGCACACGCTTTGTGGTTTTTCTGCGCCTGTCCAGAAGTTCTGGCTTGAAGTCTGTGAGGACCTATCAACATGGCTAAAGTGTAGCATCCCTGCATGCCCCACACTGTGCATACTGGGTGACTTAGACAACATCAACATGGAAATTAACTCAGCACACATGGTTGTCACAGTGTTATGTATCGCAAAGAAAACTATTCTCATGAACTGGAAAGCGAAGAACAATCTGTGTATTAACCAGTTTAGAAATTTTCTTTTAGATTATATTAGCATGGAAACAATGTCTGCCTCCTCAAAACATCAATTGGCTGAATTTCATTCTCTCTGGTCCCCTCTGATTAGTTTTATCACATAGTGGTGGTGGTGGGTTGCTGGGTGATGGTGGGTCTCAGGCCCGGGCTGCTGCGACTGGTGTGACCGGGTGGTTTGTTTGTTTGTTTTTTGATGTTGTTTGTTTGTTTTTTGTAGAGGTCCTCCTGGGTGGGGTTGGGTTGAGTGGGGTGGGGCGGGATGGGTACCTTCTGGGGGTACAGTAGCTCCCGGAATATGGTCGCTGCAGGCCCCGAGCCTGGTGGACATCAGGCCCTCCTGCCCATTGTTGGCTCCCAGGTAGCGGGGATGCCTATTGCAGCCAGTCCCTGGCTGCCCTCTCTGGGGGAGAGTAGCTCCCCCGGTATATATCCCCATACCCCTCTCCCTTCTGGCTCCTGTACACAGCACACACTCACACATGAAGGTTTTGGGGGCGTGTGTGTTCGGTGGGGTGTAGTGGATGGGGCCACGTAGGTGGTCCCCTTTGGTTGCACTCTGCAGTTCCCTGCCCCTGTTTTAATTACACCTTAGACATTACTACTTATCAAACACACTCACACACACACATTAGGTCTTGGGGGGTGGTTACACTGAGTGGCATCTGGTGGGCGGGGCTCTTTGGGTATGTAGGCTGCCCAGAGTGCCGCGCTCCCAGTTCTACAAGTTTGGCTGCCCCTCAATTTTAATTGCTCACTATTAGAAAATATTGAAGAGCCAGAAGGGTGAGGGGAGGGGTCTTCTTCGCACACCCCTGCTTCCTGGTGTCTGCTCGGGGCAGGAGGGGCCAGGAGGATTAATTAATTGTTCTGCTGGTTCGGGGTCTGTGGTGGCTGGGGGGTTGCTGGCCTCCTGGTGTGCCCGCTGCACTACACCCCAGCAGAGTCGAGGGAGGTAGGATGTGTGGATGTGTGGATGTATGGGACGTGAAAGTGTGTGTGGTAATGATTGGGCCTGGATCTGGGACTTGCTGTCGCCTGGCCTGCCTGTGTTTCTCCCGATGGGGCATCAGCGTTGCCTCTCCTCACTGCTCGCGACTTCACCCACCTGTGGGCACGTCTTGACTCCCAGGGCATTTGGCCAGGGGCGCTGGGGCAGGCGCTGACCCAATTTGTGGCTGTCTGGGGCGCTTGGCCCTCCTGGGTATTGGGTGGGGCCTCTGCCGGGGGGTTTGGGGGCGCTCGGGCTCCTGGGGCCCAGGTCCAGTGCACGGCCCATGTCTGGGCGGCTGGGGCCTGGCGGGGTCGGTGGGCTGTTACCCCTGGTTCCCGGAGTGCCTCTGCCCTATGCTTATGGGGGCTCTTTCCGGGGGCTTCCTCTGCAGTCTTCTGGGTGGATGCGTGGTTGCCCCTGCAGTGGGCTGCCTGGGTTCTGTGCTCTGTGGGGGCTGCTGGTGGCCTGGGTCTTGTGGCCCTCTCTGCCTGCTTCTGATTGCTTGGGGAGGGGCTGTGGATTGTGGCCCTGTACGCTTATACACTCATAACTAAGCACGGTTATCATGTAGGTCCTGTGCCATGGGTGTTGCATGTTCTCACACACACACACACACATTCATTAGTCCAGTAGCATGGTCACTAAGCAGTTGATGTATTATCATGTTGTCTCAGGTCATCTATATCCACAGCTGTGTTGTATGCGATTGCCGCTTCTTGTGCTTGTTTTTGTTTGTTTGTGTGTTTGTTTTTTCTCTGCTTGTCTGCTTTCAGGTGCTCCTGGTGGCGCTAAGGCTGGATTCCCCTCATAGGCCATGGATTGTTGTCTGTTTTGTTTTTTACAGGTGTAGCAGCTGGTTGTCTGGTTTTTGTTTCTATTTTTGTTCTGTTTCCTCTTCTTTCCTCTTCTTCTTTCCTTGTCCCCCGGTCCGGTTCAGTTCAGTTCATGTCATATATTGTAAACAGAAATAAATAAATGGGCATCAAGGGGAGCTTTACATTTATAAAACTTCCCTTGGCAAAACAAATCTGTTTGGCATCAAAGGTATTCAGACTACAATTCTTCTGACATAATGCTGAACAGGACAAGGGGGAAAAAAAGTAAAGAAGACAGTTCTGCCGAAAGCCAGGGATAGACCTGTTCTAAGTTCTATACTTTTTAAAAGGGGCGTGTTTATCAACTATGGAATTAGAAGATTTACAAAAATGGTCAAGTGCTAGATCTTCATCTGTGATTTTAACAGTGTCATATAACTATTCAACAGATCAGTTAAAAAAAAGCCTGCTCATGGAGATGTTTCAGGATCCTGATACCAAGCGTGGACCTAATGTTTTCATTTTTGCAATTCTGATACAGGCTATTGAGCAGTGATAACTAACACCAAGTTCAGATACTGCGGATTTTCTACCTTTGATTTGTTAAGATTGAGCCAATCAGGGACAACCTTGAAGGATCTCTTTGGTTTTGTAGGATCAGTAATTACCTGAGAAAGGTTGATATTGGTACACACCTTTTTTAAATGATCAGAGGCAGAGTTCAACTTGTTTAAATTAAAATTGCCACACAGAGATTGGGTTTAGGCCACATGCACACAGAATGACATCAACAAATATAAGAATTTTGAATATATGTAGAGGAATGATACTTTGAAATGTGCTCATTGCGGAGTTATGATCAGTTGAGTAATGAAGGTTGAACTATTCTGGGAAAGAGGTTCTATTCCCAGCATCATGATGGACACTCCTGATATAGAAGGTTTCGCTAACGCATTGGAATTGTTTTACTATTTTCATATGCATGTGCAATGAAGAATTGCTTGCTGCTGATAAATGCAAAGAAGAACAGCTTACACATAGATGCTCACATATAGGCTGCTGAATGCAATGAAGACCTGCTTATCAAGTAAAGTTCAATGTCAATGTGTAATATTCAATTAGGATTTGCAAAACAGTGAAGTTAAACAATGAATGGGTCCATAGTCGGTATGAGAAGACTAAAGGAATATTTACCTGGGTGTACGTTCAAACAGAGATGAGAAAATTGCGATAAATAATTGTTTGTTTGTTTGTTAGTATGTATATGAATGTTATGTGTATAAACTGTGTTGAGTTATAGTTACTCAGTAGTGTCTCAGTGAAACAACCGATGGGGGAAGCCTTGCGGTGACAACAAAAGCAGTGTTTTACTGATCAGTCAAGTTGCTCCAGTGTACTCCATACAAACTGGTTGGCTACTGAAGGGATAGAAAATGGGGAATACTTGTTTTAAAGCAAACAAGGAATTAGATGGGAAAAATACATGTTTTAACGGGACCCAGACAATATTAAATACTCAGACAGATGGGAGAAGAAGTGTAGTTTTGTAGGAAATCACAAAATTATTACATAGAATTAGTGAAATCAATTGAAGAATGCCTTTCTGAAGAGCTGTTTACCATAGATGAGCAGCTTTGCGACCAAGCACATTGTAGATCGCTTTACTGCCAAAATGATCTAATTTAATGGATTGGTTTAGACATGCATAACAGCATTTTAAGAACAAAGAGAGAAACAAAAAGGGACAACGCTTCATGGTGGAAGGTGATGTATAAATAACTGTGTATATGATGAAGGGGGTGGCAACACCCATTCCGAAATCCCGCCATTCCGACATCCCGCTATTCCGACATCCCACCATTCCGACATCCCACCATTCCGACATCCCACCATTCCGACATACAAACGTCCCACCATTCCGACATCCCACCATTGCGACATCCCGCTATTCTGACGTTCAAATGTCCCACCATTCCGACAAGGCTTTCCGTATAAGGAAATGTGTGTTACTCAACAGGTGAGTCCCTTCTTTCTGTTCATGCAATTTATATGTTTAACACATGTTTATAGACAAGCGTTATTAAAAACACAAAGTCTCGGCAACTGGAGGAGGAGAAGCAGTCTGCGGTGGTTTTCAATCACACACTCCAATGCCACTTGTTTCAACTTCCGAAAATTTAATCCAGGAAAAATAGGCTTACAAACATGGACCAAAACGGCTCCATAACACGCACAAGAATCCAAAAGAAACGAAAGTTAACTAAAAGAAAGCAAATAAACAGTATGAAGTGGTCAAAATTGGTTTTACGCATGCCTATGTGCGTCTGGCACATGCGTCTTCGGGCTCTCCCACGTTGGTTTGTGGATGAAAGCTATATGTTCAGCTGTAATGTCATGTAAAAACAATCTCTACATGACATTTACTCCCAGGTGTGACCAGTTAGGTCCTTAAGATATCAACAGGCTGTATAAAGCTACAACCGTTGCGGCTGTGTGTTTGTGCCAAATGCGCAAAACCCATCCGCGCTTCCCAAAATTGGAGTGAGTACTCATAAATCACGTGAATAACATGAATAAACGTTTTTACTGCATTTTGTTGTGTTTTATACGTTCTATGCTGTCATTTCTCTCTTCTCCTATTGGCAAGGCAAGGCAGAGTGCTCGCAACTGTGTCCTGTGCAGTAGCCGTGATATCTGTAATTGCAATTATTACTTTTGCATATGATGACAGCGTGCAAAAGACGCATGGGCTCTGTGGAGAGCTCCGCTCCAGCTGGCTGCTGTGACAGCTCACTGACACTGTATTTCTGCTTAATCAGTTTCAGTCTCGCCAGAGTTACATTAATATCTGTATTTTTATATTTGAAATTCAGGGGATTTTGATAATAGATTATTAAAGTTTGTTTGCGAGGCTGTGGCCTCTGCATGTGCAAAGCTTGTGCGCCAAACTTTAGGGCGTATTTGCGCCGGCATATCATTAGTGCAAAATGTTTTGGTTAAAAAATAGGCTATTAAAAGGAACTGTCGGAATGGCGGTATGTTAAAAAAACAAAAAAAACATACCGCCATTCCGACCATAGGAGGAAAAAAGTGTCGGAATGGTGGGACGTTTGATAAAAAATTAAGTGTCGCCATTCCGACAATTGGAGACCCATGTCGGAATGGCGAGATGTCGGAATGGCAGCATGTAACCATGATGAAGGAGAGACCATTTGAGCAGCACAGCCATTTCGCAGCACAGGGACAGCAATCCAAGTTACAGGATCTCCCACGTGGTATCACCTGTCACATTGTGTCAAGGCATCAAAAGAAGAAAAAATCACCAAACTCAAGGACAAAAAGACAAAGACTCCGGTGAACGAAGACAGAGGACTGACAAACCAGAAATACAAAAGGATTCTCGATATCAAGATCCAGAAGAAGAGGCTAACAATGCCACGAACACTTACGATGCTGGGAATGATGCCAGCAATGAACAGAGAAGAAGATTCAGTGTCATCAATCTGCATTACGTGCCTCTAATGAGGGGGTGAATATAGAATCCTCAACGATTACAACGTCTCTGGGAACTGTGACAACAACAAGGTTTAAACCATTTTGATATATATTGTAACCTATTGTCTAAGGAATAGTGCTGAAAATGAGGTAAATCTAATCCACCACTGTCCTTGGTCTTCTGTAGGGTTTTTAAACTAATACGTGGTGGTTTGTTTTTCCACAGAAATTTGGAGATGCATGAATCTAGTGACTTAAACCAAGTAGCAGATGGTTTTATGGGGATCATTGAGAACAAATAGTTAACTTTTGGTAGTATCATAATTTTAATGGATGTAACTCTCCCCATAAGTGATATAGGTAAGGACTTCCAACGAGAGATCGTCCTCTACTGTCTTTAATAATTGCACATAATTTAGCTTTGTTAGCTCTGAGAGCCTGGAGGAAATGTTTATGCCTAAATATCTAATATTTCCTGACTGTAAAGTGATCGCAGGTATATTATGGACCCTACAGTTAATGGGCAGAACTGTGGTCTTAGACCAGTTGATAGAGTAGTCAGAAAGTGCTGAGAATTTATTTATGAGTGTGATCGTGTGACTGAGAGACGTCTGTGAGTTCTGAAGGAAAAGTAATACATCATCAGCATAAAGACTTATTTTATGCTCAATATTTTGGGATTAATTACTCACAAACGGGTAAGAAAAGGTAGTATTGCCAGACCATACATGATCAAAACAGGGAGCGGAGGTGGTTCAGCTGCAAGGTGTGAATGTCTGACTATAGTTTGTAAAAAGCGGGTAAGATAAGGTGCGAATGCCCGACAATGTAAGATCAAAAGAGGGAGCGGAGGTTTTTGGCTACAAGAAGGTTTGAATGTCCGACCATAGTTTGTAAAAAGCGGGTAAGAAAAGATTACCATACATCATCAAAAGCAGGAGTGGATGTGTTCGGCTACAAGAAGATTTGAATGTCCATCAATAATTGCTTTAAAACATGAAAGAAAATTTTCGAATATCAAACCGCACATGACAATAAGCGGGAGAGGAGTTGTTCAGCTGCAAGAAGGTGTGAATGTCCACCCATAATTACTGAAAAATGGGTAAGAAAAGGTGAAAATGCCCAACCATACATCATCAAAAGCAGGAGTGGATGTGTTCGGCTACAAGAAGGTTTGAATGTCCGACCATAGTTTGTAAAAAGCGGGTAAGAAAAGGTTCGAATGCCCGAACATAGACCATCAAAAGAGGGAGCGGAGGTGTTCCGCTGTAAGAAGGTGTAAATGTCCGACCATAGTTGGTAAAAGGCGGGTAAGAAAAGGTTAAAATACCCGACTGTACACAATCAATAGCGGGAGCGGAGTTGTTTGGCTACAAGAAGGTGTGAAAGTCCGACCACGGTTTGTAAAAAGCGGGTAAGAAAAGGTTCGAATGCCCGAATATATACCATCAAAAGTGGAAGTGGATGTGTTCGGCTGCAAGAAGGTGTGAACGTCCGACCAAAGTTTGTAAAAAGCAGTTAAGAAAAGGTTCGAATATCCAACCAAACATAATCAAAAGCGGGAGCAGAGCTGTTCGACTGCAAGTAGGTGTGAATGTCAGATCATAATTTGCAAAAAGCTGATGAGAAAGGGTGAGAATGCCCGGCTATACACCATCAAATGCGGGAGCGGAAGTGTTCGGCTGTGAGTAGGTGTGAATCTCCGAGCATAGTTTGTAAAAAGGGCGTAAGAATAGGTTCGAATGCCCGAACATACACTATCAAAACAGGGAGCTGAGGTGGCTCAGCTGCAAGGTGTGAATGTCTGACTATAGTTTGTAAATAAGGTGCGAATGCCCAACAATGTATAATCAAAAGAGGGAGCGGAGGTTTTCGGCTACAAGGTTTGAATGTCCGACCATAGTTTGTAAAAAGCGGGTAAGAAAAGGTTCAAATGCCTGACTATACACCATCAAAAGCGGGAGCAGAGGTGTTCCGCTGTAAGACGGTGTGAATGTCCGACCATATTTGGTAAAAAGCGGGTAAGAAAAGGTTAAAATACCCGACTGTACACAATCAATAGCGGGAGAGGAGGTGTTCAGCTGCAAGAAGGTGTGAATGTCCACCCATAATTACTGAAAAATGGGTAAGAAAAGGTGCGAATGCCAAACCATACATTATCAAAAGCAGGTGTGAATGTCAGATCATAATTTGCAAAAAGCTGATGAGAAAGGGTGAGAATGCCCGACTATACACCATCAAATGCGGGAGCAGAGTTGTTCGGCTGTGAGTAAGTGTGAATCTCCGACCATAATTGCTGAAAAATGTGTTAGAAAAGGTAAGAATGCCGGTCCATACATCATCAAAAGCGGGAGAGGTGGTGTTCGGCTGCAAGTAGGTGTGAATGTCCAGCCATAATTACTAACAAACGGGTAAGAAAAGGTAGTATTGCCAGACCATACATGATCAAAACAGGGAGCGGAGGTGGTTCAGCTGCAAGAAGGTGTGAATGTCCGACTAAAGTTCAAATATATTAACAAAAGCGGGAGGAGAGGTCTTCGGATGAGAGTGGTTGAGAATTTCCAACCATAATCTATAAAATGCGGTGAAAAAAAAGGTGTGATAGAACACTAAAAGGTGGAGCGGAAGTGTTCGGCTGCAAGAAGGTGTGAATGTCCGACTATATTTGGTGAAAAGCAGGTGAAGCAAGGTCTGAATGCCCAACCTTACATCATCAAAAGCGAGATCAGAGGTGTTTGGCTGCATGAAGGCCATAGTTTGCCAAAAGCGGGTAAGCTGCGAATGACCGACTAAATATCAACAAAAGGTCTTCGGATGCAACTGGGTGTGAATATCCCACCACACAAGTATGGTGGAGAGGAAGCTGTGAACAGCCGACCATAGTTGGCAAAAAGAGGGTGAGAAAAGGTGCGAATGTCCAACCATACATGATCAAAACAGGGAGCGGAGGTGTTTGGCTGTGACAAGGTGTGAATGTCCACCCAAAATTAATGAAAAGTGGGCAACAAGTAGGTTTGAATGCCCAACCATACATCATCAAAAGCAGGAGTGGATGTGTTCGGCTACAAGAAGGTTTGAATGTCCGAGCATAGTTTGTAAAAAGCGGGTAAGAAAAGGTTCGAATGCCCAAACATACACCATCAAAAGAGGGAGCGGAGGTGTTCCGCTGTAAGAAGGTGTGAATGTCCGACCATAGTTGGTAAAAAACGGGTAAGAAAAGGTTAAAATACCCGACTGTACACAATCAATAGGGGGAGCGGATGTGTTTGGCTACAAGAATGTGTGACAGTCCGACCATGGTTTGTAAAAAACGGGTAAGAAAAGATGCGAATGCCCGACAATGTATGATCAAAAGAGGGAGCGGAGGTTTCGGCTACAAGAAGGTTTGAATGTCCGACCATAGTTTGTAAAAAGCGGGTAAGAAAAGGTTCCAATGCCCGAATATATACCATCAAAAGCGGGAGCAGAGCTGTTCGACTGCAAGTAGGTGTGAATGTCCAGCCATAATTACTCACAAACGGGTAAGAAAAGGTAGTATTGCCAGACCATACATGATCAAAACAGGGAGCTGAGGTGGTTCAGCTGCAAGGTGTGAATGTCTGACTATAGTTTGTAAAAAGCGGGTAAGACAAGGTGCGAATGCCCGACTATACACAATCAAAAGCGGGAGCGGGAGGTTTTCAGCTGCAAATCCTTCACTCAAACCAAGTGAAAACTGCTTTGTCCTTCATATTTATCAATGTCTAGATCGACTTCAACAAAGAACAACATTGTACTTTGCAGTAAAGAAAGAGCAAATCAAAAGTTTTAGGAATCCGAGAATAAGCTTATTTTCATGAGTTCTGCACGATTATTGATTTTACTATAAATGAATGCTTTCACTCAAACTATGTTAAAACTGCTTTGTCCTTCATATTTATCAATGTCTAGATCGACTTCAACAAAGAACAACATTGTATTTTGCAGTAGAAGAAAAACCAACACTGAAGGATCAGGAATCCGAGAATAAGCTTCTTTTCATACGTTCTGCATGATTTGGGATTTTATGTATAAAATGAATTCCTTAACTCAAACCAAGTGAAAACTGCTTTGTCCTTCATATTTATCAATGTCTAGATTTACTTCAACAAAGAACAACGTATTTTGCAGTAGTAGAAAGAGCAACACTTGAAGGAACAGAAATCCGAGAATAAGCTTATTTTCATACGTTCTGCATGATTTGGGATTTTATGTATAAAATGAATTCCTTTACTCAAACTATGTTAAAACTGCTTTGTCCATATTTATCAATGTCTAGATTGACTTCAACAAAGAACAACATTGTATTTTGCAGTAGAAGAAATAGCAACACTGAAGGATCAGGAATCCGAAAACACGCTTATTTTCATACGTTCTGCTTGATTTGGGATTTTGCTATAAAATTAATTCCTTCACTCAAACGAAGTGGAAACTGCTTTGTCCTTCATATTTATCAATGTCTATATCGATTTCAACAAAGAACAAGGCTGTATAGGAAAGGCAGTATAGGAAAGAGCAACACTGGAGGATCAGGAATCCGAGAATAAGCTTACTTTCATGAGTCCTGCACGATTTCGGATTTTCCTATAAAATGAATTGCTTTGCTCAAACCAAGTTAAAATTGCTTTGTCCTTCATAGTTATCCATGTCTAAAATGTATCAAGCATAAAGTTCCTCATATTACCCTGAATGAGAAAGAAGCATCCCTTTGGTTGAGCAATACGTTCCTTTTGCGGAGTTATGCATGATTTCCGATTTTGCTATAAAATTAATTCCTCTACACCTTTTTTTTCACCGCATTTTATAGATTATGGTTGGAAATTTCAACCACTCTAATCCGAAGACCTCTCCTCCCGCTTTTGTTAATATATTTGAACTTTAGTTGGACATTCACCCCTTTTTGCAGCTAAACCACCTCCGCTCCCTGTTTTGATCATGTATGGTCTGGCAATACTATATTTTCTTACCCGTTTGTGAGTAATTATGGCTGGATATTCACACCTACTTGCAGCTGAACACAATCTCTCTCGCTTTTAATTATGTTTGGATATCCGAACCTTTTCTTTACTGCTTCTTGCCAACTTTGGTCGGACGTTCACACCTTCTTGCAGCCGAACACCTCCGCTTCCGCTTTTGATGGTATATATTCGGGCATTTGAACCTTTTCTTACCAGCTTTTTACAAACGATGGTTGGACTTTCACACCTTCTTGTAGCCGAACAACTCCGCTCCTGCTATTGATTGTGTACAGTCGGGTATTTGAACCTTTTCTTACCCGCTTTTTTAGCAACTATGGTCGGACATTCACACCGACTTACAGCGGAACATCTCCGCTCCCGCTTTTGATGGTGTATAGTCAGGCATTTGAACCTTTTCTTACCCGCTTTTTACAAACTATGGTCGGACATTCAAACCTTCTTGTAGCCGAAAACCTCTGCTCCCTCTTTTGATTATACATTGTAGGGCATTCGCACCTTATCGTACCTGCTTTTTACAAACTATAGTCAGACATTCACACCTTGGTGCTGAACCACCTCCGCTCCCTGTTTTGATCATGTATGGTTGGACATTCGCACCTTGTCTCACCCGCTTTTTGCAAACTATGGTCGGCTGTTCACAGCTTCCTCTCCACCATACTTGTATGGTGGGATATTCACACCCACTTGCATCCGAAGACCTTTTGTTGATATTTAGTCGGTCATTCATAGCTTACCCGCTTTTTATAAACTATAGTCAGACATTCACACCTTGGTGCTGAACCACCTCAGCTCCCTGTTTTGATCATGTATGGTCTGGCAATACTACCTTTTCTTACCCGTTTGCGAGTAATTATGGCTGGACATTCACACCTACTTGCAGTCGAAAAAGCTCTGCTCCCGCTTTTGATGGTATATATTCGGGCATTCGAACCTTTTCTTAACTGCTTTTTTCAAACTTTGGTCGGACGTTCACACCTTCTTGCAGCCGAACACCTCCGCTTCCGCTTTTGATGGTATATATTCGGGCATTCGAACCTTTTCTTAGCAGCTTTTTACAAACCATGATTGAACTTTCACACCTTCTTGTAGCCGAACAACTCCGCTCCCGCTATTGATTATGTACAGTCAGGTATTTTAACCTTTTCTTACCCGCTTTTTACCAACTATGGTTGGACATTCACACCGTCTTACAGCGGAACACCTCCGCTCCCGCTTTTGATGGTGTATAGTCAGGCATTTGAACCTTTTCTTACCCGCTTTTTACAAACTATGGTCGGACATTCAAACCTTCTTGTAGCCGAAAACCTCCGCTCCCTCTTTTGATCATACATTGTCGGGCATTCGCACCTTCTCTTACCCGTTTTTTACAAACCATGGTCGGACTGTCACACATTCTTGTAGCCAAACACATCCGCTCCCGCTATTGATTGTGTACAGTCGGGTATTTTAACCTTTTCTTACCCGTTTTTTACCAACTATGGTCGGACATTCACACCTTCTTACAGCGGAACACCTCCTCTCCCTCTTTTGATGGTGTATGTTTGGGCATTCGAACCTTTTCTTACCCGCTTTTTACAAACTATGCTCGGACATTCAAACCTTCTTGTAGCCGAACACATCCACTCCTGCTTTTGATGATGTATGGTTGGGCATTTTCACCTTTTCTTACCCATTTTTCAGTAATTATGGCTGGACATTCACACCTTCTTGCAGCTGAACAACTCCTCTCCCGCTTATGATCATGTGCGGTTTGATATTCGAAAATTTTCTTTCATGTTTTAAAGCAATTATTGATGGACATTCAAATCTTCTTGTAGCCGAACACATCCACTCCTGCTTTTCATGATGTATGGTTTGGCATTCGCACCTATTTTTTACCCATTTCTCAGGAATTTTGGGTGGACATTCAGACCTTCTTGCAGCTGAAAACCTCTGCTCCCTCTTTTGATCATACATTGTCGGGCATTCGCACCTTATCTTACCCGCTTTTTACAAACTATAGTCAGACATTCACACCTTGGTGCTGAACCACCTCAGCTCCCTGTTTTGATCATGTATGGTCAGGCAATACTACCTTTTCTTACCCGTTTGTGAGTAATTATGGCTGGACATTCACACCTACTTGCAGTCGAACAGCTCTGCTCCCGCTTTTGATTATGTTTGGTTGGATATTCGAACCTTTTCTTAACTGCTTTTTACAAACTTTGGTCGGACGTTCACACCTTCTTGCAGCCGAACACCTCCGCTTCCGCTTTTGATGGTATATATTCGGGCATTCGAACCTTTTCTTAGCAGCTTTTTACAAACCATGGTTGGACTTTCACACCTTCTTGTGGCCGAACAACTCCGCTCCCGCTATTGATTGTGTACAGTCGGGTATTTTAACCTTTTCTTACCCGCTTTTTACCAACTATGGTCGGACATTCACACCGTCTTACAGCGGAACACCTCCGCTCCCGCTTTTGATGGTGTATTGTCAGGCATTTGAACCTTTTCTTACCTGCTTTTTACAAACTATGGTCGGACATTCAAACCTTCTTGTAGCCAAAAACCTCCGCTCCATCTTTTGATCATACATTGTCGGGCATTCGCACCTTTTCTTACCCGTTTTTTACAAACCATGGTCGGACTTTCAAACCTTCTTGTAGCCCAAAACATCCACTCCTGCTTTTGATGATGTATGTTTGGGCATTCGCACCTTTTCTTACCCATTTTTCAGTAATTATGGGTGGACATTCACACCTTCTTGCAGCTGAACACCTCCTCTCCCGCTTATGATGGTGTATAGTCGGGCTTTCAAGCCTTTCTTACCCGGTATTTACAAATTATAGTTGGACATTCAGACCTTCTTACAGCCGAAAACCTCCACTCCCTCTTTTGATCATACATTGTCGGGCATTAGCACCTTTTCTTACCCGCTTTTTACAAACCATAGTCGGACTTTCACATCTTTTAGTAGCCGAACAACTCCGCTCCCGCTATTGATTGTGTACAGTCGGGTATTTTAACCTTTTCTTACCCGCTTTTTACCAACTATGGTCGGACATTCACACCTTCTTACAGCGGAACACCTCCGCTCCCTCTTTTGATGGTGTATGTTCGGGCAGTCAAACCTTTTCTTACCTGCTTTTTACAAACTATGGTCAGACATTCAACCCTTCTTGGAGCCGAACACATCCACTCCTGCTTTTGATTATGTATAGTTAGGCATTCGCACCTTTTCTTACCCATTTTTCAGTAATTATGGGTGTACATTCACACCTTCTTGCAGCCGACCACCTCCGCTCCCTCTTTTGATCATACATTTTCGGGCATTCGCACCTTTTCTTACCCGCTTTTTACAAACCATGGTCGGACTTCACACCTTTTAGTAGCCGAACAACTCCGCACCCGCTACTGATTGTGTACAGTCGGGTATTTTAACCTTTTCTTACCCGTGGTCGGACATTCACACCTTCTTACAGCGGAACACCTTTGCTCCATCCTTTGATGGTGTATGTTCGGGCATTCGAACCTTTTGTTACCCGCTTTTTACAAACTATGCTCGGACATTCAAACCTTCTTGTAGCCGAACACATCCCCTCCTGCTTTTGATGATGTATGGTTGGGCATTCGAACCTACTTGTTGCCCGCTTTTCATTAATTATGGGTGGACATTCACACCTTGTCTCAGCCAAACACCTCCGCTCCCTGTTTTGATCATGTATGGTTTGACATTCGCACCTTTGCTTACCTTCTTTTTATACTGATTGCTCAAGATTAAGTTGTCCTTTCTCAAACTACAAAATTTTTTTAATTGTTGAAACTTGATTTGAAGTGGATAAATAAGGAAGACAAACAGTTTTAAGTCAGGCTGATAGCAATTAATTTTATAGCAAAATCTGTATTTCGTCATTTGTCGAGAGATGCTTATTGCTGAAGAAGTTCTTTCTCATTCTACAAAGTACAACGTTGTTTATCATTGAAACTTGATTAGACATGAATAAATATGAAGGACAAAGCAGTCTTAACATGGTTTGAGTTAAGGAATTCATTTTATAGGAGAATCCGAATTCGTGCATAACTCGTAAAATAGAGCTTATTTTCGGATTCCTAAAGAATGAGTCTGGTTCTTTCTCATAATACAAAGTTTGTTGTTTATTGTTGAAACTTCATCAGACCGTTAGATATAGTCGGACTCACCTCGACGCACGGCTTGGGATCTGGAACCAGTACTCTTGAGAGGGGTTGGACTCTCTTCCACTCTGGAGTTGCCCGTGGTGAGAGGCGCAGAGCAGGTGTGGGCATACTTATTGCCCCCCGGCTGTGTGCCAGTACATTGGGGTTTACCCCAGTGAACAAGAGGGTAGCCTCCCTCCGCCTTTGGGTGGGGGGACGAGTCCTGACTGTTGTTTGTGCCTATGCGCCAAACAGCAGTTCAGAGTACCTACCCTTTTTGGAGTCTCTGGGGGAGGCACTGGAGAATGCTCCTACCGGAGACTCCCTCATTCTGCTGGGGGACTTCAATGCTCACGTGGGCAATGACAGTGAGACCTGGAGGGGTGTGATTGGGAGGAACACCCCCCCCCCCATCTGAATCAGAGTGGTGTTATGTTGTTGGACTTCTGTGCCAGTCATAGACTGTCCATAACGAACACCATGTTCAGGCATAAGGGTGTCCATATGTGCACTTGGCACCAGGACACCCTTGGCCGCAGTTCGATGATCGACTTTGTGGTTGTATCATCGGACTTGCGGCCGTATGTCCTGGACACTCGGGTGAAGAGAGGGGCGGAGCTGTCAACTGATCACCACCTGGTGGTGAGGTGGCTCCGCTGGTGGGGGAGGATGCCGATCAGACCTGGCAGGCCCAAACGTATTGTGAGGGTCTGCTGGGAGCGTTTGTCAGAATCCCCCGTCAGAAGGAGCTTTACCTCCCACCTCCGGCAGAGCTTCAACCATATTTGAGGTGGGGGACATTGAATGGGCCATGTTCCGTGACTCCATTGCCGAGGCAGCTGGTCGGAGTTGTGGCCGTAAGGTGGTCGGTGCCTGTCGTGGCGGCAACCCTCGAACCTGCTGGTGGACACCAGTGGTGAGGGAAGCCGTCAAGCTGAAGAAGGAGTCCTATCGGGCCTTTTTGGCCAGTGGGACCCTGGAAGAAGCTGATAGGTACCGACGGGCCAGACGGGCCACGGCTTCGGCGGTTGCTGAGGCAAAAACTCGGGCCTGGGAGGAGTTCGGTGAGACCATGGAGAACGATTTCCGGACGGCCTCGAAAAGATTCTGGTCCACCATCCGGCGTCTCAGGGGGGGGAAGCGGCTCACAGTCAACACTGTTTACAGTGCGGACGGGGCTTTGCTGACCTCAACTAGGGATGTTGTGAGTCGGTGGGGGGAGTACTTCGAGGAACTCCTCAATCCTACCAACACGTGCTCGGAAGAGGCAGAGTCGGAGAGCTCGGAGACGGGGCCTCCCATTTCTGGGGCTGAGGTTGCCGAGGTGGTTAAAAAGCTCCTCGGTGGCAAGGCCCCGGGGGTGGATGAGGTCCGTCCTGAGTTTCTCAAGGCTCTGGATGTTGTAGGGCTGTCTTGGCTGACACGCCTCTGCAGTATCGCGTTGACATCGGGGACAGTGCCTCTGGACTGGCAGATTGGGGTGGTGGTCCCCCTCTTTAAAAAGGGGGACCGGAGGGTGTGTTCCAACTATAGGGGTATCCCACTCCTCAGCCTCCCTGGTAAGGTCTATTCGGGGGTATTGGAGAGGAGGATCCGTCGGATAATCGAGCCTCGGATTCAGGAGATGCAGTGTGGCTTTCGTCCTGGCCGTGGAACAGTGGACCAGCTCTATACCCTCGGCAGGATCCTGGAGGGTGCATGGGAGTTCGCCCAACCAGTCTACATGTGTTTTGTGGACTTGGAGAAAGCGTTCGACCGTGTCCCTCGTGGAGTCCTGTGGGGGGTGCTCCGGGAATATGGAGTGCCGGACCCCTTGATAGGGGCCGTTCGGTCTCTGTATGACCGGTGCCAGAGTTTGGTCCGCATTTCCGGCAGTAAGTCGGATACGTTTCCGGTGAGAGTTGGACTCCGTCAGGGCTGCCCTTTGTCACCGATTCTGTTCCTAACTTTTATAGACAGAATTTCTAGGCGGAGCCAGGGCGTTGAGGGTGTCCCATTTGGCGACCTCAGAATCGGGTCTCTGCTTTTTGCAGATGATGTGGTTCTGTTAGCGTCGTCAGGCCGTGACCTTCAGCTCTCACTGGAGTGATTCGCAGCCGAGTGTGAAGCGGCTGGGATGAGAATCAGCACCTCCAAATCCGAGACTATGGTTCTCAGCCGGAAAAGGGTGGAATGCTCTCTCCGGGTCGGGAATGAGATCCTTCCCCAAGAGAAGGAGTTCAAGTATCTCGGGGTCTTGTTCACGAGTGACGGACGAATGGAGCGGGAGATTGACGGGCGGATCGGTGCGGCGCCTGCAGTGTTGCAGGCTCTGCACCGACCCGTCGTTGTGAAGAGGGAGCTGAGCCAGAAGGCGAAGCTCTCTACTTACTGGTCAATCTACGTTCCCATCCTCACCTATGGTCACGAGTTGTGGGTAGTGACCAAAAGAACAAGATCGCGAATACAAGCGGCCGAAATGGGTTTCCTCCGCAGGGTGTCTGGGCTCTCCCTTAGAGATAGGGTGAGAAGCTCAGTCATCCGGGAGGGGCTCGGAGTAGAACCGCTGCTCCTCCGCATTGAGAGGAGTCAGATGAGGTGGCTCGGGCATCTGGTTAGGATGCCCCCTGGGCGCCTCCCTGGGGAGGTGTTCCGGGCACGTCCCACTGGGAGGAGACCCCGGGGGAGACCCAGGACACGTTGGAGAGACTATGTCTCTCGGCTGGCCTGGGAACGCCTCGGGGTCCCCCCGGAAGAGCTGGAGGAAGTGGCCGGGGACAGAGACGTCTGGGTTTCTCTGCTCAAGCTGCTGCCCCCGCGACCCGACCCACGGATAAGCGGCAGATGATGGATGGATGGATGGATATATCCTCCACCAACCAGACTTACAACCCCCGACTAGGGTAGCAGAATTTCTAAGCAGCTGTACCCCAAAACTACTATCAAAAATATATAAATTATTGTCTAAGATAGATGACACAATGTCTCTTCCATCCTCAAAATGGGAGGCAGATTTATCCATCAGTTCTGGTCATAGCTTCTAACCACAAATATGTTTGAACACCTTCATAAAGACTCGAAATCCTAATTTACAGCTCATACAATACAAAATCCTTCATAGAACACACTATACAGGACAAAGGATGTTCAGGATGAGTCTAACACACTCAAACATCTGCTCACATTGCACAGATAACACACCTGATGATTATGCACACGCTTTGTGGTTTTCTGCGCCTGTCCAGAAGTTCTGGCTTGAAGTCTGTGAGGACCTATCAACATGGCTAAAGTGTAGCATCCCTGCATGCCCCACACTGTGCATACTGGGTGACTTAGACAACATCAACATGGAAATTAACTCAGCACACATGGTTGTCACAGTGTTATGTATCGCAAAGAAAACTATTCTCATGAACTGGAAAGCGAAGAACAACCTGTGTATTAACCAGTTTAGAAATTTTCTTTTAGATTATATTAGCATGGAAACAATGTCTGCCTCCTCAAAACATCAATTGGCTGAATTTCATTCTCTCTGGTCCCCTCTGATTAGTTTTATCACATAGTGGTGGTGGTGGGTTGCTGGGTGATGGTGGGTCTCAGGCCCGGGCTGCTGCAACTGGTGTGACCGGGTGGTTTGTTTGTTTGTTTTTTGTAGAGGTCCTCCTGGGTGGGATTGGGTTGAGTGGGGTGGGGCGGGATGGGTACCTTCTGGGGGTACAGTAGCTCCCGGAATATGGTCGCTGCAGGCCCCGAGCCTGGTGGACATCAGGCCCTCCTGCCCATTGTTGGCTCCCAGGTAGCGGGGATGCCTATTGCAGCCAGTCCCTGGCTGCCCTCTCTGGGGGAGAGTAGCTCCCCCGGTATATATCCCCATACCCCTCTCCCTTCTGGCTCCTGTACACAGCACACACTCACACATGAAGGGTTTTGGGGGCGTGTGTGTTCGGTGGGGTGTAGTGGATGGGGCCACGTAGGTGGTCCCCTTTGGTTGCACTCTGCAGTTCCCTGCCCCTGTTTTAATTACACCTTAGACATTACTACTTATCAAACACACTCACACACACACATTAGGTCTTGGGGGGTGGTTACACTGAGTGGCATCTGGTGGGCGGGGCTCTTTGGGTATGTAGGCTGCCCAGAGTGCCGCGCTCCCTGTTCTACAAGTTTGGCTGCCCCTCAATTTTAATTGCTCACTATTAGAAAATATTGAAGAGCCAGAAGGGTGAGGGGAGGGGTCTTCTTCGCACACCCCTGCTTCCTGGTGTCTGCTCGGGGCAGGAGGGGCCAGGAGGATTAATTAATTGTTCTGCTGGTTCGGGGTCTGTGGTGGCTGGGGGTTGCTGGCCTCTTGGTGTGCCCGCTGCACTACACCCCAGTAGAGTCGAGGGAGGTAGGATGTGTGGATGTGTGGATGTATGGGACGTGAAAGTGTGTGTGGTAATGATTGGGCCTGGATCTGGGACTTGCTGTCGCCTGGCCTGCCTGTGTTTCTCCCGATGGGGCATCAGCGTTGCCTCTCCCCACTGCTCGCGACTTCACCCACTTGTGGGCACGTCTTGACTCCCAGGGCACTTGGCCAGGGGCGCTGGGGCAGGCGCTGACCCACTTTGTGGCTGTCTGGGGCGCTTGGCCCTCCTGGGTATTGGGTGGGGCCTCTGCCGGGGGGTTTGGGGGCGCTCGGGCTCCTGGGGCCCAGGTCCAGTGCACGGCCCATGTCTGGGCGGCTGGGGCCTGGCGGGGTCGGTGGGCTGTTGCCCCTGGTTCCCGGAGTGCCTCTGCCCTATGCTTATGGGGGCTCTTTCCGGGGGCTTCCTCTGCAGTCTTCTGGGTGGATGCGTGGTTGCCCCTGCGGTGGGCTGCCTGGGTTCTGTGCTCTGTGGGGGCTGCTGGTGGCCTGGGTCTTGTGGCCCTCTCTGCCTGCTTCTGATTGCTTGGGGGGGGGCTGTGGATTGTGGCCCTGTACGCTTATACACTCATAACTAAGCACGGTTATCATGTAGGTCCTGTGCCATGGGTGTTGCATGTTCTCACACACACACACACACATTCATTAGTCCAGTAGCATGGTCACTAAGCAGTTGATGTATTATCATGTCGTCTCAGGTCATCTATATCCACAGCTGTGTTGTATGCGATTGCCGCTTCTTGTGCTTGTTTTTGTTTGTTTGTGTGTTTGTTTTTTCTCTGCTTGTCTGCTTTCAGGTGCTCCTGGTGGCGCTAAGGCTGGATTCCCCTCATAGGCCATGGATTGTTGTCTGTTTTGTTTTTTACAGGTGTAGCAGCTGGTTGCCTGGTTTTTGTTTCTATTTTTTTTCTGTTTCCTCTTCTTTCCTCTTCTTCTTTCCTTGTCCCCCGGTCCGGTTCAGTTCAGTTCATGTCATATATTGTAAACAGAAATAAATAAATTGGCATCAAGGGGAGCTTTACATTTATAAAACTTCCCTTGGCAAAACAAATCTGTTTGGCATCAAAGGTATTCAGACTACAATTCTTCTGACATAATGCTGAACAGGACAAGGGGAAAAAAAAGTAAAGAAGACAGTTCTGCCGAAAGCCAGGGATAGACCTGTTCTAAGTTCTATACTTTTTAAAAGGGGCGTGTTTATCAACTATGGAATTAGAAGATTTACAAAAATGGTCAAGTGCTAGATCTTCATCTGGGATTTTAACAGTGTCATATAACTATTCAACAGATCAGTTAAAAAAAAGCCTGCTCATGGAGATGTTTCAGGATCTGGATACCAAGCGTGGACCTAATGTTTTCATTTTTGCAATTCTGATACAGGCTATTGAGCAGTGATAATTAACACCAAGTTCAGATACTGCGGATTTTCTACCTTTGATTTGCTAAGATTGAGCCAATCAGGGACAACCTTGAAGGATCTCTTTGGTTTTGTAGGATCTGTAATTACCTGAGAAAGGTTGATATTGGTACACACCTTTTTTAAATGATCAGAGGCAGAGTTCAACTTGTTTAAATTAAAATTGCCACACAGAGATTGGGTTTAGGCCACATGCACACAGAATGACATCAACAAATATAAGAAATATTAAACATTTACACATAGATTTTTGAATATATGTAGAGGAATGATACTTTGAAATGTGCTCATTGCGGAGTTATGATCAGTTGAGTAATGAAGGTTGAACTATTCTGGGAAAGAGGTTCTATTCCCAGCATCATGATGGACACTCCTGATATAGAAGGTTTCAGGAATATTTACCTGGGTGTACGTTTAAACAGAGATGAGAAAATTGCGATAAATAATTGTTTGTTTGTTTGTTAGTATGTATATGAATGTTATGTGTATAAACTGTGTTGAGTTATAGTTACTCAGTAGTGTCTCAGTGAAACAACCAACGGGGGAAGCCTTGCGGTGACAACAAAAGCAGTGTTTTACTGATCAGTCAAGTTGCTCCAGTGTACTCCATACAAACTGGTTAGCTACTGAAGGGATAGAAAATGGGGAATACTTGTTTTAAAGCAAACAAGGAATTAGATGGGAAAAATACATGTTTTAACGGGACCCAGACAATATTAAATACTCAGACAGATGGGAGAAGAAGTGTAGTTTTGTAGGAAATCACAAAATTATTACATAGAATTAGTGAAATCAATTGAAGAATGCCTTTCTGAAGAGCTGTTTACCACAGATGAGCAGCTTTGCGACCAAGCACATTGTAGATCGCTTTACTGCCAAAATGATCTAATTTAATGGATTGGTTTAGACATGCATAACAGCATTTTAAGAACAAAGAGAGAAACAAAAAGGGACAACGCTTCATGGTGGAAGGTGATGTATAAATAACTGTGTATATGATGAAGGGGGTGGCAACACCCATTCCGAAATCCCGCCATTCCGACATCCCGCTATTCCGACATCCCACCATTCCGACATACCACCATTCCGACATACCACCATTCCGACATGCAAACGTCCCACCATTCCGACATCCCACCATTGCGACATCCCACTATTCTGACGTTCAAATGTCCCACCATTCCGACAAGGCTTTCCGTATAAGGAAATGTGTGTTACTCAACAGGTGAGTCCCTTCTTTCTGTTCATGCAATTTATATGTTTAACACATGTTTATAGACAAGCGTTATTAAAAACACAAAGTCTCGGCAACTGGAGGAGGAGAAGCAGTCCGCGGTGGTTTTCAATCACACACTCCAATGCCACTTGTTTCAACTTCCGAAAATTTAATCCAGGAAAAAAAGGCTTACAAACATGGACCAAAACGGCTCCATAACACGCACAAGAATCCAAAAGAAACGAAAGTTAACTAAAAGAAAGCAAATAAACAGTATGAAGTGGTCAAAATTGGTTTTACGCATGCCTATGTGCGTCTGGCACATGCGTCTTCGGGCTCTCCCACGTTGGTTTGTGGATGAAAGCTATATGTTCAGCTGTAATGTCATGTAAAAACAATCTCTACATGACATTTACTCCCAGGTGTGACCAGTTTAGGTCCTTAAGATATCAACAGGCTGTATAAAGCTACAACCGTTGCGGCTGTGTGTTTGTGCCAAATGCGCAAAACCCATCCGCGCTTCCCAAAATTGGAGTGAGTACTCATAAATCACGTGAATAACATGAATAAACGGTTTTACTGCATTTTGTTGTGTTTTATACGTTCTATGCTGTCATTTCTCTCTTCTCCTATTGGCAAGGCAAGGCAGAGTGCTCGCAACTGTGTCCTGTGCAGTAGCCGTGATATCTGTAATTGCAATTATTACTTTTGCATATGATGACAGCGTGCAAAAGACGCATGGGCTCTGTGGAGAGCTCCGCTCCAGCTGGCTGCTGTGACAGCTCACTGACACTGTATTTCTGCTTAATCAGTTTCAGTCTCGCCAGAGTTACATTAATATCTGTATTTTTATATTTGAAATTCAGGGGATTTTGATAATAGATTATTAAAGTTTGTTTGCGAGGCTGTGGCCTCTGCATGTGCAAAGCTTGTGCGCCAAACTTTAGGGCGTATTTGCGCCGGCATATTATTAGTGCAAAATGTTTTGGGTAAAAAATAGGCTATTAAAAGGAACTGTCGGAATGGCGGTATGTTAAAAAAAAAAAAAAAACATACCGCCATTCCGACCATAGGAGGAAAAAAGTGTCGGAATGGTGGGACGTTTGATAAAAAATTAAGTGTCGCCATTCCGACAATTGGAGACCCATGTCGGAATGGCGAGATGTCGGAATGGCAGCATGTAACCATGATGAAGGAGAGACCATTTGAGCAGCACAGCCATTTCGCAGCACAGGGACAGCAATCCAAGTTACAGGATCTCCCACGTGGTATCACCTGTCACATTGTGTCAAGGTATCAAAAGAAGAAAAAATCACCAAACTCAAGGACAAAAAGACAAAGACTCCGGTGAACGAAGACAGAGGACTGACAAACCAGAAATACAAAATGATTCTCGATATCAAGATCCAGAAGAAGAGGCTAACAATGCCATGAACACTTACGATGCTGGGAATGATGCCAGCAATGAACAGAGAAGAAGATTCAGTGTCATCAATCTGCATTACGTGCCTCTAATGAGGGGGTGAATATAGAATCCTCAACGATTACAACGTCTCTGGGAACTGTGACAACAACAAGGTTTAAACCATTTTGATATATATTGTAACCTATTGTCTAAGGAATAGTGCTGAAAATGAGGTAAATCTAATCCACCACTGTCCTTGGTCTTCTGTAGGGTTTTTAAACTAATACGTGGTGGTTTGTTTTTCCACAGAAATTTGGAGATGCATGAATCTAGTGACTTAAACCAAGTAGCAGATGGTTTTATGGGGATCATTGAGAACAAATAGTTAACTTTTGGTAGTATCATAATTTTAATGGATGTAACTCTCCCCATAAGTGATATAGGTAAGGACTTCCAACGAGAGATCGTCCTCTACTGTCTTTAATAATTGCACATAATTTAGCTTTGTTAGCTCTGAGAGCCTGGAGGAAATGTTTATGCCTAAATATCTAATATTTCCTGACTGTAAAGTGATCGCAGGTATATTATGGACCCTACAGTTAATGGGCAGAACTGTGGTCTTAGACCAGTTGATAGAGTAGTCAGAAAGTGCTGAGAATTTATTTATGAGTGTGATCGTGTGACTGAGAGACGTCTGTGAGTTCTGAAGGAAAAGTAATACATCATCAGCATAAAGACTTATTTTATGCTCAATATTTTGGGATTAATTACTCACAAACGGGTAAGAAAAGGTAGTATTGCCAGACCATACATGATCAAAACAGGGAGCGGAGGTGGTTCAGCTGCAAGGTGTGAATGTCTGACTATAGTTTGTAAAAAGCGGGTAAGATAAGGTGCGAATGCCCGACAATGTAAGATCAAAAGAGGGAGCGGAGGTTTTTGGCTACAAGAAGGTTTGAATGTCCGACCATAGTTTGTAAAAAGCGGGTAAGAAAAGGTTACCATACATCATCAAAAGCAGGAGTGGATGTGTTCGGCTACAAGAAGATTTGAATGTCCATCAATAATTGCTTTAAAACATGAAAGAAAATTTTCGAATATCAAACCGCACATGATCATAAGCGGGAGAGGAGTTGTTCAGCTGCAAGAAGGTGTGAATGTCCACCCATAATTACTGAAAAATGGGTAAGAAAAGGTGAAAATGCCCAACCATACATCATCAAAAGCAGGAGTGGATGTGTTCGGCTACAAGAAGGTTTGAATGTCCGACCATAGTTTGTAAAAAGCGGGTAAGAAAAGGTTCGAATGCCCGAACATAGACCATCAAAAGAGGGAGCGGAGGTGTTCCGCTGTAAGAAGGTGTAAATGTCCGACCATAGTTGGTAAAAAGCGGGTAAGAAAAGGTTAAAATACCCGACTGTACACAACCAATAGCGGGAGCGGAGTTGTTTGGCTACAAGAAGGTGTGAAAGTCTGACCACGGTTTGTAAAAAGCGGGTAAGAAAAGGTTCGAATGCCCGAATATATACCATCAAAAGTGGAAGTGGATGTGTTCGGCTGCAAGAAGGTCTGAACGTCCGACCAAAGTTTGTAAAAAGCAGTTAAGAAAAGGTTCGAATATCCAACCAAACATAATCAAAAGCGGGAGCAGAGCTGTTCGACTGCAAGTAGGTGTGAATGTCAGATCATAATTTGCAAAAAGCTGATGAGAAAGGGTGAGAATGCCCGGCTATACACCATCAAATGCGGGAGCGGAAGTGTTCGGCTGTGAGTAGGTGTGAATCTCCGAGCATAGTTTGTAAAAAGGGGGTAAGAATAGGTTCGAATGCCCGAACATACACTATCAAAACAGGGAGCTGAGGTGGCTCAGCTGCAAGGTGTGAATGTCTGACTATAGTTTGTAAATAAGGTGCGAATGCCCAACAATGTATAATCAAAAGAGGGAGCGGAGGTTTTCGGCTACAAGGTTTGAATGTCCGACCATAGTTTGTAAAAAGCGGGTAAGAAAAGGTTCAAATGCCTGACTATACACCATCAAAAGCGGGAGCAGAGGTGTTCCGCTGTAAGACGGTGTGAATGTCCGACCATATTTGGTAAAAAGCGGGTAAGAAAAGGTTAAAACACCCGACTGTACACAATCAATAGCGGGAGAGGAGGTGTTCAGCTGCAAGAAGGTGTGAATGTCCACCCATAATTACTGAAAAATGGGTAAGAAAAGGTGCGAATGCCAAACCATACATTATCAAAAGCAGGTGTGAATGTCAGATCATAATTTGCAAAAAGCTGATGAGAAAGGGTGAGAATGCCCGACTATACACCATCAAATGCGGGAGCGGAGTTGTTCGGCTGTGAGTAAGTGTGAATCTCCGACCATAATTGCTGAAAAATGTGTTAGAAAAGGTAAGAATGCCGGTCCATACATCATCATAAGCGGGAGAGGTGGTGTTCGGCTGCAAGTAGGTGTGAATGTCCAGCCATAATTACTAACAAACGGGTAAGAAAAGGTAGTATTGCCAGACCATACATGATCAAAACAGGGAGCGGAGGTGGTTCAGCTGCAAGAAGGTGTGAATGTCCGACTAAAGTTCAAATATATTAACAAAAGCGGGAGGAGAGGTCTTTGGATGAGAGTGGTTGAGAATTTCCAACCATAATCTATAAAATGCGGTGAAAAAAAAGGTGTGATAGAACACTAAAAGGTGGAGCGGAAGTGTTCGGCTGCAAGAAGGTGTGAATGTCCGACTATATTTGGTGAAAAGCAGGTGAAGCAAGGTCTGAATGCCCAACCTTACATCATCAAAAGCGAGATCAGAGGTGTTTGGCTGCATGAAGGCCATAGTTTGCCAAAAGCGGGTAAGCTGCGAATGACCGACTAAATATCAACAAAAGGTCTTCGGATGAAACTGGGTGTGAATATCCCACCACACAAGTATGGTGGAGAGGAAGCTGTGAACAGCCGACCATAGTTGGCAAAAAGAGGGTGAGAAAAGGTGCGAATGTCCAACCATACATGATCAAAACAGGGAGCGGAGGTGTTTGGCTGTGACAAGGTGTGAATGTCCACCCAAAATTAATGAAAAGTGGGCAACAAGTAGGTTTGAATGCCCAACCATACATCATCAAAAGCAGGAGTGGATGTGTTCGGCTACAAGAAGGTTTGAATGTCCGACCATAGTTTGTAAAAAGCGGGTAAGAAAAGGTTCGAATGCCCAAACATACACCATCAAAAGAGGGAGCGGAGGTGTTCCGCTGTAAGAAGGTGTGAATGTCCGACCATAGTTGGTAAAAAACGGGTAAGAAAAGGTTAAAATACCCGACTGTACACAATCAATAGCGGGAGCGGATGTGTTTGGCTACAAGAATGTGTGACAGTCCGACCATGGTTTGTAAAAAACGGGTAAGAAAAGGTGCGAATGCCCGACAATGTATGATCAAAAGAGGGAGCGGAGGTTTCGGCTACAAGAAGGTTTGAATGTCCGACCATAGTTTGTAAAAAGCGGGTAAGAAAAGGTTCAAATGCCTGACTATACACCATCAAAAGCGGGAGCGGAGGTGTTCGGCTACAAGAAGGTGTGAAAGTTCAACCATGGTTTGTAAAAAGCTGCTAAGAAAAGGTTCGAATGCCCGAATATATACCATCAAAAGCGGAAGCGGAGGTGTTCGGCTGCAAGAAGGTGTGAACGTCCGACCAAAGTTTGCAAAAAGCAGTTAAGAAAAGGTTCCAATGCCCGAATATATACCATCAAAAGCGGGAGCAGAGCTGTTCGACTGCAAGTAGGTGTGAATGTCCAGCCATAATTACTCACGAACGGGTAAGAAAAGGTAGTATTGCCAGACCATACATGATCAAAACAGGGAGCTGAGGTGGTTCAGCTGCAAGGTGTGAATGTCTGACTATAGTTTGTAAAAAGCGGGTAAGACAAGGTGTGAATGCCCGACTATACACAATCAAAAGCGGGAGCGGGAGGTTTTCAGCTGCAAATCCTTCACTCAAACCAAGTGAAAACTGCTTTGTCCTTCATATTTATCAATGTCTAGATCGACTTCAACAAAGAACAACATTGTACTTTGCAGTAAAGAAAGAGCAAATCAAAAGTTTTAGGAATCCGAGCATAAGCTTATTTTCATGAGTTCTGCACGATTATTGATTTTACTATAAATGAATGCTTTCACTCAAACTATGTTAAAACTGCTTTGTCCTTCATATTTATCAATGTCTAGATTGACTTCAACAAAGAACAACACTGGATTTTGCAGTAGAAGAAAGAGCAACACTGAAGGATCAGTAATCCGAGAATAAGCTTATTTTCATACGTTCTGCATGATTTGGGATTTTATGTATAAAATGAATTCCTTCACTCAAACCAAGTTAAAACTGCTTTGTCCTTCATATTTATCAATGTCTAGATCGACTTCAACAAAGAACAACATTGTATTTTGCAGTAGAAGAAAAAGCAACACTGAAGGATCAGGAATCCGAGAATAAGCTTCTTTTCATACGTTCTGCATGATTTGGGATTTTATGTATAAAATGAATTCCTTCACTCAAACCAAGTGAAAACTGCTTTGTCCTTCATATTTATCAATGTCTAGATTTACTTCAACAAAGAACAACGTATTTTGCAGTAGTAGAAAGAGCAACACTTGAAGGAACAGAAATCCGGGAATAAGCTTATTTTCATACGTTCTGCATGATTTGGGATTTTATGTATAAAATGAATTCCTTCACTCAAACAAAGTGGAAACTGCTTTGTCCTTCATATTTATCAATGTCTATATCGATTTCAACAAAGAACAAGGCTGTATAGGAAAGGCAGTATAGGAAAGAGCAACCCTGGAGGATCAGGAATCCGAGAATAAGCTTACTTTCATGAGTCCTGCACGATTTCGGATTTTCCTATAAAATTAATTGCTTTGCTCAAACCAAGTTAAAATTGCTTTGTCCTTCATAGTTATCCATGTCTAAAATGTATCAAGCATAAAGTTCCTCATATTACCCTGAATGAGAAAGAAGCATCCCTTTGGTTGAGCAATACGTTCCTTTTGTTAATATATTTGGATTTTAGTTGGACATTCACCCCTTTTTGCAGCTAAACCACCTCCGCTCCCTGTTTTGATCATGTATGGTCTGGCAATACTACATTTTCTTACCCGTTTGTGAGTAATTATGGCTGGATATTCACACCTACTTGCAGCTGAACACAATCTCTCTCGCTTTTAATTATGTTTGGATATTCGAACCTTTTCTTTACTGCTTTTTGCCAACTTTGGTCGGACGTTCACACCTTCTTGCAGCCGAACACCTCCGCTTCCGCTTTTGATGGTATATATTCGGGCATTCGAACCTTTTCTTACCAGCTTTTTACAAACGATGGTTGGACTTTCACACCTTCTTGTAGCCGAACAACTCCGCTCCCGCTATTGATTGTGTACAGTCGGGTATTTGAACCTTTTCTTACCCGCTTTTTACCAACTATGGTCGGACATTCACACCGACTTACAGCGGAACATCTCCGCTCCCGCTTTTGATGGTGTATAGTCAGGCATTTGAACCTTTTCTTACCCGCTTTTTACAAACTATGGTCGGACATTCAAACCTTCTTGTAGCCAAAAACCTCCGCTCCCTCTTTTGATCATACATTGTCGGGCATTCGCATCTTTTCTTACCCGTTTTTTACAAACCATGGTCGGACTTTCACACATTCTTGTAGCCAAACACATCCGCTCCCGCTATTGATTGTGTACAGTCGGGTATTTTAACCTTTTCTTACCCACTTTTTACGAACTATGGTCGGACATTCACACCGTCTTACAGCGGAACATCTCCGCTCCCGCTTTTGATGGTGTATAGTCAGGCATTTGAACCTTTTCTTACCCGCTTTTTACAAACTATGGTCGGAAATTCAAACCTTCTTGTAGCCGAAAACCTCTGCTCCCTCTTTTGATTATACATTGTCGGGCATTCGCACCTTATCTTACCCGCTTTTTACAAACTATAGTCAGACATTCACACCTTGGTGCTTAACCACCTCAGCTCCCTGTTTTGATCATGTATGGTCTGGCAATACTACCTTTTCTTACCCGTTTGTGAGTAATTATGGCAGGACATTCACAGCTACTTGCAGTCTAACAGCTCTGCTCCCGCTTTTGATTATGTTTGGTTGGATATTCGAACCTTTTCTTACCCACTTTTTACCAACTATGGTCGGACATTCACACCTTCTTACAGCGGAACACCTCCACTCCCTCTTTTGATGGTGTATGTTTGGGCATTCGAACCTTTTCTTACCCGCTTTTTACAAACTATGCTCGGACATTGAAACCTTCTTGTAGCCGAACACATCCACTCCTTCTTTTGATGATGTATGCTTGGGCATTCAAACCTACTTGTTGCCCGCTTTTCATTAATTTTGGGTGGACATTCACACCTTGTCACAGCCAAACACCTCCGCTCCCTGTTTTGATCATGTATGGTTGGACATTCGCACCTTGTCTCACCCGCTTTTTGCAAACTATGGTCGGCTGTTCACAGCTTCCTCTCCACCATACTTGTATGGTGGGATATTCACACCCACTTGCATCCGAAGACCTTTTGTTGATATTTAGTCGGTCATTCGCAGCTTACCCGCTTTTTACAAACTATAGTCAGACATTCACACCTTGGTGCTGAACCACCTCAGCTCCCTGTTTTGATCATGTATGGTCTGGCCATTCTACCTTTTCTTACCCGTTTGTGAGTAATTATGGCTGGACATTCACACCTACTTGCAGTCGAACAGCTCTGCTCCAACTTTTGATTATGTTTGGTTGGATATTCGAACCTTTTCTTAACTGCTTTTTACAAACTTTGGTCGGACGTTCACACCTTCTTGCAGCCGAACACCTCCGCTTCCGCTTTTGATGGTATATATTCGGGCATTCGAACCTTTTCTTAGCAGCTTTTTACAAACCATGGTTGGACTTTCACACCTTCTTGTAGCCGAACAACTCCGCTCCCGCTATTGATTGTGTACAGTCGGGTATTTTAACCTTTTCTTACCCGCTTTTTACCAACTATGGTCGGACATTCACACCGTCTTACAGCGGAACACCTCCGCTCCCGCTTTTGATGGTGTATTGTCAGGCATTTGAACCTTTTCTTACCCGCTTTTTACAAACTATGGTCGGACATTCAAACCTTCTTGTAGCCAAAAACCTCCGCTCCCTCTTTTGATCATACATTGTCGGGCATTCGCACCTTTTCTTAACCGTTTTTTACAAACCATGGTCGGACTTTCAAACCTTCTTGTAGCCCAACACATCCACTCCTGCTTTTGATGATGTATGTTTGGGCATTCGCACCTTTTCTTACCCATTTTTCAGTAATTGTGGGTGGACATTCACACCTTCTTGCAGCTGAACACCTCCTCTCCCGCTTATGATGGTGTATAGTCGAGCTTTCAAGCCTTTTCTTACCCGGTTTTTACAAATTATAGTTGGACATTCAGACCTTCTTACAGCCGAAAACCTCCACTCCCTCTTTTGATCATACATTGTCGGGCATTAGCACCTTTTCTTACCCGCTTTTTACAAACCATAGTCGGACTTTCACATCTTTTAGTAGCCGAACAACTCCGCTCCCGCTATTGATTGTGTACAGTCGGGTATTTTAACCTTTTCTTACCCGCTTTTTACCAACTATGGTCGGACATTCACACCTTCTTACAGCGGAACACCTCCGCTCCCTCTTTTGATGGTGTATGTTCGGGCAGTCAAACCTTTTCTTACCTGCTTTTTACAAACTATGGTCAGACATTCAACCCTTCTTGGAGCCGAACACATCCACTCCTGCTTTTGATTATGTATAGTTGGTCATTCGCACCTTTTCTTACCCATTTTTCATTAATTATGGGTGTACATTCACACCTTCTTGCAGCCGAACACCTCCGCTCCCTCTTTTGATCATACATTTTCGGGCATTCGCACCTTTTCTTACCCGTTTTTTACAAACCATGGTCGGACTTTCACACCTTTTAGTAGCCGAACAACTCCGCACCCGCTACTGATTGTGTACAGTCGGGTATTTTAACCTTTTCTTACCCGTTTTTTACCAACTATGGTCGGACATTAACACCTTCTTACAGCGGAACACCTCCGCTCCCTCCTTTGATGGTGTATGTTCGGGCATTCGAACCTTTTCTTACCCGCTTTTTACAAACTATGGTCAGACGTTCAAACCTTCTTGTAGCCGAAAATATCCACTCCTGCTTTTGATGATGTATGGTTGGGCATTCGAACCTACTTGTTGCCCGCTTTTCATTAATTATGGGTGGACATTCACACCTTGTCTAAGCCAAACACCTCCGCTCCCTGTTTTGATCATGTATGGTTTGACATTCGCACCTTTGCTTACCTTCTTTTTATACTGATTGCTCAAGATTAAGTTGTTCTTTCTCAAACTACAAAATTTTTTTAATTGTTGAAACTTGATTTGAAGTGGATAAATAAGGAAGACAAACAGTGTTAAGTCAGGCTGATAGCAATTAATTTTATAGCAAAATCTGTATTTCGTCATTTGTCGAGAGATGCTTATTGCTGAAGAAGTTCTTTCTCATTCTACAAAGTACAACGTTGTTTATCATTGAAACTTGATTAGACATGAATAAATATGAAGGACAAAGCAGTCTTAACTTGGTTTGAGTTAAGGAATTCGTTTTATAGGAGAATCCGAATTCGTGCATAACTCGTAAAATAGAGCTTATTTTCGGAATTCTAAAGAATGAGTCTGGTTCTTTCTCATAATACAAAGTTTGTTGTTTATTGTTGAAACTTCATCAGACCGTTAGATATAGTCGGACTCACCTCGACGCACGGCTTGGGATCTGGAACCAGTACTCTTGAGAGGGGTTGGACTCTCTTCCACTCTGGAGTTGCCCGTGGTGAGAGGCGCAGAGCAGGTGTGGGCATACTTATTGCCCCCCGGCTGTGTGCCAGTACATTGGGGTTTACCCCAGTGAACGAGAGGGTAGCCTCCCTCCGCCTTGGGTGGGGGGACGAGTCCTGACTGTTGTTTGTGCCTATGCGCCAAACAGCAGTTCAGAGTACCTACCCTTTTTGGAGTCTCTGGGGGAGGCACTGGAGAATGCTCCTACCGGAGACTCCCTCATTCTGCTGGGGGACTTCAATGCTCACGTGGGCAATGACAGTGAGACCTGGAGGGGTGTGATTGGGAGGAACGGCCCCCCCGATCTGAATCAGAGTGGTGTTATGTTGTTGGACTTCTGTGCCAGTCATAGACTGTCCATAACGAACATCATGTTCAGGCATAAGGGTGTCCATATGTGCACTTGGCACCAGGACACCCTTGGCCGCAGTTCGATGATCGACTTTGTGGTTGTATCATCGGACTTGCGGCCGTATGTCCTGGACACTGGGTGAAGAGAGGGGCGGAGCTGTCAACTGATCACCAACTGGTGGTGAGTTGGCTCCGCTGGTGGGGGAGGATGCCGATCAGACCTGGCAGGCCCAAACGTATTGTGAGGGTCTGCTGGGAGCGTTTGTCAGAATCCCCCGTCAGAAGGAGCTTTAACTCCCACCTCCGGCAGAGCTTCAACCATATTTGAGGTGGGGGACATTGAGTCCGAATGGGCCATGTTCCGTGACTCCATTGCCGAGGCAGCTGGTCGGAGTTGTGGCCGTAAGGTGGTCGGTGCCTGTCGTGGCGGCAACCCTCGAACCTGCTGGTGGACACCAGTGGTGAGGGAAGCCGTCAAGCTGAAGAAGGAGTCCTATCGGGCCTTTTTGGCCAGTGGGACCCTGGAAGAAGCTGATAGGTACCGACGGGCCAGACGGGCCACGGCTTCGGCGGTTGCTAAGGCAAAAACTCGGGCCTGGGAGGAGTTCGGTGAGACCATGGAGAACGATTTCCGGACGGCCTCGAAAAGATTCTGGTCCACCATCCGGCGTCTCAGGGGGGGGGAAGCGGCTCACAGTCAACACTGTTTACAGTGGGGACGGGGCTTTGCTGACCTCAACTAGGGATGTTGTGAGTCGGTGGGGGGAGTACTTCGAGGAACTCCTCAATCCTACCAACACGTGCTCGGAAGAGGCAGAGTCGGAGAGCTCGGAGACGGGGCCTCCCATTTCTGGGGCTGAGGTTGCCGAGGTGGTTAAAAAGCTCCTCGGTGGCAAGGCCCCGGGGGTGGATGAGGTCCGTCCTGAGTTTCTCAAGGCTCTGGATGTTGTAGGGCTGTCTTGGCTGACACGCCTCTGCAGTATCGCGTTGACATCGGGGACAGTCCCTCTGGACTGGCAGATTGGGGTGGTGGTCCCCCTCTTTAAAAAGGGGGACCGGAGGGTGTGTTCCAACTATAGGGGTATCACACTCCTCAGCCTCCCTGGTAAGGTCTATTCGGGGGTATTGGAGAGGAGGATCCGTCGGATAATCGAGCCTCGGATTCAGGAGATGCAGTGTGGCTTTCGTCCTGGCCGTGGAACAGTGGACCAGCTCTATACCCTCGGCAGGATCCTGGAGGGTGCATGGGAGTTCGCCCAACCAGTCTACATGTGTTTTGTGGACTTGGAGAAAGCGTTCGACCGTGTCCCTCGTGGAGTCCTGTGGGGGGTGCTCCGGGAATATGGAGTGCCGGACCCCTTGATAGGGGCCGTTCGGTCTCTGTATGACCGGTGCCAGAGTTTGGTCCGCATTTCCGGCAGTAAGTCGGATACGTTTCCGGTGAGAGTTGGACTCCGTCAGGGCTGCCCTTTGTCACCGATTCTGTTCCTAACTTTTATGGACAGAATTTCTAGGCGGAGCCAGGGCGTTGAGGGTGTCCCATTTGGCGACCTCAGAATCGGGTCTCTGCTTTTTGCAGATGATGTGGTTCTGTTAGCGTCGTCAGGCCGTGACCTTCAGCTCTCACTGGAGTGATTCGCAGCCGAGTGTGAAGCGGCTGGGATGAGAATCAGCACCTCCAAATCCGAGACTATGGTTCTCAGCCGGAAAAGGGTGGAATGCTCTCTCCGGGTCGGGAATGAGATCCTTCCCCAAGAGGAGGAGTTCAAGTATCTCGGGGTCTTGTTCACGAGTGACGGACGAATGGAGCGGGAGATTGACGGGCGGATCGGTGCGGCGCCTGCAGTGTTGCAGGCTCTGCACCGACCCGTCGTTGTGAAGAGGGAGCTGAGCCAGAAGGCGAAGCTCTCTACTTACTGGTCAATCTACGTTCCCATCCTCACCTATGGTCACGAGTTGTGGGTAGTGACCGAAAGAACAAGATCGTGAATACAAGCGGCCGAAATGGGTTTCCTCCGCAGGGTGTCTGGGCTCTCCCTTAGAGATAGGGTGAGAAGCTCAGTCATCCGGGAGGGGCTCGGAGTAGAACCGCTGCTCCTCCGCATTGAGAGGAGTCAGATGAGGTGGCTCGGGCATCTGGTTAGGATGCCCCCTGGGCGCCTCCCTGGGGAGGTGTTCCGGGCACGTCCCACTGGGAGGAGACCCCGGGGGAGACCCAGGACACGTTGGAGAGACTATGTCTCTCGGCTGGCCTGGGAACGCCTCGGGGGCCCCCCGGAAGAGCTGGAGGAAGTGGCCGGGGACAGAGACGTCTGGGTTTCTCTGCTCAAGCTGCTGCTCCCGCGACCCGACCCCCGGATAAGCGGCAGATGATGGATGGATGGATGGATATATCCTCCACCGACCAGACTTACAACCCCCGACTAGGGTAGCAGAATTTCTAAGCATCTGTACCCCAAATCTACTATCAAAAATATATAAATTATTGTCTAAGATAGATGACACAATGTCTCTTCCATCCTCAAAATTGGAGGCAGATTTATCCATCAGTTCTGGTCATAGCTTCTAACCACAAATATGTTTGAACACCTTCATAAAGACTCGAAATCCTAATTTACAGCTCATACAATACAAAATCCTTCATAGAACACACTATACAGGACAAAGGATGTTCAGGATGGGTCTAACACACTCAAACATCTGCTCACATTGCACAGATAACACACCTGATGATTATGCACACGCTTTGTGGTTTTCTGCGCCTGTCCAGAAGTTCTGGCTTGAAGTCTGTGAGGACCTATCAACATGGCTAAAGTGTAGCATCCCTGCATGCCCCACACTGTGCATACTGGGTGACTTAGACAACATCAACATGGAAATTAACTCAGCACACATGGTTGTCACAGTGTTATGTATCGCAAAGAAAACTATTCTCATGAACTGGAAAGCGAAGAACAATCTGTGTATTAACCAGTTTAGAAATTTTCTTTTAGATTATATTAGCATGGAAACAATGTCTGCCTCCTCAAAACATCAATTGGCTGAATTTCATTCTCTCTGGTCCCCTCTGATTAGTTTTATCACATAGTGGTGGTGGTGGGTTGCTGGGTGATGGTGGGCCTCAGGCCCGGGCTGCTGCGACTGGTGTGACCGGGTGGTTTGTTTGTTTGTTTTTTGATGTTGTTTGTTTGTTTTTTGTAGAGGTCCTCCTGGGTGGGGTTGGGTTGAGTGGGGTGGGGCGGGATGGGTACCTTCTGGGGGTACAGTAGCTCCCGGAATATGGTCGCTGCAGGCCCCGAGCCTGGTGGACATCAGGCCCTCCTGCCCATTGTTGGCTCCCAGGTAGCGGGGATGCCTATTGCAGCCAGTCCCTGGCTGCCCTCTCTGGGGGAGAGTAGCTCCCCCGGTATATATCCCCATACCCCTCTCCCTTCTGGCTCCTGTACACAGCACACACTCACACATGAAGGGTTTTGGGGGCGTGTGTGTTCGGTGGGGTGTAGTGGATGGGGCCACGTAGGTGGTCCCCTTTGGTTGCACTCTGCAGTTCCCTGCCCCTGTTTTAATTACACCTTAGACATTAGTACTTATCAAACACACTCACACACACACATTAGGTCTTGGGGGGTGGTTACACTGAGTGGCATCTGGTGGGCGGGGCTCTTTGGGTATGTAGGCTGCCCAGAGTGCCGCGCTCCCAGTTCTACAAGTTTGGCTGCCCCTCAATTTTAATTGCTCACTATTAGAAAATATTGAAGAGCCAGAAGGGTGAGGGGAGGGGTCTTCTTCGCACACCCCTGCTTCCTGGTGTCTGCTTGGGGCAGGAGGGGCCAGGAGGATTAATTAATTGTTCTGCTGGTTCGGGGTCTTTGGTGGCTGGGGGGTTGCTGGCCTCCTGGTGTGCCCGCTGCACTACACCCCAGCAGAGTCGAGGGAGGTAGGATGTGTGGATGTGTGGATGTATGGGACGTGAAAGTGTGTGTGGTAATGATTGGGCCTGGATCTGGGACTTGCTGTCGCCTGGCCTGCCTGTGTTTCTCCCGATGGGGCATCAGCGTTGCCTCTCCCCACTGCTCGCGACTTCACCCACCTGTGGGCACGTCTTGACTCCCAGGGCACTTGGCCAGGGGCGCTGGGGTAGGCGCTGACCCACTTTGTGGCTGTCTGGGGCGCTTGGCCCTCCTGGGTATTGGGTGGGGCCTCTGCCGGGGGGTTTGGGGGCGCTCGGGCTCCTGGGGCCCAGGTCCAGTGCACGGCCCATGTCTGGGCGGCTGGGGCCTGGCGGGGTCGGTGGGCTGTTACCCCTGGTTCCCGGAGTGCCTCTGCCCTATGCTTATGGGGGCTCTTTCCGGGGGCTTCCTCTGCAGTCTTCTGGGTGGATGCGTGGTTGCCCCTGCAGTGGGCTGCCTGGGTTCTGTGCTCTGTGGGGGCTGCTGGTGGCCTGGGTCTTGTGGCCCTCTCTGCCTGCTTCTGATTGCTTGGGGGGGGGGGCTGTGGATTGTGGCCCTGTACGCTTATACACTCATAACTAAGCACGGTTATCATGTAGGTCCTGTGCCATGGGTGTTGCATGTTCTCACACACACACACACACATTCATTAGTCCAGTATTATGGTCACTAAGCAGTTGATGTATTATCATGTCATCTCAGGTCATCTATATCCACAGCTGTGTTGTATGCGATTGCCGCTTCTTGTGCTTGTTTTTGTTTGTGTGTGTTTTTTCTCTGCTTGTCTGCTTTCAGGTGCTCCTGGTGGCGCTAAGGCTGGATTCCCCTCATAGGCCATGGATTGTTGTCTGTTTTGTTTTTTACAGGTGTAGCAGCTGGTTGTCTGGTTTTTGTTTCTATTTTTGTTGTTTCCTCTTCTTTCCTCTTCTTCTTTCCTTGTCCCCCGGTCCGGTTCAGTTCAGTTCATGTCATATATTGTAAACAGAAATAAATAAATGGGCATCAAGGGGAGCTTTACATTTATAAAACTTCCCTTGGCAAAACAAATCTGTTTGGCATCAAAGGTATTCAGACTACAATTCTTCTGACATAATGCTGAACAGGACAAGGGGAAAAAAAAGTAAAGAAGACAGTTCTGCCGAAAGCCAGGGATAGACCTGTTCTAAGTTCTATACTTTTTAAAAGGGGCGTGTTTATCAACTATGGAATTAGAAGATTTACAAAAATGGTCAAGTGCTAGATCTTCATCTGGGATTTTAACAGTGTCATATAACTATTCAACAGATCAGTTAAAAAAAAGCCTGCTCATGGAGATGTTTCAGGATCTGGATACCAAGCGTGGACCTAATGTTTTCATTTTTGCAATTCTGATACAGGCTATTGAGCAGTGATAACTAACACCAAGTTCAGATACTGCGGATTTTCTACCTTTGATATGTTAAGATTGAGCCAATCAGGGACAACCTTGAAGGATCTCTTTGGTTTTGTAGGATCAGTAATTACCTGAGAAAGGTTGATATTGGTACACACCTTTTTTAAATGATCAGAGGCAGAGTTCAACTTGTTTAAATTAAAATTGCCACACAGAGATTGGGTTTAGGCCACATGCACACAGAATGACATCAACAAATATAAGAAATATTAAACATTTACACATAGATTTTTGAATACATGTAGAGGAATGATACTTTGAAATGTGCTAATTGCGGAGTTATGATCAGTTGAGTAATGAAGGTTGAACTATTCTAGGAAAGAGGTTTTATTCCCAGCATCATGATGGACACTCCTGATATAGAAGGTTTCGCTAACGCATTGGAATTGTTTTACTATTTTCATATGCATGTGCAATGAAGAATTGCTTGCTGCTGATAAATGCAAAGAAGAACAGCTTACACATAGATGCTCACATATAGGCTGCTGAATGCAATGAAGACCTGCTTATCAAGTAAAGTTCAATGTCAATGTGTAATATTCAATTAGGATTTGCAAAACAGTGAAGTTAAACAATGAATGGGTCCATAGTCGGTATGAGAAGACTACAGGAATATTTACCTGGGTGTACGTTCAAACAGAGATGAGAAAATTGCGATAAATAATTGTTTGTTTGTTTGTTAGTATGTATATGAATGTTATGTGTATAAACTGTGTTGAGTTATAGTTACTCAGTAGTGTCTCAGTGAAACAACCGACGGGGGAAGCCTTGCGGTGACAACAAAAGCAGTGTTTTACTGATCAGTCAAGTTGCTCCAGTGTACTCCATACAAACTGGTTGGCTACTGAAGGGATAGAAAATGGGGAATACTTGTTTTAAAGCAAACAAGGAATTAGATGGGAAAAATACATGTTTTAACGGGACCCAGACAATATTAAATACTCAGACAGATGGGAGAAGAAGTGTAGTTTTGTAGGAAATCACAAAATTATTACATAGAATTAGTGAAATCAATTGAAGAATGCCTTTCTGAAGAGCTGTTTACCACAGATGAGCAGCTTTGCGACCAAGCACATTGTAGATCGCTTTACTGCCAAAATGATCTAATTTAATGGATTGGTTTAGACATGCATAACAGCATTTTAAGAACAAAGAGAGAAACAAAAAGGGACAACGCTTCATGGTGGAAGGGGATGTATAAATAACTGTGTATATGATGAAGGGGGTGGCAACACCCATTCCGAAATCCCGCCATTCCGACATCCCGCTATTCCGACATCCCACCATTCTGACATACCACCATTCCGACATACCACCAATCCGACATGCAAACGTCCCACCATTCCGACATCCCACCATTGCGACATCCCGCTATTCTGACGTTCAAATGTCCCACCATTCCGACAAGGCTTTCCGTATAAGGAAATGTGTGTTACTCAACAGGTGAGTCCCTTCTTTCTGTTCATGCAATTTATATGTTTAACACATGTTTATAGACAAGCGTTATTAAAAACACAAAGTCTCGGCAACTGGAGGAGGAGAAGCAGTCCGCGGTGGTTTTCAATCACACACTCCAATGCCACTTGTTTCAACTTCCGAAAATTTAATCCAGGAAAAAAAGGCTTACAAACATGGACCAAAACGGCTCCATAACACGCACAAGAATCCAAAAGAAACGAAAGTTAACTAAAAGAAAGCAAATAAACAGTATGAAGTGGTCAAAATTGGTTTTACGCATGCCTATGTGCGTCTGGCACATGCGTCTTCGGGCTCTCCCACGTTGGTTTGTGGATGAAAGCTATATGTTCAGCTGTAATGTCATGTAAAAACAATCTCTACATGACATTTACTCCCAGGTGTGACCAGTTAGGTCCTTAAGATATCAACAGGCTGTATAAAGCTACAACCGTTGCGGCTGTGTGTTTGTGCCAAATGCGCAAAGCCCATCCGCGCTTCCCAAAATTGGAGTGAGTACTCATAAATCACGTGAATAACATGAATAAACGTTTTTATTGCATTTTGTTGTGTTTTATACGTTCTATGCTGTCATTTCTCTCTTCTCCTATTGGCAAGGCAAGGCAGAGTGCTCGCAACTGTGTCCTGTGCAGTAGCCGTGATATCTGTAATTGCAATTATTACTTTTGCATATGATGACAGCGTGCAAAAGACGCATGGGCTCTGTGGAGAGCTCCGCTCCAGCTGGCTGCTGTGACAGCTCACTGACACTGTATTTCTGCTTAATCAGTTTCAGTCTCGCCAGAGTTACATTAATATCTGTATTTTTATATTTGAAATTCAGGGGATTTTGATAATAGATTATTAAAGTTTGTTTGCGAGGCTGTGGCCTCTGCATGTGCAAAGCTTGTGCGCCAAACTTTAGGGCATATTTGCACCGGCATATCATTAGTGCAAAATGTTTTGGGTAAAAAATAGGCTATTAAAAGGAACTGTCGGAATGGCGGTATGTTAAAAAAAACAAAAAACATACCGCCATTCCGACCACAGGAGGAAAAAAGTGTTGGAATGGTGGGACGTTTGATAAAAAATTAAGTGTCGCCATTGGCAGCATGTAACCATGATGAAGGAGAGACCATTTGAGCAGCACAGCCATTTCGCAGCACAGGGACAGCAGTCCAAGTTACAGGATCTCCCACGTGGTATCACCTGTCACATTGTGTCAAGGCATCAAAAGAAGAAAAAATCACCAAACTCAAGGACAAAAAGACAAAGACTCCGGTGAACGAAGAGAGAGTACTGACAAACCAGAAATACAAAAGGATTCTCGATATCAAGATCCAGAAGAAGAGGCTAACAATGCCACGAACACTTACAATGCTGGGAATGATGCCAGCAATGAACAGAGAAGAAGATTCAGTGTCATCAATCTGCATTACGTGCCTCTAATGAGGGGGTGAATATAGAATCCTCAACGATTACAACGTCTCTGGGAACTGTGACAACAACAAGGTTTAAACCATTTTGATATATATTGTAACCTATTGTCTAAGGAATAGTGCTGAAAATGAGGTAAATCTAATCCACCACTGTCCTTGGTCTTCTGTAGGGTTTTTAAACTAATACGTGGTGGTTTGTTTTTCCACAGAAATTTGGAGATGCATGAATCTAGTGACTTAAACCAAGTAGCAGATGGTTTTATGGGGATCATTGAGAACAAATAGTTAACTTTTGGTAGTATCATCATTTTAATGGATGTAACTCTCCCCATAAGTGATATAGGTAAGGACTTCCAACGAGAGATCGTCCTCTACTGTCTTTAATAATTGCACATAATTTAGCTTTGTTAGCTCTGAGAGCCTGGAGGAAATGTTTATGCCTAAATATCTAATATTTCCTGACTGTAAAGTGATCGCAGGTATATTATGGACCCTACAGTTAATGGGCAGAACTGTGGTCTTAGACCAGTTGATAGAGTAGTCAGAAAGTGCTGAGAATTTATTTATGAGTGTGATCGTGTGACTGAGAGACGTCTGTGAGTTCTGAAGGAAAAGTAATACATCATCAGCATAAAGACTTATTTTATGCTCAATATTTTGGGATTAATTACTCACAAACGGGTAAGAAAAGGTAGTATTGCCAGACCATACATGATCAAAACAGGGAGCGGAGGTGGTTCAGCTGCAAGGTGTGAATGTCTGACTATAGTTTGTAAAAACCGGGTAAGATAAGGTGCGAATGCCCGACAATGTATGATCAAAAGAGGGAGCGGAGGTTTTCGGCTGCAAGAAGGTCTGAATGTCCACCCAAAATTCCTGAAAAATGGGTAAAAAAAGGGTGCGAATGCCAAACCATACATCATCAAAAGCAGGAGTGGATGTGTTCAGCTACAAGAAGATTTGAATGTCCATCAATAATTGCTTTAAAACATGAAAGAAAATTTTCGAATATCAAACCGCACATGATCATAAGCGGGAGAGGAGTTGTTCAGCTGCAAGAAGGTGTGAATGTCCACCCATAATTACTGAAAAATGGGTAAGAAAAGGTGAAAATGCCCAACCATACATCATCAAAAGCAGGAGTGGATGTGTTCGGCTACAAGAAGGTTTGAATGTCCGAGCATAGTTTGTAAAAAGCGGGTAAGAAAAGGTTCGAATGCCCAAACATACACCATCAAAAGAGGGAGCGGAGGTGTTCCGCTGTAAGAAGGTGTGAATGTCCAACCATGGTTTGTAAAAAGCTTGTAAGAAAAGGTCCGAATGCCCGAATATATACCATCAAAAGCGGAAGCGGAGGTGTTCGGCTGCAAGAAGGTGTGAACGTCCGACCAAAGTTTGTAAAAAGCAGTTAAGAAAAGGTTCGAATATCCAACCAAACATAATCAAAAGCGGGAGCAGAGCTGTTCGACTGCAAGTAGGTGTGAATGTCCAGCCATAATTACTCACAAACGGGTAAGAAAAGGTAGTATTGCCAGAACATACATGATCAAAACAGGGAGCTGAGGTGGTTCAGCACCAAGGTGTGAATGTCTGACTATAGTTTGTAAAAAGCGGGTAAGATAAGGTGCGAATGCCCGACAATGTATAATCAAAAGAGGGAGCAGAGGTTTTCGGCTACAAGAAGGTTTGAATGTCCGACCATAGTTTGTAAAAAGCGGGTAAGAAAAGGTTCAAATGCCTGACAATACACCATCAAAAGCGGGAGCGGAGATGTTCCGCTGTAAGACGGTGTGAATGTCCGACCATATTTGGTAAAAAGCGGGTAAGAAAAGGTTAAAATACCCGACTGTACACAATCAATAGCGGGAGCGGAGTTGTTTGGCTACAAGAAGGTGTGAAAGTCCGACCACGGTTTGTAAAAAGCGGGTAAGAAAAGGTTCGAATGCCCGAATATATACCATCAAAAGTTGAAGTGGATGTGTTCGGCTGCAAGAAGGTGTGAACGTCCGACCAAAGTTTGTAAAAAGCAGTTAAGAAAAGGTTCGAATATCCAACCAAACATAATCAAAAGCGGGAGCAGAGCTGTTCGACTGCAAGTAGGTGTGAATGTCAGATCATAATTTGCAAAAAGCTGATGAGAAAGGGTGAGAATGCCCGGCTATACACCATCAAATGCGGGAGCGGAAGGGTTCGGCTGTGAGTAGGTGTGAATGTCCAACCATAATTGCTGAAAAATGTGTTAGAAGAGACTAGAATGCCGGACAAGACATCATCAAATGCGGGAGCGGAGTTGTTCGGCTGTGAGTAGGTGTGAATCTCCGAGCATAGTTTGTAAAAAGGGGGTAAGAATAGGTTGGAATGCCCGAACATACACTATCAAAACAGGGAGCTAAGGTGGCTCAGCTGCAAGGTGTGAATGTCTGACTATAGTTTGTAAATAAGGTGCGAATGCCCAACAATGTATAATCAAAAGAGGGAGCGGAGGTTTTCGGCTACAAGAAGGTTTGAATGTCCGACCATAGTTTGTAAAAAGCGGGTAAGAAAAGGTTCAAGCGCCTGACTATACACCATCAAAAGCGGGAGCAGAGGTGTTCCGCTGTAAGACGGTGTGAATGTCCGACCATATTTGGTAAAAAGCGGGTAAGAAAAGGTTAAAATACCCGACTGTACACAATCAATAGCGGGAGAGGAGGTGTTCGGCTGCAAGAAGGTGTGAATGTCCACCCATAATTACTGAAAAATGGGTAAGAAAAGGTGCGAATGCCCAACCATACATTATCAAAAGCAGGTGTGAATGTCAGATCATAATTTGCAAAAAGCTGATGAGAAAGGGTGAGAATGCCCGACTATACACCATCAAATGCGGGAGCGGAGTTATTCGGCTGTGAGTAAGTGTGAATCTCCGACCATAATTGCTGAAAAATGTGTTAGAAAAGGTAAGAATGCCGGTCCATACATCATCAAAAGCGGGAGAGGTGGTGTTCGGCTGCAAGTAGGTGTGAATGTCCAGCCATAATTACTAACAAATGGGTAGGAAAAGGTAGTATTGCCATACCATATATGATCAAAACAGGGAGCGGAGGTGGTTCAGCTGCAAGAAGGTGTGAATGTCCGACTAAAGTTCAAATATATGAACAAAAGCGGGAGGAGAGGTCTTCGGATGAGAGTGGTTGAGAATTTCCAACCATAATCTATAAAATGCGGTGAAAAAAAGGTGTGATAGAACACTAAAAGGTGGAGCGGAAGTGTTCGGCTGCAAGAAGGTGTGAATGTCCTACTATATTTGGTGAAAAGCAGGTGAAGCAAGGTCTGAATGCCCAACCTTACATCATCAAAAGCGAGATCAGAGGTGTTTGGCTGCATGAAGGCCATAGTTTGCCAAAAGCGGGTAAGCTGCGAATGACCGACTAAATATCAACAAAAGGTCTTCGGATGCAACTGGGTGTGAATATCCCACCATACAAGTATGGTGGAGAGGAAGCTGTGAAAAGCCGACCATAGTTGGCAAAAAGCGGGTGAAAAAAAGGTGCGAATGTCCAACCATACATGATCAAAACGGGGAGCGGAGGTGTTTGGCTGTGACAAGGTGTGAATGTCCACCCAAAACTAATGAAAAGTGGGCAACAAGTAGCTTTGAATGCCCAACCATACATCATCAAAAGCAGGAGTGGATGTGTTCGGCTACAAGAAGGTTTAAATGTCCGAGCATAGTTTTTAAAAAGCGGGTAAGAAAAGGTTCGAATGCCCAAACATACACCATCAAAAGAGGGAGCGGAGGTGTTCCGCTGTAAGAAGGTGTGAATGTCCGACCATAGTTGGTAAAAAACGGGTAAGAAAAGGTTAAAATACCCGACTGTCACAATCAATAGCGGGAGCGGATGTGTTTGGCTACAAGAACGTGTGACAGTCCGACCATGGTTTGTAAAAAACGGGTAAGAAAAGGTGCGAATGCCCGACAATGTATGATCAAAAGAGGGAGCGGAGGTTTTCGGCTACAAGAAGGTTTGAATGTCCGACCATAGTTTGTAAAAAGCGGGTAAAAAAAGGTTCAAATGCCTGACTATACACCATCAAAAGCGGGAGCGGAGGTGTTCCGCTGTAAGACGGTGTGAATGTCTGACCATAGTTGGTAAAAAGCGGGTAAGAAAAGGTTAAAATACCTGACTGTACACAATCAATAGCGGGAGCGGAGTTGTTCGGCTACAAGAAGGTGTGAAAGTTCAACCATGGTTTGTAAAAAGCTGGTAAGAAAAGGTTCGAATGCCCGACAATGTATGATCAAAAGAGGGAGCGGAGGTGTTCGGCTGCAAGAAGGTCTGAATGTCCAACCATAATTTGTAAAAACCGGGAAGGAAAGGCTCGAAAGCCCGACTATACACCATCAAAAGCGGGAGCAGAGTGGTTCAGCTGCAAGAAGGTCTGAGTGTCCATCAATAATTGCTTTAAAACATGAAAGAAAATTTTCGAATATCATCCGCACATGATCATAAGAAGGAGAGGAGGTGTTCAGCTGCAAGAAGGTGTGAATGTCCACCCATAATTCCTGAAAAATGGGTAAAAAAAGGTGCGAATGCCCAACCATACATTATCAAAAGCAGGTGTGAATGTCAGATCATAATTTGCAAAAAGCTGATGCGAAAGGGTGAGAATGCCCGACTATACACCATCAAATGCGGGAGCGGAGGTGTTCGGCTCTGAGTAGGTGTGAATGTCCGACCATAATTGCTGAAAAATGTGTTAGAAAAGGAAAGAATGCCGGACCATACATCATCAAAAGCGAGAGAGGTGGTGTTCGGCTGCAAAAAGGTGTAAATGTTCGACTAAAGTTTGTAAAAAGCGGGTAAGACATGGTGCGAATGCCTGACAAGGTATGATCAAAAGCAGGAGCGGAGGTGTTCAGCTGCAAGAAGGTCTAAATGTCCATCAATAATTGCTAGAAAACATGAAAGAAAATTTTCGAAAATCAAACCGCACATGATCATAAGTGGGAGAGGAGGTGTTCAGCTGCAAGAAGGTGTGAATGTCCACCCATTATTCCTGACAAATGGGTAAAAAAAAGGTGCGAATGCCCAACCATACATCATCAAAAGCAGGAGTGGATGTGTTCGGCTACAAGAAGGTGTGAACGTCCAACCAAAGTTTGTAAAAAGCAGTTAAGAAAAGGTTTGAATATCCAACCAAACATAATCAAAAGCGGGAGCATAGCTTTTCGACTGCAAGTAGGTGTGAATGTCAGATCATAATTTGCAAAAAGCTGATGAGAAAGGGTGAGAATGTCCGACTGCACACCATCAAATGCGGGAGTGGAGTTGTTCGGCTGTGAGGAGGTGTGAATCTCCGACCGTAATTTCTGAAAAATGTGTTAGAAAAGGTAAGAATGCCGGTCCATACATCATCAAAAGCGAGAGAGGTGGTGTTCGGCTGCAAGTAGGTGTGAATGTCCAGCCATAATTACTCAAAAACGGGTAAAAAAAGGTAGTATTGCCAGACCATACATGATCAAAACAGGGAGCGGAGGTGGTTCAGCTGCAAGAAGGTGTGAATGTCCGACTAAAGTTCAAATATATTAACAAAAGCGGGAGGAGAGGTCTTCGGATGAGAGTGGTTGAGAATTTCCAACCATAATCTATAAAATTCGGTGAAAAAAAGGTGTGATAGAAACACTAAAAGGTGGAGCGGAAGTGTTCGGCTGCAAGAAGGTTTTAATGTCCGACTATATTTGGTGAAAAGCAGGTGAAGCAAGGTCTGAATGCCCAACCTTACATCATCAAAAGCGAGATCAGAGGTGTTTGGCTGCATGAAGGCCATAGTTTGCAAAAAGCGGGTGAGAAAAGGTGCGAATGTCCAACCATACATGATCAAAACAGGGAGCGGAGGTGTTTGGCTGTGACAAGGTGTGAATGTCCACCCAAAATTAATGAAAAGCGGGTAAAAAGTAGGTTTGAATGCCCAAGCATACATCATCAAAAGAAGGAGTGGATGTGTTCGGCTACAAGAAGGTTTGAATGTCCGAGCATAGTTTGTAAAAAGCGGGTAAGAAAAGGTTCGAATGCCCAAACATACACCATCAAAAGAGGGAGCGGAGGTGTTCCGCTGTAAGGTGTGAATGTCCGACCATAGTTGGTAAAAAGTGGGTAAGAAAAGGTTAAAATACCCGACTGTACACAATCAATAGCGGGAGCGGATGTGTTTGGCTACAAGAATGTGTGAAAGTCCGACCATGGTTTGTAAAAAACGGGTAAGAAAAGGTGCGAATGCCCGACAATGTATGATCAAAAGAGGGAGCGGAGGTTTTTGGCTACAAGAAGGTTTGAATGTCCGACCATAGTTTGTAAAAAGCGGGTAAGAAAAGGTTAAAATACCCGACTGTACACAATCAATAGGGTGAGTGGAGTTGTTCGGCTAAAAGAAGGTGTGAAAGTCCAACCATGGTTTGTAAAAAGCTGGTAAGAAAAGGTTCGAATGCCCGAATATATACCATCAAAAGCGGAAGCGGAAGTGTTCGGCTGCAAGAAGGTGTGAACGTCCGACCAAAGTTTGTAAAAAGCAGTTAAGAAAAGGTTCGAATATCCAACCAAACATAATCAAAAGCGGGAGCAGAGCTGTTCGACTGCAAGTAGGTGTGAATGTCCAGCCATAATTACTCACAAACGGGTAAGAAAAGGTAGTATTGCCAGACCATACATGATCAAAACAGGGAGCTGAGGTGGTTCAGCACCAAGGTGTGAATGTCTGACTATAGTTTGTAAAAAGCGGGTAAGATAAGGTGCGAATGCACGACAATGTATAATCAAAAGAGGGAGCAGAGGTTTTCGGCTACAAGAAGGTTTGAATGTCCGACCATAGTTTGTAAAAAGCGGGTAAGAAAAGGTTCAAGCGCCTGACTATACACCATCAAAAGCGGGAGCAGAGGTGTTCCGCTGTAAGACGGTGTGAATGTCCGACCATATTTGGTAAAAAGCGGGTAAGAAAAGGTTAAAATACCCGACTGTACACAATCAATAGCGGGAGAGGAGGTGTTCGGCTGCAAGAAGGTGTGAATGTCCACCCATAATTACTGAAAAATGGGTAAGAAAAGGTGCGAATGCCCAACCATACATTATCAAAAGCAGGTGTGAATGTCAGATCATAATTTGCAAAAAGCTGATGAGAAAGGGTGAGAATGCCCGACTATACACCATCAAATGCGGGAGCGGAGTTATTCGGCTGTGAGTAAGTGTGAATCTCCGACCATAATTGCTGAAAAATGTGTTAGAAAAGGTAAGAATGCCGGTCCATACATCATCAAAAGCGGGAGAGGTGGTGTTCGGCTGCAAGTAGGTGTGAATGTCCAGCCATAATTACTAACAAATGGGTAGGAAAAGGTAGTATTGCCATACCATATATGATCAAAACAGGGAGCGGAGGTGGTTCAGCTGCAAGAAGGTGTGAATGTCCGACTAAAGTTCAAATATATGAACAAAAGCGGGAGGAGAGGTCTTCGGATGAGAGTGGTTGAGAATTTCCAACCATAATCTATAAAATGCGGTGAAAAAAAGGTGTGATAGAACACTAAAAGGTGGAGCGGAAGTGTTCGGCTGCAAGAAGGTGTGAATGTCCTACTATATTTGGTGAAAAGCAGGTGAAGCAAGGTCTGAATGCCCAACCTTACATCATCAAAAGCGAGATCAGAGGTGTTTGGCTGCATGAAGGCCATAGTTTGCCAAAAGCGGGTAAGCTGCGAATGACCGACTAAATATCAACAAAAGGTCTTCGGATGCAACTGGGTGTGAATATCCCACCATACAAGTATGGTGGAGAGGAAGCTGTGAAAAGCCGACCATAGTTGGCAAAAAGCGGGTGAAAAAAAGGTGCGAATGTCCAACCATACATGATCAAAACGGGGAGCGGAGGTGTTTGGCTGTGACAAGGTGTGAATGTCCACCCAAAACTAATGAAAAGTGGGCAACAAGTAGCTTTGAATGCCCAACCATACATCATCAAAAGCAGGAGTGGATGTGTTCGGCTACAAGAAGGTTTAAATGTCCGAGCATAGTTTTTAAAAAGCGGGTAAGAAAAGGTTCGAATGCCCAAACATACACCATCAAAAGAGGGAGCGGAGGTGTTCCGCTGTAAGAAGGTGTGAATGTCCGACCATAGTTGGTAAAAAACGGGTAAGAAAAGGTTAAAATACCCGACTGTCACAATCAATAGCGGGAGCGGATGTGTTTGGCTACAAGAACGTGTGAAAGTCCGACCATGGTTTGTAAAAAACGGGTAAGAAAAGGTGCGAATGCCCAACAATGTATGATCAAAAGAGGGAGCGGAGGTTTTTGGCTACAAGAAGGTTTGAATGTCCGACCATAGTTGGTAAAAAGCGGGTAAGAAAAGGTTAAAATACCCGACTGTACACAATCAATAGGGGGAGCGGAGTTGTTCGGCTACAAGCAGGTGTGAAAGTCCAACCATGGTTTGTAAAAAGCTGGTAAGAAAAGGTTCGAATGCCCGAATATATACCATCAAAAGCGGAAGCGGAGGTGTTCGGCTGCAAGAAGGTGTGAACGTCCGACCAAAGTTTGTAAAAAGCAGTTAAGAAAAGGTTCGAATATCCAACCAAACATAATCAAAAGCGGGAGCAGAGCTATTCGACTGCAAGTAGGTGTGAATGTCCAGCCATAATTACTCACAAACGGGTAAGAAAAGGTAGTATTGCCAGACCATACATGATCAAAACAGGGAGCTGAGGTGGTTCAGCACCAAGGTGTGAATGTCTGACTATAGTTTGTAAAAAGCGGGTAAGATAAGGTGCGAATGCCCGACAATGTATAATCAAAAGAGGGAGCAGAGGTTTTCGGCTACAAGAAGGTTTGAATGTCCGACCATAGTTTGTAAAAAGTGGGTAAGAAAAGGTTACCATACATCATCAAAAGCAGGAGTGGATGTGTTCGGCTACAAGAAGATTTGAATGTCCATCAATAATTGCTTTAAAACATGAAAGAAAATTTTCGAATATCAAACCGCACATGATCATAAGCGGGAGAGGAGTTGTTCAGCTGCAAGAAGGTGTGAATGTCCACCCATAATTACTGAAAAATGCGTAAGAAAAGGTGAAAATGCCCAACCATACATCATCAAAAGCAGGAGTGGATGTGTTCGGCTACAAGAAAGTTTGAATGTCCGACCATAGTTTGTAAAAAGCGGGTAAGAAAAGGTTCGAATGCCCGAACATAGACCATCAAAAGAGGGAGCGGAGGTGTTCCGCTGTAAGAAGGTGTAAATGTCCGACCATAGTTGGTAAAAAACGGGTAAGAAAAGGTTAAAATACCCGACTGTACACAATCAATAGGGGGAGCGGAGTTGTTTGGCTACAAGAAGGTGTGAAAGTCCGACCACGGTTTGTAAAAAGCGGGTAAGAAGAGGTTCGAATGCCCGAATATATACCATCAAAAGTGGAAGTGGATGTGTTCGGCTGCAAGAAGGTGTGAACGTCCGACCAAAGTTTGTAAAAAGCAGTTAAGAAAAGGTTCGAATATCCAACCAAACATAATCAAAAGCGGGAGCAGAGCTGTTCGACTGCAAGTAGGTGTGAATATCAGATCATAATTTGCAAAAAGCTGATGAGAAAGGGTGAGAATGCCCGGCTATACACCATCAAATGCGGGAGCGGAAGTGTTCGGCTGTGAGTAGGTGTGAATGTCCAACCATAATTGCTGAAAAATGTGTTAGAAGAGACTAGAATGCCGGACAAGACATCATCAAATGCGGGAGCGGAGTTGTTCGGCTGTGAGTAGGTGTGAATCTCCGAGCATAGTTTGTAAAAAGGGGGTAAGAATAGGTTCGAATGCCCGAACATACACTATCAAAACAGGGAGCTGAGGTGGCTCAGCTGCAAGGTGTGAATGTCTGACTATAGTTTGTAAATAAGGTGCGAATGCACAACAATGTATAATCAAAAGAGGGAGCGGAGGTTTTCGGCTACAAGAAGGTTTGAATGTCCGACCATAGTTTGTAAAAAGCGGGTAAGAAAAGGTTCAAATGCCTGACTATACACCATCAAAAGCGGGAGCAGAGGTGTTCCGCTGTAAGACGGTGTGAATGTCCGACCATATTTGGTAAAAAGCGGGTAAGAAAAGGTTAAAATACCCGACTGTACACAATCAATAGGGGGAGCGGAGTTGTTTGGCTACAAGAAGGTGTGAAAGTCCGACCACGGTTTGTAAAAAGCGGGTAAGAAAAGGTTCGAATGCCCGAATATATACCATCAAAAGTGGAAGTGGATGTGTTCGGCTGCAAGAAGGTGTGAACGTCCGACCAAAGTTTGTAAAAAGCAGTTAAGAAAAGGTTCGAATATCCAACCAAACATAATCAAAAGCGGGAGCAGAGCTGTTCGACTGCAAGTAGGTGTGAATGTCAGATCATAATTTGCAAAAGCTGATGAGAAAGGGTGAGAATGCCCGGCTATACACCATCAAATGCGGGAGCGGAAGTGTTCGGCTGTGAGTAGGTGTGAATGTCCAACCATAATTGCTGAAAAATGTGTTAGAAGAGACTAGAATGCCGGACAAGACATCATCAAATGCGGGAGCGGAGTTGTTCGGCTGTGAGTAGGTGTGAATCTCCGAGCATAGTTTGTAAAAAGGGGGTAAGAATAGGTTCGAATGCCCGAACATACACTATCAAAACAGGGAGCTGAGGTGGCTCAGCTGCAAGGTGTGAATGTCTGACTATAGTTTGTAAATAAGGTGCGAATGCCCAACAATGTATAATCAAAAGAGGGAGCGGAGGTTTTCGGCTACAAGAAGGTTTGAATGTCCGACCATAGTTTGTAAAAAGCGGGTAAGAAAAGGTTCAAATGCCTGACTATACACCATCAAAAGCGGGAGCAGAGGTGTTCCGCTGTAAGACGGTGTGAATGTCCGACCATATTTGGTAAAAAGCGGGTAAGAAAAGGTTAAAATACCCGACTGTACACAATCAATAGCGGGAGAGGAGGTGTTTGGCTACAAGAAGGTGTGAAAGTCCGACCACGGTTTGTAAAAAGCGGGTAAGAAAAGGTTCGAATGCCCGAATATATACCATCAAAAGTGGAAGTGGATGTGTTCGGCTGCAAGAAGGTGTGAACGTCCGACCAAAGTTTGTAAAAAGCAGTTAAGAAAAGGTTCGAATATCCAACCAAACATAATCAAAAGCGGGAGCAGAGCTGTTCGACTGCAAGTAGGTGTGAATGTCAGATCATAATTTCAAAAAAGCTGATGAGAAAGGGTGAGAATGCCCGGCTATACACCATCAAATGCGGGAGCGGAAGGGTTCGGCTGTGAGTAGGTGTGAATGTCCAACCATAATTGCTGAAAAATGTGTTAGAAGAGACTAGAATGCCGGACAAGACATCATCAAATGCGGGAGCGGAGTTGTTCGGCTGTGAGTAGGTGTGAATCTCCGAGCATAGTTTGTAAAAAGGGGGTAAGAATAGGTTCGAATGCCCGAACATACACTATCAAAACAGGGAGCTGAGGTGGCTCAGCTGCAAGGTGTGAATGTCTGACTATAGTTTGTAAATAAGGTGCGAATGCCCAACAATGTATAATCAAAAGAGGGAGCGGAGGTTTTCGGCTACAAGAAGGTTTGAATGTCCGACCATAGTTTGTAAAAAGCTGGTAAGAAAAGGTTCAAATGCCTGACTATACACCATCAAAAGCGGGAGCAGAGGTGTTCCGCTGTAAGACGGTGTGAATGTCCGACCATATTTGGTAAAAAGCGGGTAAGAAAAGGTTAAAATACCCGACTGCACACAATCAATAGCGGGAGAGGAGGTGTTCAGCTGCAAGAAGGTGTGAATGTCCACCCATAATTACTGAAAAATGGGTAAGAAAAGGTGCGAATGCCAAACCATACATTATCAAAAGCAGGTGTGAATGTCAGATCATAATTTGCAAAAAGCTGATGAGAAAGGGTGAGAATGCCCGACTATACACCATCAAATGCGGGAGCGGAGTTGTTCGGCTGTGAGTAAGTGTGAATCTCCGACCATAATTGCTGAAAAATGTGTTAGAAAAGGTAAGAATGCCGGTCCATACATCATCAAAAGCGGGAGAGGTGGTGTTCGGCTGCAAGTAGGTGTGAATGTCCAGCCATAATTACTAACAAACGGGTAAGAAAAGGTAGTATTGCCAGACCATACTTGATCAAAACAGGGAGCGGAGGTGGTTCAGCTGCAAGAAGGTGTGAATGTCCGACTAAAGTTCAAATATATGAACAAAAGCGGGAGGAGAGGTCTTCGGATGAGAGTGGTTGAGAATTTCCAACCACAATCTATAAAATGCGGTGAAAAAAAGGTGTGATAGAACACTAAAAGGTGGAGCGGAAGTGTTCGGCTGCAAGAAGGTGTGAATGTCCGACTATATTTGGTGAAAAGCAGGTGAAGCAAGGTCTGAATGCCCAACCTTACATCATCAAAAGCGAGATCAGAGGTGTTTGGCTGCATGAAGGCCATAGTTTGCCAAAAGCGGGTAAGCTGCGAATGACCGACTAAATATCAACAAAAGGTCTTCGGATGCAAGTGGGTGTGAATATCCCACCATACAAGTATGGTGGAGAGGAAGCTGTGAACAGCCGACCATAGTTGGCAAAAAGCGGGTGAGAAAAGGTGCGAATATCCAACCATACATGATCAAAACAGGGAGCGGAGGTGTTTGGCTGTGACACCAAAATTAATGAAAAGCGGGCAACAAGTAGGTTTGAATGCCCAACCATACATCATCAAAAGCAGGAGTGGATGTGTTCGGCTACAAGAAGGTTTGAATGTCCGAGCATAGTTTGTAAAAAGCGGGTAAGAAAAGGTTCGAATGCCCAAACATACACCATCAAAAGAGGGAGCGGAGGTGTTCCGCTGTAAGAAGGTGTGAATGTCCGACCATAGTTGGTAATAAACGGGTAAGAAAGGGTTAAAATACCCGACTGTACACAATCAATAGGGGGAGCGGAGTTGTTCAGCTACAAGAAGGTGTGAAAGTCCAACCATGGTTTGTAAAAAGCTTGTAAGAAAAGGTTCGAATGCCCGAATATATACCATCAAAAGCGGAAGCGGAGGTGTTCGACTGCAAGTAGGTGTGAATGTCCAGCCATAATTACTCACAAACGGGTAAGAAAAGGTAGTATTGCCAGACCATACATGATCAAAACAGGGAGCTGCGGTGGTTCAGCTGCAAGGTATGAATGTCTGACTATAGTTTGTAAAAAGCGGGTAAGACAAGGTGCGAATGCCCGACAATGTATGATCAAAAGAGGGAGTGGAGGTCTTCGGCTGCAAGGTCTGAATGTCCAACCATAATTTCTAAAAACCGGGTAAGAAAAGGCTCGAAATTCCGACTATACACAATCAAAAGCGGGAGCGGGAGGTTTTCAGCTGCAAATCCTTCACTCAAACCAAGTGAAAACTGCTTTGTCCTTCATATTTATCAATGTCTAGATCGACTTCAACAAAGAACAACATTGTACTTTGCAGTAAAGAAAGAGCAAATCAAATGTTTTAGGAATCCGAGAATAAGCTTATTTTCATGAGTTCTGCACGATTATTGATTTTACTATAAATGAATGCCTTCACTCAAACTATGTTAAAACTGCTTTGTCCTTCATATTTATCAATGTCTAGATTGACTTCAACAAAGAACAACACTGGATTTTGCAGTAGAAGAAAGAGCAACACTGAAGGATCAGTAATCCGAGAATAAGCTTATTTTCATACGTTCTGCATGATTTGGGATTTTATGTATAAAATGAATTCGTTCACTCAAACCAAGTTAAAACTGCTTTGTCCTTCATATTTATCAATGTCTAGATCGACTTCAACAAAGAACAACATTGTATTTTGCAGTAGAAGAAAAAGCAACACTGAAGGATCAGGAATCCGAGAATAAGCTTCTTTTCATACGTTCTGCATGATTTGGGATTTTATGTATAAAATGAATTCCTTCACTCAAACCAAGTGAAAACTGCTTTGTCCTTCATATTTATCAATGTCTAGATTTACTTCAACAAAGAACAACATTGTATTTTGCAGTAGTAGAAAGAGCAACACTTGAAGGAACAGGAATCCGAGAATAAGCTTATTTTCATACGTTCTGCATGATTTGGGATTTTATGTATAAAATGAATTCCTTTACTCAAACTATGTTAAAACTGCTTTGTCCTTCATATTTATCAATGTCTAGATTGACTTCAACAAAGAACAACATTGTATTTTGCAGTGGAAGAAATAGCAACACTGAAGGATCAGGAATCCGAAAACACGCTTATTTTCATACGTTCTGCTTGATTTGGGATTTTGCTATAAAATTAATTCCTTCACTCAAACAAAGTGGAAACTGTTTTGTCCTTCATATTTATCAATGTCTATATCGATTTCAACAAAGAACAAGGCTGTATTTTGCAGTATAGGAAAGAGCAACACTGGAGGATCAGGAATCCGAGAATAAGCTTACTTTCATGAGTCCTGCACGATTTCGGATTTTCCTATAAAATGAATTGCTTTGCTCAAACCAAGTTAAAATTGCTTTGTCCTTCATAGTTATCCATGTCTAAAATGTATCAAGCATAAAGTTCCTCATATTACCCTGAATGAGAAAGAAGCATCCCTTTGGTTGAGCAATACGTTCCTTATGCGGAGTTATGCATGATTTCGGATTTTGCTATAAAATTCATTCCTTCACACCTTTTTTTTCACCGCATTTTATAGATTATGGTTGGAAATTTCAACCACTCTAATCCGAAGACCTCTCCTCCCGCTTTTGTTAATATATTTGAACTTTAGTTGGACATTCACCCCTTTTTGCAGCTAAACCACCTCCACTCCCTGTTTTGATCATGTATGGTCTGGCAACACTACATTTTCTTACCCGTTTGTGAGTAATTATAGCTGGATATTCACACCTACTTGCAGCTGAACACAATCTCTCTCGCTTTTAATTATGTTTGGATATTCGAACCTTTTCTTTACTGCTTTTTGCCAACTTTGGTCGGACGTTCACACCTTCTTGCAGCCGAACACCTCCGCTTCCGCTTTTGATGGTATATATTCGGGCATTCGAACCTTTTCTTACCAGCTTTTTACAAACGATGGTTGGACTTTCACACCTTCTTGTAGCCAAACAACTCCGCTCCCGCTATTGATTGTGTACAGTCGGGTATTTTAACCTTTTCTTACCCGCTTTTTACCAACTATGGTCGGACATTCACATCGTCTTACAGCGGAACATCTCCGCTCCCGCTTTTGATGGTGTATAGTCAGGCATTTGAACCTTTTCTTACCCGCTTTTTACAAACTATGGTCGGACATTCAAACCTTCGTGTAGCCGAAAACCTCTGCTCCCTCTTTTGATTATACATTGTCGGGCATTCGCACCTTATCTTACCCGCTTTTTACAAACTATAGTCAGACATTCACAACTTGCAGCTGAACCACCTCAGCTCCCTGTTTTGATCATGTATGGTCTGGCAATACTACCTTTTCTTACCCCTTTGTGAGTAATTATGGCTGGACATTCACACCTACTTGCAGTCGAACAGCTCTGCTCCCGCATTTGATTATGTTTTGTTGGATATTCGAACCTTTTCTTAACTGCTTTTTACAAACTTTGGTCGGACGTTCACACCTTCTTGCAGCCGAACACCTCCGCTTCCGCTTTTGATGGTATATATTCGGGCATTCGAACCTTTTCTTACCAGCTTTTTACAAACCATGGTTGGACTTTCACATCTTATTGTAGCCGAACAACTCCGCTCCCCCTATTGATTGTGTACAGTCGGGTATTTTAACCTTTTCTTACCCACTTTTTACCAACTATGGTCGGACATTCACACCTTCTTACCTCGGAACACCTCCGCTCCCTCTTTTGATGGTGTATGTTTGGGCATTCGAACCTTTTCTTACCCGCTTTTTACAAACTATGCTCGGACATTGAAACCTTCTTGTAGCCGAACACATCCACTCCTTCTTTTGATGATGTATGCTTGGGCATTCAAACCTACTTTTTGCCCGGTTTTCATTAATTTTGGGTGGACATTCACACCTTGTCACAGCCAAACACCTCCGCTCCCTGTTTTGATCATGTATGGTTGGACATTCGCACCTTGTCTCACCCGCTTTTTGCAAACTATGGTCGGCTGTTCACAGCTTCCTCTCCACCATACTTGTATGGTGGGATGTTCACACCCAGTTTCATCGCAGCTTACCCGCTTTTGGCAAACTATGGCCTTCTTGCAGCCAAACACCTCTGATCTCGCTTTTGATAATGTAAGGTTGGGCATTCAGACCTTGCTTCACCTGCTTTTCACCAAATATAGTCGGACATTCACACCTTCTTGCAGCCGAACACTTCCGCTCCACCTTTTAGTGTTCTATCACACCTTTTTTTCACCGAATTTTATAGATTATGGTTGGAAATTCTCAACCTCTCTCATCCGAAGACCTCTCCTCCCGCTTTTGTTAATATATTTGAACTTTAGTGAGACATTCACACCTTCTTGCAGCTGAACCACCTCCGCTCCCTGTTTTGATCATGTATGGTCTGGCAATACTACCTTTTCTTACCCGTTTGTGAGTAATTATGGCTGGACATTCACACCTACTTGCAGCCGAACACCACCTCTCTCGCTTTTGATGATGTATGGACCGGCATTCTTACCTTTTCTAACACATGTTTCAGAAATTACGGTCGGAGATTCACACCTACTCACAGCCGAACAACTCCGCTCCCGCATTTGATGGTGTGCAGTCGGACATTCTTACCCTTTCTCATCAGCTTTTTGCAAATTATAATCTGACATTCACACCTACTTGCAGTATAAAAGCTATACTCCCGCTTTTGATTATGTTTGGTTGGATATTCAAACCTTTTCTTAACTGCTTTTTACAAACTTTGGTTGGACGTTCACACCTTCTTGTAGCCGAACACATCCACTCCTGATTTTGATGATGTATGGTTGGGCATTCGCACCTTTTTTTTACCCATTTGTCAGGAATAATGGGTGGACATTCACACCTTCTTGCAGCTGAACACCTCCTCTCCCACTTATGATCATGTGCGGTTTGATTTTCGAAAATTTTCTTTCATGTTTTCTAGCAATTATTGATGGACATTTAGACCTTCTTGCAGCTGAACACCTCCGCTCCTGCTTTTGATCATACCTTGTCAGGCATTCGCACCATGTCTTACCCGCTTTTTACAAACTTTAGTCGAACATTTACACCTTTTTGCAGCCGAACACCACCTCTCTCGCTTTTGATGATGTATGGTCCGGCATTCTTTCCTTTTCTAACACATTTTTCAGCAATTATGGTCGGACATTCACACCTACTCAGAGCCGAACACCTCCGCTCCCGCATTTGATGGTGTATAGTCGGGCATTCTCACCCTTTCTCATCAGCTTTTTGCAAATTATGATCTGACATTCACACCTGCTTTTGATAATGTATGGTTGGGCATTCGCACCTTTTTTTACCCATTTTTCAGGAATTATGGGTGGACATTCACACCTTCTTGCAGCTGAACACCTCCTCTCCCGCTATTGATTGTGTACAGTCGGGTATTTTAACCTTTTCTTACCCGCTTTTTACCAACTATGGTCGGACATTCACACCTTCTTACAGCGGAACACCTCCGCTCCCTCTTTTGATGGTGTATGTTCGGGCAGTCAAACCTTTTCTTACCTGCTTTTTACAAACTATGGTCAGACATTCAACCCTTCTTGGAGCCGAACACATCCACTCCTGCTTTTGATTATGTATAGTTGGGCATTCGCACCTTTTCTTACCCATTTTTCAGTAATTATGGGTGTACATTCACACCTTCTTGCAGCCAAACACCTCCGCTCCCTCTTTTGATCATACATTTTCGGGCATTCGCACCTTTTCTTACCCGCTTTTTACAAACCATGGTCGGACTTTCACACCTTTTAGTAGCCGAACAACTCCGCACCCGCTACTGATTGTGTACAGTCGGGTATTTTAACCTTTTCTTACCCGTTTTTTACCAACTATGGTCGGACATTCACACCTTCTTACAGCGGAACACCTCCGCTCCCTCCTTTGATGGTGTATGTTCGGGCATTCAAACCTTTTCTTACCCGCTTTTTACAAACTATGGTCAGACGTTCAAACCTTCTTGTAGCCGAACATATCCACTCCTGCTTTTGATGATGTATGGTTGGGCATTCGAACCTACTTGTTGCCCGCTTTTCATTAATTATGGGTGGACATTCACACCTTGTCTCAGCCAAACACCTCCGCTCCCTGTTTTGATCATGTATGGTTTGACATTCGCACCTTTGCTTACCCTCTTTTTATACTGATTGCTCAAGATTAAGTTGTTCTTTCTCAAACTACAAAATTTTTTTAATTGTTGAAACTTGATTTGAAGTGGATAAATAAGGAAGACAAACAGTTTTAAGTCAGGCTGATAGCAATTAATTTTATAGCAAAATCTGTATTTCGTCATTTGTCGAGAGATGCTTATTGCTGAAGAAGTTCTTTCTCATTCTACAAAGTACAACGTTGTTTATCATTGAAACTTGATTAGACATGAATAAATATGAAGGACAAAGCAGTCTTAACATGGTTTGAGTTAAGGAATTCGTTTTATAGGAGAATCCGAATTCGTGCATAACTCGTAAAATAGAGCTTATTTTCGGATTCCTGAAGAATGAGTCTGGTTCTTTCTCATAATACAAAGTTTGTTGTTTATTGTTGAAACTTCATCAGACCGTTAGATATAGTCGGACTCACCTCGACGCACGGCTTGGGATCTGGAACCAGTACTCTTGAGAGGGGTTGGACTCTCTTCCACTCTGGAGTTGCCCGTGGTGAGAGGCGCAAAGCAGGTGTGGGCATACTTATTGCCCCCCGGCTGTGTGCCAGTACATTGGGGTTTACCCCAGTGAACGAGAGGGTAGCCTCCCTCCGCCTTTGGGTGGGGGGACGAGTCCTGACTGTTGTTTGTGCCTATGCGCCAAACAGCAGTTCAGAGTACCTACCCTTTTTGGAGTCTCTGGGGGAGGCACTGGAGAATGCTCCTACCGGAGACTCCCTCATTCTGCTGGGGGACTTCAATGCTCACGTGGGCAATGACAGTGAGACCTGGAGGGGTGTGATTGGGAGGAACGGCCCCCCCGATCTGAATCAGAGTGGTGTTATGTTGTTGGACTTCTGTGCCAGTCATAGACTGTCCATAACGAACACCATGTTCAGGCATAAGGGTGTCCATATGTGCACTTGGCACCAGGACACCCTTGCCCGCAGTTCGATGATCGACTTTGTGGTTGTATCATCGGACTTGCGGCCGTATGTCCTGGACACTCGGGTGAAGAGAGGGGCGGAGCTGTCAACTGATCACCACCTGGTGGTGAGTTGGCTCCGCTGGTGGGGGAGGATGCCGATCAGACCTGGCAGGCCCAAACGTATTGTGAGGGTCTGCTGGGCGCGTTTGTCAGAATCCCCCGTCAGAAGGAGCTTTAACTTCCACCTCCGGCAGAGCTTCAACCATATTTGAGGTGGGGGACATTGAGTCCGAATGGGCCATGTTCCGTGACTCCATTGCCGAGGCAGCTGGTCGGAGTTGTGGCCGTAAGCTGGTCGGTGCCTGTCGTGGCGGCAACCCTCGAACCTGCTGGTGGACACCAGTGGTGAGGGAAGCCGTCAAGCTGAAGAAGGAGTCCTATCGGGCCTTTTTGGCCAGTGGGACCCTGGAAGAAGCTGATAGGTACCGACGGGCCAGACGGGCCACGGCTTCGGCGGTTGTGAGGCAAAAACTCGGGCCTGGGAGGAGTTCGGTGAGACCATGGAGAACGATTTCCGGACGGCCTCGAAAAGATTCTGGTCCACCATCCGGCGTCTCAGGGGGGGGGAAGCGGCTCACAGTCAACACTGTTTACAGTGGGGACGGGTCTTTGCTGACCTCAACTAGGGATGTTGTGAGTCGGTGGGGGGAGTACTTCGAGGAACTCCTCAATCCTACCAACACGTGCTCGGAAGAGGCAGAGTCGGAGAGCTTGGAGACGGGGCCTCCCATTTCTGGGGCTGAGGTTGCCGAGGTGGTTAAAAAGCTCCTCGGTGGCAAGGCCCCGGGGGTGGATGAGGTCCGTCCTGAGTTTCTCAAGGCTCTGGATGTTGTAGGGCTGTCTTGGCTGACACGCCTCTGCAGTATCGCATTGACATCGGGGACAGTGCCTCTGGACTGGCAGATTGGGGTGGTGGTCCCCCTCTTTAAAAAGGGGGACCGGAGGGTGTGTTCCAACTATAGGGGTATCACACTCCTCAGCCTCCCTGGTAAGGTCTATTCGGGGGTATTGGAGAGGAGGATCCGTCGGATAATCGAGCCTCGGATTCAGGAGATGCAGTGTGGCTTTCGTCCTGGCCGTGGAACAGTGGACCAGCTCTATACCCTCGGCAGGATCCTGGAGGGTGCATGGGAGTTCGCCCAACCAGTCTACATGTGTTTTGTGGACTTGGAGAAAGCGTTCGACCGTGTCCCTCGTGGAGTCCTGTGGGGGGTGCTCCGGGAATATGGAGTGCCGGACCCCTTGATAGGGGCCGTTCGGTCTCTGTATGACCGGTGCCAGAGTTTGGTCCGCATTGCCGGCAGTAAGTCGGATACGTTTCCGGTGAGAGTTGGACTCCGTCAGGGCTGCCCTTTGTCACCGATTCTGTTCCTAACTTTTATGGACAGAATTTCTAGGCGGAGCCAGGGCGTTGAGGGTGTCCCATTTGGCGACCTCAGAATCGGGTCTCTGCTTTTTGCAGATGATGTGGTTCTGTTAGCGTCGTCAGGCCGTGACCTTCAGCTCTCACTGGAGTGATTCGCAGCCGAGTGTGAAGCGGCTGGGATGAGAATCAGCACCTCCAAATCCGAGACTATGGTTCTCAGCCGGAAAAGGGTGGAATGCTCTCTCCGGGTCGGGAATGAGATCCTTCCCCAAGAGGAGGAGTTCAAGTATCTCGGGGTCTTGTTCACGAGTGACGGACGAATGGAGCGGGAGATTGACGGGCGGATCGGTGCGGCGCCTGCAGTGTTGCAGGCTCTGCACCGACCCGTCGTTGTGAAGAGGGAGCTGAGCCAGAAGGCGAAGCTCTCTACTTACTGGTCAATCTACGTTCCCATCCTCACCTATGGTCACGAGTTGTGGGTAGTGACCGAAAGAACAAGATCGCGAATACAAGCGGCCGAAATGGGTTTCCTCCGCAGGGTGTCTGGGCTCTCCCTTAGAGATAGGGTGAGAAGCTCAGTCATCCGGGAGGGGCTCGGAGTAGAACCGCTGCTCCTCCGCATTGAGAGGAGTCAGATGAGGTGGCTCGGGCATCTGGTTAGGATGCCCCCTGGGCGCCTCCCTGGGGAGGTGTTCCGGGCACGTCCCACTGGGAGGAGATCCCGGGGGAGACCCAGGACACGTTGGAGAGACTATGTCTCTCGGCTGGCCTGGGAACGCCTCGGGGTCCCCCCGGAAGAGCTGGAGGAAGTGGCCGGGGACAGAGACGTCTGGGTTTCTCTGCTCAAGCTGCTGCCCCCGCGACCCGACCCCCGGATAAGCGGCAGATGATGGATGGATGGATGGATATATCCTCCACCAACCAGACTTACAACCCCTGACTAGGGTAGCAGAATTTCTAAGCATCTGTACCCCAAAACTACTATCAAAAATATATAAATTATTGTCTAAGATAGATGACACAATGTCTCTTCCATCCTCAAAATGGGAGGCAGATTTATCCATCAGTTCTGGTCATAGCTTCTAACCACAAATATGTTTGAACACCTTCATAAAGACTCGAAATCCTAATTTACAGCTCATACAATACAAAATCCTTAATAGACACACTATACAGGATGGGTCTAACACACTCAAACATCTGCTCACATTGCACAGATAACACACCTGATGATTATGCACACGCTTTGTGGTTTTTCTGCGCCTGTCCAGAAGTTCTGGCTTGAAGTCTGTGAGGACCTATCAACATGGCTAAAGTGTAGCATCCCTGCATGCCCCACACTGTGCATACTGGGTGACTTAGACAACATCAACATGGAAATTAACTCAGCACACATGGTTGTCACAGTGTTATGTATCGCAAAGAAAACTATTCTCATGAACTGGAAAGCGAAGAACAATCTGTGTATTAACCAGTTTAGAAATTTTCTTTTAGATTATATTAGCATGGAAACAATGTCTGCCTCCTCAAAACATCAATTGGCTGAATTTCATTCTCTCTGGTCCCCTCTGATTATTTTTATCACATAGTGGTGGTGGTGGGTTGCTGGGTGATGGTGGGTCTCAGGCCCGGGCTGCTGCGACTGGTGTGACCGGGTGGTTTGTTTGTTTGTTTTTTGATGTTATTTGTTTGTTTTTTGTAGAGGTCCTCCTGGGTGGGGTTGGATTGAGTGGGGTGGGGCGGGATGGGTACCTTCTGGGGGTACAGTAGCTCCCGGAATATGGTCGCTGCAGGCCCCGAGCCTGGTGGACATCAGGCCCTCCTACCCATTGTTGGCTCCCAGGTAGCGGGGATGCCTATTGCAGCCAGTCCCTGGCTGCCCTCTCTGGGGGAGAGTAGCTCCCCCGGTATATATCCCCATACCCCTCTCCCTTCTGGCTCCTGTACACAGCACACACTCACACATGAAGGGTTTTGGGGGCGTGTGTGTTCGGTGGGGTGTAGTGGATGGGGCCACGTAGGTGGTCCCCTTTGGTTGCACTCTGCAGTTCCCTGCCCCTGTTTTAATTACACCTTAGACATTACTACTTATCAAACACACTCACACACACACATTAGGTCTTGGGGGGTGGTTACACTGAGTGGCATCTGGTGGGCGGGGCTCTTTGGGTATGTAGGCTGCCCAGAGTGCCGCGCTCCCAGTTCTACAAGTTTGGCTGCCCCTCAATTTTAATTGCTCACTATTAGAAAATATTGAAGAGCCAGAAGGGTGAGGGGAGGGGTCTTCTTCGCACACCCCTGCTTCCTGGTGTCTGCTTGGGGCAGGAGGGGCCAGGAGGATTAATTAATTGTTCTGCTGGTTCGGGGTCTTTGGTGGCTGGGGGGTTGCTGGCCTCCTGGTGTGCCCGCTGCACTACACCCCAGCAGAGTCGAGGGAGGTAGGATGTGTGGATGTGTGGATGTATGGGACGTGAAAGTGTGTGTGGTAATGATTGGGCCTGGATCTGGGACTTGCTGTCGCCTGGCCTGCCTGTGTTTCTCCCGATGGGGCATCAGCGTTGCCTCTCCCCACTGCTCGCGACTTCACCCACCTGTGGGCACGTCTTGACTCCCAGGGCACTTGGCCAGGGGCGCCGGGGCAGGCGCTGACCCACTTTGTGGCTGTCTGGGGCGCTTGGCCCTCCTGGGTATTGGGTGGGGCCTCTGCCGGGGGGTTAGGGGGCGCTCGGGCTCCTGGGGCCCAGGTCCAGTGCACGGCCCATGTCTGGGCGGCTGGGGCCTGGCGGGGTCGGTGGGCTGTTACCCCTGGTTCCCGGAGTGCCTCTGCCCTATGCTTATGGGGGCTCTTTCCGGGGGCTTCCTCTGCAGTCTTCTGGGTGGATGCGTGGTTGCCCCTGCAGTGGGCTGCCTGGGTTCTGTGCTCTGTGGGGGCTGCTGGTGGCCTGGGTCTTTTGGCCCTCTCTGCCTGCTTCTGATTGCTTGGGGGGGGGGGGGGGGGGGGGCTGTGGATTGTGGCCCTGTACGCTTATACACTCATAACTAAGCACGGTTATCATGTAGGTCCTGTGCCATGGGTGTTGCATGTTCTCACACACACACACATTCATTAGTCCAGTAGCATGGTCACTAAGCAGTTGATGTATTATCATGTCGTCTCAGGTCATCTATATCCACAGCTGTGTTGTATGCGATTGCCGCTTCTTGTGCTGGTTTTTGTTTGTTTGTGTGTTTGTTTTTTCTCTGCTTGTCTGCTTTCAGGTGCTCCTGGTGGCGCTAAGGCTGGATTCCCCTCATAGGCCATGGATTGTTGTCTGTTTTGTTTTTTACAGGTGTAGCAGCTGGTTGTCTGGTTTTTGTTTCTATTTTTGTTCTGTTTCCTCTTCTTTCCTCTTCTTCTTTCCTTGTCCCCCGGTCCGGTTCAGTTCAGTTCATGTCATATATTGTAAACAGAAATAAATAAATGGGCATCAAGGGGAGCTTTACATTTATAAAACTTCCCTTGGCAAAACAAATCTGTTTGGCATCAAAGGTATTCAGACTACAATTCTTCTGACATAATGCTGAACAGGACAAGGGGAAAAAAAAGTAAAGAAGACAGTTCTGCCGAAAGCCAGGGATAGACCTGTTCTAAGTTCTATACTTTTTAAAAGGGGCGTGTTTATCAACTATGGAATTAGAAGATTTACAAAAATGGTCAAGTGCTAGATCTTCATCTGGGATTTTAACAGTGTCATATAACTATTCAACAGATCAGTTAAAAAAAAGCCTGCTCATGGAGATGTTTCAGGATCTGGATACCAAGCGTGGACCTAATGTTTTCATTTTTGCAATTCTGATACAGGCTATTGAGCAGTGATAACTAACACCAAGTTCAGATACTGCGGATTTTCTACCTTTGATATGTTAAGATTGAGCCAATCAGGGACAACCTTGAAGGATCTCTTTGGTTTTGTAGGATCAGTAATTACCTGAGAAAGGTTGATATTGGTACACACCTTTTTTAAATGATCAGAGGCAGAGTTCAACTTGTTTAAATTAAAATTGCCACACAGAGATTGGGTTTAGGCCAAATGCACACAGAATGACATCAACAAATATAAGAAATATTAAACATTTACACATAGATTTTTGAATACATGTAGAGGAATGATACTTTGAAATGTGCTCATTGCGGAGTTATGATCAGTTGAGTAATGAAGGTTGAACTATTCTAGGAAAGAGGTTTTATTCCCAGCATCATGATGGACACTCCTGATATAGAAGGTTTCGCTAACGCATTGGAATTGTTTTACTATTTTCATATGCATGTGCAATGAAGAATTGCTTGCTGCTGATAAATGCAAAGAAGAACAGCTTACACATAGATGCTCACATATAGGCTGCTGAATGCAATGAAGACCTGCTTATCAAGTAAAGTTCAATGTCAATGTGTAATATTCAATTAGCATTTGCAAAACAGTGAAGTTAAACAATGAATGGGTCCATAGTCGGTATGAGAAGACTACAGGAATATTTACCTGGGTGTACGTTCAAACAGAGATGAGAAAATTGCGATAAATAATTGTTTGTTTGTTTGTTAGTATGTATAGGAATGTTATGTGTATAAACTGTGTTGAGTTATAGTTACTCAGTAGTGTCTCAGTGAAACAACCGACGGGGGAAGCCTTGCGGTGACAACAAAAGCAGTGTTTTACTGATCAGTCAAGTTGCTCCAGTGTACTCCATACAAACTGGTTGGCTACTGAAGGGATAGAAAATGGGGAATACTTGTTTTAAAGCAAACAAGGAATTAGATGGGAAAAATACATGTTTTAACGGGACCCAGACAATATTAAATACTCAGACAGATGGGAGAAGAAGTGTAGTTTTGTAGGAAATCACAAAATTATTACATAGAATTAGTGAAATCAATTGAAGAATGCCTTTCTGAAGAGCTGTTTACCACAGATGAGCAGCTTTGCGACCAAGCACATTGTAGATCGCTTTACTGCCAAAATGATCTAATTTAATGGATTGGTTTAGACATGCATAACAGCATTTTAAGAACAAAGAGAGAAACAAAAAGGGACAACGCTTCATGGTGGAAGGGGATGTATAAATAACTGTGTATATGATGAAGGGGGTGGCAACACCCATTCCAAAATCCCGCTATTCCGACATCCCGCTATTCCGACATCCCACCATTCTGACATACCACCATTCCGACATACCACCATTCCGACATGCAAACGTCCCACCATTCCGACATCCCACCATTGCGACATCCCGCTATTCTGACGTTCAAATGTCCCACCATTCCGACAAGGCTTTCCGTATAAGGAAATGTGTGTTACTCAACAGGTGAGTCCCTTCTTTCTGTTCATGCAATTTATATGTTTAACACATGTTTATAGACAAGCGTTATTAAAAACACAAAGTCTCCGCAACTGGAGGAGGAGAAGCAGTCCGCGGTGGTTTTCAATCACACACTCCAATGCCACTTGTTTCAACTTCCGAAAATTTAATCCAGGAAAAAAAGGCTTACAAACATGGACCAAAACGGCTCCATAACACGCACAAGAATCCAAAAGAAACGAAAGTTAACTAAAAGAAAGCAAATAAACAGTATGAAGTGGTCAAAATTGGTTTTACGCATGCCTATGTGCGTCTGGCACATGCGTCTTCGGGCTCTCCAACGTTGGTTTGTGGATGAAAGCTATATGTTCAGCTGTAATGTCATGTAAAAACAATCTCTACATGACATTTACTCCCAGGTGTGACCAGTTAGGTCCTTAAGATATCAACAGGCTGTATAAAGCTACAACCGTTGCGGCTGTGTGTTTGTGCCAAATGTGCAAAGCCCATCCGCGCTTCCCAAAATTGGAGTGAGTACTCATAAATCACGTGAATAACATGAATAAACGTTTTTACAAAATTTTGTTGTGTTTTATACGTTCTATGCTGTCATTTCTCTCTTCTCCTATTGGCAAGGCAAGGCAGAGAGCTCGCAACTGTGTCCTGTGCAGTAGCCGTGATATCTGTAATTGCAATTATTACTTTTGCATATGATGACAGCGTGCAAAAGACACATGGGCTCTGTGGAGAGCTCCGCTCCAGCTGGCTGCTGTGACAGCTCACTGACACTGTATTTCTGCTTAATCAGTTTCAGTCTCGCCAGAGTTACATTAATATCTGTATTTTTATATTTGAAATTCAGGGGATTTTGATAATAGATTATTAAAGTTTGTTTGCGAGGCTGTGGCCTCTGCATGTGCAAAGCTTGTGCGCCAAACTTTAGGGCGTATTTGCGCCGGCATATCATTAGTGCAAAATGTTTTGGGTAAAAAATAGGCTATTAAAAGGAACTGTCGGAATGGCGGTATGTTAAAAAAAAACAAAAAACATACCGCCATTCCGACCATAGGAGGAAAAAAGTGTTGGAATGGTGGGACGTTTGATAAAAAATTAAGTGTCGCCATTCCGACAATTGGAGACCCATGTCGGAATGGCGAGATGTCGGAATGGCAGCATGTAACCATGATGAAGGAGAGACCATTTGAGCAGCACAGCCATTTCGCAGCACAGGGACAGCAGTCCAAGTTACAGGATCTCCCACGTGGTATCACCTGTCACATTGTGTCAAGGCATCAAAAGAAGAAAAAATCACCAAACTCAAGGACAAAAAGACAAAGACTCCGGTGAACGAAGAGAGAGTACTGACAAACCAGAAATACAAAAGGATTCTCGATATCAAGATCCAGAAGAAGAGGCTAACAATGCCACGAACACTTACGATGCTGGGAATGATGCCAGCAATGAACAGAGAAGAAGATTCAGTGTCATCAATCTGCATTACGTGCCTCTAATGAGGGGGTGAATATAGAATCCTCAACGATTACAACGTCTCTGGGAACTGTGACAACAACAAGGTTTAAACCATTTTGATATATATTGTAACCTATTGTCTAAGGAATAGTGCTGAAAATGAGGTAAATCTAATCCACCACTGTCCTTGGTCTTCTGTAGGGTTTTTAAACTAATACGTGGTGGTTTGTTTTTCCACAGAAATTTGGAGATGCATGAATCTAGTGACTTAAACCAAGTAGCAGATGGTTTATGGGGATCATTGAGAACAAATAGTTAACTTTTGGTAGTATCATCATTTTAATGGTTGTAACTCTCCCCATAAGTGATATAGGTAAGGACTTCCAACGAGAGATCGTCCTCTACTGTCTTTAATAATTGCACATAATTTAGCTTTGTTAGCTCTGAGATCCTGGAGGAAATGTTTATGCCTGAATATCTAATATTTCCTGACTGTAAAGTGATCGCAGGTATATTATGGACCCTACAGTTAATGGGCAGAACTGTGGTCTTAGACCAGTTGATAGAGTAGTCAGAAAGTGCTGAGAATTTATTTATGAGTGTGATCGTGTGACTGAGAGACGTCTGTGAGTTCTGAAGGAAAAGTAATACATCATCAGCATAAAGACTTATTTTATGCTCAATATTTTGGGATTAATTACTCACAAACGGGTAAGAAAAGGTAGTATTGCCAGACCATACATGATCAAAACAGGGAGCGGAGGTGGTTCAGCTGCAAGGTGTGAATGTCTGACTATAGTTTGTAAAAAGCGGGTAAGATAAGGTGCGAATGCCCGACAATGTATGATCAAAAGAGGGAGCGGAGGTTTTCGGCTGCAAGAAGGTCTGAATGTCCACCCAAAATTTCTGAAAAATGGGTAAAAAAAGGGTGCGAATGCCAAACCATACATCATCAAAAGCAGGAGTGGATGTGTTCGGCTACAAGAAGATTTGAATGTCCATCAATAATTGCTTTAAAACATGAAAGAAAATTTTCGAATATCAAACCGCACATGATCATAAGCGGGAGAGGAGTTGTTCAGCTGCAAGAAGGTGTGAATGTCCACCCATAATTACTGAAAAATGGGTAAGAAAAGGTGAAAATGCCCAACCATACATCATCAAAAGCAGGAGTGGATGTGTTCGGCTACAAGAAGGTTTGAATGTCCGAGCATAGTTTGTAAAAAGCGGGTAAGAAAAGGTTCAAATGCCCAAACATACACCATCAAAAGAGGGAGCGGAGGTGTTCCGCTGTAAGAAGGTGTGAACGTCCAACCATGGTTTGTAAAAAGCTTGTAAGAAAAGGTTCAAATCCCCGAATATATACCATCAAAAGCGGAAGCGGAGGTGTTCGGCTGCAAGAAGGTGTGAACGTCCGACCAAAGTTTGTAAAAAGCAGTTAAGAAAAGGTTCGAATATCCAACCAAACATAATCAAAAGCGGGAGCAGAGCTGTTCGACTGCAAGTAGGTGTGAATGTCCAGCCATAATTAGTCACAAACGGGTAAGAAAAGGTAGTATTGCCAGACCATACATGATCAAAACAGGGAGCTGAGGTGGTTCAGCACCAAGGTGTGAATGTCTGACTATAGTTTGTAAAAAGCGGGTAAGATAAGGTGCGAATGCCCGACAATGTATAATCAAAAGAGGGAGCAGAGGTTTTCGGCTACAAGAAGGTTTGAATGTCCGACCATAGTTTGTAAAAAGCGGGTAAGAAAAGGTTCAAATGCCTGACAATACACCATCAAAAGCGGGAGCGGAGATGTTCCGCTGTAAGACGGTGTGAATGTCCGACCATATTTGGTAAAAAGCGGGTAAGAAAAGGTTAAAATACCCGACTGTACACAATCAATAGTGGAAGTGGATGTGTTCGGCTGCAAGAAGGTGTGAACGTCCGACCAAAGTTTGTAAAAAGCAGTTAAGAAAAGGTTCGAATATCCAACCAAACATAATCAAAAGCGGGAGCAGAGCTGTTCGACTGCAAGTAGGTGTGAATGTCAGATCATAATTTGCAAAAAGCTGATGAGAAAGGGTGAGAATGCCCGGCTATACACCATCAAATGCGGGAGCGGAAGGGTTCGGCTGTGAGTAGGTGTGAATGTCCAACCATAATTGCTGAAAAATGTGTTAGAAGAGACTAGAATGCCGGACAAGACATCATCAAATGCGGGAGCGGAGTTGTTCGGCTGTGAGTAGGTGTGAATCTCCGAGCATAGTTTGTAAAAAGGGGGTAAGAATAGGTTGGAATGCCCGAACATACACTATCAAAACAGGGAGCTAAGGTGGCTCAGCTGCAAGGTGTGAATGTCTGACTATAGTTTGTAAATAAGGTGCGAATGCCCAACAATGTATAATCAAAAGAGGGAGCGGAGGTTTTCGGCTACAAGAAGGTTTGAATGTCCGACCATAGTTTGTAAAAAGCGGGTAAGAAAAGGTTCAAGCGCCTGACTATACACCATCAAAAGCGGGAGCAGAGGTGTTCCGCTGTAAGACGGTGTGAATGTCCGACCATATTTGGTAAAAAGCGGGTAAGAAAAGGTTAAAATACCCGACTGTACACAATCAATAGCGGGAGAGGAGGTGTTCGGCTGCAAGAAGGTGTGAGTGTCCACCCATAGTTACTGAAAAATGGGTAAGAAAAGGTGCGAATGCCCAACCATACATTATCAAAAGCAGGTGTGAATGTCAGATCATAATTTGCAAAAAGCTGATGAGAAAGGGTGAGAATGCCCGACTATACACCATCAAATGTGGGAGCGGAGTTGTTCGGCTGTGAGTAAGTGTGAATCTCCGACCATAATTGCTGAAAAATGTGTTAGAAAAGGTAAGAATGCCGGTCCATACATCATCAAAAGCGGGAGAGGTGGTGTTCGGCTGCAAGTAGGTGTGAATGTCCAGCCATAATTACTAACAAATGGGTAGGAAAAGGTAGTATTGCCATACCATATATGATCAAAACAGGGAGCGGAGGTGGTTCAGCTGCAAGAAGGTGTGAATGTCCGACTAAAGTTCAAATATATGAACAAAAGCGGGAGGAGAGGTCTTCGGATGAGAGTGGTTGAGAATTTCCAACCATAATCTATAAAATGCGGTGAAAAAAAGGTGTGATAGAACACTAAAAGGTGGAGCGGAAGTGTTCGGCTGCAAGAAGGTGTGAATGTCCTACTATATTTGGTGAAAAGCAGGTGAAGCAAGGTCTGAATGCCCAACCTTACATCATCAAAAGCGAGATCAGAGGTGTTTGGCTGCATGAAGGCCATAGTTTGCAAAAAGCGGGTGAGAAAAGGTGCGAATGTCCAACCATACATGATCAAAACAGGGAGCGGAGGTGTTTGGCTGTGACAAGGTGTGAATGTCCACCCAAAATTAATGAAAAGCGGGTAAAAAGTAGGTTAGAATGCCCAAGCATACATCATCAAAAGAAGGAGTGGATGTGTTCGGCTACAAGAAGGTTTGAATGTCCGAGCATAGTTTGTAAAAAGCGGGTAAGAAAAGGTTCGAATGCCCAAACATACACCATCAAAAGAGGGAGCGGAGGTGTTCCGCTGTAAGGTGTGAATGTCCGACCATAGTTGGTAAAATGTGGGTAAGAAAAGGTTAAAATACCCGACTGTACACAATCAATAGCGGGAGCGGATGTGTTTGGCTACAAGAATGTGTGAAAGTCCGACCATGGTTTGTAAAAAACGGGTAAGAAAAGGTGCGAATGCCCGTCAATGTATGATCAAAAGAGGGAGTGGAGGTTTTTGGCTACAAGAAGGTTTGAATGTCCGACCATAGTTTGTAAAAAGCGGGTAAGAAAAGGTTCAAATGCCTGACTATACACCATCAAAAGCGGGAGCGGAGGTGTTCCGCTGTAAGACGGTGTGAATGTCCGACCATAGTTGGTAAAAAGCGGGTAAGAAAAGGTTAAAATACCCGACTGTACACAATCAATAGGGTGAGTGGAGTTGTTCGGCTACAAGAAGGTGTGAAAGTCCAACCATGGTTTGTAAAAAGCTGGTAAGAAAAGGTTCGAATGCCCGAATATATACCATCAAAAGCGGAAGCGGAAGTGTTCGGCTGCAAGAAGGTGTGAACGTCCGACCAAAGTTTGTAAAAAGCAGTTAAGAAAAGGTTCGAATATCCAACCAAACATAATCAAAAGCGGGAGCAGAGCTGTTCGACTGCAAGTAGGTGTGAATGTCCAGCCATAATTACTCACAAACAGGTAAGAAAAGGTAGTATTGCCAGACCATACATGATCAAAACAGGGAGCTGAGGTGGTTCAGCACCAAGGTGTGAATGTCTGACTATAGTTTGTAAAAAGCGGGTAAGATAAGGTGCGAATGCACGATAATGTATAATCAAAAGAGGGAGCAGAGGTTTTCGGCTACAAGAAGGTTTGAATGTCCGACCATAGTTTGTAAAAAGCGGGTAAGAAAAGGTTACCATACATCATCAAAAGCAGGAGTGGATGTGTTCGGCTACAAGAAGATTTGAATGTCCATCAATAATTGCTTTAAAACATGAAAGAAAATTTTCGAATATCAAACCGCACATGATCATAAGCGGGAGAGGAGTTGTTCAGCTGCAAGAAGATGTGAATGTCCACCCATAATTACTGAAAAATGGGTAAGAAAAGGTGAAAATGCCCAACCATACATCATCAAAAGCAGGAGTGGATGTGTTCGGCTACAAGAAAGTTTGAATGTCCGACCATAGTTTGTAAAAAGCGGGTAAGAAAAGGTTCGAATGCCTGAACATAGACCATCAAAAGAGGGAGCGGAGGTGTTCCGCTGTAAGAAGGTGTAAATGTCCGACCATAGTTGGTAAAAAACGGGTAAGAAAAGGTTAAAATACCCGACTGTACACAATCAATAGCGGGAGCGGAGTTGTTTGGCTACAAGAAGGTGTGAAAGTCCGACCACGGTTTGTAAAAAGCGGGTAAGAAAAGGTTCGAATGCCCGAATATATACCATCAAAAGTGGAAGTGGATGTGTTCGGCTGCAAGAAGGTGTGAACGTCCGACCAAAGTTTGTAAAAAGCAGTTAAGAAAAGGTTCGAATATCCAACCAAACATAATCAAAAGTGGGAGCAGAGCTGTTCGACTGTAAGTAGGTGTGAATATCAGATCATAATTTGCAAAAAGCTGATGAGAAAGGGTGAGAATGCCCGGCTATACACCATCAAATGCGGGAGCGGAAGTGTTCGGCTGTGAGTAGGTGTGAATGTCCAACCATAATTGCTGAAAAATGTGTTAGAAGAGACTAGAATGCCGGACAAGACATCATCAAATGCGGGAGCGGAGTTGTTCGGCTGTGAGTAGGTGTGAATCTCCGAGCATAGTTTGTAAAAAGGGGGTAAGAATAGGTTCGAATGCCCGAACATACACTATCAAAACAGGGAGCTGAGGTGGCTCAGCTGCAAGGTGTGAATGTCTGACTATAGTTTGTAAATAAGGTGCGAATGCCCAACAATGTATAATCAAAAGAGGGAGCGGAGGTTTTCGGCTACAAGAAGGTTTGAATGTCCGACCATAGTTTGTAAAAAGCGGGTAAGAAAAGGTTCAAATGCCTGACTATACACCATCAAAAGCGGGAGCGGAGGTGTTCCGCTGTAAGACGGTGTGAATGTCCGACCATATTTGGTAAAAAGCGGGTAAGAAAAGGTTAAAATACCCGACTGTACACAATCAATAGGGGGAGCGGAGTTGTTTGGCTACAAGAAGGTGTGAAAGTCCGACCACGGTTTGTAAAAAGCGGGTAAGAAAAGGTTCGAATGCCCGAATATATACCATCAAAAGTGGAAGTGGATGTGTTCGGCTGCAAGAAGGTGTGAACGTCTGACCAAAGTTTGTAAAAAGCAGTTAAGAAAAGGTTCGAATGTCCAACCAAACATAATCAAAAGCGGGAGCAGAGCTGTTCGACTGCAAGTAGGTGTGAATGTCAGATCATAATTTGCAAAAAGCTGATGAGAAAGGGTGAGAATGCCCGGCTATACACCATCAAATGCGGGAGCGGAAGTGTTCGGCTGTGAGTAAGTGTGAATGTCCAACCATAATTGCTGAAAAATGTTTTAGAAGAGACTAAAATGCCGGACAAGACATCATCAAATGCGGGAGCGGAGTTGTTCGGCTGTGAGTAGGTGTGAATCTCCGAGCATAGTTTGTAAAAAGGGGGTAAGAATAGGTTGGAATGCCCGAACATACACTATCAAAACAGGGAGCTGAGGTGGCTCAGCTGCAAGGTGTGAATGTCTGACTATAGTTTGTAAATAAGGTGCGAATGCCCAACAATGTATAATCAAAAGAGGGAGCGGAGGTTTTCGGCTACAAGAAGGTTTGAATGTCCGACCATAGTTTGTAAAAAGCGGGTAAGAAAAGGTTCAAATGCCTGACTATACACCATCAAAAGCGGGAGCAGAGGTGTTCCGCTGTAAGACGGTGTGAATGTCCGACCATATTTGGTAAAAAGCGGGTAAGAAAAGGTTAAAATACCCGACTGTACACAATCAATAGCGGGAGCGGAGTTGTTCGGCTACTAAAAGATGTGAAAGTCCGACTATGGTTTGTAAAAAGCGGGTAAGAAAAGGTGCTAATGCCCGACAATGTATGATCAAAGGAGGGAGCGGAGGTGTTCGGCTGCAAGAAGGTCTGAATGTCCAACCATAATTTGTAAAAACCGGGAAGAAAAGGCTCGAAAGCCCGACTATACACCATCAAAAGCGGGAGCAGAGTGGTTCAGCTGCAAGAAGGTCTGAATGTCCATCAATAATTGCTTTAAAACATGAAAGAAAATTTTCGAATATCATCCGCACATGATCATAAGAAGGAGAGGAGGTGTTCAGCTGCAAGAAAGTGTGAATGTCCACCCATAATTCCTGAAAAATGGGTAAAAAAAGGTGCGAATGCCCAACCATACATTATCAAAAGCAGGTGTGAATGTCAGATCATAATTTGCAAAAAGCTGATGAGAAAGGGTGAGAATGCCCGACTATACACCATCAAATGCGGGAGCGGAGTTGTTCGGCTGTGAGTAAGTGTGAATCTCCGACCATAATTGCTGAAAAATGTGTTAGAAAAGGTAAGAATGCCGGTCCATACATCATCAAAAGCGGGAGAGGTGGTGTTCGGCTGCAAGTAGGTGTGAAAGTCCAGCCATAATTACTAACAAACGGGTAAGAAAAGGTAGTATTGCCAGACCATACATGATCAAAACAGGGAGCGGAGGTGGTTCAGCTGCAAGAAGGTGTGAATGTCCGACTAAAGTTCAAATATATGAACAAAAGCGGGAGGAGAGGTCTTCGGATGAGAGTGGTTGAGAATTTCCAACCATAATCTATAAAATGCGGTGAAAAAAAGGTGTGATAGAACACTAAAAGGTGGAGCGGAAGTGTTCGGCTGCAAGAAGGTGTGAATGTCCGACTATATTTGGTGAAAAGCAGGTGAAGCAAGGTCTGAATGCCCAACCTTACATCATCAAAAGCGAGATCAGAGGTGTTTGGCTGCATGAAGGCCATAGTTTGCCAAAAGCGGGTAAGCTGCGAATGACCGACTAAATATCAACAAAAGGTCTTCGGATGCAAGTGGGTGTGAATATCCCACCATACAAGTATGGTGGAGAGGAAGCTGTGAACAGCCGACCATAGTTGGCAAAAAGCGGGTGAGAAAAGGTGCGAATATCCAACCATACATGATCAAAACAGGGAGCGGAGGTGTTTGGCTGTGACACCAAAATTAATGAAAAGCGGGCAACAAGTAGGTTTGAATGCCCAAGCATACATCATCAAAAGCAGGAGTGGATGTGTTCGGCTACAAGAAGGTTTGAATGTCCGAGCATAGTTTCTAAAAAGCGGGTAAGAAAAGGTTCGAATGCCCAAACATACACCATCAAAAGAGGGAGCGGAGGTGTTCCGCTGTAAGAAGGTGTGAATGTCCGACCATAGTTGGTAATAAACGGGTACGAAAAGGTTAAAATACCCGACTGTACACAATCAATAGGGGGAGCGGAGTTGTTCAGCTACAAGAAGGTGTGAAAGTCCAACCATGGTTTGTAAAAAGCTGGTAAGAAAAGGTTCGAATGCCCGAATATATACCATCAAAAGCGGAAGCGGAGGTTTTCGACTGCAAGTAGGTGTGAATGTCCAGCCATAATTACTCACAAACGGGTAAGAAAAGGTAGTATTGCCAGACCATACATGATCAAAATAGGGAGCTGAGGTGGTTCAGCTGCAAGGTGTAAATGTCTGACTATAGTTTGTAAAAAGCGGGTAAGACAAGGTGCGAATGCCCGACAATGTATGATCAAAAGAGGGAGTGGAGGTCTTCGGCTGCAAGGTCTGAATGTCCAACCATAATTTCTAAAAACCGGGTAAGAAAAGGCTCGAAATTCCGACTATACACAATCAAAAGCGGGAGCGGGAGGTTTTCAGCTGCAAATCCTTCACTCAAACCAAGTGAAAACTGCTTTGTCCTTCATATTTATCAATGTCTAGATCGACTTCAACAAAGAACAACATTGTACTTTGCAGTAAAGAAAGAGCAAATCAAAAGTTTTAGGAATCCGAGAATAAGCTTATTTTCATGAGTTCTGCACGATTATTGATTTTACTATAAATGAATGCCTTCACTCAAACTATGTTAAAACTGCTTTGTCCGTTATATTTATCAATGTCTAGATTGACTTCAACAAAGAACAACACTGGATTTTGCAGTAGAAGAAAGAGCAACACTGAAGGATCAGTAATCCGAGATTAAGCTTATTTTCATACGTTCTGCATGATTTGGGATTTTATGTATAAAATGAATTCCTTCACTCAAACCAAGTTAAAACTGCTTTGTCCTTCATATTTATCAGTCTAGATCGACTTCAACAAAGAACAACATTGTATTTTGCAGTAGAAGAAAAAGCAACACTGAAGGATCAGGAATCCGAGAATAAGCTTCTTTTCATACGTTCTGCATGATTTGGGATTTTATGTATAAAATGAATTCCTTCACTCAAACCAAGTGAAAACTGCTTTGTCCTTCATATTTATCAATGTCTAGATTTACTTCAACAAAGAACAACATTGTATTTTGCAGTAGTAGAAAGAGCAACACTTGAAGGAACAGGAATCCGAGAATAAGCTTATTTTCATACGTTCTGCATGATTTGGGATTTTATGTATAAAATGAATTCCTTTACTCAAACTATGTTAAAACTGCTTTGTCCTTCATATTTATCAATGTCTAGATTGACTTCAACAAAGAACAACATTGTATTTTGCAGTAGAAGAAATAGCAACACTGAAGGATCAGGAATCCGAAAACACGCTTATTTTCATACGTTCTGCTTGATTTGGGATTTTGCTATAAAATTAATTCCTTCACTCAAACAAAGTGGAAACTGCTTTGTCCTTCATATTTATCAATGTCTATATCGATTTCAACAAAGAACAAGGCTGTATTTTGCAGTATAGGAAAGAGCAACACTGGAGGATCAGGAATCCGAGAATAAGCTTACTTTCATGAGTCCTGCACGATTTCGGATTTTCCTATAAAATGAATTGCTTTGCTCAAACCAAGTTAAAATTGCTTTGTCCTTCATAGTTATCCATGTCTAAAATGTATCAAGCATAAAGTTCCTCATATTACCCTGAATGAGAAAGAAGCATCCCTTTGGTTGAGCAATACGTTCCTTATGCGGAGTTATGCATGATTTCGGATTTTGCTATAAAATTCATTCCTTCACATTCCTTTTTTTTTCACCGCATTTTATAGATTATGGTTGGAAATTTCAACCACTCTAATCCGAAGACCTCTCCTCCCGCTTTTGTTAATATATTTGAACTTTAGTTGGACATTCACCCCTTTTTGCAGCTAAACCACCTCCGCTCCCTGTTTTGATCATGTATGGTCTGGCAATACTACATTTTCTTACCCGTTTGTGAGTAATTATGGCTGGATATTCACACCTACTTGCAGCTGAACACAATCTCTCTCGCTTTTAATTATGTTTGGATATTCGAACCTTTTCTTTACTGCTTTTTGCCAACTTTGGTCGGACGTTCACACCGTCTTGCAGCCGAACACTTCCGCTCCACCTTTTAGTGTTCTATCACACCTTTTTTTCACCGCATTTTATAGATTATGGTTGGAAATTCTCAACCACTCTCATCCGAAGACCTCTCCTCCCGCTTTTGTTAATATATTTGAACTTTAGTTGGACATTCACCCCTTTTTGCAGCTAAACCACCTCCGCTCCCTGTTTTGATCATGTATGGTCTGGCAATACTACATTTTCTTACCCGTTTGTGAGTAATTATGGCTGGATATTCACACCTACTTGCAGCTGAACACAATCTCTCTCGCTTTTAATTATGTTTGGATATTCGAACCTTTTCTTTACTGCTTTTTGCCAACTTTGGTCGGACGTTCACACCTTCTTGCAACCGAACATCTCCGCTTCCGCTTTTGATGGTATATATTCGGGCATTCGAACCTTTTCTTACCAGCTTTTTACAAACGATGGTTGGACTTTCACACCTTCTTATAGCCAAACAACTCCGCTCCCGCTATTGATTGTGTACAGTCGGGTATTTTAACCTTTTCTTACCCGCTTTTTACCAACTATGGTCGGACATTCACATCGTCTTACAGCGGAACATCTCCGCTCCCGCTTTTGATGGTGTATAGTCAGTCATTTGAACCTTTTCTTACCCGCTTTTTACAAACTATGGTCGGACATTCAAACCTTCGTGTAGCCGAAAACCTCTGCTCTCTCTTTTAATTATACATTGTCGGGCATTCGCACCTTATCTTACCCGCTTTTTACAAACTATAGTCAGACATTCACACCTTGCAGCTGAACCACCTCAGCTCCCTGTTTTGATCATGTATGGTCTGGCAATACTACCTTTTCTTACCCCTTTGTGAGTAATTATGGCTGGACATTCACACCTACTTGCAGTCGAACAGCTCTGCTCCGGCTTTTGATTATGTTTGGTTGGATATTCGAACCTTTTCTTAACTGCTTTTTACAAACTTTGGTCGGACGTTCACACCTTCTTGCAGCCGAACACCTCCGCTTCCGCTTTTGATGGTATATATTCGGGCATTCGAACCTTTTCTTACCAGCTTTTTACAAACCATGGTTGGACTTTCACATCTTCTTGTAGCCGAACAACTCCGCTCCCCCTATTGATTGTGTACAGTCGGGTATTTTAACCTTTTCTTACCCACTTTTTACCAACTATGGTCGGACATTCACACCTTCTTACAGCGGAACACCTCCGCTCCCTCTTTTGATGGTGTATGTTTGGGCATTCGAACCTTTTCTTACCCGCTTTTTACAAACTATGCTCGGACATTGAAACCTTCTTGTAGCCGAACACATCCACTCCTTCTTTTGATGATGTATGCTTGGGCATTCAAACCTACTTTTTGCCCGGTTTTCATTAATTTTGGGTGGACATTCACACCTTGTCACAGCCAAACACCTCCGCTCCCTGTTTTGATCATGTATGGTTGGACATTCGCACCTTGTCTCACCCGCTTTTTGCAAACTATGGTCGGCTGTTCACAGCTTCCTCTCCACCATACTTGTATGGTGGGATGTTCACACCCAGTTGCATCCGAAGACCTCCGCCCCCACTTTTGTTGATATTTAGTTGGTCATTCGCAGCTTACCCGCTTTTGGCAAACTATGGCCTTCTTGCAGCCAAACACCTCTGATCTCGCTTTTGATAATGTAAGGTTGGGCATTCAGACCTTGCTTCACCTGCTTTTCACCAATTATAGTCGGACATTCACACCTTCTTGCAGCCGAACACTTCCGCTCCACCTTTTAGTGTTCTATCACACCTTTTTTTCACCGAATTTTATAGATTATGGTTGGAAATTCTCAACCACTCTCATCCGAAGACCTCTCCTCCCGCTTTTGTTAATATATTTGAACTTTAGTGAGACATTCACACCTTCTTGCAGCTGAACCACCTCCGCTCCCTGTTTTGATCATGTATGGTCTGGCAATACTACCTTTTCTTACCCGTTTGTGAGTAATTATGGCTGGACATTCACACCTACTTGCAGCCGAACACCACCTCTCTCGCTTTTGATGATGTATGGACCGGCATTCTTACCTTTTCTAACACATTTTTCAGAAATTACGGTCGGAGATTCACACCTACTCACAGCCGAACAACTCCGCTCCCGCATTTGATGGTGTGCAGTCGGACATTCTCACCCTTTCTCATCAGCTTTTTGCAAATTATAATCTGACATTCACACCTACTTGCAGTCGAAAAGCTATACTCCCGCTTTTGATTATGTTTGGTTGGATATTCAAACCTTTTCTTAACTGCTTTTTACAAACTTTGGTTGGACGTTCACACCTTCTTGTAGCCGAACACATCCACTCCTGCTTTTGATGATGTATGGTTGGGCATTCGCACCTTTTTTTTACCCATTTGTCAGGAATAATGGGTGGACATTCACACCTTCTTGCAGCTGAACACCTCCTCTCCCACTTATGATCATGTGCGGTTTGATTTTCGAAAATTTTCTTTCATGTTTTCTAGGAATTATTGATGGACATTTAGACCTTCTTGCAGCTGAACACCTCCGCTCCTGCTTTTGATCATACCTTGTCAGGAATTCGCACCATGTCTTACCCGCTTTTTACAAACTTTAGTCGAACATTTACACCTTTTTGCAGCCGAACACCACCTCTCTCGCTTTTGATGATGTATGGTCCGGCATTCTTTCCTTTTCTAACACATTTTTCAGCAATTATGGTCGGACATTCACACCTACTCAGAGCCGAACACCTCCGCTCCCGCATTTGATGGTGTATAGTCGGGCATTCTCACCCTTTCTCATCAGCTTTTTGCAAATTATGATCTGACATTCACACCTGCTTTTGATAATGTATGGTTGGGCATTCGCACCTTTTTTTACCCATTTTTCAGGAATTATGGGTGGACATTCACACTTTCTTGCAGCTGAACACCTCCTCTCCTTCTTATGATCATGTGCGGATGATATTCGAAAATTTTCTTTCATGTTTTAAAGCAATTATTGATGGACATTCAGACCTTCTTGCAGCTGAACCACTCTGCTCCCGCTTTTGATGGTGTATAGTCGGGCTTTCGAGCCTTTTCTTCCCGGTTTTTACAAATTATGGTTGGACATTCAGACCTTCTTGCAGCCGAACACCTCCGCTCCCTCCTTTGATCATACATTGTCGGGCATTAGCACCTTTTCTTACCCGCTTTTTACAAACCATAGTCGGACTTTCACATCTTTTAGTAGCCGAACAACTCCGCTCCCGCTATTGATTGTGTACAGTCGGGTATTTTAACCTTTTCTTACCCGCTTTTTACCAACTATGGTCGGACATTCACACCTTCTTACAGCAGAACACCTCCGCTCCCTCTTTTGATGGTGTATGTTCGGGCAGTCAAACCTTTTCTTACCTGCTTTTTACAAACTATGGTCAGACATTCAACCCTTCTTGGAGCCGAACACATCCACTCCTGCTTTTGATTATGTATAGTTGGGCATTCGCACCTTTTCTTACCCATTTTTCAGTAATTATGGGTGTACATTCACACCTTCTTGCAGCCAAACACCTCCGCTCCCTCTTTTGATCATACATTTTCGGGCATTCGCACCTTTTCTTACCCGCTTTTTACAAACCATGGTCGGACTTTCACACCTTTTAGTAGCCGAACAACTCCGCACCCGCTACTGATTGTGTACAGTCGGGTATTTTAACCTTTTCTTACCCGTTTTTTACCAACTATGGTCGGACATTCACACCTTCTTACAGCGGAACACCTCCGCTCCCTCCTTTGATGGTGTATGTTCGGGCATTCAAACCTTTTCTTACCCGCTTTTTACAAACTATGGTCAGACGTTCAAACCTTCTTGTAGCCGAACATATCCACTCCTGCTTTTGATGATGTATGGTTGGGCATTCGAACCTACTTGTTGCCCGCTTTTCATTAATTATGGGTGGACATTCACACCTTGTCTCAGCCAAACACCTCCGCTCCCTGTTTTGATCATGTATGGTTTGACATTCGCACCTTTGCTTACCCTCTTTTTATACTGATTGCTCAAGATTAAGTTGTTCTTTCTCAAACTACAAAATTTTTTTAATTGTTGAAACTTGATTTGAAGTGGATAAATAAGGAAGACAAACAGTTTTAAGTCAGGCTGATAGCAATTAATTTTATAGCAAAATCTGTATTTCGTCATTTGTCGAGAGATGCTTATTGCTGAAGAAGTTCTTTCTCATTCTACAAAGTACAACGTTGTTTATCATTGAAACTTGATTAGACATGAATAAATATGAAGGACAAAGCAGTCTTAACATGGTTTGAGTTAAGGAATTCGTTTTATAGGAGAATCCGAATTCGTGCATAACTCGTAAAATAGAGCTTATTTTCGGATTCCTGAAGAATGAGTCTGGTTCTTTCTCATAATACAAAGTTTGTTGTTTATTGTTGAAACTTCATCAGACCGTTAGATATAGTCGGACTCACCTCGACGCACGGCTTGGGATCTGGAACCAGTACTCTTGAGAGGGGTTGGACTCTCTTCCACTCTGGAGTTGCCCGTGGTGAGAGGCGCAAAGCAGGTGTGGGCATACTTATTGCCCCCCGGCTGTGTGCCAGTACATTGGGGTTTACCCCAGTGAACGAGAGGGTAGCCTCCCTCCGCCTTTGGGTGGGGGGACGAGTCCTGACTGTTGTTTGTGCCTATGCGCCAAACAGCAGTTCAGAGTACCTACCCTTTTTGGAGTCTCTGGGGGAGGCACTGGAGAATGCTCCTACCGGAGACTCCCTCATTCTGCTGGGGGACTTCAATGCTCACGTGGGCAATGACAGTGAGACCTGGAGGGGTGTGATTGGGAGGAACGGCCCCCCCGATCTGAATCAGAGTGGTGTTATGTTGTTGGACTTCTGTGCCAGTCATAGACTGTCCATAACGAACACCATGTTCAGGCATAAGGGTGTCCATATGTGCACTTGGCACCAGGACACCCTTGGCCGCAGTTCGATGATCGACTTTGTGGTTGTATCATCGGACTTGCGGCCGTATGTCCTGGACACTCGGGTGAAGAGAGGGGCGGAGCTGTCAACTGATCACCACCTGGTGGTGAGTTGGCTCCGCTGGTGGGGGAGGATGCCGATCAGACCTGGCAGGCCCAAACGTATTGTGAGGGTCTGCTGGGCGCGTTTGTCAGAATCCCCCGTCAGAAGGAGCTTTAACTTCCACCTCCGGCAGAGCTTCAACCATATTTGAGGTGGGGGACATTGAGTCCGAATGGGCCATGTTCCGTGACTCCATTGCCGAGGCAGCTGGTCGGAGTTGTGGCCGTAAGGTGGTCGGTGCCTGTCGTGGCGGCAACCCTCGAACCTGCTGGTGGACACCAGTGGTGAGGGAAGCCGTCAAGCTGAAGAAGGAGTCCTATCGGGCCTTTTTGGCCAGTGGGACCCTGGAAGAAGCTGATAGGTACCGACGGGCCAGACGGGCCACGGCTTCGGCGGTTGTGAGGCAAAAACTCGGGCCTGGGAGGAGTTCGGTGAGACCATGGAGAACGATTTCCGGACGGCCTCGAAAAGATTCTGGTCCACCATCCGGCGTCTCAGGGGGGGGGAAGCGGCTCACAGTCAACACTGTTTACAGCGGGGACGGGGCTTTGCTGACCTCAACTAGGGATGTTGTGAGTCGGTGGGGGGAGTACTTCGAGGAACTCCTCAATCCTACCAACACGTGCTCGGAAGAGGCAGAGTCGGAGAGCTTGGAGACGGGGCCTCCCATTTCTGGGGCTGAGGTTGCCGAGGTGGTTAAAAAGCTCCTCGGTGGCAAGGCCCCGGGGGTGGATGAGGTCCGTCCTGAGTTTCTCAAGGCTCTGGATGTTGTAGGGCTGTCTTGGCTGACACGCCTCTGCAGTATCGCATTGACATCGGGGACAGTGCCTCTGGACTGGCAGATTGGGGTGGTGGTCCCCCTCTTTAAAAAGGGGGACCGGAGGGTGTGTTCCAACTATAGGGGTATCACACTCCTCAGCCTCCCTGGTAAGGTCTATTCGGGGGTATTGGAGAGGAGGATCCGTCGGATAATCGAGCCTCGGATTCAGGAGATGCAGTGTGGCTTTCGTCCTGGCCGTGGAACAGTGGACCAGCTCTATACCCTCGGCAGGATCCTGGAGGGTGCATGGGAGTTCGCCCAACCAGTCTACATGTGTTTTGTGGACTTGGAGAAAGCGTTCGACCGTGTCCCTCGTGGAGTCCTGTGGGGGGTGCTCCGGGAATATGGAGTGCCGGACCCCTTGATAGGGGCCGTTCGGTCTCTGTATGACCGGTGCCAGAGTTTGGTCCGCATTGCCGGCAGTAAGTCGGATACGTTTCCGGTGAGAGTTGGACTCCGTCAGGGCTGCCCTTTGTCACCGATTCTGTTCCTAACTTTTATGGACAGAATTTCTAGGCGGAGCCAGGGCGTTGAGGGTGTCCCATTTGGCGACCTCAGAATCGGGTCTCTGCTTTTTGCAGATGATGTGGTTCTGTTAGCGTCGTCAGGCCGTGACCTTCAGCTCTCACTGGAGTGATTCGCAGCCGAGTGTGAAGCGGCTGGGATGAGAATCAGCACCTCCAAATCCGAGACTATGGTTCTCAGCCGGAAAAGGGTGGAATGCTCTCTCCGGGTCGGGAATGAGATCCTTCCCCAAGAGGAGGAGTTCAAGTATCTCGGGGTCTTGTTCACGAGTGACGGACGAATGGAGCGGGAGATTGACGGGCGGATCGGTGCGGCGCCTGCAGTGTTGCAGGCTCTGCACCGACCCGTCGTTGTGAAGAGGGAGCTGAGCCAGAAGGCGAAGCTCTCTACTTACTGGTCAATCTACGTTCCCATCCTCACCTATGGTCACGAGTTGTGGGTAGTGACCGAAAGAACAAGATCGCGAATACAAGCGGCCGAAATGGGTTTCCTCCGCAGGGTGTCTGGGCTCTCCCTTAGAGATAGGGTGAGAAGCTCAGTCATCCGGGAGGGGCTCGGAGTAGAACCGCTGCTCCTCCGCATTGAGAGGAGTCAGATGAGGTGGCTCGGGCATCTGGTTAGGATGCCCCCTGGGCGCCTCCCTGGGGAGGTGTTCCGGGCACGTCCCACTGGGAGGAGATCCCGGGGGAGACCCAGGACACGTTGGAGAGACTATGTCTCTCGGCTGGCCTGGGAACGCCTCGGGGTCCCCCCGGAAGAGCTGGAGGAAGTGGCCGGGGACAGAGACGTCTGGGTTTCTCTGCTCAAGCTGCTGCCCCCGCGACCCGACCCCCGGATAAGCGGCAGATGATGGATGGATGGATGGATATATCCTCCACCAACCAGACTTACAACCCCTGACTAGGGTAGCAGAATTTCTAAGCATCTGTACCCCAAAACTACTATCAAAAATATATAAATTATTGTCTAAGATAGATGACACAATGTCTCTTCCATCCTCAAAATGTGAGGCAGATTTATCCATCAGTTCTGGTCATAGCTTCTAACCACAAATATGTTTGAACACCTTCATAAAGACTCGAAATCCTAATTTACAGCTCATACAATACAAAATCCTTCATAGAACACACTATACAGGATGGGTCTAACACACTCAAACATCTGCTCACATTGCACAGATAACACACCTGATGATTATGCACACGCTTTGTGGTTTTTCTGCGCCTGTCCAGAAGTTCTGGCTTGAAGTCTGTGAGGACCTATCAACATGGCTAAAGTGTAGCATCCCTGCATGCCCCACACTGTGCATACTGGGTGACTTAGACAACATCAACATGGAAATTAACTCAGCACACATGGTTGTCACAGTGTTATGTATCGCAAAGAAAACTATTCTCATGAACTGGAAAGCGAAGAACAATCTGTGTATTAACCAGTTTAGAAATTTTCTTTTAGATTATATTAGCATGGAAACAATGTCTGCCTCCTCAAAACATCAATTGGCTGAATTTCATTCTCTCTGGTCCCCTCTGATTAGTTTTATCACATAGTGGTGGTGGTGGGTTGCTGGGTGATGGTGGGTCTCAGGCCCGGGCTGCTGCGACTGGTGTGACCGGGTGGTTTGTTTGTTTGTTTTTTGATGTTATTTGTTTGTTTTTTGTAGAGGTCCTCCTGGGTGGGGTTGGATTGAGTGGGGTGGGGCGGGATGGGTACCTTCTGGGGGTACAGTAGCTCCCGGAATATGGTCGCTGCAGGCCCCGAGCCTGGTGGACATCAGGCCCTCCTACCCATTGTTGGCTCCCAGGTAGCGGGGATGCCTATTGCAGCCAGTCCCTGGCTGCCCTCTCTGGGGGAGAGTAGCTCCCCCGGTATATATCCCCATACCCCTCTCCCTTCTGGCTCCTGTACACAGCACACACTCACACATGAAGGGTTTTGGGGGCGTGTGTGTTCGGTGGGGTGTAGTGGATGGGGCCACGTAGGTGGTCCCCTTTGGTTGCACTCTGCAGTTCCCTGCCCCTGTTTTAATTACACCTTAGACATTACTACTTATCAAACACACTCACACACACACATTAGGTCTTGGGGGGTGGTTACACTGAGTGGCATCTGGTGGGCGGGGCTCTTTGGGTATGTAGGCTGCCACCCAAATGTCCACCCAAAACTAATGAAAAGTGGGCAACAAGTAGGTTTGAATGCCCAACCATACATCATCAAAAGCAGGAGTGGATGTGTTCGGCTACAAGAAGGTTTGAATGTCCGAGCATAGTTTGTAAAAAGCGGGTAAGAAAAGGTTCGAATGCCCAAACATACACCATCAAAAGAGGGAGCGGAGGTGTTTGGCTACAAGAATGTGTGACAGTCCGACCACGGTTTGTAAAACGCGGGTAAGAAAAGGTTCGAATGCCCGAATATATACCATCAAAAGTGGAAGTGGATGTGTTCGGCTGCAAGAAGGTGTGAACGTCCGACCAAAGTTTGTAAAAAGCAGTTAAGAAAAGGTTTGAATATCCAACCAAACATAATCAAAAGCGGGAGCATAGCTTTTCGACTGCAAGTAGGTGTGAATGTCAGATCATAATTTGCAAAAAGCTGATGAGAAAGGGTGAGAATGTCCGACTGCACACCATTAAATGCGGGAGCGGAGTTGTTCGGCTGTGAGTAGGTGTGAATCTCCGACCGTAATTTCTGAAAAATGTGTTAGAAAAGGTAAGAATGCCGGTCCATACATCATCAAAAGCGAGAGAGGTGGTGTTCGGCTGCAAGTAGGTGTGAATGTCCAGCCATAATTACTCACAAACGGGTAAGAAAAGGTAGTATTGCCAGACCATACATAATCAAAACAGGGAGCGGAGGTGGTTCAGCTGCAAGAAGGTGTGAATGTCCGACTAAAGTTCAAATATATTAACAAAAGCGGGAGGAGAGGTCTTCGGATGAGAGTGGTTGAGAATTTCCAACCATAATCTATAAAATTCGGTGAAAAAAAGGTGTGATAGAAACAATAAAAGGTGGAGCGGAAGTGTTCGGCTGCAAGAAGGTTTTAATGTCCGACTATATTTGGTGAAAAGCAGGTGAAGCAAGGTCTGAATGCCCAACCTTACATCATCAAAAGCGAGATCAGAGGTGTTTGGCTGCATGAAGGCCATAGTTTGCAAAAAGCGGGTGAGAAAAGGTGCGAATGTCCAACCATACATGATCAAAACAGGGAGCGGAGGTGTTTGGCTGTGACAAGGTGTGAATGTCCACCCAAAATTAATGAAAAGCGGGTAAAAAGTAGGTTTGAATGCCCAAGCATACATCATCAAAAGAAGGAGTGGATGTGTTCGGCTACAAGAAGGTTTGAATGTCCGAGCATAGTTTGTAAAAAGCGGGTAAGAAAAGGTTCGAATGCCCAAACATACACCATCAAAAGAGGGAGCGGAGGTGTTCCGCTGTAAGGTGTGAATGTCCGACCATAGTTGGTAAAATGTGGGTAAGAAAAGGTTAAAATACCCGACTGTACACAATCAATAGCGGGAGCGGATGTGTTTGGCTACAAGAATGTGTGAAAGTCCGACCATGGTTTGTAAAAAACGGGTAAGAAAAGGTGCGAATGCCCGTCAATGTATGATCAAAAGAGGGAGCGGAGGTTTTTGGCTACAAGAAGGTTTGAATGTCCGACCATAGTTTGTAAAAAGCGGGTAAGAAAAGGTTCAAATGCCTGACTATACACCATCAAAAGCGGGAGCGGAGGTGTTCCGCTGTAAGACGGTGTGAATGTCCGACCATAGTTGGTAAAAAGCGGGTAAGAAAAGGTTAAAATACCCGACTGTACACAATCAATAGGGTGAGTGGAGTTGTTCGGCTACAAGAAGGTGTGAAAGTCCAACCATGGTTTGTAAAAAGCTGGTAAGAAAAGGTTCGAATGCCCGAATATATACCATCAAAAGCGGAAGCGGAAGTGTTCGGCTGCAAGAAGGTGTGAACGTCCGACCAAAGTTTGTAAAAAGCAGTTAAGAAAAGGTTCGAATATCCAACCAAACATAATCAAAAGCGGGAGCAGAGCTGTTCGACTGCAAGTAGGTGTGAATGTCCAGCCATAATTACTCACAAACGGGTAAGAAAAGGTAGTATTGCCAGACCATACATGATCAAAACAGGGAGCTGAGGTGGTTCAGCACCAAGGTGTGAATGTCTGACTATAGTTTGTAAAAAGCGGGTAAGATAAGGTGCGAATGCACGATAATGTATAATCAAAAGAGGGAGCAGAGGTTTTCGGCTACAAGAAGGTTTGAATGTCCGACCATAGTTTGTAAAAAGCGGGTAAGAAAAGGTTACCATACATCATCAAAAGCAGGAGTGGATGTGTTCGGCTACAAGAAGATTTGAATGTCCATCAATAATTGCTTTAAAACATGAAAGAAAATTTTCGAATATCAAACCGCATATGATCATAAGCGGGAGAGGAGTTGTTCAGCTGCAAGAAGATGTGAATGTCCACCCATAATTACTGAAAAATGGGTAAGAAAAGGTGAAAATGCCCAACCATACATCATCAAAAGCAGGAGTGGATGTGTTCGGCTACAAGAAAGTTTGAATGTCCGACCATAGTTTGTAAAAAGCGGGTAAGAAAAGGTTCGAATGCCTGAACATAGACCATCAAAAGAGGGAGCGGAGGTGTTCCGCTGTAAGAAGGTGTAAATGTCCGACCATAGTTGGTAAAAAACGGGTAAGAAAAGGTTAAAATACCCGACTGTACACAATCAATAGCGGGAGCGGAGTTGTTTGGCTACAAGAAGGTGTGAAAGTCCGACCACGGTTTGTAAAAAGCGGGTAAGAAAAGGTTCGAATGCCCGAATATATACCATCAAAAGTGGAAGTGGATGTGTTCGGCTGCAAGAAGGTGTGAACGTCCGACCAAAGTTTGTAAAAAGCAGTTAAGAAAAGGTTCGAATATCCAACCAAACATAATCAAAAGCGGGAGCAGAGCTGTTCGACTGTAAGTAGGTGTGAATATCAGATCATAATTTGCAAAAAGCTGATGAGAAAGGGTGAGAATGCCCGGCTATACACCATCAAATGCGGGAGCGGAAGTGTTCGGCTGTGAGTAGGTGTGAATGTCCAACCATAATTAATGAAAAAAGTGTTAGAAGAGACTAGAATGCCGGACAAGACATCATCAAATGCGGGAGCGGAGTTGTTCGGCTGTGAGTAGGTGTGAATCTCCGAGCATAGTTTGTAAAAAGGGGGTAAGAATAGGTTCGAATGCCCGAACATACACTATCAAAACAGGGAGCTGAGGTGGCTCAGCTGCAAGGTGTGAATGTCTGACTATAGTTTGTAAATAAGGTGCGAATGCCCAACAATGTATAATCAAAAGAGGGAGCGGAGGTTTTCGGCTACAAGAAGGTTTGAATGTCCGACCATAGTTTGTAAAAAGCGGGTAAGAAAAGGTTCAAATGCCTGACTATACACCATCAAAAGCGGGAGCGGAGGTGTTCCGCTGTAAGACGGTGTGAATGTCCGACCATATTTGGTAAAAAGCGGGTAAGAAAAGGTTAAAATACCCGACTGTACACAATCAATAGGGGGAGCGGAGTTGTTTGGCTACAAGAAGGTGTGAAAGTCCGACCACGGTTTGTAAAAAGCGGGTAAGAAAAGGTTCGAATGCCCGAATATATACCATCAAAAGTGGAAGTGGATGTGTTCGGCTGCAAGAAGGTGTGAACGTCTGACCAAAGTTTGTAAAAAGCAGTTAAGAAAAGGTTCGAATGTCCAAGCAAACATAATCAAAAGCGGGAGCAGAGCTGTTCGACTGCAAGTAGGTGTGAATGTCAGATCATAATTTGCAAAAAGCTGATGAGAAAGGGTGAGAATGCCCGGCTATACACCATCAAATGCGGGAGCGGAAGTGTTCGGCTGTGAGTAAGTGTGAATGTCCAACCATAATTGCTGAAAAATGTTTTAGAAGAGACTAGAATGCCGGACAAGACATCATCAAATGCGGGAGCGGAGTTGTTCGGCTGTGAGTAGGTGTGAATCTCCGAGCATAGTTTGTAAAAAGGGGGTAAGAATAGGTTCGAATGCCCGAAAATACACTATCAAAACAGGGAGCTGAGGTGGCTCAGCTGCAAGGTGTGAATGTCTGACTATAGTTTGTAAATAAGGTGCGAATGCCCAACAATGTATAATCAAAAGAGGGAGCGGAGGTTTTCGGCTACAAGAAGGTTTGAATGTCCGACCATAGTTTGTAAAAAGCGGGTAAGAAAAGGTTCAAATGCCTGACTATACACCATCAAAAGCGGGAGCAGAGGTGTTCCGCTGTAAGACGGTGTGAATGTCCGACCATATTTGGTAAAAAGCGGGTAAGAAAAGGTTAAAATACCCGACTGTACACAATCAATAGCGGGAGAGGAGGTGTTCAGCTGCAAGAAGGTGTGAATGTCCACCCATAATTACTGAAAAATGGGTAAGAAAAGGTGCGAATGCCAAACCATACATTATCAAAAGCAGGTGTGAATGTCAGATCATAATTTGCAAAAAGCTGATGAGAAAGGGTGAGAATGCCCGACTATACACCATCAAATGCGGGAGCGGAGTTGTTCGGCTGTGAGTAAGTGTGAATCTCCGACCATAATTGCTGAAAAATGTGTTAGAAAAGGTAAGAATGCCGGTCCATACATCATCAAAAGCGGGAGAGGTGGTGTTCGGCTGCAAGTAGGTGTGAAAGTCCAGCCATAATTACTAACAAACGGGTAAGAAAAGGTAGTATTGCCAGACCATACATGATCAAAACAGGGAGCGGAGGTGGTTCAGCTGCAAGAAGGTGTGAATGTCCGACTAAAGTTCAAATATATGAACAAAAGCGGGAGGAGAGGTCTTCGGATGAGAGTGGTTGAGAATTTCCAACCATAATCTATAAAATGCGGTGAAAAAAAGGTGTGATAGAACACTAAAAGGTGGAGCGGAAGTGTTCGGCTGCAAGAAGGTGTGAATGTCCGACTATATTTGGTGAAAAGCAGGTGAAGCAAGGTCTGAATGCCCAACCTTACATCATCAAAAGCGAGATCAGAGGTGTTTGGCTGCATGAAGGCCATAGTTTGCCAAAAGCGGGTAAGCTGCGAATGACCGACTAAATATCAACAAAAGGTCTTCGGATGCAAGTGGGAGCGGAGGTGTTTGGCTGTGACACCAAAATTAATGAAAAGCGGGCAACAAGTAGGTTTGAATGCCCAAGCATACATCATCAAAAGCAGGAGTGGATGTGTTCGGCTACAAGAAGGTTTGAATGTCCGAGCATAGTTTGTAAAAAGCGGGTAAGAAAAGGTTCGAATGCCCAAACATACACCATCAAAAGAGGGAGCGGAGGTGTTCCGCTGTAAGAAGGTGTGAATGTCCGACCATAGTTGGTAATAAACGGGTAAGAAAGGGTTAAAATACCCGACTGTACACAATCAATAGGGGGAGCGGAGTTGTTCAGCTACAAGAAGGTGTGAAAGTCCAATCATGGTTTGTAAAAAGCTGGTAAGAAAAGGTTCGAATGCCCGAATATATACCATCAAAAGCGGAAGCGGAGGTTTTCGACTGCAAGTAGGTGTGAATGTCCAGCCATAATTACTCACAAACGGGTAATAAAAGGTAGTATTGCCAGACCATACATGATCAAAATAGGGAGCTGAGGTGGTTCAGCTGCAAGGTGTAAATGTCTGACTATAGTTTGTAAAAAGCGGGTAAGACAAGGTGCGAATGCCCGACAATGTATGATCAAAAGAGGGAGTGGAGGTCTTCGGCTGCAAGGTCTGAATGTCCAACCATAATTTCTAAAAACCGGGTAAGAAAAGGCTCGAAATTCCGACTATACACAATCAAAAGCGGGAGCGGGAGGTTTTCAGCTGCAAATCCTTCACTCAAACCAAGTGAAAACTGCTTTGTCCTTCATATTTATCAATGTCTAGATCGACTTCAACAAAGAACAACATTGTACTTTGCAGTAAAGAAAGAGCAAATCAAAAGTTTTAGGAATCCGAGAATAAGCTTATTTTCATGAGTTCTGCACGATTATTGATTTTACTATAAATGAATGCCTTCACTCAAACTATGTTAAAACTGCTTTGTCCGTTATATTTATCAATGTCTAGATTGACTTCAACAAAGAACAACACTGGATTTTGCAGTAGAAGAAAGAGCAACACTGAAGGATCAGTAATCCGAGAATAAGCTTATTTTCATACGTTCTGCATGATTTGGGATTTTATGTATAAAATGAATTCCTTCACTCAAACCAAGTTAAAACTGCTTTGTCCTTCATATTTATCAGTCTAGATCGACTTCAACAATGAACAACATTGTATTTTGCAGTAGAAGAAAAAGCAACACTGAAGGATCAGGAATCCGAGAATAAGCTTCTTTTCATACGTTCTGCATGATTTGGGATTTTATGTATAAAATGAATTCCTTCACTCAAACCAAGTGAAAACTGCTTTGTCCTTCATATTTATCAATGTCTAGATTTACTTCAACAAAGAACAACATTGTATTTTGCAGTAGTAGAAAGAGCAACACTTGAAGGAACAGGAATCCGAGAATAAGCTTATTTTCATACGTTCTGCATGATTTGGGATTTTATGTATAAAATGAATTCCTTTACTCAAACTATGTTAAAACTGCTTTGTCCTTCATATTTATCAATGTCTAGATTGACTTCAACAAAGAACAACATTGTATTTTGCAGTAGAAGAAATAGCAACACTGAAGGATCAGGAATCCGAAAACACGCTTATTTTCATACGTTCTGCTTGATTTGGGATTTTGCTATAAAATTAATTCCTTCACTCAAACAAAGTGGAAACTGCTTTGTCCTTCATATTTATCAATGTCTATATCGATTTCAACAAAGAACAAGGCTGTATTTTGCAGTATAGGAAAGAGCAACACTGGAGGATCAGGAATCCGAGAATAAGCTTACTTTCATGAGTCCTGCACGATTTCGGATTTTCCTATAAAATGAATTGCTTTGCTCAAACCAAGTTAAAATTGCTTTGTCCTTCATAGTTATCCATGTCTAAAATGTATCAAGCATAAAGTTCCTCATATTACCCTGAATGAGAAAGAAGCATCCCTTTGGTTGAGCAATACGTTCCTTATGCGGAGTTATGCATGATTTCGGATTTTGCTATAAAATTCATTCCTTCACACCTTTTTTTTTCACCGCATTTTATAGATTATGGTTGGAAATTTCAACCACTCTAATCCGAAGACCTCTCCTCCCGCTTTTGTTAATATATTTGAACTTTAGTTGGACATTCACCCCTTTTTGCAGCTAAACCACCTCCGCTCCCTGTTTTGATCATGTATGGTCTGGCAATACTACATTTTCTTACCCGTTTGTGAGTAATTATGGCTGGATATTCACACCTACTTGCAGCTGAACACAATCTCTCTCGCTTTTAATTATGTTTGGATATTCGAACCTTTTCTTTACTGCTTTTTGCCAACTTTGGTCGGACGTTCACACCGTCTTGCAGCCGAACACTTCCGCTCCACCTTTTAGTGTTCTATCACACCTTTTTTTCACCGCATTTTATAGATTATGGTTGGAAATTCTCAACCACTCTCATCCGAAGACCTCTCCTCCCGCTTTTGTTAATATATTTGAACTTTAGTTGGACATTCACCCCTTTTTGCAGCTAAACCACCTCCGCTCCCTGTTTTGATCATGTATGGTCTGGCAATACTACATTTTCTTACCCGTTTGTGAGTAATTATGGCTGGATATTCACACCTACTTGCAGCTGAACACAATCTCTCTCGCTTTTAATTATGTTTGGATATTCGAACCTTTTCTTTACTGCTTTTTGCCAACTTTGGTCGGACGTTCACACCTTCTTGCAACCGAACACATCCACTTCCACTTTTGATGGTATATATTCGGGCATTCGAACCTTTTCTTACCAGCTTTTTACAAACGATGGTTGGACTTTCACACCTTCTTATAGCCAAACAACTCCGCTCCCGCTATTGATTGTGTACAGTCGGGTATTTTAACCTTTTCTTACCCGCTTTTTACCAACTATGGTCGGACATTCACATCGTCTTACAGCGGAACATCTCCGCTCCCGCTTTTGATGGTGTATAGTCAGTCATTTGAACCTTTTCTTACCCGCTTTTTACAAACTATGGTCGGACATTCAAACCTTCGTGTAGCCGAAAACCTCTGCTCTCTCGTTTAATTATACATTGTCGGGCATTCGCACCTTATCTTACCCGCTTTTTACAAACTATAGTCAGACATTCACACCTTGCAGCTGAACCACCTCAGCTCCCTGTTTTGATCATGTATGGTCTGGCAATACTACCTTTTCTTACCCCTTTGTGAGTAATTATGGCTGGACATTCACACCTACTTGCAGTCGAACAGCTCTGCTCCGGCTTTTGATTATGTTTGGTTGGATATTCGAACCTTTTCTTAACTGCTTTTTACAAACTTTGGTCGGACGTTCACACCTTCTTGCAGCCGAACACCTCCGCTTCCGCTTTTGATGGTATATATTCGGGCATTCGAACCTTTTCTTACCAGCTTTTTACAAACCATGGTTGGACTTTCACATCTTCTTGTAGCCGAACAACTCCGCTCCCCCTATTGATTGTGTACAGTCGGGTATTTTAACCTTTTCTTACCCACTTTTTACCAACTATGGTCGGACATTCACACCTTCTTACAGCGGAACACCTCCGCTCCCTCTTTTGATGGTGTATGTTTGGGCATTCGAACCTTTTCTTACCCGCTTTTTACAAACTATGCTCGGACATTGAAACCTTCTTGTAGCCGAACACATCCACTCCTTCTTTTGATGATGTATGCTTGGGCATTCAAACCTACTTTTTGCCCGGTTTTCATTAATTTTGGGTGGACATTCACACCTTGTCACAGCCAAACACCTCCGCTCCCTGTTTTGATCATGTATGGTTGGACATTCGCACCTTGTCTCACCCGCTTTTTGCAAACTATGGTCGGCTGTTCACAGCTTCCTCTCCACCATACTTGTATGGTGGGATGTTCACACCCAGTTGCATCCGAAGACCTCCGCCCCCACTTTTGTTGATATTTAGTTGGTCATTCGCAGCTTACCCGCTTTTGGCAAACTATGGCCTTCTTGCAGCCAAACACCTCTGATCTCGCTTTTGATAATGTAAGGTTGGGCATTCAGACCTTGCTTCACCTGCTTTTCACCAAATATAGTCGGACATTCACACCTTCTTGCAGCCGAACACTTCCGCTCCACCTTTTAGTGTTCTATCACACCTTTTTTTCACCGAATTTTATAGATTATGGTTGGAAATTCTCAACCACTCTCATCCGAAGACCTCTCCTCCCGCTTTTGTTAATATATTTGAACTTTAGTGAGACATTCACACCTTCTTGCAGCTGAACCACCTCCGCTCCCTGTTTTGATCATGTATGGTCTGGCAATACTACCTTTTCTTACCCGTTTGTGAGTAATTATGGCTGGACATTCACACCTACTTGCAGCCGAACACCACCTCTCTCGCTTTTGATGATGTATGGACCGGCATTCTTACCTTTTCTAACACATTTTTCAGAAATTACGGTCGGAGATTCACACCTACTCACAGCCGAACAACTCCGCTCCCGCATTTGATGGTGTGCAGTCGGACATTCTCACCCTTTCTCATCAGCTTTTTGCAAATTATAATCTGACATTCACACCTACTTGCAGTCGAAAAGCTATACTCCCGCTTTTGATTATGTTTGGTTGGATATTCAAACCTTTTCTTAACTGCTTTTTACAAACTTTGGTTGGACGTTCACACCTTCTTGTAGCCGAACACATCCACTCCTGCTTTTGATGATGTATGGTTGGGCATTCGCACCTTTTTTTTACCCATTTGTCAGGAATAATGGGTGGACATTCACACCTTCTTGCAGCTGAACACCTCCTCTCCCACTTATGATCATGTGCGGTTTGATTTTCGAAAATTTTCTTTCATGTTTTCTAGGAATTATTGATGGACATTTAGACCTTCTTGCAGCTGAACACCTCCGCTCCTGCTTTTGATCATACCTTGTCAGGAATTCGCACCATGTCTTACCCGCTTTTTACAAACTTTAGTCGAACATTTACACCTTTTTGCAGCCGAACACCACCTCTCTCGCTTTTGATGATGTATGGTCCGGCATTCTTTCCTTTTCTAACACATTTTTCAGCAATTATGGTCGGACATTCACACCTACTCAGAGCCGAACACCTCCGCTCCCGCATTTGATGGTGTATAGTCGGGCATTCTCACCCTTTCTCATCAGCTTTTTGCAAATTATGATCTGACATTCACACCTGCTTTTGATAATGTATGGTTGGGCATTCGCACCTTTTTTTACCCATTTTTCAGGAATTATGGGTGGACATTCACACTTTCTTGCAGCTGAACACCTCCTCTCCTTCTTATGATCATGTGCGGATGATATTCGAAAATTTTCTTTCATGTTTTAAAGCAATTATTGATGGACATTCAGACCTTCTTGCAGCTGAACCACTCTGCTCCCGCTTTTGATGGTGTATAGTCGGGCTTTCGAGCCTTTCCTTCCCGGTTTTTACAAATTATGGTTGGACATTCAGACCTTCTTGCAGCCGAACACCTCCGCTCCCTCCTTTGATCATACATTGTCGGGCATTAGCACCTTTTCTTACCCGCTTTTTACAAACCATAGTCGGACTTTCACATCTTTTAGTAGCCGAACAACTCCGCTCCCGCTATTGATTGTGTACAGTCGGGTATTTTAACCTTTTCTTACCCGCTTTTTACCAACTATGGTCGGACATTCACACCTTCTTACAGCAGAACACCTCCGCTCCCTCTTTTGATGGTGTATGTTCGGGCAGTCAAACCTTTTCTTACCTGCTTTTTACAAACTATGGTCAGACATTCAACCCTTCTTGGAGCCGAACACATCCACTCCTGCTTTTGATTATGTATAGTTGGGCATTCGCACCTTTTCTTACCCATTTTTCAGTAATTATGGGTGTACATTCACACCTTCTTGCAGCCAAACACCTCCGCTCCCTCTTTTGATCATACATTTTCGGGCATTCGCACCTTTTCTTACCCGCTTTTTACAAACCATGGTCGGACTTTCACACCTTTTAGTAGCCGAACAACTCCGCACCCGCTACTGATTGTGTACAGTCGGGTATTTTAACCTTTTCTTACCCGTTTTTTACCAACTATGGTCGGACATTCACACCTTCTTACAACGGAACACCTCCGCTCCCTCCTTTGATGGTGTATGTTCGGGCATTCAAACCTTTTCTTACCCGCTTTTTACAAACTATGGTCAGACGTTCAAACCTTCTTGTAGCCGAACATATCCACTCCTGCTTTTGATGATGTATGGTTGGGCATTCGAACCTACTTGTTGCCCGCTTTTCATTAATTATGGGTGGACATTCACACCTTGTCTCAGCCAAACACCTCCGCTCCCTGTTTTGATCATGTATGGTTTGACATTCGCACCTTTGCTTACCCTCTTTTTATACTGATTGCTCAAGATTAAGTTGTTCTTTCTCAAACTACAAAATTTTTTTAATTGTTGAAACTTGATTTGAAGTGGATAAATAAGGAAGACAAACAGTTTTAAGTCAGGCTGATAGCAATTAATTTTATAGCAAAATCTGTATTTCGTCATTTGTCGAGAGATGCTTATTGCTGAAGAAGTTCTTTCTCATTCTACAAAGTACAACGTTGTTTATCATTGAAACTTGATTAGACATGAATAAATATGAAGGACAAAGCAGTCTTAACATGGTTTGAGTTAAGGAATTCGTTTTATAGGAGAATCCGAATTCGTGCATAACTCGTAAAATAGAGCTTATTTTCGGATTCCTGAAGAATGAGTCTGGTTCTTTCTCATAATACAAAGTTTGTTGTTTATTGTTGAAACTTCATCAGACCGTTAGATATAGTCGGACTCACCTCGACGCACGGCTTGGGATCTGGAACCAGTACTCTTGAGAGGGGTTGGACTCTCTTCCACTCTGGAGTTGCCCGTGGTGAGAGGCGCAAAGCAGGTGTGGGCATACTTATTGCCCCCCGGCTGTGTGCCAGTACATTGGGGTTTACCCCAGTGAACGAGAGGGTAGCCTCCCTCCGCCTTTGGGTGGGGGGACGAGTCCTGACTGTTGTTTGTGCCTATGCGCCAAACAGCAGTTCAGAGTACCTACCCTTTTTGGAGTCTCTGGGGGAGGCACTGGAGAATGCTCCTACCGGAGACTCCCTCATTCTGCTGGGGGACTTCAATGCTCACGTGGGCAATGACAGTGAGACCTGGAGGGGTGTGATTGGGAGGAACGGCCCCCCCGATCTGAATCAGAGTGGTGTTATGTTGTTGGACTTCTGTGCCAGTCATAGACTGTCCATAACGAACACCATGTTCAGGCATAAGGGTGTCCATATGTGCACTTGGCACCAGGACACCCTTGGCCGCAGTTCGATGATCGACTTTGTGGTTGTATCATCGGACTTGCGGCCGTATGTCCTGGACACTCGGGTGAAGAGAGGGGCGGAGCTGTCAACTGATCACCACCTGGTGGTGAGTTGGCTCCGCTGGTGGGGGAGGATGCCGATCAGACCTGGCAGGCCCAAACGTATTGTGAGGGTCTGCTGGGCGCGTTTGTCAGAATCCCCCGTCAGAAGGAGCTTTAACTTCCACCTCCGGCAGAGCTTCAACCATATTTGAGGTGGGGGACATTGAGTCCGAATGGGCCATGTTCCGTGACTCCATTGCCGAGGCAGCTGGTCGGAGTTGTGGCCGTAATGTGGTCGGTGCCTGTCGTGGCGGCAACCCTCGAACCTGCTGGTGGACACCAGTGGTGAGGGAAGCCGTCAAGCTGAAGAAGGAGTCCTATCGGGCCTTTTTGGCCAGTGGGACCCTGGAAGAAGCTGATAGGTACCGACGGGCCAGACGGGCCACGGCTTCGGCGGTTGTGAGGCAAAAACTCGGGCCTGGGAGGAGTTCGGTGAGACCATGGAGAACGATTTCCGGACGGCCTCGAAAAGATTCTGGTCCACCATCCGGCGTCTCAGGGGGGGGGAAGCGGCTCACAGTCAACACTGTTTACAGTGGGGACGGGGCTTTGCTGACCTCAACTAGGGATGTTGTGAGTCGGTGGGGGGAGTACTTCGAGGAACTCCTCAATCCTACCAACACGTGCTCGGAAGAGGCAGAGTCGGAGAGCTTGGAGACGGGGCCTCCCATTTCTGGGGCTGAGGTTGCCGAGGTGGTTAAAAAGCTCCTCGGTGGCAAGGCCCCGGGGGTGGATGAGGTCCGTCCTGAGTTTCTCAAGGCTCTGGATGTTGTAGGGCTGTCTTGGCTGACACGCCTCTGCAGTATCGCATTGACATCGGGGACAGTGCCTCTGGACTGGCAGATTGGGGTGGTGGTCCCCCTCTTTAAAAAGGGGGACCGGAGGGTGTGTTCCAACTATAGGGGTATCACACTCCTCAGCCTCCCTGGTAAGGTCTATTCGGGGGTATTGGAGAGGAGGATCCGTCGGATAATCGAGCCTCGGATTCAGGAGATGCAGTGTGGCTTTCGTCCTGGCCGTGGAACAGTGGACCAGCTCTATACCCTCGGCAGGATCCTGGAGGGTGCATGGGAGTTCGCCCAACCAGTCTACATGTGTTTTGTGGACTTGGAGAAAGCGTTCGACCGTGTCCCTCGTGGAGTCCTGTGGGGGGTGCTCCGGGAATATGGAGTGCCGGACCCCTTGATAGGGGCCGTTCGGTCTCTGTATGACCGGTGCCAGAGTTTGGTCCGCATTGCCGGCAGTAAGTCGGATACGTTTCCGGTGAGAGTTGGACTCCATCAGGGCTGCCCTTTGTCACCGATTCTGTTCCTAACTTTTATGGACAGAATTTCTAGGCGGAGCCAGGGCGTTGAGGGTGTCCCATTTGGCGACCTCAGAATCGGGTCTCTGCTTTTTGCAGATGATGTGGTTCTGTTAGCGTCGTCAGGCCGTGACCTTCAGCTCTCACTGGAGTGATTCGCAGCCGAGTGTGAAGCGGCTGGGATGAGAATCAGCACCTCCAAATCCGAGACTATGGTTCTCAGCCGGAAAAGGGTGGAATGCTCTCTCCGGGTCGGGAATGAGATCCTTCCCCAAGAGGAGGAGTTCAAGTATCTCGGGGTCTTGTTCACGAGTGACGGACGAATGGAGCGGGAGATTGACGGGCGGATCGGTGCGGCGCCTTTAGTGTTGCAGGCTCTGCACCGACCCGTCGTTGTGAAGAGGGAGCTGAGCCAGAAGGCGAAGCTCTCTACTTACTGGTCAATCTACGTTCCCATCCTCACCTATGGTCACGAGTTGTGGGTAGTGACCGAAAGAACAAGATCGCGAATACAAGCGGCCGAAATGGGTTTCCTCCGCAGGGTGTCTGGGCTCTCCCTTAGAGATAGGGTGAGAAGCTCAGTCATCCGGGAGGGGCTCGGAGTAGAACCGCTGCTCCTCCGCATTGAGAGGAGTCAGATGAGGTGGCTCGGGCATCTGGTTAGGATGCCCCCTGGGCGCCTCCCTGGGGAGGTGTTCCGGGCACGTCCCACTGGGAGGAGATCCCGGGGGAGACCCAGGACACGTTGGAGAGACTATGTCTCTCGGCTGGCCTGGGAACGCCTCGGGGTCCCCCCGGAAGAGCTGGAGGAAGTGGCCGGGGACAGAGACGTCTGGGTTTCTCTGCTCAAGCTGCTGCCCCCGCGACCCGACCCCCGGATAAGCGGCAGATGATGGATGGATGGATGGATATATCCTCCACCAACCAGACTTACAACCCCCGACTAGGGTAGCAGAATTTCTAAGCATCTGTACCCCAAAACTACTATCAAAAATATATAAATTATTGTCTAAGATAGATGACACAATGTCTCTTCCATCCTCAAAATGGGAGGCAGATTTATCCATCAGTTCTGGTCATATCTTCTAACCACAAATATGTTTGAACACCTTCATAAAGACTCGAAATCCTAATTTACAGCTCATACAATACAAAATCCTTCATAGAACACACTATACAGGATGGGTCTAACACACTCAAACATCTGCTCACATTGCACAGATAACACACCTGATGATTATGCACACGCTTTGTGGTTTTTCTGCGCCTGTCCAGAAGTTCTGGCTTGAAGTCTGTGAGGACCTATCAACATGGCTAAAGTGTAGCATCCCTGCATGCCCCACACTGTGCATACTGGGTGACTTAGACAACATCAACATGGAAATTAACTCAGCACACATGGTTGTTACAGTGTTATGTATCGCAAAGAAAACTATTCTCATGAACTGGAAAGCGAAGAACAATCTGTGTATTAACCAGTTTAGAAATTTTCTTTTAGATTATATTAGCATGGAAACAATGTCTGCCTCCTCAAAACATCAATTGGCTGAATTTCATTCTCTCTGGTCCCCTCTGATTAGTTTTATCACATAGTGGTGGTGGTGGGTTGCTGGGTGATGGTGGGTCTCAGGCCCGGGCTGCTGCGACTGGTGTGACCGGGTGGTTTGTTTGTTTGTTTTTTGATGTTATTTGTTTGTTTTTTGTAGAGGTCCTCCTGGGTGGGGTTGGATTGAGTGGGGTGGGGCGGGATGGGTACCTTCTGGGGGTACAGTAGCTCCCGGAATATGGTCGCTGCAGGCCCCGAGCCTGGTGGACATCAGGCCCTCCTACCCATTGTTGGCTCCCAGGTAGCGGGGATGCCTATTGCAGCCAGTCCCTGGCTGCCCTCTCTGGGGGAGAGTAGCTCCCCCGGTATATATCCCCATACCCCTCTCCCTTCTGGCTCCTGTACACAGCACACACTCACACATGAAGGGTTTTGGGGGCGTGTGTGTTCGGTGGGGTGTAGTGGATGGGGCCACGTAGGTGGTCCCCTTTGGTTGCACTCTGCAGTTC